>NC_084844.1:26096384-27308884 GCF_033115175.1 Lepus europaeus
GATGGCCCCAGTGGGCTCAGTGACGTCTTGCTCACCGCGTATACCGCCTTTGCCCGCCTCAGCCTGCGCCATGCCGCCACTGCTGCACCTGCGCCGGCCACCTCGCGTTGCAGGTGAGACCCCACCCCCCGCCTCCTGACCCAGAGCAGGCCCGCAGGTGGGGTGCCCTAGGGGGATGCCCGTGAGAAAGAGACAGCCCCTGCCCACAGCAAGCTCCCAGTCTGAGGCAGAGAGGAATGCAAACCACAGAAGTTCAAAAAAGAGGCAAGAGGCAGGTGCCTAGGTCTGTGGGACATGAGACTGGGGCAAGGACATGCCTGGGGCTGGGACTCCCCGCTGCCCCTCCCCGGGACTCCCAGCCCAGTCAGGTGCACTGATGGCATCTCCCTTTCTCCCTGCTGGAACCTTCTTAGGTTTGAGCCCCGGGGCTTGCCGTCCAGTGTGCACCTGTATTTCTATGACGACCATTTCCAGGGCTACCTGGTGACGCAGGCGGTGCAGCCCTCAGCCCAGGGGCCGGCAGAGACGCTTGAGATGTGGCTGATGCCCCAGGGGTCGCTGAAGCTGTTGGGGCGCAGTGACCAAGCCAGCCGGCTCCAGAGTTTGGAGGTGGGACAGGTCCTCCCCTTGCTTTCTCCTGACCTCCCCCAAAACTCAGGGTAGTGGGAGAGGGGGCGCACCCGGGAGGGCAAGGGCCCTGTGAGGCCTTCGCGGCCTGGTAAAGGCAGCCTTGGCGATGCCCCTTGCATGCACACGCTAGGGAGCACCCCAGACTTGTGGGGGTAGGGAGTTGCTAGTCCCACTACACCATGAGCCCGGGCTTCTGAACCATAGCAGTTTCCTTTAGAGGAACAGGGACATTCCGGGGAGGGGCCCTAAGGTCAAGCTTTTGGCTGTCTTCTCGGCATCTCTGGCTTCCGTGTAGCAGTGGTCCATGGACATGACCTTGAACTTCGTTTCCCTTTTGTCCCACCCCAGCAAGGCAGTTCCAAATGGAAGCCTAGGACAGATCTCAGAGCTGGGAGGGAGAGTAGAGAGCTCCTAGTCAGACCCCCTTTTTTTTTGCAGAAGGGGAAACTGAGGCCCAGAAAGAGATAGTGGCTGGCCTGAGGTTCCCTAGAGGGAGTTAGCAACAGAGTAGAGAGAGGCACACTCCCCAGGCTCCTCCCAGCCACCTCCCTCCCTACAGGTCGGCACTGAGTGGGATCCCAAAGAGCGTCTTTTCCGGAACTTTGGGGGACTGCTGGGGCCACTGGATGAGCCTGTGGCCATGCAGCGCTGGGCCCGTGGCCCCAACCTCACAGCAACCGTGGTCTGGATCGACCCAACTTATGTGGTGGCCACATCCTACGACATCACGGTAGACGCGGAGACCGAGGTGACACAGTACAAGCCTCCGCTGAGCCGGCCCCTGAGGCCAGGGGCCTGGACTGTCCGACTCCTTCAGTTCTGGGAACCCGTGGGCGAGACCCGCTTCCTCGTGCTGCCCTTGACCTTCAACCGCAAACTACCTCTCAGGAAAGGTGAGGACCCGGTCCCCAAGTGAGGCCCAAGCCCAGCGTGATAGGGTTCTGCAGGGGAGGGGACCCCTTGGGGAGCTGTAGTCAGGGAAGGTGAGCGTGTGTGCAGTGTGTCAGGGCCCCGCCCTGGGCTGCAGGAGAAAGCATGGCTTTGGAGTTGGGCAGACCTGGGTGTGCGTGGAGCCCTGACATTGATTGGGCTTTTGCCCTTGAACATCACCCTGATCTTGGTCTCATCAGAGTTGAAGAGGAGGTGCTGGGGGCGAGGACCACACGGCCCCTCCAGTGATAAAAGGGGAATTTCCAGAGCGTGGGATCCCACCCCGCAGGGCCCCACGGGAGGCTTGGCTCTCATCAGTGCTCTCTCCTCCTCTCGGGCCTTCCTGTCCCTTGCGCTGTGCTCCCTCCGTGTAGGAGCCCCGGGCGCTCTCCCTGGCCCTCTCCATTCGGAGCCCACTCATCCTGGTGGAAACTGACCAGGGCCCCTTGGCCTCCACATTGCACGGTCTCAAGAGAGCAAATGTGCCCTGCCACCCCAGCCTCCGCCTTCTGGAGTAGGGCAGGGCAGGCTCACGCGGTGGGGGCCAGGGAGCTGCCTGGGAATAGAGGTGTGGGCTGGGCAGGTTCCTGAGGGGCGGGGCTCCTACCTCTCACACCCTCTGGAGAGGACGGGGATGAGGGTGTGGGTAGCAATGGCTGGGTTGCAGAAGGTGCTCAATAGGTAGAAATCACCTTCTCCTGCCACATGCCATGACACGAAGGTGGGTCGGGGGCTGTGGCAGATCCAGAGCAGCGAGCCATGATGCCCCCTGCCCTCTGGAACTGGCAGTCCGGTGTGGGCCAGCTCCACAGCAGGTGCACCCGGATGCTAAGCCTCAGGATGGAGACAGAAGGGGGTGTGAAGCGAGTCTAACAAATTTGTGCAGGGGTCCTGGTGCATGAAGAAAACAGCAGGGGCCGGCGGGTTGTAGGGGGGTGGCAGCGGGCTGGCAGGCAAGGCAGCTGCAAGGCCTGAGCCCAGGCTGTGGAGGGCTCCAGGCACCAGTGGCAGTGCCAAGAAGGCCGGGGTGCCGCAGACCAGACTGCTAGCTGATTTTCTCAAGTGCCTGAAATCCGCTGTTTTACTTCATCCGAAAGTTAGGAATTCGGGGCTGACTGCCGTGGTTTTATAAAACAGATTCTCCCAGGCACAGAAAGGTCTTTGGATCAGCCCAGGGTCACTCAGCAAGATGTGAGTCAGTGGAAGGGTGGGGCGGAACCAGGGCTCCCTGGAACGGGCAGGGCGGGGTACTTACTTCCTGCTCCCCTCGCCCCCAGATGATGCCAGCTGGCTGCATGCGGGACCGCCCCACAACGAGTACATGGAGCAGAGCTTCCAGGGCCTGAGTGGCATCCTGAACCTGCCTCAGCCGGAACCGGCGGAGGAGGCCGCCCGGCGGCGCTCGGAGCTCACGGGCCCCGCGCTCGAGGCCTGGACAGATGGGGAACTGAGCGGCTTCTGGTCTGTGGCCGGACTGTGTGCCACGGGCGCGTCTGCCTGCCCCTCGCTGGGGCCCTGCAGGCTGGCGAGCTGGAGCTCGCTGTCCCCCGACCCCAAGTCGGAGCTGGGGCCCGTCAAAGCCGACGGGCGGCTCAGGTAGCAGGGCCCCAGCCGGAGGCCCCCCGGGAGGGTCCCGGGGAATTGCACCTTTACCCACGCTGGAGGTGGGACCAGCGGCTCAGGCAGTACCCCCCACGTCAGCCACAGAGAGCCTGCGCGTTGGCCAGGGCGGGCTGGAGCCCCTGCGAGCCGCCCGACGGGCTTGGCAGGAACCGGAAGGAAAGGGCTCCTGCCGCGTACCACGGCCCACTCTTCCTCACCGTCCTCTCTAGTTTGTATTTTTTTAAGTATTATTATTTAAAAAGGAAAATGGGTGACGGAGGAACTCGAGACAGAGGATGTGCAATAGGGCTCCGTGCCGTCCCCCGAGGTGGCCAGTGGCTGTGGGGAGCAGGAGCCACTGAGCCCACGGGCTGTTGCTCGGAGGAGCCTGGGCCTGCCTAGCATTCCAGGGCCTCGTGCCCCAGCCTGGGTGTGCGGTTCTCATGGCTGAGGCTCTGCAGGGGCGCAGGTGCCCTGCCAAAGGCTCTGCGGCTGGGAAAACAGGTGGTTTGTGGGGGGAGGGGCACCGCGGAGCTGGGCTCCAGTGGACAGCCTCTCTTGTAGCCAGGGGACCCTCGAGGGGGGCGGGGCTCACCCAGGGGTTTTCCAGCGTTCCCTGGCCCTTGACGGGAAGGGCAGGGAGCAGAGCCTCCTGAGACCAATGCAGACTTGCCCAGCGTCGCGGGAGGCACGCGCCCTCAGGAGCAGAGCAGCGAGAGCCTGTGGTGGCTCCTGGGAGGACCTGCGGTAGCATCGTGCCTGAAGCTCAGTGTGAGGTCTGAAATATGCAACAGAGGAAATATAGCTCTATCTCTCTCAGCCGAGCCTCTGTGTCTTTCCTCTTGTGCAGAACGGGGCCTCCTCACCGGTGCCCTGGTAGCCTGGGAAAAGTGACAGTCCCACCCCCTAGAGCGCAAGTAGTTCAGGAGCCGTGCAAGAACCACAAGGGATGCAACACCCATCTGATTTAGCTCGCTCTCCTCCTGAGGGGCACACAGGCCCAGGACTGACTTCCTCTGCTGCCAGTGAGACGGGGGACCCGAGCCTCGTTCTTGAGAGCCCTGACCTAGCAGGTCCACCCCTGCCACCGGCCAGGCCGCAGCAGATGCTGGCTTCTGTCTTCAGCATTGCCAAGGCTCAGCTTAGAAGCCCTCACTGTGCTGCTTTCCTGCCCAGCCCTCCTTGTGGGGCACCCCCAGGGACACAGGCAATCCCAGCTGGTCACCACTGAGCTTGGCCCTCTGGGGACAGAAGCAGCAGTGGTTGGGTCCCTGGCCACTGCTCTGGGACCTGGGAGGGCCATGTTTAAAAGGTCTGTCCGTCTTCCCTCCCTTTCTCAAGCCCCACTCCTTCCCCCCATTGTCATCAGAGACTCGGTGAGAGTCTGACATCACTGTCAGCCAGGTGTCTCCTCAGGACAGAGGGCTCAGTTAAGTGGCACTTATTTGAAAGGCAGAGATAGGTCTCCCGTCTGCTGGTTCACTCCCCACATGCACGGCCAGAGCTAGATCAGGCCAAAGCCAGGAGCCCAGAACTCAACCCAGGCCCCCACGTGGGTGGCAGAGACCCAACTGCTTTAGCCATCACCTGCTGCCTCCCGGGTCTGTATCAGCAGGAAGCTGGGATCTGGAGCAGAGCCAGCACTCAAACCCAGGCATTGGAACTGTTAGGCCAGACGCCTGCCTCTAAACGTTTTTCCTAGTGGCCAGGAGAGGGCGCTCATGACTCACCAATGACAGCTCCTGGGGCTTCTGTTAGCCAGGGTGCTGACCTTGTATGCAGCCTTTGACCCCTCCCAGCAGGGCTGGAGGAATGCCTGGCCCTGCCAAGGCAACCACAGGTGGAACTTGAAATTCAATAAATGGACAGCAGGCTAATTTTTGAGTTGACAGCTTTATATGGCCCTTTTATATGATGTCATAAATATCCACATGGCCCTTGGCAGAAAAAAGGTTCTGCAGCCCTGCGGGCCGGCAGGCACTTTGGTTGTCTTCATTTCGCAGATCGGGAAACTGAGGCTTAGAGCGGTGAAATGCTGGTGGTGACGGCAGGCTTCAGAGGGAGGAGGCAGCCTCCGGAGCCAGCACTGGCCGCTACGTTCTGTCCTGCGGGCTTCCGGACAGGCAGCCAGGGGGCGAGAGCAGGAACTCAGAGGAGATGGCGTTTGGGTGCCGGGACCACGGCGCTGACTTCTTTCTCGCTGCTATTTTAGTGGACACAGGACTCTGGTTCTCTAGAATGTTGACTTTTTGTTTTGTTTCCCAACCTCAACATTCAGGTCAATGCAAAGAACCCATAACCGCACAGGCAGTAAACAGTGGACCCCTCTGACACAGCAGCCCGCGGGGGACCCCAGGCTGTGGCTCCACTAGGTTTGGCTGTTTTCAGAGTCTTACTTGATTGATTTAGGCAGGACATGAGTCTGTTTCGACTCTTGCCGGCCTCCATCCTGTTCCAGGCGGTCCTGGTTTTATATCACAGTCAGTCACCTGCGGTCATGTTAGTGACTGAGGCAGCCTGTTTTAAAGCCCCAGGTGATTCTAATTCCCAGGCAGGCATGAGACCTAGGGGGATCCAGCCCCACGCCTGGAGCTCCGGCTGCAGGCTGACCTAGGAGCTCTGCAGGACCCAGGACCAGGCTTCAGGACGCGTGAAGGGTTCAGGGCAGGCCTGGGGGTGAAGTCTGTGCCCCCCTCCAGCCGCACCCCATTTCTGAGGCAAGGGGGAGCAAAGCTGCGCTGCCTGCCTGAATTCCTGGCAGTGTTCCCCTACCAAGTTCCTGGAGAGTTAGCTCAGCCTGCAGGCTTGGGTTTTTGAGGCTCCTTTGAAATCCTCCTCCCTGGCAGGGCCCCTGAGGTCAACAGCAGGATTCAAGCCGGTCAGGACACAGGGTGGGGGCGGGGAGTGAGCTCAGGCCGGCTAGGCCCCCGGGAGCTGCACAATAATTGCTCTGAAGGGAGGAGGGCCCAGGCAGATGCTTTTGTGCTGTGTGGCCCGGCGTGCCCTGTTTCCAGGGCAACCATGGACCCCACCGCTTCTTCAGAGGTGGGAGCCAAGACCAGAGGAGAGCCAATTGGCACGCAAAGCCCAGTTACCTGGGCCAATGGGAAGTGGAGGTGGGCAGGGTCAGAGTGGGAGGGGAACCTGAGGCTGAGATGTGCAGAGATCTGAGCTCCCTCGGCTGTCCGTCAGGTGCAGCAGAAGCCAGCCTGTTCCCGCCAAACCCCTCTCCTGAAGGTTACGGGGGACCCTCGCGGCTGCCGGGCGCACTGAGGGCAGTGCCATCCGTGGGACGCTAGGTCATGCGTGGTGCTGACCAGGACAAGCAAGGGCAGGAGGCCGAGAAGCTGCAGAGCTGCTCACAGCTGCCCCAGCCTTGAAGGAGGCTCTTCCTCTGGGCAGAGTGCTGGGCGGGGAGGGCCAGCCCCGGGGCCCTGCTGGCTGTCCTCAAAGCCCATGCCCCAGTCTGGGCACGCCGTGCCACTGCTCTGCGTGTGCAGACATCACCATGGACAGCAGCCTCCTGGCCATAGTCGCGGCCGCCGGTGAGTACTCACTGCCTTGCCGAATGCCCAGGGTGGGGCCCTATCCACCGCCGACCCCTCACCATAGGCCGGAAGCCCAGCCTCGCCTACACGGCCGCGTCCAGCAACGTCCCTCCCCGAGCCACTTGGGAAGAAAGCCGTGTGTGGTCAGCCTGCGGTCCCTAACGTCCCCTTCCTATCTGTGCCAGACTCTGGACGGCAGGCCTTCACAGCAGGACAGGGCCGGCCACTGGAGGTTGAGACCAGGCTCTTGGGGCCTCTCCTTCCCTAACTTTGTGCCCTCGTAAACTCCCCCTTACACCTAGCCCCGCCACTCGGGGCTGAAACTGCTCTGCTCTCCCGCATAAAGCTCTGCCCCAGGACGCTGAAGCAGCAGCAAAGGGAGACCTTGCCCTGCCCCTTGAGGCTGCCACGAGACCCAGCCAGGTCACTGCCACCCCACCTGCCGGAGCGCAGTTCCAGCATGGGGAGATGGGCCGCGTGCCGGCCCCAGGCTTCCCCTAACTGTGCCTGGGTGGGGGCCAGTTTCCTCCACCGTGTTCATCATGGCCATCCTGCTGCGGCTGCTGTACCAGCGTGACCTCCGGTGCTGCCAGGTCCTCTGCTCCTGCCACTTCTTTCGGAGTCCCAGCCGCTACGTGAGCACCCCTGCCCAGCAACCCTTTGCCTCATGCCCCTCAGCACCTGCACGCTGGCCTGGGAAAAGCCTAGCTCGGTGTGGGAGGGGCCCCTGAATCTCCGGCACCCTCCAGCCTGGTTCCTTCGGGGTCAGGGCGGCAGTGTGGGTAGGGTTAATAACATCCTGGCCAGGCCCCTCCCTGACAGCGGTCTTCCCCTAGCACTCCAGCTCCCACGGGGAGAACCCAGAGCCCCAACTTCAGCACCATCAGTCCTGTAGGGGCCAGGGCACCATAAAACTTCCTATAGAGAAACCTGCTGAGCTGCAGTCCCCCAGGCCCTGACTCTCCAACTCGGCATGATGCAGGAGGGAGGGTGGGGGGACAGGAGGAGGTCTCTGACTCTCCCTCCAATGGCCACTGAAGCCGGCTGCCAGATCCTGAGACAATGAGCCAGTGGCTGGAGAGGACTGGAGTCTCTACACCCCAGTGCATTTCGCAAACGCCAAGGGTCTGAGCTTTGTACCTTGGACTTGGTGGAGTGGACTAGTGGGACGGGGCAGAGGAGCATGGGGCGAAGGAAGGGTTGGGCTCTGCTCCCTTGCCCACCGACCCACACTCCTGAGCTTCACCCAGAGTTGACCTTCATGACCCCCAGGCCTGGCCCCCTCCCTGCTTCAGCACCACACGATGCCCCACCCCCGAGGTCCAGCCGGTGGAAAGGAGCCGAGTGTCCCAGGGAGTGCAGGTGAGAAAGGAACCTGTGCTGCTGTCCCTGCGGGTGTGGGAAGAGGTGTGTGCTGGGGTCCTGAGGCCAGGCAAGGGGCCCAGTGTGCTTAGGGGACCAAAAAGAATGCAGAGCAAAGAAGGGGGGGGGTGCTGGAGGCTTCTAGAAGAGGCGCATGGCATCCCATGTCTGAGGCTCGCTCTGTGGCAGCGAAGTCGCATGGAAGCCTGTGCCCCTGGCTCCCCTGGCTTTTCTTGGTCACAGGGCCATCCCCAGGGGGATGAAGTGTTCTGCGTGGGACTGACCAGGAGCCATCAGATGCCCCTGTGGCAGCCAGCTCGGCTACCCAGCTACGAGAGTGTTCGAAAGAAGGACCGGCAGCAGCAGATCCACCAGCTGATTGCACAGCGCTTCGGGCTCTGGGCCTGCAGAGAGGTGAGCGGTCAGCGCTCCCGGCCCCGTGCCTGCAGGGTGGAGCCTTGCCACACTGTTACCCACAAGGCCCAATTTGAGCTCCTGGGGTCAGGACAAGGGAAAGGCCACTGGTGGAGGACTTCAGTCTTTGCCTGGGGCCCACCCCACCTCTCTGTGTAGAGGGGAGGATGGCAGGCCCCAGCCCAGAGACTCAGGATGGGCTCCTGCAGAGGGGTCTCCATAAGCCACAGCTCTCGGGTCTTCTTTGAAAAGAAGGACTGGTCACTGCGGGAGACGACGCAGAGAATAGCAGAGGGCCTGCGTGTCTCTGGCGGGAAGACAGGGAATGGCTAACACCTTTTCTCCCATCCTTCCAGCTGCCACCAAGCTACGAGGAGGCCGTGGGGCCACTGCCTGCACCGTCGCCCAGCTGTGGCTCTGTGCACCCATCCCAGGAAGTGGCCACCTTCCCTGCCCTGGGGAACACCACTGTGTAGGAGGGCAACCGCCAACCCCGCCCCTTGCCATTTCCCCCTGTGGCTGGGACAGCGCTGAGTCTGTGGGGTCAGCCTCTACCCCCTTCCCTGCCTAAGGACTGGCCCAGCTGGGCCTTGGTGCCTGGTACCCCGCACAGGGCTTCAGAATGAACCCCTACCAGCCCCAGGTCAGCTGCAGGTGGGGAATCCGGGATCATGCCGAGAGAACGAGGCAGAACCGTGGAACTGAGGGGCTTCTCTGTGCTGGGTCCCTGGAGCCCCTGCCTCAACAGACCCCTTGGAAGGAAGCCCCTGGCCTCTGTAAGCCCCTCTCTGGGCTGCAGTCACCACCTACCTCCAAGAGCCAGGAACTGCCATCTTCCCCCGCGGAGACCACCTTCCTGCCCAACCACTCAGGTCTCGGCTGAGCTGCCAGCGAAGGCCTGTCCCCAGCCCGCCCCAGTCCCTCACTGAGTAAACCAGAAGCCAGATTCTTCGTTGCTGTTAATGGTTTGAGATAAACCAAGAACCACAGAAGTACACGGGCTTGTTGTGTCCAAATTTTCAGGTGGGCAGGAAGAAGCCATCTGTAACCTATCCTCTCTCGCCCTTGGTACTCAGGGGCAGATGGGGCCGATCAAGGCTAAGAGGGTCTCTTGGGCATCCCACAAGCCCTCCCTGTCCCGGACCCACATAGGCAGGGAAAGGTCTCCCATGTGGCCACCCCTGGGGCTACAAGCCCTGCTCTCTGCGTGTGGCTCTAGGAGACAGGAACACAATTACATCACTCCCTCTGCTGCTCCTACCCAGGGCCCCGTCCCTGGACGCCTTGGGATACAAGAGGGTATGGGGCAGTGACTCCCCCAGGCACAAGATCTCTCCCTTCCCCTTTGGGAGACGGAACCAAAGCAAGTCTTCTGCACATCAAAGCGCCCTCTTCCATCTGCCGACGGCCCCATTCCCGGCTCCCCCCTTGGCGTGGCACAGAGAACACGGGTAAGGACCACACAGCACAAACAGCTCCTTCAGGGTTTATTTCAAGCTTGCAGGCCACGACTCCAGCTCACTCTATCTCTGCCCCGAAGGGTTTCAGTCACCAGCTGGCAGGCCTCTTCCGGGGAGCCTTTGTAGTCACCCCAGCTGTTGCCTTCTGCTGTTGCCTTGTCACCTGAGCTTCAGTCTCTGTCCAGTGGCCTCGGCCAGACTTCAAAGCATGGCTACCAGTTTAAAGGTGCCCTCAGGCTTGGCAGGAACCACATGGACAAAAGTCTTATAGAGCACAGCCCCCCTGGGCAGCCTGGTGACCAGATCCACGGCCTCCGAGTTGCTGGGGTTGGGCACGTAGACCTCCTTGGTGTAGCGCACTATCCCTTCCTCCAACGCGTACAGGCACTTCCTCTTCCCCAGCCCCACCTGCAACACACAGACCCCGTCCGTCAGCTGATGGGGAGCCGGGTGGGCCACCACGGGGCTTCACAACAGAGTCTCCCATAGACTCGCCCTGGACCGGGGGGTGCGGTTCAGAGGGCTCCATCTCAGGTTCCCTTTCCCACTGCCTGGCACTTCCTTGTCCGGGTGTCTGCTCAGTCCCAGAGGGCTGATGCCGGCAGCCATGTCTATGCAGCCAGTCAAAAGCTTCAAAACCAGGCCCGACCAGCGCTGTGGTGTAGGAGGGTAAGGCTCTGCCTGTGGCACCGGCATCCCATGTGGGCACCAGTTCACGTCCCAGCTGCTCCATTGCTGATCTCTGCTTATGGCCTGGGAAAGCAGTGGAAGATGGCCCAAGTGCTTGGGTCCTCGCACCTGCATGGGAGACCCAAAGAAGCTTCTGGCTCCTGGTTTCAGATCGGCTCAGCTCTGGTTGCGGCTGGACATGTGAAAACCAACCCCACGGATCGGAACTGAAATGTGGCACACACACAACAACTTCCGGGCACGCCTCCCAGAGCCTCCCTGAGCGCGCACCCCCAATCTCCAGACTTCGGTGTGGGGAGGATTACAATTCTTTGGAAGAATAAAAAGTTCACACGTTTGAAATTTCAAAGAAGAATTTTAAGGCCAAAACATAATGGGTTCATTTCTCTTCGCTGCCAGGGACCACTGTGATGCTTGACTCAGAGCCACATCAGGAGTGATGGGGAGTGACCCAGTGGATGGAAGACCTTTCTCTCTACCTCTCAGATAAATAAATAAAATCTTTAAAAAAAAAAGAAAACCAGGCCCAGGAAGATAGCCTCAATCACTGCCTCTGGCGCTTACTTTATGTAGACTTAGAACATTAAAACTAGGGATGGGCAGCGGCCTGGCAATTAAGCTGCCAGTCAGGAAGCTCGCATCCCTCTCCGAAAGCCTGGGTGCGATGCCCTCCTCTGGCTCCGCATTGCATTCTCCCGCCAGGGCAGAGCCTGGGAGGCAGCAGTGAGAGCTCAAGTAACTGGGTTCCTGTCACCCACACCGAAGAGCTGGATCAACCAGAGACCAGCGCTCATAAGGAGTACCAGCAGCGCAGGTGGTGGCCTAACCCGCTGCACCATGATGCCGCCCCCTGAAGTAGTTCATGCTGTCCCTATTTTGCAAATGAAATCACTGAGGCACAGGGAAATACAGTAACTTGCCCAGGATCACGCAGTGCTAAACTGCCCACTCCTGGCTTCAGGCCCACAGGTTCTGGGTATCTGGGGAGCAAATAGTGGATGAGAGCATGCTTTCTCTCTCAAGAAAAAAAAAAAAGAAGAAGAAAAATTTGAAACACACTAGAACTGTCATATTAAACACTAGTTTGGTATACATTTGCATTTACATAAAGTTTAGGTCCCATAGAAAGCACAGATTGGGGTCAGTGCTGTGGCATAGTAGGTTAAGCCTCAACCTGTGGCATCAGCATTCCATATGAGCGCTGGTTCTAGTCCCGGCTGCTCTACTTCTAATCCAACTCTCTGCTAATGGCCTAGGAAAGCAATGGAAGATGGCCAAGTGCTGGGCCAATGACACTCGCATAGGAGACCTGGAAGAAGCTCCTGGCTCCTAACTTCAGATTGGCCCAGCTCCAGCCATTGTGGTCATTTAGGGAGTGAACCAGTGGATGGAAGACCTCTCTCTGACTCTCCCTCTGTCTGTAACTCTGACTCTCAAATAAATAAATCTTTTTTTTTTTAAAAGCATAGATGAAAGTTATATGAATAATACATATGCCAATAAAATGACATTAGCTAATACCTGTATGAGTATTACCATGTGTGCTTACCACATATAAGCACTGTTGCAAGCCCTTTTATATACGCTAACCCATTTAATCCTTACCTTGTGAAACAGGGACTGTTTCCAACCCTGTTTTCACATGACTGAAGCGGTCAAGTCAATGTGCATTGTATATGTGGTTTCTGTTTTTTAGATTTTTTAAAAATGTGTTTGAAAGTCAGAGTTACAGAGAGAGGAGAGACAGAGAGAGATTTTCTGTCCACTGGTTTGCTCTCCACATGGCCACAACAGCTGAGGCTGAGTCAGGCAGAAGCCACGAGTCAGGAGTTTCTTCCAGGTCTTCCATGTGGGCAGCAGGGGCCAAGCACTTGGGACATCTGCTGCTGCTTTTCCCTGGCCATCAGCAGGGAGCTGGATTGGAAGTGGAGCAGCCAGGACATCAACCGGCACCCATATGGGATGCTGGCATTGCAGCTGCTGGTCTTACCTGCTATGTCATAACACCAGTCCCCTTATATGCAGTCTTTAAACTCTACATATTTCAGTTTTCTGCTTTTAGAACTTGAGTTTGGATCTGTGGCAATTTTCACCCAGGCCGTCCAGCACTATTTTATGTCTCTCCAATTAAAATGCTTCACTTCCACCCAGCTCCCTGCTGATGCACCTGGGAAAGCAGCGGATGATGGTCCAAGTCTTTGGGCCCCTGCACCCGTGTGTGGAAGACCTGGATGGAGTTCCTAGCTCCTGGCTTCAGCCTGACCTAGCTGTGACTGTTGTAACCATTTCAGGAGTGAACCAGCACATGAAAATCTCTTGTCTCTCCCTCTCTCTAACTCTGCCTTTCAAATTAATTAATTAATAAATATTTTAAAAACTATATTAACTACTTTATAGGGTCATCTTGAGGTTTAAATGAGTTAACAATCATAGAGAGCTTTTTAAAATACCACCTAGCCCTGCCTCTCTCTGGTGCAGGTGGCTAGCATGTTTGGCTGTTAACCGAAAGAATACCACCTAGTTCAGAACTTTAGCTTTTACTGCTGCTGTTATTTTAGCACATGTCAAGAGTTAAAGCTATACATCTAATATCTTTCAAGTTGTAGAAGATAAAAGCTACTACATATATAACCAATTCACATCCAAATTAATATCTTTGAAATAATTACAGATTACTAACAACTTTTTTGTGTCTAGTAAAATTACCAAAAAGGGGTGAGGGGAGAAATAACTATAAAGGAAACTAAACAAATCTTTAAAATACGTGCAGGCCAGCACTATGGTGCAGTAGGCTAAGCCTCTGCCTGTGGTGCCAACATCCCATGTGGGTGCTGGTTCAAGTCCAGGCTGCTCCTCTTCCGATCCAGCTCTCTGCTATGCCCTGGGAAAGCAGTGGAAGATGGCCCAAGTGCTTGGGCCCCTGCACCCGTGTGGGAGACCCGGAAGAAGCTGCTGGCTCCTGGCTTCAGATATCAGCCCAGCCCCAGCCATTGCAGCCACTTGGAGAGTGAACCAGTGAATGGAAAATCTTTCTGTCTCTCTCTCTCTGTCTGTAACTCTACCTCTCAAATAAATAAATAAATCCTGAAGAAAAATAAATAAAATATGTGAAGCAGGGGGCTGGTGCTGCGGTGCAGTGGTTAAGCTACCACTTACAATGCAGGCATCCCGTATCAGACTCTGGTTCAAATCTCAGCTGCTTCACTTCCGTTCCGGCATTTTGCAAATGCACCTAGGAAGACTGTGAATAATGGCCCAAATACCTGAGCCCTGCCACCCATGTGTGAGACCTGAATGGAGTTCTAGGTTCCTGGCTTTGCCTTGGCCCAGCCCTGGCTGTTCTGGCCATCCGGGGAGTGAACCAGCAGAAAGATAGAAGGTTCTCTGTCACTCTGCCTTTCAAATAAATAAATCTTTTAAAAAATAAACTACGTGAAGCAGATAGTACAGTTCTGTCATTTTGTCCTAACAAAGAACTGTCCCACCTCATAAAGTAATCCCAACTTGCTGAAACGGAACCCTCTGCCTGGTGGGACCTGATTTCTGGCACATACTGAGTTCTATTTTATCCAATTCAAGTTATCTCTCAACCATCTAATAAGTTTATGCAAAAGAAGAATTTTCAGAAATAAGGAAAAAATGAATACACTGAAATCAGTTTCCCTAGACTCAAAAAAATCTTCAATCACTAGGCACCCTGGCCTCCAAAAACTGAGGCTTAGAAAGAAACAAGAACACCAGGCTGACGCTGTATCAGGGTGGACAGGAAGCCCCCACAGCACCGTGCTATGCGTCGTAGTTACAGGAAGAAATATTTATTGAATTTGATTCAAGTATAATTGAAAATTCCTTTCTCAAAAGGAGTCATAAAAAGAGAAATGTCTACTTTATCAAATAGACTAATAAAAACATACAACGTCCACAGGAGCATCTTCAGAAGACTGCTCCAGCTCTCAGCCCTCAGGCTGCTCCAGCTGCTCTGCACATTATAGTTTTTCTTAAACATGTATTTATTTATTTATTTGAAACTCAGAGACAGAGAAAAATATTCCATCTACTGGTTCACTCCCTAAATGGCCACAACAGCCAGAGCTGGGCCGGTCAGAAGCCAGGAGCCAGGAGCCAGGAGCCAGGAGCCAGGAGCTTGTTCTGGGTCTGTCATGTGGGTGCAGGGGCCCGAGCACTTGAGCCACCTTCTGCTGCTTTCCCAGGCCCATCAGCAGGGAGCTGGAACGGAAGTGGAGCAGCTGGGACTCCAACTGGTACCTATGAGATGGCGGCATCACAGGCAGCAGCCTTACCCACTACACCACAGCACCAGCCTCTGCACATCACATAATAGTACCCATTTCTATTTCCCATCCAGGAGAAAATGAGACACAGGATGTAACGTTGGGTAAATCCTAGCTGTTACTTGGGCCCTGTCACTCTTCAGGTCTCTGAAATGTCACCATGTTGTAAAATGGAGATGATACCCACTTCTGAGGCACACGGGAATGAGAAATGAGGTAAGTAGGCAGAGGAATCAACACAATGCTTACATACAACAAAGGCAACTGCCACTGTTATTCCTGTGTTTAGGGGCAGGCAGAGGAGGTCTTAGGAAAACTGGGGAGCCACAGAGCAACTCACGTGGGCGCCTGGGTGCCAGCGGAACTGGCGCTGAGTCCCAAGGATGTTGCCAGCATGCACGTAGTGACCTGGAAGAGAAGCCCCAAGTGTGCTGACTCTCGGCCCCGGTGACCACAGCAGCACGGTCCACTGCCCAGAAAGCAGACAGCCCAAATGCTGCGCACCAGCCTCGCAGCCTGCCCCCGTCCCGACTGCTCCCAGGCGGTCCGACACGGCAGCGCCCAGCCCCCGCCCACCAGTCTCCTCTGGTTGCATGGCTGAGGGCCGCACATGCGCACGCCTCCTCAGGTCTTCTGTGCCCCTTGAATCTGCATGGTGCGGTGAGCTGAGAGGAGAGGACAGGACTCGACACCCTGGGGGCTTCCCAGGCTCAGGTGCAGCTGGGAACAGAAGCCAAGACACAGCCTCACCTTCCAGCTTCTTGATGCCAAAGCGCTTGCCTGGTGCCTTGCCACCGAGGTTTTTAGAGCTGCCGCCTGTCTTCTTGGATGCGTATCTGACAGCGAGCGCGGCAGCCGGTGAGGGGCTCAGCAGAGCTGCAGCTGCAGAGGAAACAGAAACTTTGCTCAGGGAGGCTCTCCGGGACCTTTCCTAGGCCTCAGCGGACCAATTGCTAAGCTGGGAGGTGGTGGGGAGCCGAGACAGTCGGCGGGGAGCCGAGACAGACGTGTGAGGAGAACAGAAATACTCCCTGAGTGTGCGGGAAGGCCTTGGGCTTTTCTCAAGGCAGAGGTCAACTCATTCCTTCCTGTGCAGGCCATCCGTGCTGCGTGAGGGGGGTGGGGGCAGTGAAATGGAAACGCGAGCAAACATCATGTGCTCTGGGCCCTGACCCGTTCAGTCTTGCTGAGGAGAGAAAACCACAGTGGCGGGAGAGGCCAGCGAGGGGACACGGCGCTGCTGCCTGCCTCGCAGCCTCACTGCCCCAGGTCACACCGGAGAGGGGCTCCGCCTCAGCCTCACCACCACTGCCTTTCCTATCCACTCATCTCCCAAATGGATTGGCTATTTAAAGCGCACTGGGTCCGGGGGTGGCTCCCAGCTGTTTCAAAGGCTACACCCTTTCTTCCCAAAGTCCATCAAGTGGTAGCGGTTGTGGTACAGTGGGTAAAGCTGCACTTAGGACGCCTGCATCCCTTATTAGAACCGCCGGCATCAAGTCCGGCTCCTCCACTTCCCATCCAGCATCCCGCCAGTGCGTCCGGAAAGCACACGAAGGCCCAAGCACTTGAGTTTCTGCCACCCATGTAGGAGCCCTGGGTGGAAATCCTGGCTCCTGGTTCCAGTGTGGCCCGTCATCAGCTGTTGCGGGCACTTGGGGCGTGAACCAGAGGGTGGAAGCTCTGTCTCTCCTCTGCCTTTCAAATAAACAAATTAAAAAAAAAAAAAAAAAAAAGTCTATCAGAGATCCAACCAAGACCAACACAATGTCCTTGTTAATCTCACCTCTCTAGACTCGTTCCAAAGTGTTCAGTGGCATTTATTTTAAAGAAAGAAAGTGAACTAAAGTTCATTGTAACTCAGATGGAAGCCCTTGCTGCATGACCAGCTGGCAGGCCTTGCCCCAGGTCTGCTGAGACAGTCATGGTTTAAGGACCAGGACAGCGTCTTAGAGAGGCCTTGTAGATCTGTGGTGCATGTAAATTCAGTTCCCAAAGCCTATGTTTCTGCAGTTTTCATGAGAAGAGATGAGCTGGGGCAAAGGACCAGAGACAGCATGCTAAAGGCCTAGCACAGGGACCGGCACTGTGGAGAAGCCGCTAAAGCCACCGCCTGAGACGCCAGTATCTCATATGGGTGCCAGTTCAAGTCCTGGCTGTTCCACTTCTGATCCAGCTCCCGGCTAACGTGCCTGGGAAAACAGCAGAAGATGGCCCAAGTGCTTGGGCCCTTGCACCCATGTGGGAGACTAGGAAGAAGCTCCTGGCTGCTTGCTTCGGCCTGGCCCAGACCTGGTCGTGGCAGCCATTTGGGGAGTGAACCAGCGGATAGAAGATCTCTTTCTTCCTGTAGCTCTGCCTTTCAAATAAATAAAATAAATCATAAGAAAAAAAAACCTTTAAACATCCATTCATTTACTTAACTTGGGAACTGACCTTTTGCTTTTTCTATATGATCTCATTCACAAATCTTCGCTCTTAACCCGTACTCCCCATCCTCTTCCTCAACATAAATCATTCCACAATCTACCCAGCTGCTCAGAGACCCTGCAGGCATCTTTCCTGTGCTTCCTCCACAGATCCAGTGCACCGGCAACCTCTGGTGGAGCCTATCTCCAAAAGAGATCTCAAGTCCACTCATTTCCTCCAAGTTCAGGGCCACCACCATCTTGGCTAAATCATCTCTCATCAGGGTTCATATGACAGCTTCCCATCTGGTTTCCTCATTTCTACCAAAACTCCCTTAGTTACATAAACACAATAGTTTCTCAGAATGTGAAACTGGGGGCCAGTGTTGTGTCCAAGTGGGTAAAGCTGCCACCTGCAATGCCTGCATCCTATATGGGTGCCATTTGTGTCCCAACTGCTCCACATCTGATCCAGCTCCCTGCTAATGGCCTAGGAAAGCAGCGGAGGGTGGTCCAGGTGTTTGGGCCCTTGCCACCCAGACTCCTGGCTTCGGCCTGGCTCAGCCCTGGCCATTGTGGCCATCTGTGGAGTGAACCAGTGGATGGGAGATCTCTCTCTCTCTGTCAACTCTTTCCAAATAAATAAAAATAAATTTTAACAAATATGTAAAGCTGGATCAAGTCATTCTCTGGTTCCCACAGGTCTCGGCCTTTTAGGTCTTTAGGTGTTATCAGCTGCTAGGGCCTTCCTGACCAATGTAAAACACACACACAAACACGTTCTTTTCTTAGCACCGATCACAATTTACAACTGTCATATATATGTATGCTTTTTTATAATAAATTTTTTTATTATTTTTTATAATAAATAAAAAATGAAAACTAGAAAGGGCCCTCGGGAGGGTGGAGACCATGTCTTCACGTTTTCCACTGGTACTTCGAACACCCACCGGTGTCCGGCACCAAATTAGATCTCAACATGTTGAATGCACAGATGAACGTTCTAAAGTCCAACGTGTCAATATTACTGCTCCTTCTTACACATGAAGGGATTCACGCAAGCCCAGCGAGGCAATGCTGCGTGCTCACGTCACCAACCGCCAGAGAAGCCAGAAATCCACACGCAGGGGAGGGCCGAAGGCTCCCCAGCTATTCCCGGAGCCCGCGGCTCCGCCCAGGATACGGCACGTGACCGGCCACAGCCGCCACTCCAACCGGGCGTGCGCCACAGAACTCCCCAATCCCGCACCCGGGGACCTCCGCGGGGGCTGCCTGCCACCTCCCGGCCCCCTGCCAGATCGCTCCGCAACGACTACGATGTCCCATTACCGGCCGCCCGCGTCCTCAGGGCCAGCGCCGCCGCCGCCATGTTTGCCTTACAATCGCTTCCGGTCTCGGAAGGCTGCTTCCGCTACCGGGAGATCTACTTCCGGGTCCGGTGCGGCAGTTGAACGAGTGGCGCGAGAAGGTACAGGTGAGCGTCCGGGGTGTCGGACTTCACCGGCCAAGGCTGTCTTCCAGAGCACCGCCGCGCGGCAGCTTGGTGGCCAGGGCGTCGGGGTCCTCCGCCCTGACGGCTGACCTGGGAGGCGCGGAGCGTGCCGGGCAGGGGTCTGCTTGTCCGAGTGGCTCATTTTGCAGGCGTCAACTGAGATCCCGCTGCGGGACACGGATGAGACCCCCTCCCTCGTCTTTAAAGTAGCTGGAGAACTGTGCCAGACACCGTCCTAAGCGCGGTAATGCGTTAATTCCCACGGCCCTGCAAAGGCGGTATTGCTGTCCCTACTTTACCAGGGGAGAAACAGGCCGAGGATTAGCTGGCTCACCCAGGGTCAGTAAGTTTTTTGAGAAAGGAGGCTTGCATATGACCCAGCTAGTCCAGTCCTCAGTTTATATGCAAGAGAATTGAAAATATGCCCACATAAAAACTTGTACCTCGATGTTCATAACCGCGTTATTCATAGTCACCAAAAATAGAAACAAACCGGACGTCCCTTAAGTGATGCATAAGCAAAATGTGGCAGAGCCACACGTTGGAATATTCAGCCATGGAAAGCAATAAAGTACTGGCCCATACTGTGACACAGATGAAACTCCCAAACATAAAAGGGAAAGAGCCACATAGTGTGTGATTCCTCTGTATACGCAGTATCCAGAATGGGCAGACCCATAGAGACATGGTAAATCTGTGGTTGCCAGGGGCTGGGGGGAGAATGGACAATGATTGCTAAATGACTTCTGAAGTCATTAGCATTAGCAGTGATAGTTGCACAACACTAAATATATTAAAACTGTTGGGCGGTACACTTAAAAAGGGTGAACTTTTTTTAAAAGATTTATTTATTTATTTGAGAAGTACAGTTACAGAGAGGCAGAAGCAGAGAAGTCTTCCATCTGCTGGTTCACTCGCCAAATGGCTGCAACAGCCAGAGCCAGGCTGATCTGAAGCCAGGAGCCTGGAGCTTTTTCTGGGTCTCCCATGCAGGCGCAGGGGCCCAAGGACTTGGGCCATCCTCCGCTGCTTTCCCAGGCCATAGGAGAGAGCTGGATCGGAAGTGGAGCAGCTGGGACTCCAACCAGCAGCCACATGGGATGCTGACACTGCAGATAACAGCTTAAACTGCTAGGCCACAGCACCATTTCAAATGGAGAGGTCAAGAGGGTGGTGATGAGTGTTGTTACTATCCAGTGAAAATTATAATATTGTCCCTACTTTTTTTTTAAAGATTTATTTATTTATTTGAAAGGCAGAGTTACAGAGAGAGAGAGAGAGAGAGAGGTCCTCTATCCGCTGGTCCACTCCCCAAATGGCAGCACAGCCAAAGCTAGGCTGATTTGAAGCTAGGAGCTTCTTCTGGGTCTCCCACGCAGGTTTAGGGGCCCAAGCACTTGGGCCATCTTCTACTGCTTTCCCAGGCCACAACAGAGAGCTGAGTCGGAAGTGGAGCAGCCGGGACTTGAACCAGCACCCAATGGGATGCTAGCACTGCAGGTGATGGCTCTATCTGCTATACCGCAGCACCGGCCCCCTTACTTTATTTAAACTTTGCCTAGACAGAAAAGATTTGAGGAAGGTTCCTGTTAGACCACAGATGTTGCTGTTCGGGGTTCCAGACAGGATATGGTGGGGATGTCCTCTTCCTGTGCTCATATTTTATAAAGCTTGGCTCTATCTAGTGTACCGAATTGGATGCTGCAGTCTCTGTCACCTCTCTCTTTTCCCTTGTAGGGAATTCATTCAAATAGCACGTGTTGATGGCTCTAAAGAAGTCACCACTGTCGCTGGAATCCAGTGGGAGTGAATCCGAAGAGTTACCCACATTCGCCTTTCTGAAGAAGGAATCATTTTCAACCAAGAAGAGGCAGGAGAAGGTCATAGTGGTTGTCAATTCAGATTCCGAGGGCTCCTGTCCGCCATCACCAGAGCCGATAGGTCCATCCCCTGGCCCAGACACAGAGGAGGCGCTCCCACACACAGAGCCAGTCCCGGTACTGAGCAGTGGAAGTGAGGACGAAGAGGAGTTCATCCCCTTGGCTGAGAGACTCACATGTAAGTTTTTGACCCACAAGCCGCTGAGCCCTGAAGACTCAAGCTCTCCAATTAAAAGTGTCTTGGATCATCAGAGTAATGAAGGAGCATCCTGTGACCGGATCCCCAACATCCCTGCTGTCCTCCACGGACCCTCAGGGAGGAACACATCAAGTGGCAGGGACCCTATCTTGGACAGTCCTTGCCGTCAGCCTGCGGCCTACCGGCCCTCGTGTGCCCTCCAGAGCGACAGCTTGACAGTGACCAAAGCAAATCTTGACATCCCCCCACCTCAGAAGACAGCCACGCGTGGTCGGAAGGTGGGGGGATGGCGGCAGCAGGGACAAGCAAGCCGGAAGGAAAGCCCCCCGAGACAGCAGGGAAGGAAGAAGGAAGCTCCAGTTAGCAGGCTGAAGGCGCCAAGGCCAGAGGAATGCTTAAAGCACATCGTCGTGGTGCTGGATCCAGGTCCTGCGAGCGGCCGGTTCACCTGGAGCCGGGTGATGGCTCTCCGGACCACCCGCTAACGGTCCCTTTCCCATCTGTTGCAGAGCTTCTGCAGACGGAAGGCGGGGGCCAGCTCCTGGGCGCGCTGCAGTCCATGGAGTGCCATTGTGTGGTCGAGGCGCAGGCCGTGCCGTGCAGCGTCACCTGGAGGAGAAGGGCCGGGCCGCCTGAGGTAGAGTTTTCTGGCTGATGTCTCTCCTCTCCTCTTTCACGCTTTTATTTGAAAGGCCGTCAGGGCCCCCAGCAGGAGAACAGATGGCACACTCGGGGTGATTTGAGGAGGACGGAATTTCGGGACTGTTTTCCAAGGCGTGGGCAGGGTGCCAGGGAACCACAGGGGAGGGGACAGTGCAGCTCTGGGATCCTCGACCTCGGCTTGGTTGACATTTCAGACCGGGTGCCTCTGTGTGGTGGGGCCGTCCTGTGCACTGTGGGATGTTACCCACTAGATGCCGGTAGCTGTCTTCCCAGCTGTGACAACCAAAATGGCTCCAGGCATTGCCAAATGTCCTTAGTGGAAAAAGAACCAGGGGCCTAGCTGCCACCATCCCTGGGCCTGAAGGGGTGGTTAACGGAATCCAGAAGGGGAGACCACCTGAGAGAAGCTTTGCTCTCCCATAGAGGGGTCAGGAAGCAGTAGGTGAGCCCACCGGGAGCAAGCCAGGGAAAGAAATGCCCTGACTTCCTTCCCACGGGTCCCCTCCTGGGAGTCCCCGCTGGTCACACCCAGCTGGGAGTCAGCGGGCCTGTGGATGTCAGGACTTCTGTGGAGACAACCTCAGGCAGAGAGCAGAGGGGGCAAGGGGGCGAGGGGTGAGCGTCTGCCCAGAATTCCTGGTTCTCCAACTGGGCTTTGGCCGGGGCCTCGGCCTCCGTGACTGTGTTGCTGTGACCCTGGGCACGCAAGTGCATGTCTGTGTGCCTCAGTTGCCTCTTGTGTGAAATGAGGACACTGTTACATCCCTTTCTGTCCCTCCAGTTTGAGATGACCTGGCACTGGCACGTAGAAGGCACACAGTGAATGAATGTTCTCCCCAGCCTGGGCTCTCCAGGTCACCACGGTTCCTGGACCAACCACTTCTCTGTGAATCCAGAATCCTCCGCCCCTTATTTTCAAGGGTCTAGAGATGAAGCATTAGGAGTATTTTTTGTCTCTCTCTCTCTCTCTCTCTTTTTTTTTTTTTTTTTGACAGGCAGAGTGGATAGTGAGAGAGAGACAGAGAGAAAGGTCTTTCTTTGCCATTGGTTCACCCTCCAATGGCCGCCGCGACCGGTGCGCTGCGGCCTGCACACCGCGCTGATCCGAAGCCAGGAGCCAGGTGCTTCTCCTGGTCTCCCATGGGGTGCAGGGCCCAAGCACTTGGGCCATCCTCCACTGCCTTCCCGGGCCATAGCAGAGAGCTGGCCTGGAAGAGGGGCAACCGGGACAGAATCCGGTGCCCCAACTGGGACTAGAACTCGGTGTGCTGGCGCCACAAAGCGGAGGATTAGCCTATTGAGTCGCAGCACTGGCTTGTCTCTCTTTTTTTTAAATTAAGATTTATTTTGGGGCCAGCCCTGTGGTTTAATGGGCCATTGTGGCCATCTGGGGAATGAACCAGCAGATGGAAGATCTCCTTCTTGCTCAGTATTTCTGCCTTACAGATAAATAAATAAATCTTAAAAAAAAAAAAAAGATTTATTTTATTTATCTGAAAGGCAGAGTTCCAGAAAAAGAGGGAGAGACAGAGAAGGAGAGAGCACTTCCATCTGCTGGTTCATTCCCCAGATGGCCACAAAGGCTGGGGCTGGGCCAGGCCAGAGAAGTTAAAAGTCTTGTTCAGGATCCCAGCTGGCACTGGGACCCAGGGCTCCTCCCACTTGCACTTTGCTGTGGTGTGGGTCTTGCCTTTGCTTGTAGGGACCCAGTGAGAAAATTTCCTGCAAAAGCCCTGTTCCCCAGGGACCTCAGTGTCCTGTGCCACTGTCGGACTGCTGGCCTTGGGGTGCCTTGGTTCTGACTGTGTCCTGGCTGTGACACAGATGCTCTCAGACTGAGGTTCCCTTCGGGATTCTTACCTTCATCACACAAAACCCACACGTCTAGGGCTGGCATTGTGGTGCAGTGGGTTAAGCCCCAGCTACTGCACCTGAGAAAACAGCAGGAGACAGCCCGAGTGCTGAGGCCCCTGCACCCACGTGGGAGCTCTGGCTGGGGCTCCAGGCTCCGAGCTTCTCTCTGGCCCAGCTCTGGCTGTGGTAGCCATCTGGGAAGTTGAACCAGTGGATGGAAGATCTAGCTCTCTGTGTTTCTCTCTTCTCCCTCTCTAACTCTGCCTTTCAAATAAATAAGTCTTAACAATAATAAAAACCTAGTATGTATAAGGGCCACCCACATAGCATCTGCCTTCAAAGCCAGAGAAACTTGTTTTCTTTCAAATCCTTTGGAAAAGTTTTCTTTCTCTCCATTCCCCAAAGTGTGTGGCAGGGAAAAACAGTTGCTCTCATCCCCTTTCAACTGGCTGCTGGTCCTTGTTTAGTCACCCACCCTGATGCAGTGTCCCAGGGTTAAACCCGTGAGGTCTGAGGAGGGATGGGATCACAGGTGGTTGTCTCCTGCCACCATGACTGCGTTTAAGAAGAATGGTGATGCACAAGGGTCAAGGGCGAGTTTGTCCACACAGCAGACCAGGGCACTCCGACAGGCGCTCTGTGCCGGCTCACCTCCCTCGCCGCGCTGTGTCTGGTCCTTTGGCAGGATGGAGAGGCCTGGGCGGAGGAGCCGATGGTGCTGGTGGTGCTGCTGGTGGAGGCGTTTGTATCCATGGTCCACAACGTTAAGCAGGTGGGCAGCACCAGAGGGGTGGGGGCCGAGCATGCGACCGAGGCCGACTCACCTGGGAGCAGGTTTTAGTTCTGCCCCTCCTGCAGGGAAGTGTAGGCAGCACTGAGGAAGGGAAGGAAACACTTCGAGGCTTCGTCACTGATGTCACGGCAAGGACAGCGGGCAAAGCTCTGTCGCTGGTGATCGTGGACCAGGAGAAACTCTTCAGGTTTGGATTTGCCCAGGAGGTTTAGTGTTAATGGGGCAAGTGATTGGCCTAGCAGGTTGGGATGCCCACATCTCACATCCTTGTGTCTGGGTTCAAGCCCCAGCCCTGCTCCTAACTCCAGCTTCCTGCTCGTGCAGCTCCCGGGAGACAGAGGTCAGAGACTTGGAATGAGTTCTCAGCTTTGGCCTTGCTCAGTCCTGGCTGTTGCATGCATCTGGGGGGCAAACCAGCAGACGAGAGCTCTTGTCTCTTCCTCTGCCTCTCCAGTAAGTAGTGTAAATTTTTTTTCCTGGAAAGCAGGGGGCCACTCTTGGGCCAATGGAGGTGAGTTTATTCACCCAGATATAAGTTACTCTGCAACACAGCATTCCTGCAAAGCCCCGGGGATGCCCTGGTCCTGTCTTCTTGCCCATCTTTTTCTAGAACACAGCCTGGAGCTGCCTCTTTTCTTTGATTTCCTCCTCTGCTTCAGTCCCCAGAATCCACCAAAGAGAAGGAAACAGGGAGCAGGACACAAACAGGCCAAGGAGAAGCAGCAGCAGAGACAACCAAAGGCCAAGACAGGGCGCGTGGTGTCCAGGGTAGACATGGAAGAGGTAAGAACTGTCCCCTGAGTCAGGCTGGGTACTCACTGGTCACCTAACCAGATTTGCAACTGATAAAAAACAAAATGGCCACTGGGCGCTGCTGTCTGCATTGGCACCGAGTAGGTGAGAAGGGGCCACACAGGGAGCCGAGGGGCTGGGGTGCAGCTCCAGCAGTGAGAGGAGGGCGGTTTCCAGCGGTCTCTGCACCCTTGCAGCCCATCGCTGCTTTGGGGTTTCTAGGCACTGGTGGATCTGCAGCTGCACACAGAAGCCCAGGTTCGAATCGTGCAGAACTGGAAAGAGCTGGCCGACTTCGCCTGCGCGTTCACAAAGGCTGTGGCCGAGGCGCCCTTCAAGTGAGTGCCCCGAGCAGGGCCAGCCTCCGTGCTGGGCCTTGTCCTTTACAATGGTTCTTGCAGCCAAAGAAAATGTCCCTTTCCCCTAGACTCCACTGTCAGCCATGGTCTCCAGCTTGAGAAGCAGCTGGCCTCACGCTGGGGGGATTGCAGGGATGAGCCAAGCCCAGTCTGAAATATTCTCCTTAGCTTAGTCCAAGTGCATGTTCTGCAGGTCGACACTGGGTTACCAGTAGGTCGAGTAGCCAGGACTCATCATAGGTCTGAACACAATGTAGCAATCCTATAGTCCTATGGTAAAAGGACATTTTTAGCCTACTTGGTTCAAAAAGTGTTTATATTCAGAAGTTAAAATTGATAAGGGTGACCGGCGCCATGGCTTAACAGGCTAATCCTCCACCTTGCGGCGCCGGCACACCGGGTTCTAGTCCCGGTTGGGGCGCCGGATTCTATCCCGGTTGCCCCTCTTCCAGGCCAGCTCTCTGCTATGGCCCGGGAAGGCAGTGGAGGATGGCCCAAGTGCTTGGGCCCTGTACCCCATGGGAGACCAGGAGAAGCACCTGGCTCCTGGCTTCGGATCAGCACGATGCGCCGGCCGCAGCGGCCATTGGAGGGTGAACCAACGGCAAAGGAAGACCTGTCTCTCTCACTATCCACTCTGTCAAAAAAAAAAAAAAAAAAAAAAAAAAAAAAAAAAAATTGATAAGGGACTTCAGAGAATCCTCTCCAAGTCCCTTATTTTATACCTCAGGGAACTGAGGCCTGAAGTTTGACTTACCCAAGTTCCCAGCAAGTTAGAAGAACCAGAAATTCTCCAGATTGCCCGATATCCAGGCCCTTGTGCTGCCATGGCACACTGCCTCCCTGGGCACTAGAACCCCACGTCTACATGAGCCAAAGGGTCTGGTCCCTTCTCTTCCAATGGAAAGGACCAGATGTAGTCTTTGGGGGAATCAGCAGCTAGCACTATGCTTGGGAACAAAGTACGTGCTCAAACTGCTGGAGGCTCAGGCTGCACATACACAGGGTGGCCCTCTCCTGAGTCACTGCAGGTTCCCGTGGAGGGGACAGGTATAGGAGAGTAACGGGCAGCTCACAGCTCTGCCACCGCTCTGTTACAGGAAGCTCAGAGACGAGAGCAGCTTTTCCTTCTGCCTGGAGAGTGACTGGGCTGGAGGGGTGAAGGTGGACCGCTCTGGCAGGGGGCTTGCACTGGTCTGGAGGCGGCAGATTCAGCAGCTGAACCGAGTCAGCCTGGAAATGGCCAGTGCTGTTGTGGATGCCTATCCCTCCCCACAGCTCCTGGTTCAGGTACGCCACTCTGGAGTCCCTGCTAGGTGCCCGTGCCCGAGGTCTCAGCAGGGCCCTAGATGATTCCCACTGACCGCAGCATTGAGAGCCCAGGGATGCCTTGCAGGTCAGCACTGTGGGTCTGCTGAGATCCAAGTGGTTGGCCCCTGGAGGGAGGACAGGTTCTCGTGCCCCAGCCCATGCCTGCTGCCCTCCCTGGTCATGGATGAGGGATGATCATGGATGACGGGGTTGTAAGAGGCCAATCGTGGCTTTCAGGCATATCGGCGGTGCTTCTCAGTGCAAGAACGCCAGAATCTGCTGGCAGACATCCAGGTACGCCGTGGGGAAGGGGTGACATCCACCTCGCGCCGGGTCGGGCTGGAGCTGTCCAGGCGGATCTACCTTCAGATGACCACCTCGCAGCCAGACCTCTCTTTAGACAGTGCTGACTGATGCCAGCCCTTGGGGACAAGGATGGAAAGCTGGTTTTGACCTCCCCAGCTGCAAGACCTGACTGCCATTAAGACTTGGAAGTGCCTTCTGGGACGTGCACAAGTCGACGAGGCCCACAGTGGGCTCTCCTGGGTCTCGTTGGTGTCTTTCCCTGTCAGCTCAGGGCAGAGGCTGCAGCTCTGGCATTGACATTCACACTGAATCTTCCCCTCCTGGCCAGTCAGCTGCCATGGTCAAACCACCCTGCCAGCCCTCAAAACACAAAGGAACACACACAGACCATTCAGACACGTATTTAATAATCATAGAAATCCAAAAGAATCGGCATGGACTCTGGAAGTCGTGAGTGAGCTGTCGCCTGTGGGTTGGCTTGACTAGGCTCAGCCACTGAGCTGCCTCAACCAGCCAAGGAACAGGGGTTTGATGACTATGCTGACTTCTGTATTATCTTAACCTCACCTTACGTATTACGTGTTTAGCTTCAATAAAGCATTTGTACCAATGGCTCTGGAGCGTGGAGGAAGACTAAAGGAATGTGTAGTGACTCTGAGTAAGGTGTGGACCTACGCAGCAGAGCTGTCCTTGGAGGAGAGGAGAACAAAGTCCTTTCTTGCAGTATCAGGACAGTGCTATCGAGATGGGCCGCTGGGGCTGAGCAGTTGGACCCTGCCCTCTGTGAGCTATGACAGGCTCTTGCCCCTCTGGAGAGAGGCCAAATGCTTGCAGTTGGGAGTTTCTGGTGAATGAGCACCATGGCAGTCATTTCTGATCCCTGCATCCAGCTGTTTTAAAAGGTGGTGAAGGAGGCGAGAGAGAGCTGCTGTAGTGGACGAGAAGGGACGGTGCTGCCCGATGTGTGCTGGGCACTAGTGAGCCACTGTGCAGCTCCAGGGCGCTGCCCGGTTCCCTTCATTGTTCCCTTCAGTTAAAGGCTGAGAAGCAGGTCTGGACCTCAGTGTCTACAAAGCCACGTGCTCAGGCTGCCCCTGAGGTATTTAGTCACACTGAGTCCTAACAGCTGTCAGGGCACTGTAGCTTTGTAGAAACCCGCTTCCTTGCCTACTGGTAATCAGTTAATGCTCCAAAATTCACACAAGGAGCCCGGATGTTACCATTTAATGGAAACCAGATATGTTGGGGCAGGACTCCACAGGAGCTGCTGGAGGCCTCGACAGCGTGATGTTTCTGTTAGCGATGAATCCGTCTGCCGTGAAAGTCTATACTTCGGCTGAGACATACTCACTCCTGGTGTGAGTTCTGTTCTCTGAAGATATTATAAAGGAGGCAAAGTGACAAGGAAATAGCACTGAGTGAGTCCAATTCTGCTTCACACTAGCTGAGAGACTGCAGGCGAGCCACGGGAGGCCTGTTTCCATGTTTTCAAGTATTACATTGGACCACGTGGTCAGGAAGTCCCTTTCACAGCTAGCTTGTGTGTGGTCACAAAAGGGCCTGACTGTCTGAGGTCCTTAAGAAAATAGAAATGTCCCCCTGCCCTGCAATTTAGGCTGCATTTGCTGAGTGTAGTGTTCCCCTAGTCCTTCTAACGCACTGCCTCCTGATCTGCCCTGATTGCCCAGGGAGGAATGAAAGAAAAGGTTTGTGACATACAAAAGTATAAATGTAGTGACAGCTGACCGTTTAGTAGAAATGAGCCTTGCCTTTACACAGCTTTGTACAACTAGAAAAGGCTATGTTGTTTTCTCTCCCCGCCCTCAGCCCATTCCCTTAGGCATGCAGGTAGCCGTCCCCCTCCCACCTCCTCACTCCACCAGGGGACCCCGACTAAGGAACGCAGAAGTCCTACAAAGAGGAGGGCTCAGGTACCAATCAGCAGCCATTTGATGGTGGCAGGTAGGTCTGACGCTAAAAAGAGGTGTCCAGCAGAACCCAATTCCATAGGAATCCAAGCTGCGAGGCTGGGAGGCAGCAGGTGCTAAGGACAAGCTCACTGCTGGGAGTCGGTCTGCAGGACCCACTGGAGGATCTCGTGGCGACGCAGGCCCTGGACGGCATTGTCGTAGATGGCGTTCACGCTGGTGCACAGGGGCTGTTGCTGCAGCTCCGTCACCCGGCACGCAACCAGCCCGCCTGCCACACACAGCAGGAGCAGCAGCAGCAGCAGCTTCAGCACAGCCCAGGACCGAGTTTGCTTCCGGGGTGGTGGCTTGCGGGGGCGGGAGCCAGACTTAGATTCTGGAGGGACAAAGTCACAGCAGACAAAGTACAGTCAGTTTGAGGAGGGCCACTCTCCACCCAGCTGTGCTGGTCTCTTCCATGCAGATCCCTCCTCAAGCTCCGAAGAGAAAAGCGTGTTCAGAGTATCCGAGACCTTACAAACCTTGCTACCCACTACCCAGAAGCTGAAACATGAATGTCTTCCCCCTGGGGTCTTGGGAGAGCGCACTGGAACTGGGACTCTGCACATGTCACGGAGCTCACCACGCCCCGGCCCCAGGTTCTGCTTGGGAACATGGTGATGATCACAAAGGGAGGGGCAGGGAGAAAGTGCTGCCTGTCGCAGGGGATGTTGTGAATGTCATTACTGTCACGTGACACGTACATGGGAGGAAAGTCCGGAAGATTATGCACCATTCATAAGCAGTACTGCTGAAATGGGGTATTACAAGGGACTGCCGTTTTTTGCGATACATACATATCTTTTCTAATTCCTTTGCAATGAATATAAATTTAATTTATGATCATAAAAAATGATTTTGAGACCTTTTTTAAGGCAATTAAAAAAAAAAAAACTTGAAAGGCAGAGACAGATCTTCCATTTGCTGGTTCACTTCCTAAATGCTCATAACAGCCATGCCTAAGCCAGGAGCCCAGAACTCAAGCAGGGTCTCCCACGTGAGTGAGAGGGACCGAAGTACTTGAGCCATCACCTGCTGGCTCCTAGGGAAGTTGGAATCGAAAACAGAGGAGGTGGGGCCGGTGCTGTGGCGTAGTGGTAAAGCCACCGCGTCCAGTGCCAGCATCCATGTGGGCACCGGTTCGAGTCCTGGCTGCTCCACTTCCAATCCAGCTCTCTGCTATGGCCTGGGAAAGCAGTAAAAGATGGCCCAAGTCCTTGGGCCCCTGCACCCATGTGGGAGACCTGAAGGAGACTCCTGGCTGTGGATCTACTCAGCTGGGCCATTGCAGCCAATTGGGGAGTGAATCAACAGATAGAAGACCTCTGTCTCTCTGCCTCTTCTCTGTATAACTCTTTCAAATAAATAAATAAATCTTTCAAAACAAAACAAAACAAACAGAGGAGGGACACAAACCCAGGCACTCTGGTATGAGATGGGGGCATCCAAGTGGTGTCTTCCCCCGCCCCAAACAAAGAAACAGTTACTGAATGATCAACAACTGGGTGTATTTATAGCTAAGCTAAAGAAACCTGCTGTTACCAACATCTCCTGGTAGAAACATAGGACACATTAGCTCAGTTAATTCTTCCTATTTTGATATTTAATTCTCACGCTAGCTCTTTGTTATCCAGTAGAAGGCAAAATATTGTTGAAATAATGACCCTAAGCAGTAAATATAAAAGAAAATAGATTCCATATTTACTGAAATCTCAAGTAGTATGCTGGGAAAATACAGGCCTAGTACAGAATAAAGTACATAAAGGAAGCTGCAACTCAGAAGACGCACTAACAAACGGCCAACACTCTGGGTGCTAGACAGCAGCTTAGCCAGGATGCGCACATGTGCCTTTGTAGCTGAGATAAGCTGGGCTAAAATTCTGTTAAAGTTGAGTTAAAATTCTGTTGTTAATCCTGTTTTGCTTAGAACATAATGAATTTGGATAAATCAATTCCCTTGTTAGACTGTACAGCGTACCAGACAACCAGTGCACCTCACAGGTGCTAAGAGGCACTTTAAGGAGCAATTTGACCATGCGTGATCTTAACCTAGCTCAGTGATTTCAAGGCCTCACCCCAACAGAAGGGGAGACTCCCGGTTCTGACAATGTCCATGTTCTTAGGCTCACTAGGAGACAGGGTCACCCGTTCCCTGTAACCATACTTGAAGCCTGGCACCCCTCAAAGCCTCACATGCCACTCGGCTTATCTATCACATGCCTGAAGACACGGCACGCCCCCCACCCGTGCACCTCTGCAGCACAGAAAACGTACTTGGGGCCTGGTTTGCTTCCTTCTTCGGCTTCTTCTCCTGCTCCCGCTTGGCCGCTTTGAGGGCGTCATACTCCTTTCTCCGACGCTCCTTCTCCTCTGCCTTCTCCCGCTTCCGCACCTCCCGCTCCTGTGCCTCCTTAGCTCGTTGCTTGGCCTCGCGTTTCTTCTCTGCCTCTATAACGTCAAACACCAAAAATGTGATTTCTCTCCCACAAACCCTGTAGCAGTTTGCTCTCCAAAGTGATTAAAAGTATGGATTCAGCCACCTTTTCCTTTATGCCATGGGTTGCATAGGAAATACCGAAAGGCTGAGACCAGCATGTGGAGCAGTAGCTGAAGCCGCCACTTGGGGCACCAGCACCCCTTATCAGAGTGCCAGTTCCAGTCCCAGCTGCTCCACTTCTGATCCAGCTCCCTGCTAATGTGCCTGGGAAGGCAGCAGAAGATGGCCAAAGTGCTTGGGTCCTTGCTACCCAATAGGAGGTCCAGATGGACTTCTGGGCTCCTGGCTTTGGCCTGGCCCAGCCCCTGGTATCATGGCCATTTGGGAAGTGAACCAGTGGATGGAAATTATCTCTCTGTTGCTCTGCTAAAATAAATTTTTAAAAAGAAGAAGAAGAAAAAAAAAAAACTACTGGAAACACCCATCTTTCTGCTCTCCAGGAAGGAAAGCCCTCCCTAAACTACAGTAGCCCCTACGAAGATTCAAAGGGTTCCTGGCCAAAAGCATCAGGAAGATCTGGGTGAAATAACAAAAGTGACCTCGGGCGGCACTGTGGTGCAGCAGGTAAAGCCGCCGCCTGCAGTGCCAGCATCCCATACGGGCACCGGTTTGAGTCCCAGCTGCTCCACTTCCAATCCAGCTCTCTGCTATGGCCTGGGAAAGCAATAGAAGACAGCCCAAGTCCTTGGGCCTCTGCACCCACGTGGGAGACCCGGAAAAAGCTCCTGGCTCCTGGCTTCGGATCAGCCCAGCTCTGGCCATTGCGGCCATCTGGGGAGTGAATCAGCAGATGGAGACCTCTTTCTGCCTCTCCTCTCTCTGTGAAACTCTGACTTTCAAATATATAAATAAATCTTTAGAAAAAAAAAAAAAAAGTGACCTCAGCAGGCATGGTTCGAAGTGTGATGGTACTCTGGTGCGAGGCACTAACCCAGAAGGCACCGCAATCGACAGCCTTCTGGAAGTCAGACACAGAGAAAATGGTTAATTCTAAGAGAGGGCAAGGGAGAAGAGGACATACGCACTCAGGCTTAAGCTTGAAGGAATGACAATGTTTCTCTGAAAAAATACCCAGTTTGTCAGAGTAATCTCTAGACTTCAGCTTGGCAATCTGTGCGGCAAATTCTGATTAACTTAACAGCTCAGATATGTTACATGCAGTACCCAACTTCCAAAATTACTGGGTTCTAAAAATGCATTTCCAAATTAGTTATCTGGAAGTCTGAAATACATTTTCCCAAAGCCAGAATGCCACAAATGGAGGTTACGTGTCTTAGGGCTTAAACCAGCGTCATCAGAATGTAGCTGAACAGCAGTGGCCTAAGTCCTGCAGCTTTCCACTGCTTCTCCGTGGATAAACAAGCTCCCAGCTGGGCACCGAGAACGCCAAGAGCATGCTACACCCAGCCTCTAGAGGACGCGGGCCGTCAAGAAGCGAGAGCAGCGGGTCTGAGTGAACGTGGTTCGTCCTACCACAGTGGCTGTGCAGGCAGAGAGGATGGTGGCTGTAACTCACGGCCAGCCCTTCTCCAACCACAGCATCCTCCAAGTGCCAGCTGGCCAACAGGGTACCCGCTACAGGCCAGATCCTGTTCTAAGTGCTGAGATGCAGCAGCAAAGAAGACAGGTCAAGTTCTAGTCCTGAGTTACTTACTTAGGAGAGGGAAACAGACTATCAGCAAGTGAATACCCGGTATGGGAGACAGTGACATGTGCCATGGAGAGTGACTGGCAGGACAGCCATTCTAGTTGGGGTCATTCAGAAAGGGTTAAGGCCAACCTAGCGCAACATCTGAGCAGGGAAACCAGGCATGGAGAGACTGAGGGAAAAGGAAGCCAGGCAAAGCCCCCGGGGTGGTCCAGGGCAGTAGGGGCTGGTGTGGCTGGAGTGACAGGCATGCTCTCCCTGAAGTGTGGACAGGGCCAGAGAAGCAAAGGAGCAGGCCTGCACCATGTCACTGAGCTTGGATTTTATTCTCAGTTCCATGGCATGCCAATGGATGGTTTAAGCCAACAGCTACATAACTGATTTTTAAAATGTTACAAAATGATCTCCCATACTAGTGTGCAGGAGGTGAGGCTGTGGAGACCAGGCAGGAGGTGGAGCAGTGGTCCACAGGGGGGTCTTGTTCCAGAGGAGGCACTGGAGGCCAGCAAACTTGCTGACAGACTGGGTGTGAGAATAACACAATAAAGGGGCTGAGATGTCTTTCTCACCCCAGGCTGAGTAACCTCCTTTTATGGGGACTGAAGGGAACCAGGGCTCTGTTTCAGCCACGTTTAAGAAAACCATTAGCACTCCTAGCAGGTGATGCCATCTACCACCACACTGCCATGCCCTGGCCCACTCTTTAGGACTAGTCTACAGACCCCCAGCTCCTGACGCAGGAGCCTCTGGTGCTGGGACAAGGGCCTGGAGAATGACTAGACGAGGGGTGGCCACCTACCGCGCTCCACTTCCAGCCGCCGCTGCCTCTCCCGCTCCTGATCCGCCTGCACGGCCTTCATGTGCTGTAACACCTGCAAAGGGAGAAGAGAGCTCGGAGCTACTCAGGCAGTAAAGTCACTGAGTGAATCCTACTTCTGTAGCCCAAGTTACCGCACTGAGTTGGAGAAGAGCCATGAGCCCAGTTCATTAACTGTCAGAATAACTCGGTTTTGGGATAGATGTTGTGGCACAGTGGGTCAGGCTGCCAGCTGGGTGCCTGCATTCCATACTGGAGTGCCAATTCAAATTCCAGCTCCTGCATTTCTAACCCAGCCCCCTGCAAATGGGCTTGAGAAGGCCCAAGATGACAGCCCAAGTACCTGGGTTCCTGTCACCCACATGGGGGACCCAGATGGAGTTCCTGGCTCCTAGCTTTGGCCTGGCTCAGCCTCAGCTGTTGTGGGTATTTGGGGAGTGAACCAGAGAATGGGAGATTCACACATACCCCCCAACTCCTGTGTGTGTCACTCTGTCTTTCAAATAATAAACGCTACAAAAAGAGTCTGTGAAACACATGCCAACTTAAATCTGTAGAAAAGTTCTGCAACGTACAATTACTCTCGCCAGATTCATGTCATCCTCCAACACACTTTCCTGCCCTCCTGCCTTTGCTACCTAGGGGGCCCCTGCTCCCACACCACCACCAACATCCAACACAGGGTGCCACAATTCCTTGCTATCTGTCAGTCTCAGTCATTGGACTGCAAGTTCCTTAAGGATGGAAACTGCTGTCTGTCCACAGGGACTCACGTGGCTGAAACAGAGCTTAACTGACTCCAGACATTCAAGGCAATGATGATGACTGATAAAGAGTCCCACTTCAGGCCGGCGCTGTGACTCAACAGGCTAATCCTCCGCCTAGCGGCACCGGCACACCAGGTTCTAGTCCCAGTTGCCCCCCTTCCAGGCCAGCTCTCTGCTATGGCCCGGGAGTGCAGTGGAGGATGGCCCAAGTCCTTGGGCCCTGCACCCCATGGGAGACCAGGAGAAGCACCTGACTCCTGCCTTCGGATCAGCGCGGTGCGCCGGCCGCAGCGCGCCGGCCGCAGCGGCCATTGGAAGGTGAACCAATGGCAAAGGAAGACCTTTCTCTCTGTCTCTCTCTCTCACTGTCCACTCTGCCTGTCAAAAAAAAAAAAAAAAAAAGAGTCCCACTTCAAAAGACCGGCAAGACTGATGGGTGACTTTTCCATGGCTAGAAAGTAGAACAGCTGAGACCTAAGTACAGTTCCTGAGTTCCTAGACCAGCACTTGTTCCACTCACTACCAAATGAAGAGAGGAGCAGCTCTCTGAAAGACCCAAACAACACACATTTGTACTTGGCACCCTGAGCAACCCAAATCTTTATCCACCCATTCATGGATGACCTCAGACTAAAACAGCTGCAAAGATTCTCACTGTGAGCATGGTTGGCGAAGAAGTCAAAGACCTGTTCTGTTTGTTTTCAGAAGCTGGTATTCTTTGGATGTTACGATCAGAGGGTAAGCCTGGAGCCCAATATGGTCACTCTAGCACTTACCAGCTGTGTGATTTTAGCAAGTGACTTAACCTTTCTGAGCCGTCTTCTCATCTGGAAAATGCTGTAAAGATGAAGTAACATAGCTTGTCCTGGCTGCCTAGCATAGTCCCTGGCCTTGCATGCACTCAGTGAATACTGCTGCTTTATCACTGCATCTTCTTTACTGCAGGAGCAGAAGGAAAACCAGAACTATTCTAATTTAAGGCAAAGGTCTTATTTGACTACTGCACCACAGACATGTCAATATTCAAAAGCTGTTCTTTTTATTTCTTATCATGCCCCTCACAAGGTCTGCAAAATCAGCTCACTACAAGAGCGTGGTTGGAGCAACCAGGGACTCTGGCCCTGAGTAACCCAGAACTCGAACCTTCTATCCCCTCTCCCAAGGGAGTCAAGCGGCAAAAATGGCTGCTGGATGAGGAGCTGCGTGATATGGGGGAAGGGGGGAAAGCAAGGTGAGAGGCAGCCCAAGTTGAAAGCCCCTGTCTCACTCTGAACTCTGAGTATTGAAAAAAAATCATCAATTACTGAGCTCGTGTTAGGGAGTGCACAACTGGCTAGGAAGCATCCTTGTTTGCCCTGGATACTGTACTGCAATCAGGAGGCCGTTATCTGGAAACACAGGCAGTCCAGAAACGAACAGGCTCCCCTAGTGCAGACTGAGCTCCTGGAGGCAGATTCTGTCTACCTATCCCAGTTCACAGAATACAGAAAGCACTTGAGGAATACTGTGGAACAAATTATTTCTAAAAGGTCTTTTGGGGCCGGCGCTGTGGCACAGTGGGTTAATGCCCTGGCCTGAAGTGTTGGCATCCCATATGGGAACGGTTGGAGACCCGGCTGCTCCACTTCTGATCCAGCTCTCTGCTCTGGCCTGGGAAAGCAGTAGAAGATGGCCCAGGTCCTTGGGCCCCTGCAGCCACGTGGGAGACCTGGAAGAAGCTCCAGGCTCCTGGCTTCGGAATGGCACAGCTCTGGCCATTGCGGCCAACTGGGGAGTGAACCATCAGATGGAAGACCTCTCCCCACCCCATCCCCTCTCTTTCTGTGTGTAACTCTGACTTTCAAATAAATAAATAAATCTTAAAAAAAAAAAAAAAAGGTTGGCTGGCGCCGTGGCTTAACAGGCTAATCCTCCACCTTGCGGTACCGGCACACCGGGTTCTAGTCCCAGTTGGGGCGCTGGATTCTATCCCGGTTGCCCCTCTTCCAGGCCAGCTCTCTGCTATGGCCCGGGAAGGCAGTGGAGGATGGCCCAAGTGCTTGGGCCCTGCACCCGCGTGGGAGACCAGGAGAAGCACCTGGCTCCTGCCTTCGGATCAGCACGATGCGCCGGCCGCAGCGGCCATTGGAGGGTGAACCAACGGCAAAAAGGAAGACCTTTCTCTCTGTCTCTCTGTCTCTCTCACTATCCACTCTGTCAAAAAGAAAAAAAAAAAAAAAAAAAGAAAGAAAGAAAAAAAAAAAAAGTCTTTTAATATGGCTGATCAGTTACTCTGACCAACCCACATACCCTCAAGGTCAGAGCTAGTGAGACCTAAACTATTTCCTAGAGACAAGTGATTTCATTCTGACTGGCCCAAGCCAACCCCTACAATGCATAAGGGCTCACAATGCACTGGGCTGCCTGGAGCTTTCTGTAAAGATAAATGGAGTCCAAAAGGCCCTTTTTGGGGCCAGCATTGTGGCGTAGTGAGTGAAGCCGCTGCCTGCAGTGCTGGCATCCCTTATGGACACCGGTTCAAGTCCCCGCTGCTCCACTTCCAATCCAGCTCTCTGCTATGGCCTGGGAAAGCAGTAGAAGATGGCCCAAGTCCTTGGGCCTCTGCACCCACGTGGGAGACCCAGAAAAAGCTCCTGGCTCTGGATCGGTGCAGCTCCAGCTGTTGCGGCCATCCGGGGAGTGAACCAGTGGATGGAATACCTCTCCCTTTCCCTTTCCCTCTCTCCCTCTCCCTCTTTCCCTCTCTATCTCTCTGTAACTCTGCCTTTCAAATAAATAAATCTTAAAAAAAAAAAAAAAAAAAAGCCTTTGCACCTAACATTCAATTTTGTAGGTCAAAACCTTTGGATCATCAATTCCATACTATCTGTTGAATGAATGGACGGATACATGCACACGGCCTGCTGTGTTGGCACAATGGAAGTAGTCCTCAGGGCCTGAGGATTCTGAGATACACACAGAGCACCCAGGACAGAGGGAGAGCAACCAGGCCTGGGTCACCAGACAGGCATCACACCGAGAGCACCAGGATTTCACTGATGCCTTCTGCCATTTTCATCCAAGAGGAAGCTGTTGCCCTGGCTACCTGGCTATGCTAACTCTGTGCTTGATTTCTTACAACAGTGAGTAACATGAGACTATGGAAGAAGCTCTGGAGGGTGGACACTGTGGTGCAGCAGGTCAAGCTGCCACTCGGCACACCTGCACCCCAAACTGCAGTGCCTGGGTCAAGTCCCTGCTACTACACACTTCCAGTCCTGAAAGGCTCGAACGCTTTAGCTCGGCCACCTACATACATGGGAGACCCACATGGAGTTCCTGGCCATCACCTGGTCCAGCCCTGGCTGTTGCAGGCATCTGGGGAGGGAACCAGTGGATGGAAGATCTCTCCTCATCTCTCTCCCTACCCCAATCATTCTTTCAAAAAAATAAATCTTAAGAAAAAAAAAAATCGGCCATGGCTCACTAGGCTAATCCTCCGCTTTGCGGCGCCGGCACTCCAGGTTCTAGTCCCGGTTGGGGCGCCAGTTCTGTCCTGGTTGCTCCTCTTCCAGTCCAGTTCTCTGCTGTGGCCCAGGAAGGCAGTGGAGGATGGCCCAAGTGCTTGGGCCCTGCACCCGCATGGGAGACCAGGAGAAGCACCTGGCTCCTGGCTTCGGATCGGCGCAGTACGCTGGCCTTAGTGGCCACTTGGGGGGTGAACCAACAGAAAAAGAGGAAGATCTTTCTCTTTGTCTCTCTCTAACTCTGCCTGTCAAAAAACAAACAAACAAACAAAAAAACCCAAAAAACAAAAACAAAAAATCCCCAAGTTAACAAGGAATAAAAGGCCATTACACTTGAAATTCACAGCAGAGCCCCCTCATCACACATTTTGCTTACATTAGTCCTAGCGTTTTGTTCACGTGCCCCTAACCAATAGCTGAGTATGGCATCTGGTGCTTGGCTAAGGAAGCAACCATCTGTTCCAAAGCTGGAGGAGAAGACGGCTCCAGCTGGAGCTGGCTGCAGGGCTGTTCTCAACAAGCACCCTCCAGGTTCCCAGCCTGGCAGTGTTCACCCTTAATGCTGCCTTTAGGTCCCCAGATGACTCAACGGTAACCAAATGCCAGGTCTGCCCAATAGAGGTCTGTCTATAGCAATACATTTAAATACATATTAATACCTTTATTACCAAAACGCCTACAGATACGGCCTCAGAAAGGCCGCAGCCCCAACCCTCCTGTCCCATTGAAACCACTGTCCATGCAGTGCACCGTGGGCCCCGGGAGCCCTCGTGGCTCTAGCAGGGAAGCACCGCAGGGCAGCACAAGGCCACATGGTTCTACTTGAAAAGCAAATGCAGCGACAAAGGTCCCTGCTTAGTAGGCTCCTCTCTCTGAGACCTCAGTGCTTTGATCAACACAGCGACAAGTGCCCTGGCAGTGAAAAACAAGAGGGAGTGGCAAGTCCCAGGGGAGCGAGTCAGTCCCTGGGAGTTCTGTGCTTACCTTGTTTGCGCACTGCTTACACTGCTTCTCATCCAAGCAGTCCCCTGCCACTTTGGCCAGGACAGGGTCCAGGGGGTTATCCTTCAGGTCCAACCACTTCAGATTCTAAACAGATAGGCAAAGAAGCAGCCCAAGTTCATACACAGTCCCTCAAGGCCAAACCAAACAAGCAGAAAGCGGCTCCTCTGTGCCCCACCTACAAGAGCCATGCAGGCAGGTGCCATTTCTGTCAGCCTTTCTCACAGCCGTGCCCCATCTGTCCCTGTGCCCTTAGCCACACCTGCCATGAACCATGGCTCGGGAATTGTTACCTTGAGCTGAGCAAAGCTGACAGGCAGGGTGACCAGCCTGTTGTTGAGGAGATCCAGGTGCTGGAGGTTGACCAGCCGGCCAAAGTCTGCTGGCAGCTGCTGTAGCTTGTTCTTACTCAGGTCCAGCTTCACCAGGTGTGTGAGGCCACAGAAATCCGACTAGGACCCAAAGAGAGAACACTTCAGCTGGGACTTAGACACTTTGGAGTAACAATGTGGGAACCACCAAGCCACAGGCATCTAAGTATAAATCCTGACTAGCTTTTGCCACCTATTCCTCCTTGTGTGAAAGTGGAGAACACCTGCCACTCCTGGTGGTGAATGACTGAGGAGTGCACACCAAGGGGCCTAGCGACAAACACAAGTGTGGGCCAGCTTTGCAGCACAGTAGGTAAGTCGCCACCTACAGCCCTGGCATCCCACATCGGTTCACGTCCCTGCTAATGCACCTGGGAAAGCAATGGAAGATGACCCACATGCTCAGACCCCTACCACCCATGTGAGAGACCGGATGGAGATCTGAGCTCTTGGCTTCAGCCTGGTCCAGCTCCAGCTGTTGCAGCCATTTGAGGAGTGAATAAGATCTTTCTGTGTCTCTCACTCTGCCTTTCAAACAAATAAAAACAAAATCTCAAAAAAGAAAAGGGCGGAGAGACAGAGGGAGACATAGAGGTCTTCCACCTGCTGGTTCACTCCTCAAATGCCAGCAACAGGCAGGGCTGTTGACTAAAGCCGGTAGCCCTAACCCCCAGCCAGGTCTCCCACATGGGTAGCAGGGGCCCAAGCACTGAGCCATCATCTGCTGACTCCCAAAATGCATTAGCAGGAAGCTGGATCAAAAGCTGAGTAGCTGAGACTCAAACTGGCACTCCAGTATGGGATGCCGGCATCCAAGCAGCAGCTTAATCTGTTGTACCACAACGCACACTCCTGTGTTCACCTTCCATAGCACTTGATAAAACACAGCATGACTGTCCCTTTTCCCAAAAAGTCCAGGCACTCCTTAAGTTCTCAGTCTTAGTCTTCTTTGCTATGTGCATCACCGAGCACAGGTGCTCAATGTTTTTTTATTTTTTTAAAGATCTATTTATTTGAAAGTCAGAGATACAGAGAGAAGGAGAAGCAGAGAGAGAAAGAGAGGTCTGGAGACCTTTGGAGAAAGAATCCGCTGGTTCACTCCCCAGCTGGCCACAACGGCTGGAGCTGTGCTGATCTGAGCCAGGATATGCCCCAGCTCATTCAGTCCCTGTTCTAAGAACATTGAGGGGCCAGTGCTGTGGCACAGTGGGTAAAGCCACTGCCTCCAGAGCCGGCATCCCATATGGGTGCTGGTTCAAGTCCCAGCTGCTCCACTTCCAATCTAGCTCTCTGCTATGGTCTGGGAAAGTAGTAGAAGATGGCCCAAGTCCTTGAGCCCCTGCACCCACGTGGGAGACTTGGAAGAAGCTCCTGGCTCCTGGCTTTGGATCGGCGCAGCTCTGGCCATTGTGGCCAACTGGGGAGTGACCCATTGGATGGAAGACCTCTCTCTCTTTGCCTCTCCTCCTCTCTGTAACTCTTTCAAATAAATAAATAAATCTTAAAAAAAAAAAAAAAAAGATGAGCCCAGTGATTCAGCCAGCATCCTGTTGCCTTTAGTTCTCTGTGCCCTGACTTTTCCAGTGTTCTAAAGAAGGAGGCCTCAAGTCTCCTCCAGTGGACAGCAGCCTGACTGCACACCCCAATACACACTCAGATTCAGCTGTCGCCTTCCTGCAAGACCTATACTGAACTATGTCTTATGAATCCCCCCACAACCCCATATGTAGCAGGAAGGCGATGCACCCAGAACTCGGGCCGGCCGAGTCACCTGTCACACCTACCGGCAGGGTACTGAGTTTATTGCAGGACAGATCCAGGACGGTGGCCTTTGGAAGGGCAGCCTAGGAAAGGAGATGAGAAAAACACATCAAGTCGGCACCTGCAACGGCTCAGTGACACCTGCAAGTGACGCATTTTCCCAGGAAAGGATTTTTTTTTAAATGGCACTGAAGAACAGCGTTGCTGGGGGTAAGAGAGGAAAAACTGAGCCAGTTCTAAGGCAGAACGAAAAGAGGGGTTTGGCCATGGAACAGCAGAGAAAGGAAAACCAGGGTGCTCAGAATTCTCTACGGCACCAAAACTCTCAAGCGCCCCTCTTGGGAGGCTGCGGGGCAGGGACCGAGTCTCCCAAAGTGCTGCAGTTTTCGTACTTCCCACTTCAGGGCCCTCCTGGGAAGCAGGCGCTCAACCGAGAGTGCACGGACATAACGCCGGCGTGCAAACGGGGCCCTCACAGCCCATCATGTTCCCACAGTGTCAGGGCGGAAGAGGCCCCGCACACCTGACCCTTCTTTCGCTCTGGGAGACAGTGGGGCGCTGACCAGACAAATCAGTTTCCCACAGCAGTCCCGGGGCCAGTCCGGAACAAGGCTGGCCATTAAGGACCCACAGCCCACCTGCCTTTCCAAGCGTCAGAAGGTGAAATGAGACAGTGTTGGCCGCTACAGCGGGAAGAATCACGGTAACGGTCCACCTGTCAGCGCCTGCCACCTTCCAGGCACTTTTAACTGTCACAACCAGCATAGGAGAGATGATCACCATTTTATAGGTGAGGAGATCTAGGCCCAAGAGTTACCCAGCCGCCAAGGGCACTCAGCCAGTAAGCGATGAAGCTGCCATATGATCTGGGAATCCACGCTAAGCGCCACACTACACAGCCCCCTGGTGAGGTGAAGACTGGGCCTTGCTAAAGGCAAGGGTGGTCCTTCACCCGCGGTAAGGAAGGTGTAGGAAGTTAGCACTCCGGGTGGGGGCGGCTGGGGCCGAGGCTCCAGACCCACGTAGGCAACGAAGTAGGTAGTTATCTCCCCAGGATCGCAGGCTTCAGTTTGTGGGGTAAGAAAGGAGGAAGGGTGGGGGGAGGGGGGTTTCCCGCCAGTTTCGGCGGTGTTGGGATGAGACCTTGCCAGCCTGGCCGGGGAGACTTAAAGTTTCTCGAAGCTAGTCGCCCGAGGGCTGGGACAGCCAGCAAGGCTGCCAGGTCCCGAGCCACACCCAGGTCTGCAGGGAGGCCTATTTCCCCACACCGACTCATTCATTCATTTTCCAATACAGCCAGCAACCGTTCGGTGGGCTTCGGCTTGGGGTCGGGCACCGGCTGGGGCTATGAAAGTCCCCACCCCCCATCCCTCACTCTTGGCTGGGGAAGAGCCCAAGGCCAGAAGAGACCGTCTCCCCCATCTTCTGGAGCCGCGCCAAAGTGACACGTGTACATCCCAGGAAGAACACTGCGGCCGGACGTGGCCTCCCCGGGGGCTCAGTCCCCCGCCCCCCGCCCACCATGGCTTTAAAGACGGGGAAACTGAGGCTCGGGACAGAAGGCGGCCCGCGCGGGGGCCACTGCCAGGCGAGGTGGGCGCCTGCGCCTAGCGGGGCTGTACTGACCAGCTCCTTCACTGGGACCTCATTCAGGTCGCTGAGGCTCAGGTCCAGCTCATTGCCGTCCAATTTGTCGCGGAGATTCCCGCCCTTGCTACCGGCCTTGGTCATGATGACGCCGGCTGAGCGGGCCCGGGTCCGGGCTTCCGACGGGCAGGAAAAAGGAAAAGCCTCTCGAGGGTCCGGCAGACACGCAGCCAACCGACAACGCCTGCGCCCCCGATCACCGCCGGTGCGAGACCGCCGCGACCGTCCGCCCGCCGGCCGCACTCGGAGCCCCGCGCCCCGCTCCCACCGGTACCGCCGCGACGACGACCACTTCCGTGTCCACGTCACCTTCCGCGGCCACCGAGACGCGCTGGGCCAGAGCGGCTCGAGGTTGTACGAGCGCGCCCTCTGGTGTCCAGGAGCGTGTAGTGCCGTCGCCGCCACTGGGATCGGGTGCAAAGCTCTTTGAATCCCGCTTCTCGGCGGGAAGCCCTGGTCCCCTTGGCTCCACGCAGAAGATCTGCATTCGCATCTAAAACGGACTCCGTCAAATCTGACCCCACCCCCTTGGATAAGGAGCAAAAGCCCCCTGTCCTTTTCTTAACCACGCAAAATCACCGCCTTCCGGAAAACTCTACTTCCTGAATTTCTCTTCCCTCTTGCTCCCCATCCACCTTCACCTTGTGAAAATCTGGCCTCCTTCCTGGGCTGGGTGCTGCCTGCTTCTGCGGCCTCCTCCCAAGCTGCAGCCCCTGCCTGGCCTTGGTGCCCATCAGACTTCTGGGCAGGTGCCCCACGCACCTTTCCCTCTACCCAGCTTCTCTGCCCAGCTAATTCCCAGCCCTGGCAGCCTCCCCTGACCACCCTGAACGCCGGGCTAAGTTCGGAGCCCTCCCGGGGCTCTGGCACAGCGCCATCTGCGTGCCATCTTATCACAGATGGTAGAGCTTCTGGGTTAAGTGGGACCCCCGCCCCAGGCACGCTGGGTGCTCCTCCTGGCTCTGCTGTTGCCATGCCTTGGTCTTATCAGTGGGTCCCTGAAAAATATGAATTAAAATGTTAGCCAGCTGATGCGTGTGGGCGGTCGAGTGAGTGAAACACGGGAAGAGATTAAGGCAGGAACCAGGAAGCACTCTAACCATCATCCGGAATTCGCCGTCTGCCTCTCGTTACACTGTTCTTGGTGGATCTGAAATGTGAGGGCGGGGGTTGTGCCTTACTCACCTTTGTATCCCCAGAGTCTGAGCCCCCGCGTGAGATTTGCCGGTTCAGATGTCTTTGGGAGGAATGAATGAGGCAGCAAACCTCAACTTGCTCATCTTGAAACGGGCTATTGTCCCAGCGGGGAGCCTTGAAGACCCAGTGAAGACGGGCAGTGGCCCAGTCCTTGGGTCAGGCCCCACGGTCCCAGCCTCCGCACTGTGTCGGCTTCTGGGAGACAGGCAAGGACACATTTGGATGATGAGACGTTAGCTTTTGGCAATCCCTACGTCCTTTGGCACCCGTTACTTTGCTCTGATGATGAACAGGAGACTGCGAGGCACATTTTATTGTAATACTTCTCTCACGGAGGAAGAAACCAAGGCTCAGAGAGACAGAGTAACTTGTCCCCCGCCACACAGCTGGTTGTGCACAAGTCCCTTGACTCCAGGTCCTCTTTCTGCTCACTACGCTTTATTATTGCTACCCCGAAGAACTCTATAGGCCATGCAAATAATTATTATACATCACGTAGGAAGATCTGTGCCCTGACACAGATAAAAACCTGTGTGCGAATGCATAGGGCAGTGTGTGTGAGTGGGGTGTGTGTGTGTGTGTGTGTATTGACATCAGAGTAACAGGCAACAGCATTCTTTTTTTTTAAGATTTATTTATTTATTTGAAAGTCAGAGTTACACAGAGAGAGAAGGAGAGGTAGACAGAGAGAGAGAGGGAGAGAGAGAGAGAAAGAGAGAGAGAGAGGTCTTCCATCTGCTGCAATGGCCGGAGCTGGGCTGATCCAAAGCCAGGAGCCAGGAGCCTTTTTCAGGTCTCCCATGTGGGTGCAGGGGCCCAAGCATTTGGGCCATCTTCCACTGCTTTCCCAGGCCGTAGCAGAGCTGGATTGGAAGTGGAGCAGCCGGGACTTGAGTGGGCGTCCATATGGGATGCCGGCACTGCAGGGGTGGAGGATTAACCTACTGCACCACAGCGCTGGCCCCCACACATATTCTTTTAACTCAGTCCTCATGGCAGCCTTGGAGAGAGAGATTATTTCAGCCTTCCCGTTGAAGTAAATGCGGCTCAGCAGCGTTAACTACTGAACCACCATCACCGCAAGGAAGTGAGGGCACTCCAAGAATGGCTCCCACCCAGCATGGTGAGGACAAGGAGCCCGCGAGGAGGAGACGGGAACCAGACAAGGCCCCACGGAGGAGGTGGCAGCATCCACTCTGAGTTTTGAAGAATGGGACAGATTGCAACAAGCACAGCCACAGCCCAGGGAAGGCAGGCAGCAGAGCGGCAGGGGTTCATGGTAGGGAGGTGGCTCTAAATCTCTAGGCTTGGTGAGGACATGAGGCAGTGGCCTTTCCCTTGGGCACAACATATTGGATATGTGCCACGTGTCCTCTGCCTGCCCCCCACTCTCAGGTACCACCTTGTGCCTGCAAAAGGGTACATGAGAAGGCTCCTGGAAAATGCATATGATGTCAAAATGCAGGTGGGGCTGGAGCTTGGCGCAGCAGTTAAATCATCACTTGGGACTCCTTCATCACCTGTCAGAGCACCTGGTTTGTGTCCCTCTGCTGCTCCATTTCAGATCCAGCTTCCTGCTGGATCTTGGGAGGCAGCAGGTGGTGACTCAAGTACCTGGGTCCCTGCCACCCATGTTGGAAACCCAGATTGAGTTCTGGGTTCCTGGCTCACCCTGGTCCAGCCCCAGCTATCGTGGGTATTTGAGGAATGAACCAGCAGATGGAAGCTCTTTCTCCATCTGTCTCTTATCTCTCTACCTTTCCAATAAAATGCAAAAAATTTTTAAAATTTTTTCAAAAGAAAAAAAACTATGCATGATTTCAAAATGTTTTGTACTACGATAAACTCTGTCCATTCCATTTTCCCATGAGCTCCCTGAAGCACCTGCATAGGCCCGAGGTTATCGGCAGAAGAGAATACAGGTACCTGCAGCCCCTGGGCAGGTGCGGATCAGAAGATCAGCGCCAGCACAGGAGGCAGAGGTTTCCTGAAACTGAAAACCCACTGGCGTCAGGCCAGCACCGCCACTGCACACTCCAGGGCCGTCTCAGCAAATCACTGCTTCTCGGGCTCCTGCTTCTCCTTCTGTAATGTGAGAAAGAATGTGGAGAACCCACAGAGAGACGCACGTGACAAGGGACCAGCCAGCACCTTGCGGCATGAGTCAGCCTTCTGAAGGGCACTGGGTTCGTTCACTGTTCTCATGGCTGGAGGTGGATTTTAAAAAGTACTCTCCAGGCTCTGCGTTGTGGGCAGCAGGCGAAGCCTCCGCGTGCGACACTGGTGTCCCATACCGGAGTGCCAGTTTCAGTGCCAGTTGCTCTTTTGCTCTTAGCTCCCTGCTAATGCACCTGGGAAAGCAGCAGATGATGGTCTGAGTACTTGGGCCCCTGCCACCCATGTGGGAGACCCAGATGGAGTTCCTGCCTCCTGGTTCCTGGCTCCAGCATGGCCCAGTCCCAGCAGATAGAAGATTCTCTCTCTCGTTCTTGCTCTCTCTCTCGCTCTCTGTTTATCCTCTCTATTACTATGTCTGTCAAATAAATCAGACAATCCTAATAAAAAAGAAAAAAAGGTGTCTCAGGAATAGCCTTTAGGGATTGGAGTCTGCACAGTACTTTTGAACGCAAACAATCTCTGTTTATTTAGTTTATTTATGTAACATTGCTTTAAAAATGAGAGTACTTTTTAAAGGCTCATGGAAAAATGGAATTAAAGAGGTGAGTTTAATTTGGTACAAAAACATTGAATCGTTTCTATGAGGAGTCTTCAAGAAATTCAGGAAAATGCATTCTATGAAAAAGCCGTGGGAGGTGTTCGGCACGGGGGTTAAGATGCCACTTGGCATGCCCACCGCCTGTGTCAGAGTTCCTGGGGCCGGGTCCCAGCTCTACTTCCAAGTTCAGCTTCCTGCTGATGTGCACCCTGGGGGGCAACTGAATTGAATTGAATCCCTGCCACCCATGTGGCAGACATCGCCTGGGTTCAGGTCTCCTGGCTTGGACCTGACTCCGTGTCTCTCTCTGTCTCTGTTTCTTTGCTTTTCAAATAAAAATAAATAATTTTAAAAACTAGGCATATATTTAAAATGTTTTCACCAAGGATCCTGCATGTGGCACAGTGGGTTAAGTTGCCACCTTCGACGCTGGCATTCCATTTCTGAGCGCTGCTTCAAGTCCCAGCTGCTCTGCTTCCGATCCAGCTCCCTGTTAATGTGTCTGGGAAGGCTTCAGAGGATGGCCCAAGCGCTTGAGTCCCTGCCAACTATGTTGGCCACCCGGATGGAATTCCTGGCTTCTGGCATTGGCCTGGCCCAGCCATGGCTGTTGTGTGTATTTGGGGAGTGAATCAGAAGATGGAAGATCTCTGTCTCTTCCTGTCTGTTGCTCTGCCTCTCAGATAAATAAATCTTAAAAATAAAATAAAAGCCAAGGCCGGTGCTATGGTATAGCAGGTAAAGCTGCAGTCCGCAGTGCCGGCATCCCGTATGGGTGCCAGTTTGAGTCCCGGCTGCTCCACTTTTGATCCAGCTCTGCTATGGCCTGGGAAAGCAGTAGAGGATGGCTTAAGTCTTTGGGCCCCTGCACCCATGTGGGAGACCCGGAAGAAGCTCCTGGCTCCTGGCTTCGGATCAGCCCAGCTCTAGCCATTGCGGTCATTTGGGGAGTGAACTGGCGGATGGAAGACCTCTCTGTCTCTCCCTTTCTCTCTGTAACTCTGCCTTTCAAATAAATAAATCAATCTTTAAAAAATAAATAAATAAAAGCCTATGCATGAAATTAAAATTTCTTGCTCCAAAATAAACTTCTTTTAATTCCATTTTCCATGAACTTTTTGAAGCACCCTGGTACTTCCATACATAGGAGAGGCACCCTACTAGTCAGTCCTTCCCGAAATAACCTTCAAATTTAAGGCAATTGCAATTAAAAATCCCAGCAAGATGTTTGTTGTGTGTTTATTTTTAGAACTAAGTAAATTACCTAAAATGCATATAGAGACATATGTATAGCAATTACATTCTTAATTTTTGTTTAAGATTTTAAATTTTAAAAAATGGTTAAGTCTGCTTCATTTATCCTTTCCCCATATCCTTGTAGCATCCCATTGGCTGTCCACAATTTCTCCTACACACCCTGTCCGTGGTAGGCTGCACAATGGCACCCAGAGAGATCCACATTCTATCCCTGGAACCAGTGAATGGCAAAGGGACTTTCCAGATGGGATTCGGTTATGGTGCTTGACATGGGGACACTGGCTTGGAATTGCCCAGTGGACCCTCAACGCCATCACACGTGACCCTCCTTTGAAGAGGACAATCAGATATAGAGGAAGAAGCCATGTGACCACAGAGAGCCAGATCAGGGTGTGTGGCCGCAACCCAGAGGATACCTGGGGCTACCTCAAGCTGCAAAAGACGAGGAACAGGTTCTGCTCTGGAGCTTCTAGAAGGAACCAGCTCTTGCCAGCACCTCAGTTTAGTGATCTCAGGTTCATTTTTGACTCGTGAAATCCAGAACTGCGAGAGAAGAAATCTACGTTGTAGGAAGCACTAGACATGCGTGATTTATGTCAGCAGCGATTGGAGACAAGCCCACAGCTCGTTTCTCAGATATCCTGGAGACCTCTGCCACCTGCCTGGGGTACAGGCCTCTCCCCTGCTGCCCCCTCACCCAGCCCTGGCCCCACAGCGCTTGGTCGTCAGTCACAAGGGTGCATTCTCTACCAAACAGCCCATCCCAATCACATGTCCAGTCCCAGGGCCCAGCATGGCGGCTGGCACCAGTTGGCCTCCGATGAGTGGCTATTAAAGCAATGAATGAGTAGAGGAAGATAAACTACAGCTGACCTGACAACACTGGATCTTTACCCGAGAGGTCACAGTTGACTTTCTTTGGCTAGTGCCTTTGACTCCCAGAATGTAAAAAAAAAAAAAAAAAAAAAAAAAAAAAATTGCATCATCCAAAGGTGTTTGTTTTATTTTCTTCATAAAAGCAAGGTTTTCACAACTTCTGGCAGTCGCTGGGAGTGTGTGGCTTCTTTTGCTTTTTGATCTGGGAGCTGTCAGCAAGATCCTTTAAGAGCACACCTGCCATGGGCTGTGTACTTGTCAGCGCAGTGGTCTGGGCAAGTTCCTTATTTCCGCTTTCAGTTTGAAAATCAGAAACATCCGTTTTGAGACTAGTTTTTACAGCCTTGTTTTCCGGTATCAGATGCTGGTATGCAAACGCAGAGTACAAACATTGGGTTCCCAATCATGTTAAGGTCTCCTTTGGACCCTGATGCCTCCTTCCTCATCCTGTTCTCCTCTCCTCTCTGTGTGGCTACAGCAGTCTCTCCTTCTCACTCCTCTCTCAAAATCATGGCACTGCTTGAGACAGCTTCCTTAGGGTGAAGAAAATTCTTTAGAAGAGCCATTTTCCACATACTATTGGAAATACTCAATGACTACAGAGAGCTATGAAAAAACACACCAAAGAAAAGGGGTTTTGCTCAAGGCTATTGATAGAAAAAGCAGTCAGGCTGGATTCTTCCAAGATCTGACCCTGAGCCCAAGTAAACTCTTCACATACAATTTTTTTTTTTTTTAAAGTAAAAACCTCATCAAACCTTGTAATTGATTGATGGCCTTCATCAGGAAGCCTCCCTTAGGCTGGATAATAAAAATATTTTATTGAGATAAAACATATAGGGGGAGGGGAGGATAGGTTGGGAGTGTGGATAACAGGTTCCAAAATACAGTTCCATAGGAGGAGTAAGTTCTAAGGTTCTACAGTGTGGCCACATTGTGGAATAGCGGGGTAAGCCACCACCATATGGGTGCTAGTTCAAGTCCCAGTTGCTCCACTTCTTATCCAGCTCTCTGCTAAAGCAGCGGAAGATGGCCCAAGTGCTTGGGCCCCTCCACCCATGTGGGAGACCTGGAAGAAGCTCCTGGCTCCTGGCTTTGGCCTGGCCCAGCCCTGGCTGTTGCAACCATTTGAGGAATGAACCAACAGATGGAAGATCTCTGTTTCTCTCTATCTCTGTAACTTTTCAAATAAATAAATAAATAAATCTTTATAAAATAAAATAAAAAAATTCAACAGTACAATGTATTATATATTTTATAAAGAATTAAAAAAAAGGTCAGATGTTCTCAACACCAGTGATAAATGTTTGAGGAGATAGAAATGCTAATTACTCTGATTTGATCATTACACATTACATACCTGTGTCAAATTATCACACTGTACCCCATAAATATGTGCAATTACTATATGTCACAAAAGGATGAGGGGCTGGCATTGTGGTGTAGCAGATTAAGCCTCTGCCTGCGATACTGGCATCCCATATGGGTGCCGGTTCAAGACCCAGATGCTCCTCTTTCAATCCAACTTCCTGCAAATGCACCTGGGAAAGCAGTGGAAGATGGCCCAAGTGATTGGACCCCTGCATGCGTGGAGAAAACCTGCATGAAGCTCCTGGCTCCTGGCTTTAGCCTGGCTCAGCTGCAGCAGTTGCAGCCATTTGGGGAGTGAACCAGCAGTTGGAAAATGGATTGACCTCTCTCTTTCTGTAATTCTGTCCTTCAAATTAAATTTAACAAAAAGATAAAAACTGTATCCTATCTTAGAAAATAAATCAAGAAGGCTTGGCATGTTTGTGCAAGGTTTGGCATATTTGCCACACTGCTGGCATCCCACGTGAGTGCCAGATCAAGCCCCTGGCGCCCTGCTTTCATCTTTCCTTCCTTTTTTTTTTTTTTAATTTTTAAGATGTATTTATTTATTCGAAAAAGTTACAGAGGTAGAGAGGAAAGAGATCTTCCATTCACTGGTTCACTCTCCAAATGGCCATAACTGATGCAGCTGGGCCAAGAGGAAGCCAGGAACTTCTTCCGGGTCTCCCAGAGGCATGCAGGGGCCCAAGGACTTGGGCCGTCTTCCGCTGCTTTTCCAGCTGCATTAGCAGGGAGCTGGATGGGAAGCAGAACAGCAGGCACATGAACTGGTGCCATAAGGAATGCGAGCTGGAGGCAGCGGCTTCACCTGCTGCGACACAATGCCTGACCCCTGGACATCCTGAGTGTATATCTGAGCATCTGGGATCGAGTCAACTTCCTCTCCAGCTTCCTCCTAATGAGCAGGTGATGGCTCACCTACTTGGGTTCCGGCCACCCACATGGGAGATCTGGAGAGTGTTTCTGGCTCCTGGCTTCAGCCTGGCCCAGCCCCAGCTGTCGCTAGCATTTAGGGAATGAACGAGTGGATGAGTGATTCTGACTTTCAAACGAACAAAAATAAATAAACTTAAAAAAAAACCCACACAGTGAGAAGCAGCAATTTGTTGCATTCCACAGCACATCAGGTGACGTAGTTCCCAATTGTGTGTCATGTACTGTGTGAAGAGCACTTTTTATGTGCACAGTTCAGTATATTCGCATCCTTACATAGCCATCGTCACGTTCATCTCCAAGACGTTTTTATCTTTCCTAACTGAAACTCTATGTCTGTTAAACAACGGGACCTCAGTCCCCTCCCTGCCCCCAGCCCCTCAGCCACCAGGCTCCTTTGTCTCCGTGACTTTGTACACTGCAGGCGCCTCATCTAGATGCAACCATACAGTGTTCATTTTTTGTGTCTGGCTTCTTTCACTTGCCTTAACATCTTCATCTGTAGCAGGTGTCATGACGTCCTTCCTTTTTAAATTTTTTTCCTTAGAGATTTATCTTATTTATTTGAAAGACAGAGCAACAGAGAGACACGGGGAAGAGACAAAGAGAGAGATCTTCTATCCCCTGGTTCATTCCCTAAATGGTCACAATGGCTGGAGCCAGGCTGATCCAAAGCCAGCAGCCAGGAGCCAGGAGCCAGGAACTTCTTCCGGGTCTCCCACAGAGATACAGGGGGCCCGGGCACTTGGGCCATCTTCCATTGCTTTCCCCAGCACATTCATAGGGAGCTGGATCGGAAGTGGAGGAGCCAGGACGCTAAGCAGTGCTTCAATAGTGGATGCGGGAGTGGTAAGAGGAGGTTTACCTGCTGTGTCACAATGTGGTCCCTATTTTTAATCTTTTGAGGAACTACCATACTGTTTTCCAAAGTGGTAGCACCATTTTCTTTTCTTTTTTCTTTTTTTTTTTAAGATTTTACTTCATTTATTTGAGAGGTAGAGTTACAGACATAGAGGGAGAGACTGAGAAAAAGGTCTTCTATTCGCTGGTTCACTCCCCAAATGGCCGCAATGGCGGGAGCTGAGCTGATCTGATCCAAAGCCAGGAGCCAGGAGCCAGGAGCTTCTTCTGAGTCTCTCACACGGGTGCAGGGGCCCAAGTGCTTGGGTGATGTTCAACTGCTATCCCAGGCCATAGCAAAGAGCTGGATCAGAAGTTGAGTAACCAAGTCTGGAACCTGCGTCCATATAGGATGCTGGCACTACAGGCAGCGGCTTTACTTGCTATGGCACAGTGCCGGGCCCCCTCTTTGTTTTTTAACAATGGTCATCCTGATGGGTGTGAATTGCTATGGTGTACCTTTAGTTTGTATTTCCCTAGTGACTGGTGACATTGTGTATCTCTCCATCGGCTTCTTGGTCATCTTAGTGTCTTTGGAGAAATGTCCATTCAAGTCCAAAGGGGACCATTTAAATCCATTTCTATTTTATCTTTTGCTGCTATTTACCTCTAAACAATATACTTATTCTGCTATGTCTTTTCTCTCATTTTTCTTTATTTTATTTGAGAGGCAGTAAAACTGTTAACAGACAGACAGAGCTCCTGCGTGCTCATTCACTCTGCGAATGCCTGCGAGGGCTGGGGTTGAGTCAGGCTGAAGCCAGGAGCTGAGAACTCAGTCCAGGTCTCCTATCCAAGCGCTAGGAGCCCAACTACTTGACCCATCACCTACTACCTCCCAGGGCACATGTTGGCAGGGAGCTGAACTGGGAGTGGAGCCAGGCCTCGAACCCAGGCACTATCTCTCTCTTTTTAAGATGTATTTATTTATTTGAAAGTCAGAGTTACTCAGAGAGAGAGAGAGAGGTCTTCTATCCGATGGTTCACTCTCCAATTGGCCACAATGGCTGGAGCTGAACGGATCTGAAGGCAGGAGCCAGGAGCTTCTTCTGGGTCTCCCATGGGGGTGCAGGGACCCAAGGACTTGGGCCATCTTCTACTGCTTTCCCAGGCCACAGCAGAGAGCTGGATTGGAAGTGGGGCAGCAGAAACTCAAACTGGCGCCCATATGGGATGCTGGCACTGCAGGTGGTGGCTTTACCCACTAAGCCACAGCGCTGGCCCCAGGCACTCTCATATGGGACATGGGGGTCTTACCTGCTAGGCCAAATGCCTCCTCTTACAGTCAGGTTTCACTTCCAAGGTTACTAACTCTTCCATTCTGTTTCCTAACTGTGCTTAACAATAGTGTTGACATCTTGAGCCTGTTTTTTTTTTTAAGCTCCAGAGGGAGGAATCTTGGCAAGAGGGAGGGAATAAGGGATTAAGGGCTGACTCAGGGCAGCCCACAGCACCAGCAGAACCGGAGGCCACAAACTGCCGACCACACAGTCTGCAGATGCTGTGCTGAGCTCAGGCAGAAAGCCCCAGGCAGGGACGGAGTTGGTGGAAGGGAGGGGGAAGGAAGTCAAAGGGTCTGGATGGCCAATGTGTTCTGCTCCCCACTTCAGGGGAACCTACGAGGGAGCAAAGTTCAAGGAAGATCTCAGTGCCTCTCCCTCCCTCTGGAACTAACTCTCAAACTATCACAGGGAGTATGGATGGGTCCACCAGGTGGGCAGAGTGTCTCATTTCACAGGCCCAGCGCCAGGCAATTGTGGTGCCCAGGGCCACCCAGCAAGCTCGTGGCAGAGCCTGCCAAGCAGGCGGGGGCTTCAAACTTGGGATCGTCCCCAGCAGCCCGCATTGCCTGGGTTGAGCCATGAAAGACAGGGAGGTATTCTACCCAGCGGGGCAGGCCTCTGCAAGCCCAGCTCCTCAGACCCTGTTCCTTTCTCTTCCTTCTTGCCCCAGCCCCACACAGCACGAGGTGTTCAGTGACTTGGGCTAGGGCAGCTAGCTGACCCTACCCCGTGTCATTCTATCCTGTCTGTCAGAACACCCTCTTTCCCAGGAGGCTCTACTTTCATGAGGGACCCGGGGAAGGGTCACCATGTAAATATGTACTTTAAGTTTCTGGAGGTGTCCAAAACGTCCCAGATGACCACACCACCTCCTAAAAGCAGGTACTGGGAGCTGCTGGCTTGCTCTCCTTCCCTTCCCCCACTCTGTCTCTTGGGGCCCCACCCACTCCTGTGCCTAACTGTGTGCATTTGTTTTCTCACCTTTTTTTTTTTTTTAAAGATTTATTTATTTATTTGAAAGGCAGAGTTACAGGGAGGCAGAGGCAGAGAGAGAGAGAGAGAGAGAGAGGTCTTCCACCCACTGGTTCACTCCCCAGATGGCTGCAACTGCTGGAGCTGGGTTGATCCGAAGCCAGAAGCCAGGAGCTTCTTCTGTGTCTCCCACACCGATGCAGGGGCCCAAGGACTTGGGCCATCTTCACTGTTTTCCAGGCCATAGTAGAGAGCTGGGTCAGAAGTGGAGCAGCCGGGACTTGAACCTGCGGCCATACGGGATGCCAGCACTGCAGCCTGAGGCTTTACCCAATTCATCACAGCGCTGGCCCCTTTCTCACTTTTTAAATAAGCTTTATCACTTGGTGCAGCCCATCTGTGCCTGCCCTTAGATTGCTTCTCTAGGTAGAAGGCAAGGGCATGGACTAAGAATGTAGACCGCACTCTGCCACATCATGAGGTCCCTGCCCAGGAGCCAGGGCTGCATGGGGATGGAGGTCACTCAGGATGGTGAGGGCAGCAGCCTGCACTCCTACTCATGACCTCAACTGAGCCAGTGCCCAGGAAAGGGCAAAGGTCTCTTCAGGGCAGACTCCACCCGCAGCCACCCTACTGCCCGGAGGTTACTTCATCTCTTCCAGGTCAGCAGAGGGGACTTCACTCTGCCAAGGCCTTTCTCCCCCCACCACCCACCCCTTTCTCTGGAGAAAGGGTCAAAGCTAGCCCAGGATGCTGCGAGCCTGGGACCTGTGTATGTTAAGCCACTCCTTGGAGCCCCGTGCCTCCTCCCGGCCAGGACCATGGATGGACCGGTCACTTTTCCGCCCTGCAACCCTGCAGGGTCTTAGCAGCCCACCTGGGGCCTCAGCGAATCAGGGGACAGCTAAGAGCCGCTCCCTGTGTTCGCCTCCCAGCAGCGGGAGATGGGATAAACAGGCGGGCCCCTGACGCCACCTTACAGCCCGGCGCAGGAACCCCACTGGGAGGGTGGTTGCCGAGGCGCAGGCGGAGGAGCGGAGGATGCCGCCTGCGAGACCGCGCCACCAACAGGCGTCCCCTGCGAGGCTGACGTCCGGCCTCGGCCCCGCGCCGGCGGGCTGGGAGGGGCTCCCGGCCGCGCGCGTCCCGGCCGCCTCCGCGGCTCCGCGGGCCTCTGCTCCAGCTGGCACGCCCCGCGGGCGCCTCGCACCAGCACCCCCGGCCTCGGGCAGCAACGCGGGGGGCGGGGGCCACGTGACCCACGCGCTAATTCGGGCGTACGAGACGCACAGGCCTGAGCCTGGCCACCCGGCCCTGCACTACTCACCAGTGGACATCCCCCCTCCCCCCACGCCTTTGTGAAATCTGCAAGCTCTTGCGCCCCCCAAGACCCAGATGGTTAGGGGGGAGCCCCTTGTCTTGGGCTGCAGGGCCAGTGTTTGGATCCGGAAGGGAAACAGGGGAATTCTTCGTGGGTGGGCGCGGAGGGCCGCGGGTCCCAGGGGAAGGTGGCCCCAGGGCAGAGTCGCCACTCCTCGCCTCGCCCCGCCCCGCCTCGGCGGGACCGAGTCCTCCGCACCCCATAGGCAGAGGCGACCCTCCCCGCCTCCCCGCCTGCTCCGCGCTCGCCCCGCCTCGGCTCACTTTAAAAGTTTAGTCCGGCCGGGACGCGGGGCGAAGCGAGTCATGGCTGTCTACGCCGGGATGCTGCGCTTGGGGAGGCTGTGCGCCGGGAGCCCGGGGGTCCTGGGGGCCCGCGCGGTCCTCCCTCGGGGTTGGCAGGAAGCGAGGCTGCAGGGTGTCCGCCCGCTCAGGTAGGGGGGCTCCGGGAAGAGAAGAGGAGGCACGGCCCCCCGGAAGGGCTCTTGCGGGGGGGGGGGGGTGGGCCCCGCAGAGTTTGCTCCCCATCCCACTTGAGCGTCGCAGCCCACGGGTGGCGCGCCCCGGGGAGTCGGTGCCCCCTCCCCCGCACCCGGGCCCCGGGCAAAGCAGGTTTCGGGGCTGTTGCTGGCCGCTTCGGTGAACCATTGCCGCCTTTCTGGGTTCTAATCCAGGACCCTGGATTCCCCTTCTGGGTGCACGCAGAGGCTCCCGGCGTGGGCCTGTAGCAGTCTGCCCTGAGGGGGAGGGGCGAGGGCCACGGCTGCGCCCTGCCCCCCCCCCACGGCCTCTGCGCCCACCCCCTTAGAGGGTAACTCTGGGGCTCGGCGCCACCCCACCCCCACCCAGGCCACTGCACCCAGCAGTGTCCCCTCTGCCCCTCAGCCGCTGAGAATCACTGGTTTCCTTCCTGGCTTCCTACTCCTGGGCCCCTTTGCTTCTGTCCGTGGGTGGGGGCTGGCAGGAAGGCAGAGGATGTGCTGGTCTCGGGAGCTTTGCTGGGTCGGCAGCAGTACAATAAGTAAGCCTGCCTTCCCGGGGTCGCCGGTTGTTGCAGGATCCCACGAGACTGCAAATGTGGAAGTCCCGGCCGGGCCAGATGCTGTTAGGGTGGTGTTATCGCCTGCGCCAGCAGGGGGGAGGCCTGCGCTCTTCCCTGCTCCCAGCCCTGCTCCCAGCCCCAGCCGGGAACTAATCTGCGGTCAGGACATTTCTGGTGTGGGTCACAGCCGTGGGGCCGGGGCCTGGGCATGGCACCGGGACAAGAGGCCCGAACAGGGCTGTGTCTCAGAGGACTAGATTTGGTATTTAGGGGGAAAAAAAAGCAGATCCTTTTTTGGCAAGATCAGGACATTTTGAACTCGCTCATTCCGGAGAGCTAGAAAGCAGGCTTTGATGTTTCATATCACCGCCTAATTGCTAGAGAACGCTCCGTGGGTGCCTGCTGGCCTGTAGATTCCGATGCAGAGAGCTGGGCCTGCTTCCACTCCTCCTTCACCCCCAGCCTTCCAGCTCCACCTTGGGATTCCTGGGTGCCCGGTCTGCCGTGAGGACTGGAAGGAGAGTTATCCCCCAAAGTGAACAGAGTTTATGATGCTAAACGCAGGCCCGTTGGGCCACAGAGTGACATTTCTGACTGTTGATTTTTGTGGGGAAGCTAAACTACTAAGCCTATGACCTCTGCGGGGGGGTAAGGGGGGGGGAGCAGACCTTAGCGATAAGAGCTCCTGAGCTCCAGCCTAACTTCCGGTCTGTCCTGACCCCCCCCCCCCCCACGCTTGCGGCTGACTGCTGGTTTTGCCTGGTTTCCCTCCTTCGGAAGCCTCTGGCTGGCAAACCTTCCACAAACGCTGTGTGGAGCACCTAGTGGGCGCTCTGGGTAGAGGCCATGGGGCCCGGCGCTCAGCTTTCCAGGAGTTTGCACACTAGTGGAGGAAACCTACAGGGACCGCTGCTGAGTGATGTGGAGGCTCCTGGCTTCTGTCCTCTGCTGTTTCTGATTTGGTCACACATAGCCTGCTCTGCTGCCGCCCAACCCAGCCCCCAGCCCCCCAAAAGCTGTTCCTTCTCATCTCTGGTTTTTGCTTGGTAGGCAGAGAGCAAGAACGCTGAAGCCAGATGGTCTTGAGTGACAGCCCTGGCTCCTCCCCCAACAGTTGCATGATCTTAATGCCGAGCCTGGTTGGTTTGACGCTAATACTCCCTACTTGACAGGTCGTGGGGCTGATGGACAAAACTCTTCTACCCAGCCTTTGCTCTGGGGTAGGGCTGCTGCTCCCTGAACCTCTAGGAATGATGCCTGGCTGGGCGGTCCAACCGTTTGGAAAGTGACAGAGGCAGCCGGCGCCGTGGCTTAACAGGCTAATCCTCCGCCTTGCGGCGCCGGCACACCGGGTTCTAGTCCAGGTCGGGGCACCGGATTCTGTCCCGGTTGCCCCTCTTCCAGGCCAGCTCTCTGCTGTGGCCAGGGAGTGCAGTGGAGGATGGCCCAAGTCCTTGGGTCCTGCACCCCATGGGAGACCAGGAGAAGCACCTGGCTCCTGCCATTGGATCAGCGCGGTGTGCCGGCCACAGCGCGCCAACCGCGGCGGCCATTGGAGGGTGAACCAACGGCAAAGGAAGACCTTTCTCTCTGTCTCTCTCTCTCACTGTCCACTCTGCCTGTCAAAAAAAAAAAAAAAAAAAAAGAAAGTGACAGAGGCTCCCCTCCTCAGGGGTCTCTTTCTTGGACCTGATTCTTTCTCCTGGCCAGTTGCCAAGATGGTGGCTTCCGACTGGACACGAGTCGAGTCCTCTATCCAAGACAGGGCTGTCCATCCTGCTCCAGAGCTCCCCAACCCTCAACTCCTTCCCCTGTCCACACTCCCCTTTCCCAAGGAGGGTGGGTGGGCTACTCTGGGGTTCCAGGGAGCTGCAAGGGAGGCATCCAAGGGAAATCGGGGATGAGCAGACCTGCCTCAGAGCTGGCCGGGGCAGCCTGTGCACAGCCATATCCAGTGCTGGGAAGGCTCCGTGCAGGGAAGGACAGAGAGCACTGGGGTTGAAGCCTCCAGAAGGCAGTGTGGTGCTCAGAGTGGGGAATCCAGGAACTTGGTGCTGATAGCAGGGGCGGAGGGGTGCGTGGGCTTCCGGGCTCCTCTCCAGGGGGTGGCTATAATCGCATAGGTCCAGCAACTTAAACACACATCACACATCCTATATTGGAAACTTATATTAAGCCACAGAGTGTTTTGGGTGGGAACCATTAGTTACAAAAAATAAACTTCTGCTGGTAAGCCCCCAAAGGTCATGATATCCTTACACATTCCACTGGGGATCCCCCAGTCTGAACCTAACAGTAGAAAATGAACTCTGAGCTCGGATCCTGTAATCACTGAGCGGAACACAGCTGTTGCAGCTAAAGGCCCCTGCCTGGCGTGCCGTAGTCAGTTGCGGTCTGCTGCAGAAAGGGTGCTGGGGCTGTAAAGATGAATGAAGTGCTTTTCGCTGGAAGAGTCCTTTGCCTTAAAGGGTTCCATGGAGGAAGACTTTGGACACACTGATTCAAGACAGAAAGTGCGCATCCCACCACTGTGGAATTTTTTTTTTTTTTTTTTTGACAGGCAGAGTGGACAGTGAGAGAGAGAGACAGAGAGAAAGGTCTTCCTTTTGCCGTTGGTTCACCCTCCAATGGTTGCCGCGGCTGGCGCGCTGCGGCTGGCGCACCGCGCTGATCCGATGGCAGGAGCCAGGTGCTTCTCCTGGTCTCCCATGGGGTGCAGGGCCCAAGCACTTGGGCCCTCCTCCACTGCACTCCCTGGCCACAGCAGAGAGCTGGCCTGGAAGAGGGGCAACCGGGACAGAATCCGGTGCCCCGACCGGGACTAGAACCTGGTGTGCTGGCGCCGCAAGGCGGAGGATTAGCCTAGTGAGCCACGGCGCTGGCCCCACTGTGGAATTTGATTGGTGGGCATGGACAAGAAGACTTCCTAAAGAGGCTGGGGTAGGGCTGGCGCTGTAGAATAGCAGGTAAAGCCACTGCCTGCAGTGCCTGCATTCCATAGGGGGCCGGTTCAGGTCCCAGCTGCTCCTCTTCTGATCCAGCTCTCTGCTATGGCCTGGGAAAGCAGTGGGGGATGGCCCAGATCCTTGGGCCCCCGTACTCATGTGGGAGACCCGGAAGAAGCTCCAGGCTCCTGGCTTTGGATCAGCTCAGCTCTGGCTGTTGGAGCCACTTTGGAAATGAACCAGAAGATCAAAGACTTCTCTCTCTCTCTCTGCCTCTCTGTAACTCTTTCAAGTAAATAAATAAAATCTTTAAAAAATATATGCATTTAAAAAAAAAAAGAGGCTGGGGTTTGATCCTAGCCTCTGAAATGACAGGGCTATGACCTGAAACTATTGTACTGATGTGAAACCATTGTACTGATGTGAAATCTTACTTGTGCTTTTGACATTTTTCTGTAGGATTTATTTATTTGAAAGAGTGACAGAGAGGGACAGACATACACACACACACACACACATCTACTGTCTGCCAGAGAGAGAGAGAGAGAGAGCTTCCATCTGCCAATTCATTCCCCAAATGGTTATATTAGCTGGGGTTGGGCCAGGCTGGAGCCAGGAACTCCATTCGGATTTCCCCCGTGGGTGGCAGGGACTCACCTGCTGCCTCCCAGGCGCGTTAGCAGGGAGCTGGATTGGGAGCAGAATAGCTAAGACTGGAACCAGTGCTCTGATATGGGTTGTAGGCATTCCAAGCAGTGGCTTGACCCACTGAGCCACGGTGCTCACCCCTTCCTTGTGCTTGAATCATTTTGAACTCTGAGTGTGATGCCCTCCCAGCTTCCTCTCATTATCTGACTCTTTCAGTCTAAAATGGAAACTTTGGAACCAGGCAGATCTGGGTTCAAACAAACAGCGTTGTAGCGGAGTAGTCTGGGGGCTTGAGCTGGACTTTTCTCCTGTGGGGAAGAGTGCTGTTGAAAGGGTTAAATGAACTTGTATAAGAAAATGCTTAATTGCTTGGCCAAGGAAATGTTTGGTTGCAGGGGAGAATTGTTTTACAGGCCTTGCTTGTGTAACAATGGCTTTGCACATTCCTTCTGTGACCTGCGGCTCAGAGTTCAGCAACTGTTTGGAGGGTAGAAGGGAGAAGGTTTCAGCTTGGCTTGCCTAAGCCAAGTTGGGGCCGGCTGTTCAGGATGTGTTGATAGTCCTTTTAGACTGCAGGTTGGAAGGGAGCCTGTCCTGTTCCGCAGGCCAATGTGTGGGCTGTCTCTCATCTCTTAGTGTCCTGACAGTGACAGGTACTATAATCCTGCCAGGTGCACCTCCCTTCGCCATCAAACAAATTGTGTTTCTAACATTTGAATCATGTTTTTGGAAAGCTCAATGACATGTGTGTGAGCCTTGATTTGGAAGATGCAGGACAGGAGGCGAGTCCTAGCCCTGCCGTTTCTAACTCAGTGTGGCTGTAGGCAAGTTACTCAATCTCTCTGGAGCTTACTTGCTTTGTAAAAGCAGCTAAAGGACTGGCGCCGCGGCTCAACAGGCTAATCCTCCGCCTCCAGTGCTGGCACACCGGGTTCTAGCCCCGGTTGGGGCGCCGGATTCTGTCCTGGTTGCCCCTCTTCCAGGCCAGCTTTCTGCTGTGGCCCTGGAGGGCAGTGGAGGATGGCCCAGGTCCTTGGGCCCTGCACCCGCATGGGAGACCAGGAGAAGCACCTGGCTCCTGGCTTCGGATCAGCACACAATGCACCGGCCGCAGCGCACCGGCAGCGGCGGCCATTGGAGGATGAACCCATGGAAAAAGGAAGACCTTTCTCTCTGTCTCTCTCTCTCACTGTCCACTCTGCCTGTCCAAAAAAAAAAAAAAAAAGAGCAGCTAAAGAGGCACTCAGCATTTCCGCCCACATTGTGGGATTCCTACAGAGGCTGGTTCTGAGCCCAATCCCGTCAGCCAATAGGACTATGGTTTCATGGAACCTTCGTGCTTGATTCCTCGGAAACCCTGAGTGTGGAGCCCTCCTAACCCTCTGACATTCTGTAATTCCTAATCCTCCAAGTGAACACAAAATATTCAGGGCTTTGATCCTCAGAAGCTAAGATCTAGATCTTGCGTGTGACTCAGTGAGGGGCCTCGAGGATCAAGGGTCGTGAGTCAGCCTCCATGCCCGACTCCTGGGCTCTCTCCCTCTATACCCACCGAGTGTCTCCAGGAAAAACCTGCAGCCTGGAGACCTCCCAACCCCAAGGACTCCATGCTTTCAGGAATCTCCTCGTTTCGAGAGAATTTGCTGGACTTCCTACAGATTTTCTCTACATACCCCAGACACACATATGCCAATGGTTCCATTTAGGGTTCTGAAAATATAGAGTATGTTGCTCAAAATCTTCATTGTAGCTCTAACTACTGGAGAGTTCTTTGTAGCCTGCATTCTTTGGGGAGGTTATGTTGGGTGTGGAAAGAGCATGGGCCCTTATGATATAATTACATACAGTAAACCATGCAGATCCTAACTGTACAGTTGAGTGAATTTTTTAAAGATGTATTTATTTATTTATTTAATTGAAAGGCAGAGAAAGAGAGAAAGACAGAGAGAGTTCTTCCATTTGCTGGGCCGATGCGAAACCAGGAGCTTTTTCCGGGTCTCTCATGCGGGTGCAGGGGGCCAAGGACTTGGGCCATCTTCTACTGCTTTCCCAGGCCATAGAAGAGAGCTGGATTGGAGGTGGAACAGCTGGGACTGGAGCCAGCACCCATATGGTGGCAAAGGTGGTGGCTTTACCTGCTAGGCACAGTGCTGGCCCCAGTTGAGTGAATTTTAGCAAATGCCTTATCCTAGCCTATTTTCTGTTACTGTTCCTGAATACCCCACAGACTGGACAATTTATAAGGAATAAAGGCTTTTTTAGCTTATGGCTCTGGAGACTGGGAAGGCCTAGACTGTGGCGCCGGCATCTGCTCAGCATCTGGTGAGGGTCCTGCTGCTGGGTCTTCCGTGGTGGAGGACATCTCAAGATGAGCTAGAGCTATGCTACCTGCCAGAGCTCTCTGCTATGACACAGCCTTTCTCTTGGTCACCCCTTAATCCAAGAGTGGACTGATGCCCTCAGGATCCAGTCACACCACAAAGATTCAATAACCTATGGATCTGGGGCTTAAGTTTCCAGTGCACGAGATTTGAGGAGCGCATTCAAACCCCAGCACGTACACAACCATGACGCAACACCTCAAGGTGGACAACTTGTTTTGCTCATCACGCTCCAACAGTGCTGTTCAGTAGAATTAGAATGTGAGTCATGCATGCAACTTTTCTTTTTTCAAGATTTATTTATTTATTTGAAAGGCAGAGTTACAGACAGAGAGAGGGAGAGAGAGAGAGATAGATATCTTCCGTCTGCTGGTTCACTCCCCAGATGACCGCCATGGCCAGAGCTGGGCCAGGCCAAAGCCAGAAGCCAGGAGGCCCAAGCACTTGAGTCATTTTCCGCTGTTTTCCTAGGCCTTTAGCTGGAAGCTGGATCAGAAGTGGAGCAACTGGGATATAAACCAGTGCCCATATGGGATGCTGGCATCACAGGTGCTAACATCACGAGTGGTGGCTTTACCTGCTACATCACAATGCTGGCCCCCACATATGTATGTAACTTTTAAGTTTTCCAATAGTCAGCCTTAAAAAGTAGAATCTTTGGGGCAGGTGTTGTGGCACAGGGGGTTAAGCTACTCCTTGAGATGCCTGCTTCCATATTGGAATGCCAGTTTGAGTCCTGGCACCTCTGCTTCTGATCCAGCTCCTTGCTAATGCATTGTGGGAAGCAGAAGGTGATGGCTGTAGTGCTTGGACCCTCATACCCATGTAGGGGACCTGGATGAAGTTCCTGGCTCCTGGCATGGGTCTGGCCCAGTCTTGGCTGTTGTGGGCATTTGGTGAATGAGTCAGTATATGGAAGATTGATCTCTCTCTCTCTCTCTCTGTCATTCTACCTTTCAAATAGATGAAAATAAAGAAATAAGCACTTAGATTAAAAGTAGTATTTTTGAGAAGAAGAAATAAATTTTAATGATATACTTTCTTCAACCAAGTTTAGCCAAAATGTCAACATGTAATTGATCTTTTAAAAATGGTTAGTAAGGTATGTTACATTTGTTTTTGCATAAAGTGTCTCAAATGGTATGTGTATGTGATACCTACAGAAATATCAATTCATGTTAGTCACATTTTAAATACTCCACAGCCACATGTGGCAAGGACCACCGTACAGACTATTCAGCTCCAGAAGTTTCTCTGTTGCCCATTCTAGTCCATTCTGTTCCCAGAGATAACTGCTGTTCTGACATTTATCTTTATAGATTAATTTTGCCTATCCTTGAATCCTAGGTATACATGTTTGTGTTTGACTTTTCTTTTCTTTCTTTCTTTTTTTTTTTTTTTTTTTTTGGCTCAAAGAGTGCTTTTGGGAAGAGTGGCCCATTAATCTTCACAACAATTCACAAAAGTGAGTGAAATAAACAGCCCAACTCTTCAGAGTTCTTTTGTATTCTAAAAACTCTTATTTGGCAGATATGAAGTTTGTAACTTTTTCCCACTCTGTGGCTTTTTTTCATATTTTAGGATTTTTTTGCCAGGCACATTTTTTTTTAAAATAAATATTTGTTAGGGCTGGTGCGGTGGCATAGCTGGTAAAGCCACCACCTGCAGTGCTGGCATCCCATATGGGTGCCGGTTTGAGTCCCGGCTATTCCATCTCCAATCCATCTCTTTGCTATGGCCTGGGAAAGCAGTGGAAGATGGCCCAGATCTTTGGGCCCCTGCACCCATGTGGGAGGCTCAGAAGAAGCTCCTGGCTCTGGCTTCAGAGTGGTGCAGCTCTGGCCATAACAGCCATCTGGGAAGTGAACCAGCAGATGGAAGACCTCTTTCTCTCTCTCTCTCTCCCTCTCCCTCTCCCTCTTCCCTCTCTCTCTGCCTCTATCTCTCTGAAACTTTTTAAATCTTTTTTTTTTTTAAGTTTGTTTATTTGAAAGCCAGAGCTATAGAGAGAGAGAGGGAAGGACACGCAGAGAGATCTTCCATCTGCTGGTTCACTCCCCAGATGGCTGCAACAGCCAAGGTTGCAGGCCAAGAGCCAAGAGCTTCTTTCGAGTCTCCCATGTGGGTGGCAGGGGCCCAAGTACTAGGGCCATCTTGTGCTGCTTTTCCCAGGCCATTAGCAGGGAGCTGGATTAGGAGTGGAGCAGCCAGGGCTCCAACTGGCACCCAGATGGGATGCTGGTGTCACATACAGCAGCTTTACCTGCTACACCACAAGGCCGAACCCATGCAAGGCAAATTGTTAAAGTTTGATGAAGTATAGCTTATTGATTTTTCCATTCACGTACTGTATTTTGGTGTCAAGTCTTAGGACTTTTTCCCGAGACCTAGAGACCTAGATTCCAAAGGCCTTCCTTCCTTCCTTCCTTCCTTCCTTCCTTCCTTCCTTCTTTCCTTCCTTCCTTCCTTCCTTCCTTCCTTCCTTCCTTCCTTCCTTCCTTCCTTCCCTCCTTTCTCTCTCTCTCTTTCTCTTTTATTTGAAAGGCAGAGTTACAGGGAGAGAGAGGAGAGTCAGAGAGAGAGAGAGATCTTCCATCTGCTATTTCCCTCCTCAAATGACTGCAATGGCCAGGGCTGGGCTAGGCTGAAGCCAGGAGCCAAGGAACTTTATGTGTGTCTCCCACGTAGGTAGCAGGGGCCCAGGTATTTGGGTCGCTTTCTGCTACTTTCCCAGGCACACTAGCAGGGAGCTGGATCAGAAGTGGAGCAGCTGGGACTTGAACAGGCACCCATATAGGATGCTGGTGCTGCAGGTGGTAGCTTAACCCACTGGGCCTCAGCACCAGCCCCACCCAAAGGTTTTCTAAATGTCTTTTGGTTTTACATTTTACATGTAAGCTTGTAATACATTTTAAGTTACATTTTTTACATAGGATGTGAGACGTAATCAAAATTCATTCTTTTACTGCAGATCTTTAAAAATATTATTGGTATTCCTGTGCTTTTAACTGCCACGAGGTGTTAAAATGGCCATGGATTAAGAAAATGACCATTTAGTAGTGCTCTTTGCTTTGGAGCTTATTTGTCAGAATAGCGCCTTCATTTTCTTGAATGATAGTTGTACATTGTAGCTGGTATACATGTAGCACCTATCTGTGCAAGTACATAAAAGTTATAACTTTATTTCAACATAGAACAGGTGTGACAAGTTCAAACTCAGTGCAGGGCTGTCTCCTCTGGGGTTGATAGTTCTACTGCCGTACCAGGTGTCACCAGAAAGTCGATCACTAGGCTCTCATGTGTGCAGATTAGGGAAAGAAGCTCCTTGAGAGGTTATGGTCCCACAGGGCGTGTTGTGCGGCACACAGGCTGGCCATGTCGGGCTAAGGAATCTTGGGGAGCGGTGTGAAGGAGACAGAAGAGGGGGAGCCTGCCTCTCAGCCCCAGGGAGCTCAGACATGCATTGCACCATTGATCTGGAACACCGGAGTGAATGTGTTAAATGAGAACGGAAGCTTTCCTGTGAGTACAGCCCATGAACTTCATGGACAGATCGAGGCTCTTCCTCATTGCGTAAATGCACATCTCCTCTGTCCACCCCAGGAAGTAACTGTCTTCTTGGGAGAGCATCAGCCCCCTGCTGATCATAGAAATTTCACTTGGGAGCAGGCATTTAGCTCAGCAGTGAAGATGCCTCCATCCCACATCCGAAGACCTGGGTTTGACACCCGGGTTTGATACCCAGCCCTGGGTCCTGACTCCAGCTTCCTGCTAATGCAGACTCTGGACATCAGCAGCGATGGCACAGGTACCTGGGTTCCTGCCATTCATGTGGGAGAGCTAAACTGAATACCCCAAACTGGCATTGGCCCAACCCAGCCCTGGCCAATTGTTGTGGCCATTTGGGGCGTAAATCCAAATAAATAAAAAATTAAGGAAACAGAATAATATGTAAAAAAAAAATCTGAGCACAGTCACATGATAAAGTATCAAACACTTAGGGCTGGCATCCCACTTCTGATCCAGCTCCCTGCTAATGGCCTGGGAAAAGCAACAGAAGATGGCCCAAGTGCTTGGGCCCCTGCTACCCATGTGGGACACCTGGAAGAAGCTCTTGGCTTTGGCCTGGCCCAGTCCTGGCCATTCTGGGCCATTTTGGGGGAGTGAACCAGTGGATGCAAGCTCTCTCTCTCTCTCTCTCTGTCTGTCTTCCTCTGTCTCTCTGTGACTTTGGCTTTCAAACAAAAACGGAATAAACAGTTGTGTACTTGACACTCAAAGCTTAACTATGCATGTTTAAGAAACTGTAAATAAAAGAAATAGAATATTACAGGTAAATTGATATACACTTATTGCCATGTTGAAGGGTTATTTTCAGGTGACTCCCCTGGAGAGACTGTGCCACTGTGACCACCCACAGCAACCACATTTTACCATTTTCCCACGTCCTTGCAAATATTGTTTAAAAGTTTATTTGAAATGAAGAGAGAGCGAGAGAGAGAGAGATTGATCTTCCACCCACTGATTAATTTCCCAAATGGCCACAACTGGTGGGGCTGGGGCCAGGCTGAAGCCAGCAGGCAGGAACTCCATCCTTATCTCCTAAATGGGCAGCAGGGCCCCAAGCACTTGGGCCATCATTCATTGTCTTCCAAGACCCATCAGCAGGAAGCTGGATTGAAAGTGGAGCAGCCTGGACTTGAACTGGCGCTCTGATATGGGATGCCAGCAGCCTTGTAAACATTTAGTAAGTATTTGCCATGCTGCTCTGATGGGATAAAGAGTATCTTAGTGTGGTTTTAACTTACATTTGAGCATGTATTGAAATGTTTATTGTTAATGTCTCTTGTGACTATTCTGTTTGTGTTCTTTGCCCTTGTCCTGTGTTAGATTATTTGTGTTGATTTGCAGGGTTTCAGGGGAAAAAAAACAAAAAAAACAGGCTTGGGGCAAGGTGTTTGGCCTAGCAGTTAAGATTTCCAAGTCCTGCATTGGAAATGGAGCCAGGACTTGAACCCAGGTACGCTGATATGGGATGCAGGTATCCCAAGTGACATCTTAATCATTGCGCCAAATGTCTGCCCATTTTCATTTTTTAAAAGAAAATAATTTATTAATTTATTTAAAAACAGAATGACAGAGAGAGGGCCGGAACTGTGGCATAGTGGGTTAAAGCCCTGGACTACAGCGCTGGCATCCCATATGGGCTCCAGTTCAAGCCCCAGCTACTCCACTTCAATCCAGCTCCCTGGAAATCCAGCTCACCTGGGAAAGCAGCAAAGGATGGCCCAAGTCTTTGGGCCCTTGCACACATTTGGGAGAACTGGAAAAAGCTCCTGACTCCTGGCTGTGGATCGAGTCAGCTCTGGCTGTTGCAGCCATTTGGGGAGTGAACCAGCAGATGGAAGACTTCTCTGTGTCTCTACCTCTCACTGTAACTTTGTCTTTCAAATAACTAATAACATAAATCTTTGAGAAAAAAAAAAAGAATGACAGAGAGGAAGAGAGATAGAGAGAGATCTTTCATCCACTGGTTCCATCTCAAATGTCTACAATAGCCAAGTGTAGGCCAGGTGGAAGCCAGGAGCTGGGAACTCCATCCCAGCCTCCCACGTGGGTGCCAGGGACCCAAGCACTTGGGCCGTCCTTCCCTGCCTGCCCTGGCACATTAGCAGGGAGCTGCATTGGAGGCAGAGTATTGGCATCGACATTCCCATACAGAGCCGGAGTTGCAAGCGGCAGTTTAACCTGCTGCCCCACATGGTGCCCCCGCCTCCCCATCTTCACTATTTAATGGCAGTATTTCATTGTATAAAAGCTTATAATTCAATTACCTAATCCCTTACTCACTTAATTGTATACTTGGCTCTGGCTCCTGACTGCTAATGTGAACCTGGGAGGCATCGATGATGACTCAAGTAATTAAGTTCCTGCCACCTAAGTGGGGCACATGGATTGTCCCCAGCTCCTGGCCTCAGCCCCAGCCGTTGTGGGTACTTGAGGGAGTGAACCAGCAAATGGGAGCTCTCTGCCTTTCAAATTAAAACAACAACAACAACAACAACAAAAACTTTATGTAGACTGAAAACTTTGTCTCATATAAAATTAAATTTATAAACCCAGAAAATTGCTTGTCTGTTAGCCATGTTGATGGTGTATTTCTTTTTTCATTTGCTCTTTTAATTTTTTCATTTATTTATTTATGTTTTTAAAGATTTATTTATTTGAAAGACAGAGTCACAGAGAGAGAGAAGGAGAGACAGAGACAGAGAGAGAGAGATCTTCCATCTACTGGTTCACTCCCCAAAGGGCCCAAACAGCCGGGCCTGAACCAGGCCAAAGCCAGGAGCTAGGAGCTTCATCCATGTGAGTGCAGGAGCCCAAGGACTTGGGCCGTTTTCAGCTGCTTTCCCAGGCACATTAGCAGGGAGCTGGATTGGAAGTGGAGCAGCCAGGACTTGAATCGGCGCTCATATGGGATGCTGGTGCTGCAGGCCATGGCTTAACTGCTGTGCCACAGTGCCGGCCTAGAGGATGTGTTTCTTGGAACCCAAGGACCAGCCTTTTCCCAATGGGGAAAGGGGCAGATAGATCAGCTGATGACTTGGAACAAAAGCTGGTACTGCTTTCCATTCTGTTTCAAAAGCCTTGGTAGTGCCTGGCAGGGCACTGTCCTCAGAGAAGCAGGGGCAGCCTCGGCTTGGTCAATGTCACTGCCATCCTGCGTCCCACTCTCGGGAAGTCTTGCCAGTCTTTCCTCCCCATGGGTTTTTGAAAGGATTAAGAGGCTTTGCCCAGCACCAGAAGCAATTGCAGCCTCTGGCAGGGGGCAGGGTTCACTTGCCAGCACTGGCCCAAGTTCCAAGAACCTTCGCCCAGCAGGTAATATGTTCAGGAAGCAAAACAAACAGCTTCTCCCCTTAGACCTGTTTGCTCAGGCGAATGGTCCCTGCCTCCAGCAGCCCCTTCAGAGCCCAGCTCTGCCTTTGGTCTGTACCAGCCCTGTCTGGAACTGTTTGTTCTGAAGCTTTTGAGCCTACTGTGACCTCCAGTGGCTATGTTATTTGGATGTCATAGCATGCCACAGTTGCTCCACCTGGAGTTCCCTGAGCCAGCGAGCCCCTGGGTCTCTGTCCAGTCTCTGGGGGAAGGTGAAGCTGGGCTTGGCAGGACATTCACTGGGGCACAAGTTTCCCAGGCTGGCCTAACCAGGAGGCTGCAAAGTTACTGTGGGGTTGTTGCCAAGAGAGTTGAGCTGGAACCATGAAAACAGAATGGTGAGATAAGAGGCAGCGGAGAGAATGAATCAGATACCACAAATATACTTTGGAAAAAAGTCAATGCGTCCTCCTGGCTGCGAGACGGGAGGCCAAGCAGGGGCAGGTGCTCTAGGGACCTGCAGCAAATCTCTTGTTTCTTCACCCGTGAAAACACGTGGCCTGACACTGCTGTGAGAAGGAGACGGCTGTGGAAGGCTTTCTTCCATTGTAGGGCTCTGTAGAGATCTGTCTTGTGTGGCAGTGAGGCCTGGGAACAGGATAGTCCTGGGTTTGAATCCCGCAGCTCGGCCACTCTACGGCTCTGTGGCTTTGAGTGAAATACTGCAGTTCTCTGGGCCTCATCCCTTTGCCTGCAAAATGGGTATGTCGTCTTGGCCAGGGAGTGCTTATTAGATCATGCCTGTATAGTGTTGACAAGAGAGCTGGCCTGAGGACAGCCCAGTGTCAGCTCACATTTCCATCCAAAATTACCGGACATCACCCATATTGTTAAATCTAGACTGTCTTCATCTTCTGAAAATATTTTTAGGGGCCGGCGCTGTGTTGTATTGGGTAAAGCCATTGCCTGCAATGCCGGCATCCCATATGGGCACCAGTTCGAGTCCCACCCATTCCACTTCGGATCCAGCTCTCTGCCATGGCCTAGGAAAGCAGTAGAAGATGGCCCAAATCCTTGGGCCCCTGCCCCCATGTGGGAGACCCGGAAGAAGCTCCTGGCTCCTGGCTTCAGATTGGCCCAACTCTGTTGTGGCCATTTGGGGTGTGAACCAGCAGATGGAAGACCTCTCTCTGTCTCTTTGCCTCTGCCTCTCTGTAACTCTGCCTTTCAAATAAATAAATAAATAAATATTAAGAAAATAATGAGAAAATATATCCAGAAACATTACCTCCTGCCACAGCGCCGACCCCTACATTTTCATACTCAATTTACATTGTCAATAGAACATAAGTTCTGTGAAAATCCTGATTAGAGGAATATAATGAATGGTTTGGCTGCAGTGTGGGCAGGAGAAATAAAATTTATGGAACAAAAAAAACGTTCATTTATTTTCACCTATTTGAAAGACAGAGAGCGGGCACTTCCATTTGCCATTTGCTGGTTCACTCCCCAAATGGCTGCAACACCCAGGGCTGGGTCAAGCCGAAGCTAGAAGTCTGAAACATCATCTGGGTCTCCCACATGGATGGCAGGGGCCCAAGCGCTTGGGCCATCAACTAGTGCCTCCTAGGATGCACTAGAAGGAAGTTGGGTTAGAAGCGGGGGTGCCTGCCAAGCCTCATCTTAGCCCCCTGTGCCACAACTCCTGCCTCCCCACCTCCCCTCCACTTCATTTCTAATGGTGGTGTTCCATTGTATATTTTTATTTATTTATTTATTTTTTTGACAGGCAGAATGGATAGTGAGAGAGAGAAAGACAGAGAGAAAGGTCTTCCTTTGCCATTGGTTCACCCTCCAATGGCCGCTGTGGCCGGCGCACCGCGCTGATCCGAAGGCAGGAGCCAGGTCTCCCATGGGGTGCAGGGCCCAAGGACTTGGGCCATCCTCCACTACACTCCCTGGCCACAGCAGAGAGCTGACCTGGAAGAGGGGCAACCAGGACTAGAACCCGGTGTGCCGGTGCCGCTAGGCGGAGGATTAGCCTGTTGAGCCACGGCGCCGGCCCCATTGTATATTGTAAGGATGCTCTGTAATTAATTATTTAACCCCCTACTCATTGAATAAAGTGTTTTCCCATTTGTTTGCTGGGCAGCAGTTAATGTCTTTCCTCCTACCTCTAGGCCTTTGCTACTTTTTTTGGAGAGAGTTTCCTACAAGTAGAATTGCTCACTCTTAGAGTACATGCACTCAGAATGTCAGCAGAGATTACCAAATCAGAAGAAATCTAGAGTTGTGTGTTCTGAAGCTTACACAATTTTGTGTGCCCTCTTTCTAAAAAAGAATATAAAATTATAAGTGCCAAATTTCGTGCAAGTTGAATATTAACTTGGAATAAGCAAGGGGTTTGCAGGGCTGGCACTGTGGCAGAGCAGGTTAAGCTTCCGCCTGTGGCACCAGCATCCCCTATAGGCACCAGTTCATGTCCCGGTTGCTCCACTTTTGATCTCTGCTGATGGCTTGGGAAAGCAGTGGAAGAATGATCCAAGTGCCTGGGATCTTTCACCTGTGTGGCATACCTAGAAGAAGTTCCTGGCTCCTGGCTTCGGATCAGCCCAGCTCTGGCTGTTTGTGGCCATTTGGGGAGTGAACCAGTGGAAGGAAGAGCCCCCCCCCCCATCACTCTGTCTGTAACTCTGCCTCTCAAATACATAAATAAATCTTAAAAAAAAAAAAAAAAGAAAGGGATTTGCTACAGACTCCTGGGAGCTAGAAGATGCTTTGCTTTTGAGATCTCTTTAGGCAGTTTGCTGGGAGTGCTGACATACGCGTGTTGGGTTTGCAACCAGACTTCCTGCTCCAGCTCCTGGGAGTTTCTAGGCTAGGGTGGCAGAAGGAGGCCAAAGTATCATAGGCTTCAGGGCTGCTCTGCTCATTGCCCTTTGGAAATCTCGTATCAATTAATAATCCTTGTCTCTCTGTTGAAGTTGTCAGCCATTAAATTAAGCTTTTCTGGCTGGGGAGCTTGAGGCAGTGCCCCATGCCGCAGTGCACTCTGGTGCGGTCTAGCTTTGCGCTAGCGTGAGCTTGCTTACTACTTGTCTGTAGCTAACAGGAACACAGACTGGCATGGGTTGCACGGACAAACCCTCTCTTTTTAATTTACTTATTTAAGAAGCACTGCTCCAGGCCACAACCACCAGGCCTGGGCCAGACAGAAGCCAGGAGCCAGGAGCTTCATCCAAGTCTCCCACGTGACTGGCAGGGTCCATCCACCGTGGCCATCCTCCACTGTCCTCCCAGGCACATAAGCGTGGAGTTGGATTGGAAGCCAGGACTGGAACTGGCAGGATGCCAGGGGCTTCATCTGCTGGCCTGCAGCGCTGGTCCATCATGAACTTTCTGAAGGTCCTTCGTACACACGGTCTTTGGGATAGCAGCTTTTTGGGCCTGGTTGCTTAATAATCCAGATAAATAATCAAAAGGATTGAGTTTGAAATATCAGCTGCTAAAGGGTCTGGGACTAGGTCTTTTCCCCAAGTCCCATTTTTTTTTTTAACCCCTGAAACCTTTTATTTAAGGAATACAAACTTCATGCTTTTCATAAATACAGCTTTAGGAATATAGTGATTCTTCCCACTGTACCCGCCCTCCCACCACACTCCCATCCCTCTTCCTCCTCCTTCCCCTAATCCCGTTCTTATTTTTTTTTTTTAAGATTTATTTATTTATTTGAAAGTCAGAGTTACACACAGAGAGTGAAGGAGAGGCTGAGAGAGAAGTCTTCCATCTGCTGGTTCACTCCCCAGTTGGCTGCAGTGGCTGGAGCTGCTGTCCCAGGCCATAGCAGAGAACTGGATCGGAGAAGTGGAGTAGCCAGGACTCGAACTGGTGCTGGCCCTGCAGGCGATAGCTTTGCTCGCTATGCCACAGCACTGGCCCCAGTCATTGTATCTTGAATTGTTAATTTCACTTCTATAGATTTAGGTGCTATATTAATTATCACAAATCAGGGAGAACATAAGATATTTGTCCTTTTGGGACTGGCTTATTTTCCTAAGTGGATGTTTTCCAGTTTCATCCATTTTGTTGCAAATGATAGGATTTCACTTTTTTTAACCACTGTATAATATTCCATGGTGTACATATATCTCATAATTTTTTTATCCAGTCTTCAGTTGAGGGGCATTTGGGTTGATTCCATATCTTAGCTATTGTGAATTGAGCTGTAATAAACGTAGGGGTACAGATAACTCTTTCAGATGCTGATTTCTTTTCCCTTGGGAAAATTCCCAGGAGTGGGATGGCTGGGTCATATGATAGGTCTGTATTCAGATTTCTGAGGTATCTCCATACTGACCTCCACAGTGGCTGCACCAGTTTACATTCCCACCAACAGTAGATGTGCATTTATGGTCATCAGGGAAATTGGTCTGGAGTTCTCTTTCTCTGTTGTATCTTTTTCAGATTTAGGAATTAAGGTGATGCAAGCTTCATAGAACGAGTTTGGGAGGATTCCTTCCCTTTCAAGTGTTCTGAATAGCTTGAGAAGAATTGGAGTGAGTTCTTTAAATGTCTGGTAGAATTCAGCAGTGAAGCCATCCGGTGCTGGGCTTTTCTTTGCTGAGAGGGTCTTTATTACTGATTCAATTTCTGTCTTGCTTATTGGCCTGTTTAGGTTTTCTATGTCTTCATGGCTCAATTTAGGTATGTTTGTGTGTTCAGGAATCTATCCATTCATCTAGGTTTCCCTATTTGTTGGCATACAGCTCTTTGTAGTAATTTCTGGTGGTTCTTCTTATTTCTGTGGTGCCTGTTGTTGCATTTCCTTTTTCATCTCTAATTTTAGGATTTGGATCTTCTCCCTCTCTCTCTCTCTCTCTCTCTTTTTTTTTTTTTTTTTTTTTTGGTTAGTTGGGCCAATGGTGTGTGAATTTTATTTATTTTTTCAAAAAAAACCCCAGCTTTTTGTTTTGCTAATCTTTTGTATTGTTTTCTTTGGGTTTCAATTCTGTTTATTTCTTCTCTAATTTTAATTATTTCTTTTCTCCTACTAACTTTGGGTTTGGTTTGCTGTTGTTTTTCTAGGTCCTAGAGATACGTTGATAGCTCATTTATTTGGTGCCTTTCCAATTTCTTGATGTAGGCACCCACTGCTATAACTTCCCTCTTAACACTGCTTTTGCTGTATCCCATAAGTTTGCATGTTGTAATATGTTGTATTGTCGTCTTCATTCGTTTCCAGAAATTTTTTGATTTCCTAAATGACCCACTGTTCATTCAGGAGTGTGCTGTTCTGTCTCCATGTGTTTACATATGTTCTAGAGAGTCCTGAGTTGTTCATTTCCAGCTTCATTCCATTGTGGTCTGAGAAGGTGCATGGTATGGTTCTGATTGTTTTGAATTTGTTGGGACTTGCTTTGTGGCCTAGCATGTGGTCTGTCCTGGAGAAAGTCCTTGCACTGCTGAGAAGAACGTGTAGATACCCGTTAGGTCTATAGTGTCGATTAACTCTGCTGTTTCCTTGCTGATTTTCTTTCTGGTGGATCTGTCCATTGCTGAAAGTGGGGTATCAGAGTCCCCCATTACTATTGTATTGGAGTCTATGTCTCCCTTTAGATCCATCAACATTTCTTTTAAATAGCCAGGTGCCCTATAATTAGGTGCATATCCATTTATAATAGTCACATTACACAGTGCCCTCCTTTGTCTCTTTTAAATTTTTGTGTTGAAGTCTATTTTGTCTGATATTAGGATGCTACAACAGCTGTTTTTTTTTTTTCTTCTGTTAGCATGGAGTATCTTTTTCCATCCTTTCACTTTCAGTCTGTGTGTATCTTTGTTGGTGAGATGTGTTTTTTGTAGGCAGCAAATAGATGGGTTTTGTTTTTTAATCCATTCAGCCAGTCTGTGTATTTTTAACTGGAGAGTTGAAGCCATTTATATTCAGGGTGACTTGGTAAGTAACAACTTGCCCTTGCCATTTTCCCATAAATATTCCTATTGTTTACTGTGGATTTCCTTTATGCTTTTACTGGGAGATTTTCTGCCTTCACGTTCTTTCACAGTGATGACCATGTTTCTGTGTTTCTGTGTGTAGCACATCCTTAAGCATCTTCTGTAGTGTTGTGCCTGAGCGAGTGCAGAGTGCCACACGTTGATAAAATTTGATGGTCCTTTTTTTTTTTTTTTTGACAGGCAGAGTGGACAGTGAGAGAGAGAGACAGAGAGAAAGGTCTTCCTTTGCCATTGGTTCACCCTCCAATGGCCGCTGTGGCCGGTGCACTGTGCTGATCTGAAGCCAGGAGCCAGGTGCTTCTGGTCTTCCATGCGGGTGCAGGGCCCAAGGACTTGGGTCATCCTCCACTGTACTCCCGGGCCACAGCAGAGAGCTGGCCTGGAAGAGGGGCAACCAGGACAGAATCCAGCGCCCCAACTGGGACTAGAACCCGGTGTGCCGGTGCCGCAGGCAGAGGATTAGCCTAGTGAGCCACGGCGCCGGCTGATGGTCCTTTATTGCTGGTGGTGGAGAGCAGGCTCATGCCCTAAACTCTCAACCCTGAAGGCCAAAACAACAGGGTTTATAAAGGCAAACACCACAAAATTGGAAGGGGAATGCATGGTTGCTAGACCAGGGGGGATACATGATTGCTGGGGTCAAGCTGACCTAAAGCCTGTGCGAAACTAATATCAATTATAATTTAACAATACCAGTTACAATCTGAACAACTTTAATTATAATCTTGACATCATCCAGGTATTGACTTAAATCATATGTAGGACATAGAGAAATTACATTTTTATCATTAATCCAGGTGCAGCCTATCTGCTTCCAAGCTTGAGCGATCATGCTAGGGGGTTTCTATGCTTTGCCAAGTGTGATGTAGTGGACTGCTATTGTCCGATAGTTTTAGGTCATAGTTTCAGGCCAGAGTCTCATGGTGGGTGGGGAGGTGCTTTCTCAGGATGGAGTCTCAGGTGCCCCAAAATGGAGTCCCTACTGTCAAGGTGTTACTTCAGGAGGGCTGGATGAGTGGTGACAAATTCTTTCAATTTCTGTTTGTTATGGAAGGTCTCATTTTCACCTTCATTCATAAATGAGAGCTTTGCAGGGAACAGCATTCTGAGTTGACAGTTTTTTTCTCTTAACACTTGGAACATACCTTGCCATTCTCTCCTAGCCCGTAGGGTTTCTGATGAGAAGTCAGCTGTGAGTCTAGTTGGAGATCCTCTGCAAGTAATCTGGCATTTCTCTTGTGCACATTTTAGAATCTTTTTTTGATGTTTTACTATGGGGAGTTTGACTACAATGTGTCGTGGTGAAGATCTTTTCTGGTCACATCTATTAAAAGTTCTGTGTGCTTCCTCTACTTGAGTGTCCCTTTCTTTCTCCAAATTAAGAAATTTTCTGTAATTATTCATTTAAAAGGCCTTCCAGGGGCCGGCGCTGTGGCACAGTGGGTTAACTGCCTAGCCTGAAGCACTGACGTCCCATATGGGCACCGGTTCTAGTCCCAGCTGCTCCTCTTGTGATCAGGCTCTCTGCTATGGCCTGGGAAAGCGGTACAAGATGGCCCAGGTCCTTGGGCCCCTGCACCTGCATTAGAGACCCAGGGGAAGCTCCTGGCTCCTGGCTTCAGATTGGCATAGCTCCAGCCGTTGCAGCCATCTGGGAGGTAAACCATTGGATGGAAGACCTCTCTCTCTCTCTCTCTCTCTCTCTCTCTCTCTGCCTCTCCTCTCTCTGTGGAACTCTGACTTTCAAATAAATAAATAAATCTTTTTTAAAAAAAGGCCTTCTAATCTATTCTGTCTTTCCATGACTTCAGGATCTCCTAAGATCTGTATGTTGGGTCATTGATAGCATCCCATAAATCTCTGACACTGTGTTTTAATTTTCTTCTTTCGTCTTCTCCCTACTCCCTCTCCTCCTCCTCCTCTTCTTGTTCTTCTCCTTCTCCTTCTTTTTCTTCTTCTTGTCTGACTGTAAAATTTCCAAAGATTTATCTTCTAACTGAGATATTCTTTCTTCTGCCTCACCAAGTCTGTTCTTAAGGGTTTCCACTGTATTTTGTATTTGTTCTATTGAATTTTCATGTCCAATCATCTGTTTTGATTTCTCTTTAAAATCTCAATTTCATAAGAAAAGTTTTCATTCATGTCATATATGGATTTCTTTAGTTTATGAATTTGCTTCTGATGCCTTCTAAATAATCCTACAATCAATTCTTTTGAATTCCATTTCTGGGATTTTGTCAGTCTCTTCATCTTCCCATTCTAGTATTGAAGTATTGTGTTCTTTTGGGGCCATCATGTTGTCTTTCTTATTCTTGTTCCTTGAATTGTTGTATTTGTTATTAGGCACTTGTGGTGATACTTGTTTGTTTTTTCCCTGTGATGGCTTTTATCTTTGAACTATTCCTCTGTGGCTTAGTGGAGTGTCTGCTCTTTCAGGGAATACCCAGGGTGTGGTCAGGGAGCTCTATTCAGTGCTCTAGGGTGAGGGGAGTGTTGTAGGTGAGCTCAAGTTGGGCGTGGTAAATCTCTCTCTCTCTCTTATCAGAGGGGAGGTTTGTTCTGCTCTGTTGGCATATTCTCACATTCACCTCCTCTCCTCAAAGAGACCAATGCCTGGGCACTTGTCCCAATTTTCATCTGTGCTGCCACAAGAACCACACAAAGGATCCGTGCAGTCCATGCAGTCCTTGGTGTGAACACGGATCCTGCAGCAGTGACCTTCCCGAAGGATTCAGGGAGCCCTGAGCATGTGGAGCCGCCCACAGCGACTGCCCAAAGTCCTGTCACACCCTGCACCCTCCCACGCAGCCACAGTGTTTTCACAGTCTCGGCACACAAAGCTCCCATGGTCATGAGCTCCCAGCCCCATGTCAGTTCTCCCAGCCAGGCTCAGGCGTGGACAGGAGCAGGCGCAGCTGTAATATATATGTCTAAAGTGGCGCCCGCCCTCTCTCGGGTAGTTACAGGATGCCAGTGCCAGGTGGTCGGAGAGAGAGAAACGTGCCCCCTTTTTTCCCCCTCTAGTTTGGCAGGTGCACTCTTCCCCACAGGGCTCTGAGCCGGACTCCCACCAGGCTCTCCCCTCAGCGTTATCACCAGTGGCTTGGGTCGCTGCTGTCTGGGCTCACCTCACTCCCATGCTGGTGCTGAGGCTCTCGGCCGCTGGGGTCCTGAGCTGTGCATGTCCACACATCCACGTGGGTCCCCAGTGTCCCTCTAATTTACGTGGAGTTTCCTTTGCCCTTTTCTCTCTAACTCCTCCCTGAGCCTGTGCTCTCTCCGCTTTTTTTTTTTAACTATTTTTCCCCAGATTAGAGCAGACTCTCCCCATGTTTCTCTGCAAACACACAAGCACATAGGCACACACGCACATACACACTTTTATCACCATTGCAGAATCCTAACCACACTACTTTCCTCTTTGCTTATCTCTTGGGAAGTACATGCCTCCTGGCCATTTTGCCTTGACCTATGACAGGGACACCCTTTCCTGTACTTCCTGCCGCTGGCCTTGCAGCAGATTTGGCCTTTGTTGTGTCACTGTCACTTGATCTGCTTTGTTGGAAAATCATTTGCAATCAGATACTGAGGCTGTTTTTTTTTTTTTTTTTTAAGATTTTTAAATTTTACTTATTTGAGAGGTAGAGTTACAGAGAGAGGCAGAGAGAGAGAGAGAGAGAGAGAGAGGTCTTCCATCTGCTGGCTCACTCCCCAGATGGCCCCAATGGCTGGAGCTGAGCCAGTATGAAACCAGGAGCCAGGAGCTTCTTCAGGGTCTCCCACAGGGATGCAGGGGCCCAGGCACTTGGGCCATTTTCTACTGCTTTCCCAGGCCATAGCAGAGAGCTGGATGGGAAGAGGAGCAGCCGGGTCTAGAACCAGCACCCATATGGAATACTGGTGCCACAGGCAGAGACTTAGCTCACTATACCATCACCATGCTGCCCACCCCCCCTTTTTAAGGTGTATTTATTTATTTGAATTACAGAGAGAGACAAAGAAAGAGAAAGAGATCTTCCACATGATGGTTCACTCCCCCAAATGGTTGCAACTGCTGGAGCTGGACTAATCAGAAGCCAGGACCCCTCTACTGCTTTCACAGGCACGTTAGCAGGGAGTTGGATCAGAAGTGGAGAAGCTGGGACTTGAACTAGCACCCACATGAGACGTGGTAGTTTCAGGAGTGGCTTTACCCACTACACCACGGCGCTGACCCTGAGTGAGGCTGTTTCTTATCAACTTTTCTTGTGGCATTTGGGACAAGTGGCTTAACTTCTCTTTGTCAATTTGCTCCATTTGTAAAGCAGGGATGGAAGTTGAACACCTGCAATCATAGTACAGAGGACAAGCGCGTTGCTCCTTTCTCTCGGCTGCTCACTTGCCCTGTGGACTTCCCCGTCTGCCTTCCCTGCTGAAAGTGTTTTGTTGTTGTTGTTGTATTGTTTTGTTTGTTTGTTTTTGTAAAGCAGAATCATCAGACTCCTGACTTACCACTAAAAGTCTGAAGTTTCTAAAGGGCAGGCAGCTGGCCTTGTGGTGAAGATGCTGGCTAAGGTGCTTATGTCCCAGATCAGAGATCCTGGGGTGGACACCCAGCTCCTGGTAATGGAGACCCCGGGAGGCAGTGGCAAGGGCTCAAGTTACTGGGTTCCTGCCACCCACAAGGGAGACCTGGGTAGAGTTCCAGGCTTTTGGCCTCAGCTCTGGCCCAGGAGCACTGAAGGTTTTCGGGGAATGGACTGGTGCTTGGGCTTTCTCTCTCCTCGCTCATTACCTCTAAATAAATAAATAAATTAATTAATTAAAAATTAAAACAGAAGTCTCTCCAGGCATTCTTGGAAATTAGCTTGAAAAGCAAATTGTTATCACGTGGCTTTTGGCTTCTTGCTGCCTTTTTTGGGCTCCCTTCCGGCACAAAACCTCGCACCCAGGAAGCCAAACTGTAAACAGGGAGCAATGTATGATGAGCTCCTTAGAACTCCTGAGCCCAGAGAAGGGACATCCACATATGGAACGCATGGCAAGGGCCAATAATCACAGCACACCGTGAACCGAGCCGAGAGCAAGAAATGTTATCATTTATGGAAACTCTCTGGGAAAAAAATCCTACTACATTCAAAATTGAGATTCTTATCTCGAGTAATTTCTTTTTTCCTTCAATATTGATTCATTGATTTTGAAAGTCAGAGTTACAGAGGGAGAGAGTGACACAGAGAGAGACCTTCCATCCACTGCTTCACTCCCCAGGCGGCTGCATTGCCCAGCGCTGGGCCAGGCTGAAGCCAGGAGCCATGTACTTCATCCAGGTCTTCCACATGGGTACAGGGGCCCAAGCACTTGGGCTGTTCTCTGCTGCTTTTCCCAGGCTATTAGCAGGGAGCTGGAAATGGAGCAGTCAGGACACAAATTGGCGCCCATTTGGGATGCTGGCATCACAGGTGGCAGCTTTACCTGCTACACCACATCATTGGCCTCTTGAGTAATTTCTTTCTTTTCTTTGCTAAAGATTTTATGTATATACTTGAAAGTCAGAAATATGGAGAGAGAGAGAGAGAGAGAAATTTTCATCTGCTGGTTCACTCCCCAAATGGCTGTAATGGAGCCAGGAGCTTCTTCTGTGTCTCCCATGCAGGTGCAGGGGCCCAAGTACTTGGGCCATCTTCTACTGCTTTCCCAGGTGCATAGCAAAGAGCTGGATTGGAAGTTGTGCAGCTGGGACTTGAACTGGCGCCCTTAGGGTTAACTTTCTATGACACAGTGCCGGCCTCGCCTTGAGTAATTTCTAAGACAGATTGCAAAAGAAGCATTTTCTTGGCTTGCCCAATGTTATCTATTAATGTATGAATGGACATTTGAGAACTGAGCTACAACTGCCTGACTCCTTGCTCTGAACATTGCAAAATAAACTCTTACTTTCCTTTACTAAAAACAGAGGATGTATGTATTTTGCACAGAGGTGAAGGATATGGGCTGCTTTTATTTTCTTGCCATAATGGTAAATAGATGCTACAATCTGTTGCTAAATTATTTTATTAATTATGACTCAATAATAACCTAAGCCCTAGAAGAACTTAAAAAAATAACTTTGCATTGAACTGTACTGTAGATTCAGAAAAGTACATACAGGAAGGCATTTCAAACAGTGTGTGCAGGGCTAACCCTGTGGCTTAGCAGGTTGAGCTGCCACCTGCAGTGCCGCCATCCCATATGGTCGGGTCCTGGCTGCTCCACTTCCCATCCAGCTCTCTTCTATGGCCTGGGAAAGCAGTAGAAGATGGCCCAAGTCCTTGGGCCCCTGCACTTTTGTGGGAGGCTGGGAAGAAGCTCCTGGCTCCTGTTTTCGGATCGGCTCAGCTCCTGTCATTGTGGCCATCTGGGGAGTGAACCAGCAGATGGAAGACCTCTCTCTCTGACTCCCTCTCCCTCCCTCTCTTTGTCACTCTGCCTTTTAAATAAATAAATAACCTTAAAAAAAGTGTGTGTGCAAAGTGGAACTTAAGCTAATTTGAGTGCAAAGACCCCTCTCCTTTTAATCCTCTTCTCAGAAATTTTTTAAAGTGCCCCTGTATTTTGAGCCCTTATTTGATGAGTTGTTGATAAACTGAACACAGCCAGGTAACCAGACACAGAACATGCCCTGACCTCAGAGGCTCTTTAAGGTCATTGACCCCCCCCCCCCCCGACCTCTCCTCTGATTTCCAACAGCATAGATTAGCTTTGCATGTATAAATGGAGTCAGACGGATGGTTCCTATCTGGCTTCTTTCATTTGGCATTATTTTTACAAGATTTGAATTGTCTCATTTAATCATAGTTCCTTTGCTTGCATTAACCTATAAAATTATAAGTAACCAATCGCCACTTATGTATTCTATTGTTGATGGACTCCAGTTTCCATGTTGGAGATGATACAAGTAGCCTAGTAACGCCTGTCTTTGGTGATCACATGTATGGTTTCTGTTGGATACGTACCTCGGAGTAGAATTATGCACATTTTTAAAAATTGATTTATTTGAAAGGCAGAGGGACACAGAGAGGGGGATATATGTGTATGTGTGTATATATATAAAAGGAGAGGGAGAGGGAGACATACACACACACACACAGATCTTCCATCTGCTGGTTCATTCCCAAGTGCCAGGCCAAAGCCAGGAGTCAAGAACTCCACCCCGGTCTCCCACATATCTGAGAGAAACCCAAGTACTTGAGCCATCATCTACTGCCTCCCAGGCACATTAGCAGGAAGCTGGATAGGAAGTGGAGGTGGGACCCAATTCCAGGCACTCTGATATGGGATGTGGGTGTCCCAAGTGGTAGCTTAACTCACTGTACCACAACACTTACCCCATGTTAGTTTTTTTAAATGTACACTCAGTGGTTTTTTGGATATTCACAGATATGTATGACCATCGTCACTGTCAATTTTAGGTCACAGAGAAACCCCACATCCATTAGCCAACCCCTCTTTCCACCCAGCCCCCAGCCCCAAGATCCTACTTCCTGTCTCGAGATTTGCCTGTTCTGGACATTTCCTACAAATGGAGTCATATGGCTTGTATGGTTAAAATAAGGAGATGACCAAAGTTTGATTTTAGAAGTGACATGGTTTGTTGCTGAGGGTTTTTTTTTTTCTTCTTCTTCTTCTTTTTTTGTTCACAATGGTGAAAGGCAGAGAGGAGAATGAGAGCAAATCTCACAGGGAAGACACTTGGTAGAGGTGTTGGTGGGTGAGGCTTTGGAAGTTAGCTTAAAGGCTAGTAGGCATGGCCCTGTGCCCGCCTGAGCTGTCTCTCCATTCGCTTCTCCGTTTGTAGAGAAGCAGCCTTCAGGGTGGCCCTGCCCTGGCTTAAAGGCTCCAAGTGTCTGTCAAGTTGTCAGATTTGGATGCATTCTCTTTGAGGTCAGTAATTCAAATGGCGTGACATGACAGTCCTTTGTTTTTTTTTTTTTTAAGTGTATTTGAAAGGCAGAGAGAAGGAGAGAGAGAGAGAGAGAGAGAGAGAGAGAGAAAGAGAGAGAAGAGATCTTCCATCAGCTGGCCTACTCCCCAAATGTCTGCAATAGCCAGGGCTAGGCCAGGACAAAACTGGAAGTCAGAAACGCAAATACCTGAGCTCTCAATCTGCTGCCTTCCAGGGTGCCTGTTAGCTGGAAGCTGGATCGGAAGTGGAGGTGGGACTATCTCAAGCACTCTCCCGGGATGCAGGGGTCCCTCATGGGGACAGTGCCCACCCATGACATCCTTCTCTTTAAACTAGATTTATTTATTTATTTTTGAGGCAGAGTTACAGAGAGGAAGGTCTTTTTTTTTTTTTTTTTTTTTTAAAGATTTATGCACTTATTTGAAAGGCAGAGGCAAAGAGAGAGAGAAAGGTCTTCCATCCGCTGGTTCACTCCCTAAATTCTGAAGCCAGGAGCCAGGAGCTTCTAACGGGTTTCCCATGCAGGTGCAGGGACCCAAGAACTTGGGCCATCTTCTACTGCTTTCCCAGGCCATAGCAGAGAGCTGGATGGGAAGCGGAGCAGCCAGATCTCGAACCGGCGTCCATATGGGATGCTGGTGCTGCCGGCAGTGACTTTACCCGCTACGCCACAGCGCCTGCCAACCCCCCGCCCCATGACTTCTCGAGGGAAGTGGAGTAGGCTTCATTCTTACTGCAGAAAACCGGAAGTCATAGAGCAGACTATGTTAAGTATTTGGAATCAATTCAAAGAAATATGTGGACTTCTGTGACTGATTTCTTTCACTTAGTGTGATGTCAGCAAGGTTCATCCGTGTTGCAGCAGGTGTCAGAACTTCATTCCCGTTTATTGCAATTAGTATTCCATTGTAGGATGTGTGTGCCACTGTTTGTTTAGCCATTTGTCTGTTGATGGGCACTTGGGTTCTCTTTACCTTGTGGCATTATGAATTGTGCTGCTGTGAACGTATGTACGTGCTTTTGTTTTGTCATAGGATAAAATTATAGCGATTTGGTTTAAATATCTTAATTGGTTTTAAGTCCAGTTCTCACCAGCATTTCATTCATTCCATAAAATACAGGAAGTGTTCTCATGGCTAAACAGAAGAGCTTGGCTTTCTAGGCAGAGAAGAGCTGAAAAAAGCGAGAACGGTGAACAAAACCTCGAGTTGGTCATTTCAAAATGCCTTTCCCAGGAAGGCAGGAGGACAGAGCAACAGAAAAATAACTGGCTAACGTCAGGTGGCTTTGCAGCTGCCTTTGACGTAAGGAGCTTTGCAGAGGGCGCTTCATTGTCTCACCACTTGAAACCGGCCTGACGGAAATGTGGCTTGCTCGTGCTTCTCCTGGTTTCTTCCAAGGTCAGGAGAGCAGTTAGGGCAGTTGGGAGACTTGGGATTTTAGCACAGGTGACTCCTTTTTGATTTTTAGCATGGTCTGTTGGAGTTCAGGGCAGGATCATGTCTAAAATGGTGGCCTCTTCTGTAATACTTATTCAGCAGTTTGAACACATGTTTTTGGTTCTCTAGGGCACATACTTAGGGGCAGAATTGCTGGGTCATATGGTAATTCTATGTTTAACTTCTTGAGGTTTCGAAACATCACTGTTTTCCACTGTGGTTGAGCCATTTCACATTTCCACCAGAGATGAACAAGGATTCCAATTCTTCCTTTTTTTTTTTAAATCCTGTTATTTATTTGTATGTATTTGAAAGGGTGTGCATTAGCTGGAAGCTAGAAATGAAAGGAGATCTGGGGGGGTGGGCGGTTACTGGTACAGTGGGTTAAGACGCCAGAACCGCCTGCACCACTGGCATCCCATATAAGTGCTGGTTCCAGTCCTGGCTGCTCCACTTCCTATCCAGCTTCCTGCTAGTGCACTTGGGAAAGCAGCAGATGGCCCAAGTGCTTGGGCCCCTGTAACCACATAGGGGGCCCCGGTGGAGTTCCAGGCTCCTGGGTTCCGCCTGACCCAGCTCTGGCCCTCTGAGGAGTGAACTAAGGGATGGAAGACCTCTCTTTCTTTCTTTCCCTCTCTCTGTCAGAGTGAGTTAGAAATGGAGAGAGAGAGGTCTTCCATCTGCTGGTTTACTCCCTAAAAGGCCACAATGGCTGGAGGTGGGCCAGGCCGAGGCCAGGAGCCAGGTGCTTCCTTCAGGTCTCCCATGTGGTGCAGGGACCCAAAGACTTCGGCCAACTTCTGCTGCTTTCCCAGGCCTGGACTGGAAGTGGAGCAGCCGGGACTCAAACCAACTCCCATATGGGATGCCGGGGGCTCCCCAAATGCCATATTTTTTTTTTTTGACAGGCAGAGTGGATAGTGAGAGAGAGAGATAGAGAGAAAGGTCTTCCTTTTTGCCGTTGGTTCACCCTCCAATGGCCGCTGCGGCCGGCGCATCGCGCTGATCCGAAGCCAGGAGCCAGGTGCTTCTCCTGGTCTCCCATGCGGGTGCAGGGCCCAAGCACTTGGGCCATCCTCCACTGCCTTCCTGGGCCATAGCAGAGAGCTGGCCTGGAAGAGGGGCAACCGGGATAGAATCCGGCGCCCCGACCGGGACTAGAACCCGGTTTGCTGGCGCCACAAGGCAGAGGATTAGCCTGTTAAGCCACGGCGCTGGCCCCCAAATGCCATCTTAACTGCTGTGCCAAACTCTCATCTCAAGGATTCCAATTTCTTAACATGCTCACCAACAGTTGTTATTCCTTTTATGTTTACTTATTTATTGATTTTAGCCTTCCTGAGCAGTGTCAAGGGGTGCCTTACTGTGGTTTTAATTTGCATTTCCTCTGCCTGTTGGCCATTCATGGATCTCCTTTGGAGAGATAGCTAGTCCTTTGTCTAATTTTTTTCCCCTTTGGGTCATTTTGTGCATTATCCTTAATTCATTCAGCTGAGGCCGCCTCCTCTTCTAGACACTCAGGCACCAGGGATGAAAGAAGGGAACATACTCACTGCCACCACTGAACAGCATTTTGATTTTTTTTTTTCAATTCCTTCTTCCTGCCCTCTGTTATGGAATCAGCTCTGGGCGTGGATTCTCTGGGGCCTCTGAGAAGCTCCTCCAGTGGCCTCGTGCCGAGGTCCCTCGGGGCCCGTGGCTTTCACAATACGCAGCCTAATTAGCTGAGGGCCTCACCAGGCATTGACTGTACTTTATTCTTCAATCTTCAAGTTGATAGCAACTGGAACTACTGGCTCTCCTCCTGCAGCTCCCTAAGTGTCCACCCCCACAGAGAACAAAAACTTTTCTTAAAAGCAGATCCCCCTGAGCCCTTTCTAGCCTGCCCTTTTCACCCCAGGCAGGTTGGGAGTGGCCCAGGAAGGAGAATCCATTTGTTTGCCTGTGCCACAGCTTTGAAAAGGAAGGGTGGTTCTTGTGTTTCTGAGCAAACTGCATTGCTAGGAATTTTCTTGAACTCCTTGGAGGAGCCACTTGTTTCCACGTCAGCCCTGCCCCGCCCCAGTCCCAGTCCCAGTGGCTTGGGAGCAGTGAGTAGACATGGTGGAAAAAATAAAATTGAGGTTAGATTATTTCTGATGATCACATGGAGTAGGGTAAAATCAGAAGCCAGGAAGAAGAGGAAGTGCCCTCCCACCCCTTTCTCCCAGTTCCCTGGGGGTGGGGCACGGGCAGGCCCGGCCGGCGCAGCTGTGCTGGGATCCCCGCTTCCGGCTCGGCCCTGTGCCATGTGCCAGCCAGGCAGCTCCTTGACTCTCCCTTAACTCCTTGATGTTGCAGATGCCAGCCCGTCTTTCTCACCTGCGTTGTCTTTTAATCTTATGCATTTGTTTTCATTTTATTTGAAAGGCAAAAAGAGCCAAAAAAGAGAGATCTTTTATCCAGATGTTCACTCCCCTCAAATGCTTAGAACAGCTGGGGCTGGGCTGGGTTGGGCTGGGCTGAAGCCAGGTTTTCCATGTAGGTGGGAGGGATTCAAGTCCTTGGGCCATCGTCTGCTGCCTCCCAGGGTGCACGCTAGCTGGAAGCTGGGTCAGAAGCAGAGGAGCAGGACCTCAGACTAGGCACTCCCCAATATGGGATGCAGGTGTCCCTAGTGTTAACTTGACCACTTGCCTAACACCCTCCCCTTTTCAATATCAGATTAACGTGCACCAGGGGAGGCTCCCTCCCGAGAGTGACTTCAAGGCCACCCAGTCTCTTTTTCTGCAACGAAGTCAGCCTGTGGCTGGTGAGCTCGTCCTGCTGGGAAGGCGCCAGCTCCTTCCGTCCTGTTGCTCTCTGGTGATGAAGATCGCCATGGGACCCCAAATGCTCCCATGCTCCTCCTGTCACAATGACCTCTGCTTTCCGTCTGCAAGTGGGAGCCCGAGCTTGGGCGCCTTTTGGAGCACAAGGGCTTTCCTTGTCTGCAGGTGCCCAGCATCTCGCTGGCACCTGGCACCCGGCCATTCTACAGAACAATAGGAGCCTCCCAGCTGCCTCGTGTTGAACGTCCATCTGCCCTATTCTGTCTTTGACCGTCAGGCCCAGAGGAGAGAAACTGGCTCACCCCCAAAACCTCAGGCCTTGGATTCTCCAGCTCTGGGTCCAAGTGTGGGCTTCATTGGTTCCTCAGGTGGGGTGCAGGTGCTGTGTGTTTTGTTAAGATCTGTCTAAGTGGACTCCCCCAGGCTTATCCTCCCTTATCCTCCCCAGGAAGGCAAGGGAAGACCCCTGGTCCCCAGTATGGTGAAACCTGGCCTCTGTCCTGCCACCTTAGGGCTGGGTTTGAGGTTGGGAAAAGGGTCAAGTGGATGTGTGGATGCTCAAGGCTTACAAGAAGCTCTGGGGAAAACCTAGTAGGCCCTAACATGTTTCTTTCTTATTTATTTATTTATTTATTTAGACAGGCAGAGTTAGACAGTGAGAGAGACAGAGACAGAGACAGAGACAGAGAAAGGTCTTCCTTTTTCCGTTGGTTCACCCCCTAAATGGCTGCTACAGCCAGCGCACTATGGCCAGTGCGCTGCACCAATCTGAAGCCAAGAGCCAGGTGCTTCCCCCTGGTCTCCCATGCGGGTGCAGGGCCCAAGCACCTGGGCCATCCTCCACTGCCCTCCCAGGTCACAGCAGAGAGCTGGCCTGGAAGAGGAGCAACTGGGACAGAATCCGGCACCCCAACTGGGACTAGAACCCGGGGTGCTGGCACCGCAGGCGGAGGATTAGCCTAGGCCAGCCGGCCCTAACATGTTGTAAGCAGCCTGCCTCCTAGTTGGGTGTGCCTGGCCCTCAGGAGCACGCGGGCCAAGCCAGCCAGGCCTGGTGGTGCCCACGGCCCCTCTCTCCATAGTTCCGCAGAGGTGGATCGCACGGTGCCCCTGCCCATTGGAGGCCTCAGCTATGTTCAAGGCCACACCAAGTTTCGTCTCATCAACAAGACCGTGGGCCAGTGTCTGGACAGCACAGCACAGAGGGTCCCAGACCAAGAGGCCTTGGTGGTCCTCCATGAAAACATCCGGCTGACCTTTGCCCAGCTCAAGGAGGAGGTGAGGCCTGACCTGGAGCCCTCGCAGTGGGCAGTTGCTAGCCCCCAGGCTGCCCTGGTGCTGTGAAGGCATGGGGCGGGGCCTGGGGCCTTCTGTCCCAGGTCGCCCCTGGAGCCCTTGTTAACTGTGTGCAGACCCAGTGAGGCCTGGGAATCTGCTTGTCCCTAATGGGAGGGTGGGGGTCATGGCCCTTTCTCCTCACCTCGCCCTGTGCCCCGTCCACTTGCCCCCAGGTGGACAAAGCTGCTTCTGGCCTCCTGAGCATCGGGCTCTGCAAGGGTGACCGGCTGGGCATGTGGGGCCCCAACTCCTACGCCTGGGTGCTCATGCAGCTGGCCACCGCCCAGGCAGGCATCATTCTGGTGAGGCGGGGCTTGCCTGTCACTATGGGATAGATGGTGAGGGGATGTCACTTATGGCCCACCGAGGCGGAGGGTTGGGGTGGGGGTGGGGGGCAGGACCCTATCTCAGCCTCCTGGGAGTGGAAAGGCAGCAGGAGAGACAAGGTCTGCCCAAGGACACCGACACGCCCCACATGCCCCTCTGTCCCCCCAGGTTTCCGTGAACCCGGCCTATCAGGCCATGGAACTGGAGTATGTCCTCAAGAAGGTAGGTCCCATTCCTGGGGGAGGGACCAGCCCAAGAGTGGTGAGGGAGGACATGTGTGGGTGGGTGGCACAGAGTGTCCCTCTGGGCTGCCTGTGGTTGGAAGGAGGCCTGGATTTCAGAGAGAGAGAGAGAGAGAGAGAGAGAGAGAGAGTCTGGTCAGATACAAGGTTGATGGGAGTGGGGCAGGCATGTGTATCAGGGTGGGGTGTGTGTGCACCCTGGTACCTGATGCACACATGTCCCAGAGTGGCGTGTGTGTCTTGGCATTGGTGCCTCTGGGCATCTGCCTTGGTGCGGGGTCCACGTGGCTGTGCCACAGGCTGGTGCAGTTGTAAGTTGGGGCAGTGGTACATGTACACGAGTACACAGCTGATCAGTGAGGGTTCTGCCGAGCTCCGGTCTGGGGCTTCCTGCTGAGCCGTGGTGCCACTCCCCTCCCCCAGGTGGGCTGCAAAGCCCTGGTGTTCCCCAAGCAATTCAAGACCCAGCAATACTACAACATCCTGAAGCAGATCTGCCCAGAGCTGGAGAAGGCCCAGCCAGGAGCCTTGAAGAGTCAGAGGTGGGTGTGTCCCAGGCCAGGGCTGCATCGGGCAGCACCCCTGACCCCCACACCCCCTACCCAACCCTAGGAGTGGGGCTGGCGTCTCCCCGTGTCCTCCCTCAGCTCCTGCCTCCCGCCGCCGTCCCTCACCCGCAGGCTCCCAGATCTGACCACAGTCATCTCGGTGGACGCCCCTTTGCCGGGGACCCTGCTCCTGGATGACGTGGTGGCGGCCGGCAGCACACAGCAGCATCTGGCCCAGCTCCGGCACACCCAGCAGTTCCTGTCCTGCCACGATCCCGTCAACATCCAGTTCACCTCGGTAGGGCTGAGGGCCCCCAGCCCAGGCTGACCCATGCTCCCTGCTCCTGTGTGACCCATTCCTGGGGCTGAGGGGCGGCAGAGGTCAGGAGGGCAGGTGGCCTCTCCCGAGACCAGCCTCCCACTGTCCTCTCTGCCAATGGGGTCCTTGTCACACCTCCCCCCTCGCCCTCCCATTCCCAGGGGCAGCTTCCCTAAGCTACCAGGGGTCACAGCTGTCCCTCACTGAGCCGAGGGGAACTGGAGGGCATGTGACCAAGCCACCCCCGTGGGAGTGGAGTGGCCTTTTGTGTCTCCACTAAATGAACCAGTGGACATGGGCAGCAATCCCAGTCCCCTGGCTCCCAATCCAGGCCCTCTGGGCAGTGGGCGGGGTGGGAAGGGGTGTGGAGAAGGCAGCCAAGCTGTCGCCTGCTTCTCTTGTCAGGGGACCACAGGCAGCCCCAAGGGGGCCACCCTCTCCCACTACAACATCGTCAACAACTCCAACATGATCGGCGAGCGCCTTAGGATGCCTGAGAAGGTGAGCTGGGCGGGGACAAGGAGCTGGCCCGGCCCCCCTGCTGGCCAGAGGAACTGGCTTCTGTGGCTTCCAGCTCCACGCTACACCCAGTCTCCTGTCTCCATCTCCAGATGCCGGCAGAGAAGCGGGTGGTCCTGCCCAGCCCCTTGTACCACTGCCTGGGCTCCGTGGGAGGCACCATGGTGTGCATGATGCACGGTGCCACCCTCCTCCTGTCTTCCCCGAGCTTCGATGGCAAGAAGGCGCTGGAGGCCATCAGCAGAGAGAAGTGGGCATTGGTGGACAGGCCACCTGGGGCTGCTGGGACCCTTCTAGTCCTCCCTCCTGGCCCTTAGCCCTTGCTCCCTCCAGACAGGAGACCTGGGGACCAGGGTAGTGGGGAGCCCCAGAAGAGGACCAGCTCCCACCTCAAGACCTTCTCCCATGGGTTCCCCACAGCTTTGGCCTTGGCCTTTGCTGCAGGTTCATGGCAGGGTGGGGTAGAAGAGGGAGTTTCCTTCCGCTTCCCAGCCCAATTTTGAGATACCCCCTCCCCCCTTATACAGAGGCTCCTACCTGTATGGCACCCCCACAATGTTTGTGGACATTCTCAACCAGCCAGACTTCTCCACTCATGACATCTCGACCGTTTCTGGAGGTGGGGTGGGGCCTAGGGCAGCCAGGTGTGGGGAGGGGGCTGCCTCCCCCATAGGACTGGGCCTGGGTGAGCGAGATGTGTGCCCAGTCTTTGACTGAGGGGGCAGTGATGGGGACTATAGGAATGTGGGTGGGAGGGAGGCAAAGCCCCAGTGTCCCCAGACCCCAGTCCCAGGCCAGCTGCTAGGCACAGGAAGGAACTAGGGGTTGGGGGTGGGAGGGAGCAGGGGGCCAGAAGGGACTATTCTTCCCTCCCATGAGGTTAAGGGGTCCACTGGGCCTGGAGGACTAGGGGGCTGTGTCAGCCCTCTCTCTGATTCAGGTGTGATCGCTGGGTCGCCCGCACCCCCGGAGCTGATCCGAGCCATCATCAAGAAGATGGATATGAAGGAGCTGGTGGTGAGTGGTGGCCGGGGCCAGGGCTGGGGCTGGGGCAGGGGCTGGGGCTGGGCCTGGGGCAGGGGCTGGGGCTGGGGCTGGGATAGACTGACAGGCCTGGGGATGAGCCCAGGCCAGGTCTTCAGGGGAGGGTGCCTGGGCCAGCCCTCCTTCTAGAATGCATGTGTCAGGAGCCAGCCTGGTGCCTGGCGAGTCATGGAGATGGGTGACAGGGGAATAGACATTACACAGACATACATTTATATTTATAGAAATCTGGGGGCGAATGCAGCGGGGGTGACGTGCAGCAAAGCACGGGTGTCCCGCTAGGCCGTCCTGGCAGGTGGTGTCTGGCAGAGTTGGGACATGGGCTTAAGGATCTGGCATTTGTTTCCAGATGGCTGGGGAAGAGGATGATTCTGGAGGGGTGGCCATCCTGATGATCACCCCGTTGTGTTTCTGATGGACTCAGGGCTGTCGGCAACAGATTGTCTGAGAGGAGCCCTGGTGGGACAGCCAGGCACCATGGCGGCGCTGTGTCCTTCCCCGGACGCCGTCAGGTGGGGCTGAGTTGGTAGTGAAGTGCCCGAGGCCCCCTGCCAGGACGTGTCTAGGTGTGGGCAGCTCTGTGCATGCGCAGGGGCTGTGGGGGGAGGCAGGAAGGTCAGTAGTCTCTCCGGCAGAAGGCAGAAGCCAGTCACCAGGACCGGCTGGGTCAGGACCTGCAGTGAGGCAAGGACCGGTATGAGAACTCCAACTACCTAGGTGATGCTTGCAGGCAACGGTGGGAGGCCTGGGTGGTCTCCTTTCCTCCCTTAGACAGAGGCCCCAGCCCTCCTGTCCTCTCCCTGAAAGAGTGGAGGGTCTGCCTGCCCCCCCCCCCCCCGGGGGGAAGGCGTATTCTGGAGGACAGCAGCTCACTTGTTGGAATCTCCAGAGAAGGCAGTGGGAGACCTGCCCACCTGGCCCCACCTGTTTAATGGCGACCGGCTTTCTTGGACCTCTTGGTGGGGAACTTGCAGCTGCGGAAGGCGTCCGTGGAACGGATGTGCTGGCCCTTGAACTTGGTGGGTGAGGAGCAGGTGGCATCAGGGCGAGAAGCCTTGGCTTCCAGCCACCTGGAGAGACAGAGAATTGTTGGGGCTGGGGAAGAGATGTGGGAGTGCGAGCTGTGGCGCCAGGACGGACTTTACATATGGGGAAACCTCACTTTACATATGGGGAAACCAAGGCTTCCGGGTCTCGGGCCTCTTGGAGAGCAGATTTAGGGCATGAGGGGGTTCCCCGGGAGTGACAAGGGGGTGCTCTCACCTCCGGAGGCCCTGGAGCTGGCAGGTGCACTTCCAGGGGTTGTTGGTGAGGGTGAGTGTCTCCAGGTTGTCGAAGGGGAAGTTGGAGGGCAGCTGGTTCAGGCGATTGTTCTCCAGGTGGGCGTGTTTCAGTGTGGTCACTCCCAGGAAGGCACCGTCTGAGAACTGGGGAGGGAGGTGGGCAGCAGTGAGCACCGAAGCCCCAGTGTCCCGTCTCTCCCAGCTGGGTTTCCCACAGGTGCAGGGTCCTTCCCTGGACAGGACCAATGGCATCCTGGGGAGTTCCATGGTTTTCTTTTATAAGGAGGTTTTTGTTGTTGTTAAGATTTATTTATTTGAGCCGGCACTGTGGCTTAACAGGCTAATTCTCCACCTTGCGGCGCCGGCACACCGGGTTCTAGTCCCGGTTGGGGCACCGGATTCTATCCCAGTTGCCCCTCTTCCAGGCCAGCTCTCTGCTATGGCCCGGGAATGCAGTGGACGATGGCCCAGGTCCTTGGGCCCTGCACCCGCATGGGAGACCAGGAGAAGCACCTGGCTCCTGGCTTCGGATCAGCGCGATGCGCCGGCTGCAGCGGCCATTGGAGGGTGAACCAACGGCAAAAAAAAAGGAAGACCTTTCTCTCTCTCTCTCTCTCTCTCTCACTATCCACTCTGCCTGTCAAAAAAAAAAAAAAAAAAGATTTATTTATTTGAAAGTGACAGAGAGAGGGAAAGGGAGAGGGAGAGGAAGAGAGAGAGGGAGAGAGAGAGTATCTTCCATCTGCTGGTTCATGTCCAATGCCTACAACAGCTAGGGCTGAGCCAAGAGGAAACCAGGAGCCAGGAACTCCATCCAGATCTCCCACGTGAGTGGCAGAGACCCAAGTGCTTGGACCATTTCCAGGTACATTAGCAGGGAGCTGGATTGGGAGCCGAGTAGCCAGGACTCAGACTGGCACCCTGGTATGGGATGCGGGCATCCCAAGCAGTGGCTTGCCCTGCTGCTCCACAACACCTCCACACTTTCCACAGCAGTGTGACCAGGGTGTCCCAGATGAGCTCACCTGCACAACCCCTTTTCAGATAGGTGCTGTTATTTCCAATATGCAGATGGGAAAACGGAAAAAAAGAGTTCAGTCCTTTGCCCAGGGTCACCCTGGGGAGTAAACAGTAGCCACAGGACCACACCCCACCTCTCTCACCCTGGCACTGCACTCCCTGCACAAACACTGCACCTGGGGAGGCAGCCAGAGTCGGCCCCGCCAGCCCAAGCTGGCACACGGTGAACCTGGTCAGTGTTTGGTGGGTGGGCAGGAGGCCCAGGCTCCCCACAGCCCTAGGGTCCCAGGACTTCCCCCAGCTCTGTCCTCACTGTGCCCTCACTGCCTGCCAGACACTATTTGTAGAGCCACCTTGGTGGAGACTTTGGCCAAGCTGGATGGCTCCGGAGGAAATATTCTATTGGTGCCCACATCTTGGCCCAGGCGCCACGGTTCCCGCCTGGCCTGCCCTGCCCCAAATCAGCTATTATGCTGCCCACTCTGGCACTGGGGCGGGGGGTGGAGGGGAAGAGGGGTTGGGCACAGAGGGCTCGGACTTCATGTAGGGGAGGGGCAGGGCTGAAGAGGTCAGGCTTGGGCAGGCCTCTAGCAGACACGGGCTGGCTGTTGCCCAGGTTGGAGTCCCATCTCTGTGCCCGTGCCACCTCCTGCGGCCCAGGTTGGGCATGACGTTCGCTAGGAACCAGACTGTCCTCTACCTTGTCCTGGCCCCCACCCAAACTTCCTGGCTGAAGCCCTTGTCCCATGGTGATTTTCCAGTCTCAAAGAAAGGATTCTACTCTGATCCAAGGTCTCTGCACCTGGCCAGACCGGGCACCCGGCGGGGAAGAGGGACTGAGAATGGACTTGGGGAGGGCACAGGGCAGCCAGCAGCCCTTCTCCTAGTGGGGACACACTAGGGTCTTACAGAAAGGCTTGACAAGGGCGTTCAGGCCTTTGCCCCTTCATGGAGTCCATGGGCCCCGTGGGTGCCCGCAGCCTGGGGCAGCCCCTGGTCCCCTTGCTGTGACTGCCCTCCTCAGCTTAATCAGACCTGAGCATGCAATGTCCTGTGTGCTGGAGGACAGGGCCTCGGTGGGCGTGGGGGAGGTCTTCCTCAAGTATTTGCACACGCACCCCCCCAGCTCCCCAGCCCCTGAATCCACCTTAGCAGACACACCCAGCCCCCACCAGGAACACGGTCTCTTTGTGGGCCGGGTTTGCCCAGCTCCTCTGGAAGGCTCCTCAATAAACAAACCTTCCTTTATGGGATGGTAGGGTTCCTGGAGACAGGAAAACAGCGGGGTTGGCGGGGGTGCAGGGAGAGGCCCAACAAGAAGAGGCGACAGCTGCACACAGTGGGGCTTTGGGAGCACTGCGGATGTGTCCTAAGGGGCCATTGGTGGGGCCAGAGCAGCCCCTGCTCCTCTTACAAATGGGCTTCCTAGGAGGGCAGTGGCTGGGACAGGCAGTCGGACAGGGATTAGGGTGCGGATGGATCCAGAGGCGGGGACAGAGGGACAGAATTCCTGGCCTTGGAGATACCCAGAGGAACAAGGAGTTGGGGGGAGGTGCCAGACAGGTCCGCACTGGGGATCTGGCTCCCTGGGCCTCCAGGAAGGGACGGGGCAGCAAGGACAGAGGCCACGGCCAGGAGCTCACCTTCTCCAGGTTGGTGTTGTCCAGCCACAGCGTCTCCAGGTACCTGCCGAAGGACTGGAAGGCGTGGTCGGGGATGCTCTTCAGGGGGTTGTGGGACAGCTTCAGTTCCTCCACCACCCGCAGCTTGCTCAGAGCGGCCGAGGGGTAGCTGGACAGCTGGTTCCTGTCCAGATAGAACTTGGCCAGGTTCTCCACGTCGTCCAGGGCGCCGGGCTGCAGGGAACTGAGTGCGTTTTCGGACAGGTAGAGCCAGCGCAGGTCCTTGGCGCCCTGGAAGGCGCCTGCGCGCAGCTCCCGGATCTTGTTGTTGTTGAGCTGCAAGATGAAGAGGTTGACCAGCGGGGAGAGCAGCCCCCGGGGCAGCTCCGTCACCTTGTTATGGTCCAGGTAGAGGTAGGTGAGCTCCGTCAGGTCGTCGAAGGCGCCGGCGCGCAGCACGCGGATGTCGTTGTGGGACAGGTACAGGTAGATGAGTTGCTTGAGGCCCCGGAAGGCTCCCGCCGCCACCTCGCGGATCTGGCAGTGCTGCAGGTGCAGCGACACGAGGTTCGGCATGGCCCGAAACGAGTTGGCGGCCAGCACCGGAAAATTGTTCCGCTGTAGGTTGAGCAGCTTGGTCTTCTCAGACACCTTGGGGATCTTCTGCAGCCCCACTTTGTCGCAGATGACGTGTTGCAGGTCACCGTGGCAGTGGCAGTTCTGGGGACAGGCGGCCAGCGCCGGTAAGAGGCCGGCCAGGAGGCCGAGGCTGAGCAAGAGCATCGGGCGAGCCATGGCCAGGGCCGGGGGCGGCGGCGGCGACGGTGGGGCGCGGGCAGCGGCAAGTCCTCGGCGCTCGGGTCTCCTGCCCTACTTATACGGCTGCCCTGACCACAGCCGGCGGCCGAGCCAGCTCCTACGTGGAGCATCGAGGCCACCGGGCTTAACTCCCTCGTGCCCAGAGATGCAACCGGGCCCTCGATGGGGGCGGGTCTTCCCCCTCCCCGCAGCTGGCGACCTGCACTGGGGGGGCCGGGGTTGCACCCCCAGCCCCGGTCCCTTGCTCCCTGCTCTCAGATGCGACGCTGCTGCTTCTCTCCTTGCCTCCTTTCCCGGGCTTTCCTGGGGAGTGTGTGTGTGTGTGTGTGTTGGGGGGGCGGTGATGGGTGTGTCCAGTGCCCCGAGTTTACACCGGAGGGAGGGAGGTGCTCCCTGAACTTGTTTGTTTGCTCAAGTTCGAGCCTCCTCGCTATCCCATTCCTCCCACCCCATACGCTCTGGGCCCCGAGCCCTGGAGCTGGGGAGGGAGGAAGCGGGGCCGGACACCGGACGTACGTCTCGCCGCGGTCAGCCAGCCCGCGGCGCTTTAATGGGGCGCTTGTGCGGCGCCGGCGGAGCGTGCGAGCCGCGCTGGCGTGCGGCTCCCCCTCCTGGACGCCCAGCCCGCAGCCGCCCTGCGGATTGTAGCTGTAGCTCCCGCCTTGCCTCTGATCCCACTCGCCCACCAGGGGTTTGCCTCTCTGGGCCCTGCACCTCCACCCCTTTTCCCCACTGCTGGAGGTCAAACAGAAAAATGAAAAACGGGAGGGGGTGATCCCTGGGCTAGAGACCACAGGCCACTGAACAAGCAGTCTTCCAATCCTCTACTTCAGTTCCCCTAAAATATTCCCAGCCCCTCATCCGCAGCACCCCACCCCCGTGGTCAGGGCCGGCCCCCTGAAGGGTCTCGGGGTGGGGTGGAGTGGCGCCACCACCCAAGTGGCCTTGGCAGGGGCCACACACGGGGCGGTGGCCCCAGGACTGTGAGGACAGCCAGGGGGGTCAGGTCTGGCTACAGGGGACCATCGCTGGTCAGCGCAGGCGGCCAGCCGCAGGGTTCTGTGGGCTGCTCCACGCCAGCCGGCCAGACCCCTGGGTGCCCACTTGCAGTCACCGTGTCCGGATTCCTGTGGAAACCTAGGCTGCCGGCGGGAAGGAATGGCCGTGCTGGGGGTGGGGTTGGGAAGCAGAACCAAGGTTGAACCAGAATGGACCCATGTGGGAGCCATCAGCTGACTCAGGCAATGGGGACTTGGGGCTGGGCCAAGAGCCTGGAGGGGACTTGGAATACAGGACAGCTGGCCCTGGGCCCCTTGCCCAGCCCTCACTTGTGGGGGCCTGATCTCCAGGCCCTACCCTTCTCCCAAACCCCTTTCCCTCCTTGCCTCTAAAGGGGGTGCAGGGAGGGTGTCCTTGGCCTAGAACATTCCCTTCTGGGATTGTGGCTCCTCCAAGGCTGGCTTCTGGTTTTTCTGTTGTTCAGGATGTTCTAACCACTAAACAGTGTGTGTCTGTGGCAGGGAGTGGGGGTGGGGGTGCGGGGAGGGTGCTACTGTCCTTTTGAATCCCTGCTGTTTTCTTATTTTGCTGGAAATAAATGAACAGGAACCTCTCGGAGCTCGAGGCGCCCACCCCAAGGCCTGGGCACTTGTCTGGGTTTTGGCGTGGGGGTGGGGTGGTGTCTGTGTGTGGCTCAGCCAAGGCAGGCTGGCTTTCTCATCCAGTCTACCAGGCCTTCAGCTTGGAAGGAAGACGCAGGTGGAGCTCAGGCAGCCTGGAGATGGGGGGAGGTTTCTGGGGCACTGGTGATGCCGGGAGTCACAGGCATACACGTGTGGGAACAGGACAGAACGGGCCCTGGGCGGGAGACAGCGGTTCCCCTGCTCGCGATTACAGTTTGGGTTCGGATCTGGGGTCCCTGCAGAGACTAGCACCGCTGCCTCCTGACCCCTGACCCCTGGTCCCTGGGATGCGTCTGTTCCCACCAGTGCTCTTCACGGACTCCCCCCGGGGGTGGCTTGCTGCTTCCCTGGGCAGCCACTGAGCTCCCCCCAACACCCTCTGGACCCTCCAGGTTGTTTACGGAACCACAGAGAACAGTCCTGTGACCTTCATGAACTTCCCCGAGGACACTCTGGAGCAGAAGGCAGAGAGTGTGGGCAGAGTCATGCCTCACACAGAGGTGAGCCTCTCACCAGCACGCACGCACACACTCACACAGACAAGCACACATAAACATACACATACACACATATCCACCCCATACATACAAGTACACACATACACATATATACACACACCCCACTTCTCACCAAGACACACACATATACATACAAGTACACATACACAAACATACATATATACACATGTGCATATACAAACACAAATACATTCACACAATACACATACACACATAAATATGCATACATGCATATCTACCTCTCACCAAGACATACACACATACACATATTGTGTGCATGCACACATATACATATATACACACATACACAAATACATACACACATACATACACGTAAGCACTCACACACCTACATACACAGACCTCTCACCAAGACACACACACACACTCCTACATATACACGTCTACACATACTCACATAAAATACACACACACATGCATATACACACAAATACATGCACACACATGTACAATATTCATACACAATAAATATACATACACACATATCTACCTCTCACCAAGACATAGACACACACATACATACACACACGTGCATACACATATACACAGACCTCTCACCAAGACACATACACACTCCTACATGCACACACATACACATGTACACACCTAACTATACACATGCATATAAAGACATACACACAAATGCATGTACACGCACACATATACACACGTGTACGCACATACGAACACACATAAATATACATATCTACACGTATCTACCTCTTACCAGGACATACACACACACATCAACACATATACACACACATCCACCTCTCACCAGGACACCCGCACACGCACACACGCACACCTGGACGTTGACTGCTTTCACTTAGAGACCCAAGCAGCGCCTTCCCAGTGGCCGGGCTGCCCGGGCCTGGCTGGGGCTGCAGCTGAAAGGGGCAGAGCTGAGCTGCGCCGGGAGCCGCCGCCAGCTGCCCTGCTCCGCAGCCTCCCTTCCTGTCTGAGGTGTGTTTGTGCCAAGCCCACTGGCTGTTTCAGGGCAGCCAGGGCAGCCTGAGAGAGGAGCCAGAGCACGGAGATTTTTCCTACACAGCTTTTTCTTCCCAGGCCTCACCGCCTTGCCTCGGTGTAAACAGCTTTCCCAAGCGGGCTGTGCGTCTCCAAGGCTGCCCCACAGCACAGCTCAAGCCCAGATCCCCAGCCATGCTCTCTCCCTGCCCTCTTACACCGTCTGCCCGTGTCCCCAGCCCCCTGTGCCCTCGCCCCCTGCTGTGGCTCTCCCCTGCCCTCCCCTGGAGCATCCTGTGTGGAGTGGGGGGTGCAGGGATGTGAGCCCCTCCTGCGCCCGGCAGCCTCACCGCCACCCTCGTTGGGATGCCCACGTACAAGGTCAACGGGGACAGGCACGATTCTCCCATTTCACAGATGCAGACGCTGAGGCACGCAGAGGCTCAGCTTTCCTTAGCGTGGTGGCCGAGGCTTGTTCTCACCCCTTGGCTTCCGTTCTGCCTCTCCCGTTCACACGGCACTGCCATGCCCCCCCCCCCCCTTTGGCTTCCTTCTTTGCCGCTTCCTGGGAAGTAAGAGGCTCCTGCCCTCTCTTCTGTCATCCCCCAGCCGGCCTGGCCCTCCGCAGGCCTCTCTTCCCTGCCCGCTGTTTCCTAGGCACCCCTTAGCCTGGGCCTCAGCTGCTCTCTCATGCCCCGCCAAGGTCTCTGGCTCCACTCTGGCCTCGTCTCCCTTCCCTGCACGAAGACGGGCAGAGACGGGGGGCTCCTCACTGGGGCAGGGAGGGGACGGCAAAGCAGCCCCGGTTGGAGACTGCCATCCGGAGCCCCAGCCTGAAGCTGACGTGTCGCAGGCCCAGATCCTGAACACGGAGACGGGGAAGCTGGCCAAGCTGAACACGCCCGGGGAGCTGTGCATCCGAGGGTACTGCGTCATGCAGGGCTACTGGGACGAGCCTCAGAAGACCTTGGAAGCAGTTAGTCAGGACAAGTGGTATCGGACAGGGTGAGAAAGCAGGGTGGCTGGGGGGGGGGGGGCTCGGAGGCTGAACAGGAAACGGTAAAGAAGCCCGGGGGTGGGGGGCTGTCCAGAGGGCCCCTCCTATCCTGGAGCCTTAATTTCCAAAACGGGTACCACGGGGGTGGGGTGGGGGGAAATCATCCGTAGCGCAGAGGCCGGCAACTTGCACAGTGCCCCACGCCAGCATCCGTACGCACAGTCAGAGCCAAGACTGGGTCGCTGGTCGGCTAGCCAAAGCCATGTCTCGTTCTGTACTTCCTGTGCGCCGGCAGTGCTGTAGACATTGGGGTCCCCATGGGAAACAAGAGCGCTGCTTTCACTTCCGCCCTGTCGGCTGGAGGAAGACAGGTCATTTCACACACGGATAATCACAAGGACAGTTACCAGGTCATGGGGGTCAGGGCGGCCGTGGGGAGAGGTATGCTCTGCCTGGCCTGGGTGGTCAGAGCAGGCTTCTGGAAGTATTGCAGTGCAACGTGACAGTGGCTGTTTAGATGTGCCCGAGAGAGGCAGGGAGGCCGAGTCTCGGTTTGTTTACTTTCCTCTGCCCCCCTCCCCGCCCCGCTCCTAGACGGTAAATCCTAGGAAGTGTGTCTCCTTCCTGCTGTGTCCCCCACAGTCTGGAACAGTGGAAGACCCACAGTAGGTGCTCAATCAATGTTTGATGGGTGAGCGAAGCGGCTGGCCCCGGCTTTCCTTACAGAGACATCGCCTCCATGGACGAGCAGGGCTTCTGCAGGATCGTGGGCCGCTCCAAGGACATGATCATCCGTGGCGGGGAGAACATCTACCCCGCCGAGCTCGAGGACTTCTTCCACACCCACCCGCAGATCCAGGAAGTTCAGGTGAGTCCCCCGGCGGGCCCAGGTGAGGCCCCGACCCCCAGCAGGAGTCACAGTGTCCCACACCTGTGTCCGGCCCCTGCAGGTGGTAGGCGTGAAGGACCACCGCATGGGGGAGGAGATCTGTGCCTGCATTCGGCTCAAGAGTGGGCAGACCGTCACGGAAGAGGAGATCAAAGCTTTCTGCAGAGGGAAGGTGGGAGCCTTAGCCGCGCCTCTGCACAGCCAGGGCTGGGGCCGGGGGTGGGAGGCACGGAGGTGCGCTGCCCCGTGAACTTGGCTCCCTGGCCAGCTGAGCCCCCAGCCTGATGTCCTCGCCTGGCCTCACGTGTCCCCTCTACAGATCTCCCACTTCAAGATCCCCCGCTACATCGTGTTCGTCAACGACTACCCGCTCACCATCTCCGGAAAGGTGCGTGTGCGGAGACAGAGGGGCCGGGTGTGGAAGGCCAGGGAGCCACCTCTGCCTCCCACAGCCATGAGCTGGAGAGCTGGACGAGAGAGGCTGGCAGTAGGGTGACCGATGAGGTGCCTCTGACTGCCCTGGCCCCTCTCGGACCCGGCGAGCCAGACAGGGGTCACCCTAGCTAGTAGAGGCTGGGAGCCTGCCTCACAAGCCTTTGTCTTTCCTCCAGATCCAGAAATTCAAACTCCGAGAGCAGATGGAAAGGCGGCTAAACCTGTGAATAAAGAGGGAGGAGGGGTCTTCCCAAGCCCTCCTCCTCCCTCCCTCCCCTCCCCCAACGCCCCTCCACGACCAACGCTTGTCTTTGTGACTTGAAATAAAGAACGTCTCTGTTTTCTTTGGCGGGTCCCTTGCTGCGTGCTCTGCTCTCGCTCGGGCTGTCTTGGCAGAAGCTGTGCATTGGAGAAAGGGAGAGACCGGGGCAGCTGGCACCGTCACACCTCCTCTTCCCCGGCAAGGGGGTGCTGCTGCTTTGCTACCTACTAATCTCGCCCTCAGCTCACCCCTTTGAGATACCAACCCAGTGCTTTTGGTTTTTTTAGTCTTTAATTCTTTCTCACATTGTTCATCTGTCCAGCAAGAAGTATTCTTTTTCAGTAAGCGCTTCACTGAGCTATAATTCATCCAGTCCACCCATTTAAAGTGCACAGTTCAATGGACTTGAGTATGTTCATGGATGTGTGCAACCAGCACCAAAGTCAATTAAAAAGTATTTTTAAATTTATTTGACAGGCAGAGAGAGAGAGAGAGAGAGAAATAGAACTCTCGTCCACTGGTCCACACCAACTGAAGCTAGCAGGCAGGAATTCAACCCTGGTCTCCCATGTGCATGGCAAGAAACCAACTACTTGAGCCACTACCTCGTGCCTCCCAGGCTGGACCCAGGAGCCAGGCCCAACAAGCAAATCCAAGCACTCCAATATGGAGCCAGGCACCATTTTTTTTTCTTTTAAGATTCATTTATTTATTTGAAAGGCAGAGTTACAGAGTGGAGGGGGGGAGAGAAAGAGAGAGATCTCCAATCTGCTAGACCACTCCCCAGGTGGCTGCAATGGTTGGGACTGGGGCTGGGGCCAGGCTGGAGCCAGGAGCCAGGAAATCCCCCCAGGTCTTCTACATGTGTGTTAGGGGCCCAAGCACACATGTTGCCCTCCCAGGCACATTAGCAAGGAGCTAGATTGGAAGTGGAACAGAAGCAGCACCCATGTGGGATGCCAAACACCTGTCCCAAAGTCACTTTTAAACACCCCCACACTCTTTACCTATCATCCCTCCATTTCCTGTCCTCCCCTCCCAACCTGATTTTTATTCCTTTGCTTTTAATGAACCTGGGGGCTTCCCTGATAGGCAGGGCCAGGCGAAACAGGCTGTCGCTTGACCCAAGAAATAAAACCCAGCTGGATTCCAGAAGACATATAGGTCCCCAGTTCCCGGAGATGGAAACTTTCCTCCTGCCTGCAATGCTCCTGCCCCCGCCTCCTCTTTAGCTGTAAGAAGTGAACATGTGGAGCATCCTCTAGGCGGGCCCACTTCACAAATGATGACGCTGAAACTCAGGAGGGTTTGGGGTTTGCCCCAGGTCACATGGCTAGGATGAGAATCCTGCCGCCCATATTACAATGGTGGTTCCCGTGCCAGCTACTCTGATGCCTGTCCAGCTTCCTATTAATGCTCCTGGGAAGGCAGCCGGGACGGCTCAAGGACTTGAGTTCCTGCCACCCATGGGGGAGAATCAGATGGAGCTGCTGGCTCCTGGCTTCAGCCTGGCTCAGCCCTGGCAATTGCGGCCATTTGGGGAGAGAAGCCAGTGATGGAATATCTCTCTCTCTCTCTCTCTGCTTTTCAAATAAAGAAACCTTTTTTTAAAAAAGTGAAGTGGGTTTCTTACAGAGAAGCAGCAAGGATTTCGAGCTGGTCCCCGAGGCCCAGGAAAGCTGCCTGGGACAGAGGGAGTGTCACCTGTGCACGTGAAGCAGCTGAGGGACCCTAGAAATCAGCCTATCCTGATTCATACCATGGCTCGTGTGACATGTTGGGCTAAGGCATTAAGGGACATCCTGTTTCTAAGAGGGACTGGAACGAAGCCCAGAGTGTTCTCCGGCCAGGCCCTCCTTATCTGGGGTGAGCTCTACAAGCTACAAAAGGGGTGGAGACCTGGCCTAGCCCAAGGCCAACCGGGAGAACAGGTGTCACACTCTCTGTTGTGACTGTAGGTTCATAATCTTTCCACTTCATTGGATACTCCCCCAGGTGCCTGCACCTTGTGTCCCCTGCAGACACCATCTTTTAAACATTCAGTTCATTTATTGAATTGAAAGGCAGAGAGAGACAGTGAGATCTTCCAACCACTGGTTCACTCCCCAAATGCCTGCAACCAGCCATGGCTGGGCCAGGCTGAAGCCAGGGGCTTGGAATTCAATCCTGGTCTTCTAACCCGAGTGGCCCGCTGCCCCCCCAGGGTGTGCACCAGCAGGGAGCTGCAGCTGGGATTCAAACTCAGGAACCCAGCCAGGGGCTGCAGATCTCCCAGGTGTCCCAATCTGCACCAAATGCCCACCCCCAGCGTGTCCAGCCCCAGGTGCCAAGGGTGGACCCCCCCCCCCCCCCAGGAGATGGAACACGACTCTCCTGGCCAAGTCAGTTCTCTCTGGCACTGTCCCTCCCGTAGGTCTCCCAAGGGTCAGTCCTCCCATTACTGAATAGTGAATTACTGTGTTCCTCGTCCTGGTTTGTTCCCTCCTGTCAGCCGGCGACCTGGTCTTAAGCACGTAGTTGTCCCCAGCGCCCAGCTCTGAGCCAGGCACATAAAATGTGAAGGAACTGACTGAACGAGCTAAGAGCGCCTGGATGGGTCGGGGAACTCGCCCCAGCACGGGAAGCCAGACAGGCCAGCGGCCCGCCCCGCGACCTTGGCAGAGGTCAAGCCGGCGGCGGCCAGCGCACCCGTGTCCAGCAGGTGGCGCCGCAGCCCCGGGACCCAGGCCCTCGGCGCGATGGGGCGGATGCAGCCCGCGGTCACGCAGCCCGGCTTCCTTCCTCCCGGGCAGCCCGCCCGCCTCTGCGCACCCTGAGTCTCTGCACGGGTCCCTGCCCCGCGCCGCGCTGGGCGGCATGGCGCTGCCCGGGGCCCGGGCGCGCGGCTGGGCGGCGGCAGCAGCGAGAGCAGCCCAGAGGCGCCGGCGCGTGGACGGCGGGAGAGGTTCCCCGCGCCCTGAGCCGGCGAGCGCGCGCGCGGCGCTTTACGTGCACGTGAGTGAGGGGGCGGGGCGGGCGGGAGCCCGGGAGGCGGCTCCGCGCGAGACGAGCGCACCTGCTGTGTTCCCCGGCCGGCCAGCAAGGTCGGGGGTGGCACCTGGAGCCCCGGCAGGGCCGCGTCTCGGTCCGGAGACCTTTACGTCTGCGATAACGCGGCAGCCGGGTCCCGCTGCCGAAATGCCTTCCTTCCCGAGCCTCGGTGTTCCTGCGTCCAGGCGGGCGCTGCAGCCCGCGTGCCGCCCGCCCGGGGGGAGCTGTGTGGGTTCGCTGTCCGAGCCCCTGCCGACGGACCGCCGACAGGGGTGGCACTGCGCGGTGGACTCCCCGCACTCACACCCCGCCCCGCACTCACACCCTGCCCGCAGTGGCCGTACTGCGAGAAGCGCTGCAGTTACTGCAACTTCAACAAGTACCTCCCCGGCCGCGTGGAGGAGGCGGCCGTGCGCAGGTGCCTGGAGACCGAGGCGCGGACGCTGTTGCGCTTCAGCGGGGTGCGGCGGTGGGTACGGGAACCCCGCGTGACTTGGGTGGGGGGCAGGCGTCCCAGAGAGCACCCCAAGTCTTATGAACCCCAACCTCGTCCTGCAGCGTGGAGTCCGTGTTCTTCGGTGGAGGAACCCCCAGTCTGGCCAGTCCCCACACGGTGGCAGCCGTCCTGGAGGCGGTGGCACAGGCCACCTACCTGCCCGCGGACTCGGAAGTCACTTTAGAAGCTAATCCCACTTCGGCCGCCGGCTCCAGGCTGGCAGCCTTCGGGGCAGCGGGAGTCAACAGGTTGTCCATTGGCCTCCAGGTAACCCGCGTCACCCGCTGGTTCCAGTGCACTCGGACCTGCCCTGCAGTCCTCTCTCTTGGCATCCACTCATCGGGCAAACATGGAGCTCCTTCTGGGTGTCAGTGGGCCCTGGGGGGACGCTTTTGCACCTGCGGAGTTGCGGGCAGCCATCCTGGTCCTTTGGCCCCATGGCCTGGCGTCAGGCAGGACTGTGTGTATGCCAGGCACCCACCTCAGTGCTTGCCTGTGGTAGGTACTGCAGGATTAGAGACGAGGGGGAGGCCGGCATTGTAGTCCAGGGAAGGCTCTGCAAAAGGCTTTCAGAGTACAGCCTGCAGGGCAGCTCAGTCTGATGGCATCACGGAAGGCTTTCCCGAGGAGGTGACGTTCGGATGAGAAGGAGGAGCTCACCAGCAGAGAGGGTGTGGGAGAGAGACGCCGGCTGTGAAAGATCACATTGCTTCGAGGGGAGCTGAGAGTCGTTCCTTGTGACTGGAGAAGCCAGAGACAGGGCTGAGACCCAGCTGCCGAACGTCCTGGAGTAGGGAGAACCCCGTTCCTCTCGGGGTGACCCCTTGTATTTCCCTATACAGTACGGCCCCCCTTTCCAGTACCCAAGCCAAAGTGTTCTTGACCAAAAGGCACGTCCTGAGTGTAATGTTAGGAAATGGGTCTTCTTATTTTTATTACTGTGGTTAGCGCAGGCAGCACGCGACCTGCCCTCGTAAAGCGGTTTGCGTGCGCGGCACAGCATTCACAACATGCGAGGTGCTGTATGGCTGATAGCCGGCACATCCGGCTGCCCTCTTCACAAAGTCGGCATCACGAAAGACAAGGAAGGGCTGGGACTGCAGAGTGACTGACGGGGACTCGGGAGGTGGTGAGGGCGGAAGGCAGTGTGACCCTGGCCGGCCTGGGAGGCGGTGTTACGGGGACACTGGGCCTCCTTTGACTGTGACTGTGTTAGGTCAGGGTGTTGTATCCGTGTGACATTTCCTGGTCCCTGTCGGTCATTGGATCAGGGCCGTGTCAGACAATGTCCTTGTTCTTAGCAGGTGCACACGTCAGAATATCAGGGTTGAGGGCCACGATGGCTGTATCGGAGCTGTCTAGCACATGCCCGTGAGCCCTGAAAAGGTGCTCATTGAAAGTGAAGGTCATTTATTTACTTTTAAAGGTTTATTTCATTTATTCGAAAGAGCAACAGAGAAAGAGAGGGGTTGGGGAGAGAAGAAAGAAAGAGACCTTCCCATCCACTGCTTCTCTCCCCAGATGGCCAGGGCTGGGCCAGCCCGAAGCCAGGAGCCTGGAACTCTACCCAGGTCTTCCACGTGGGTGCTAGGGACTCGAGCATTTGGGCCATCTTCTGCTGATTTCCTAGGCACATTAGCAGGGAGCTGAAGCAGAAACAGAGCAGCCAGGACCCGAACCAGTGTTCTGATAAAGGATGCCAGCATCGCAAGGGGTGGCTTAGCATGCTGGGTTGCGATGCCAGCCCCCAGTTTGGTTTAAATTCAAATAGCCACACGTAGTCCTTACTTACCTGCAGTAAACCTTGCCAGTTGAGAACACTTTTGATCGTGTAGCTTACTTTCAAGTGATTCAGGATGATAGTATAGATGCAAAAGATATGTGGCCAAGTGCTGGTGAACCTACATGCTTTTCTTTTAGCTTTTCTATAGGCTTGGATGATTTAAAACTAGAAAGGGCAGCAAGAAAAGACCATTGGCCTTGGAGTTGAGCCATCCCAAATTCTAGCTCTGACTTTGCAGTTGTATGGTCTTGGTTATGTGACATCTCCAAACCTCAGTTTTCCTATCTGTAAAATGGAGCCAATGATCAGCGGTTTTTAAGGATGAAATGAAACATGGACAGCCTATGGAGGCCCTTCAGTGGCTAGTAGTTCTTGGTGCTGGCTTGACGGCCACCCTCTCACCTTTCAGCTCCCTGCAGATCCCCTTGCGGCCCCCTTGGAGCCAGCCAGTTTGGTTACACCTGACCCTTTCTCCCTAGTCCCTGGACGACACTGAGCTCCGGCTGCTGGGACGGACACACTCAGCCAGTGATGCTCTGCGGACGCTGGCGGAGGCCCGCCGCCTCTTCCCCGGCCGCGTGTCCGTGGACCTCATGCTGGGGCTGCCTGCGCAGCAGGTGCGGCCGTGGCTGGAGCAGCTGCGGGAATTGCTACGGCGCTGTGACGACCACGTCTCCCTCTACCAGCTGTCCCTGGAGCGGGGCACTGCCCTCTTTGCCCAGGTGCAGCAGGGCGCCCTCCCTGCCCTTGACCCTGAGCTGGCAGCTGACATGTACCAGGAGGGTCGGGCCATGCTCCGGGATGCAGGCTTCCGCCAGTACGAGGTCTCCAACTTCGCTCGCAATGTGAGTCCTGGGGCTGGTGGCGGGTGTGGGGAGTGGGCAGGCAGAAGAAAGAAAGAGGTAGGGGTGGGCCCAGGGCCTCGTGACCCTCTGCAGAGAAGGGTCCCGACAGGGTGCTCTCAGACCTGAGGTGCTGGTGGGACTGTTTAACCAGGTGCGCTCGTCTAAGCAGTAGTGGAGCCCATGCTCTCCTCTCAGCACTGACTGTTCCCTCTCTGCCCACAGGGGGCGCTCAGTACCCACAATTGGACTTACTGGCAGTGTGGCCAGTACCTCGGCGTTGGGCCTGGTGAGTTCCCTGTGAGCCACAGAAGGGATGACTCTGGAGAGAAAGGTCGCGCCTGTGTGTGAACCTGGCCACTCAGTCACCTGTCCAGGCCTCCGATTCCTCCCATGTTAAGTGTTCAGTGTATGCTTTAAGGGGCGTGACATCATGGTTCTCAATCAGAATCCCCTGGAGGGCTTATTAAAACCCAAACTACGGGGGCCAGAGTTGTGACACAGGGGGTTAAGCTGCTGGCTGCGATGCCGGCATCCCATATGAGCGCTGGTTTGAGGCCCAGCTCTTCCACTGCTGATCCAGCTCCCTGCTGATGTACCTGGGAAAGCAGTGGAAAATGGTCCAAGTGCCTGGGTCCCTGCCACCCTCCTGGGAGAGCTGGATAGAATCCTGGGCTCCTGGCTTTAGCCTGGCCTAACCCTAGCTGTTGTGACCATTTAGGGACTGACCCAGCAGAGTGGAAGTATTTCTCTCTTTCCCTCTCCCTGTCCCCCTCTCTTTGCTGCTCTGACTTTCAAATAAATAAATACACTGTGGGGAAAAGAGAAAAAAGCAACCCAGACTGCTGGGCCCTGCCTCTAATTGGACAGGGCTGGAGCAAGACCCAAGCATTTGCATTTTTAGATTGTTAGTGCTGGTACTGCAGGCACCACACTTTGAGACCCTCGGCTTTAAATCCAGTAAGCTCTGGTGTTGGCTGCTGGTGATGTGGGCTGGTTGTTGATGTTGTCAGGGGCCCATGGACGATTCGTGCCCCAGGGCGCTGGAGGCCACACCCGGGAGGCCCGAATCCAGACACTGGAGCCCGATGCCTGGATGAAGGAGGTGATGCAGTTCGGACACGGCACCCGGAAGCGCACCCCGCTGGGCGAGCTGGAGCTGTGAGCATCCAAGGGCATGGGCTCTTTGCCCCAGGTCCCCAGAACCACATCCACATGTGCCTTGTTACTTTCTGCCTTGCCCGCCCGCTGTGCCCCATGCCGCCTGGACGCACGCCCCAGCCCAGGGCTCGAAGGCTGGGAGAGGCCTCAGAGGTCTCCAAGGCCTGTCCCTGAATTTCCTTTCAGGCTGGAAGAAGTGTTGGCCATGGGGCTTCGCACGGACGTGGGGATCACCCACCAGGTAAGGGATGGGGTTCACCACGCTGCCCCCTCCTCCCAACTCTTGCAGAATCAGTTTCTCAATCTCTGTCCTGCTCCTCCATACACACACACCCCTCCCCTTCCTCTGGGATTGGCAGCTGGGGGCCGGGCCCTGGCTAGCCAAGGCCTGCTGTGCAGAAGCAGTGGGCAGTGTGGTATGACGGTTAGAACCCTCGACTGGGGCTGCAGAGACCTGGGTTCTAGTCCCCACTCTGCTGCCACCCCTCTGAGCCTCTGCCCAGCTGTATGAGGGGGTCAGGGTGGGGAAGGTCCAGGCTACATGCAGTCCATATTAGGCCCGCGGTGGCATTTGGCCTGCCAAGGCGACTGCAGGGAGGACTTGAAAGTCGATGCAGGCTCATTTTTAAGTTGGCAATTGTGTTTGGCCTGCGAAAGATGTTACAAAAGATCCAAATGGACCCTTGGCAGAAAAAAGGTTCCCCACCCCTGGGATAATGGGTTTTCAAATGTCTTTGGGCAGCGCTAAAACCTCAGGTAGGTGGATCGTGATCGATCTGACTCATCGCTGCCCTGGCTGGAATCAGGGGCCTAAAGCTCTGGCGAGAGCTGGCCAAGCCCAGACTGGCAGAAGGGGGAGGGGCAGAGGGAGACCCAGCTTGGCCGAAAGGGGGCTTCAGCCTGCATGTGGAATGGGTAGGGAGGTGCTCGCTCCCCCGCTGGCCCATGGACCTGCTGTTGGTGTTCATGGGAACCCCAGGCTGGAGCAGCCCCTCCCTCACCCCTGTACCTCGCCCAGCCACGTGGCCCAAAGCAGCCCGGCCAGCTCCACACTGCTGGCCCTCTTGTTTCCGCCAGCACTGGCAGCAGTTCGAGCCCCAGCTGACCTTGGGGGCTGTGTTTGGAGCGAGCGAGGAGGTGAAAGAGCTGCAGGAGCAGGGTCTGTTGCTGTTGGATCACAGGTGCGCTGGGGGCAGATCTGCAGACCCGGGGTGGGGGGCGTGGGGAAGACCGGTGAGAAGGGGCCTGGGGTGTCGGGCTGAACCTGGTAAGATGAAGCAGTTGCATCCGGGCCTCTTGGTTTTCCAGGGGTCTGCGGTGCTCTTGGGAGGGTCTGGCAGTGCTGGACTCTCTGCTGCTCACCCTCCTGCCTCGACTCCAAGAAGCCTGGCATCGGAGAGTCTCCCCCGTGCCAGATGTTCCCGCATTCTAGGCCAGGCCAGGCGGGCCCTGAGGGCTCTGCTGCCAGGTGCTGTCTCCGCTCCAGGTACTAATTGCCCGTCCCTGGCCTCCCTGAGGGCTGTGGTGGACAGCAAGGTGATGTCTGAGCCGGGAGCCGGCATCCCGCATCCCACCAGCATCTGGGGACCCGCAGGCCAGCGTGTGGCCCGGGGCTGGGAATCGCTCTTCCCCCGCAGCAGCGACTGTGTACCTTTGTGGTACCAACTGGTGAATGGACTTTGGGGTTCTTTCTGCAGGGAGTTACAGCCATCCTCGCTGCCAGGTCGTGGTGGGGGAGGGGGCTGCCGAGACAGCTACGGAGTCCAGAAAACTTAAGTCCTGCTGGGTCTTTTTTTTTTTTTTTTTGACAGGCAGAGTGGATAGTGAGAGAGACAGAGAGAAAGGTCTTCCTTTTTGCCGTTGGTTCACCCTCCAATGGCCGCTGCGGCCGGCGCATCTCGCTGATCCGAAGCCAGGAGCCAGGTGCTTCTCCTGGTCTCCCATGGGGTGCAGGGCCCAAGCACTTGGGCCATCCTCCACTGCCTTCCCGGGCCATAGCAGAGAGCTGGCCTGGAAGAGGGGCAACTGGGATAGAATCCGGCGCCCCAACCAGGACTAGAACCCCGTGTGCCGGCGCCGCAAGGCGGAGCCCGCTGGGTCTTTTAAGCAGGATGGGATCTAAGGTAGGAGCGGGGTCACTACAAAACCACTGGAGGCCGTTCACCCCGTGATGTCCTGCCTACACTCTGGGTGTGTGTGGGCGTTTGCTAATGATTAGATTCGGGGTAAATCTTTTTAGCCTGACGACTTCGCAGTTCAGCCCCCAGGCTCATTTTCATCACTTGATTCACGGTAAGGGTTTCACGGTCTGTCATACAGAGGCGTGTTTTCTTGCGAAGGGGTTCGCGGTCTGTCTGTCATACAGAGGCGTGTTTTCTCTGCGGTCAGGCAGATCATCCTCCATGGTCAGAGACTCTGGAGACCCCGTGAGCATCCTGTTCCCCCACAGTCATTTGCCCAGCAATTTTTACCATTCATCAATGATCCTTGCCCAAATCAATTCACACACTGAGAGTTGCAAAAATTTTCAGGTCTGACTTGCTCATGCCTTCCGTGTCTAACTGGCCTCCTATCCCTAAAAATAAATAAATAAATAAAAAGCTTTGCTTTTTTTTTTGGAGATGCTCTGCCCCTGGAAATTGCATGGGATGCGTGCATGAGAGAGAGAGGAAGGCGTTAACTTTGCCGCGAGCAGGCTCTGGGGCGTTCGTACTGCATCATGTCGAAGGATACCGTGATACCAGCTCCTTTGCAATTGGAGGCCTGCTGAGCCTGACCTCCCGCTGGGTCATTAAGGAGGGGCAGCCCCTCCTGTCTGGGGAGCACGTGCATTTCTCATGTGCCCAGTGGGTGTGAACATGAGTCCTTCTTTGACCCCGTGTAACGTGGTAAGTGTGACTGCCTCTCCTGTATTCATGAAGTATTCAGCAGGCGCTAATCATGTGCCAGGCCCTGTGCTGGGCATAGGGAGGGGAATAAGACACACCCCAGCCCCCAAGGAGCTCAGCAACACGTCAGAGATGTGGCAAGTGATACCTTCCAGGGTTGCCAGCCAAGGTATACAGGCAGGCTCCAGGGTGGGGCACGCTTGGTTCCGAGGGGCTGGGAGCAGGAAAGGGGGTTTCATTTTCCTTACCACCTCCTTGCCCCAGGTGCCCTGGGGAGCCCGGGGCAGGTTGCAGGATGACATTTGCTCCCTGGGGAGCCTCTTCCTGAGCCTTCCCCTGATCTTGATATTCAAGAAGTTAGCTTGGGGCCAGAGCAGGTGCCATCAGATAACCTGCACCCACTCAGGTTCCTCCCAGCTGCCAGAGCTTGTGCCACCTGAGATGTCCGGGCCCTCCCTTCTGGGGCACCTCACGAGGCCTGTGTGGAGGGGCTGGCCGGGAGCCAGTCCTGGCTGGGGTGGTGTGAATCACCTGTGACTCCACCTGGTCCCACCCACTGTCCCCAGCTGAGTCAGAATGTCCAGGAGGGGGAGCCCAGGAATTCAGTGCTCCCTAAGTGGCTCAGGTGGATTTGGGGACTTTCTTACTGTCACCTCCCATCTTCCATCCCCAGAGGCTGGGATCAGAGCACTGTGGGATACGGCTTTGTGGACATGACAGGGGCACTGGGGCTCCTCTCTCCACATCCTGGCTCTTCTGGCTTCATCCATCCAAGAGGTCTCATCTGTACTGTGGCTTGTTTTGTTTTGTTTTGTTTTTTTATGTTTTTGTTTTTAAGAGGTAAAGAGAGAGAGATCTTCCATCTGCTGGTTCACTCTGCACATACTGGGCCAGACCAAAACTAGGAGCCAGGAGCTTCATCCAGGCACTTGGGCCATCTTCCACTGCTTTCCCAGGTGCATTAGCAGGGAGCTGGATTGAGCGGAGCCACCAGGGGCCAGCACTGTGCCATAGTAGGCTAAGCCTCCAGCTGCAGCATCAATATCCCATATGGCCGCCAGTTCATCTCCCAACTGTACCTCTTCCAATCCAGCTCTCTGCTGATGGCCTGGGAAAGCAGTAGAAGATGGCCCAAGTGCTTGGTCCACTGCACCTGTGTGGGAGACCTGGAAGAAGCTCCTGGCTCCTGGCTTCGGATCTGCCTAGCTCCGGCCATTGTGGCCATTTGCAGAGTGGACCAGTGAATGGAAGACGTTTCTCTCTGTCTCTCCCTCTCTCTGTCTGTAACTCTGCCTCTCAAGTAAGTAGCAGGTGTGGTGCAGCACTTCTGGACATCAGAACTTTCTGTTTGATCTAGAATTTTCTGTTCCATCATTATTTGACACTTTTGGTGGGTCCAGGTCAGTTTGCCTGCCTCCTAAATGAGGCAAAAGTGCTGACCTCTTTCTGGGCCCTGTCTCTAGTGCGGGGTGCCCTGGACTCTGTCCTTGCTGCGAGACTCTAGCATTGAGGACCAGCACGGCCTGGGCCTCCTCTCCTTGAGACCATCTACTGCCAGGGAGAGCTGCATTTTTCTCCCACCGCTCTCTGCCAAAGAACTTGACGTCATAATAGGATGGGGTAGGCGACACAATCATACAAAATGTTTGCTACCCCTTGGGGTGTCCACCTGACACCCGGTGGGGGGATTCCATGCTCCTGCCTGAAGGGGCTAGGAGACTTCCTGGCCTTGGTTGTAGGAGCCGTTGGCTCTTCCCCTGTCTCGTCCCTGCTGTCACAGGGACCTGCGATGTTCAGGTGCTGACTGCTTCGTCAGCCTGGGTCCCGGAGTGTAACTCCGGGCAGAGCAGCAGCCAGCCGCTGTGGACGTGAGCAGGAGAGAGATGTGAGCGTGCAGATCTTCAGGTTCTTACTGCAGCATGATGGAGATGAAACTGTCAGATAGAATTTGTCACCCCGCCATTCAAAGGTGATCCATTTGTTAATATTCTAGTGTGTATGTTAGCAGAAATTCCTATATACCAATGAATACACTTAGACATACAATCTTTTTAAAAAATGGGATAATATATGTCTTGCTTTAGAGCCTTCTCGTCTACTACGTCGTCTTTCCCTGTCATGGGTATGTGTACTTCCTATTCTTAGTGGGCCCCATAGTGTACCACTGCTTGCTTCTGCCAGAAACTTAGTTTTCTAATTGTTTTTTATGAAACTGAGGTTTAGTTTTTTTAAAAACATTTAAAACTTTTAAAAATTTGTTTTAAACACAGAGAGAGAGAGAGACAGACAGACAGACAGAAAGATGGAGCTCCCATCTGCTGATTCACTCCCCAAATGCCCCACATGGCCAGGACCGGGCTGGGCAAAGCCAGGAGCCAAGGACTCAGTTCAGGTCTTCCACATGGGTAGCAGGAAGCCAAGTGCTTGAGCTCTCACTGTTGTCTCCCAGGGTCTGTGTGCACGAGAAAAAGCTCCAGTCAGGAGCCAGAGCCAGAAATCGAACGCTGGCACTCTCACGTGGGATGGAGTGCCTGCCCAGGGCTTCATTTTTGCTGTTTATAGACTCTCTGGTGGATGTGTTCTGTAAATATTTCTGTGCATTGCTTTGATCCTTTCCTTAGGTTTAGGACAAATCACAAGGAGTGGGTTTGCTGCCTCTGAGCCTGTGCTCATGCCTTCCTTGGGGACGCAATGCCACATGCCACTCCCCCAGGAAGCCTGCGTCGTCCTCCTTGTTGGCTCAGTCGTCGGTAGCAAGCGTGATTGTTCTTCCCCCCCCACCCCGCCCCGAAAGGAGGTAATGAAAAGAGAATTCCCCACCTTCCTTGATAACCAGCTCATGGGCTGCCCCCTTAACATTGGCGTCTGATCAGGGTCAGGTCACGGAGCGCAGGGAGACGGCCCCTGGAGCTGCAGCTGGCTCCCTGTGTCTCGTGCATTGCCTCTGAGTTCCTCTTACGCAGACCGTCTTTCCACACGGTCCCAGGTCTCCCTTCTGTCTTCCCTTTTCTTCCTTCCCTTGTTTTCCCTCGGGGATATTTAAAGCCAATTCTCAAATTATTGTTAGACAAACAACATAATGGAGACGTTAGATGGAATTCCAAATGAAACACACACACACACACACACTCGTGATTGGTGGCCCCGACAAGTTAAATTGTTCTGATTTGCCCGTATTCTCTGCGGTCCTCGCCCAAAAGCCCACAGCCTTTTTGCCCGGCTGTGACCCACGCACAGATCTCATTTTGCATTCTGCCCGGTTCGCTGCTTGTTATTCCTAAGTAGTTTTCCTCATCGCTACATGGTTCTCTTCTTTCTCATTTTAATTGTTGGACGCTGTTCCAGTGAGTGAATAATTTAATAATCGTTAGCCTAATGGAAGTCACTTACGCAGTTATGCAATTTTCCCTGTTAGAACCAATGCTGGCCAGCGCCGCGGCTCACTAGGCTAATCCTCCGCCTGTGGCGCCGGCACACCGTGTTCTAATCCCGGTCGGAGTGCCGGATTCTGTCCCAGTTGCCCCTCTTCCAGGCCAGCTCTCTGCTGTGGCCTGGGAGTGCAGTGGAGGATGGCCCAAGTTCTTGGGTCCTGCACCCCATGGAGACCAGGAGAAGCACCTGGCTCCTGCCTTTGGATCAGCACGGTGCACTGGCTGCAGCGCGCCAGCCGCGGCGGTCATTGGAAGGTGAACCAACGGCAAAGGAAGACCTTCCTCTCTGTCTCTCTCACTGTCTACTCTGTCTGTCAAAAAAAAAAAAAAAAAAAAACAATGCTGCCGTGTGTGTTTTGCTGGGTGTGGCATCTGCCTTCCTTCGAATGAGATAGCTGGGTCAAAGTTCACGGCTGCTTTCATGATTCTTGGCGTGTATTGTTATCATGTTTTCCAAACGGCTTTTCTTTTTAATTTTTGTGCTCAAAAAAAAAAATATATATATATATATGCCGTATTTCAACCACATGGAACAAAGCAGAAATTCTACTACCCAGAAATTACCACCACACATTTGGAAAGCCATCCCTCCAGACGCCTCTTGATGCATAAATACACACATAGATGCTGAAATAAAAATAATTTCTTGGGGGCAGGCGTTGTGGAGCAGCCGATAAAAGGCCCGCTTCCCCTATCAGAGCGCCCAGGTGCCAGCTCACTCCGTTTTCCCTCCAGCTTCCTGCTAATGCGCGTCCTGGGAGGAGGCAGGTGATGATGGGTCCCTGCCACCCACGTGGGAGACCCTGATGGAGTTGCCAGTCCCCGCTGTGGTGGGCACTTGAGAAGTAAACCAGGGAAAGGAAGATCCATCTCTTTCTCTATTGCTCTAGCAAATAAATGAAAGTATATTAATAAAGCTTTTTAAAAAATAATGATTTCTTGAGGGGTGGGTATTTGGCACAGTGGTTAAGACAGTGGGGGTGGGGTGTGTGTGTGTGTGTGTGTGTGTGTGGAGAATTGTGGTGCAATGAGTTAAGCCACCACTGGAGGCACCAACATCCTGTGTCAGAGTGCCTGGTTCTAGCCCAGCTACTCACTGCTTCCCATCGAGCAACTTGCTAATGCGCCTGAGAGGTAGTGGGTGCTGCCCTAAGTACCCATGTGGGATACCTGGATGGAATTCCTGGATCCTGCCTATTGCAGGCATTTGGGGAGGGAGCTAGTAGCTGGAAGATTCTCTCTCCCTCTCCACCCCCCCGCCCCATCATTCTGCCTTTCAAATAACTCTTAAAAACAAACAAAGTTGCCCCAGGACTCTGGCTTTGTGCTAATGCACACCCTGGGACCAGCAGGTGATGGCGCAAGGACTTGGGTCCCCGCTGCCCACGTGGGAGACCTGGATGGAGTTTTGAGGTCCTGGTTTTGACTCAGCCCAGCTCTGACAGTTGCCAGCATTTGGGGGGAGTGAACCAGCACTAGGAAATCTCTCTCTAATAAATAAGCAAAGGAAAATAAAATATAAGCCATACCAAAGCATAGAGAGTGAAGTGTGAAAATTCCCTGTATACTTCACATTAACGGGCTCTGGACATCGCGTTTCGGGGTTAGCACGGTGGACTCGGCCAGTGGTGGAGCAGACCCAGGCTTCTGCCCTCCTGTGCAATCTCAGGTCATAGCTGCCATCCCCGCAGTCTCCACGTGGTCTACGGGAGTCATCGTGTCTGCATTCCAGTGACAAGAAGGAGAAAGACTGGATGGGCGAGAGCGTGTTTGCCTCCAGATGGGTCAGCCCCCTCCAGGAGGCTTTTGCCGACGTCCACCTGCCCCACACCATCAGTTTGCTTCTAATTGGCTGGCCTTGTCCACAGGGAAGTTGGATAGTGTCACTACAGAGCTGCCCCACACCCACTGCCCCCAAATACAAGGCTTTAGCTAATTTTTTAAAAAAGATTTATTTATTTATTTGAAAGAGTTACACAGAGAGAGGAAAATCAGAGAGGGGTCTTCCATCGGCTGGTTCACTCCACAGAAGGCCGCAATGGCTGGAGCTGCGCCAATCCAAAGCCAGGAGCCAGGAGCTTCTTCCAGGTCTCCCACATGGGTACAGGGGCCCAAGGACTTGGGCCATCTTCTACTGCTTTCCCAGGCCACAGCAGAGAGCTGGATCAGAAGTGGAGTAGCCAGGTCTCGAACCTGGTGCCCATATGGGATGCCGGTGCTTCAGGCTAGGGCGTTAATCCACTGCGCCACAGCCCCAGCCCCAAGGCTTTAGCTAATTTTAAAAAGGGGGGAGAAAGAAATGGATGTTGACGCAATTGGATAACCCTGCCACCATACATATCCTTTCCCATTTCTTTTCTCTAAATGCAGGTGTGTATACACGTGCACAAGTGAAAATAGAATTTAGAGGGACCGCCCCACTGCTCACTTGGCTAATCCTCCGCCTGCGGTTCTGGCATCCCACATGGGCGCCGGTTCTAGTCCTGGTTGCTCTTCTTCCAGTCCAGCTCTCTGCTGTGACCTGGGAGGGCAGTAGAGGAGGGCCCAAGTGCGTGGGCCCTGCACCCGCATGGGAGACCAAGAGAAAGCACCTGGTTCCTGGCTTCAGATCGGCGCAGCGCCTGCCGTAGCAGCCATTTGGGGAGTGAACCAACGGAAGGAAGACCTTTCTCTCTCTCTCTCTCTCTCTCTCTCTCTCTCTCACTGTCTATAACTCTACCTGTCAAATAAATTTAAAAATAAATTTAGAAAAAGAAAATAGAATTTAGAAATAATGTGTAATTGTTTTAATTTACATTTTAAAGGTTTGCCAACCAGATGAAGTTCTCTGTTAAGCATTGGTTTGCTAATTGTGTTGTGTGCTCATGGGAGCCCTTTGCATGTTGAACCCAGGAGAGCCGTGGTGACGTCCTGGCGGAGGCAGGGACTGGGTAGATGCTAGTTCACGGAGAGATGCTACGGGTCGACAGACTCCATTCTTACTTGCTTCAAGGTTGGCTTCCAGTGTGCTAGCCTTTTTCTCTTTCAAAGATTTTTACTTTTTTGGAAGTGAGCCTTCGAGAAATCTCAGCGACATTTAAATAGTTGAGTCCATCTGTTGCCTTGTGATTTTCTCAGGCATCCTTCCTCCTCCAGAGATGTGGTCACCGAGGAGGCGGGCTGGTGGCGGTGGCGAGGCCCACCTGGGTCCCACTCTCAGCCCTGGTGCTTCGCTTATTCCTGGGCAGGTCATGTCCCTTATCAAGTTTTAGGGGTGTGTGTGTGTGTGTGTGTGTGGTCACTGTTTATTTACTTATTTGAAAAAGCAACAGAGATCCACTGGTTCACTCCTCCAAATGACTGCCACGGTGCAGGCTGGGCCAGGCCGAAGCCAGGAGCTTGCTCACAACTCCATCCAGGTCCCCCACGTGAGTGGCAGGGGCCTGAGCACTTGGGCCATCTTCTCAGGCCCATTATCAGGGAGCTGGATAGGAAGTGGAACAGCCAGGACTCCAACCAGCACTCAGGTGGGATGCTGGTATCACAGGTGGTGGCCTAACCCGCTGCACCCCAGCCCCAGTGCCCCCTCCTGCTTTTAAGAAGCAGAAGAAAGGTCTGTGTATTCTTGCACCTGCTTTTTTTCAAGTGCCGTTAACTCAAAAAAAGTCCACAGGCCAGAGCGGCACATTTTGGGTGGCGGGTTCATTCCTTCCCAGTGCCCTGGCCGTGCTAGCCTAGGGAATGCAGGTCCTGGACAGGAATTCCTGGTGCCTGACAAGACAGCCAGACCTGCCCTTTTCTTGTGATTCTGAAACACGTCAGTAGGGAGCCCTGGACTCCAAGAACATTTCCCCCTGGCCCTATGGGGAACTTGTCACCTGGGTAGCTCTGAGGGTGTGTGCCACAGGGCCAACTGGCAGTGTCCTGGTCGTGGCCACCCACACTGAGTGACTCCTCATGGCAGCGCCAGCAGGTCATGCAGGGATGGCTCCATCCCTCGGCTGATCTGTCCAGACAGGGACCATGCCTACAAGTCTCCCAGATGCCCGCCCGATAGCCGGCACGCCCTGAGTGTGCCTTCTCTTGCCCCTCCCCTCTCTGGGTTTGGTCTCTCCTGGGGCTCCTCCCCTGACCTAGAGCCTTGGGGCCTCCTTTCTTGCTGTCCCTGACTCAGCCTGGGCCTCCCCCCTGCCCTCAGACCTGACCAACTGCTGAGCTGTCTTATTGTAATTAAGACCCCAGGGAGGGTCTGGGCAGCATGGATCGGAGGCGGGGCCTTGGCGCAGGCCTGTGTTGGATCCCTGAGGAAGCCGCTATGGAAATGCTCGCTTCTCAGTCCCCACCAAGCACAGGCCCTGTGGGTTAACGCGCGGACAATAAGAAGTCAAGGAGCTGTGACAGCTGTCGAGTTGGCAGTCCTAGCAGCGCACAAGCTTTGAGGGTCCCTGGACAGTGTAAGGATCCTACTCAGCAGACCCTGCTGGGCCCCACGAACTGTGGGGGCTCCCCTTAGGGCGCTAGAGAGTGGGCCTGGATCCCAGGTGCTCTGTGAGCCGCCTCCCCATGGGCGAGGTGATTCGACTTTGTGCCTCTGTTTTCCCACCTGCAAAGTGGGTGCCAATGATATTCTCTACCTCGTGTAGTTGCTGTAAACCTTCAAGAACTTAGCACCAGTGCAGGCATTTGGCTTAGTGTTTAAGGTGCCGCTGGGGCCACCTGCATCCCACATCAGAGGACCTGGGTTCGAGTCCCAGCTGCACTCCCAATTCCACCTTCCTACTAATGTGTGCCCCTGGGAGGCACCAGTGATGGCTCAAGTAGCAGGGTCCCTGTCCCCCATGTGAAAGACCTGGATTGAGTTCTAGGCTCCCAGCTTCCGCCTGGCCCAGCCTCAGCCACTGGGCCAGCAGATGTGAGTACTCTCTCTCTCTCTGCCTTTCAAATAAAACAATAAATAAAAATTGAAAAAATGAAGCACCCATAACTAAGTAAAAATAAGATAAATTATCTTTCATCAAAATTTATAATTTTTGTGCATTAAAGCATACTAACAAAAATCTACAGAACAGGAGAAAATATTTTCAAATCATGTATCTGACAAAGGCTTAATATTTGCAATAGATAAAAACTGCAAATCAGGGCCAGCGCTGTGGCGCAGTGGGTTAACGCCCTGGCCTGAAGCACCAGCATCCCTTATGGCTGCTGGTTCTAGTCCCGGCTGCTCCACTTCTCATCCAGCTCTCTGCTATGGCCTGGGAAAGTAGTAGAAGATGGCGCAAGTCCTTGGGCCTTTGCATGGGTCTCTGCATGGGAGACCCGGAAGGAGCTACTGCCTCTTGGCTTTAGATCAGCGCAGCTCCAGCCATTGCGGTCAATTGGGGAGTGAACCAGTGGATGGAAGAGCCCTCACCTTAGCCTCTGTCCTCTCTATATATAACTCTGATTTTCAAATAAATAAATAAATCTTAAAAAAAAACTGCAAATCAACAATTAAAAGACAATCCAATTAGAAGTGGAGAAGGGGCCATCACTGTGGCACAGTGGGGCCAGACAGCTGTTTGTTGTGATGGTTTCTCCCATCAGGGTGTCAATTCAAGTCCCAGCTGCTCTGCATCTGATCCAGCTTCCTGTCAGTGCACCTAGGAAGGCAGCAGATGATGGTCCAAGTGCTCGGGCCCCTGCCACCCATGAGGGAGACCAGGATGGAGTTCCTGACTCCTGGCCAGACCTAACTGTTTGGGGCATTTGGGGAATGAACCAGTGGATGGAAAATCTCCCTCCTTCTCTCTTGGTGTCTCCTGCTCCCTCTCTCTGTTGCTCTGCCTTTCAAATAAATAAATGAATCCATCTTTTATAGAAAATGGATAGAACATTTGGATAGACATTTATCCAAAGAAAATACAAAAATGCCCAACAAACACATGAAAAGGTGGTCACCATCCTTAGTCATTAAGAAAATAGAAATCTAAACCACACTCACTAGGATAGTTATAATACAGCTTTTTTTTTTTTTTTTTGTAAAGGAAAGAAGTGCTGGCACATATGTGGGAAAATTGGAACCCTCACACGCTGCTGGTGGGAATGTAAAACGGGGCAGCTGCCATGGAAACGGTTGGCAGTTCTTCCAAAGTTAATCCTAGGTTTACCAGATGACCAAGCAACTCCACTCTTAGGTATATACCCAAGAGGATTAAAAACATATAATCATACAAAAATGAGTATGTAAATATTCATAGCGTTATTCATAATAGCCACGAAGTGGAAGCTGCCCAGTGCCCATCAACTAATGAATGGGTAAATAAAGGCGTGAGGCTGCGTACTACATGGTGAACCTTGGAAACACAAGAAGTGAAACAAACCACACCAGAGACTGCATGGTGCATGAGTTCATGTCTGTAAAGTGTCCAGAATGGCAAAGCCATAGAGACAGGAGGTAGTTTTCAGGGACACAGGGTGGGGGGTGGGGGGAAGAGGGATGATGAGCGGGTATAGGGTTTCTTTTAGGGTGATGGAAATGTTCTGGAATGGGAGAATGGTGATTGCCCAACCTTGTGGATATACTAAAAGCACTGAATTTTACACTTTAAGCTGTGGGTTTTGAGACAGAGAGAGAGAGAGAGAGAGAGAGAGAGAGAGTGCTTCCATTTGCTGGTTCACCGCTCCCCTCCCCCCCCATACAGAAGGTGGGAGCTGGGAACTCAAGTCAGGTCTCTCACTTGGGTGGCAGGGACTCAACTTCCTGAGCCCCCGCTGCTGTCTCCCAGGGTCTGTGTTAGCAGAAAGCTGATCAGGAGCCAGAGCTGGGGACTGAGCTCAGGTGCCACCTTAACCTCCAGACCAATCACCTGCCCCTGGGTTGTACACTTTAAAATGGTGAATTGTGTATTATGTAAAATCCTAGGCGAATGATCTGATATTTAAAAATGAGTCAGCTCATAGACTTGTAAAGTACTTGGGAGGCTACTCAGTAAGCCCTCGGTGAAGTTAGATGCCATTTAGTTTGAACTCCATTGGATTTGTGGCTCCGTCTGGGTCAATGAGAGGAAGCAGTAATCCTAAAAGGAACACTGTCTTTCGAGAGTGAATTTGCATATTTCATCTTCTTTCACTTATTTTCATTCTCAGTCTGGATTTGACATACTTTATACGTGTAAGATACAAGGAAACCTTTAGGTGTTGTTTCTACATTTTCTCTTCATGATCACTTTTACTATTTTTAAGGTATGAAAGAGGTTTCCAAGGCTCAAGCTATACGTCTTGTGAAGCCTCCACTGGGCTGAGTTCAGGGCCACCACGTGGCAGGCCACCTCTCAAGGCGAGGCCGGTGAGAGGGCAGGATGCGCACTGACCTTGGGATTGAAAGACCTGAGACTGAGCTTAGCTCCGTTGCTTCCAAACTAAGTGACCTGGATCAAAACTAAGGCTGCCACACTTAGCAAATACAAATACAGATGCCCAATCCAGGTAGACAATGCATGTGTTTTTAGTGCAAGTATATCCCAAATATTGTACAGCACATACTTAGACCAAAACAGCAACAACAAAGCACCACATTTGTTTTACCTGAAATTAAAACATAACTGGGCACTCCGTATTTTATCTGGCAACTCTAGACAGGGTTTCCTTTCTTTCTTTCTTTCCTTCTTTCTTTCTTTCTTTTTTTTTTTTTTTTAAGATTTCTTTATTTAATTGAAAGAGTTACATAGAAAGAGGAGAGACACAGAGAGAGATCTTCTATCTGCTGGTTCACTCCCCAAATGTCTGCAACAGCCGGGGCTGGGCCAGCCTGAAGCCAGGAGCCAGGAGCTTCTTCCAGGTCTCCCACATGGGTGCAGGGGCCCAAGCACTTGGGCCATCTTTTGCTGCTTTCCCAGGTGCATTAACAGGGAGCTGGATTGGAAGTGGAGCAGCCGGGACTCGAACAGGTGCCCATATGAGATGCTGGAACTGCAGAGGTGACTTAACCCACTACACCACCACACTGGCCCCTGGATTCTTTAAAATTTCTATGAAAGCAGTTTTGAGGGAATCATAATTCTCACAGCCCAACCCTCCCCAATGTTTTTGCCGTAGAAGAGACTGACTCAGAGAAGTTAAGTGACCTGGCCCGGGGTTATCTGGCTAGGAAATTCTAGAGCTGTGGTTTGAACTTGAGTGTGTCAAGGGTAGCATGATCTGCTCAGTGGGGTGCAGAGGGATCTGCACTGACCTCCTTACTGAGAGCAAGGGAGCCGTGAGTGAAATCTGCGAGAGCAGGAGCTCTCACTGACTGAGAAGGAGCATTGAAAATGACAGCTGGAGAGTCCGATTTTCAAACAAGAAGTAGAGAGCGATCTCCCACCCAGTCGTTCACTTCCCAGATGCCCACAACGGCTGGGTCCCAGCCCAAACCAGGAGCCGGGAATTCCATCCAGATTTCCTACATGGATGGCAGGAAACCAATTTCTTGAACCATCACCGCTGCCTCCCAGAGTCTTCATTTAAAGGAAGCTGACATGAGGAGCTGGAGCCAGGACTCGAACCCATGCACTCCCTTATGGGATGCAGACATTTTAACTGCTAGGCCAAACGGCAGCCCCCACCCCAGAATCACATTTGGAACAGTGTTTCTATTAGTTTCCTTTTATTGTCACACAAATGACCACAGACTTAGTGATTTAAAACAACACTATGGGGGCCCAGGAAAGCCTTCACCTGCGGCGCCAGCATCTCATATGGGCACTGGTTCGAGTCCTGGCTGTTCCACTTCCGATCCAGCTCTTTTCTAGTGGCTTGGGAAAGCAGCAGAAGATAGTCCAAGTGCTTGGGCCCCTGCACCCACATGGGAGACCCAGATGAAGCTCTTGGCCCCTGGCTTCGGATTGGCTCAGCTCTGGGCATTGTAGCCATTTGGGGAGTGAACCAGCAGATGGAAGACACCCCCCCACCGCCGCCGCCCCGGCTCTCCCTCTCTCATTCTGTAACTAACTCTGACCTCTTCTGGAGGTCAGAAGTCTATAATCCCCAAAGTCGCAGAACTGAGCTGCTCTTGGCGGCTTCAGGAAGAAACGCGGGCTTGCGTTCCCAGCTCCTAGAAGCTGCCCCATTTCTTGGCTCACGGCCACCACACTCTGACCTCTGCTTCTGTCCTGGCTTCTTCCTCTCTGACCCTGACCCTGACCTTTCCACTTCCCTCTTTTAATAACCCCAGTGGCGACATGGGCCCACTGGATCATCCGGGATCATCTCCAGATCGCAAGGTCTTTAATCCCATCTGCAAAGCCCGCCTGGCCACATAAGGTAGGATATTGGCAGCAGCTTCCAGTGATTAGGTGGTATGCATCCTTGGGGAGCCATTACTCCGCCTGCCACACCATCCGAGAGAGAAATTATCTGGGGGATTTGCCTGTTCTGGACCTTAATTCCAATCCCTTTCATCGGCTCCATTTTCAGAGGATTTCCACTCGTACTTTTGCTTTGCTGCTTGCAAAGGAAGTGGGTGAGGGTGACACAGCGAGCACCCTGGATGGGAGGAAGCCCCAGGCTGGGTCTCACAGCTAAAAGGGAGGAGGCCTCCTGCTCTTCCGCCTGTATCCCCCAACCCCCTGCAGCTCCTGGCCTGCAGCTCCGGGACAATAGGGTGATTCCTTGACACCCCACTCTAAGCAGAAGCCCCGAGGGAGCCAGCGCCCTCCGAAGCACCAGTCTCTCCTGACCAGGACTGGGAGGACACGGTGTGGCCCGAGAACCTCCTTTTTTCTTGGGGAGCCTTGCACAGAGCCCTGGAACTCAGGGGCAGGCAGACAAGAGAGCTCTGTGTGCACAGGACATGCTAGGGGAGAGGCTCTGGTGACAGTCCTCCCAGGAGCCTGGGGTTTGGCTGCTGGGGGCGGGGTAGAAGGAGTCTCATGAACCCACGGCTGCTTCTCTGAGCATCCCTCTGTGCCATCCACTGTGGAGCTCCGTGAGCTGGACGCCATTGCTGGAACTGGGCTCCAGCCGTGTGACTCGGTCAGGCCAGGCCCTGCTCCCTGGAGTTTGTGCTTGAGCCAGGGCAGACAGATCCTTGAGAAGCGTGTGTGGGAGGCATGTGAGGGTACAAGACCGGATGAGACAACAGAGGGTGACACAGGCACCGTCCCCGCTCTAAAAGGATGAGGGGGCTGGTGTGTGGGGCCCAGCAGGCTAAGCCAGCATCTTATATTGATTGGAGCGATGGTTCGAGTCCCAGCTGCCCTGCTCCTGATCCAGCTTCCTGCTAATGCACCTGGCCATGCAGTAGAGGAAGACTGGAGAGCTTGGGCCCCTGCCACCTATGTGGGAGACCTGGATGGAGTTCCAGGTCCCTGGCTTCAGCCTGGCTCAGCCCCAGTGCCAGCCCCAGCCCCAGCCATTGCATCCATTTAGGGGAGTGAACCAGTGGATGGAAGATCTCTCTTCCTCCCTCTCTGTAACTCTGCCTTTCAAATAAATAAACTAACCTTAAAAATTAGAAAGAATGGCTGGCGCCGTGGCTCAACAGGCTAATGCTCCACCTTGCGGCGCCGGCACACCGGGTTCTAGTCCCGGTTGGGGCACCGGATTCTGTCCCGGTTGCCCCTCTTCCAGGCCAGCTCTCTGCTATGGCCCGGGAGTGCAGTGGAGGATGGCCCAAGTGCTTGGGCCCTGCACCCCATGGGAGACCAGGAGAAGCACCTGGCTCCTGCCTTCGGATCAGCACAGTGCGCCGGCCACAGCGTGCTGGCCACGGCGGCCATTGGAAGGTGAACAAACGGCAAAAGGAAGACCTTTCTCTCTGTCTCTCTCTCTCTCACTGTCCACTCTGCCTGTCAAAAATTAAAAAAAAGGAAAAAAATTAGAAAGGACAAAGGCAGTCCAGGCAGCAGCAGAGTTGGGTACGGACATGCATTTCACTCCGAAGTTCCTGTGTTCCTAACCCGTACTCTAGGTGGCCCCCGAAAAATCTCCCATGTGGTCTCTTCAAGAAGGGAAGGAGAGGAATTTGGGCCTGGGGGTGGTGTCCACAATCTGCACTTCTTCCCTGAGACGGAGGTCAGTCCGTGGCAATCTTCCTGTTGTTTCCTGAGCAAGGTGCAGCAGGAGCACAATGAGGGGTCGTCGGTGATGGGCAGGCAGAGGCCGGATGTGGGAGGGTGGGTGTGTAGGGAGGACAGCCAGGTGCAAGGGCGGTGAGCCGGATGTGAGGAGAATGAGCCTGCCGTGGGGGGGGGGGGTGGCCAGATGTGAGGGGGGACCAATGGGGGTGACAAGGAGTGGGCCAGGTGTCTCTGACAGTGAGACAGAAGTGGGATGAGCAGGAGCAAAGGGGATGAGCTACGTGTGAGGGGCTTGAGCACAGCCTGCCCCCAACCTCAGGTGTGGGGTGGGAGGCTGCCCCTGGGCAGTGGTTTCTATTTAGAGAGGGACTGTTGAGCCTCTGGACGGAGCAGCTGATGCCCTGCGTGGCTCTTGGCTGCCTGGAAATAAACAGACGTGAAGCAATAGCTTATGCCCGGTCGTCTGTCAGCATCTCCTCCCTGGGCTCCAGGGAGTTGCTCAGAGTTGCCAGTTGGGAGGCCGCTGCTGGAGCCGTGGAGGCTAAATGATGTTGTTTCTGAACTGGGGCTGCCTCCGCTCTGGGCCTGTGCCGGGTCCTCACCTGCAGAGCCTGCCCCTGACTTGCCTGTTGAACTCTTATCTGTAGCTACATCTCTAGCCGGCCTCAGTACCACCTCCTCCAAGAAGGCTGCTCAAAGAATTCATTCTGCAGTTGCCAACTTGCAACTGATGGCTACCTCCTGAGCACAACAGTTCACCAGAGTTGCAAGTCTACTTTCAGATGGTCCACCTCTGCGTCTAGAACACACTGAGTTTGTCCCAGGGACACATGAACGAGCTTCAGAGAAATCTGTAAAATCAAATGCACAGATGATTGCACTAACAAAATCCCCCACACAACGGAATATTACTCGGGCACGAAAAGGAATGTCAGGGTAGGTGGAGTGGAGGGAGAGTGGCCGCTTTAATGGATAAAGGGTTTCCTTTTGGGTTGCTAAGAACATTCTGGAATGTGATGGTTGTCAGTCTTGTGGATGTACTAAATACCATTTTAAGGGGCCAGTGGTGTGGCACAGCGGGTTAAAGCCCTGTTCTGCAGCACCAGAATTCCATATGGGTGCAGATTTGAGTCCCAGCTGCTCCACTTCCGATCCAGCTCTCTGCTATGGCCTGGGAAAGCAGTAAACTATGGCCCATGTCCTTGGGCCCCTGAACCCACGTGGGAGACCCAGAAGAAACTCCTGGCTCCTGGCTTCAGATATGCATAGCTCTGGCCATTGCAACCATTTAGGGAGTGAACCAGCAGATGGAAAACCTCTCTCTATCTCTCTGGCTCTACTTCTCTCTGTAACTCTTTCAAATAAATAAAATAAACCTTTTAAAAACATATTAAAATGATGATTTTATATTGTGTGTCTTTTACCAGGGTAAAAAAAAAATCAAATGCACATTTTCAGGGAAAGTTTCCTTTAACTTTTTTTTTCTTGCAGAAACTTTTTATTTAAGAAATACAAACTTCAAACATTTCACTATTCCAACGTTAGGAACATGGTGATTCCTAACTTTGATCAGATGATCAAGAGGTTAAACAGCTTGGATCTGGTCCCACACCTTCACAAGGCACAAAGGATGCGACCTGGCCAGGGCCACCCATGGGCTGGTGAGAGCCCAGCCAGAGCTGTCTGGCTGTGCCCCCACCTCCCCACCCCCTTCTTCCTCCCAGCCAGGCAATCTACAAGCTTGGGCCTTGCTGAACCTGGGTGCCAGGAGGAGAGTCACGAATGTGTTTGTCTTTTGCTGGAGAGGATTCTGAGCTCCTGGGAAGAGGGCAAGAGGAAGGTCTCTCGCTCCTCCCCTACCCCCGCCGAGCTCCTGCGGCAGCCACAGAGGCCAGCTGCTGCCGCGTCCCTCCAGCAAGAAGGAGGGCACGACGCCGGCGGCATCCAGCGAACATCCCTTGTTCAGAGGACACGCTGGGTTGGCCAGGCCTTTGTCAGATCTGCAACACAGTGAGAGGCTCTCCCGGCCCAGGCTGCTTCCTCCTCCTTCATCTTCTCTTTGCTTGATTTTATTTGAAACAGACAAGCACGAGGCGCATATGTGTATGTACAGGCTACAGAGTGATGGCTTTACCCCCTTGGCCCTTCATCTTCCCACAGGCCTTTCACCAGCCTGCTCCCCACCCCCAACACCTCCTCAGAGAGCTCTCGTACCCATGTCCCCATCTCAGAGGCTCAGGTGACACGGCACACCCTGCCTGGTGAACCAGAAGTGCTCAGCCCATGTTCATGACCCGGACCAGAGGCTCTCTGGAGGCTGGAAGGCGGTGGTGTCTGGAATTCACAGAGCAGGAGAGGGGCACTGATGGTTGGAGGATCTCAGTCAAGAGGTGAAGGAGGTAGGGGAGCACGGAGAAGGGGGCTCATGCCCCTGGGGAAGGGCACACACACAAGGAGCTCCCAGGGACTGACTGGCATTGCTGGCTGGCTTGAGCCCTGGGAGCAAGCGGCTGCAGAGGTCAAGAGACTGGAAAGGCTGGCGCCGCGGCTCAATAGGCTAATCTTCCGCCTTGCGGTGCTGGCATACCGGGTTCTAGTCCCGGTCGGGGCACTGGATTCTGTCCCGGTTGCCCCTCTTCCAGGCCAGCTCTCTGCTGTGGCCCGGGAGTGCAGTGGAGGATGGCGCAAGTGCTGGGCCCTGCACCCGCATGGGAGACCAGGAGAAGCACCTGGTTCCTGCCTTCAGATCAGCACGGTGCGCCGGCCACAGCGCGCCGGCCATGGCGGCCATTGGAGGGTGAACCAACGGCAAAGGAAGACCTTTCTCTCTGTCTCTCTCACTGTCCACTCTATCAAAAAAAAAAAAAAAAAAAAGAGAGAGAGAGAGAGAGAGAGTGGACCAAGAACTCACAGCTAGCAAGCAGACAGAGCTGGGATGGAACTCGGTTCCATTATGTATTAGACCTCGGTCGGGAAGGACAAGGACCACGTGGTACTGGTGGGGGTGGTGCTTACCCCTGACAGCAAGTTTGACACCAGACCACCACATGGACTAGATGCTTCCAGAATGTTAGGTAGGGCTGGGGGGAAGGGTGGGCGAGGGTGCACTTATGGAATAACAGAGGCTCCTTTCTTTCTTTCTTTCTTTCTTTCTTTCAAGATTTATTTATTTATTTGAAAGTCAGAGTTACACAGAGAGAGGAGAGGCAGAGAGAGATATAGAGAGAGAGGTCTTCCATCCGATGGTTCGCTCCCCAATTTGCCACAACGGCCAGAGCTGTGCCAATCCGAAGCCAGGAGCCAGGAGTTTCTTCTGGGCCTCCCATGCGGGTGCAGGGCCCAAGGACTTGGGCCATCCTCTACTGCTTTCCCAAGCCACAGCAGAGAGCTGGATCAGAAGAGGAGCCGCTGGGACTAGAACCGGAGGCCGTAAGGGATGCCCGCGCTTCAGGCCAGGGCGTTAACCCGCTGAGCCACAGTACCGGCCACAGAGGCTCCTTTCAATGGGGGGGCGGGGGGGGATCAAGGGCAACACCTCCAGGCAACACCTCCAGGGACTGAGACAGGCAGTGTGCCAAGGCCCCAAAGCTTAGCTGGTTTGGATTTGATGGAGGCCGGGGTGGCTGCGGCGGGGGTTGGCAGGTGAGGCCACCAGGTGCCGCCACCCTGGAGTTTTCAGGGCGGCCCGAAAGCAAGAACCCGCAGGCCGGGCGGCTGTGTGCGTGCGTAGGACAGGGAGAAGGCCGGCCTGGAGGCCGCGGGCCGAGGTCTGGGGCGTCGGCGCGGACCGGCCGGTGACGTCACGGCGCTCGCGGCGCCGCCTGTGACGCCACGGACCGAGCCCAGGGGCGTTCTCGGGTCGGCCGGCGCGAGGAGCCGCCTGTGGCGTGCGCGTGGCCGCGGCCTGAAGATGAACGGGGCTTCCAAGCCGTCTCCGCTCAAGCTGGGTGGGTGCGCGCCCCCGCGCGGGGCCTGGTTGCTATGGACGCAGCCGCGGCCGCTGGCGGGCGGGGGCGCGCAGGGCGGCGGGGGGTGCCGCGCAGCCTCCGTGTCCCCGGGCCCGGCGGGTGAGGCCCACGCTCACAGCCCGGGGCGGCACCATGAAGTCTCTCAAGAAGGAATCCCGCCTCAGAATACCTGCGAACAAGTTCATGGAGCCCACAGAGAGCGTCAAAGGTTGGCGCTGGCTGCCTTGGGCGTCCAGGAGAACCGGACAGGGCCCGGGGTTCTTAGGATGGGGGCCAGGTCACGGGCCCTGGTGGGTGGGGGATGACTTCGGGGGAGGAGGTTTAAAGATTACCGGGAAGTGGGAGCCTTGGGCGCCATGGACAAGGCAGGGACCCTGGGGAGGGAAGGCGCGCCGTGCACCGGGCCTTGACACAGGGACGCGGGGCTTCGGGCAGCAGCGGTGGGCAGGTGGCCTTGGGTGCGAAGGCACCTCTCCAACCCTGTGTAAGGGAGGTAACCAGGAGGCAGGCTCCCCGGGCTGGGTGAGTGCAGAATAGCCAGAACAGGCTTTAAGGCTAGGTGGGTCAGGAATGGCGCCCCTGGGAAGAGGGATTGTGGTGACGAAACCCAGCACCTGGCTGTGTATCCTAGCGCGGGTGTCCCCGAAGAGCCTGCTGGAAACACCCAGAAGGAAGCCCGGCTCGGCTCCTTGTTTCCCATCCGCCGTCTCCTGCCACATGCCTCTTTGCAGCCACTGGGGCGCTTGTCCGGCTTGGTTAACCCGGAAGGAGTCGCTAGACAGGACTGCTTCCTGGTCTCCACAGCTGCCCTGTGGCTCAGATGGGAGAGTCACAGGGTGTGTGACAGCAGGCTGACCCCCAGCAACGGGTTCCCCATTGCAGCCCGCCCCTCTTCAGTCTTTCTTCACTGCTTCCCTTTGCCCAGTGCTACTGTATGTGAGCCCTGTGGGGGTCAACAGGGGTGTCAGTAATTACTGTGCAAACTTGGTCCTCATAGAAAGGCACATGGGGGAAAAAGTGGGGGAGTAGGTGTAGGGGCATCTGCTACCCTGGTTAAGCTGCTGTTTGGGATGCCTGCATCTCATTGGAGCACCTTGGTTCAAGGCCTAGTTCCACTTCTGATTGCAGCTTCCTTCTAATGGATACACTGGGAGGGGGCAGATGATAACTCAAGAAATTGGGTCCCTACCACCTACATGGGAGACTGGAATTGAGTTTCTGGCTCCTGGCTTCACTCTGACCCAGTCCTGGCTATTGCAGGCATTTGGGGGAGTGAACCAGTAAATGGAAGATCTCTCATTCTCTGCCTTTCCTTTTTCTTTCTATTTTTTTTTCTTCTTTTTAAAGATTTATCTATTTATTTGAAAGGCAGAATAAGAGAGAGAGAACAAGCTTCTATGTGTTGGCCCACTCCCCAGATGGCTGCAACAGCTGGGGCTGGGCCAGGCTGAAGCCAAGTGCCAGGAGCTTCATCTGAGTCTCCCGCTTGGGAGGCAGGGGCCCAAGAACTTGGGCCATGTTGCACTTCTTTCCCAAGCACATTAGCAGGGAGCTGGATCAGAAGTGGAGCAGCTGGGCCTTGAACCAGTGCCCATATGGGATGCTAGCATTGCAGGTGGCAGCTTAACCCTCTGTGCTACCATGCTGGTCCCTTTCTCTGCCTTTCAAATAAAATGAAAATAAATTTTAAAAAAAGAAGAAGAAAGAAACTCAGAGTCTAATGAGGACATAGAGGAGCATTCTGACAAATGTAGAAATAGAAATGTGGATACAGGCACCCATTGGGGATCAGGAGGGCAAAGCACCAACCCTTGGATGCTAGAGTTAGGAGAAGGTTTTCTGAAGAAGGTGCCATTTATGGAAGACTTAAAAAAAAAAAAAAAAAAAAAAAAAAAAAAAAAGAAGAAGCAGCAGCAGCTTGCTTTTGCTCTTCAAGGTCTAGAAAGCGGCGTTAAGTTCTTGGAGCTGTGAGCATGGGAGCCAGAGGGGCCGCCTAGGGAGCCAGGGGCCCAAGCATGAAAGGGTGAGAAAGGCTGGGTGTGCTCTTGCCGGCCCTGGGAAGACCCAGCCTGGCGTCCTGGGGAGAGCTCAGAGTGAGGGGAGGGCCAGGCAGGCCTGGGGCCAAGGGGCTCCCTGGGAGGCCCAGAAAACCAACAAGCGCTTGGTAGCTTTTCAGCATGGCTTTTTTTTTTTTTTTTTTTTTTTTTTTGATGCTTCTGCATAGTACAAAAGGCCGATGCTGTTTCGTGACACACTTTCTAATAGTTGAGAGAGAAAAATGTCTGGTCCCCCTTTTCCAAGGGTAGTCCAGCCTCTCCTAGCCGCCGCCTCCTGCTCGCCCAGTTTCTGGGAGACTGTAATCAGATTTGAACTTTCTTCTGTAAACAAATCAAGGAATGATCTCTCGCTGCGTGTTTATTTTTAACAAGGGGAGATTTCGTTTAGTCAAATAGCCCATGAGTTAAGGACATGCACCTAAGTGAGGAGGGGAACCAAAAGCGTTGAACTTGAAAGTTACCTTTCTTCCTTAGCTATCTCTTAGGGAAGCTGTAACACGGTAAGGACAGTGCTCCCCCACCCCACCCCCCAGTACCACGCAGCTAATCATCTTGTGCTGTGTTTCTCCAAGCAAAAACGCAGGCAAATCTGGTGCCTGTGAATTTGTTTAGGGACCTGAGAGCCCTTCTGAGTGCCAGGTCTCTCCCTGGTCTTGTTGCTAAGAAACAAAAGCCTCCCAGCAGTACCAGACCTCACTGTCTTCCCCCCCCCCCCGCCCCACCCCCATAAAGCTCTGCCTGGTTGGGACAGTCCCCACCTTGATTCCTTCAATGCAGCCCTGAGGTCAGAGTTTCCCAAAGACTTCAATCAACCCTAAAAAAGAGAAACATTTAGGTAAAACGAGACTCAGAAAAAGAGTCCAAGGTTCTTTCTCCATAGTCCCTCCTCTCCCACCCCTCACCCTCACCCCACCTGAGCCCCCTGACCCAGCGGAGTTGTCATCCCAATGCCCCATGAAAGGGGCTGGCTCCTTCAAGCCCCTCAGCTTGGGTTTCAGTAGCAGGACACCCCTCCCCACCGCGGGCAGTCCTGGAGTGAGCCCTGGGGCTCCTCCTTTCTGGCCGGTCTCCCCAATTTGCCTTTGCCCCACGGTCCACCTGGCTCCCTCTTGGGTGGATCATTTGGAAATGCTAACTCTCGTCAGCTCTTTCTCCTGGACCGAAGATCAGATGACTGAACCATCCTTTTAAAGCCGCCATGCCCTGGTTTCCTTCTCATCCCCAACAACACACCCCTCCCCTCTGGCAAGCATTCCCCTGCCAAGCTCAGCCCTGTCTCCAGGGGTGCCCAGTCTGTGACCTACCTGGAACATCTCCGTTTACTGCTGCACCTGTACAAAGCCCGCCTCTCCTTCAAGGCCCGACCTAGTCTGGGAAGCCACCTCTGCGGCTGCTCCTCTGAACCTTCTTTAGAGCCCCGAACTGTGTGATCCCACGGATCCACTCCCTCTTTGATGTCTGACCGAACCTATTGCCTGTGCCGCTAACGCAGGCTCCTGGAGCGTCAGGGTTGCTGGCAGTGTCTGCCGCGTTCTTCAATTCCTCAAGAGAAGGAGACATTTCATTTTGAAAATAATTTTTTATTAATCTAACTTAAAGGCTGCGAGAGAAGTCTCCCATCCTCAAATGCCTGCATTAGCCATGGCTGATCCAGGAGCCAAGAACTCAGTCCAGTCTCCCATGTGGGTGGCAGGGACCCAAGCCCCCCAGCCATCATCTGCCTCGCAGGGTGCACATTAGCAGGAAGCTGGAATGGCGACTGGAACTGGGACTGGAACCGGGACTGCAACCCAGCCTCCCATCCAGTATGCGATGCAAGTGTCCCGACCGGTGGCTTAGCCACTGTACTGTCCCTTTTAAACTTTTTTTTTTTTAATTAATTTATTTATTTGAAAGGCAGAGTTACGGGGGTTGGGGGTGAGCTTCCATCTGCTAGTTCACTCCTCAAATGGCTGCAATGGCCAGGGCTGGGCCAGGCTGAATCCAGGAGCCAGAAGATTCCTCCAGGTCTCCCATGTGCGTGCAGGGGCCCAAGGACCTGGGCCATTCTCTGCTGCCTTCCCAGGCACATTAGCATGGAGTTGGATTGGAAGGGGAGCAGCCAGGACTCAAACTGGCACCCATATGGGATCCAGTACTGCAGGCTGTGGCCTAAGCTGCTGCACCACAGTGCTGTCTTCCCCCTTCTACTTTAAACTTTCATACCATCTTCTCTATAGTTTATGACATGTAGGAGGTGTTTGGTAAACATTTTCTAGGATGAATTTGACTTTGTATATATTTTAATAAATGGTTTATTAACTAAAATACCCAGTTCCCTGCCTGAACACTGATTATATTACATTCAAGATGACTTTCTCAGAAAAACCTCAGACCAGGATTTCCCTGCCTAATTCAGTCGGATACAAACATGAAAAATTAGTTTCTCCATCCCTGGAGCAATGGGGGCATTGGTCGTCAGTGGTGAAGGTTTGTATTTATTCATACGTGGTAATTACACCCCCACCAGTAACAAACATGCTTCAGGAGATGTTTCTCTCCTTGGGAAGATATAGGTGCAGCCAAGATGCAGAGGAAGCAAATGTCCTGGAAATATAAATAATAAATAGTACCAAGATATTTATAAAATCAAAACTTCAGCCGGCGCCATGGTTCACTAGGCTAATCCTCCGCCTTGCGGCGCTGGCACACCGGGTTCTAGTCCCGGTCGGGGCACCAATCCTGTCCCGGTTGCCCCTCTTCCAGGCCAGCTCTCTGCTGTGGCCAGGGAGTGCAGTGGACGATGGTCCAAGTGCTTGGGCCCTGCACCCCATGGGAGACCAGGAGAAGCACCTGGCTCCTGCCATCGGATCAGCGCGGTGCGCCGGCCGCAGCGCGCCTACCGCGGCGGCCATTGGAGGGTGAACCAACGGCAAAGGAAGACCTTTCTCTCTGTCTCTCTCTCTCACTGTCCACTCTGCCTGTCAAAAAAAAAAAAAAAAAAAAAACTTCAGGGGCCGGCACTGTGGCGCAGCGGTTAAAGCCCTGGCCTGAAGCACCAACATCCTATATGGGCACCAGCTCTAGTCCCAGCTGCTCCTCTTCTGATCCAGCTCTCTGCTATGGCCTGGGAAAAGCAGTAGAAAATGGCCCAAGTCCTTGGGCCCCTGCACCCACGTGGGAGACTTGGAAGAAGCTCCTGGCTCCTGGCTTCGGATCAGCGCAGCTCTGGCTGTTGTGGCCACCTGGGGAGTGAACCAGCGGATGGAAGACCTCTCTCTCTGTCTCTGCCTCTCTCTCTGTAACTCTGTATTTCAAATAAATAAAGCAAATCTTTAAAAAAAAAAGAATTCTAAAAAAAAAAAAAGCAAAACTTCAGGGTGGTGTTTGGTGAGGCAGCTCCATTGCCACTTGAGGTGGCTGCGTCCCTCTTCAGGGTATCTGATTCGAGCCCTGGTTACACCGCTTTCACTCCGGCTTCCTGCGAATGTTCTCGGAAGGCAGCAGAGGATGGCTGTCACCTCCGTGGGAAACCCAGATGGAGTTCCAGGCTCCTGGCTTTGACCTGGCCTAGCCCTGGAGCCTGCAGGCATTGGGGGAGTGAACCAGTGGGTGGAAGATACCCCTCTCCCTCTTTCTCAGTCTCTCTGCCTTTAAAATAAAACAAAAAACATTTAAAAAGCAAATCTTCAAGTGGTACCAGTTCTCTTGGGGACTGCCACCAGCTTCAGTGAGTTTGTGGAGAGGTGAGGTGGGAGCAGAGCTTAAAGCCCAAGGCTAGGCTGAATTTAAAGTTAGGTTTGGAGGCTGGCGCCGTGGCTCACTAGGCTAATCCTCCGCCTTGTGGCGCCAGCACACCAGGTTCTAGGCCCGGTCGGGGCACCGATCCTGTCCCGGTTGCCCCTCTTCCAGGCCAGCTCTCTGCTGTGGCCAGGGAGTGCAGTGGAGGAGGGCCCAAGTGCTGGGCCCTGCACCCCATGGGAGACCAGGAGAAGCACCTGGCTCCTGCCATCGGATCAGCACGGTGTGCCAGCCACAGCGCGCCTACCGTGGCGGCCATTGGAGGGTGAACCAACGGCAAAAGGAAGACCTTTCTCTCTGTCTCTCTCTCTCACTGTCCACTCTGCCTGTCAAAAAAAAAAATAATAATAAAAAATAAAGTTAGGTTTGGAATGATTCCGACTTGGTGGTTTGCTTATTTTACCATCGATTATATGGGCATTTCTTTAAAAGATAGTTTGGTTTTGTTAACCCACACACCTGCCATGATGTTTTTAGTGATACTAAAAGACTGGGCTACTGTGAGAAGCAATGGATAAAGCCAGACTTTGTTTTATTTATTTATTTATTTATTTGAAAGAGTTACAGAGAAAGAGGGAGAGATTGTCCATCTGCTGGTTCACTCCCCGGATGGCCGCAACAGCCAGGGCTGGGCAAGGTCCAAGCCAGGAGCTTCTTCTGGGTCTCCCACACCAGTAGCAGGGGCCCAAGCACTTGAGCCATATCTGCTTCTTTTCCCAGGCTCATTAGCAGAGAGCTGGATCAGAAGTGGAGCAGCCGGGACATGAACCAGCGCTCGTATGGAATGCAGGCGCTGCAGGCGGAGACTTAACCTGTTGTGCCACAGCACTGGCCCCAGACTCTGTTTTAAACGTCCTGAAGTCAGGAGGCAGGCTTTCCTGGGCTTGTTTTGTGAAGGGCCTTACCTGAGACCATCCTGAACTAGAGGGGAGAAGACGGGGTGGCCATGGAACCCGGGGAGCCCTGCGTGGGAGGCAGGCAGGGAGCGCGTCCTCTCCTGCCCACTGAGTTGTCCATGCCCAGCTCTGGTGACTGCTTGAGAGCAAGGCCCGTTCCCCCGACTTTTGTCCAGTGCGGTCCGTGAGCCGCCGTCGGTATCCATCACGCCCTTACTGTGGCAGACTCCTAAATGCTCTCATCTCCACATGGCGCCCCCGATCCATCCCTTGCTGAGCCCTTCCGGTGACTCACCGAGCTCCGGGGTATGGCTCCCACTTCCTCTCCGACTCTTGCTTCCCACCTGCCACCTCGCTACGCTCCAGCTATTTAAAAACACATGCTTGGCGCTGCGGGCGTGGGTCTGCGCCACTCTTGCCTCCAGGCCCCTCGATGCCGTTCCCTTGGGAATGCCTGCTCCCAGTGCTGTTTCCCTGGCCTTCATCCTTCGGCTCTCATTGTAAGCATCACCTCCTGAGCAAGCCCTCTCTGACCCCACAGGTGCCCCCGTAGTTGCTGGGCATGAGCTCTTTGAACACTGAGATCTGGAACTAGCACAGTACCTGGCACATAGGCGCTGCCTGAATGGTCTTTATTAAAGGAAATAATATGGAACAAGTGCTCCATGGAGTATGTTCCCCTTCCCCCCAGAGCACCTGCATTTGAACCAGTGCCTTAGGAAATCCGGCGCCTTCACCCAGGAGAAGAGATCAGTGCCAGCACTGAAGGAGGCCAGGAAAACATCTAATCCATTGGCCCCAAATCAGCAGCATCAGAATCACCCAGAGAGTTTTAAAAAGCACAGCTCCCCAGCTCCCCAGGCCCTGGCTCCACGAAGGAGCCAAGAAGTGGTATTTAGGGGGCCTGGCTTTGGGGTGCAGTGAGTTAAGCAGCCGCCTGTGGTGTTGGCATCTCATAAAACGCTGTTTCAAGTCCAGGCTGCTGCACTTCCAATCCAGCTCCCTGCTAATGCACCCGGAAAAGCAGCAGAACATGGCCCAAGCGCTGGGGTCCCTGCACCCATATGAGAGACTCAGACAGAGTTGCAGGCTCCTGGCTTGGGCCTGGCCATGGCTCAGCCGTTGTGGCCATTTGGGGAGTGAATCAGCAGGTTCACCCTGTAACTCTCTGTAGACCATGCCGGCCTCTCACTCTGTAACTCTGCCTTTCAAATAAATAAATTAGTCTTAAAAATAAAACTCTCCAGGAAGATTCTGGGGCAGTCATGGGATTCGTATTTGGGAAGCACTGATTTAGCCCAACTTCTTGTTTTCACAGATGGGAAGACTGAGGCCTACAGAGGTTAAGTGATGTGTACCCAGTGTTGTCCGGCTTTAGGTCACATGGCCTGAAATGGAACAGCTGCTTGTCTCCGTCCTGGCTACTGAAGCTTCAGTCCCTGGCAGACCGGGGGAGGGGGCGGGGGAATGCTGCCCGGCCTCTGCTCCCCTGCCGGTGGCCATGCAGTCTAATCGAGATGTGTGGTTGGTTTGGGTTTTTTAGCAGTTACACATACAGGAGAATTTCTTTAAGCACTTAGAACTTTCTGCTTCTCTTCAGAAAAGAAGCGGCCAAAGGTCCCTGAGCAGCCCACACCCCCCATTCAGGAAGAGCCTGAGCCTGTTAGCAATGTGCTACAAGGAGATGATATTCTCGCCTTGGCCATTAAGACAGAAGACCTGAAGAAGGTAGGGACGGGGCCCTCCTGCGCAGTCTGGAACAGCAGCCACGCCCACAGCCTCTCCACCTGCTCCCTTCTCACAGGGAGGGGCACATTCCATGGAAAAATCCATTGAACTCGGATCCTTTTTACTATAGCACCTAAAGGAATCTAGTATGTTGTATGTTTTTACCATGTCCAAGATTTGTACAGAGCCACAGGCAAATGAGAGCGAGAGGTGTCATGCGTCCCAGAAGGGCAGGCAGGTGGCCACATCCCCATTTCGCAGATCGGAAAATGGGTTTTGGCAGCAAGGTCACAGATGTGGCTGAAGCTGCTAAACCCCGCCCCCACACTCCACCTGGAAGAGGCAGCAGGTGTTAGGGCTTTGCCTCCAGGACGTTAGCAACCATGTGTCTGTGACACGGGCCTCTCCTCCAGAGAACATATGGACAGAGCTGGAGAAACAGATTTGTCAGCCCTCAGGAATGCCACCGGGAACTGGGGCAGAGGAGATGGCCGGTGCTCTCCCTCCTCCCCGCCTCGGCTGGAAGCCGCCTCTGTTTCCTCTCTCTTTAGCAACACATTCCTCGTCTTACGGAAACGGAAGACAAACCTGTCATCACACAGAAATTCATCATCCGAAAACTCAAACCCAAGGATGCTCGCAGGAAGGTCTGCCGCTTAGTAGCGCATCCTGCTAGTCCGGATGTCATCACCAAGCCCCTGGACTACTATGGTAGGCCCAGGCTGGGCCCCGGCCCCGCCCGCCTGTGATTTCGTGGGCCCGCCCTGGAGTGGTTTCTATCAGCCTGTCCTCCCCTTCCCTCTCCTGCCCCTTCAGGTCCAGGCAACAGCTTCGGGAGCAGTGACCAGATCCTGCCGCACCATATCTTGGGGAGTCTCCAAGACTTTAAGAGGATAGCAGTTGCTCGGGGGAATACCCAGGTGGGTTTACGCAGAGCTGCCGGAGGAGAGATGTGACCGAAGGCCTTTCAGTCCCCACCTGGCAGAGCTGCACAGGGCGGGGTTAGAGACACAGTCCTGTCTCTGGGCCTGGAGTCAGAGGTGCTAGCTGCCCCTCCCCTGAAACACCCACTTCCATAGCAAGTCGCAGAAGCCAGCGCACATGCCTCAGCTGCCAGAGACGTCCTGTGAGGACACTGAGGTGGTTTCGTGCAGCCCAGCAGTGGGTCTGGGTGGGCTGAAGCCTCAGGCCTGAGGGTCCCTGCTCCTTGTGTCCCCCTCCTCTTCTGTGCCCCTGCTACATTTCCCCTCCTGGAGCTGGCTTACTCTTGTACACACCCCTCTCGTGGCTTTCCCAGCATGCCAGGCTTCTGTCCATCTCTCAGGTACCAGGGGACCTGGGGTCATGCAAACAAAATAAAACAGGCTCAGCTACCCCTGGTGAAGGTGGCAGTTATCAGTTGTGAGGACAGCCACGCTAGAAGATGTTGGCCACAGTCTTAGAACAAAAGTCTCCTGTCTGGAGGGGACAGGACTGGAAGCCGCTTCCAAGGCCTTCTGGCTGCGGGATCTATTTTTTGTCAGTCGCCACCCTGGGGTCCTCGCAGAGCAGGACACCAGCAGGGATCCAGGTGGCGAGAAATTTCTGCTCAGCCAGAGTCCAGAGCCTTCCCCCCACCCTCCACGTGCCCTTTGTTCTACTTTGCAGCTGGCTGAACTCATCCACAGCCCGCCCTGTCTGTTGACCCTCATCTCAGCTAAAGAAGAATCGAAGCAGAAGACCCCAAAGGAAAAGAAGAGACTTCCCTGGGCCCCACCTCCCAAGCACAACTTTCTAAAAAACTGGCAGCATCACCTAGCCCTGCGGAAGAGGCAGCAGGAAGCCCTCAGTGGTGAGCAGAGTGGACGGGGCTCCCGCCTGGCCTCCATCCGCCATGGGGACTCTGGCCTGTTTTTTTTTTTTTTTTCCCCTCTCTCTTGACCTATTCAGAATCTGGATGTGGACTGACCACATTTGTATTGTTCACTCCCAAGAGCTTCTCACTCTTAAGTCTAAGTAGGTCCCCAGATTAGCCCAGTGAGTGGGACTGCTCTATGTGGCCTTCCGCAGGGCCCCTTTGTGTTCTGACCTGGTGGAGGGGCTGCAGTCACGTGCCTCTCTCTCTCTCTCTCTCTCTCTCCCTCTCTAGAACACCTGAAGAAGCCAGTCAGTGAGCTGCTGATGCACACTGGGGAGACCTACAGACAGATCCAGGAGGAGCGAGAATGCATTGACCGTTCACTTCCAACACAGCATGATGGGAAAGTGAGGATGGCCATTCCCAGGAGCCTGGGGCCCCTCCAGCTGCGGCTGGGGGGAGGGAGGCGCAGATCCTGGACACCGAGGCCGGCCTGTCTCAGTTTACAAAGTTGGGGATCAGTTACAAAGCATCGTCAAGCCTGGAGGCCTTTATGGTCCTAATGTTGGGTGTTGGGGGACCGGTCAGCTAAGTAATTCAGCTTGTGGTAGTCACTGTAGTCAGTTTGAAGAGGAAGCTATCACAGGCACTGAGTTACTAGAGCAGGCTTAGCGTTTGTCTCCCAAAAGCTTGGACTCCAGCTTTTGGACCACGCCAGGCGCCCTGTTGAAGTCTGCTCTGCCGATGCTGTGCCCGCAGCAGCCCGCACCAGGTGTAGTCCGCACCGGGGCAGCCTGCAGACTGGAGAGAGAGTGCGGCTATGCCCCTGGGGCAGCAGCGAGTTCCCCAGAGGGAGCATCTGGAGTCCGTGCTGCCCATGTATGTCCACCTCTGGCCCAGGCAGGTGTTGGAGCGTTGAGGTGCTCTGAGTCGTCCGTCTTCCCTCGCCAGGCCTATGAGGAGCCCGGTGGGTTCTGGGCGCCGCTGGAATACCTGGGCAATGAGATGACAGGTCTGCTCATGACCAAGACAAAAACGCAGCGTGGCCTGGTGGAACCAGTCACACACATCAGGAAGCCCCGCTGCATCCAGGTGGAGACAGGTGAGGAGCGGACGGCTGCCAGCTGGCCTCTGGTGCCTGGGCCCAGAGTCAGGGCAGTGCGGCCGTAACAATCGTGGCTCTGCTGTGAGACAAACTTGGGACTGCTTCCTAGTTCCGAGTGGCGTTAGGCAAGCCCCAGAACCTTCTCTCGAGCAGAATGGTGATGGGAGCGGTAGGGAAGGCAGAGGAGCAGCGCAGCCCGTAGCCCTGTCCTCTACAGCACAGGGCAGCCGCACGCAGCTCCTGGAGTCCTGCAGGCTGGCAGTGTAGACAGCCTCCCGGGTTGTGAAAATGAGTGTGGAAAAGGGTTTTATAAATAACTTGTATATTGATTATATGTTGAAATAACCATATTTTGAATATATTGGGTTAAAGAAACTAACATGAATCTCACCTGCTTTTTTTAAAAAAAAAAAAAAAACACCTTTTCCATGTGGCATCTAGAACATTCAGGGTGATGCAGGTGGATGCATTCTGTTTCTGTCAGACAGCCCTGCTCCGGAGCCGGACACAGCCTAGGGTTCGGGTCCCAGCTGTCTTGGGCTTGTGAACCCCAGCGAGTTTGTTTGCCTGCTCTGACCTCAGCTTCTCTGGTTTAGAGAGGATGAAACGAGGGAACTAAGGGGCCCTGGTTCAGCACGATGGTGCTATGGTGATTTTTTGCCATAATGCAAATGTTGGGTTGTTTGGAAGTTCGTTTTGCAGGAGGTTCCGGGCAAGAGCACCGGGGTCCAGCTGTCCCTGGGAAGCTGTATTTTTCACCCTTCCCAGAAATGGTGCTGGGCCAGGCACCCTCAGAGCCCGTGAGAAGTGGGGCGGGAAGGGGAGGCCCAGCAGCCCGTGCTGAGGGTCCCGGAACTGGCACGCTCCAGGGTTGCTGGCCCAGAGGGATGCTTGGTACCGCTACACCTGGGACCGAAGTGTGTTTCTGGTCTACCGGCGCAAGGAGCTGCGGGGCCTCCCGGCGGAGCGAGGGCTGAGCCAGCAGGTGGGTCATGCATCCTTGCTCTAGTCTAGGCCCCTTCGGATGGTGCCTGGCTTCCGGCAGCTAATCTGTCGCTTCTCGGTCTCTCGGAGGACACCGATGGCCTGGAGGTGGTGGGCAGAGGGCAGCTCTCCTCGGCTGTGGCAGCAGAAGACAGCACAGCATTTGAGAGGAGCCAGGAAAGCTCCTCTGAAGACACGGTGCATCTGTGAGTCCAGCCCGTGCCCCGGGAGAGAAGCCGAAGCGAAGCAGTGAGGGGCAACCCCCTCGCTGAGACCAGGCCGCGGCCATGGCAGCCTCTGCAGCGGCGGCCGCCCCTCCTCCGGCCCATTCCCGCACCCGTGCTGGCTTTCCCTCACCATCTGCTCCTCTGCCGCTCTGAATGGGGATTTCCCCGGCGTTCCTTTGCTGGTTATATGGGGCCCGCCGCCTCCCACTGCCGTGTACCGAGAGCCGTTCTGCTGGGAGGCTGGAAGAGGCGTGTTTCTAGAAGCCGCCTGCCCAGGGGAACGGAGCTCCAAGGTGCAGGGCAGAGCTGGCCACTCCTCAAGCCTGGCTGGCAGCCCTCTGTGTGGGTTCTGTGGAGCATGACCACGGCAGTTTTGCAGATAATAACTCCTGGGTTTTTCCTTTTTCTTTCTATTTTTAAGATTTATTTATGTATTTCAAAGTCAGAGCTACAGAGAAAGAGAGAGAGAAAGGAGTCATCTACTGGTTCACTCTCAAGATGGCCACAACAGTCAGGGCTGGGCCAGGCTGAAGGCAGCAGCCAGGAGTTTCTTCTTGGGCTCCCGTGTGGGTGGCAGAGACCCAAGCACTTGGGCCATCCTCCACTGCTTTCCCAGGCCAACAGCAGGGAGCTGGGTCGGAAGTGGAGCAGCTGGGGCATGAACCGGCGCCCATCTGGGATGGCGGCGTCACGGGCGGCAGCTTCACCTGCTACGCCACAGAACCACAACGGCTGCCCCTCCTGGGGTTTTCTTACAGAGACTTACTGGCCAGTTACCCCGATGCGGTCTCCATGCCTATTCTTGGCCCCTCTCTGCTGTTCTGTGGGAAGCCAGCTTGCTGGATCAGAGGCAGCAACCCACAGGATAAGGTACAGCCACCTTCACCCTCGCTCACCTGCAGGAAGGGCCTCCTCTGCTGGTGCAGCCCCAAGGTGACTCTGGCAGTCACAAGGAGCCGGCTCAGGCTCTTATTTGCATTTTTATCTGGTCATACACTCAACGTGTCTGAAAATGGTAACAGCAACACTAACCTGAGCAAGAATAAAATCACAAGGCTGAAAAGAGAGTGTCACAAGCCATCCGGTAGCCTTCAGGCTGGTTAATAAGCATGCTCTCTCACACAGGTATTCCTTTTTAAAACCATTAGTTTATTTTTATTTCTTTGAAAGGCCAAGACAGAGAGATCTTCCAGCTGCCAGTTCACTCTCCAAATGCCCACAACACCTGGTGCTGGGCCAGGCTGAAGTCAGGCGCCCAGAACTCAATGTGGGCCTAGCACTTGGGTGGCAGGGACCCAGCTACTTGAGCCATGACATGCTGCCTCCCCGGGGTGTACATCAGCAGGAAGCAGGAATTGGAAGCTGGGCTGGGTGCTCACAATCTGGGATGCAGGCATCCCAAGTCTTAACTGCTGCACTGAACGCCCATCTCTTAAGCTTCTAAAATAGTCTTCAGAAACTAAGGAACAGCAATCTCTTTTCTGTTCTTTGTCTTTTAAAGATGTTTTTATTGAGAGAGTTTCCATCCGCAGGTTCACTCCCCAGATGGCCACAATGGCTGGGGCTAGGCCAGGCCGAAGCGAAGAGCCAGGAGCTTCTTCCAGGTCTCCCATGTGGGTGTGGGGGCCCAAGCACTTTGGCCATCCGCTGCTGCTTTCCCAGGCCATTAGCAGGGAGCTGGATTGGAAGTTGGAGCAGCCAGGACTCGAACCTTCGCCCATATGGGATGCCAGCATTGCAGGTGGCAGCTTTACCTGCTATACCACAATACTGGCCCCAAGAGCAGGAGTCTTGATTGGCTATAAACTCTAACCTCACTGGGGTATGATGCCACTCTGGGAGTAGCCAGACATGGGATGTAGGACCTTGGGTGCTAAACCCAGACAACTGCCCCTCCTCCAGGGCCTCCCACAGAGACTTTGCTCACATCCCTCCCTTCCCCAGAGGCATGTCGGAATCGGCGTGTGCCTGACCTTTGAGACCCTGGAAGGGGAGAAAACATCTTCAGAACTGACCGTGGTCAACAATGGCACGGTGGCCATTTGGTATGACTGGCGGCGGCGGCCCCAGCTGGACTCTTTCCAAGCCATGAAGAGGAATAGGGTGCAGCGGTTTTACTTTGACAACCGGGAAGGTACCTAGGAGGGGCTGCCCGTCTGCTGGCTCCTGGCTGGTCTGGCTTGGTCCTTGGGGTCCGGGAGATGCCAAAGTCTCCTTCGTGCCCAGCTCCTGCACGTCTGAGCCCCTCTTCCACATCGTCTTTGTCAAAGCATGATCGGATCATCCGTGTCTGCAGACAGAGCTACGGGCTCAGTCACCCACCTGGACAGGCCTGGGGCTGGTGGACCTCTGCCTGCTTGCCTGGGGCTGCCCCAGTTTTCACCTTCTTCCCCTGGAAACCTCTCCAGGGCAAACAGTCCTTTGGTCATCTGACCTGGGGCTTAGTTAGATGCGTGTGCATGGCTGAGGGCTCAGTTGACAGCCAACGTGCAGGCTTCGTTAGTGCAGGCTCTGCCAGTTCCCCCTCACTGCAAACCTCTGTCTCTCCACTCAGGTGTGATTCTGCCGGGAGAAACCAAGAACTTCATCTTCTTCTTCAAGTCTTTGACTGCTGGGATCTTCCGGGAATCCTGGGAGTTCGGAACCCATCCCACCCTCTTGGGAGGGGCTCTCCTGCAGGTCAATCTCCATGCCATCTCCCTGGCCCAGGACATTTTTAGAGACGAGAGGAAGTTACTGGAGGTAAGAAAGCTGGGACGCGCGGCCCCTGTGGACACCACATGGGTTTCCCAGGTGCCCCTCTGCAGGGGTCTTATTTCTCCCAGGCTTAGAGTGAATTTTTCACAAACAGGTAGCTGCTGTCGCTCAGCCTAGGGCTTTGTGATGTGAAAGATGGGGTGGGAGAGGCTAGGGGAGGGAGAGCTTGCCCACCAGGCATGGCCCCCCACTGGGTTAGAAAGGAATGAGACGGATCCTGGATGTGGAGACGGCATGGACGTTCCTCCCTGGGTCCAGACAGAACGATGAGCCTTCACGTTGGCGTGTACTGGGTTCCCTGCTGTGCGGTACTGTGTTTAACTGATAAGACTTCAAAACCAGAGAGAGCAATTTAAAGAGAGGGGCACATCTGCCCGCCCTCCCCTCCAGGAACTGACACAGTTGAGTGAATGTGAGTTGGGACCTGGGACTCGGCCACCTGCCCGGGGTTTCGCGATGTGGCCCCCTTTGTCCTTTGTGGGGCTGTCTGTGGGCTGCTGTGGTCAACACCCACTGCAGCCCCCAGATACAAGCCAGCTGCTTCCACTGGGCTCCACAGCGGAGATCGGAGTTTGACAAGTTTGCCTTCTTGGCTGACCATGGGACCGATGTCTCGTGTGAGATGCCCCACCCCTGGGTTTTGGTGACATCATGTGGCCAGCCATGGTTCTCAGTGGCACCCACACCCTGCGCCCCTGCCCCCTCTTCCTAACCCGACAGAAGCGCTGTGTTCTGGGACCCATAAGGAGCAGAGCTTCCCTGGGACTGCTCCTCTTGTGTCTCCTTCTCCTCCCTTTTCAGAGTGTCTGGGGAGACCCAAAGGGGAGCCTTGGAATAGGGGTGTGCACGCATGTGAGACGGGGAGGCAGACAGTGGTGGGAACTCGATCCCCCAGAAGGCACAGATCCCAGGGGGTCTGGTTCCTGTCAGCGCTGCACGGGTTTTGTGAGCCTGGGCTGCCATCTTGTGCCTCTCTCCTCTCTCCCAGAGAAAACTGGCCGCCCAGGAGGCGGTCAGCATTGCCAAGAGCCTGTTGCCGGAGCTGCTGATGGGAGTCTTGACCCCGGAGCCCACGCCGCTAGCTATGGACACCTGTCTCACCGAGGAGGACTTGTTCCACCACCGGAATCCTCGGGTACCAGCCTGGCCCTGGCCCTGGCCCTTCGTGAGCACCTCGGGTGCTTGTAACAGCAAACCCTGCCACGTGCCGGGACCTGTTCTGAGCATCTGCCAGAATCACTCACTTGCTCCGTTCTGGGAGATGGGTCGTGCCTAGATCCTCACTTGATACTGAGGACACTGGGCTGGGACTCAAACCGGCACGCACGTGGGATGCTGGCGCTTAAATGAGGTTCAGAACTTGACCCGAGGTACCTTAGCTAGTGAGAACAGCTCCACCAGCTCCTTCGTTGGAACCCAGTCTTACTTGGAAACACAGATTCCAAAAAGCTGCAGATGCTCTGGCTGAAGGGGAGGGAGGAAGCTGCTAAGACCCCAGTTGTTCCTGCTGGCCTCGTCCCTGAGTGTCCTTGAGGGGACCACGGGAAACTAGAGCCGGTTGCCTGCGCTCTGGGTGCCTGTGCCCCAGCCTCCTGCTCACGCATCTTCTCTTGCTCCTGCTGCAGTTGCATTACCAGCACCAAGTGGTGCAAAGCCTGCACCGGCTGTGGCGCCAGTACATGGTCCTGCTGCCCAAGGAGGCCTGGCCGAGCGAGGAGGAGCCCCTGGGCCCCAGGGCCCTGGTGACCGTGGTGCCGTCGTCCTATCTGGAGAAGGCCCCGGGGAGCCATGAGCGCCATAAGGGCCCGGGCTTGGATGCTCAGCGTCAAGAGACCAAGGCCTTCAGGGACAGCCGAGATTCCGCCGGACCCCAGAAGACAGGTGCGGGGACCAAGAGTGCCCCGCAGAAGAGCATCATGGAGGAGATCCTGGTGGAGGAGACGCTGGACGTAGACGGCACCCTGAGCTCCTGGGACCTGGATGGCCTGGCCCTGCCCAAGTGGAACCTCTGCCTGGAGGACTTCAGGAAGGTGCTCGCCAGACCCTGGGGAGCGGTGGTGGAGGATGGCCCCGGTGCAGCTGGGTGCCAGCGCCCCTGCCCTACACCATGCCAGAGGCCCCAGCAGCCCCCTTGCCCACGGCCAGTGAGACAAACCTCCTGAGGGCGCAGCAAGAGCAAGCTCTTGAGCCATCTCTTTATGCCTGGGGAACTTGGGCCACCGCAGTAAAGGAGGGGCTCCCCCTCTGACCTTGGCAAACCCCGCAGAAGGAACTCACGGCCACAGATCTCCTGGTGGGGGGAGGGGCAGCCCCCCGACAGACTCCCCAAGGCTGCATCCTCTCCTGGCTCCAACCACCTGTTCCGTGTCACCATGCCTGTCACTAGAGGCCACAGGATGCTCATGATGCCTGTGACCCTGCCAGGCAGCAATGGCGCTCCCTGAGGAGACCCAGAGAGAGGACGCCCTGGTCAGGCTCAACAAGGCAGCCCTGGAGCTGTGCCAGGAGCAGAGGCCGGTGCAGTCCAACTTCCTGCACCAGATGTGGTAGGCGCCCCCTGCTTCCCTCCGTAGCGCCTGGCCGGGTTCCGGGGGAGGCTGTCTCAGGGCTCCCGGGTTGTGGAAAGATCTGCAGACCCACGCCCTGGAGCCTACCCTTAACAGTCCCTGCCCGCTGCTCTCAAGAATATACCTTGTCGTCGTCGTCGTCTTTTTTTTTTTTTTTTTCCTTCCTCTTGGAGCAGAGGAATGAAAAAGGGAGAAAGCAGAGGGCAGTGAGAAGAGGGGCAGGGTCCATTCAAAGCACCCACTGCTCTGCTGGTTGTGAGCCTGCATCTTGCCTATTATTTGGAACTTGCTCCGAGTGACTTGGGGGGAGCTGAATGTATGCAGATCTCCTCCCCCTGGTCCTAGGCCCTTTTTCTCTTGGCTACCACCCGAAGAAGCCAGGGTGCATCTGAGCCCCTGCATGGGTACTGATGGGGGCGCCGGCCACTCTGAGGCCAGGCGTTTCCATAGCAGTTCACAGCACCAGAGCCTTTGCAGGGCAGGGGACTAGAGTGTCTTCAGGTTCAAGGGCAAACAGGGAATGCTGGTCTCTCCCCCATGTGTCCTGCCCTCTAGTCTGCAGCTGTGGCGAGTTGTGATTGACAGCCTGGTGAGCCACTCCCTGTGGCTGAGGGCTCTGCTGGGCCTGCCTGAGAAGGAGACCGTCTATTTGGATGTGCTGGAAGAGCAAGGTCAGGCGCCGTGTGGCCACTCGTGTGTAGTCTTCCCTGGCCCCTGCCCCATGGCGGGGCGGCCCCGGCCGCGGGCAGCCTGGGGTGGAGGCTCTGCTAGGCTGAGCCCGAGGAGCCAGCCCTGCTCTCCTTCCATCAGGACTGCAGCCCCGCAGCCACCTTAGCTCAGGGCCCTGGTGTTGCAGGTGGAGGCCCAGGGGAGTTAAATGATTTGTCCATGGTCCTATGTGGGGGAGTGCAGAGCTGGGACCGGAACCCAGGTCTCTCCCTGCACCCCCCCCCCATCCTGCTGTCCTGTTCCACAAGGTCATGCGCCTGGGCGAGAGGCTTAGGGGACAGAGCATCTGCAGGGCTCTGAATGCTGTGGGGGGCACTGACAGGGCTCCAGGCCATCACCCTAAACCTCCTCATGTGCCCATGCTGTTAGCCCGGCCCCACAGGGCTGCCATGGTGTCCTCCCCTCGCCTCCCTCAGATCAAAAATCAACCCCCGTCACGGAGGTGAAGGCAACCGTGGTGAGAGCTGGGAAGGAGGAGCGGAGAGGGGCAGCCCAGGAAAAGAAGCAGACGGGGCTCAGAGAGAAGGAGGACAAGAAAGGAGCCAAGATGCCGGGGAAGGAGGCATGCTGGGCCTGGCGGGACTGAAGGGGCTGGGGGCAGGCGGGCCTGGCTCCCCGCTGAGCTGCTGTTGTGGGCATCACTGAAGGCTGGGCCTGCCCCCGGTGTCCATGCAGGACCGTGTCAACAGCAAGAAGCAGAAGGCAAAGGACGACAAGAAAATGATGAAATCCTCCAGCCGGGACAGGCTTTCCTCTGAAGAAACTTCCCATGACAGCACCACCCCCTCTCAAGAGCCCATAGACCCCCTGGTCATGGAGAAATACACCCAGAGGCTCCACACGGAGGTGAGGGGAGAGCCCAGAGCCACGCCTCCCCCCCGCCCCCCGCTCATGCCTGCCACCATGGCCTCCCCATCAGTGCTGGGCGCATGTGGGAATCAGAGACCTCAAAGGTACACAGCACACCTGGGGTGTTAGGTGCGGAGCACTGTGGGGAAGAGAGGATGGACCAGGGCCAGGTGGGCCTCATGGGGAAGCTGACCTCCAACAGACTTGAAGGGAGGTGGGTGCAGGGTGGCCAGGTGGCCGTCCCTAGGAGGGTGCCCTAGCAGGGGGAGCAACCCATGCAGAGCGGGGAGGGCTGGCGGGTGTGGAGGGCCAGCCGGCCATGCGGGTCCAGGGTGGGCCATTGTGGGGATTCAGGGTTTTTTTTCTGGGTGAAGTGAGAAGCCCACAGGGCCTTGAACAGAGGAGTGAGAGGGTCTGGCGTGGGCTCTAGCAGCTCGCTTCAGCTGCCATCTGGAAGCAGACTGTGGGCAAAGGGGAAGGAGGCCCCTCTCTGCTGCTCCCACCTCCTGTCTGTCAGGTGCACCCGGCTTGGGAGAACGCGTGTCAGCTCGTCTCGGTCCGTTTCTGGGGCAATCTATAAGGAAAGAAGTGTGTTTGAGTTAACGGTTGTGGAGGGTGGCAAGTTCAAGAGCACGGCACCGGGGCAGCCTTGTGCTCCTTCAGGTCACGGTGGAAAGAGAAAGGCTAGCAGAGCGTGTGCAGAGTCGGCAGAGCTGAGGGGCAGCCTGGCTTCCTAGCAACCGGCTCTCTGGGTAACTAGTCCAGTCCTGAGAGTAAGAACTCACATGCCCAGGGCAGCAAGGGTGGAGCCCTCAGGAGCCAAACCCCTCTCAGGGGTCTCTCACCTCCCCACACCATTGCCTCGGGCATCAGCTCCAACGTTCCAGAAGGCAGACCTTGTTCAAACCCTAGCAAGTGTGCGTTTCCAGCCATTCTAAGGGTTCAGAGCACTGGAGAGGCTTCCTCCGATCCTTAGAGATCCAGCAGGCTCTGTTGTTTGCTCGTGTTGTGGGGGGGGGGGGGGGAGCGCAGAGCCACACTGGATAAGTCAATGGTGTGATGACCTTGCTTTGTCTTCTGATGTGGATAGCTGGGGAGCTGGGCTTACGTCATCGTCATTCTGGTAGCATGCGGGATCTCATTCGAGCGGAACTTCCGTCTGCTGCTGGTGACGTCACTGATTTTCTGGTGCTCAGTGGGGTCTAGACAGTGAGAGGACCCAGGACCCATGGGGGTAGACTTCTCGGCTCTCGGATGTGGAGGATCCTTCGTGGTCTTGGAGAGTCTGTGGATCTGCGGTCCTACGGGAAGGAACTGGGACACTGCTCCCTGGGGTCCTGTGGAGTTGCCCCTGTAACATCTGCAGGCTCTGGATGTCAAAGGGAGCCGTGCAGGTTTGACTAAGCAAAGCTTTGCAAAAACAGGACTTCCGCTGGAACTCTCAGAGCTTTGGTTACCCCTCCCCCGCTGTCCTCCTGGAGCACTGGTGACGCACAGGTGCTCTGCCCCGAGCAACCCTTTGCCCGTGGTGTCCGTCCCCTTCTTCCAGGTTTGTGGGCTGCTGGACACCCTGGTGACCGACCTCATGGCTCTGGCTGATGAGCTCAGCTCCACGTGACATGCCAAGCACGGTCTGCATCGTGCAGCTGAGCGACCTTCTGGGAGATTGGGTAGCGAATCAATAAAGAACCTTTGAGTCTCTGCCCCTGCTGCCGTGCCTCTGTGTCCTCGCTGGTGGATCTTGACGAAGTCAGCTCGTGGCCCAGGTTCCCCCGTGTGTCACCTGCCCTCAGACACCCGGGAGCCATCTGCACCCAGGGCGGTGTGGGCTGTATGGGATGATGAGCAGAAGAGCAGGCTGGGAGCAGGACAAGGACTGAGTCAGGTGACAGGACAGACAGTGCCACACCTTATTGTTCCTGCCTCGGCCCACACCTTGAGGGTCATGCTTCCTGAAGCCAGGTCTTCCCCAAGCATCATCATCAAGTGTGACAGAGTGCGAGGCTAGGAGAACCTGCCCCGAGATCCTCCCACTCAGCTGGGGCCTGGGCCCCATCCTAGTCACTGGGCTCACACCACGCCCCTGGATCCATAGAGACCACACCCCCTTGTCCTCGGCCAGAGGTGATTATTTGGGGTTTTAGTCCACCTCATCCCCCTCCTCAGACCAAGCCATCCGGCTTCAAGCCTTTTCTCTGCCTTCAAAACAGCGCCTAGACCTGAAAGCTGGGGAATGCGAACGGGGCTAGAAGAGCAGGTGCTCTCCTCTGAGTCATTCCCAGGATTGTTTCCTGTCGGTAGCAACGACTAGGGCTGGGCTTCCTGTGGGCAGTGGACTCCAGGCTCCTTTGCTAATGGCAGGAGGTCTCTAAGCTGATGGAGCAGAAAAGGTATGGGGGCAGTGAGGGGTGTGACCACGGCTGGAAGTTGCTGGGGTTTACATTTGGTGTTTCTAATCAGGACCCACATGGAGGAACAGGTTTGGAGAGAGCAGGTTACCCCTCCCACTGGGTGTTGGAAGGCTAAGTCCCCTCCATAGCAGGGCAGCTCCAGGGAGCAGTCCTGCCTACTCCTGGCTCAGGGGGGATGTAGGAGCTCCCCCACCTCTGCCCTGTCCTGCTGCAAAGGCAGAGCAAGGGTTAACTCACTGCAGGGTGGAAGTGGGCCCCCGGCTCCAGATCTGCCCCTCCTGGGCCGGCCAGTAGGCAGGCTTCCCCCTGGAGGCCGGAAGGCACTGCCTGGCTGGCAGCAGGAAGGGGTTAAGCGCCCTGCGTCCTCCTGTGTCCTGTTACTGCTGAGGCAGACCTGCCCGGCCAGCTGAGCAACTTTCCTCCGAGCCCAGTGCTGCCGGCTACAGGCAGAGCTGCTGCCCATTCTGGGGACCCTGCTGCTGCCACTCACTGAGGGTGGGACTCCGGCAGGAGGGTCCATGGTGGATGGCTTTGGAGCTGCTCCGGGGCTCTGCTCCAGGTCCAAGGGTCACTGCAGAGGCTGCCGGGGCTGGGGCTGGGGCCAAGGGAGCCCACCGCAGAGGTAAGCGTCCTCCAGGCCCCCTCCCTGGCTGCGATGGTGAATGGTGTCCCGCGTGGATATGGAGGGCAGAGCAAAGAGTGGGCTTGGGGCTCAGACTCTTTGCCAGGGCTGGGGAGTGGGCGAGAAGGGCAGGGCTTCCAGGATCTGGGGACTCCTTGCCTGCTGCCCCTCCCTCCCTGCTGCCCCAGGAGGGGACTCGGGGACACTCTCCCCACCCCAGGACTTAGCATCTCTGGTGGCGGTCCCCATAGGCTCCTGCACACCTCTGATGCCCTCCTAGTCCCAGCGCAGCCCCCACCCCCGCCCCAGAGTCCCTGGGACACAGCTACCCCAGGGCAGCCGCTTTGAGCAGGAGCTCCCTCCCCTGTCCCTCCTGTAATGACAAGGGCACCGCGGCTCCCCAGCTGCTCCAGCTGGACCCAGCACGGGGGGGGGGGGGGGGACAAGAGCATGGGGAGGGGGCATGGGCTGCTGAGGGCACCCCAGACTGGACAAACTTATGCACAGGACTGGCCAGGTCTCTGATTCTCACTCTGGGCATGCTGTCTCCCTCTGGGGATATCTTCAGATTCCCCCAGCTCCCCCCCCCCTGCAGTTTCTCCTTGGGCCCCTCTGTAGGAGACAGCTGTACCCCAACACCCACCACACCCCCTGCTGGCCCTTCTCTCTGTCCCTGCTGCCCTCTCCCCTCCCCCATTTCAGAATTGGCCTCCCAGGCCCTGCCTTCTCGGCGTCCTTCCCTCCACCTGACAGGGTCTGGCTCAAGGTCACTGCAGTAATTCCATACGCGGCTGCCCGGGGCTGCCGCTGCCACCGCCGCCGCCGCCTTATCGGCAGCCGGGTTTCTGTTTCACTCCCTTTAATTTCTGGGCATACTGTGTTCGATAAAACCCTGTGCTATAACACCGCTGGCAGCGCTCCCAGCCGCTCCCTCCCGCGTTCCTTCGCTTCTCCCCCCTCCCCTCCGTGCTCCCTGGGCCTCACCCCCCCCTCCTCCTCCCTACCCTGTCCCCTGGAACTGCAGGGCATTCAGGTGGAGCCACGTCCCTGTGTTTCTGAACCACCCCCCCCCCCCCCCCCGCTTCAGCAGAAAGTGCCCACCTTCCAGGAGAAAAGTCCCTCCAGGCTGGGGCTCACACCAGCGGCCCCCACCCAGGCCAGGCAGGAGGGCTGGGGCAGCCCGGCCCAGGGAGGGCTCTGCTGGAGCCCGGATGCCTGACTGGTTTTACCAGTTCCAGTGGCCAGCAGGGAGGGGCTTCGGTGCGAAATTATTTCCCGTCTTGACTCTGCCACCTGCCCGCTGCTCGCTGGCACTGGCCGGGGAGCTGAAGGCAGGTCTGAGTCATGGGTGAGGGGGCGGGCAGGAGTTAAACAAGTGTGGCTGTGGCATCCCCACAGAAGGCCGGACGTGCAGACTGACAGCAGGTAGGGACACTGCACTTCCTCCTGGGGCCTGTGCCCTCCCAGACAGCCCCCCAACGTACACACACAGCCTGTGGGGCAGGAGCCGGGGGTCGGCGGGGCTGGAGTGGAAGAGGGTAGAGTTGGGTGGGGGAGCAGGTCAGCCCCCTCCTGATTGCCACCTCTGGTAGCCTCCGGATGAGCTGAGGCCCAGCCAGGCTGGGAGGGTGGGCGGGGCTGAGAGGTGCAGTCTCAGAGGCTTGGGGCGAAGCAGCCCCCCCAGGGCCAGGCTGACTGCGTGTGCACACCTGTGCTCCTGATTCGGCAACGGCAGTGGCAGGGGTTCCTCTTTCTGAAAGGGCCTGGGGTGGGGTTGGGGGCTGGCTTACTCTGGGGCCTGGTCCTGAGGCTGCTGGGAGGGAGACAGCCATCGGAGGTGTGCCATGGGCTGTGGGGGTTTGCAGAGTCCTGCTGCAGGGAGCTTCCATTCCAGCTGAGCCGGTGATGCTGAGATGGTAAATCCATCCGATGAACTATTCACCAAACTGGACGACTCTGATGAGTTTTGGAGACCTAAGGGTCAGTGCCAGCTTTGTCACCTACACTCCAAGGGCTCTGCGCCCTTGTGTATCTGCCAGACACGGGTCTCTGAGAGAGGTGGCCGGCCCCCAGCGCTCCTTACGCTTGCCCTCTGGCCCGGCTCCCAGCATCGCCTCTGAGCTGCCCTTCTGCCCTGCCCGGTTCATCCCTCCTCTCCCTTACCTTTGGTCTCAGATCTCAGCTCAGCCACCTCCTCTGGGAAGTCTCCCCTGATTCCTCTCGCCTCGATCGCCGTGTGCTCCCGCATACCCACGTGGACTGTGCTCTTCTGCACCCCCTCACCTGACTGAGGGTGGACCAGGACAGCACAGTACCTGGCTCAGAAAGGGCCTCCAGGAAATAGGTGTTGAAGGAACCAAACAACAGAAGTTAACGTGCACCGGCGAGGAGGGCGGTGAGAGAAGCCAGAAAGGATAGAGCCTACGCCATCCCCTGGCGGGGGAGAAGGGGGGCCAGGGGAGCATTCCTGGGCACCCCAGCATCTCCAGGGGAGGGGGCGGCCTGGGGTCTTCCAGGCCCCCTGTGTAAGGCTCTGCCATCGTGGGCGGGTCTGATACTTCCCCAGCTTCACTTTCCCCATGTGTGAATGGTAATAATAATGGCGACGTCGCAGCGGGATTGTGACGATGGATGCGTGCAGAGCCCATGCAGGCCGCTCCTGGCAGCAGGGACAGCCGGCTAGACCTCGTGCAGTCGGTTGTGGCCCACAGCCCCTGAGTTCTAACCCTCTCTTCCTCAGCCCCATGTGGACCCCAAGGACACAGCCACCCTGCTGAGAGTTCCGTGGTCTGCCCTCGGAGACCGTGACCTCGAGACGGCGGCCCTCTGCGGCCCTCCACCTCCGGCGGGGGCGGGGGCCGGCCCCCTCCAAGTGCTCGGCCATGACGACCTCTGCCCTCCGGCGCCAGGTGAAGAACATCGTGCACAACTACTCGGAGGCAGAGATCAAAGTGCGCGAGGCCACCAGCAATGACCCCTGGGGCCCGCCCAGCTCGCTCATGTCCGAGATCGCTGACCTGACCTTCAACACGGTGGCCTTCGCCGAGGTCATGGGCATGCTGTGGCGACGGCTCAATGACAGTGGCAAGAACTGGCGGCATGTGTACAAGGCGCTGACCTTGCTGGACTACTTGCTCAAGACGGGCTCCGAGCGGGTGGCCCACCAGTGCCGGGAGAACCTCTACACCATCCAGACGCTCAAGGACTTCCAGTACATCGACCGCGACGGCAAGGACCAGGGCGTCAACGTGCGCGAGAAGGTCAAGCAGGTGATGGCCCTGCTCAAGGACGAGGAGCGCCTGCGGCAGGAGCGCAGCCACGCCCTCAAGACCAAGGAGCGCATGGCGCTGGAGGGCACAGGCATCGGCAGTGGGCAGCTGGGTTTTGGCCGCCGCCACGGCGAGGACTACGGGCGCTCCCGCGGTTCCCCGTCCTCTTACAACTGTGAGTGGGCCCCTGGGAGCTGCGGCGGGGCCGGGGCTGGGGTCTGAGTTCGAATCCTACCTCTGTAGGCCTGAGCCATGGTGGGACTGGCAGTCAGTGAGAGAAGGAACAGTACCGGCGAGGCAGTGCACATGCAGGTGATCAACACATCGTGTTCTATTGATGGCTGTTAGTTAGTTGTCTGATAGGGTGGCAAGGGCAGAAGCATAGGCTTTGGGGTCAAGTAGCCTTCTCCAAGCTGTGTGACCCCGGCAACCAGGTCTCCGAACCTCCGTGCTCATCTGTAAAATGGAGATAACCCTACCTACTCCATTGTGCGAGCTGAAAATTAAGCAAGGCCAGGCCCAGGGACACCTGTGACACTGCGGCCAGACATCAGGCATTCACCTCTGTCCCCCCGCACCAGAGGGCACTGCCCTTGAAAATGGGTGACTGCCGGCCAGTTCCAGACTCTCCCCTCCCCCCACAGCAGGAGGTTCCCCAAGGAATCCTCCGAATGCTCTTGGCGGTTTGCTGCGGCTCTGATGCTGTGACCTTGTTGGATTGAAACCTCCTGGCCTCCCATTCCCCCTTGGCCACAAGCAGGATAGGGTGTGCCTGGAAGTGTCCAAGAGTTGGAGCCAAGGGACCTGGGTTCAAGATCCTGGCCAGGCAAAACCACCCCCTCCAACCCTGAGCTGTGTGTGCACCTGCTGGGGCGTGGAAGGTGGAACCCTTGTAAAGTGCCAGGCAACTGTCTGGCCCTCCGGGGCCCCCAAATGCCAAATGTCCCCTCTCCCTCGGTGTCCTCCTTTGGCCCCAGCTTCCTGGCAGGGGGAAGGGAGTGAGAGCCCTGGGCACTGGCATGGTCGCAGAAACCACCACCATTGTTGCAGCCTCCTCCTCGCCCCCCCGCTACACATCCGACCTGGAGCAGGCCCGGCCTCAGACGTCAGGAGAGGAGGAGCTGCAGCTGCAGCTGGCCCTGGCCATGAGCCGCGAGGAGGCCGACAAGGTGAGGTCCCACGTTGGGGCTGCTCCGGGCGGGGCTGGGCAGAGGAGCCTCAGAACCCCACGGCCTTCACTTGGGCTCCCTAGCCTGGGCCCACTCCTGCCCTCCAAGGACAGCACAGGGCCCATCTGTGTCCCTGGACTTGACCCTGGCAGAGGCTGCCTCCCTACCTCCGGTCCTCTCTGCTGGGCCTCCAGAAGTGTGGCTGGGGGTTTCGGGTGTTTCTAAGGGGCCCTCCCCCTCCCCTCCTGGTGGTGGTGGTGGAGGGTAAGGGTGCCAGCAGATGCACTCCCATGAGACCTGGGCGATGCTGCTCCCCACCAACTGTCCCTTTGCAGGGACAGGGACAGTACCCCTGAGGCCATCTTCTCTGCCATACGTCTTTGGATCCAGGAAGACTGGGCAGGAAGCAGCTGGGCCGTACACAGCGAGGCCGGGGAAGCCATCGGGGCATCAGGAGAGAACGGGCTACCTTCCCGGTCTTGACCCTGAAGCTCAGACCTCACCCCCACTCCTGGCCCTCCACCCCGTTACTCAGCCAGGACTGGCGCGGGGTGGGGGGAGCACGGGGCCAAGTTCACCCCTCTCTTCCTCCCTCACAGCCAGTGCCCCCAGCCTCCCTCAGGGACGAGGACCTGCAGCTACAGCTGGCTCTGCGCCTGAGCCGGCAGGAGCACGAGAAGGTAGTGAGTGGGCTGAGGCCCCCCTGGCTACAGGTGCTGCTGCGGCTGGTGGAGGCCTTGCTGCTGGTGGAGGTGCTATGAGGCCACTAACAGGCTCCTCACGCTGCCCCCCTGCCCCGGTGACCCTGCCGCTCTTAACCTCAGCCACCTCCCGCCCTGCACTCTCCTGACTCAGCCTCAGGTGCCCCCTCCTGTGTGGCCTGGGCTGCTCACGCGCCCCCTCCTTCCGTGCCTTCTGCAGGAGGTGAGGTCCTGGCGAGGAGATGACTCCCCCACGGCCAATGGTGCAGGGGCCGCCTCCTGCCGCCGGCCAGACCAAGAGCCGGAGAGAGAAGACAGAGAGGAGGAGAAGCTGAAAACCAGCCAGGTAGGGGGCAGGCTGGGGTGTGGGGCACAGTGAGCAGCTGTAGAATGAATGGTGTTTGGTCTATTGCACGTGCTAAGTGGCCATGAAATGAAAATGGAGGTAGGGGTGTCTATCAGCCTCTGGTCCTGGCCAGCAGCACAATGGGGTGGAGGAGTCCTGCGCCGGCATCTGAGTCCTGGCTCCACTGCCGCTTACCCCCTGGAGGACCTGAGGCCTGGCACTGCCCTGGCCAGTTCCCTCCAGTGCCTGCGGGCTCCTTGGAGAGCTCCAGTTCTGATGCCCCGGCATCTTGTGTCAATCGTGGAACCAGACGAGGGGAGGGCTCGGGCACACGGTGCCGACAGCCTCCTGGGCTCAGACGTGCGCTCTCACCTTGCCACCCCCTGCGATGTCTCTGTTCCCATCTACCCATGGCCATGTTGTCTCAGACACTGACCCAGAGAGGGACCCTCCGTGTAAGCTATCTCTGCCCGCTTCTGCTCGCCTGGGTTCTACCCCAGCTCTGCCTCTCAATGGGCCTCAGCTGCCTCACTTGTAGAATGGGCACATCACCTTTCCTTGTCTAGCTCTCAAGGTGGAGAATCAGACACTGAACAGATAATGAGATATTTATAAACTGGAAAGCAGTGTACAAAGGTGCAGGATCGTTAAGGATGTTTGTGGAATGAATACAGGAGGGAGAGAGCTGGAGTCAGGCCAGGGACTGCCCTTCCTGCCGGCCCCGCCCACTTCTGAGCCCCGGCTGCCTCTCCCCTCCACAGTCCTCCATCCTGGACTTGGCCGATGTCTTCGTACCTGCCCCGGCCCCGCCCTCCACACACTGCTCTGCTGACCCATGGGACATCCCAGGTGGGCATGCAGGGCTGCCAGAGAGAGACCCCTGCTCCTCCCCAGACCCTTGCTGGCAGCCCCTCCCCCACAGCCGAGGGCCACTGGGCAAGTCGCTCACCTCCCTGAGCCCCAGTGGCTTCCACGGTGAGGACTGGGGCCCCCTCTTGCTGGAAACTCAGCGCGTGCCCTCTGTTTGTCCTCCCCGATGCGGCCCGGCCCTAGGAGAAGGTGGCCGGAGGTGCCCAGGCCTGGGGTCCAGCTCCCAGGTTAATGCTTCAGAGGGGCTCAGCATCCCAACTGGGGAACTGGGAAGGAGCCTGGAGGAGGGGTAAGTGGGCCTGGGGTTCACGTCTGCTGTGTTCTCATTGCAGGTCTCAGGCCAAGCGCAGAGCCCAGCGGCTCCTCCTGGGGGCCCTCTGCAGACCCCTGGTCTCCTGTCCCCTCGGGAAATGTCCTGTCCCGGAGCCAGCCCTGGGACTTGCTTCCCACGCTCTCCTCCTCTGAGCCCTGGGGCAGGACCCCAGTGCTGCCTGCTGGACCCCCAGCCACAGACCCCTGGGCACCCAGCTCCCCCCACCACAAGCTTCCCAGCAAGGGGGCAGACCCCTGGGGGGCCCCGGTGGAGACTTCAGACACACCTGGTAGGTGGAGGGCCAGGGGCTGGGGGAGGGGCCATGCAGGGCTTCTGGGTGCCCCTCCCTCCACAGCCAAGGGCCAGTGGGTCTGTCCTGGTACCCTGGCAAAGGCTGTCCCGTGCCTGCCCTGGTGGCTACACATCTCCTCTCCCTCTTCCTCCTCTGTGAGCTCTAGGTAGTACTTCGACCTTGGACCCGTTTGCCAATGCTCCAGAATCGGCAGAGACCAAGGAAGCGCAGGCCCTGGTCCCTGGGAAGCCAGGCAGCCCTGTGGGTGAGCAGGAGGGCGGGGATGCTGGGAGGCCGCCTCTGCCCTCTGCCCTCTCTCTGCTCCTCCCACCGCCACTGACCTCTTGTTTCTACTCCAGAGTTGGACCTGTTTGGAGAGCCCAGCCCAAGTTCCAAACAAAACGGCACGAAGGAGCCGGATGCCTTTGACCTGGGCATCCTGGGAGACGCGCTGAGCCAGCCCGGCAAGGAGGCCCGCGCCTGCCGCACTCCGGAGTCCTTCCTGGGCCCCTCAGCCTCATCCTTGGTCAACCTGGACTCGCTGGTCAAGGCGCCCCTGGCTGCAAAGACCCGGAACCCTTTCCTGACAGGTAGCTCAGCTCCTGCTCCTTCAACCCTGGGGACCCCCGCTCTCTCCCCGCCCCTTCCAGCAGAACGCAGCCCCTGCCCTAAGCACCCCACACCCTCCACACCGATCTTGCTGCTGTCTCCCCCTCCCCCTCTCTACCAAGCCCCTGACCCACTCTCCTTCCGCAGGTCTCAGCGCCCCATCCCCCACCAACCCGTTCGGCGCCGGCGAGCAGGGCAGGCCGACCCTGAACCAGATGCGCGCCGGCTCGCCGGCGCTGGGCGGGCCCGTCGGGGCGGCGCTGGGCTCCATGACCTACAGCGCCTCCCTGCCCCTCCCGCTCAGCAGCGTGCCGGTCGCCGCGACCCTCCCCGCCTCCGCCAGCGTCTTTCCGCAGGCCGGTGCCTTCGCGCCGCCGCCCGCCAGCCTGCCGCAGCCTCTGCTGCCCACGTCCGGCTCAGCCGGGCCGCTGCACCTGCCCCCGCAGGCGGGCACCAACCCCTTCCTCTGAGGGCCGTCGGCGCATGCGCGCGAGGCTGTGCTCGGCACACCCCCACCCCAAGCCTGGGGCGAGGTGTTCACGACCGTGGACCACTGAGACAGGTGACCCCCGGCAAAGCTGGAGATGGACAGTATTCTGGGGGCCGAGGCCACGCCCCCAAATAAAGACTGGACCCAAGTCCTCGCTATCACCAGGTGGACTTTTGGGGGGCGTGCGGCCGGGTCTGGACCGCAGTGCCGATCACCGACTGCGGAAGAGACTACTGCACAACCGGGGGCGCCCCTCTCCACCCGCCCACCCCCGTCTCTCCCATCAGCCTAGCACCTTGGCTTCCAGACGCTCCTAGGCTCCCACTCCTGCGGTCACTTCATGTGTCACACGTGGGCACCGGGCGCCATCTAACAGCCGATGACAGTAGGCGTTTGTTCCCATTTTTTGTGCACTGGTTATGTGCTAAGCACTTTAGGCAGAGAATTTCATTTAGTCCTTGCAACAACCCCCTGAGGTAGGTAATATGATTACTCCCTTTCAGAAGCGGCTGCGTCATTTGGGGGCCCAACGCTAGGTGAAAATACAGGGCTCCTTGTTCACACCTGGGCTGAGAGTTCCCAGGCAGGCATCGCAAAACCTTAACTAAGCACAAAGCCCTCTGGCGCGCGGCTGTGCAGGGCACTGCTCCCATTTCACAGGTGAGACGCAGAGGGGCTTCCCGACAGCCTCAAGGCCCACCTCCCACCCCACCCCCGCTCGTGCGGCGCGGGCCTGGGATTCGAGGCAGACAGCCTGACTCCACCGGCTGGGCCCAGCAAATATTGACCAAGTGCTGGGCTCACCTGGGACAGTCGGACGGACGGGGCCAGGAACTGCTCAGCCTACAACCTTCAGGAACTGAGAACAGCGCAGTAGGGGGCACAGACCTAGTGTGGGAAGCCACGCCCCTTTGTTTCCTTGAATCCCCTGCAGTCCAGCTCTCCCTGCCAACCACCTTTCCCAGGACTGGCAAGAAACAGCCTTCCTGGGGTTTAAGCAGGATCTGGTATTTCATGTGGGGGGAGGGGTCCCAGTCCCACCCACGTGGCTACTTCAGCCTACAGGACTAGAGCGGTCAGACCCACAGGGCTCAAAACTCTGCACCCCAGTTTAAAGTTGCTAATAAGGATAATCACTTAGTAATAAGTGGTTACAAGGCTCCCTGACCTGGTGTGTGCCTCTGTTTCCTTGTTCAACGAGACCAAGGCTTCCTTCATGATGAGATCACTGTGCGTGTGGCGGGGGTGGGAGGGGGGATGTGCCTCCCTCTGGGGCCAGCCCTCCCTGCTTGATCCCTGCCCCAACTCTGTGCCTGTCCCACCTGGGCCCCAGGGTTCCCCGGGGAGCTGTTTCATTGCCCACAGAGACGAGCAGGGCGACCTTGCTCCCCACAGTGGCCGCCCTCCTCCCTGCCTGGGGCTGCCACTCCAACACATTCTTGGGATGCTTGGGGGCGTGGCTCAAGCTCCACCTCGCCCAGATCTTACCTCCACTCCACCTGGCCCGGCAGCCCAGAGTATGATGTGGCCACCATCCAGCGCCCAGTTGCCCTTGTCCAAGTCACACTTGAAGTCTCGTTGTCACGCCGGGTCTCCCCCAAACCGAAACAGGCTGCGCGCTCCCTGCTCTTACCCCCATTCCCTCCAGCCGGGCGCATCCTTCGCTGCCCCAGGCAGGCCACAGTCGGCCAAGCCTCCCTCCCAGAATCCTGGGTCCCTTCACTCCTGCACACCTCCGGGGACCTTCCCGGCCGGCCCCGGCCCCAGCCCCGTGTGTCTTCATTTGCTTCCCGGTGTTCCCCTCACATCCTCTCTCCATCTCTGTCCTCTTCAAGGACGCTGGGACCAGGCCCGCTGCCCACGACCTGCATGTTGCTGGAGCCAGCTGGCCTCGCATCCAGGGGGTACCCTAGCTCCTTGCTTCCTTGTGACTCAGTGCACCCGGGTCACTGAGGTGTCCTCAGGGCTCAGTATCTATTGAGAGTCCCTTCCCCAGGAGGTGGCCATGTGGGTGCTCCCATGCCCGTGTCCTTTGCACCACAGGCTCGCCTTCTTCAGCCGGTCCTGGCTGGCTTCTCAGGAGTCTGATGGCGTAGACACTCCATTCCCTGGCCCTGTCCCGCAGGCTGGCTGGGCCCCGCCCCCTGTTCACTCCTCCTCCGGAGGGTCATCCCACAATAGAGGCCCCATTCTTCTCTCCCGACAGCCTGTCCTCTGCGCTCAAGCCTGGACATCTCCACGTCCATGTGGACGTTCTAGACACCTTCAGCCAATAGGTCCAAAATGACCACACGAACCCCCTGCCCTCGTCCCCCCAGCCCGGGCCGGGCTCTGTTTTGGGAATGCCTCTGCCTTGTGAGTCACCCTTGACCCCATGCTCGCTCTCGTCTTGCTCAGTGCTAGTTCTGATGCCACTTGCTCCTCTCTCGGCCTCTGGTCCACCACCACCACCCTGGGAGACCTCCACTGTCTCCCCTGGGGGCTGCTCCAGCTCCCACACTGCCTTTGCTCCCTCTCCGGCCCTTTCCAGCCCCTTCTCCACTAGGCAGCTCGCAGGATCTTCCCAAAAACGCAGCTCCCGCTGGCTCCCTGTCCTGCCTAAGCCTTTCACCAGCATCCCTCTGCTGCCATCAGAGATGCCTTCCTTGTAGCCCACAAGTCCCTCCCAGACCTGGCTCCTGCCCTCCTCCCCTGCCTCCTGCCTCATCTACCAGGCTGTCTTTGTTCTGCTCTGTGTCCAGCCATACCAACCTCCTGTAGGTCCTGGGTCGTGACTCACCAATGCGCCATAGGGCCTTTGCACATACAGTCCCTTCTGCCTACTTCTCCACTCAGCCACGTTCCCTCCACTGCCCTCCTCGTGTCCTCCATGGCTACTACACAAATGTGATTCCTCAAGGAAGCTTTCCTTCCTGGCCCCCTCCACCGGGTCAGATCCCTTGTTATACCTGCTCATGGCACATGGCACAGTGGGTGCTTGTATCTTCACATGCGTGGTGAGCATGTGAGGTGGTGAGCAACATGAGAGCAGGAGCGCTGTCTCTCCCTGCCTACCAATGTACAGCAAGTGCAGAGTGGCAGGCAGGGGACAATGAGGGCAGTATGCTGCAAATGCAGCGAGCATGCCGTTTGTGGTGGGACACAGTCAGCTCATCGCTATTACTCAGGGAAGGCTTCCAGCGGGGGATCTTGAGATGGGTGCACCTGCTTGGCCTCGCTTCCTATTCGTTGGACAGAATTAAGCTGAATCTCAGACATTCCACGGCCCTAGCAACTCATAACCCTGTGTTCTCGCATCAGGGGACGAGAAAGCCGAGTCCAACCCAATTTTGAGCAGACCGAGGTCCTCCCAAGCCCATGCTGTCCGGCCTGCGATTCTGCGCTCCGCCACCCGGCGGCGCTCGGAGACCGCCCACGCGGCGCGGCGTCTGGGCTAGGACCCGCCCGAGGCTCTGTCGGCGCCCCGCCCACCCCTCGCAGATTCACGCCCTCGGTTCCCGTCCTCCGCGGCCAGGCCCACGGCCCCGAGCAGCCATGCTGGGCGCGCGGGCCTGGGTGGGCCTCGGCCAACTGCTGCCCCGCGCCGGGCCGAGCCTCGCTGCGAGCCGTAGGTACGGAAGGGCGGGCGAGCGAGCGAGCGGGCCGTGGCGGCAGGCCCTGTGCCTGCAGTGGGGCCCGTGGCTGTCCCTTGGGCTCTGGTCCCCAGGGTCTGCCCCCACCGCCCCTGCATGCCTGGTCGAACCCCCACGCCCCTCCATCTGCTTCCGCGACCCGACCCCGGGGAAGCCCGTCTCCCCTCCCTCCTCAGCCTGCAGGGCTGGTTCCCCACGGGACTGCTCCAAAGCCACCTCCAGGAAGCCTTCCGTGAGCCCCTCCTGGGCTGGCCCAAGGACCCTTCCCCAACAGCACTTCTGTCCTGTCACGTTCCTTTGTTGCTACAGATTTGTCGTAGTTTAGATCTACCCCAGGCTGGGCTCCCTGAGCTGGGGGGTCTGGTGTCCCCCAGGCTGCTGACCTGCCTACCCCTAGAAATGCCCATGGAAAGGCACTGAGTGAGGGTGTCCCCTGTGTCTGTCTTTCACCTGGTCCAGCCCTAGACCCCAGTCTTCCTGGCCAGTCCAGCCACTGCCAGTGGCCACGCACCCAGCCACGGCAGGTGGGTTCGCCCTGGGGAGGGGCTGCTTCCAGGGAGAGAATGGAGCTCCGAGGAGCATTCTGTCCATTGTGACTCGCCCCAACCTCACAGTCATCCTTCCCACCGCCGGGTCCGAAAGTCTGGGGGAGACGAACCTGGCAGGGAGCCCCCAATGAGCCACCTGTCCTCACCCCCCCCAAAACACAAGGGGGAGCACAAAGGCCACAGTCTCCCCCGTGGCTCAGAAAGGTGGGCTGGGCCGGGAGTCGGCATCCCACGAGGGCCGCCGAGGGCTGGGAGGAGGGCGGTGGGCTCTGGGGTGGACCTGGGAGCAGGTGCGGGGGGCCCTCGCCTGCGTGACCCACCTGCCCACGCCAGGGGTAGCTCCTCCCGGGACAAGGACCGAAGTGCATCGGTCAGTAGTTCCGTGCCCATGCCTACTGGAGGGAAAGGAAGCCGGCCCAGTAGTACCCCATCTGCGCCCCAGAGGGTACCCAACCGCCTGATCAATGAGAAGTCACCGTACCTCCTCCAACATGCCTACAACCCCGTGGACTGGTGAGTGCCCCTCCCCCTGCCCCCCCACAGCAGCTGGGGTCCTGCACCCCTCCTTGGCCACCAGGCTGCTTGCTGAGTGATGCCCCACCCTGCCCTGGGCCTAGGTACCCCTGGGGACAGGAGGCCTTCGACAAGGCCAGGAAGGAAAACAAGCCCATCTTCCTCTCAGGTAACACTCCTCCCCCTTCCCTGGAGTGGGCCACCCCCACCCCCGCCCGGCAGTGGCAATGGGTGGGACTAAGGTGGCTGGAAAAGTGCAGTTCAGGCCCCTGGCCCCATCATGGCCCCCCCAAACCGCTGCCCCTCCCCCTTGCAGTGGGGTACTCCACCTGCCACTGGTGCCACATGATGGAGGAGGAGTCGTTCCAGAACGAGGAGATCGGCCGCCTGCTCAGTGAGGACTTTGTCAGTGTCAAGGTGGACCGGGAGGAGCGGCCGGACGTGGACAAGGTGTACATGACGTTTGTGCAGGTGAGCGTCTTGCCTCCAAGCCGGGGTGCGTGCTGGTGCTGCGCCCCTCACGCCTGCCCTCTCTCCGTGCCAGGCCACCAGCAGTGGCGGGGGCTGGCCCATGAACGTGTGGCTGACTCCCAACTTGCAGCCCTTTGTGGGGGGCACCTACTTCCCCCCGGAGGACGGCCTGACCCGCGTGGGCTTCCGCACGGTGTTGCTGAGAATCCGGGATCAAGTGAGTGTCCGTGGGCGGGAGTTGGGGGCCGGCGCCTCAGCCTGGGGCAGCCTCCCAATGTGGCTCCTTCCCTCCCCCTCTGCAGTGGAAACAGAACCAGAACAGCCTGCTAGAGAACAGCCAGCGGGTCACCACGGCCCTGTTGGCACGGTCCGAGATCAGCACAGGTGACCGCCAGCTGCCGCCCTCGGCCGCCACCATGAACAGCCGCTGCTTCCAGCAGCTGGACGAGGGCTATGACGAGGAGTACGGTGGATTCGCAGAGGCCCCCAAGTTTCCCACACCAGGTTACTGCCCAGACCCCCACCCCAGCCTGGGCTTCGTCCCTGACCTCCTGTCGTGATTGGCCGGTGACCTCCCTGCTGCTCAGCCTGTCTGTATCTGGTGAACAGGCTCTGAGTCTGACCTTGATAGTGACCTTCTGACCCTAAGCTGGTCTGTGACCCCTGCCCGGCTCATGCCTTTCTGGTGTACTGTGGGCGGATGGTGATCTGACCTTTGGCTTGGACAGTGACCTTGTGTCCTGTGGGTTGGCTGGTGACCTGTAGACCCCCAGCCTCTCCAAAGACCGCCTGTAGATTGAACTCCTAGCCCACCCTGATAGCTGCCCCCTTCCCCCCACCCTCTCACCCCGCAGTGATCCTGAACTTCCTGTTCTCCTACTGGCTCAGCCACCGTCTAACCCAGGACGGCTCCCGGGCCCAGCAGATGGCCTTGCACACCCTGAAAATGATGGCCAATGGGGGCATCCGGGACCACGTGGGGCAGGTGAGCAGGGGCTGGCCGCCCCCGGATGGCAGTGGGTCCAAGGCTGGGACCAGCCTCCAGCCCCGTGTCCCCTGGCACAGGGTTTCCACCGCTACTCCACGGACCGCCAGTGGCACATCCCTCACTTCGAGAAGATGCTCTACGACCAGGCACAGCTCGCGGTGGCCTACTCACAGGCCTTCCAGGTGAGCCCTGACCCCAGCCCACAGCACGGGCACTGGAGCTCAGCCCACTTGCTGGGGCCTTCTGGCCACCCCTTAACCTCAACCCAGACACCCACTGCCCCAGCTCCCCTCCCCCACCCCACCGGGGGCCTCTGCTCACAGCCTCCCTTCTGCCACTCAGATTTCTGGCGAGGAGTTCTACTCGGATGTTGCCAAAGGCATCCTGCAGTACGTGTCTCGGAGCTTGAGCCACCGGGTGTGTGTCCCCTGAGGCCAGGTGTGGAGGGCCAGGGGTCCCCCACTGCCCTCGGGGCTGGGGCTAGCCGACTGTCCCCTCCCTACAGTCTGGAGGCTTCTATAGTGCTGAGGACGCCGACTCGCCCCCGGAGCGGGGCATGCGGCCCAAGGAGGGCGCCTTCTACGTGTGGACGGTCAAGGAGGTGCAGCAGCTGCTCCCGGAGCCCGTGCAGGGCGCCACAGAGCCGCTCACGTCCGGCCAGCTCCTCATGAAGCATTATGGCCTCACGGAGGCTGGCAATGTCAGCCCCAGCCAGGTGAGGGTGGGGGCGGGGGGCGGGGAGCCTGCTGTTCCCCGCCAGGGCTGGGCTCCTTCTCATCCCTCCAGGGCTGTTGTCCTTAGGACCCCAGTGGGGAGCTGCAGGGCCAGAACGTGCTGACCGTCCGCTACTCGCTGGAGCTGACCGCTGCCCGCTTCGGCCTGGACGTGGACGCCGTGCGGAGCCTGCTCAGTGCGGGCTTGGAGAAGCTCTTCCAGGCGCGGAAACATCGGCCCAAGCCGCACCTGGACAGCAAGATGCTGGCTGCGTGGAATGGTGGGGTGGCCGGGGCCGGGCACTGACCCCCTTCCCCACGTCCCCTCTGTGTGCCAGGCCTTGCTCCCCTCCCTCTGTTAGAGCTGTCACCCTTGACCTACAGATGAGCAAGCTGCACCTTGTAGAGAATTTGGGTGACTCACCCAGGGCCATGTGCAGGGGCTCAGAGCCCAGCCCTGCCCACTGCTGGAGCCCACGCTCACCCCATTGCTCCCGAGAGGCCTTGGGGCTCCGGGGGGGGGGGTGGCCAGCTGTACCTGGAGGCCCCCAGCCCCCATCTCACCTGCCCTTGTGTCTCCGCCCTCCAGGCCTGATGGTGTCTGGCTATGCAGTGACCGGGGCTGTGCTGGGCGTGGACAGGCTCATCAACCACGCCACCAGTGGCGCCAAGTTCCTGAAGCGGCACATGTTTGACGTGGCCAGTGGCCGCCTGAAGCGGACCTGCTACGCTGGCTCTGGGGGTGCTGTGGAGCACAGGTGGGGGCGGGGCAGACCAAGCAGGAGCCCCCTCCTCCCTTCTGGGTGGACTCCAACCCTGGCTGTGCTCCATGCACTCTGAGCGCTGAGCCTTGCTGGGCCTGTTGGCTCATCCGGGAAATGGGCTGGCAGAACCCGAGCAGGTGGATTGACAGTTACCTGGAGGATGCATTGAAAGGGCCCCTCTCTCCTGGACCTGTCCCCTTCTTCCCCAGCAACCCGCCCTGCTGGGGCTTCCTGGAGGACTATGCCTTCGTGGTGCGGGGCCTGCTGGACCTCTACGAGGCCTCGCAGGAAAGCTCGTGGCTCGAGTGGGCTCTGCGGCTGCAGGACACCCAGGACAGGCTCTTCTGGGACACCCAGGGCGGCGGCTACTTCTGCAGTGAGGCCGAGCTGGGGGCCGGGTTGCCCCTGCGTCTGAAGGATGGTTAGTGGCAGGTGCAGGGCAGGCCTGGACCTAGTGGGGCTTGGCTTACCTCCATGGTGGCAGAAGTGGGGTATGGCAGTCAGTGGGGAGCCGGCATGGGTGGGGCCCCTGTGGCTTCACAACCCTGCTCCTTGCTGACCAGCCGTGGCACTTTGGGCTGGCATTTCTAAGCCTCAGTCTCTTAATGGGCATCGTGGACCTAACAGTGGTAATACCTGCCAGGGTTGGTATAGAGATCAGCCAGCTGTTCTGTGCACGCACTTCGCATGGGAACTGGCACTCGAAGGGGCCTGCATGAACAAGGCTGCCCCAGTCCCTGCCTTGGGGAGCTTGCTGCGTGGTAGGGGAGACGAGTAATAATCAGTAATAAGGGGCAAGTATGCACACCATGCAGAACTGAGCCCTCCCCCTGTGTCTTCCTGCCTCCCCCTGCTGGCTCATCTCTCTCCTCCGTTCACATCGTAGCTTCCCAAAGCACAGGTGTTCTTACTGTGGCACCCGCAGGGTTTAGAACATAGGAGGTGCTCACTGAATGTTAGTGATGATATTGCAAGGTTACAGCCAGGGCCCACTTGGCCGGGAGCCGATCAGATTAAATGGTGAGCGGTGTCATGAACCCAGGCCTGGAGGGCCAGAGGGCCATGTGGTCACAGACGGGATGGAGAGAGTCCAGGCAGAGGGGACAGTGTGTGTGAGGCAGCCTGCACAGAGGGCCCCGTGTGAGGAGGGAGTTAAAGCGGCCAGGGCAAGGAGGAGTGGAGTGGGAGGAGGTGAAGCGAGGTGCCACTGTGGCCGCACTGGCAGTGAGAGAGTAGCCCGGGACAAGTGCAGTGGAGGATGCCCCTGTGGGAGCTGGCGTTGCACTCTCAGACTGTGGAGGGGGTAATGCCCTGGGGCCCTAAACACAGCCCTAGGGCAGAGCCCTGGGACCCAGTGACCTTCCCTTGCCTCCCCCACCCCTGCAGACCAGGACGGCGCAGAGCCCAGTGCCAACTCCGTATCGGCCCATAACCTGCTTCGGCTGCACGGCTTCACGGGCCATAAGGACTGGATGGACAAGTGCGTGTGCCTGTTGACTGCCTTCTCTGAGCGCATGCGCCGTGTCCCCGTGGCCTTGCCTGAGATGGTCCGTGCCCTCTCAGCCCACCAGCAGACGCTGAAGCAGGTGGGGGCCCTGGGGAGGATAGGAGCTGGGGCTGTCATGGGGGACAAGAATGGGGTGGGGTTTCCTAGAGCTCAGATCTCTGTGTGAGGTGGGTCTCTGCTTTGTGCACTGGATGTGTCTGGGTGTGTGTGTGTTTGTTTGTGGACATGCCCCTGCCCGGACAGGTGCCTGTGTGAATACCCATCACTGGGGCTGTCAGAGCATGGGGGCAGAAGGTTCTGCGTATCAGTGTTGTCACTGCAGTCCCCTGTGTATGCTGTTGCTTTGTGCATGCGTCTGGGTGCACCATCGTAGGGTGTGTCTGAGCACCTGCTTTTGTGGGCGTGTATTGATGGGGTGTTTGCCTGTCTGCAGGTTGGCCTGTGTGTGTATATGTGTGTGTATGTGTTTGTGTTTGTGTTTAGTGCTTGTAGGTATTTGCCTCTGTGCGAGCACGTGTGTGTGTGTGTAACTGCTCTGCCTCCTTGTGGATGGGTCTCTGTGTGTGTGTCTTCCAGGGTATCAGACTTTCTGGGCATGTGTCTCCCCACGTTGATACCTCTGTGGGATGTTGCGTGTGTATGTGCATGTGTGTGTGAGTCTTTTGGCTAAGCCTTCATCTGAAGTGGTCTCCTGGCAGCAGAGAGGAGTCCCTCATTCCTTCTTAGGGAAGTAGGGTAGACGGAGGGAGGAGGGGGAGAGCCCTGGTGGGTCTGGGGCTAGTCCCGGACACAACCTGACACTGGAGTGACCTTGCTATCCCTGCCAGATCGTGATCTGTGGAGACCCACAGGCCAAGGACACCAAGGCTCTGTTGCAGTGCGTCCACTCCATCTACATCCCCAACAAGGTACCTGTCCCCATGAGCCCGGCTCCACCCTCTGCCCTGGCCCCTCCTCAGCTCCTGGCATCTAAGGCTGGGGAGAGGTCCCCTCCCGGGAGGCCCAGCCAGGTCCCAGTGCCTCCCTCCAGGGACCTGCCATGCCTTTCTTCTGCCCCAGGTGCTGATTCTGGCCGACGGGGACCCCTCGAGCTTCCTGTCCCGCCAGCTGCCCTTCCTGAGTACCCTGCGGCGGCTAGAGGACCGGGCCACGGCCTACGTGTGTGAGAACCAGGCCTGCTCCATGCCCATCACCGAGCCCTGTGAGCTACGGAAGCTGCTACATCAGTGATTGCGCCGGCCCCCTTGGACTGGGGTGGAAGGCGGAGCTCCCCGCTGACCAGAGACCCGGGCCCTGCCGGGCCCTGCTGAACCTGTGGCTACCCTGAGCACTCTGCCTTCAGGTGACCTGCGCCATTCTCGCTGCCCCCTGACGGGCACCCATTCCCCCTGGAATAAACCTAACAGCGTCCCGCGGTAACCTCAGGGCCTTGGCCTCACTCGCCCAGGGCCCCTTCCTCCGGGTGCCCCCAGCTGACCCCCCTGCCTTCTCCCATTCTTCTTTCACCTTCCAGAAGTCATGGGGCAGACCTGTCCTTGGGTACATGGCCACTGTGGCCTGAATGAAGCTGAGGTCGGGCCCCAAACCAAGTAGACAACCAGGAAGGGTCAGGAAGGGGGCCTGCCCTCCCCTCCCCATTGTGCCTCACTTGGAGCTGGGGAAGGGGCAGGAGATGCTTTTATTTTTTTCACAGAGGTGACATTTGCACATAGCCTGGGGCATTGTGGGAGTTGCCGTTAGCAAGACTTCTGTGCAGTAGGTCATATTGTCCATCCCACTTGCTTTTACACAAGCTGGTCTGGGGAAAGAGACGTCGTTCATTTGGAGCATCTGTTGGGCTGGAAGTCCTCCTCCAAATTTATCTGAGTCCTTGCTAATGGAGAGAAAGCAAGGTGCCCCCCTGTAGCCCCCTCCCGCCCCCTCCATGATGGGAAGTCCCGTCCTTGGCACACGCATATTTGCAAGCTTCAGATACATCTCTGGCTTCCACCAGGGGGAGGAGACTGGGACGCATGCTGTGGGAAGGGCAGGTGTAGCGTGATGGAGCTGACGGTTGCCTGGGAGGGGAGGAAGAACCCTCCCAGAGGCCTTCCCAGGCCTGCTGAGCCAGGGCATCCTCGTGGCTCCCAAGCCAAACAACACAGAGGGCCTGGAGAGGCTGCTAGAATTGGAGGCCCGAGGGCCACTGCTCGTCTGGGGATGGCCGCAGCGGGAAAGAGTGGGGCAGGAAGGAGCCAGGAGACTGGACAGTGTCGCTCCCTGTGCATGGTCACACACAGCCACACATGGTCACTGGGACCAGAGTCAGCTCTGTCTGGGCAGCCGGCCCTCGGCGTGAGCCACCGGCCCATCTGGAGGGGATTAGAGCTCTGGCCAACGAGGTCAGCTGGCCCCTTGCTAGCTGGAGCCCACTCAGCCTTGCCAGGAAGTCAGAGGCCGGACAAGTGGAGCCTGGCCTGGGAGGGGGGATGGAAGGGAGGGCAGGGGGCAGTGAGAGAAGCACAGGTGGCCGCCTTGGCAGCCCCAGCCCTGGCTTTGGAACAGTCTGGGCAGTTTGTAAGGCCTTCTTGTTCCTGGTGTCCCTGTTGACCCTCATGAATGAAGATCATCCTCACCCGGGGTGGGATAGTCCAGGCCCCGAGTGAGTGTGCGACTGGCCCGAGACCCCCTCAGCACACCTGTTCCTCCCTTGGGTACAATAAAAACCACGCAGGGGTCCTCTTCCCCAGGGGCTGCGGGCACCGCTGAGAAGGAGGCTGCGTTTGGTGGCTGTGCCTTTTCCGCTGGCTTCCTTTCGCTCGGCGTCTCTGCTTCTGGTATGAGGCGTGCATGTGGCAATGGGATTCTATAATGGGTTCAGAGGAAGCAGTTAGGACTGTAGAGGGCTGGTCCTCCAGGGAGTGCTTGAGTTTCTAAAGAGAGCAAGGCTGAGCCTCAGTCTTGCTAAGATGCAGGATTTTAAAGCTGGGAGCCCTGCAGCATTGCGTCCCCTGCACCGGCCACTCCTGAGCCGCAGCTGTGGGCCAGGTCACTGCAAAGGCCTCATGGGTGGAGCAGTCCCCTTAGGTCATTTCTGTCTCTCCTGTCTGAAGAATGGGGGCCTCCTACCCACCCACCCCCAGGCTGCGGAGGTGGCCAACAAAGATGTCTGTAGAAGCCAGCACTGATGGAAGAGTGCCACAGATGGGCACTGAGGGGCTGCACATCTTGGGGGCCCGACTCCTGTGTTGCAAAACAGGCCTAAAGAGGAATTTCTTGACTGTGCCCTCCCCCTCCCCACCCTGGGGGTATTCTTTCATCTAACAAAGATGTATTAAACACCTACTATGTGCCAAACATGAGACTAGGCCCAGGGAGCAAAATGGACAAGCAGCTCGTGCCCTAGAGGCTAGAAGAGGAGACGGTGACTTCCTTACTGCACCCACAAATACAGAATCCCAGCCTGGGCTACGTCTGTCTGGTTTACTGCTGGGTCCTCAGCGCCTTGGAATCTGATAGGCACCAGAACACCTGCTGGAGAGGAGGCAAAGCCCCAGCTCAAAATGTTGATGGCTGGGGTTAAAGCTGGTTTCAATTCTCCCTTTGTCTTAGCAGGGGAGGGGGCCGGGATGCTTCCCTCCTGCCCTCCGTGCCCTCAGGCTAACTCTGGGCATCCCAGAATGGATGGGTATCCGGGTCTCCTAGTGCTCAGGTACACAGATGTTCCGCACTGAGCTCAGCCCAGAAACCAGGGGTGGACCGGATGACACTAAGGGTGTGGGGCCTGCTGACCATCAGGGAACCTGTCGGCTGGGCGAGGCAAGCTTCTCTGGCCTCGTTTCCCCCTCTGCAAACCGTGGATGCCGAGAGTTCCTACATCCTCACGCCAGGAGCTCCTCGACCCCGGCCGCAAGGGCAGGGCGACCTGGCAGACTGCGGCCCCGCGGGAGCGAAGAAAGTGTCAGACCCAGGGCCCGGGCCATAAATCGTCCCCCTGTCCCCCGGAAGCCAGCCCCAAGTTCAAGATTGGCGCCCTGCATTGCCGGAATGAGAGCAGAGACTCCCTCCAGGAGACAGAAAGGCACTTAGGGGATCTGCTCATTAGCATGAAATGCAAATGAGCCCGGCCTCATTTGCACAACTCGGTGCCCGGATTCGGCGAAAGGGCAACCAGGGAGGCGACGGCGCGGCAGCCGCTCTGCGCTCCCCACCCCTCGCCGCCGCCCCCGCAAACCGCCGAGGCGCGAGCCGAGAGGCTCCCCCCCAACCACCACGCTGCGGCGGGAGGCGCGCGGGAACAGCGCGGGTGGTGCAACCTTGGGACAGCGAAGAAGCCCCGGAGGTCTCGCGGGTGCCCGAGGTCATCACGTCCATTCCCCGGCCTCTCCGCAATGGCGTAGACGCCCCGCGGTCTCCAGGCGGGACTGATCGACCAGCTGGGAGCCACCGCGTCGACCTCCCGCAACATCGGGGCAGTGCTCAAGGCGTGGGATCCTCAACGGTTCCTTCTCCCGGGCCCCAGCACCCCCGCGGAGGTGTCTGCTGCCTCCTGCGGTAGCGCCGCGGGCGGGCGGGAGTCGAGCCCCAGAACTCCGGGAGGCGAGGCGGGCCGAGGTCTCCCCATGCATCTGCGAAGCAAGCACCCGCGCTCGGTGGGGTGCGCGGGAGCAGCCCCACGAAGCTCCTGTCCCGCGAATTGCGTCCCTAAGGCGGGGAGGAACTGAGACACAGCGTGGGCGGGCCGGCCTGCCGGGGCTCGTAGGTTGGGAGTCGGAAGGGCCGAGCCGGGTGCTTGGCTTAGCCCCTTCCCACACCTCAAGGCTGGCGGAGGTCGCTTCGCAGAGGGCCCCCGCTTTGCGCCGCAGCTGCTGGGGATCCAGGCTCTGGGGCCGCGTGTTCGCGCACCAAGTCCCGTGTGGAGTTCATAGCCTTCAAAGAACCTCCACGGACAGAGGTCAGGGCCTGAGGGCCAAGGTCAGTCTCAGAAGTGAAAGCCACGCCCAGACTGTGCCCACCTCTGCCTTTCCCTGACTCTGCCTGTTTCCCCAAGACCAGCAGCCCCTTCCCGATCCCCAGCCCCAGCCCGAAGCGCCGCACCCAGGACGTCCTGCCCCACTCCCCCCCATCCCTTGTCTGGCTACCGGGCTCAACTCCAAGTGGAGACCCGGGGATTTCGCGTTGGGCCTCTGGTCACACCCCTCGCCCCCGTGCGTCCTGCCTCCCTTCCGCTCCCGGCCCGCCCAGAACCGAGCTCCGCCCTCCGGCTGCGACCCAATTCTGGGGTCGGGGACAAAGGATGCCCGGGGCCTGTGGCGCTACCCCAGGACCCCGCGCCAAACACTCCGATTCCCCGGGGCTCCCTCCGGGGGAGTCCCGAAGACCCCAGCGGCCAATAGGAAAGTGGGTTCGGTCCGTGCAGCTGCCTGATTGGCTCCAGCCTTCCGGAGCGGACCCAGGGGCTAGGGGAGGGGAGAGGGGCGGTCCCGGGATTTGGGGTGGGAACCGGATTCCAGCTGTGGTTCTCTCCGCGGGCGCCCCCGCCCGCTCTGCCACGGAGATTGGCCAATGGGCTCGCGGCTCGGGGCCGGCGCCTCGCGGCGATTGGCTGCGAGGCTGGCTGGGGAGGCGGGGCCGAGGCTTGAAGTTGGAGTGAGGGATCCAGCTGTGGTGTGCGCCGGGCTCCTCGCCGCCGCTTTCGCTCGCTCGCTCCGCGTCTCGGCCGGAGGAGGAGGCAGTGGCGCCGGCGACAGCTACGGCAGCGGCAGCCACCGCGGCGGCTGCGGCGGCGGCGGCCTCTCCGCCTCCACCCCCGCCCGGGACGGCCCCCCACCGTCTCCCCGCCCCTCCCGGACCGTGAGCCCGCCGCGGGGCGGAGGCAGGAGCCGCCCCCCGCCCCCTCCAAACCCACCCCCAAGGAGAGCCCTCTTCCCCTCCCCCCCGCGGCCGCTGGCGCGGAGCCGGGGCGATGCTGACCCCTTAAATCCTGCTCCAGCTGCTCCGCGGGAAGAGGGGGCGCCCCTCCCCGGACCCCCTCTGCCCCCCATCGGGTACCCCGTTTCTCTCCCTCCCTGGCTCTCGGGGCTTCTTCGCGGAAGGTATCGCGGAACCGGGCCGCCGGAGCCTGGGCGCGAAGCGAAGAAGCCGGAACAAAGTGAGGGGGAGCCTACCGGCTGGCCCAGGGGGCCTGGAGGGGCTTCTCTGCGACCCAGTGCCCCGCGGGCAGTATGCCCCTGCGGGCAGGGGGAGCTGGGCTGAACTGGCCTTCCCGGGGGCTCAGCTTGTGCCCTAGAGCCCCCCACATGCGCCCCCGCCGGGGCCCTCCGGTTGCGTGAGGGCACCTCCTCCGAGGGGCGCCGCTCGCCCCTCTCCGGGCCGCCCGGGGCCCCGGCTGGCCGGAGGATGGACGAGGAGGAGGATGGAGCGGGCGCCGAGGAGTCGGGACAGTCCCGGAGCTTCTTGCGGCTCAACGACCTGTCGGGGGCCAGGGGCCGGCCGGGGCCGGGGTCGGCGGAAAAGGACCCGGGCAGCGTGGACTCCGAGGCGGAGGGACTGCCGTACCCGGCGCTGGCCCCGGTGGTTTTCTTCTACTTGAACCAGGACAGCCGCCCGCGGAGCTGGTGTCTCCGCACGGTCTGTAACCCATATCCTTCGGGGCACAACGGCCGGGCGAGGGGGTCCGCAAGGGGGCGGACCCAAAGCCGGGTGAGTTGGAGGGGTGAGCGTGCTCGGGAGGGGAGGGGGCGTCGGGGTGGGAGCGGGGGCGCGAGCGGGTCGTGTCGGTATCCCCGGGCGAGCGCTGGCTCCGATCACACACCTCGGTCCTCCTCGGGGAACTGGGATTCAGGCCAGCGAGAGAGGGGAGACGTGCCCCGCGGATCTGCCGCTGGGTGCCCTCCACATGTGGGCAGGGGAGGGTCGTCCTCCTCCACATGTGGGCAGCTTCGGGAGCCGGGGAGATCTCCTCTGCCCGCCGCCGGTTCGCGTGCAGGGTCTGGTTTCCGAGTTTGGGGGGTGGGGGGTGGGGAGGAAGCTGCGGGGACGGAGGAGGGGGCGCCGCAATCTCCAGGGTTTCCCTCCTGCCCCCGCCCCAAAGTTTGCGGCGGATTCTAGGGTGCGATTTCCCAGACCTGGTCCTTGAGGCTGAGCCTTTTACTGACCCAGAGGGATTTGTTGGGGGGGGCGGGGACCAGGTCCTATCCCCCCCACCCCTCCTTCACCCCGCGGGTTGGAGGCACAACAAGGAGATTCCGGCGGCGGCTGATGTCAGGGGCTCAGAATGAGAACAAGATGTGGTGGATGGGGAGCCGTCTACCCCGGAGCTGGAGCGCAGCCCCTTTCAGCCTGCGCCCAGCGCCGGCAGTGCCTCCCTCCACCACAGTGCCTGGTTCCAGCGGGGTGCTTAAGGTTGGGTTGGCGAGTTTCTGCTGGTTTTTTTTTTTTTTTTTTTTTTTCTTGTGGAGGGAAAGACAGCCACGAGAGCTTCGGCAAGTGGGGGATGGGTGTCAGCAGGTCCAAGTTACCCCTCCCGTTCCACGGATAGAGTGCCCTGGCTAGTGGCAGAGTGGGGGAAGGAGACCGCAGCCCTGGGAAAGTATCGGGGGGCATGGGGAGGCTGTGAGCATGTGCACCAAGGAAGACTCCATCCACCACCCTGGTGTCCCCTCCCTGGAAGGATTTGGGCCATGCAAGCCTCAATTCTGAGGAGATGGGTTCAGCACTGTCTCTAGCCTTCTGCCTTGCCTGGAGTGGGGGGGGGGGGCTCCCTCTCAACCTATAGTGCTATATAGTGCTGCTTGACTAATGCCCTGCTCCCAGGGTGAGTCCTGCCACAGAGCTGGGAAAGGGTGGCTGGAGGTGGCCAGTGGCGCTGCCATCTCAGGTCACCACGGCTTTCCCTGGCTCCCTCCTCCCAGGGCAGAGGTTCTTTGGGGCTCAGGGTGGGAGACCCTAGGTCTCCCTGTAAGACCCTTAGAGCCCAGCTGGGACTCTGCCTTGGAGGGGGGGAGCTTGGTGCCTCCCTCACTCTGCAGCTCTGCTGCCTCTAGTGCGCAAAGCAGGATGTGAGCCTGGGTCCCCCACCCCCAACCTCCACACCCGTGGCTCTTTGGGAAGCTCCCTTCTTCACACCCTCAACTGGTCCCCTGCCCCGTCCTCCTTTCAGTCAGAGAGAGAGAGAGATGGGGGCCTTCGATCTGCGGTGCTGGTGAATAGGTCATCGTGAGCTCTGAGCCCCACTCCCAGGCCCCTTGCTCTCCGGCAGGGATGGAGGTGAAGCAAGAAGGTGGCTGAGAAGGATGGGCTCTGGGCACCCCTCTTCTCTGTCACAAACCACCCACCCTTCCACGAATGGAGAAAAGCACCTGTCCATCTCCTCCTTCTCAGGGGTCCCAAGGGAGGTTGAGACCGCCTGTCTGGCTTCCACCTGCGTTATCTCCAGGTGCTTGGGGCATTCCACGAGGGGGCAAATAGCCAGGCTTGCAACAAGGGAGGAGAGGCAGGGGCCCAGAGCTCACCTTGGGGCCGTGAAGTAGGTCTCCCTGCTGGGGAATGGGGACAAGCACCTAGCTTGGGGTGACTGCGGATGGATTGAGAAGACTTTCTTGGTGAGGAGACTGCCTGAGCCATGTCCCCCTCCTACCCAGGGCCCAGGGAGACCCGTTTCACTGCCCGAGGGGCTGGGGACGGCCTCCGGGGCCTCAGTACCTCTTCTTTCTCTTTTTGGTGTCTGTGAAGCCTCCGTTGGCTCCACAAAGCTCCCTCTGGTCCTGGGGGACACAAGGACACTCCCCAACACCCTCCCCCCAGCTGAAGCTTCTTAAGCTTTTCTTGGCACATTCTTCTTGACCCCTTCTTGTTGCAGCCTCTTTGGGAGACCAGGTTTCCTAGAGAGGAGATGTAGAGCAGGTAGGAAATGGGGTGTGTGTGTGTATGTGTGGTGTGTGTGTTGGAGAGGATGGGGGGACGCAGAAGGAAGGCAGACACACAGCACAGTGAGTGTTTGGCCCTCGGAGGAGCAGGGGTACTGGCAGACAGCATCCCAAAGGCAGACAGCACCCCCAGGTTAGTGGGGAGTGAGCTGGCCTCTCCAGCGAGTGAGCGGTTCTCCCAGTGCGAGGGAGGGGCGGCCCCTCCCGGAAGGAGATCCTGAGCATTCCCTCTTGGCGGTTGTGTCACATCTGGAAGTTTGTGTAGGAGTTTCTCCAAGCTCAGAGCCCAGCGCAGCTTTTTCTCATTTGGAAATCACAGGCTGGCATTTGGGATGCTGAGAGAGAGAGAGAGAGAGAGAGAGAGAGAGGAGTGGGGAGTAGACTGGGGGCCAGAGGGGAGAGGGGAGCCTGCCAGGGTGGGGAGAGGAGAAGGGGGAGGCCTGGGCGGTAGGGGCCCTAATGGCTTCCAGAAGTGAGCGCGAGTGTGCGTCTGTGCGTCACTGTGTGTGTCTCAGTGTGCGCCGCTCCGAGGCAAGGGGCACCAGGAATTTCTGGAGCCTTCTCTGCCACCGTCCCAGTGTCTCAAGTCTGCCTGTTTCTCTTCCTCGGGGAGAATTCTCCATGTTGGTCCTCAGAGGAAATGGGGGAGGGTTCTTGTGTCCTCCCATTTCTACACCCGGGGCTCTCCAGAGGGCAATCTGGGGAGAAGGGCCGGGGCGAGGGGCAGGGCACCCCTTGGCACCCCCTCTACCCCAGGCCTTCTTCCTTGTGGGTAGCACACACGCTCCTCCCCACTCACTTCCCTGCCACACTGGTGGGGGACTCCCCTGCCCCAGAGTACTGCCAGTTGGAGCCATTCCGGGGACTACCCCACCCCACACCCCTCTCCGCCCAGGCTGCTCCCGCCCCAGCCCTCACCCCGCCCTCCCTGCCTCAGCCAGGGTGGCGACAGACACAACTGCTCACACGCGCAGACATGCGCGCGCGCACACACACACACACACACAGAGTCACAGACGTTGGAATCAAATTTCTGGCCTATTTCCCCTCCCTAAGATTCCAGCAGGCCGTCTCTCCGTGTCTCTGTGTCTCGGGTCTCTGGTTCTGGGTGGGGCTGGCTGCCTTTTTGCCGGCTTCAGTTTCCAGTTCAGCTGGCAACCTCTCTGCCCACACCCCCACACTGGAGCTGGCAGGACCCAGGGCACTCGGGCAAGCAGGCCTTTAAGAGTGGGGCTCGGCTGGGGGAATCCCCCTCTCCTCCACCCCCTCCTTTCCTCCCGCCCTGGCGAGCGCCGAATCCCGAATTGGTGGGCACCAGTCTCCCTGTGGGGATGTGTGTAGCAAGGACCTGCCCCCAGATCACCTCTCCAGCTCTAACCGGAAGGCCGGGATTCCTGGGGCTAGGCCTGCTTTCTCCCTAACCCTCCTCGCTCTCAGATTTCCTGACTCCTAGGAGGGAATGAGGCAGCTGGGGGCCTGCTTCCCTTCTCAGCTCTTGCCTGGAACCCCTATGCCCCAGAGGGTGCCCCAGCCTGCCTTCCCCTCTCCCCACCTCCCTCACCCTTCCAGCTGCCAGGCTGGGCAAGGGCTCCATCTAGATCAGGCCCCCAGAGAGAAGGCATTTGTGGAGATAACGTGCTAGTTCTCTCTCCCTGGAGGGAGAAGAGGAGGAGGGGTGGGAGTGGGATTCCTCCCTTCCACTTCCTTTTTCTCTGCTTTGGATGGTGGGTTGTGGGGAGAAGAAAGATCCTCCCCTCTCCTGCCCCCACCCTTTGGGATCCACTCCAGCCTGGACAGTCACCATAGCAACAGCAGACATGTGACTGCACAGGTCTCTCATAGTCACTATGGCAACCACTGTCCCCCGTTCCCTCGGTTACCATGGGGATCTGTCACATGGTTTCCCCCCAACCTGATAACCTGTGGGTCTCCCCGCTTCCGTTTCCCTGTTTGAGGACAAGACAGCAGCCTGGGTAAGGAGAGATCATGTGTGTATGTGTGTGTGTGGGGGGTCTCTCTAATTACCATGGCAACAAATCCACACCACCTGGTGACACATCCTCCTGTTGTTACGGCAACAGAAGAACATCACACGGTGACATACTGCCATGTTTCCAAGGAAATGAGCCCTACCTTGAGAAGGGTGAAAGACCCCCCCCCCACATTCATTCTTCCTCTATTCAGATTGTCCCTAATTTTTGTTGTGCCTTGGTCTCTTCCTTGTCCATATAAGCTTACCTGTAGCAGAAAGAGAGACGGGGAGAGCAGGCCTGCTGTACCTGGGAGAAGGGCGATTGCCAAGGGGGTCTTCAAGAAGGGGTTCCCATGATTAAGAGCTGAGCATGGGGGCTTGGGGTTATTTGGAGCACACCCTGGTAGGAGCATGTATAAAGAGAGGACAGAGGGGCTAGCTCCTTTGTGGGGTCACTGTCCCCCCCCCCCATGCCAGATACAGTCACTTCAACACTGTAGAGGGAAACAAGGCAGGAAAACATGAATGAGATACATCTGGGCAGGGAGAGTGACCGATCCATTCATTCCTCCCATGTATTGATCATCTGCAAGCTGCCAGGCACGACACCATGACACTCTGTGTGGGGTTATCAAGCTGGATGCAAGTGCCCCTGCCTGCCAGGAGCCCACAGCTCTGCCAGGGAGTCTTGACAAGTGCACATGACTGTGTCATGGTGGAGTCACCCCTGGGAGAGGGGCCCAGACAGTCCCAGGAGTCCCTCCTCGAAGGAGAGCAACCCACATAGACATGCTTGCTCATGTGGGCCCTTTCCCTGCAGCAGAGAGGAGGGGGCTAGGTGGCGGAGAGCAGGTGGGTTCTTGAGGGTGACTGTGTCCTCACCTTTCTCCTGGGTGACCCCTGGATGACCCCATCCTGGGGCTGCACTCAGGAAGAAGCACCCCTCTGCCTCCCTCTCCTGCTCCTTACCCCCTAGGCCCTTGTAGTCTATGGCCTCAGAATTGCTAGGGTTGTGGGCAGGCAGGTGGTGGGCAGGGATGCAAGGACCATGGAGAGAGGGTAGAAGAGCTGCAAGGGGATCGGGGAGGTGTGGGTTTCTGGGGACAGGGCAAGGTCTGAGATTGAGGATAGAGATGGGGCTGGCCTAGAGCAGCTTGGAGGAAGTTCCTTGGGTCCCTGAACATTCCTGCTGGTCTTTTCACACCAGGCCAAAGCCCTGTTGTTGCAGAAGTAGATGGTGATGGGAAGATTCCATTTCCAGCCCCACAGGTGTTGCCTGGTGGGTCGTGCTGGGGGCTGCCAAGACACTCTCTCACCTCTATCCCCTAGGTGGTCTCTTCCTACCAACCCCCTGCTTTCTACTGGTTTCTGACCTCTTTGCTCTTCCCCACCCTATCATGTTTTCCGTGAGCAAAACAGGACACTTGGTCATTTATCCAAGAGTCCAGTACCTGGAGCATTCTATGATCCAAAGGCCATTTTGTGTCTTCCGCTGCTGATGGGACGGAAGTGAATCCCTTGATAGACGGCCGCTATGTGGGAGGACTCGGGGTTCAGGAAGAACACCCCTCTCCCTTTCGCTGTTTTGGGAAATGTGACAGCAGCATGGCCTGCGTGCATGGCATGTGTCCATGCTGCCCAGCACGGCACCTGGCGTGTAGCAGGTCCTTCATGCTGAAACACGACTGTGTCTGGAGGCCATCTGAGGGCCTTGGGAGGTCAGGAGATGGGCAGGGGAGAAAGCCCCATGCTCCCTATTGTGGCAAGGGGGACTGTAGCTGTGCATCCCCTTGTGTTGCTCTGCCCGGGCCCCAGGCAGTCCTGACAGCCCCTTTGCAGCCTGCCTCGGCAGCTCCGGGGTGCAGAGGAACGTGTCATAGACCAGGAGCTTACAAACCTCGGTCTTGTCCTGGCTTTGCGAGTGACCTTCAGCCCGTGACTTTGGCTCTGTGGGCCTCAGTTTCCTTGGGTTCTAGGGAATCCAACGATTGACCGTGGAGTCGTCACGGGGCTGTTGTGAGCATCAACTGTGGCATTGTGTGAAAGTGCTTGGGAAACTGTAAGGAAGGCATAATCCGACTCTGGGTTTGTGTAACACATTCGCATACATCATCTCATTTGCTTCTCACATCCATCCCGCGAGGTAGGGAGGAAAGATTCCGACTCAGCCCCAAACTCATGGTGTCTGGCATTTCCACAAGCGCCATTGATTTTATTCCCAGCACGGCTTGTGCAAATAGTCAAGGTATTTGTGGCTTCTCCTGCGAAGCTGGGTCCAGAGAAGTGGGGTGATCAAGGTGGGACCAGGTCTGGTGCTGGGAGGTTGGGGGAAGGGCTGCTGGGCTGGGCTGCTGGGTAGACCAGGGCCCTCGAATCACACCTGGCTCATGGGAGCCCAGGGTGGGGCCCGGGGGGCGGCCGTGGCCAGCCTTTTCCTTGACGGTGCCATACCTGGTTCGAGCGAATCAGCATGTTGGTCATCCTACTCAACTGTGTGACCCTCGGCATGTTCCGGCCGTGTGAGGACATCGCCTGTGACTCCCAGCGCTGCCGGATCCTGCAGGTGAGTGTGTGCTGAGGGCCCTGACTACTCTGCAAGGAGCCGGGGGGGGGGGGGTAGGAGGGCTGGAGTGGGGGCAGGGCGCTCCCCTCCCCCGTTTCAGCAGCCTCTTGTCCCCACGTCAGGCTTTTGATGACTTCATCTTTGCCTTCTTCGCGGTGGAGATGGTGGTGAAGATGGTGGCTTTGGGCATCTTCGGGAAAAAGTGTTACCTGGGAGACACTTGGAATCGGCTTGACTTCTTCATCGTCATCGCGGGGTGAGGGCCTGGGCTAGGGGTAGGGGAGTGCAGTGGGTCAGAGCAGTCCGTTCCCTGGGCCAGCGTTCTAGGCCGTAGCCCCCCTCCCAGCCCAGTCACAGCTCTGCCTTCTCCCTGGCTGTCCGCTTGCATCACCCCAGCCTGTCCCCTGAATTCCGGGACCCTCCTCCTAGCTCTGCTCCCTTCTTTGAGGGAGCCTGTCCTTGGCTGGGGCAGGGAGGCGGGGTGGCCCCAGCCCCAGACCGAACCGGATCCTCAGTCCCCATGGAGGACAGGGAGGAGCCCCAGGTCAGAGTCCTCATTGACCTCTGACCCCATGGTGGCCTCAGACTCAAAGGGCCTCCCTTTGGGCCCCTCCCTGCAGGATGCTGGAATACTCGCTGGACCTGCAGAACGTCAGCTTCTCGGCTGTCAGGACAGTCCGCGTGCTGCGACCGCTCAGGGCCATTAACCGGGTGCCCAGTGAGTGACCCCTTGGCCCCCAGCCCCTGGCCAAAGACCCTCGAGTGCACTTCTTGAAAGGGCATACCCCAGCCCTCCTGCCACATGCTCACCTGACCACTCGCAGACCCTGGCAGAGAAGGTCCCCCTGGGGGCCAGTCTGCGCCCCTGCGCCTGGCTATGCAGCTGGGAGAGTGACCTGCGGAGACCCCCTCGCTTTAGTCTGGCTTTGGGTCAGAGTCCCAGGAACTTTGCAGGTGACCTCTCCCCCAGGGGAGCAGGGGCAGCTAGGGACGGACGAGAGGCTGGCAGGCCGGGCGGAGGGGCGGCTTAGCCGCCTGCTTCTCCTCGACAAGACCGCACTAGCCATGTTGAACACGACTTCTCTCAACAGCCTTGCCCTCCCAGCTGCGTCCCCTTCCTCCACCCCAACCCCTCCCAACCCACTGCAGCCACCGCCGGGACCATTATCTAAATTAAACCGCAGTGGTTTCTGGAGCCAGCCAAGCTCTGGCAGCCCCAGCTCCCGCCCCATCCTGCACCTGCCTTTGCTCAGACCCCCTTGGTAACTCCCCAACCTACAAATGCTGCAGGTGGGTCCCCACCACGGCTCCAGGAGTCGGGGTGGGGGGTGAGGGTTCCTGGGGCCCTGGGCTGGGCTGTGACCGCAGCCCCCTTTGCTCTGTGTGTGTGTGAGAGAGATGTAGCTACCCCTGGGAGGGCAGAGCTGCCGAGGGCATCCTTCTCAGGGCTGGGGTGTGTTGGTGTTAACGGGAGCTTAGGAAGAGGGGCAGGGCCTCTCCCACCCCAGGTGATGGCTGGCAGATTTATAGGCCTCTGTCTAACCACCGGTGTAATTCCCTTAATGCGCACCCTGAGGAATTGATCTCCGTAGGAACATAGAGGAGCTGAAGGATGTGGGGGGAGGACTGAGTGAGAAGGCTGGGCAGGCAGGGGCGGGGCCAGGGCAGCTGCAGTCACCAAGAGGGTTAATTAGCTGCTGCCCCTAGAAGCTTCTGCCCTGGAAAGGGCAGGGGGTCACCAGGGGCATTCTGGGGGTGGAAAGCATCCAGCAGAGACTTCTCTGCGTGGCAGGACCTGCTGGCCTGGGGGCTGAGACTTGGAGGGAGGGAGGGCTCCCTAACAAGGGGCTTGGGGGTTTTGAGAAGGAGGGTGCTTCATTGATGGATTCCTGAGAAGACAGTGTTGCATCCCCTCCGGTCCCGATCTGGGGATCTGGATCAAGCAGGAGCAGGCTCGGGGCCGGGGGACTCAGAACCATGGTGCAGTGCAGGGCACTTCGGCCCCTGCCGGGCAGCTGGCTGTCCAGGGGGAATTCTTGCCTGCTAATGTCCCCTCCGGAGTCCTGTGCCTCAGTTTCCCTAGTGGTCCCAGGAGTGGCAATTTGGAAAGGTTAGATGGCCGTGTCTGGTGAGTGAAGGAAGCTGCAGGGTGTGTTGTGTTCGAGGGTTGGATTCGGAAAGAACAAAGGCTGAATCTATGTCCTGGCACCCGCATTCAGTAGCTCTGTGACACTGGGCGAGTGATGTCACTTCTGTGGGCCTCAGACTTCCCTTCCGCACTGTGCACTGTCGGGAGCCCGAGGTGGGCCTTGGTGCTTGAGAGTTCTTTGGCAAGCACAGTCACCTGGCAGGGGTGGGGGGGTGGCCCGCACTGATGACCGTGAGTGGGTGGAGAGGCAGAGCAGACAGGGGCTGCCTGGGGAGTTAGAGGTGTCTGTTGGTCTTCCCTCCAGCTCGAGCCTAGCACTCTCAGCCCCCGATTCCCCGGCGGCCCCCTCTGGGAGTGCTGCCAGCTCTGTGGCAGCCGGCCAAGCCCAGCGGGCCTGGCATCCCCAGCGTGGCTTCTGCCCCTACAGGCATGCGCATCCTGGTCACCCTGCTGCTGGACACGCTGCCCATGCTGGGCAACGTCCTGCTGCTCTGCTTCTTCGTCTTCTTCATCTTCGGCATCGTGGGCGTCCAGCTGTGGGCGGGGCTGCTTCGGAACCGATGCTTCCTGCCTGAGAATTTCAGCCTGTGAGTGGCGGGCGGGGCGGGGCGGGGCGGGGCATTGACCCTGGCGCGGCTGCCCTGCCCAGGCTGCGGGCGGGCTCTCCTTGCCGGGGCCTCACCTGTGCCCCCACCCACCCCCACGCTGCAGCCCTCTAAGCGTGGACCTGGAGCGCTATTATCAGACGGAGAACGAGGACGAGAGCCCCTTCATCTGCTCGCAGCCGCGCGAAAATGGCATGCGCTCCTGCCGGAGCGTGCCCACCCTCCGCGGGGACGGCGGCGGCGGCCCGCCCTGCGGCCTGGACTACGAGGCCTACAACAGCTCCAGCAACACCACCTGCGTCAACTGGAACCAGTACTACACCAACTGCTCCGCGGGCGAGCACAACCCCTTCAAGGGCGCCATCAACTTCGACAACATCGGCTACGCCTGGATTGCCATCTTCCAGGTCGGGCGGCGGTCCCGGGTGCTGAGTGGCGGTTTTTAGGGTTGGCGCAGGGGCCGGGGCTTTCTGAGGAGACAGCCTGGCCCCTTCAACCTCCCCAGGTCATCACACTGGAGGGCTGGGTGGACATCATGTACTTCGTCATGGATGCCCACTCCTTCTACAACTTCATCTACTTCATCCTCCTCATCATCGTGAGTGACCCCTCAGGGCTCTGTGGCAATGGGGGATGGGAGGGGGTCCTGGGAACACGGGTTGGGGCTGCCCAGAGAGGGGAAGCTGGCTCAGTCCAAAGTGCTCAGCTCCTAGGACAGGTCTTAAAAAAAAAAAAAAAAAGATTTATTTATTTATTTATTTGAGAAGCAGAGAGAGAGAGAGGTCTTCCATCCACTAGTTCATTCCCAAAATGGCCGCAATAGCTGGAGCTGAGCCAATCCGAAGCTAGGAGCCAGGAGCCTCCCCCGGGTCTCCCACACAGGTGCAGGGGCCCAAGGAGTTGGGCCATCTTCCACCGCATTCCCAGGCCATAGCAGAGAGCTGGATCGGAAGTGAAGCAGTGGGGACTCGAACCGGAGCCCATATGGGATGCCGGCACAGCAGGCGGCGGCTTTACCCACCACACCACAGTGTCGGCCCGCAGACAGAGAGGGCACTGTAGCAGGAAGGGCACCAGGTGAGGAGTAAGGAGCTCCTAAGTCAGTGCCTGACTCCACCACTTCCTACTTTTTTTTTTTTTTAAAGATTTAGTATTTATTTATTTGAAAGGCAGAGTTGCAGAAAGGCAGATAGAGAGAGAGAGAGAGAGAGAGAGAGAGAGAGGTCTTCCAGCCACTGATTCACTCCCCAAATGGTCGCAACGGCCAGAGCTGAGCCGATCTGAAGCCAGGAACCAGGAGCTTCTTCTGGGTCTCTCATGTGAGTACAGGGGCCTGGGCACTTGGGCCATCTTCCACTGCTTTCCCAGGCACATTAGCAGGGAGCTGGATTGGAAGTGGAGCAGATGGGACTCAAACCGGCGCCCATATGGGATGCTGGCACTGCAGGTGGCAGCTTTTACCTGCTATGCCTTAGGCCTCTTCCTGTTCTAATGACCTTGAGCCAGCATTTGCCAGGAGGCCCCCAGTCCCACCCCAGCCTCTGTCTAGTCATCAGTACAATGGGTGGTACTTAACCCAAGGTGCCATGGCCTGTCCCGGGGGCATCTGCAAATGGAGGTGGTTCATTTTCACCAGGATCCGGCAGGGAAGGCACCATTGGCATCTTGTTGAGGGGAGGGGACCGATACGAAACACCCTGAAATGTTTGCAAACGGTATCGTCCCACCCCAATTCTGATTAGTGTTGAAACGCTGCATGAGCTCTTGTTCCTTCCAACTCAGAATTTCTGAGACTTTATGAAGGCAGAAGCAGCAATATTGAATAGTTTTAACCACTACCATTCCTAGTATCTTATTTAAAATTTTTTCATTTTATTTGTAAGGCAGATAGACAGAGGGAGAGGTCTTCCATCCACTGGTTCACTCCCCAAATTCCCTCAACAGCCAGGGCTGGGCCGGGCCAAAGCTAAGAGCCCAGAACTTCATCTGGGTGTCCTATTTGGGTGGGTGGCAGGAACCTAAGTACTTGAGCCGACACTTGCTGCCTGCCAGGCAGGTTAGCAGGAAGCTGGATCAGAAGTGGAGGATCTGGGACTCGAACCAGCACTCTGATATGGAATGTGGTGTCCCCAGCCCCCGCTTCACCCAGCCCATAGCTGATATTTATGGAGCACTTTTTATGTGTCAGTGCATTAATTCTCTCCGTGGTCCTTTTACAGATGAGGGAACTAACACTTCCATGTGTTGTGCCTAAGCTGTGGGTTAAACTTGCCAGGTGGGGTGTCCTGCTGCCGTGTGCTGTGACATCCACTGCCTGCTTCATCCCCATTGGCCCCAGTGAGGTGCCCAGGGCAGGAATTATGGTCCCCATCTTCTGGGAGTGACCTTGAAGCTCCAGAGGGTGGTCACTGGGCCAAGATGACAAAGAAAGGAAGGGGCTACAGCTGAGAATTCAGTCCCAGGCTACCAACTCTGAGTGCCGCGCTTTTCCTATGTCACCAAGAGGCTGATGGCGGAGACAGAGGGGCAGATACTGAGAGATTCAGCTCTTCGCAGGACTTGGGATAAGCACCGGAGAGAGGTGGAGACGGATGAGGCAGTTGCTGGTGAGAGAGACAGAGGCTAAGCCCCGAGAAAGAAGGAGTGCCACCCCGTCCTGCTTTCGTAATTTTCCCTGGTGCGGGAGAGTGACCAGGCTGGGGTGAAGCCTGGCCTGAGGCCTCTCCCATCGCTGACCACTGCCTGGGGTGAGCGGCGAGGCCAGTGCTACTGCAGGCAAGCCGGCTTTCTCACCGCACTGCTCTCCCGGGCTTGGGGGAGGGGGACGGAAGCAGACAGGGAGGTAAGGGGCCCAGCTTCCACCCTCCCACTCACCCCCGGAAAAATCTTCCCAAACAGCTCTCTGGAATCACACTAGTGAAGCTAATTATCATAATTACTAGGACACGATCTAGAAAAAAAAAATCTGCTTTGTCACCATAAATATTCATTTCCTTCATTTGGGATTGTTGCCCAAGCAGTGTCTGTCCCGGAGTCTTAGGGAAACTGAGGCATGGAGCTGGGGACCAGGGAGTGTGGGCCAGTCAGAGCAGCAGCCTTGGCTAGTCTGTAGGGTCCGGGCTCTGTGTGGTGTCAGGTGACAGCACAGGGACAAGGGTCGCCCTGTGTAGGTGAGGAGCCGGTTCTCACCCAAGGTCACACAGCCAGAATCGAGACTGGAAGCAGGAGTCTGGAGAACAGTGTTTTTGCCAAGATCTCAGAGGCTCGATCCAACTCGAAAACCCCATCTCCCCCGTATTACACTCATTTCCGTAGCATTCGCTGTTCTTCATGGGACTTGGAGAGGGAAGCTTAGGGTCTCTCCGGATGGCCATGCTTTGGGGCAGGGAACTTGGGGGGGTGGCCCTGCAGGATGATGTCATGGTCAATGGCAGCTCCTTGGAAATTCATAGAAGTTGTCCAGGTCTTAGCTGTGATTTGTCTGTGTCACTTTGGACAACTTCCTAGGCCTCTCTCTGGGCCTCAGCTTCTTCACCTCTCAGATGGAGATTCTAATAGCGTCACCTCCTGACTGTCATGAGAATCCAATGAGATGATGCTGGGAAAATAACCGAGCCCAATGCTTGGCACACATTTCCTGTATGCGGCAGCTGGCGTTGATTCGATTTCTTCAGGACATCTCCTCTTCCTGTCCCCACCCCTACAGGTGGGCTCCTTCTTCATGATCAACCTGTGCCTGGTGGTGATTGCCACGCAGTTCTCAGAGACCAAGCAGCGGGAGAGCCAGCTGATGCGGGAGCAACGGGTGCGGTTCCTGTCCAACGCCAGCACCCTGGCCAGCTTCTCCGAGCCAGGCAGCTGCTATGAGGAGCTGCTCAAGTACCTGGTGTACATCCTCCGGAAAGCAGCCCGCAGGCTGGCGCAGGTGTCTCGGGCAGTGGGTGTGCGGGCAGGGCTGCTGAGCAGTCCAGCTCCACTTGGGAGCCAGGAGCCCCAGGCTAGCAGCAGCTGCTCTCGCTCCCACCGCCGCCTGTCTGTCCACCACCTGGTGCACCACCACCACCACCATCACCATCACTACCACCTGGGCAATGGGACGCTCAGGGCCCCCCGGGCCAGTCCAGAGATCCAGGACAGGGATGCCAATGGGTCCCGCCGGCTCATGCTGCCAGCACCCTCGACGCTCACCCTCTCTGGGGGCCCTCCGCCAGGGGGTGCGGAGTCTGTGCACAGCTTCTACCATGCTGACTGCCACTTGGAACCAGTCCGCTGCCAGGCGCCCCCTCCCAGGTCCCCCTCGGAGGCATCGGGCAGGACTGTGGGCAGTGGGAAGGTGTACCCCACCGTGCACACCAGCCCCCCGCCAGAGATGCTGAAGGAAAAGGCGCTAGTAGAGGTGGCCCCCAGCTCTGGGCCCCCCACCCTCACCAGCCTCAACATCCCTCCTGGGCCCTACAGCTCCATGCACAAGCTGCTGGAGACACAGAGTACAGGTGAGAACTGGGGGTGGGGCCATGTTGGGGTCCCCATCTGGGGACTGGGTGGTGTCACAGAGAGCACTGGGGGTGGGCAGTCAGAGTGGTCAGGGCTCAGATTCCCATTCTGCCTCTCGGGGCCTTGGCACTTTCCATCAGTTGCATTACTTCTTTGAGTCCTAATTTTCTCATCTGTTAAAATGGGGACCTCAGTCCCTGCGTGCCATAATGATAGCAGTCGTACACTGAGCACCTGCTTTGTTTGCAGTAAGAGCTCATCGTTGCTGTGGCTGTGCACCTGCCACGGGCTTTGCAGGCAGAATCCCACTGCATCCCCTGGACCGTGGGTGATCGCTTCCTAGGGTCCCTCTCGTGGGGATGAGGGAAAGAAGCCTTGGAGAGGCTGCATGACTTGCTCAAGGTTGTGCTGGTGGTGAGGGGTGGACTCAGGTCTGTTGGACTCTGAGGCCCATACTCTGTTCTCCTTGGGGGCGTGGCTCACAGGGGACATGATGTGTGGCTGTGCCCAGCATCCTGACCCCACACTAACGGGACTCTTATAAACCCACGTCTCATTCTTCCTTCCCTGGAGAGAGACTTGGGGCCACTGCACAGCAAGTCTTGGAAGTGCTGGGCTGACGAGTGGGAGGGGGAGGGGGAGTGAGACACAGGTGACCTCTCGGATGGAAGTAACCGACCCCACCCAGCAAACAGGTTCACTGCAGTGTCAGCCTGCGTTTCAGGCAGGATCGGCACGTGGGAGCAGTGGATATTCGTGGGGATGTTCCGTGGGCTGGGACAGGAAGGTGTTATTACGGGATGCAGAGTGAAGGGTTCTTACGCAGTTCTTCATCGCCTTGCTAGAGGACGTCACGAGCACGCCTGCTTCCGTTGCCTGGGCCTGGGCCTGTCACTGTGGCCCGTTCCCCACCCCCTCCCCCGTGTGTGCAGAGGCTGCCAGGAGGGGAAGTGGCGTGAGTGCCTGCTAGGGGCTGAGCTGGGAGCCAGGTGCCTCCAGGTCCAAGCTTTACCTGGGTCGTGTCTGAGGGTCCTCTCATCGCCCATAACCCGGGTCAACTAGGTGTAGGTGGACATTGATGCCTTAGCTTAGGTCCTGTGTGTGTACATGCACATGGAGGTGCTGTGTTTTCCTAGGGTGTATGCATGTGGGTCTGGCATGTGGCCTTTGCGTGGTACTAATGTTTCTGTGTATGTGTGTGTACATGTATGTGCATGTTATGTGCATGTATGTGGGTATGTCTTAAGGATCCCTTGGAAAATGCTACTCAGAGCAGCTTGGATGCAGGCCTGGCTTCCCTGGGTAACACAGATGGTCTGGGCTTCTTGGACATAGGAGTTGTCCAGGGCCTCAGAGGACAGACATGAAGGCCGCCTGTCTGCCTGACCCCTAGGACGCTCAGCACTGACCATCTGTGGGGTGCTGTTGACATTTGGGCACTGTGGGGCATTAGCACCCCACCTACTCAGTGCCTAGCACCCTGCCCACTGGAACAACCTGGCTCACCCATCACTCACTCTGGGCGCACTCCGAGGGCGGGGTAAGCCCAGGTCAGAGCCCTGCAGCTCTCTCCTCTCTTTTCCCGTCCCAGGCACCTGCCAAAGCTCTTGCAAGATCTCCAGCCCTTGCCTGAAGGCAGACCGGGGAGCCTGTGGCCCCGACAGCTGCCCCTACTGTGCCCGGGCAGGCTCGGGGGAGGTGGAGCTCGCCGACCGCGAGATGCCCGACTCGGACAGCGAGGCCGTTTATGAGTTCACGCAGGACGCCCAGCACAGTGACCTCCGCGACCCCCACGGCCGGCGGCGACGGAGCCAGGGCTGCGACGCAGAGCCCAGCCCCGTGCTGGCTTTCTGGAGGCTGATCTGTGACACCTTCCGGAAGATCGTGGACAGCAAGTACTTCGGCCGGGGAATCATGATCGCCATCCTGGTCAATACGCTCAGCATGGGCATCGAATACCACGAGCAGGTAGGCAGTGGGCAAGGGCAGGCCTCCTGCCAGCCGTTTCTGGGTGTGGAGGTGGCCCAGGGCAGGGGCGGGGCATGTTCTACCTGGGAAGGCTTCTTGGAGGACGTGGGCTTGGAAGGATGTGGTGAGCATCAGCTTCTGGGGAGAGGTGTGTCCCTGGGGGCAGACTGGGTCTTTGGAGCAGGGGCCGCAGGGTGGGGCCGGGAGGGGGGGGTGGCATGGACCTGACTCAGTCAGAGTGTGACTGGTTGGAGGCCAGAGTGAGAAGTGGAGGGCTGGTGGCTGCACCTGGCGTGGAGTGAAGGCCCGTAGGTCAGGGAGGGAGGCAGTCTGGTCCAGGGCCTCCGGTCTGGGAGCCCTGCTGGGAACCAGGGCAGCTCCTGGTGGATGAGAGCGCCCAGCACGGCGAGGGGACTTGAAACCACCGCAGCGGAGGGATCATCCTAAGAACCAGGCTGTTTGGTCAGGAGAAGAGGAGGCTCAGCGGGGACCGGCGAGCTGTCCTCAAATATTTGAAGGGCTGTCATGTGGAAGAGGGAGCATCTGGGCTGAGAGGGCAGGAGGCTGCTATCCCTCCCAGAGCTGCGTGGAGGCAGAAGGGGGACTCTGCAGGCACCCCCATGCACACACTGGACTGCACCACGTGGAGGGTCAGAGCAGGCCCCCCGGGCCCTCACAACCAAGCCTGCCCCCTGCCCCTCCCCCCGGCTTCCTTCCAGAAATCGTCCCTGTCCCCTAGTGTGACCTGGTTCTCAGGAAGAAGGGAGCCAGCAGGCAGGTGCTGAGCACACGTGGCCCGCTGTGCCCTTCTCCCTTGCTCTATCCTCTCGGGTGGTCTCGCCTTGCTGGGGCAGTGGGGAGGGCACTGGGCTGGCAGAACCTGAGCTTTCCTGATTTGGAGCCCATACACCAAGTTGCAGGGGGAGGTGGAAGGTGTGTGGGGAGGGGGCTGCCTGCATGGGCACAGCACACGATTAAAGGGGGAGCACCTGAGCAGGTAGGCTCACCATGGCTGGGGTCGGGGGATATAGGGCTGGGGAGATGGGCTCTGGGTCTAGGTTGGGGAGCATGGGTCCAATCTGGATCTGGAGTAGACAGTGAGATGTTCAGGTCAGGAAAGTCAGAAGCCCCTGACCCCAGCCCCCTGACTCCCACACCCTCCGTGCTGCAAACAGCTCTTATCCGGGACTGCCTTGTCCTACCAAGGGCAGCCATATCCTGTTGGTTCCCCTGGCTCTTGCCTCGACAGCCTCTGCCCTGGTGGCTGTGCCCTGCTCCTTCCCTACGGAGGCGACATGGAGGGGATGGGATGCGGCTGCCGTGCCAGCAGGTGGGCGTCCATGGCACTGCGGTGGGCGTGTTGTGTCTGGGCCGCGTGGGGCGTGGGTGTGTGTGCACAGGCAGCTCTGCCAGCCTCCCAGGGAGAGGTGCAGTGCTCTGCCAGGCTGGTGGGGGAGGGGAGCAGCAGTTTCTGCTCCCGTGACCCAGGGCGTAGCAGCCCCTAACCTCCCATGACTTTCACCCCCTGAGTCTGAACCTTTGCCTTCCCTTCAGTTCTGGCTACAGGCAGGTGTCCCTCCCCCAGGGGCTCAGCACCCTCCCCTCACCCTGGGGAGTGCACCCAGCTGTCCCTGCCCCGCCAGATGCTGCTGCTGGTGGAGCTGTGACTGTCCTGGGAAGTAGCTGAGTCACATAGACCCAGGGCAGACGAAGCGGCCCCTTTGGAGAGGAAGCGAGGGCTCTCCTTCAGGGGTGCCTGCGGCCTCTCCTTGTCCAAGCCCCTAAGGAAAGGAGGACCAGCCATGGGCTCCCCTACAAGCCCTCAGAGGCAGGGAGGTGTAGCCCTAGCCCAGTGGTGGCAGAGTCTGCTCCAGCAATGAGTATGGGCCCCATAGGTGTGAGCGTGGGAGTCAGGCTGGGCAGGTGAGCTCAGGGCTGGAGGCTGGGGAGAAGCCCTGTGCTCGCAGCCACTGCGGCGTGAACGTCCCGCCATCTGGGCCCCCGCGCCTGAGCAGGCTGGAGGGGAAGGGAGCGAGGAGATGCGGGGGGCTGAGCACAGAGGGGGAGAAGAAGGAGACAGAGATGCAGGAGGGAGATGGAGATGCGGAGGGAGACAGAGGTGGAAACACAGCCAAGGAGACTGAGCGAGGAGGAAAGAGACAGACAGAGAGAAGGGGCCATGGAGACTGGGGTGGGGGACAGGGATACTGAGATTGGAGGAGAGGGGTGGAGACAGGAGAAGGAGTCAGAGACACAGGGAGACAGAGACTGAGACCCAGAGGCAAATGAGGACAGAGCCAGGGCAGGGAGGGGGGACAGGGCCTCAGGATGGAACCGACTGCAGGAGAGAGGTGACGCGTGTCGGCAGATGCTGACAAGGCTCTGCCCGGGCTCTTGCCTTCCCTGCAGTGCCCTTAACCAGGCGATGGTGTCCATCGGTCCTGCTGCCCATCATACTGGGGAGCACTACGGGGAGGGAGGTCCCCTCTCTTGGCCTCTCCTGGGACGGTGCCATCCCTTCTGCTCCTCTCCAGCAACCCCTTGACAGAGGGGACATCCATCTGTGGCCCCTGACCTTCCCCAAGGCTGGCCCCCTGCTGTCCCCTCTCTCCTACTTTCCCCGCCGCCTTAACCACCAGCTGGTGGAGGATCGGCAGGATTGGTTTATCCAAAAGGGCTGGTGAGGGGGCCAGGACACAGGACACTGAGGAAGGAACAAGAAAATGGGGCCAGCAGTGTGATCTGTCTGGGGCAGGGTTAGCACGGTTGTGTGCCCCAACCACTAGGGGGCAGTATGTGGAGCCCGGTGCCTCTGAGTGCTCCATCCATCTGGCTCTCCTTCCATTCCGTGCACGTTCTGGGCGTTGGAGTTGGGCCTAAGCAGGAGCCTGCTGATAAATGGTTAACATCCAGCCCTGCAAAGAAAAACAAATCCTGGTTGGGAGTGTCTGCCAATTTCTGTGGTGTAAATGCTCCCACCCAAGCCAAGTTCAAGTGATGCTGTGGACGTGGAGTTGGGACGAGGTGTACTCTGAGGGCAGAGGAAGAGTAGGATGCAGCCAGAGGAGAGGCCAGGGCCAGGGCACCGGACGCCAGAGCTGAGAGCTGTGTAAGGAGATCAGAATGGGCGGTGCACCGGGGCTGGGGGCAGGGGGCAGGAGATGAGTTGGAGAGGCAGGTCCTGAGGAGCACAGGAAAGGGTCTGGACGCCATCCCCAGGGCGAGGGGCTCTCCACAAAGGTTTTACGTGCGTCGGTGATAGGCCCATGTTAGTGCATCAGCAAACAGTGTCAGGGAGATGTGGGGGGAGTGGAGACAGGAGGCCGGGAGGCCACAGCAGTGGTCCAGCCGGTCCCTGCCACATCCTTGTCCCTGGCGAGGAGAGGGCTTGGGAGGGCTGGCTGGCAGGTGGCTGGCTCTGTAGGACTCCATATCAGTTGGACGTTTAGGGGAAGGAGGTGACAAGGATGACTCTCAGGTCCCTGCCTGGGGTTTCCACAGATGTGGGGGGGGGGGGACATACTGGGCCCATATCCGGCAGGGTACTGGGGCTCAGAAAAGGGGTGGTCTTGGGACCTGTCTCCCACCAGGGGCTGTGCCAGGGCTAGGCTGTCACTCAAGAAGGAGGGGAGGTGCAAGATGGGGCCTTGGGGACGCGGGAGCTGCCTGTTATCCCTTTCCTGGCTCATGAGTGGGGAACAGGTGCTGACCTCATCTTCTAGAAGGATGACAACACGTGGGGAGCCCCGCAGCCTCCTGGGGAGACAATCTTGTGGGCCGGGAGAGGACGGGGTGGGTGACATGATTCTGCTCATTGCTCAGACACCCGCCCCTCCTGTCACGCCAGATTCGCGTCCAGAGAAGGTTTCTATTTATAAGTAAGTGAGGTTGGCAGCTCAAGGCAAGGGACGAGGGAAGCTGGGGTTGGGGCAGGGCGGGGTGCAGGGGACCCGGAAGTGGGGATGTCCAGATATGGCAGGTCTTAACTTTTGAACGGATTCAAAGACTGAATGTGGAGCCCTGTCCCTAGAAAACGCACACATGCAGACATCCTGGTATGGCCTTTGAGGGCAAGGGTTTCGAACCCCTCCCCTGTGTCCCTGGGTCTCCAGGTGGAGGAGCCCTGGCTGAGAGCTGGAGCTGGGGCCAGGCGAGGCTTTGGGGGTGCTCCTTCCACAGCCAACCTGGCCCTGGATGTTTGGAGGCTCTTCCAGAGTTGGGGGTACTCATGTTCACTTCCATTCCCTGGCTCCAGGCTCCCTGTGTACAGCACACTAGAAGCACTAGAGAATTCCAGAAGGTCAGGCTGGCTCTCCAGGAGCACTCAGGGAATGTAGGTTGTAGTGGAAAGTTGTTGTGTTTCCTGGAGGATCACACAGGATGCTGGAAGGGAGGCCTCAGGGGACAAAGGAAGGCGCTCACACACAGGCAAGGGATTTGGAAGGGCTTCATGAAGGAGGTGGCTTTTGAGAGGGGCCTTGAAGGATGAGTGGGATCCACAGTCGGGGCAGAGCAAAGAGATCCAGGGAAACTCCAGCAGCCTGGCTGGGGAACACGCAGGGCACATGGGACACTCTGAAGGGTGGGGTGGCTTCCTCATCCCCATCCTGAGGTGCTGGAGTCGGGGTGACGCGAGCCCAGTCCAGTGTGAAGGAAGCCTGAGCTCCTGGAGGTGCAGGCTGGGTGGGGAGGGGCTGGCCGGAGATTTCTGGTGTTCAGATGGCGGGGGGGGGGGGGGGGGGGCTGAGTAAGGCTTTGGCAGGACATGCAGCTCCCGGCAGGGTCTGAGCACCCAGGCACCTTCCTGTCCCGAGGGATGAAGGGCAGCATGGATCCTAGATGACCCTGCAGTTCCAAGACAGGACACCCCAAAACCGTGGAGCCCGGAAGTCAGTCTGGGGAGAGGAGGTGAGGGCGTGTTTGGGACGTGCTGTTTGCGTGGCCATGGGACTTGGTTTCTGGATGTGGAGCCAGGGGCCTGAGGGAGCTTGTGCAGTGTCCTCTGCACCCCAGTGACAGCTGCAGAGTGGGGAGTGGGGAGTGGGGGGACTGGAGGGAGGGAGCGGGGTGAGGGGTGAGCTTAGAGGCACTCTGAAGAATGTTGGCCTGAGGGGGAGGGGGAGAGAGGGAGGGGCCTGGCTCTGGGTGGAGGAAGCCAGGCCTGCTGGGTGGGGCGCAGGGGGCTGGGCACAGGTTCTGAGGCAGCCCAGGCCTCCTGGAGGAGGAGGTGCCCCTGGGGAGAGCTGGAGGGGTGTGGGTCTGGGTTCCCTGGAAGGGTTCCTGCTTGGGGAAAGAGAGGAAGGTAGGGCCCAGGGACGAGGGGGCGGGGATCAGATCCAAGTGCAGGTGGAGGAGGGGTCGGCTCCCTTCCTGGAGAAGAGAGGAGCAGACTGCAGGCTGCAGAGCTGTTTGGGGGAGTGAGGGAGGCAGGAGCCCGAGGCCAGGCTGGGGGTGGGGATGGGGCTGAGGAGTGGGCGAGCTTTGAGGCAGCTCCTGGGGGACAGAGATGGAGCTGTAGGAAGCCAAGAATAGAGGACAGTGCAGAGAGGGAGCGAAGCAGCCCTGGGGCCAGCCAGCAGGCCTGAGCGGGCCGTCAGCACAGGTTCCTCGGCGACTCTCTCTAGCGATGCTCAGCAGTTCTGGAGGAGCCACCGTGCAGAGGGAGGGGCTGGGGGCTCACCTGGGCTGCACAGGGCAGCAGCCGCTGGCCTTGGCCATGTGAGGACAGCCTGCTGCCTGTCAAAAAAAAAAGAGAGATGTATTTAATTATGTGTTTATGTGAAAGGCAGAGCGACAGAGAGAGAAAGAAAGGGAATGAGGTCTTTCACCAACTGGCGCACTCCCCAGATGCTTGCAACAGCCAGGGCTGGGCCAGGCAGAAGCCAGAAGCCAGGAACTCCATCCGGGGCTCTCATGTGGGTGGCAGAACCCAAGTACTTGCCATCATCTGCTGCCTCCCAGGCACATTAGCAGGGAGCTGGATTGGAAGCAAGTAGCTGGGACCCAAACCGCACTCCGATATGGGATACCAGCATCGCAGGTGGTAGCTTAACCAGTTTCGCCACAGCACCAGCACCCGAGGACGTCCTTTTAAAAATCCACCCTGGGCTCCACGATAGAGGTGGCCCAGGTGGGTGAGGGGCAGGGTGACAGCTCCAGAAATCTTAGTAACAAGTGCCTTGGGTGGGCTAACCGGAAGCTGAGTCAGCACCGTGGCCTCCTGTGCCTGCTTGCCTTGTGTTTACTCCAGGTGGCTCTGGGGAGTCAGGGAAGACTGGGGTGATCAGCCAAGGCCACTCCTCAGCATTGCCCCTGATTAGGAGGCTCTGGGGGCCAGAGGGCGTAGTGGGTGTGAAGGTGCTGGAGGGGGTGTGCTTAGGGAGGCAAGGGTCCCAGCTGGGTGGGAAGGAGCAAAGCTGTGGATTTCCCAGAACCCGCCTACTACCCAGGTGTCCCCTGGATCAATGTCCCCTTGAAGGCTCGCCTCCCACTGACCCAGTGACCCTCACCCTGTCTCTGCAGCCTGCCTGCACCCCTCCGCTGGGCGAGTGGCAGCAGAGACCGGGTGTGAGCTAAGGAATCTGATTGAGGAGCAGGGACTTCAGGGTCAGCAGAGCTGCTGGGAGCCGAGCAAAGGGGGTTGGGCAGGCCAGGGTGACCTGTAGCAGCTTCCACTCAGCTCTGGCCTGGCTTGGCCACCCCCTCACGCCTTCCCTGCAAAAGGCACATCACACCCTGCCAGAGCTGGCTCTCAGGTCTCCTGTCTGGACTGCTGCAGTAGCCCCTAATTGGTCCCCATCTCTCCCCTCCGAGCCATCCGCATGCTGCCACGCTGCAGCCAGATTAATCTTCTTAATACACCACTCTGCACATCTCCTTCCCTCGGAAGCCTCAGTGGCAGCATCATGGGAAGAGGCAAGTCCAGCGTGAGTCAGGAAGTGGCTGGATCCAACCCAAATGCCTGGGCCCTGCCAACCTTGCAGGCTCATCCCCACCACCCCTTCCCCCGCTCCTCCCGGGAGCCCACTCTGTTCTCAGAGCTGCAGCTGGCCCCACACACGCCTTCTTCCACCCCTCGGGAGTGACCTCCACGGGCGTTCTCTTTCTGCCTCCTCCTGCCTGACCTCAGCAGGGTTTGAGCTCCCCGGTGCTCCTGGGTTTTGCCTCCAGCGTGGTAGGTGGCTGCACCTTGCACCTTGCACACATGATGTCCTGCCCCGTGGGAGGCTGGCTTTAACTGTCAGTGCCCACAGGGCTGGTTGAGCTCGATCCTGGCCTGGGGGTGGGGGCTCCCTGTCCTCCCTGCCTTTGTTCTGCAGAGCCTCCTCATGAGGTGGTGTCTCCCTGTTAACACAGGCCACCAGGGATCAGAGAGGTTAAGGTACCTGCCAGAGGTCGCACAGATGGGAAGCGTCAGAGCTGGCTGGCTTCTGGTGTTCAGGCTCAATCCCACCTTGTTGTTCCTAGTGTTCGCTGGGTCCTGGAAGGGTTGGCTGGCAGAGATGCTCTGGGCTTCAAGGGAGTGCTGGTGCAAAGGCAGAGTGAGAGGGAGGGAGAGTGAGAGGGAGGGAGAGGGAGGGAGAGAGAGAGAGAGAATGAATATCTCCTGTGTGCTCTGGTTCACTCCCCAAATGCCTGCAACAGCTAGGGCTGGGCCAGGCCAGAATCAGGAGCTGGGAACTCCAACTGGGTCTCCTATGTGAGTGAGTGGCAGTGATCCAAGCACTTGACCCATCAACTGCTGCTTCCCAGAGAGCGTATTAGCAGGACACTGGATTGGAAGTGGAGGCGGGACCAGAGTCCAGGCTTCCCAGGCACTCCAATATGAGTGCCTAACCACTGTGCCACAAGGCCTGCCTCTTTCCTGCTGGGAGGGGCTGAACAGCTAACCTGGGACCACAGTGGCTGCCGAGTGACAGCCTGTGTGGAGGGGCAGCGATGTTGGGAGATGAACCATCAGCACAGAGAGGAGGCCTGGAGCCTCAGTGCAGGAGACGCTGAGGCTGCTTGGCCTCAGCTCCCAGCAGCCTCCACTGGGCCTGGCGTCTGGGACCAGCAGGAAGGATCCAGTCTAGACCTGAGGAAGGACCTCAGGCTGGGACGGTGGGTGCGGGGAGGCTAGTGCCTGCCTGATGGGCTTGCGTGCATTCTGTGTGGGCCTCGTCTGGATGTGTGGTGGAGCAGCATTGTGGAAAGGGTCCCAAAGTCGGAGATGCAGCAAGCAGCCCACGCACCTCTCCCAGGGAGCTCCAGCCCGCCAGCAACTCACCGCGCTTCTCGGAGCCCCCCAGGGTTGGCAGCGAGCAGAGAGGCACTGCTCTCCCGGGAGGAAGGTGTCCTGCCCAGTGCAGCTGGCTCAGCCTCGGCCCCGCTGCAGCTGCTGCCGTCGTCATTACGGCGGCTCCGGGCCCCAGGGGCCGCCGCGTTGCCAAGACTGTGGCGCTGGGTCCCGTGCTGCATTTGCAGAATGCTCCCAGCCTCTGATGTGGTGACGTGGGCAGTCCTGAGTGTCTGGGGGAGGGGAGCTTTTTTATTTTTCCTGTGGGCCTCCAGGAGGGGATACTGGGGCCCTGGAAAAGAAGGGGCATGGTGCAGGCTTGGGCTCCACCTTCCTGCTCTTCCTGCTCTGTGACTCTGAACCTGGTGACAGCCACCCTCTCTTGGCCTTGTTCGTTCATTCGTACAACGAGCACTGGAGGACTGTGGAGGTGAGCTGCCCAGTGAACCACGGGTCCATACAGCTCATACCTGTGAGTTCCGTGCTTGGCACCTTTGTCCACTCCGGGAGACAAGACTGGGCAGGCGGCAGAACGGCTGGGAGGCGGGCTCCCTGACCCCTGCTCCCTGGCACACTGGCCCTGGTGCACAGCAGGGAATCCACTTTGCCAGAAGGGGACTGGACACTGAGCTCCCCTGCACTGACCGGGGCCCTTTTCCCATTTCCTGCCCTGTTCTTTTGTTCAGAGGGACTCCAGGTCCTCTCTCTACGTGACCCCATTAACTCGGTCGTGTGACAGTGCCCCCTCCTGCTCCTGTTCCCACTCCCAGACGGTGGAGCTCAGACTTGCTTGAGATCTGTGGGAGCAGTCGGCTCCATGCTGCTCTCATGCCACAGTCACTCACCCTGTGGGCAGGGGGCCCCCTGGGTGCCTGCTGTCGCCGGCTATGCCCCCAACCTGCCTTAACCACCAGGTCTGCACACATCCTTCACCTGCTAATTCGAAGCCCCTTCCTTCCAGCTCTTCCACCTCCCCCCCAGGCTGGCCACACAGTCATGGTACATTTGGTCATGCCCAGGCCCTGGCTCCACGCTTGGGCAACCTACTCAGGCGGCCGGCCAGAAGAGGCAGCTGGGTAAACAGGAGGAGGCGTCTGATGGAATGAGGGCCTCATTTGGCGATTTTTTTAACTCAGACTTCCCGAGCAGCTATAGCGGGCTTTGGGTTTTTGGTTTGTCGAGATACCCATCAGCTGGGAGCCAGCCACGCCTCTCCTTCCAACCCCAGCCCTCCTCCCAGCCGGGCCTCTCCCTTCTCCCCCAAGCAAAATGAAGGCTTCCTCTCCCTGCCGCCCTTCTCCTGGGGAGACCCCCACCCTCTGGGGTTCATTTCCAATGCTGCCTTCTACTGAGCCTTTCTCAGTGTGTCCATCCTCACCTTCTCCCTCTGAACGCCCGGATTTCCTGCCTAGACCATTTATTTTGGCACCAAGGCAAGTCTAAGGCCTCTTGTGGTGGTTGAGCTGTTCTGCGTGTGTACAACTTGTTTCCAGCCAGACGCCGAGCACCCAGGATGCAGGGAGAGGGACTGATGTGTTTCAGTAGCTCCGGTGCCACCTGGTGCGTTGCTAAGCGTGCGGGAGGCGCTTCATATTGAAAGCAGGTGATGTGTGAGCCGGAATAGGGTGGGGTGGGGACTGTGTCTTTGGTCCAATCTCAGACCCTGGGTAGGAGCGTAGAAGACATGAGAGTGAGAATCTTGGTGAAAGTCATAGGATGGAGAGAATTTAACCCAGGTGTCCTGGTCTCAGGCTAAGGCTCCAGGTGCCACCTTTTCTGTGACAGCCCTTCCTGCTGGGGTCTCCCTTCTGCCTGTTAGTGTGGGCGTGACTGTCAGTGCATGCATTTGTGTGTGCGTATCTGTGTGGAAGGAAGCAAGTGTAGCCAACAGTTGTCCAAGTGCAGGCTGTCAACTCCTCGGAGTAGTCGTAGAACACGTGAGCTGGTGTGTGGCTGCATAACTGGGTGTGCGTGTGAAGCCTGCGGGATCGCCATCTCAGGTCAGCCAGCAACATGGCGCTGCTGGCTAGGGCCTGTGGGCTGGCACAGCACGGGACAAGATGGGGTGGGGCTCAGAGCTCTCAGTGGGCATCAGGCAGAACCTCTGGCCCAGGTCCCCAAAGAGCCTATAGCCCACAGTCTGAGCCCCATTGGCAGTGAGGGGTTGGGGGCTGGGAGTTCGTGGGGCCCTTTCTTGGAGCAGGTGCACTTCCTTTGGGAGAGGGCCTTCCCCAGGAGGCTGAGCATTTAGCAGCCCCTGCCACCCCAAGGCAGCTGTCCTGCTCCTCTCCCCGGGCCCGCCCCGTGTTCGGGCAGACTGGGGTGAGGGGCTCAGGGACCAGCTGGCCACCTCATGCCCTCCCTGCCCTCCAGCCAGAAGAGCTGACCAACGCCCTGGAAATCAGCAACATCGTCTTCACCAGCCTCTTCGCCCTGGAGATGCTGCTAAAGCTGCTCGTGTACGGTCCCTTCGGCTACATTAAGAATCCCTACAACATCTTCGATGGCGTCATCGTTGTCATCAGGTGCGACGCCCGCCACTGCCTCCTGCATAGAGTGCCAGAATGGGGGAGGGACTGGGAAGCACGTTGGCCCAGAGTCTGTACCCCACCGGGCCACCCTTTGTCTGCTCCGTCCTCTCCCTCGGCCCCAGCGTGCTCATAGGGAACCAGGGCACTCTCCAGCCCCCCTCCCCACCTCTACCAGCCTGGGGTGGTGAGGACTCAGGAGCTGGCCTTGGAGAGCAGTGGCAGGAGGAGGGCCCTGCTCCCAAAGTGCTTGGAAACTGGTGCAGGAGCCGGGTAACTGGCTCCAGGCTTTCCAAGACCTTGGGAGAGGACTGGGGGTGGGGGGGGGGTGGGTCCCTCCTCCAGCCCCAGCCTGGGGCCCGGAGAATGGCTTTATTGCTTTTTGGAATCGGTTTTAGATTTCATTAGAAAAGAACAAAGCAAACATTCCCTAACCTGATGAGCTTGCCTTGGCCGGATCTGGGGAGAGGGCTGCCTGCTGCAAGGACATGATCTCTGGCAGGGAGGGGAGGGCGGAGGGGACCAGGGCTGCCCCTAGATCCTCACCATCCCTGAGGGGCCCTGCTTGGAGGCTCCAGTGCCGGCAGCCCGGGTGCTCAGGTGTGCTGAGTGCTGAGAGGGTGGGGCAGGAGGGGCTGTGCAGGAGCTGAGGCTGCCCCCCTCCTCCCCCCACCCTGCAGCGTGTGGGAGATCGTGGGCCAGCAGGGGGGCGGCCTGTCGGTGCTGCGCACCTTCCGCCTGATGCGCGTGCTGAAGCTGGTGCGCTTCCTGCCGGCGCTGCAGCGGCAGCTCGTGGTGCTCATGAAGACCATGGACAACGTGGCCACCTTCTGCATGCTACTCATGCTCTTCATCTTCATCTTCAGGTGAGGGCTGGCGGGGGTGGGGCGGGGGACACGCAGGGCAGCAGGGCTCCAGGGCCCTGACCCTCCCTGCCCCCCCCCCCCGATCCTGTGGCTCCCACTCTTTGTCTTCAGCATCCTGGGCATGCACCTGTTCGGCTGCAAGTTTGCGTCGGAGCGGGATGGGGACACGCTGCCGGACCGGAAGAATTTTGACTCCTTGCTCTGGGCCATCGTCACCGTCTTTCAGGTGCGAGGGTGACAGGGCAGGCAGGGGCAGGGGCAGTCGGGTGCCTTTGGTCAGGGCCCTGACTCCTGTCCTCGGCCCACAGATCCTGACCCAGGAGGACTGGAACAAAGTCCTCTACAATGGCATGGCCTCCACGTCATCCTGGGCTGCGCTGTATTTCATCGCGCTCATGACCTTCGGCAACTACGTACTCTTTAACCTGCTTGTCGCCATTCTGGTGGAGGGCTTCCAGGCGGAGGTAACCCCCTGCCCTGCCCACGTCAGCCACTCACAGCCTCCTCCTCCCTCCTCTACTGGCTGTGGTGGTCTGAGAGGTCCTGCAGGAAGTGCTCCTCCGCCCAGGCAGGGGTGGGTGGCTCCCGGTCTCAGCCTTAGCAGTCCCTTCGAGACAGGATGGTTGTGTGGGGTCTCTGGGTCAAAGGTCAGCTGCTTGATGGCTTCGCTGTCAGAGTCAGCGAGACCTTTCCCCAGCGATCTGGGTGAGATGAGAGACCCCCGGTGCAGCCGGACCCCTAAGCACAGGTCGGGGGGCCCTTTGGAGCCGAGGGGTACAGGAGGCTTGCGTGCGAGCCTTCTGAGCTCAGGCTGAGCTGATGAAGAGGCCACCAGGGCCCCGGGCAGGGCTGAGCTGCCCGGGGTGAGAAATGAGCCCAATTAGCCTTGGGTATGGCAGAGATGAGCGTCCTATTTCCAGCCCAGCTCCGTCACCTTCGTCATAGGCAGCGTCATCAATTAATATTGATTTACATTGATCTTGCCCTTGCCGTGCCAGACCACAGCCTCTGCCTCAAGGGCCTGCACCCCCTCCTGTGCCTCCACACTGCCTCTCCCCACTGGAGCCCCCAGACCCACAAACACATGGGGCCGCTTGACCCAACCTAGAAATGCTGCAGGTTGGGCCGGGAGCAGCTCTTGGTCCAGTTCTCTCCAGGTGACCCGGATGGAAACTCCCGCTGCGGTCCGCTCTATAAATACCCGGCACATGGTGGAAAAACAAAAATCTATTTTCCGACTCTTTCCCAGCCTTGCCAGGGAGGGCTGTTCCCTGTGGGCCGGGCCGGCTGCTGGGGCACGGATGCGTGTTTCCCACACTGGCCCCTCTGCCGGCTTCCGTTCTCATCCCATAGCTGTCCGTGCCAGCGCTGCTCCCCTGCTGGGCGGCTTGCAGGGGAGGCGAGGGACAACATCGGCATCTACCCCCGCCCCTGGTTTGGGACACAGATTTGGGGGTTCCTTGGGACCTGAGAGCTAAGGGCTGCCACACTCTTCCACAAGAGCCAGCCCCTCTGTGGACTCAGCTCCCTTCCAAATGGGAGAGCTCAGTTTGGAGGGGGGAGCAGGAAACACCCCAAGTCTTCTCCCCACCCCCCAACACCGTCCAGCCGCCTGGCGTCCCTGGGTGGGGGTGGCGTGGGGGGAAGCCCCTCCCGTCATTGGCCCTTCCAGCAACACCTTGTTGAAGGGAGACCAGCTGAGCCACCGTTGCTAGGCAGCAGCAGAGGCTTGAATGTGGGAACCCTGCCGCCCACTCTGGCCTGGTCACCCTGGCCCTGCTGCGGGTCTAGCGTGAGGGCCGACAAGGGCCTGGTGGCCACACCCTCCTCAGCCTTTGTGGCCTTTGTGGGCGGAGTCTCTTGTCTCAGCACCTGGGGCCTTGGGCTGTGATGCTCTGCATGGAGTGGGATGGGGAAGGGAGTGCAGGGTCAGGTCCCTCCACAGGGGGTGTGACAGCAGTCACGGCCCTGATGTGCCGGTGCCAGGGGCTGGGCCAGCTCTGCTGTCCTGCAGGTGGGGGATGTGGGTGGTGGGAGAGGTGTTGTTTGAGGCCCCGATCTGAACCCCTCCAGAGGCTCCTGCCCTCTCCTGTATAGTTAGCCACCCGGCCCCATGTGAGCAGGGGAGGTTGTTGTTTGTTGCCTTGGGCATGCTTCACCTGCAGGAGCCTCAAGGGTGACTCCCCTCCCCCACTGGCCTTGCCACCCTGCTGAGAAGTGGGGCTGGGCCTTGCTGGGGGCAGGGCCCTGAAACCCTGTGTATTTATCATGCACACACTTAATCAAATGAGCAGGCAGCAGGTCTTGTGTGGGACCGTTGATTGACACTGAACAACATCCCAGCCACCACCCCCGTGTTGCTTGTCCTTTCCCATCCGTGCCGACTTGGAGAGACTTAGGCCAAGAGCATGGGGCGTCAGGAGACCTGCTTCTGCTCCTTGTCGCGTGCCACACTGAAGTTCATGTTCACGCACACCTGCGTCCCACCCTGCCTGCCTGTCCCCCCAGCCCAGAGCCTTGGAGCCTCGGAGAGGCGAGCCATGCTCTGAGCCGGGGACTCAGGAATCTCAATGGTTTGGGCGGTTTCCCTAACTTCTGCAAACCTCACAGCGAGCTGGCCGGATGAAGCAGGCGCATCCTCCGTGATCGTGGGCTCCTGCCTGCACGCTGCAGGGTCATGCTGGCCTGGGGGCCCCTGGCTGCATTCTGGAAGGCTGTCCTGGCCCCCCCTTCCCCCTCCCTGTGTCTTGCTTCCCCGCTGTGGGGTTTGCATCCCTCCTCCTCTTCATCCTCTTTGATGCTGCCGGGTGTCTGAAGGCCCCAGCGCCTGTGACCAGCGCCCCTCCCCTGCCTCCCCCTCTGCCTGTAGGAAATCAGCAAACGGGAAGATACGAGTGGACAGTTAAGCTGTATTCAGCTGCCTGTCGACTCCCAGGGGGTAGGTACGCAATCACGAGTCAGCATGCCCCCGCCTCCGCCCCGAGCCCCCTCCGCCTCCGTGTCTCTGTGCTCGCGTCTCGCTCAGCCGCTGTGCAACTGTGGTAGCTGTGGTGGTCCTTGGTGTCGTGAGGTTTGCTTCAATTTTAAGTCCCTTCTCCTGGAGGACATGGCAGGGGCCTCCACGCCTCTGCCTGCGCACTCCCACCCCCATCACCATGCACAGGGCGCCGGTCCTGTCCCTGTCCCCAGACTGGCGGAGGGGCCGGAGAAGGAAGGGACTTAGAATCCTGTGTGTGCACATGTGTGGGGCACGCGTGTGTGCAGCCGCCGTGCAGTCAGGACTGTGGCTGCAGGACACGCTCCTTTCTCTCTCCTGTACCCCTTTCCCGGGCTCCGTGGTGACCTCACAAGCTGTCCTCCTTGGAGGAGGGTTTGTGGCTCTTGCTGGAAGGCACCAGAATTTTCAGTCTGCCTTGGCGTCTTCTGGTCCCCTCCTCTCCCAGTGAGGCTTTGCCAGCCGTCTCGGGGCCATATTCCTGCCCCAGCCCCCACATGGAGCCTGTGCCCTGGCATTGCTTGCACCAGCACCGGAATTTGGGGCAAAGCCAGGATCCCCCCAGGACCCCACGGTGCTGTGCGTCCCGAGCAGCCCCCTGGAGATTGTACTTGATAATTAAAGGCCTCGTTAGGGATGTAAACTGAGTTAATGAAAGTGATCCCCCGAGATGCCAATTACCCAATATTTATGTCCTTATCAAAAGTAGCAATCAAGTATTTTTTAATAACTTCTTAAGGAGAAGTGTGTAATTACTGGGGAACCTACTGACCTGCTAAGAAAGATGGAAAAAAAAAAAACTGCCCCAGAGATGGGGAGAGAGGTTAAAAAAATAAATAAATATGAAAAAAGGGGGCCAGGGAGGGGGCTGGGCTTGGAGGGAGGAAGCAGAGGGACCCCTTGCGCTGAGCTGCTCTGTCCGGGGTCTTTCAGTTTCCTTCCAGGGTCCCTGAGGTCCGAGGCTTGGGGGAGGGGGTCCACAGAGGGGGTCCACAGAGCCAAGGCAGAGGCCTCAAGCGGGTTTTGGGGATCAAATCTCTAGTGACCACTTCACCCTGGTCCCCAGCCCCCTCGAGCCTGTGCCTCCTGCCTAACCAAGTACCCCTTGGCCTCCCAGCCAACCTTGGTGCAGGTCCAGCCAGGCTGGTGGCACTGTGGGCTCAGGTCAGCCGTGGCCTTCTCCAAGGCGTGGCTGGGGGAAGGCAGAGGCGGCTTCAGGACGCCTTGGGACCCAAGCCTGGGTGGACTGGCCTGCACCAGTGCATGCCTCGTGCCGTGGTTGCTGGTTCCGTGGCCTCTGTGTGGTGTGTATGTATGTGAGAGGGAAGCCGTGGTGCATCCTGGTGACTCCTGCTTGGCCAGGTTGCTGATGGCCCTCCATTCCCCTCCCCTGCCCCAGGGAGATGCCACCAAGTCTGAGTCGGAGCCTGATTTCTTCTCGCCCAGCCTGGATGGTGATGGGGACAGGAAGAAGCGCTTGGCCTGTGAGTACCTCTCCCGGAGGTGCAGCCCCTGGCCCCCGGCCAGATGTGAGTGGACTCAGGGTCTCTCCCTCTCTCTCTCTCTCTCTCCCCCACTGCCCAGCAGTGGTGTCCCTGGGGGAGCACCCAGAGCTGCGGAAGAGTCTGCTGCCCCCTCTCATCATCCACACAGCTGCCACACCCATGTCGCTGCCCAAGAGCAACAGCACGGGCCTGGGTGAGGCACTGGGCCCCGGCTCCCGCCGCACCAGCAGTAGTGGGTCTGCCGAACCCGGGGCGGCCCATGAGATGAAGTCACCGGTAGGTGTGCATGCGGGTGCCTGCTGGTGGGAGATATTTAGAGGACACAGGGGTGGGCAGGGCTCAAGGCCCAGGGGAGTCAGTGTTGGTGGTGCAGGCAGGTGGAGCAGCTCTGGGCTTGGAGGCAAGAAGGTAGGTTCTTTTCTTCCCAAGCTGAGTGACCTCGGGCAAGACCGATCCTCGCTGAGCCTCTTCTGTCAAGTGGGGGAGGATGCCCCTCGGTCTTCAATGCTTAACCATAAGAATAGCAAACCCTCTTCCGGTTCCTGATTCTGCACCAGATGCTGTGGTAGACATGGCTTGTAGGCAACTGGAGTGCCTCACCGCAACCCGGTGAGGTAGACACTATCATTGTACCCATTTTACAGGTGGGACCTGAGTCTTAGGTTGCTGAAGTGAATAACAGGGCTGGCTTTTTATTTATTTATGTATTTATTTATTTTAAAATATTTATTTATTTGAAAGAGCTACAGAGAAAGAAGGAGAGACAGACAGAGAGAGAGAGAGAGATCTTCCATTTGCTGGTTCACTCCCCAGATGGCTTCAATGACCAGGCCAGGCCAAAGCAGGAGCTTCTTCCAGGTCTCCCATCTGGGTGCAGAGGCCCAAGCACTTGGGCCATTTTCTGCTGGTTTCCCAGGCCATTAGTGAAGCAGCTAGGACTTGAACCAGCACCCATACAGGATGCCGGTATCACAGGTGGCAGCTTAACCCCCTACACCATGAAGCTGGTCCCCCTCACTATTAGTTTATTCATTTATTTTTTTATAATTTTATTTGACATGGCATAATCATAGTGTGTGTGTGTGTGTGTTTGTGTGTACCTCATATATATATATGTTGTAGTGATGTACAACTCCTGTTGTAGTGATGTTTTAATATGTGTACATTATGGAATGATTAAATCCAGCTAATTAAGAGAGCCATTGCCTCACACACTTTCTTGCTAGTGGTGGAAAGGTTGAAAATCTACTCTCTTAGCAATTGTGAAATATACATTACATGATTAGTAATAGCCACCATGTTGTGCAGTAGATCTTAAAAACTTGTTCCTCCTAACTGAAAGTTTTCACCCTTTAAAAATTATTTATTTGTTTATTTATTTTTGAAAGAGAGACAGAGACAGAGAGAGGGAGAGGAAGAAGCAGAGATAGATTTTCCATCCACTTCTCAAATACCTGCAACAGCCAGGGTTGGGTCAGGCCAAAGCTAAGAGCCAGGAAATCAACCGGAGTTTACCATGTAGGTGGCAGGGACCCAAGTCCTTGAGCCATCACCTGCTGCCTTCCCGGGTGCACACTAGCAGGAAGCTGGATTGGAAGCAGAGGCGGGACTTGAACCCAAGAACTTTGATTTAGGATGCAGACATCCTAGGTGACTTAACAGGTGCAGCCAGGGCCCGCCCCCAACAGCTTGCACCCTTCCACAAGTGGCTCCTCATTCCTATTCCCCCACCCCCAGCCTCTGGTACCTACTATTCTACTCTCTACTTCTGTTGAGTTCTGCTTTTTTAGCTTCCACAAATAGATGCGATCAGGCGGTATTTCTTTCTGTGTCTTTCTGTGCCTGGCTTATTTCGCTTGGCATGGTGCCCTCCAGGGTCGCACACGTTGCTGCAGGATCTCCTCCTTTTTTGAGGCTGGGTAGTACTCCACTGTGTTGTACACTGTGTTTTCTTTACCCATCCATCTGACCGGTGGACGCTCCTGTTGTCTCTGTGTCTTGGCTGTTGTGAACAGGGCCACAGTGAACATGGGTGTGCAGATATATGGCTCCCACCTACAGATTTTAAATCTTTTGGCTGTATACCCAGGACTGGGATAGCGGGATCGTATGGCAGTTCTATTTTTAGTGTTTTGAGGAACCTCCGTAATGGCAGTGTTAATTTACATTCCCACCAACAGTGTACCCGCTTCCCTCTTCTCCACGACCTTGCCAACCCGTTATCCATCATCATTTTATCTATTAGAGCCGTTCTAACAGGTGTGAGGTGATGTCTCATCGTGCTTTTAATCTGCGTGTCGCCAATGAAGATTGATGCTGGGCCGCCTTTTGTGTATCTGTCGCTGTTTGTAGGCCTTCTCTGGGGACACGTCTATGCAGGCCCTTTGCCCATTTTTAAAACTGGCTTGTTTTCTTGCTGTTGAGTTGTTTTACGTTCTTCTTGCCATGCTTTCCTCCCTCCACTCGGCTGATGGCAATGCTTCTCTCATCAGCTAAATGAGGAGCAGGTACCATAGCGGAGAGCGCGAGTAGAGGCACAGACAGGGTGCCTGTCTTCCCCAGGTCACACAGCTGTGTGGGGTGAGCCAGCGTCTGAACCCGGGCATCAAAGTGCAGGGCTTCTGCTCTCATCTCTGTCACCAGTATGATGCCCCAGAGGCTCACAGGAGACGGGGTGCACCTGGAGGGGCTCAGGGCCCCAGGGCCCTGGCTGAGACTGCCCCCTCCTCTCACCCTGCAGCCAAGTGCCCGCAGCTCCCCGCACAGCCCCTGGAGCGCCGCCAGCAGCTGGACCAGCCGACGCTCCAGCCGCAACAGCTTGGGCCGTGCCCCCAGCCTCAAGCGCAGGAGCCCGAGTGGGGAGAGGCGGTCGCTGCTGTCGGGCGAGGGCCGGGAGAGCCAGGACGAGGAAAGCTCGGAAGAGGAGCGGGCCAGCCCTGCGGGCAGTGACCGTCGCCATAGGGGCTCCCTGGAGCGGGAGGCCAAGAGCTCCTTCGACCTGCCGGACACACTGCAGGTGCCCGGGCTGCACCGCACAGCCAGTGGCCGCAGCTCTGCCTCTGAGCACCAGGACTGCAATGGCAAGTCGGCTTCGGGGCGCCTGGCCCGGGCCCTGCGGCCCGATGACCCCCCACTGGATGGGGATGACGGCGATGACGAGGGCAACCTGGTGAGGCCCCTGTGGGCAGTGACCCCTCACCCCGACCTTGAGAGCGGGGAGCTGTGCCCAGCCTGGCAGGGCGCAAGGAGTCACCATTCCAAGCCCTTGACCTTGACCTCCCAGCAGCCCCTTTCCCCCTCCGCCTGCCCCGCTGAGCCTGGAACCTCGTGCTGCCTGGGCTGTGGCACTGCCGTCCGGGAGGATATGAATGGTTTCGGGCAGATGTGTATGAATCTTTCATGGCCCTCCCCCTGTGACTCAGAAAGACCCATCATTCATCTTTCCAAACTGGTCCTGGCCCCCTTTCTCATCTGGATCTCATCACAAGCTTTGACTTCCCAGCCTGTCCTTACCCATCCCCCTCCCCCACACCCACATGCTCCTGTCCCCCCGCCCCCACCCCATTTCCCTGGGGACCCGAGACCGCAGGGTTAGCACTTGAAGAGCAGGTGTCTCCTCAAGCAGGTGTATCTTTAAACTGACAGCTGGGATGGGGACAGTGTTTGATAATTGCTGCAGCTTCCAAGCCCTGCAGGGAGGAAGGGGGGAGGGCAGGCAGGGGGCTGGGCTGGAGACAGACATGGGACACAGCCTAGGGCAGGGGGTGCAGGGAGGAGAGGGGAGAGGACACGGGGAGGGGAGGAGATGGGACTGGTAAAGTTTGCACGGAGCTGGGGAGGTGGGTTTAGGAATGAAAGAAGAGAAGCAGGGTGCAGGAGGAGCAGCCAGGGGTCGGGGACTCCCGAGGCCTGGGACCGCTCACACCGCCGTGTTTACTCCACAGAGCAAAGGTGAACGGATCCGAGCCTGGGTCCGGGCCCGGCTCCCTGCCTGCTGCCGTGAGCGAGATGCTTGGTCTGCCTACATCTTCCCTCCTCAGTCAAGGTGAGCAAGGGGCTCCGCCCTGTGCCCCACGATGCCATCCAGGACACTGCAAGTGCACCTTGCCGGGGGTGGGGGGAGTGTGGGGAGGGGCTGGGCCTGCCCCCTCCCAGCCTGCGTCCCTGTCCCGGTGCAGGTTCCGCCTCCTGTGTCACCGGATCATCACCCACAAGATGTTCGACCATGTGGTCCTTGTCATCATCTTCCTCAACTGCATCACCATTGCCATGGAGCGCCCCAAAATCGACCCTCACAGCGCTGTGAGTAGCCGGGGTGGCACACAGGGCTGTGACGTCTGTGCCATGCCAGGTCCTTCCCGGGGGTAGCGCTCAGAGGCAGCAGGGAAGGCCCGGGGCCACACAGCAAGAGGCTTCTCCCCGCCTTATTCCTGGCCCCTCAAGATACATCCTGTACCCTCCCCTACCTCAGTTTCCCCCTGTGATACCCCAGCTCGGCTGAGTGCCCGGTTGCACTGCAGGCTGACTGCAGACAGCATGTTCTCAGGAGCCGCAGGCCTGAGAGGCGTGTGCGAGTCCCTTGAGTGTTGGGGGGTCATCAGCAGGAGGCGGCCCCTGTGTGGCCGCAGTGGTCCTGCTTCCTGGGCTCCTAGCCAAGGCTCTTGGTCCCGCTGGCGACCTGCACGCTGATGGCCATCGCACGCAGTCTGCCCTGCGGACACTGCCAGGCAGGACAGGGAAGCTGCCCGTTGCTCTCTGTGCTCCTGAAGACAAAGTAGGTTTTCAGGGGCTGTCACTTCTGCTTGGCCGTGAACCTGTCAGTCCTTCTCAGGAGAGGAAAGGCCGGAGGCCTGAGTACTGGACGCAGTGCCTGGGGCCTCACCTCTTCCGATGGGCCCAGCGCCTCTGAGAGCTGCCTCTCCCCAGCCTGGCACCACAGCCCCTCCCGGCTGGCAGTGGTCCAGGTCCCGGAAGGGCAGGGAGCTGGTGGGCTGTTCCCCCCATCCCCCACCCTGGCCTTTTGCACCACTTGCCCGGAAGTGGCCAGAGGTCCCCTTGTCCCTTCTCACTGCCTCCCACAACACTGGATTTCAGGGCTGCTGGGATTCTGTTTTCTTCTAAGGTGAGCTCCAGCCAGCTGGGGATGGGGTGTAGGGAGCTGAGGAGAGCAGGGGCTGGCCAGGGCTTGGTGGGTGAGGAAGTGCCTGGGGCTGGTGACTCTCCCCTGGGCTGCCTCCTGCCTGAGACCCTGCAAGGCTCTGTCACTGTGTCCCGGTCTCCAGCTCTGTCACGCTCTGCCTGCTGCCTCTGCACCCCTCTCGCGGCCACCCAGCAGCCCCCAGATAGCAGGCAGTTGGGCCACCCCTGGCCTGGCCCAGGCCCAGTATAAATAGGGCTGGGGTAGCACAGGGAGGCTGTGGGTCCCCAGGTGGCTGGCTGCTCAGTTCTGGGGGCCCAGAAAATCAGGAAAGCAAGTGGGATGGCAGACCAGGGTCAGGGGTCAAGTTAAATCCTGCCCCACTCTGAGAAAAGAAATCAGGGAACAGGGTCTGGGATGTGGGAGTCAGGTCCCGGCACGGAGCTGTCGGGGATTCTGTTCCCATACGTGTCGCCGGGAAGGGGTAGGGGGAGTCATTTGCCTGCCTCTTGCAGTTTCTGGCATCTGCATGCAGTGCAAACCTGGCCCGTGCAGGGGTGGGGGCGGGGGGACTCCTGAGAGTGGCGCCTGCCTCCTCTCTTGCAGGAACGCATCTTCCTGACCCTCTCCAACTACATCTTCACCGCCGTCTTTCTGGCTGAAATGACAGTGAAGGTGACAGGAGCTGGCGGTTCCGGGGGTGGGGGGACGAGGGTGGTGTCGCTGTGGACCTGGCTGAGGGTGGGCACTGCGGGGAGGGCTGCCGGTGACCCCTGGCGGCCGCGGCCCCCAGGTGGTGGCGCTGGGCTGGTGCTTCGGGGAGCAGGCCTACCTGCGCAGCAGCTGGAACGTGCTGGACGGGCTGCTCGTGCTCATCTCGGTCATCGACATCCTGGTGTCAATGGTCTCGGACAGCGGCACCAAGATCCTGGGCATGCTCAGGGTGCTGCGGCTGCTGCGGACCCTGCGCCCGCTCAGGTGAGCCCCTCCGCCCGCCTCGGGGACACCTCCCAGCACCAGCGCCCCTACAGCGGAACAGCAGACCTCCTGTCTGTGACCCCCACCCCGGCTGACCGCTCATGGAACCCTCGGCCCTGGTGTGTCCCCTGCAAGGTGCACGATGCTTCCAGCTCGCTTCCCTCCTCCTCTCCGGGACATGACAGAGGACTTGCTGTGACTGCCCCCTGTACGGAGCACAGCGTGGGGGCCGTGGACAGGGCCCTCAGCTCCAGTGGAAGCTGTCCCTTGGGTGGTCTTCTCAGAGCAATGCTTGCCCCTACCCGCAGTGACATGGGGACCTTTCTCCTGGCAGGTGTTCAATCAGGCAACCCCACCCCCAACCCAGGTCTCTTGGATGGGACGACTCTGACTTATTAGTGAGGCTCCCCTGAATGGGCTGCTCCTCTCCCTCTGCCCCTCCCTTCCCCCCACTGCTGCTGGCCACAAGTTTGTCTCCTGGATGCCCATGGCACATCCCTCCCTTGAGTTCAGGCCTCCCACCCCCAGCCCGATCCATCAGGTGATGCATTTGACATCTTGAAAGCACAGGTGCTTTGAGAGATTACCACCCCACCCCCGCCCCCAGAGCCCAGGAGGCTGCCAGTGAGCCAAGGCTGGGAGTGGGGCTGGGGGACCCCTCTCACACCCCTTCCTGTGCTCCCCAGGGTCATCAGCCGGGCACAGGGGCTGAAGCTGGTGGTGGAGACGCTGATGTCTTCACTGAAGCCCATTGGCAACATCGTGGTCATCTGCTGTGCCTTCTTCATCATCTTCGGCATCCTGGGCGTGCAGGTGTGTGGGGCCTGGGCGCCAGTTGTCGGGGAGGGCTCACGCATGCTCTCCTCTTGACCCTGGGTCCTGAGCCTGGAGCCCCTGCTGCTCCCTTCCCTGTAGGCTCCTTGGCCTCCTGGGCACTTTGCAGAACCAGGAGCCTGGAGGAGGGCCTGAGCTAGGTTCCAGGCCCGCGGTCGCACCCCTTGGGCCGCGTTCCGTGGGGCAGACGCCGGCCAGCCGGGGCTCTGCGCCGGGATCTCCTCCCTTCCTTGCTTGCTTGAGCAGGTCGGGCTGCAGGCCAGGTCTGGGGATCCAGGGCCTGACAGCTGGGCCAGGTTAGCGGCTGCTGGCAGGCAGTCGGCGCAGACCCCAGACGAGGCAGGAAGTGGGGGCTGTGGGGAGAAACCTGGCCTCCTGCCCAGGGAGGAAACTTGGCTTTGGACGAGCAAGAGGCAGAGCTGCCTGCAGGAGTCATCAGACGCCTCAGGGGCGCTGGGGAGCCCCTCCGCCCTGGTCTGCCTGCGTCTCCACTCCAGATGCAGTGGCTGCAGGGCAGACAGCTGGCTGTTGGGGCAGCGTGGGAGCCCCTGTGGCCACCACCCGCCCCTCCCCTGCCTGCTTCTTTCAGCTTCCTGGGATGTCCTGTCTGCCCTGGGGAGGGGCTGTTCCCTGGTTTCCTAGAAATTCTCCAGCCCTGGGACCAGGCTGCGCTGGCCAAAGCTGTGGGTGCCTCTGTGCCCGCCCCTGCCACACACACACTACCCGGAGCCCCCTCCCCACTTCCCAGCCTCCTCAGCTTGCCAGCATGGCCCGTGGTGAGCCCAGGCCTGGGGCTCCTCTTGTGGGTTTCAGTTTGTCCCCAGCAGCTTGCTCAGGCCCCTGGTCCTCCCTCCTCCTGCTCTGGTCCCTTTCTCACCAATTCCTAGCCCAGTCTACACTGCAAAGAGGGTGAGCTTTCGGGGCAGACACACCTGGGCTCCAGCCCCTTTTCTTTTTTCTTTTTTCTTTATTATTTTTGACAGGCAGAGTGGACAGTGAGAGAGAGAGATAGAGAGAAAGGTCTTCCTTTGCCGTTGGTTCATCCTCCAATGGCCCCACAGCCAGCGCGCTGCAGCTGGCGTACTGCGCTGATCCGAAGGCAGGAGCCAGGTGCTTCTCCTGGTCTCCCATGGGGTGCAGGGCCCAAGCACTTGGGCCATCCTCCACTGCACTCCCGGGCCACAGCAGAGAGCTGGCCTGGAAGAGGGGCAACCGGGACAGAATCCGGTGCCCCGACCGGGACTAGAACCCAATGTGCCGGCGCCGCTAGGCGAAGGATTAGCCTGTTGAGCCACGGCGCCGGCCTCCAGCCCCTTTTCTGTCACCTACTGGTTTTGCGACCTTTCCCAGTGAATTAGGTTCTCTGAGCCTCAGTTTTTCTCACCTGTAAAGTGGGGTTGAGGACGCCTATTTTCCCCTCAGCCCAAAGTTGCTGTGAGAATGAAATGCCTAGCTCGGGAGTCTCACTCTTGAGTGGGATCAGAATCCTCTGGATGGCTCATTGGAAGATCTCTGGGGGACAGGGGTATAGCCCAGAAGTTAAGATGTCCACATTCCACATCGGAGTCTGGGCTTGAGCCCGGCTCCGGCTCCTCACCCAGCTCCCTTGGGAGGCAGCAGTGATGGCTCAAGTAATTGGCTCCCTGCCACCCACACCTGGATTGCATTCCTGGCTCCTGGCTTGGGGCCAGCCCAGCTCCAGGCCTTGATGGCCTTTGGGCAGTGAACAAGTACACGGGGAGCTCTCTGTCTCTGTCTCTTGGCCTCTCCAATAAATAAATTAAACTTTAGAAAAAAAAAAAAAGAAAAGATTATTTGGCCCCTAGCGCAGAGTGGGATTCAGTGGGCCTGGGAATGTGCATTTCTAACACGTTCCATGGGCCGCCCCCCCCACCTTGAGCACCCCCCGCCAGCCCTTGGTGGGAGGTGAACAAGTGTCCCCCTTTCTGTCCTTTCCAAGTAGCTGCCCCAGACACCTTTCCTCCCTGTCCCAGGAAAGGAAGGGGGTGCCTGCAGGGGAGGTCCCCATGGGTGTGTCCCTGGCTTGGCTGAGCGCACGGCCAGTGCAGGCTGGGGCAGGGGAGCTCTGGGCTTCCTATGGCCGGACTCAGCTCTCTGTGGCTCTGTGTGTCCAGCTCTTCAAAGGGAAGTTCTTCGTGTGCCAGGGAGAGGACACCAGGAACATCACCAACAAGTCTGACTGTGCCGAGGCCAGTTACCGGTGGGTACGGCACAAGTACAACTTCGACAACCTCGGCCAGGTGAGCACCGAGCCCTGAGCGCGGGTGGTGGTGGCAGTCTTGAGAGGACACCGGTCGCTGTGTGAGGATCCATGCTGACTCGGCTGGGGATCTGGTCCCCGGCCCCACCCTCCTCTGTCCCACTACCAGCATGTCCAGCCCACGGCAGCCCAAGAAGTTAGCCCACAGGGTCTTTGGGCCTCTTGGAGATGAAGAGCTGGGGCTCAGAGAGGGTCAGGGGTTGGCCCAGGAGCGCAGAGCTGCACAGCAGAGCAGAAAGCACACGTGAGGTTGGGGGCTGGCAGCCCTGGATGTCAGTCCTGGCACCCCTGTTGTCAGCTCAGTGACCTTGGGCAGCTGGCTCACCGGAGCCTTAGTTTTGTCAGCTGACGAATGGGGTCCTAGCAGAATCTCCTCGGAGCCGCAGTCAGGAGGCAGAAAGACGACGTTTGGGTTTGCTCAGCGTGCTGCAGGTGCAGGCGGTAGTCAGGATCATGCTTTGCTCCCCCATGTTCGCAATCGGAGAACTATAGGACAGGAAGTGGCCCACTCAGCATTGCCGACTCATTCCCAGATCCACCCTGGCTTTAGTGTCTGATTTTCCGGGTCTTTGGGGTCCATTGCTCTCCCTGTCTGAGGTCAGAGAGTGTGACCATCTCCCCTTGCTCCAGACCAGCCAGGGAGCCCAGGGCCTGGAAGCTCCCTTGGTGCCTGGAGGCTGACTACAGCCTGCCTGCTCCAGGGCTGGGGTGGCCCAAGCTGCTGCCAGGAGAGATTCTGGGGACAGGTGCTGGGAGTTCAGCCATACATCCTCGATTTCAGATGGTCTCCCCCTCCCCCTCCTCCTCCCTCTCCTCACCAGGCCCTGATGTCCCTGTTCGTGCTGGCCTCCAAGGATGGCTGGGTGGACATCATGTACGATGGACTTGATGCCGTGGGTGTGGACCAGCAGGTAGGGCTGGGACCAGCTGGGCCCACACTGGGGCTCAGGTCGCTCAGCAGGGGCGGATTCCAGGCACAGCAGGTGCAGGCATTGGACAGAAAGCGCAAGGCTGGCTGGCAAATGCCATCAGAGCGGCCTGGAGTCTTGCAGCAGAGGCCGTAACTGGTGGCCTGTGAGCCCAATCGGGTCAGCTTCTATTTGGCCGCAGGGTGTTAGATTTTTTTTTTTAAAATTAGTGTGAACCTTTTAGCAATTGGCGAGTTTCGTTTGAAAATCCAGATCTGCAGCTACTCAGCAGCAGCCTGGAGGTCTGGGGACACCGGGCTAGCGACCGCTCAGGGCGGGAGTCAGCCGGGCCCAGCGAGGGCTTCGGAGAACATGAGGCTACTGCACAAACTTCATGGGAAATAGAATTAAAAGATACGTCTATTTTGGTGCAAAAAAAAAAAAAATTAGAAATCCATGCACAGGAGTAGGCCTCAAAAACTTCATGAAATGGGCTGGCGTTGTGGCTTATGCTGCCACCAATAGGTTCAAGTCCAGGCTGCTCCACTTCCAATCCAGCTCCCTGCTAATGCACCTGGGAAAGCAGTGAAGGATGGCCCAGGTGCTTGGACCCCTGCACCCATGTGGGAGACCTGGAAGAAGCTCTTGCTCCTGGCTGCTGCCTGGTCTAGCCCCTGCCATTGTGGTTATTTGGGAAGCAAACTAGCAGATGGAAGATCCTTCTCTCTCTCTCTCTCTCTGTAACACTACCTTTCAAATACAGTTTTCTTAAATCTTTTTTTTTAAAAATTCATGAAAAAAGCATATAAAAATTGCACAGAATTCAGTTTTCTGGAGCAAAAATAAATGTATCATTTAATACAATTTTCCCACAAACTGTGAAGAACATTTGTCTGTGGTCTACTCCACCACAGGCCCCACCCCTCCCTACTACCTAACACCAAACCCACAGCACTTGTGTGCATCTCTGTCAGGTGCCTGGAGCTATATGAGTTTGCAGAGCCCAGGCTTGGGGAAGCCTCTGAGCCTGTTAGCCCCGGGGCTGACGCCTCCACCTGCGCTTCCTGCTCCCGCCAGCCCATCATGAACCACAACCCCTGGATGCTGCTCTACTTCATCTCGTTCCTGCTCATCGTGGCCTTCTTTGTCCTGAACATGTTTGTGGGCGTGGTGGTGGAGAATTTCCACAAGTGCCGGCAGCACCAGGAGGAAGAGGAGGCGCGGCGGCGGGAGGAGAAGCGCCTGCGGAGACTGGAGAAAAAGAGAAGGAGTAAGGAGAAGCAGATGGCCGGTCGGTAGTCTTTCCACATCTCTCTGGGTCACGCTTGACCTTGGCCTTGCGACTGCAGCAGGCTGGGGGCTGGGGCTGGGGGCAGGGAGAAGATGCTCCCACCCCCCTCCTCACCTCCTTGCCCCCCGACAGCATGTCTGCCTTTGGAGCCCGCATGAAGCAGCCCAGTTCGGTCCCCTGGGTCTCCGCACCATGCTCCCCAGAGGATGCCTGGTGGGAGCTGCCGCACGGCTTCGTGGCACTGGTACTTGGTGCTACCTTGCCTTGCGCCAGCGTCCGGCAGCCCAGGGATTGGTCCAGGTGCCAGTCCTGCCCACCCTGGGGTGGGTGACCCAGCATCTTGACCTTGTACTAGCCCAGTGTCTGTAGCTGCTGAGCAAGGCCTTAGCAGAACCTGCGAAAGGGGTAGCAGCTGAGAGCCATCCCCAGACCCACCCTCCCTCCCCGTCACCAACAAAGCCCCTCCCCAGTGTCAGGGTTTCTCTTTGTCTTTGGTAACACTGGTTCAGGGAAGGTCTGAGGAACTCTAACCTCATGACTCTCTGACCTCTGACCCTCAGCACCTCACCTGCACGCGCCAGCAGCTCTGGCACTGAGTGGGCGAGGACCCCATCCCGTCCCTCCATGTGCCCTCAGGCTGGGGGCAGCTGGCTCTGCGAAAGAGCCCCGAGAGTCCAGGGAGGGTGTGAGAGAGGGGACAGGCGCCAGGCACCCCCGTTTCCGCTGTGTCTTCAGGTGCATCGGCGCCTGGCTGCCTGCTTTCAGGGCCCCTGCGTGTCTGCCTGGTGCCTCTCTCCCCCATCACGGCCCACGTCTCTCTGCATGTCTTTATGTGTGGGCTGCTCTAAGCCACAGAGTGTGCGTCTATTCTGTTTGGTCTGTGGGTTTCCCTTGCTCTCTCCGCCCTCTCACAACCGTCTTCCTTCCGCCGGTGAGATGCGGGCCGTGCTCTGAGTTGCCCTCTTTGGTGTGTGGAAATGTGAGTACCACCCAGTGAGTGAGGGGCTGCCAGGCCCCCGGCCCTCTGCTCTCAGCTCCCTCTCCTGCTGCCTGGAAGAGGCACCTAGAGAAGGTGGTGGATGGGGGTGGTACAGGGCCAGTGTTCCCTGTGAGAGGGGGTGACCTAGCAAGACATGGAGGGGACGCTGGCCTTCGGGCGGCCATGGCGGTACAGCTCTCTGTGCCCCTCATCTATCCACCTCCTGCCCAGCTCTGGGGTAGGGGTCTGGTCCCAGCTTCCCTGTGGGTGTCCGAATCTGAGCAGGTGCACGGTCCCCAGGGCCCCACCCCCCTCCCGCAGTGGGCCTCCTCAGCAGGGTACCACAGATGGAATCCTTTTGACAGGAGGTACTCATGGCCCCTGCCTGGCTAGCTGGCTCCCCTCCTGGGTTCTGTAAGTGTGTCAGGTGCAGCGGAGGGCATGGCCCAGGTAGGAGCCGGCATCTGTTCTCATGACGGACAGGCTGCCTGTTCCTTCTGCTGCTCCCTGCCCCCGTGACCCCGGCGAGCTGGCTGAATCACGCTTGTCTTTTCAAGGTTGGGGCTGGACCTTCAGAGCCGGCCTCCTATGCTCAGTGCATCCCCTTCATAGGCAGGAGAGGGCTGGAGGCGAGGGGGCCTCACCCAGCGCGCCTGGTCCGGCCAGTGACCCATGTCGTGTTTCGTTCTTTTAGATCTAATGCTGGACGATGTAATTGCTTCCGGCAGCTCAGCCAGTGCTGCGTCAGGTACTGCGTCTGGGGTTGGGTTCATGCGTGTGGGGCCATGCACTTTGCTCCCTCTCCATGGCTCATCATCCTATCCTCTCGGGGTGAAGGGTGAAGGTCCCCAGGTCCCCCCCAAGAGAGCAGGGCTGAAGCACCAGGCTCTGCGTCATCCCGTGGGCCTGCGCTGAGCTGGCCCGGGTGCCCCCCTCCCTCCCACAACTCTTAGAAGAGCCACTTTCGCCACCGAGTTCCCAGCTCCTAGCCTCCTGCTGCTCCCCTCCCACCTACAGCCTCCTCACACCTCCCAATTGGGTTATTAGAGCTGCAAATCTCTCCAGTCTCCTCTTGTCTGAAGGGGAGACTTTGATCCGAGGGATCGGGATGAGAGGAGCGGGAGGGGGGAGGATTTGTTTTAAAAATGTAACAATGAATAATTGAACAGACTCATTAATAGTCAAGTAATCACGGTGACCATGTCCTGGCTACAAACAGCAGACATTGCAAATCCAAAGCCCGAGTTAGCCACCAGATCCTCCCAGAAAAGCCACAGGTTTGGGAGTGAGTCGGGGTCTTATTGCCGAGAGCCACGGCTCTTGGGAGGCCCTCCTGGTCCTGCTCACACTCCCCTGACCCCTCGACCACCTTCTCCCTGCACCCCTGCGAAGTGTGGAGCCCCAGAGGGTCTGTGATGGCCCTGCCTGGCTCTTCCTACTTGGTAGTTCCCAAACTGTGCAGCCCCAAGCACCCCCCTTGTCATCTCTTCCCAAAGACCTCACATTTTCAAAACCTGTCTCTGAAGTTATGAGCACCTCGGTGATGACTTTGTCTGATTTTGTACCAATCAAAGCCCGTCTAATTGTTCATCAGAGCTTCCAAGCTGCAGGAGGTCACGCTCTGAATGACGGCAAAGAAAGGCTGTTTTGCCAGCAGAGTAGGCTGTGGGGGTCTTTACCCAGGCAAATGTGTGATGGTTTTGGAAACATGGAGAAGAACAAAAGGACGCCTATGGGCTGCCTCTTCAGCGGCTGAGGGCTTGGGATTCAGCCTAGGGGACCACTCACTGGCCACACTTTCTCATCTCCTCCCCACTGCCAGACCCAGGCCGACACCGTCCCACGGGGCTTGGGCTGCCTGGGCTGCAGGGGCTCAGCAACATCCCCAAGAGGGACCCCTAAGCCTCCTTTCGGCGGTCATCCCCAGGGCCCGGTGGATCCATGTCTCCCATCCCTGTGGAGCTTGGCCTTGGGAGACCATCTTCCCGGGGGGCTCCGGAGTCTCTGGCTGGTATGGACCTGGGCTGCTGGGGTCCTCATGTCTCTGTCTGGCTCTCTTGCAAACCCCGGAAGCCTTAGCGATGGGAGGGGGCGGGAAGAAGTGACCTCAGCATTTCCCTGGTGCGTGCACACCCGAGCACAGCACTTGCCCATGAGGCTCCTCCCCAAGGGGGCCGTCCCATGCATCAACACAGACTCTCAGGCCCCCCAAGACATGACACCAAACGCCCTGGTTACTCCTGCACTACACCCCCGGACTTGGCTCCCTGGCTGATAATGAGGACTCACGCACTCAGAACGGGTGTGCTGGTCACCCCATGGGCCTCTCACACGGCCATGTACCTAAGAGTCACCTGGCAAGCATAAACACAGGTGCCTGGGCCCCAGCCCAGAAGTTCCCCAGAGTGGACTGGCCCTGAGCAGCTGCCTTTTTCATCCGTGAGACTTACGTGCTGGTGATGGGGACCGAGTCAAACCCCCTTGCTGGGCTGCTGCAAACTAAGTAGGGGCACCACAGCTCCTTGCCAGAGCCACTGCCAGCACCAGGGGGCAGCCACGCCCGGGGTAGACACCAGGGACGTCTTTGATTGGCAGAGGAATGGGTCTGAGCAGGCAGCTGGGTCCAGCCTGCATCCTGGGTGGAGGGAGGCATGGGGGCTTTCGGGTGATGGAGCCACCTCCTGTGCTCACTGGGCCTCCAGCCCCAGCCCTGTTCTCCTTGGCCACTGGGGCACCCACCTCCACTCACTCTCTCTCCTGCGAGCGGGGACCCAGTGGTTCAGGCCTGGCTTTGGCAGCTGAAGCTGTGGCTTCTGCCACGGAGGCCTGAGTCCTGGGAGTGGCCCCAGCCTTCCGCCCACCCCCTGCCACTCACCTTTGCAGACCGAGAGCCTCCAGCTCCCGGGGACCTCTCCTAACTAACTCACTGTGCCTGCTGCTCTCACTCACAGCCTTGCAGCCCCTCCTGCGCCCCTCCTCTGCCCGGTACCCTTCTCCCCATGGTCTGACTTTGGTATTCTCTCCACCTAAGGCAGCTCGTTGGCACTAGGAGGCAGAGAGATGGGGCCGTGAGGCCAGTGTGCTGCCAATTTGGGTCCTGCCAGGCCTCGTCTTCCTCTGTAAAATGAAAGGGGCTGCCCACAGGGGCACTGATTGCATCGACCTGGGGCTCTGTGGCCCTGTGCCCTTATGGGGGGCTTCTGGCCAGGCTGGGGTGGGAGATAGGGGTGGAGAGGCTTTTGCCTATACCTCGGGGGTCTGTTTGCTGTCAGCAGAGGCCCTGCCTCAGTCATCCTGGCCCTCCCACCCTCTGGGCTGCTTGAGGAAGGTCCCTGGCTGATTCAGAGCCCACCCACCCCTTCGACTCCTAGAGCAAGGCCAGGAGGCGGTGTTGGTGGTGGTCCACCGGGCCTGGGGCTGCCTACTTGGGCAGGCTGGGGTGACAGCCGAGGGGGAAGCACTCCCCTCCAGCCTCTCCTCTCCATTGTCTCTGCTAATAATGGGGCTAATAAGGAGCCGCTTTTCCTAACCTAATTGTATTCAAACATTTTAGTTAATTCTCCATTCATATTTTAGCATAATGGGATCGGGTGCTCTCAGCATTTATGGAGATTAATGCGGAGAAAGAGTTCCAGCTGCTATAAGGCACCGTGGGGCGAGTAGCGCCCTTGGTTCTGTGGTACTGAAGGAAGGAAGGAAGAGGCCCGGCCGGCCCGGCCCACCCTCCACGATCGCGGTGTGGATGACCGGGGACCTCATGTTATCCTCTGCTCCACCCCAGCCTCTGTGCCCCCACACTCTGGGGCGTCAGGAGGGCTGCCTGGGCAAACGAAGCCACAGTTGGCCAGCCCATCTGAGAACAGAAAGATGGTCTTGTGCTCCTGCCAAGGTGCACCTGCTGTTGCTGGGGTCTCTGCCCCTGGGTTATCCACACCTCAAGACCGATGCTGGAGAGTGGCCGGGTGGTCCCTGAGCATGGCAGCCCCGCCAAGCTGAACATGCAGCCCGTGGGCGCTCTTCCTCCTTCGGCCTTTGGTGGGGACCCACCTCAGGCCATTCCCTGCCTCAGTTTACCTCTGTCAAGTAGTCCGCTGCATGGGAAAGGACAGTTATATCTGAGCTGGCCTGGGCCCAAAGCTTCCTGCCACCCCTGAGCCAGCTGACCCCTGGCGCAGGCCTCAGAGGCTGCAGCCTTTGCTGGCTGGCTTCTGCCGAGACCTCCCAGGAGGGGAAGGGCTGTCTGGGACCTGAGGCTGCCCCAGGCCTCCCTGTGGGGAGTCTCTTCTGTCTTTGTGGCTGCCTGGGAGAGCAATCTGTCACCACCCTCTGGATCAGAGTGTCCCCACCTTGGCCTGGCCCTTCCTTGCACCTGCGGGAGGGGCCCCTCAATCTCTTGGTCCCAGAGTCATTCCGCCTGCTGAACAGCTAGCCTCCTGGCACCATAATTTTTGTCCCTAAGAGGTTCGCTAATTACAAGAGAAATATTGTGCCTCTGACAGATCTCAGACAGTGCTTCCAGCCCAGCCTGCAGTCTAACGCTGCCCAAACTCCCCGGAGCAGGCTGGGCACTGCCTCATTAGAAACCGGGTGAGTCCATTGGCTAGGGCCCTCCCAGCTTGGGGCTGGGATGGAGCAGAGCCCTGTGGCCTCCCCCTGCCCTCCCCAGCGCGCAGTGCAGGAGGCGCAGGCCCTGCCCCCGGAGGCCCTGTGGGTGGGTCAGCGTAGCCAGCAAGATGTCCAATTTCCGATCTCTGGCTTTATCTCCAAATCTCAGCTCTGTGTGATCGAGGGGTTGAGCGCAGCAAAGGAGCCAGAGCCTTCGCCGCTCCGCTGGTGGAGCCTCCTTTGAGCCCGATAAGCCTGGTGGTTTTTCATCTTATTGATCTGGCTGTGCCGCGGAACAGAGTTGTAGATGCTCCGGGGGGCTGGCGGATTTTGGAGGCTGCCTGGGTTGAGGGGGAGGGGCTCACCTGGTGTCTAATGTAGGAGGGGAGCTCTGCATGCCCCGCCCCCCAACTGCAGCCAGTAGAGCAGATGCTTGGAGGGGGCCGCAGCACCGAGAGAGCTGCCCCCTCCACACAGGGCAGTGTGGGGGAGGGGCTGCTGATGACACGGGAATGTTTCAGCTCTGGTGTTCAAGGCTGGGGGCTCTGGGGCACCGTGGGTGGAGGGGATGCAGGGGGGGCAGGGGCCTGATGCTTGCTCTGCTCTCTCCCTGTCCCGCCAGAAGCCCAGTGCAAACCCTACTATTCGGACTACTCCCGCTTCCGGCTCCTTGTCCACCACCTGTGCACCAGCCACTACCTGGATCTCTTCATCACGGGTGTCATTGGGCTGAATGTGGTCACCATGGCCATGGAGCACTACCAGCAGCCCCAGGTAAGCGTGAGTGACCAGCCCTCAGCTGCTGCTGCCAGCATGGGGCCCCCAGGAGGGGCTGGTGCAGCACAGGTCAGGGCTTAAGTGCTGGGCGCGCTGCGTGGGTTCCTCTGTAGCCCTCGCAGTGACCCTGGGAGGTGGGCGTCATGTTGGTTCCATAGATGAGGACACTGAGAGAGGTCAGTTGACGTGACCAAGGTCACACAGCTAGAAAGTGGAAGACTTGGTTCTTTGTCCAGTAAACACGTGTTGAATACCTGCCAGGGGCTGGGCTCCAGGCCTTTGACAGGTAAAGAAGGCAGATCTGTGCCTGCTCTTCTGGACTTTAGGTTCTTTTTTTTAAAGATTTTATTTTATTTATTTTAAAGGCAGAGTTGCAGAGATTGAGGGGAGAGAAAGAGACTTCCAGCCACTGGCTCACTCCCCAAATGTTCACACCAGCCAGGGCTGGACCAGACCAAAGCCAGGAACCAGGTGCTTCATCCAGGTCTCCCACGCGGGTACAGGGGCCCAAGCACTTGGGCTGTCTTCTGTTGACTTCCCAGGCCATCAGCAGGGAGCTGGATCAGAAGTGGAGCAGCCAGGACTCCAACTGGCACCCTTATGGGCTGCTGGCCCTGCAGGCGACAGCTTACCCCACTATGCCAGGAACGCCAGCCCTGAGTTTAGGTTCTAGTGAATGCCCAGCTCTGAAACACCTGTGATCATGCCACCCCTGGGTCAGCCTCCCTGAGCTGCCCTCTGCCCCCTCGGTCCCCAGCTGTACAGTGAGGAGGTTGGGCCTCCATGCGCAAGGCCCTTTGCAGTCCCAGCACGAATTCGCCTGAACCAGCTCGCAGGTTCAGATCACGCGTGCTGTGCTGTATCCTGGGGTGGTGGCCGGTGGCCAGCCAGGAGGGCGGGAGCAGGGGAGATGGGGCCGGCCAGACTCACCCTGACTCCCAGATCTGGTAGCTGTGACAGAGGGGTGGGGTCGGCACCTGGGAGACCCTGCCTCCCGTCCCATGCCTGCCAGATCCTGGACGAGGCTCTGAAGATCTGCAACTACATCTTCACTGTCATCTTCGTCTTGGAGTCTGTCTTCAAACTCGTGGCCTTTGGCTTCCGCCGCTTCTTCCAGGACAGGTAACAGAGGGGTCTGGGAGGGCTGGAGGGACCCGGCAGATGGGAGGGAATGGGGCACTTGGCAAGACAGGACCTGGAGGTCACTGGCAGCTAAGAGTCCATGTGGCCTAGCCTGGGGCATCAGGAGCACAGAGCTTGGAGCCAGACTCTACCTGGACTGGATTTGAATCCTTGTTCCACCACTTAGGAGCTGGTAGCCTTGGGTAAGTTGCTTAACCTCTCTGTGCCTTGGTTTCCCTATCTGTAAAATGGTAGATAAAGATAGTTTCCACAGAACTGTGCGATTATGAATTCCTGATTGTAAATCCCTATCACCACTTTTTTTTTTAAAGATGTATGTATTTATTTGAAAGGCAGAGTTACAGAGAGGCACAGGCAGAGAGAGGCAGAGAGAGAGGTCTTCCATTCGCTGGTTCACTCCTCAAATGGCTGCAATAGCTGGAGCTGGGCTGATCCGAAGCCAGGAACCTGGAGCTTCTTCCAGATCCCCCACGTGGGTGCAGGGGCCCCAGCACTTGGGCCATCTTCTGCTTTCCCAGGCCACAGCAGAGAGCTGGATTGGAAGTAGAGCAGCTGGGGACTCAAACCGGCACCCATATGGGATGCTGGCATCACAGACGGTGGCTTTACCTGCTTCGCCACAGTGCCGGTTCCAGTCATGAAGCCCTTAAAACAGCGCTTGGCACATGGCAAACCCCATCCAGGATGTGCTCAATAAAAAAGCAAATGAATAAAGCTGAAAAGCCGAGGCCCTCACCAGAGGTCCTGAGCCCTGCTTCTGCCACCTGCTGGCCACGTGGCCTCAGACAAGCTACCCCCTTCCCGGCAGGATGGGAGGCTGGACCGGCTGGCTTCTGAGGTCCTTCCTAGCCCTGCCTTTCCATTCCACAACTACCCCTGCCCCGTCAGCTCCCCTTCCCCCACTCAGGGGGCTGTGTCTCGGGCTTTCCAGGTGGAACCAGCTAGACCTGGCCATCGTGCTGCTGTCCATCATGGGCATCACACTGGAGGAGATAGAGGTCAACGCCTCGCTGCCCATCAACCCCACCATCATCCGCATCATGAGGGTGCTGCGCATCGCCCGAGGTGGGTGCCAGGTGCCTGCCCTTCCTGGAAGAGGCAGCTCTGAAGCTGGCCAGGGGCTGGGTGACTGTGGCTTGCCAAGGGACTCCCTCCTGCCAAAGAAAGGTCGGACACTGGGCTGAGGGAGGCACGCAACCTGGCTGGCCCCAGGGCTGCCATCCCAGCAGCCCCAGCCTCGGCCCGGCTCTGGCTGCTCTAGCAGCTATATGGCTGGGGCCCCAGAGGGTCCAGCTCCTGAGCCTGTCCTGTTCCACAGTGCTCAAGCTGCTGAAGATGGCTGTGGGCATGCGGGCGCTGCTGGACACGGTGATGCAGGCCCTTCCCCAGGTAGCCGGGTGGTGGCGGTGGGGGCTGGGGTCCTCTTGGGGAAGGGAAGGTGCAGGGGGCTCAAGGGAGCTGACTGGGTGGTAGGCAGCGGCAGGCACCTTCTCCACTTCTTTTCCTCTCTTCCAGGTGGGGAACCTGGGACTTCTCTTCATGTTGTTGTTTTTCATCTTTGCAGCTCTGGGCGTGGAGCTCTTTGGAGACCTGGGTGAGTTGGGGCTGGGGAGAGTGGAGGAGCCAAGGCTGGAGCCAGAGGTCTCCTGGGCTGATGCGGGCCTCTCTCCCCCAGAGTGTGACGAGACACACCCCTGTGAGGGCCTGGGCCGGCATGCCACCTTCCGGAACTTTGGCATGGCCTTCCTGACCCTCTTCCGGGTCTCCACTGGGGACAACTGGAATGGGATCATGAAGGTGAGCGCTTCCCTCTCTCCAGGGCTGGCCCTGTTCTTGAGCCAGGATTGCTGGGGAAGATGAATTGGACAGGAACAGAAGTATGGGACCTTCTGTCCCCCAGGCCAGAACGCTCTGGAAGTCCTCTCCCTGGGACACGGGACATGCTCTGACTCATACCTCCTCTGCCCCTAGCCCACGACACTGCCCCTCCCCACCCCTCCTCCTCCTCCAACGGTCACCCGATTTTGCACGACATCTCCTTCTGCCGTCCTCCCCGGCCTCACCCCTCTGTCCCGCCTCCCGCAGGACACTCTCCGGGACTGTGACCAGGAGTCCACCTGCTACAACACGGTCATCTCCCCCATCTACTTCGTGTCCTTCGTGCTCACGGCGCAGTTCGTGCTGGTCAACGTGGTGATCGCCGTGCTGATGAAGCACCTGGAGGAGAGCAACAAGGAGGCCAAGGAGGAGGCCGAGCTGGAGGCCGAGCTGGAGCTGGAGCTGAAGACCCTCAGCCCGCAGCCCCACTCGCCGCTGGGCAGCCCCTTCCTCTGGCCTGGGGCTGAGGGTCCCGACAGCCCCGACAGCTCTAAGCCCGGGGCCCCACAGCCCGCAGCCCACACCAGAGCAGCCTCCCGCTTCTCGCTGGAGCACCCCACGGTGAGCTGACAGCACCCCCCATGGGGGAGGGGTCCTGGGCTAGCAGGGAGGGGGAGGGTGGCCAGCCTGCAGCACGGCCCGCGCCAGGGCTTCTCTGGGTCCTTCTGACCCTCCCACCTGGATGCCGAGGGGCCAGCAGTCACCTGCCCCTCCCTGGAGACAGCTGCCCACAGTAGCTGCACAGGACAGCCTCGGTGCCCTGGCCGGATCATCCATCCCTGCCTCCTCCAGCCTGGTCTGGCCTCCCCTTCCAGGCTCTTAAGTTCAAGGCTAAGTTTTCTGTTTCCTTCCTGTTTCTTTCCTACCCGCCCTTTAACCTGCCTGATTCCTTCCTTCTCGCCAACCTTTCCACTTTTCCTTCCTCTCCCTCCCTCCCGGGGGGCCTTGCTCCCCTGGCATCTCCCACACCTTCCCTCTGGCCCACCCCTCCTCTTTCTCTCCGTGCTGTGTGTGTGTGTGTGCCTGTGCCTGTGTGTCTGCTGCTCTCACCCCCTCCCCTCACCTGCCACCACACTGCTCACCACTGCCCCTCTGACCCCTGCGCCCTTGACTCTGCCCTTCTGGGCTGGTCCTCCCAGGACAGACAGCTGTTTGACACCATTTCCCTGCTGATCCAGGGCTCCCTGGATGGGGAGCTGAAGCTGATGGAGGAGCTGGCGGGCCCGGGAGGCCAGCCCTCTGCCTTCCCTTCCGCCCCTAGCCCGGGCGGCTCCGAACCACAGGTTACTGTGCCCCTGTGCTGTGCCCCTCCCCTGACTGCCAGGCTGTGCCGTGCCGTGCTGTGTTGTGCTTCTGGGGAAGCTGGGAGTGTCGCTTTCCCCGCGGGTGTATGGATAAAGAGCCTCAGCTGAGCATTGGGTCTGGCAGGGGGACATGGGGGTGCTTCAAGCTCTGGGGCAGGTTGGGAGATGGGGCGCTGAGACTGCCCTTCTAAGGCAGCAGGGTGCAGGAGGGGCTTGGAGAGCGGATTTGGGAGAAAGAACCAGGGGGAGAAAAGGAGCCGGGGGCAGAAGATGGGCTGAGAGTGGTCCTTTGGGGTGGAGGAAGCGAGTGCAGAGCCAGGGCAGAGAGGCTTCTGGGATGGTGCAGGGGCAGGGGGCATGCCTCCTCCTTCTCTCATGGACAGCACCCCTCACGCCCGCCAGCCCTTTGTTTTGTGGCTTTTCAAACCATGGAGCCCACTGGGCGTGATGAGTGTCCCAAGAACAGACGGCTCCAGCTGAGGGTGGGTTCTGGGAGCTTGGTGTAGAAGAGGACTCGGCCCCTTCGCAAGGCGCCCACCCCGGGTGTCTCTTCCCTGTTCCCATGTGACTCTGAACTGTCTGCTTCCTGGGCTCCTTCTGCAGGGACCCCCTGCGCCAGGTCAGAGCACAGGCGAGGAGACAGGTGTCAGCTGTCCTTGGTCGTGAGGTCCCCTCCCACCCCCCGTGGGCTCTGTGCGGGGAGAGGAGGGATAGGCAGGCAGGGTCCTGGGAAGCATTTGCCTGATCCCAAGAACTGCCCAGCACCGCTTGCTGGGAAGGGGCTGAGCCTCTGCTGGACTCAGTCCCAGACATGGCAATGACCTAGAATGAGCAGAGGGAAAGGGTGGCCCTTCCTGAAGCTTGGGCGGACGGGCGGTGGGAGAGAGCAGGGGTGACTGTGAGGCCCCTCCAGAAGATGCCAGGTGAGCCGACCCAACGGTGTGGCCCAGAGCGCCCACTTCAGGCCACCTGGAGGGGTGCACGTCCCAGATCCCGCCGTGTGTGTAGGGGGGCAGAATCTGGGGCCAGGCCGGATCCTGCCAGGCTTTGGGAAGCCGAGAGAAAAGGCAGAAAACAGCTTTCAGGTTGGCAGCATTGTCCCCGGCACCCTCCACGCCGCTCTGTCTGTGCAGAGAGATGGCTTTGCTGGCCTTTTTTTTTTTTTTTTTTTTGATACCATTGCTGTAAGCCCTCCCTCCTGCCCGCTCATCCCTGGGGCTGGGGTGGGGCGGGAGGAGCCTTGGCGGGGCTGGGGGGCGTCCCTGGCTCCCTCAGCGTGGGCTCTCTGGCTGCCTGCTGCAGCCTCTCAGATCTGAGCAAGGGGGCGGCGTAGGGGAGGGGAGGCCCTGGTTGGGTTGGGGAGGGGCGGGAGCGAGCAGGGAGGAGCGTGCGCGTGCACACGCGGCGGCGCGCTGTCCTGGTTTCTCACGCCTGCTCCTCTCTCTCCCCGTCTAGATCGCTCTAGCGGAGATGGAGGCTATGTCTCTGACGTCAGAGATTCTGTCTGACCCGTCCTGCTCTCTAGCTCTGACGGATGATTCTTTGCCTGATGAGCCTCACACACTCTTACTTAGTGCCCTGGAGCGCAACGTACATACACATGACCCCTGGCTGCCCCGGCCACCCCCTCAACCCCCCGGGCTGAGCTGGCTGCAGGGCCCCAGACAGGCCCAGGGTGCCCCTGCCCCCCCAGAGCCTTCCGCCCTGGAGGCACTTGGTGCCCCCAGGCTTTGTTGGCAGGAGGCCTTGCAGGTCCCCCACTGGGGACAGAGAAATAATCGGGGCGTTGCCTAGAGGGCTGTAAGGGCAGCAGTGGTGAAAGGGTTAATCCAGACACCCAGGAGTGACACCGCCAGAAACACGGGTGACCTCAGAGCCAGTGTCTGTGGAGCCCGGTGCCAGCCAGCCCTACCCCTCCCTGCCCCACACCACACCTTCCCCATGCGCAGGGGCTGAGGGTCACATCTCTGCTGCCACCACCATGCCCTTCTTCACCTGGGGGCTGTCCCTGTCGGCTCTGTCCCTGTCCCTGTGTCCCCGTGTCCTCGCTGCCACACTCCATGGGTGTGGGGGGCTTCTCTCTGTTTTGACAACTTCATGCCCTTTCCCAGCTCCCCTGCCCCCTTCTGCCTGTGAGCAGCCCCCTCCTCCTGGCCCCTCCCACTGATGTCAGAGCAGGGCCCAGGCTGAGGGACGCCCTGGGGTCCTGGGTGGGGTGACTGGCAGCAGTGAGCCGGGGAAGTGAAGGACCCCCCCCCCCCCCAGGCCTGCTGAGGACCCTACAGCTTCCCTGGGAACCTGTGTTCAGGGGGACAGGGCCGCAGGGAGCACTGCTGGGCGCCCCCAGCTGGGCTGAAGGGCTGGTGACCACCTTCCTTTAAAACAAATGTGAAGAAAACTCATTTCCATCCCCAGTCTGCCCACTGAGGCAGGAGCTCAATGCATACCCAGGCCTTGCTCCCGGCTTCCACCGGGAGTCATTGTGTTGCTTAGGTGGGGGTGGGGAGAGGGCTGTGATACCCCCCATCCGGTGTTCATCTATCACTCAATGGACATGAACCTATCCCAGGCCTGTGCTGGGCCCTGGGGCCACCACCACCAGAATTGGGTATGCAGTCCAACCCACAGGACCCCCGGGCTGCCCAGGCTCCTGAGCCCCAGCATGGGGTAGGGGTGCACTGTTAGCTTTTAACCCTCCCCTGTGCTGCTCTAGGTCACAGCCCCAGGCCCATCCCCTTTAGAATCAGCTTTGGAGCCACCTGTAGGGCTGGGGTGGGGGTGGGGGCTGCTCTTCTTTCTTTGGATCCCTCTGCACCCCTTCCACCATCCCCTGGACTCCCAGTGATGCACCTGCGCACAGGGTCCCTGGGGGAGGCCCCTCCTCCCTGTGTGTGGAGGGCTCATCTGTGTGTCTGCCCCTCCTCCCGCCACACTCATGCCCATTGCCACGTCGCTCTGGGAGGGGAAGGGGGGCCAAGGCCTGACGGTGGGAGTTGGGAGGTATTTGGTGTCTGTGGTCTGACTCAGCCTCAGTTACAAGCCTAGATGCACCCCCCCCCCATCCTGTTCCTGTTGCAGATGGAGCCACGCCCCGAGGAGGTGCCCGCCGCCCTGGGACCAGACTTGCTGACTGTGCGCAAGGCTGGGGTCAGCCGAACACACTCTCTGCCCAACGACAGCTACATGTGCAGGGATGGGAGCACTGCCGAGGGGTCCCTGGGACCCAGGGGCTGGGGGCTCCCCAAGGCCCAGTCAGGTACCAAGGCTGGAGCAGGCTGGCTCAGCTGACACAGGGAGAGCACAGCCTGGGGGAGACTGAGGCAGCTCTGGACCTCCAGGGAGCCCCCAGCCCCTGCCTGAGGGGAGAGGCTTTCTGCCCAGGGTGGTAAGGGTGGGGGGGGCCTCAGACCTCTCCTGACCCCCCATGCCCCCCGCAGGCTCTGTCTTGTCTGTCCACTCCCAGCCAGCAGATACCAGCTACAACCTGCAGCTTCCCAAAGATGCACCTAACCTGCTCCAGCCCCACAGCGCCCCGACCTGGGGCACCATCCCCAAACTGCCCCCACCGGGCCGCTCCCCTTTGGCTCAGAGGCCACTCAGGCGCCAGGTGAGCAGGTGGAGAGGGGGGCTGGGCCTGGGGGCTGGGCCCTCATCTTGGATTTCTGGGCCAGTGGTGGCCACCGGCATCTACACTTTTCATTTTCTGACAAATACACCGTGTGTGCCAGTGATGGGCCATGCTCAGTTCTAGGTCCCAGGGGTGACACAGAACTGGTCTGTGCCCCGTGGGAGACAGGACGGGGCTAAGGTTGTGCAGGGCCACACACACCAATGGGGAGGGAGAAGACAGGCCTCAGCTGCCTCCTCCATTCTTTGGAACAAGCCAAGGGGCCTAAGGCAAGTTTTAGGCATCCTCACTTGTGGCCAAACGCAGGGCCAGACTCCTGGGGCACAGAGCAGAGGCTCCTATAGCGGGTGAGGCCTGTCTGCCCCCACTGCCCAGCCCATGCCCCATGTGTGCCCTTGGGCACGGACACATGAGGCCCCCATGCCCCCAGGGGCCAGGCGCAGACACCGGTCACCAGGTCGCAGGTGCAGGAGGCTCACGTGTGGGGGAGGAAGGGTCAGTTTGACTAGGGGCAGAGACTGGCAGGGTATCAAAGCCACGGGAGAGTCCACGCAAAGGCTGAGAGACCAGAAGGAGTCATCTAGGCAGCAGAGCCGGCCCAGGAGCGTCCTTGGCTGCCAGGGGTCAGGGGTTGCAGGTGGAGGGAAGCCAGGGCGCAGGGAAGGGAAGACAGAGCTTAGGGTGGGGAGGGGCTTGGAGAACAGCGGGGGTCAGGCTGCCCCAGGGCATCGCAGGATCCTCATCCCCCAAGAAGAGCAGCTGTATGGGGTCCTGCTCTGTATGGGGCAGGGGCTGGGAGACGCTGGGGGCGGGTAGTGCCCGGTCTGAAGGAGAGAGCCCTGTGCTGAGCCCTCCCCAAACCCCAACCCCACCCAGGCAGCAATAAGGACGGATTCCTTGGACGTTCAGGGCCTGGGCAGCCGGGAGGATCTGCTGTTGGAGGCACGCGGGCCCTCTCCGCCCCTGGCTCGGTCCTCCTCCTTCTGGGGCCGGCCAAGCATCCAGGCCCGGCAGCACTTTCGCAGCCAGAGCAAGATCTCGAAGCACATGGCCCTGTCAGCCCTTTGCCCTGGCCCCGAGCCCAGCCGGAGCAAGGGCCCTCCAGAGACCAGAAGCAGCTTTGAGCTGGACACGGAGCTGAGCTGGGTTTCGGGGGACCTCCTGGCCCTGGGCAGCCAGGAGGCGCCGCCCTCCCCGCGTGACCTGAAGAAGTGCTACAGCGTGGAGGCTCAGAGCGGCCGGCGCCGGCCCGCGTCCTGGCTGGACGAGCAGAGGAGACACTCCATTGCCGTCAGCTGCCTGGACGGCGGCTCCAGCCTCGCGGGCCAGCCGCTTGGGGGACCTGGGAGCCGGCCCAAGAAAAAACTCAGCCCACCCAGTATCTCCATAGACCCTCCCGAGAGCCAGGGCGCGCGGCCCCCGGCCAGCCCCGGCATCTGCCTCCGGAGGAGGGCTCCGTCCAGTGACGCCAAGGATCCCTCGGCCTCCGGCCCCTCCGACAGCATGGCTGCCTCGCCCTCCCCAAAGAAAGACGTGCTGAGTCTCTCCGGTTTATCCTCTGACCCCGCAGACCTGGACCCCTGAGCCCCTCGCCCACTCTCGTCCCTCACCTCTTCCGCCGGGTGCCAAATCCTAGCTCCTCCTGCTGAGCTGTGTTCCTCAAGAGACTTGGAGGAGGCGCTCCCCCACCCCCACACCTCCATGGCTCTGGGTCCCTGCAAGCAGAACTTCCAGAGAGTTCCAAGCAGTAGCCCTGGCTGTGGAAGGGAGGCCCAGGGCCACCGAGGTTCCCGCCAGCAGGAGCTGTCGGGAGAAAGCAATACGTTTGTGCAGAATCTCGATGTATATTCTATTTTATTAAATTAATTGAATCTAGTCTATGCGGGATGTACCACATTTTGTGACTGAAGTCACTTGTTTCCACTCCTGTGTGTCTCAGAATACTTCTGAGGCGAAGGCGTCTGTCTCTTTGCTGTTTTAACCCAAAATAACCAGTCTAGTGATATTCTCTCTTGCAAAGCACAAGCGGGAACCGCGCGTGCATTCCAGCCCCGACGGTGGCCCATCCTCAGCGGAGAGGGAGACCCCTTTTGGAAACTGTCATGTAACTTATTTTCTCCTTTAACCTCGGCATCATTTTCTGTAGGGGGAAAAAAATAGAAAAAGAAAAAACAGAAAAAAAAATGAGATTTTACAAATGAAATGGAACCTTTTTATATATACATACATACATATCTATATATCTCTATATCTATAATAAAGTAATTTTCCAAAATAAAAAGGTAATCACGGTCCCGAGTAAAAAAGCAAAGGGGATGCATGGAGAGTCAGGCACGTCCAGAGGGGGGCGCTGGTGAGGCGGAGGGCGGGACGCTGGGGCTGCCTGTTGGAGGGTGGAGGGGGGACTTATGTGTTGTCCGGGGCTAGGAGGCCCCTCTCCTTGGCTTCTGACTGGAGGAGCGGGGTCTCTGCTCACTGCCTCCTCCTAGCCAGGCAGCTCAGCGAAGGCGAGCAATTCCAGATTAACTCTCATTTCTGCTGACAGCTATCAGCCGCACGCTGAAAGCGGGAAATTGGCATAATGAAGCCGTTTGGGGTAATGGGGCTGATGATGGAGCCTGGGGAGGCAGCCTCAGCTGCTGCCGATCGGCTCTGTCGGGGCGGGGGGGGGGGGGCGGGGAGGCCAGGGCTTCTGGGTTTTCCTTACTGAGGCGGCTTTGGCTCCAGATCTACCAGGCGTCTGGCTCAGTGGGTCCCCTGAGCCGGGAGGGAGGGGGGCTTCAGCCTCCTGCCCTGGGGGGACCCTAGCGGACTGGCCCTGCCAGTAGTTGCTTGAGCCGGGCAATGGGATTCAGCTGTGTAAACGGAGTGGCTCCCTCTGGAGGACAAGGTGAGCAGGGCCAGTGTCCAGAGGCCACCTCCTGGTGGCCAGGCTGCTGAGGAGGGAGCCAGTCCCCTGGGGCGTGATGGATGAGCATTGTCAAGGTGTTTACACGGACGGCTGCTGTCTGCCCAGCGGGAGCCAGTGGCGGGGAGGACAGGGCCTCTCCCCCCCCCCCCACAGTGCTGTCTTGTGTGGAAACCCTGGTGCCAAGAAGCAGTGACCCCCGCTCAGCCAGCCCCAAACCCCAGCTCCCTCCGCGCAGCCCCTGCCCCCTCGCTCAGAACCACATGTGCTTGGCGGAAGCTCCCCCACAGGCCCGTGGGCCGGGCAGCTGGACCTGGAGGCATTGTTGGTGGGAGCCTCTCTGATTGCTCTTTTGCACAGAAGTACCATCACCCTTTGAACCAAGCACCTGCTTTGATCCCTGGGGCGGTGGTGGTGGGAGCAGGAATGCCAAACCCTTTTTCCTCTAGCTTCCTCGAGGCGGGGAGAGGGGTGCTTGTGGAGCTGCCTTTTGCTGTTCCAGCAAAGCTGTGCGTGCCAAATTCCTAGAGCATCCTCACCTGGATCTGCAAATTCAGCTTTTAACTGTGGGTAGAATGTTGCCGGATTCCGTAGCTCTCATGAGGGTGAGACATGGTGGGGAAGGGGCTCTCGGACCCTTTTCCTTCTGGTGGTGGAAGGGTTCTGAGTCAAGGTGAAAGCAAAGAGCTGAGCTACTACCCCCTCCCTCCATCCCAGCCCCCTTCCCACCCCTGCTATCCGTCCGTCTGTTCGCTGTGGACAGCCATCGAGTTCCATGGGCTGACTCTGAGTGTGCCTGGTTCTCTCTGAGGTCCTCTGCCCCGGTCCCTCTTCCCAGCAGGGGCCCAGGAAGACTGGGCTGCAGTGGCTTTTCTTGGGGTTGCTTTCCGGAGAACTGCAGTGGTCAGCCTGGTGCAAAGGAAGAGGCTCCCTGTCGGCTTCCATATGCCGGTCAGTGAACCTGGGGTTTCCCTGGGGTGGGGTGGGGGCATCTGGGCAGTGCGGTGTCCCCTCCCCAAAGATAAAACATCTTCCTCCACGTGGAAGCTGTTGTTTCATTAAGAGGGTTTGACGTGAAAATGACAATGCTGCTGAATGCTGTGGGCAGCAGTAATGATAACGCGGACGCTAATGTCATGTCAGGACGCTTGTTCGGGCGGGGAGGGCCTTGGACCCAGGCTCCAGGGGCAGGACTGGAGCAGGCAAGGGGCTTCCGGTGTGCGGGGGCCTTTGAAACGAAGCGCATGGACTCGGAGCTCCTGCCATCGGCCTCTCCTCAGGGGTTCAGAGGAAACTGTGTCACTCGCTGCTGCGGCAGCCTCCACCCCCGAGACTCCAGGAAAAGGTCTGTCTGGGGGTGGGGGCCTGGGAGGAGTGCGCTGAGCTGGTGCTAAAAACAAACCTGAGGCTCAGATGCAGTCTCTCACTTACTCCTCACAACACCCAGGCGAGGGAAATACCAGTGCTATCCTTCCGCCAGGCAGTGGATTCCGAGTTCACGGAACTTACCCAAGGTCACGCAGCCAGGGAACGGCAGAGTTGGGGTTGCACCCCAGCCCACCCTACCCACCGGGGAGGGAAAGGGACGTGGTGGGAAGAATCCTAATTACAAAATGACTTGCTAGGGGCAGGCTTTTGGAGCAGTGGTTAAATTCTCTGCTTAGGACACCTGCAGCCCCTATAGGAGGACCTGGTTCAAGTGCCAGCTCCTCCACTTCCCATCCAGCTCCCTGCTAAGGCAAACCCTGGGAAGCCTGGGTCTCTGCCACCTACATGGGAGACCCAGAGTGAGTTCCAAATTCCAGGCTTTTAGCCTGGCCCAGACCTGGCTGTGGCAGGTATTTGGTTCTCTCTCTCTCTCTCTCTCTCTCTCTCCCTCCCCGCCCCCTTTGACTGTCAAAAAATAAAAATAAATAAATTTTAAACACTTGAATTTACTTGCTAGTGGGCTGGTCAGAGCTGACTGTGCAACTCTTTGGGCTCCCAGTCGCCACCCTTTCCTGGCATGAGGCTGCCTTTGAAGCAGGGCACCTGCTCTCCTCCTCCTCTTCCAATCCCCTTCTCTCTTCCCGTCCTCCACCCTTGCCCTACCCAGACCTCACCCACTTTCCAAACAGCCTCCACCTCCCTCTGCACCCTGGTCCCACCCCTCACAGCCTGGTGCCCCATGGCCTCGTACCCCCTCTCCTGAGCTAGCTGTGAGCCCAACCCGTGGGACTGGTGACAGCGGTGCAATGAGGGCAGCAGGCACCAGGTGGCAGCACAAGGCACCATCCCCTGGTGCCACAGTGCACCCCTTCTGCAGAGGGGCCCAGCCAGACAGGGGACCCCACTGCTGATGGACACCTCCCTTGGACAGGTGGGCCCACAGGGCCCCACGATGGACTTCGTGCTGAGGAAGTCCAGTCAGGAGTACAGCCTACCTGAGTAGCCCGATTGATCTCTACCTAAAGCCGGTGGATCCAGAACTAACCCAGGCCAGTGGTTGCCTGGAGCAGAATTAACTCTGTGAGCAGGCTTCCCTGTGGACTGTCATCCTACTCAGGGGCTGAGCGAGGTGGGTCAAGGAGCCGGCTACTCAGCAAACCAGCTGCCCTACCCCGCCACCTCCCACCCCCTGTTCCCCTACAGAGAATTCGGCTCGGGACTTTGAAGCTGTGAGTGTCTTCACCCTGCCCCAGGTGTGGGAGCTGCTGACTGTGGCCTCTGGAGCTCATTCATTCTTCTTGCTTTGAGAACTCCCGAAGCAGGTGCAGCAGCCAGCATTCTCACATGCATGCCAAATCAGATCCAGGGCTAGGTTGCAGATGGAAGGACAGCCTTACTTAGGGCAGTGAGCGGGGGACCCCACCAGGCCGTGGTCTAGAAGGGAGAGGTCTGGGGAGAAGGGAGCCGGAGCATGGTTTGGGGGTGCTCCAAGCCTTGAAGGAGCCATGAGGGGCTAACAGGAAACAGGCGCTGAGACAATGGGTGGCTTTGCTGCCCTCAACCATGCCCCCTGCTTGTCCTTCTCAACCCACACCCCACCCCCACTCCACAGCCTCTCCTTGGTCTCCCCGTCTGTCTGCCCTTGCTCCACTTTTTCCTCCCTGCTGTCAAGCCTGCTCTGGGCTGCACCTGGCAAGGATCTTATCTTGCCATCTCCTCACCAGGAAATCCCTGATGCTGGGTTCCCCTGGGACTTTTGCGGGCGGGGGAAGTACTGCCCAGGCTGCCCAGAGCAGGCAGAGCTGCAGGCAGCAGGGAAGGAGGGTTGGGGGCAGGCATTGTCCTGCCTCTCTGCCACAGCCCAGCCCACAAGGCCTTTATTGCTGCTCCCAGGAGCCCTGCAGCGCGAAACACCTTGGTTTTGAAAACCCAAAAACAGAGTGAGCGACACCCCTTCAGGGATTCTACCTGGTGTCCTTTCTACCAAGGACCTCTTAGAAAAAGGCATCCATGCTTAGTCAGCAAATACTTCCTGAGGCCCCATTTTGCCAGGCACTGTCCCGGGTGCTGAGGATATAGTGAGAAACAAGTCTCCATGGTAACAAGGCAGGGAGAGGGGTGGGCAGTGGGAGGGGTCCCCACTCAGGGTGGGACAGGAGAGCTCCAGCGAAATCTTGAGGGAAAAGCAGAGTCTGGCAGGTGCAGAAAGGGAGGCAGGGTGTGTGCTGAGCAGCCTTGAAGGTGAGCCGAGGATGCTGGAAGCATCCAGAGGACACGGGGCTCAGGCTGCCTGGGCCAGGCTAAGGTCCCTGGCCCTGGGAAGCTGGGGTGGGGGTGTCTCAGGCCTCGGAGCCTGTGCTCTGCTGAGAACAGCCAGGCAAAAATATCCTGGAACTCCTGTGATGGTTATTCAAGGGCTGTGCAAAAGGGACCACGTTCCACGAGTGGTGAGCGGCACTGAGCAGCCTGTGCCTCAGGAGAGACGGGGAAGGTGAGGATCAGGACCACCAAGGGGCCCAACCTGGTGCTGCAGCCTGAGGGGGAGCAACAGCAAGACCATAGGGCTGGGGCGGATGGGAATGGCACTCCCTGGCCCCAAACAGGAGCTCTAACCATTGGGCAGCCTGGCCAACCTGGGGTTCAAAGGTCCCAGGAGGAGGCTGAAGCTGGGCTTCCCATCTCAGGAAGGCGAGCTCACCTCCCCAGGCATCCTGAAGGAAGGCCCAAGGCCAAGTGTCCCCCAGGTCTGAGCCAGCCCTCCTGGTTTATCTGGTGCCTATGACCCCATAGGCGCAGGAACAGGAGAGGGTGCGGGGTGTGTGTGTGTGCAGATGAAGCCATGCCTGGGGCAGCAGCAGGGCTGCATGAGGATCCCCAGGAGCAGCCTGGACACCCCCCCACACCTGCAGCGGGGCTGGGCAGGCGTGCAGGTGCACCTTGTCCAGGTTGCTAACGATGCTGAGCCTCGGAGACATCAGGGAGCTTGTTGAGGTTACATAGGATACCAAAGGTACTGTCTGAAGCAAGGAGGGGACTGACCCAGTCGGTCCCTGCCCTGGGGGCCTCTCAGCCTCTTCACCACGGGGCGCCCGTGACAGGTGGGGGAGTTCCGCCCTCTTTGCCCAGAGATGGTGTGGGGGCAGAAGGAAGGGGGTGTGAATGGGGAGCGGAGGGGAGAGGGCTCAGAGGACTTGCCCGGTGTGTGGGGGGTGGAGGCCCTCGGGGCCAGCTGCCTGGGAAGTGGGAAGCCTGCCACCCCATGGCACCCCCACCCCGTGTCCACTCAGATATTAATTCGAACAGCCCAGAGCCAAAAGAGTTCCCTTCCGGTGCCAGAGGGACAGGAAGCGGCAGCTGCTTCTGCGCTCTCTCGCTGGCTCTTACCCATGCCGGTTGTTGACCAACCAGGGAAGGAAACATGCAGAAAAATGCCCGGGGTGGGGGGGATCGCAGGGTGAGGCTGGACAGAGCCTGTGGGCAGGCACAGGAGGGGGGTGGGCAGAATCCCTGCTCCGTCCCAAGAAGGGGTGGTCACCTGGCTTCTGGGGCCCTGTAGGAGTGAGAGATGGAGGGGCCCCAATATGCCCACGCACCCAAGCCCATTTCAGAGATGGAAGTGTGAAGTCAGCCTCAGGAGGAGGGTGCTTCATCTGTTGTCCACCCCGCCCCCCAGCAGAATGAAGGTTCGCACTCAGTGGGTACCTGCCAGGCGCACTAGACAATCCGTGTGTGTGCCTTTTCCATTTACTCCTCAGAGAACCTTCTAGGGCAGATCCTACTGTGATTGGTCCCATTTCGCAGAAGAGAAAGTGAAGGCCGGAGGCACTGGAGTGGCCTGGGCAGGACCAAGTAGCCACAGAAGGCAGAGATTTGAGAGGATGTTGCCATGTAGATGGTGCTGGGACCTCCCTCCTCCTGCCTGCTCCCTTGCACACATGCACACACACACACAAGCAAGTGCACATGGGGTACAACACCGGCAGCTGGTGGGGAGAGTTGGCTTTCCCCATTGCTGGAGAGCACAAGTTCTACCCATTTTACAGATGACACAGCTGAGGTCCAGGAACGAACATGAACTTGTATCAGGGGGAGGATCACTAAATGCTGCTCCCTGATGTCACTGGGCAGGTGTGTGTGTGTGTGTGTGTGTTCCAGGTGGTCGCACATGTGTGCCCCAGTTCCCCTGGGAAACTGCCCCAGGCCTATCAGCCTCCAGATCTGGTGGGACAGGCCCCAGCGCAGCCCAGGGACCACCCACCATGTTGTCACCATGTTGGCCCCGCCTCTCCCCAAAGTCCCTCCCAGGGCTGCAGTTTCCCTAGGCGGTGTTGTAACCCCGAGGTCCCGGGGGTAAGGCTTGGCGGGGCGTGCCGGGGCGGAGCGCAGGGCCGGGGGCGGCTCCCAGCACCAACTCACTCCGTCCGCCCGCGGCTGTGCCCAGCCGTGCTCGCCTTCCTCGCCCCGCGGAGTCGGCCCCATGGACGCCCTGTGCGGTTCCAAGTTCTGGGTAAGGCGCAGGGTTCGGCGGGAGAGGGGGCCGGGGTGAGCCGAGGTCTCCTGGTCCCTGTCGCCTGCCTTCCTGTGGGGGCCAGCAGATGTCCTGAGACCAAGTGTGCTCACGGCAGAAACCCCAGACTGCCAGCCAGGGGTGCCGGGGATGATGGAGCCGGGACCCACGAGGCGTCCCAGCGTCTGGGACTTGCCCTGCCCTGCCCTTCTTGGCCACACGGAGAAATCCAGGAAAGTGAAACAGGAGGCTGCCTGCGGGTTCCCTGGGACTCAGGAAGTGCTGCCAATTGCCACTTCCCCAGCTCCTGTGTGGCTCAAGTGCCACACACACCCTGCAGGTGCAGCAGGGGCACCAGCCTGGCAACTCAGCCTTGGGACCCCAGAGTCCCTGCTCCACTACATACTCGGGGAGGCTGGCTCTGCGGGAACCCTCCTTTCTTGGGAAGGGCTTCTGCCTCCTTTTTTGCCTCTGGGCAAGATCCACCTGCTGCAGGTGTGGGAAGCACAGCAGTGCTGGAGTCCGCACCACCTGCACTCAGGAGGGAGAGGCAGGCACCACCTGGGGCAGGCCCTCACAGGCCCCGGGCATCGGGATCCCCCTAGTCCCAGCCTCCCTTCGACAGATGGAAGTTCGCCCAGGGAGAGGAAGGGACTTGCCGGAGTCGCTCTGTTCCATGCAGGCAGAGCTGGGGTGAAAAAGCAGCAGCCCTCAGATCTTTTTCTAAGTTGATTTTGGGGCTGCTGACCACAGGCCCCCAGCACACTTCAAGTGCATGAAATGTACACAGCCTAGGTGCTTTCGACGGTGGGTCTCCAGCGTGCAGAAGGAGCTAAGAGTGCAGGGATCTCTCCACACACAGCCAGGGGTCTCCAGCGTAGGCTGCTCTCAAATCCAGCACCTCCTCTCTAAGTCACATTTTTCCTGTTCTGGGTATTTGTGCCTGTGTGCAGGGGATGAGGACGGGGTGTTATTCAGCAGTGTGTGCTGGACACCTGTGTAGCTAGGGTGTCTCTGTGGACAATCAGGAATCACACTCTTGGGCTGTGTTTGGGATGGGCTGAAGGTGTTGTGTGGATTTTTTAAGAAAGATCTGTTTATTTATTTGAAAGGCAGAGTTACAGAGAGAGAGAAAGTTTTTTTTTTTTTTTTTGTACGATTTATTTATTTGAAAGCAGTTACAGAGACGTCTCCCATCTGCTGGTTCATTCCCCAGATGGCCGCAATGGCTGGAGTTGGGTGCAGGGGCCCAAGGACTTGGGGCCATCTTCTACAGCTTTCCCAGGTGCATTAGCAGGGAGCTGGATCAGAAGTGGAGCAGCCGGGACCCAAACCACTGTCCACATGGGATGCCAGCATGGCAGGCAGTGGCTTTACCTGCTACACTAAAATGGGACAATGGAATACTTTGTCAAAAAAAAATACCTCTGGGGATCTCTCTCTCTTTTAGATTCATTTATCTGTTTAAAAGGTAGTTACAGAGAGAGAGAGAAAGATGGGGCCAGCGTTGTGGCTTAGCGGGGGGTAAAGCCGCCACCTGCAGTGCTGGCGTCCCATATTGGGCATTGGTTCGAGTCCCGGCTTTCCCATTTCCGATCAAGCTCTCTGCTATGACCTGGGAAAGCAGTAGAAGATGGTCCAAGTCTTTGGGCCCCTGTACTCACGTGGGAGACCCAGAAGAAGCTCCTGGCTCCTAGCTTTGGATCAGCACAGATCCAGCCATTGCAGCCATTTGGGGAATGAACCAGCAGATAAAAAACCTCTTTTTCTCTGCCTCTGCCTCTGCCTCTGTAACTCTGCCTTTCAAATAAATAAATAAATCTTTAAAAAGAGAGTGAGAGAAGGGGAGAGACAGAGAGACATTAAACTTCCATTTACTGGTTCACTCCCCAAATGGCAACAAGGACCAGGTCTGGGCCAGGCCAAAGCCAGGATCCTGGAACTCCAGCTGGATCTCCCACATGGGTTCAGGAGCCCAAGCGCTTGGGCCATCCTCTGCTGCTTTCCCAGGTGCATTAGCAGGGAGCTGGATTGGAAACAGAGCAGCCAGAAGTAGAAGGGATGCTCTGATAGGCAATGTTGTTGTCACAAGCAGTGGCTTAACCTACTGTGCCAAAGCACAAGCCACATGGTGGCTGTCTGGGTCACTAAAGTTTAATCTGAGATGGTGCAACTTCCCTTTCATTGCCCTTGCCTACCTGCACGCACAGAGGATCATCTATCATCCAGCCTACACTGGCCACTTGTCACCAGGGTCCAGAAGTTGGCTCCTGAATTACTTCCTGTCCCTGCACACTTGCACTTGGCTGGTGTGGCCATGGGGTCTGGAGAGGCCAGGCAGAGGGTTTGAGCATCAAGGCCCCTTGTTCCCAAGTGTACAGCCACCCCCTGGGCACTCAGGACTGTACAGAAACAGGCCTGCAGGAGCCTGAAGCTGGGAAAGTCAGGCCGCCCCTCCCGTCCCCAGCTCGGACGTCCCTCGTGACTGTGGAATCCAAGGGTGTCAGAGCATGGGGGCTTGAAGCTGCCAGCCCAGCCCTCATTGTAGGGCTGTGGAAGTAGAGAAGGGGTCACATGAGAAGCCGCCAAGGGGTTTTGATTGGGAAACAGGATGCCTAGGATACGGCCGTGGTACGAATGTGAGAATCAGCTCAGCTATATTCCAAATCTCTCTGGGGTGCCTTACGTGACCTCTTCCACGTGATCTCCTTGGCTGCTGGAAGCTGTCCAGGCTGTATCAGTGTGAAGGAGACTGGGGTGGGAGAGGGAGAAAGCCGGAGGCGTCTCCCCTTGCGGGAAGCCCTAAGCTATAACTCGGTTACCCCAAAGGCCCTGAATTCTGGGCTCCTTGGGTGTGATGTGCTGTTTTGCATCTCATTTGCATTGCATGTTGGTTAGGTGAACCTGCCCCTGAGCCTTTAACTTGAGGGGCCTGTGGATCAACCACCTTGTGGGAAGTGGTTCAAACAGCCAGGAAGTACTTGAGCCGGGAGGGAAAGGCTGGAGGGGGTGGGCTATTCAGGCCCCTTGTGACACCTGTTTCCTTTCACCAACTGATCCTCAGAGTCTTGGTTTCACCACCTGTGAAATGGAACAATAGCCCACCTCCCACGCACGCCCCTCCAAGATTTTGTGGGAATCAGATGACATAGGGGATGTGAAATGATTTTGGAGAACTAAGAAACCACATGTGGCATGTCCTAGAAGAAATGAGGATGGAGAGAAATGAGGTTAGAAGGGGAGGCTTGGCTTGGCCTGGCAGGGCTGACGGCCCAGAGGCTTCCACATCCGCTGTGCATTTTGGGAGCAGGTGCATGATCAGAGCTACATCTGTCAGCCCCAGCCCCAGATAAACCTAAGGCGAGGAGACTCGAGGGGGAGCCCTGTGACCTCCTGGGCACCCATCCACACCACATGGTGAGAATCTCCCTCCCGTTTTCTCTGGGCAGGTGACCAACATCTCTGCGCATACCTTGGGAGTTTTGGTGGAAATGAATTCCACGACTTGTGCGGCCCAAGGACCCCACTGCTCATGAGGCCACAGCTGTCTCTAGAACAGAGATGGTGGAGTTCCTGCCCTTGGTCTGCCTCCCCCCTGCCTGGAGGCCTACTCTGCTTTGAGCAACAGGGGCTGGAGAGCACCCAGGGGCCAAGGGAGTACATGGAGGAGGGGCCTGGGGCTGTTTACTCTGGGAGAGATAGTGGCCTGTTTACAGCATTAACCTTGATCTGAGGTTCAGAAATCAAAAATCTTAGTCCCAAAGTGGCACTGATTATCTGAGATGTAATGAGCTCCCTGTCCCTGGGGGTGGGGGTGGGTGGGGGTGGTACAAGCACATGGGTAATGGACCACTTGGTGAAGATGCTGGAGAGTGGATTCAAGCGAGGGAAGACAATGGGGCCCTACCTTGAGATTCTGTGACCCACTGGGAAGAAGGAGATGTGGTCGGTGTGATCCTCCAGTACGGAGGACTCCTCTTTCCTTGGGTCTCACCCCACTGAGATGTAACGTTTCCTTAGCAACAGCCCTTAGTGGAGGCCGTGGGTCTCCTGTCAGTCAGGTCCATGTGGGAAGGAGATCTCATTGCTCCCTCAGCTGTCCCCACCATGTTCCCAGGGACAGGCAAGGCCCTGGTCCCTGGGAGGCTCAGCGTCCTGTGTCTCCTGCTTTATTCTAGCAAATCTCAGGCCTGTCACTCCCAAGCTGGGTGATGCTGGGCAGATGGCTGGCCCTCTCTGGGCTCGAGCTGGCTTAGATGGGCCTGGGGGCTCCCTTCAGGCCTGGAGCTGTCTGCTGATGACTCCCAGGGGGTAAATCTCGGGCTTGGGGGCCGAGGCCTCCACTCAGAGGCCATACTTTCCGGCTCCTGGGTGTCAGTCACCCCGCTTCCTCCAGGGGACTTGGTCAGCATAGACAGGCAGCTCCCAGGACAGAGAGGGCATGGAACAGGCTCCAGCGTCCCTCTCAAATGAGGATGGTGACATGCAAGGCCAAGGGGAGCTGACAGTGGATGGGAGGTGGACTCCCCTCTGCCTACTGGGCACCAAAGCTTGCCCCGTCCTCCCAGGAACCCAGCCCAGGCCTCGAATCCCCTGCCTCCACTCCTGCTTGGGGCAATGAAGCTGGTGCTGCATGGCCTTGGCCTCTGTGTTCTTGCTGTGGCCCCAGGCAGGCTTCTCCCCACCTCCTCTAGGAGCTGGGTAATGGGGGCCCAAGACTTGGACAAGGACATGAGTCAGGGCAGTGGCATTTGGGAGGGAGCTCTGCTGAGCCAGTCCCCAGACAGGAAAATGGTCTGGCCAGCCTCCAGGGAGGGAGGACCCAGCAGGGACTACCAGCTGACCTGCCCAGGAAGCAGGGACAGGGTGGCTGGACCCTGCCCACTGCCCAACCTCGCTGTAAGGTTGGGCCAGGGCCAACAGGTGGGGCAGGTCCCAGGGTCAGGGATGGAGCCTGGTGGGGGAGGGGTGGGGAGTAGGATGAGGCTTGCCTGGGCCACTGCCCAGTGGCTGGGCCTCTCCCCTCCCTCTACTGGAGCTGTTCCCATTTCTGATGCTGATTCCGGGGGCTGTGCTGGTCGAAGAGGTGGTGGGGAGGATTGGATTTCTCCTTCTAACTGGATCTTCAGGTTTCTAAGCCAATGGCTTCCAGAATCCTGTATTTCCCAGGTCTTGGTGGCGCCCTCCCCTCAAAGAGCAGGAACTACAAGAGGGAGGTGGCTGGAAGGTGGGCTGCAGGGCTGGCGGAAGCCGTTCTGTGTGTCGGGTGGGCTGGGCTTTTGGGTTCTGTCCGCAGGGTGGGTGTCATCCTGGAGCTGTTAGAGCGTGGAGAGGAAGCCCTGAGTGTGGCGGGGGCCAGGATTCTGCAGCCTCAGGGCTTGGGTTCAAATTCCAGCCCAGCTGCAGGTCCCAGCCATCATGAACACTATGTGATCATCCCGGTCCGCAGCGGAGCTAAGTTAACCTTGACTTTCCGAAGTCACGGCCTGGCCCAGTATTTGACCTCCTGGGCCCTGCCGAAGACTTCCTGTCTGGGCTGGGGTAGTCCAGGGAGGATGTGCGGGGCGCAGCACCCACCCTTTCCTGCCGCCCCTCTTTTGCTGACAGAGAGGAGCCAGTCGGTCGGTCCCTTCCCAGGCTGTGGCCGCACTTGCTCCCCTCCCCCCACCATGTAGGATTCAGGAAGTAGAGATTATTCTCATGACTGACAGAGCCAGTGGACAGGCAGGCCTGGGAAGTCCCTCTTGGAGCTGGGGCACAGGGCTCTGGGGTCCTCAGCCCCACCTACCGCCTCCGAATCCGCAGGGGTTTCAGCCCCGGTGCCCACCGAGGGGCATCTGCCGTGCAGTCCACTCTGCCTGCTGGGCCTTGCCCCTTATCAGCCACATCCAGCTGTTTAATCGCATTAGTACGGAAGCTGCTGTTGCTGTGGAAACGGCGTGGGTGATGGTGGAGGGCGGGGCTGTGACTCTGTAGACCAGGAGGAGTGAGAAGGAGGGTTTTGGGCAGTGTGGTGGGTGCGGGGAACTGACCCCCTCCAACCCTCTCCTCGCCTTTATTTTATACTTCACTTTGGGCCAGAGGCCCCCTTGGGTGCCAGGGACAGTGGCCTGGGTACCAGGCAGAGAGCTTGCCATGCTCTGGCTCGGTTCAGCTGGGGCTGCTGCAGGCATCTGGGGAGAGAACCCGCGGATGAGAGCTCTGTGCCTCTCTTTGTCTTTGTTTCTCAAATAAATGATTTTTTTAAAGGAAACGAGCAGTCAAATAGGGCACTGTCGTGGTCTTCAACCTAGTAATTTGAAGGTGGAGTGGACAGGGCTTGCTGAGGGACTGGGTTAGGGGTGAGAGACAGAGAAGATTCCAGAATGACCCAAGGAGACTGGCTTCAAAGCGGGAGGATGGATTGCCATCGGCGAGGCAGGCAGGCTGGGAGGAGGGATGGTCCGGTTTTGGACCTGTTGGCCACGGCATGTCCCGTGGGTGTCCCGGCAAGGACAATAGGGACGAGCCATGTGGGCACACAGGTGCGGGCAGGCGTGGCTGGCTCCAGCAGAGGCTCCGCCCACGTAGAACAGGCTTATCTGCAGGAGGAGAGCACAGGCTGGCCTCCCTGAGGGCCAAAGCAGCCATCCAGCACTCACGCCCACCAGGTCTCCTGGCTGTGGCCGCTGTGTAGGTGTCTGAAATGGAAACAAGGTCCCCACCGCCTGGGCTTCATCACCGGCTTCCCGCCATGTTGCCCTGTTGAAGTCGAGGGCTTTCCCGGGAGGGGAGGTGCCTCGGATGCCCGTGCTACTCCTATTACCTGCACATGGAGACTGAGTTCAGTGGCATGAAGGAGCCCCCCAAAGTCACAGGGCTCAGAGGGACAGAGCCCCATTGGGTCCTCTGCATCAGGCCGGGTTCATCTCGTGGCCATTCCTTGCCTGCCCAGTGCACAGCAATCGCGTCCTGCCCTCCCCCTTGAGCTCCCGCCCACCCGCACGGTGCACAGTCGCTGGGCTGTTCCTGCACACCTGGGTCTGTGCTGAGGGCTGGACAGAAGCCCCGGAGCAGGGCACGGGGCCTGCCCTCAAGGCTCTCGTGCTGGAGGGGAGGCTGTGTTCGCCTCTGCAGGTTTAGGCAGCACGGGGTGGGGAGAAACCCCACACACCTGGGCCACACTGCCAGGTGTCCTGGAACCTGTTGCCCAAGAAGGCTCAGCTCGCTTTGCCTTCTGTAACTTGAGCCTGATGCTGGCCCGCCCACGTACCCACCTCTGGAAGTTGTTCTGAGATGGTCAGATAAGGACAAGTGCGTGCTGTGACGACCCCTGGCGTTTCTCTGGTGTTCCGGTACAGCACACAGCTAGTGCAGCAGTTCATATCGGTAGATCTTGTCGGGCCAGCCTGGGGCTTTGAATGCCACTGTAAGACGTTTGAACTCTGTCTTCTAGGCAATAGGGAGCCACTAGGGGTTTAGAGGGAGGGTAGAACATCATCATTTCATTCATTCATTAAAAAATATTCAACTTTAGTAAGCTTTTTTGTGAGCACTCACTCTGGGCTAGGCCGCATTCTAAGCAATGAAATAAAGGAAATGAAGGTTCTTTCCTTCAAGGGTCTGACCTATCAGCAGGCAGAGATGAGCGGAAACACAATAAATGATTGGATGGCAAGTGTTGTAGACAAGAGAAAGGTGAGCGGATTGGGAATGTGGACGGTGAGGGCAGGGGCAATGTTATACAGCGGCAGGCCTCACAGAGAAAGACTTGAGGATGTGTGTGCCAGCAAGCGCAAAGGTCCTGGGGCAGGAATGTGTCTCCCGTGTTCAGGGACAGCAAGGAGGCCAGTGGCTGCCATGAGGCAGGAGAGGTGGTGAGAGCAGTTCTGGCTGGCCGGGCAGGGACACCGCAGGGCAGGTGGAGTGGAGACATAAAGGCAACAGCTGGGGAACCAGAGAGTGGGAGGTGGGGGGCTGCAGAGACCCCCTTGGAGGCTGCTGGCATGAGGATGGTGGGGTGTACGAGGCTGGGGGAGACTGCCAGGAGCAGGCTGAGAGGAGCAAGAGCCGAGCCCTGGGCCACGCCCACAGCGAGAGAAGGAGCCAGCAAAGACTGAGGAGCCATGCCCGGGGAGTCTGGACCTCCGGGCGCTGGCAGGGAAGAGACTAGCGTCTCGTGGTTTGCTCTCCAAGAGGTGAGGGCCTGGGCTGGTTTGATGGCCCAAGAGGCCAGGTCAGGGGACCAGCTGGGAAATGTTATAGACAATGTTACCATTGCTTTTTAAGTCATGATAAGACTTGGAAATCTTTTTTTTTTTTTTCCAATCAGAAAGGCCTAGTAATAGTGAGAAAGAGAGTGAGAGTGAGAGCGAGAGAGAGAGAAAGAGAGAGAATGAGAATCTGTTTCTCTGGTTCACTCCTCAAATGCCCTCAACAGCCAGGGCTGGGCCAGGCTGAAGCCAGGAGCCAGGAGTTTCATCCGGGTCCCCACGTGGCTGCATGGGCCCAAGCTCTCAGGCCATCTTCCACTGCTTTCCCAGGCACATTAGCAGGGAACCAGCTGGAAAGCAGAACAGCCAGGACTGGAACTGGTGCTGATACGGGACGCCAGCATCACAAGAGGTGGCTTAATCCACTGCATCACAACACGGGCCCTGTGCCTTGGGAATCTTATTTTTAACATGTTCCGGGTTCTTTAAAATTTCCTTTTCATTTTTTTTTTTTTTGAGAGACGGACACCGACATTCCATCTACTGGTCCACTCCCCACATGCCCACAACAGCCACGGAAGGGCAGGCCGGAGCCAGGAGCAGGATCTCAATCTGGGTCTCCCACATGTGGGTCAGGACCCAAGTTCCTGCTGCCTCCCAGGGTGTACATTAGCAGGAAGCTGGATCAGAAGCAGAGGAGCTGGGACTTGACCCAGGCATTCCTATATGGGAGGCAGGTACCCTAAGCAGCAATTTTTAACAACTACTGCTAAACACCCACCCCATGGTTACTCTTCAAGAGTCTAAGGCCTTGAAAAATGACAGGTGAAGCCCCTTGCCCAAGATCACACAGCTCAAAAGAAGTGAAGCCAGGGCTTGAACTCCTCAAGGTTGCTGTGCCTCCACGAGGAAGCAACAGGACCCGGGGCCCTCCTGGGCATCTGGACGGACGGAGAGCACTGATACCCTTGGCAGGCCGAACCAGGGCAGGGCCAGGGCTGGTCCTGTTGGGGGTGGGGTGGGAGAGCTGGTTTTGAGAGCTGTTGAAGATGCGTGGTAGAGACCACCTGAGAGGTAGCAGGAAGTGGAGCTGAGGCTCAGGAGGTGATCTGAGCTGTGCATGGGGGTCTGGGGCTTCTTAGTACAATCTGGAAGCAACAGTGGGAGACAGAGTCAGGGGCCAAGGTCAGAACCTGGAGGCCAGGGCCGGGCCCACAGGGTCAGACACAGAGAGTAGTTGACGAGGCTGGGGAAGATGCTGCTGTGGGGGAGACCCTGCACGGGAGCTGAAAGGAGCCTATTGACGTTGTAGCCGGAAAGACTCCATCGGTTGAGCACGGCCCTTTAGCTGCCGTCCTTCCTGAGTTTCCATTCTAAGGACAGTAGGGAATGGAAGATGCAGACCTGGGACCGCAGTGGGTTGAGCTGCTGTTTGGGACACCTGTATCCCATAACAGAATGCCTGGGCTGAGTCTCACGTCTATTTCCAGTCCGATTCCCCATTAATGCACCTGGGAGGCAGCAGGTGCTAGCCCAAGTATTTGAGTTCCTGCCACCTATGGGGGAGACCCAGATGGAGTTCCTGGTTCCTGGCTCCTGGCTACAGCCTGGTCCAGCCCTGGCTGTTGCAGGCATTTGGGGAGTGAACTAGAGGATGAAGATCTCTCTCTCTGTCTCTGCCTTTCAAATAAGTAAATCAATATTTAAATTTAAAAAAAATACAAACCCCAAGGACAGAGAAGAGGTGAGGACAGCAGCAGACAAGACATCAACACCTCCCTGGGAGGTAGAAAGCAGGTGGAGGGGTGATCGCTGGCACAGGAGAGCGGAGAGCTGAAAGGGGTCCATCTGTTGTCTGGAAACGCTCAGGTGCTGGAGGGCTGTAGCAGGGAGGGGGTGGGGGAAGGCTGAAGGCGGTAGCTGGATGGGGGGGTGCAGTGTAAGGTGAGGTTAGACACCCAGGCTGCTTCCCACCCCCTCTCAGGGCCCCTCCAAGCCCCGTCCACCGCTCCCCCGCCCCCACCCCAGACCAGCAGGTCATTGTGGGCAGAGAAGTCAAATTCTCCCCCCTGAGGGGTGGATCCCCAGCCCCCAGACCCAAATCCATCCCACAGCAAACACTGCCAGGCCACCAGCTGAGGAGGCTGCCCTGAATGATCCGCTTCCCAGCAGCCCCTGCGCCCCGCCCCCTCCCAAACACTGAGACCTCCCCGCCCACTGAAAAAGAGAAATCAAACCAAACCGCCAGAGACCAGACAAAAGGAAAATCAGGCTTCCGTGCTTACGTGATCACAGCGCCAGCTACTCTGCCAGTTAGCAGGGCACAGCCTCGGGTCATGGTTGTCTCCAGGAGGATGGGATCGTGGGTGCTTTTCCTTGCTCCTTGTTTCTATTTTCTGTGAAGAACATCTAAGGCTTTGCAAGAAGGAATTCAAAAAACATAAGTACTTCGGTGGCTTTGGGGGGAAGCGATGCTAGTAAAATATGTGTTGATTAATTGATTTAGTCCCTCATCTCTTTCCCAAAAAGCTTATCAGTGTAGTTAGGCTTCTGCTCCAAGGCCAGGTGCCAGGTGCCCATCCACCCTGGGGGTGAGCAGTTTCCCCGGCCGCTGGGCTTTGGGGATTCAGGGGGATGGTTGGTTACCCTCAACCTAGAGATGTGTGACAATCTGGCCACTTCCCCTAGATCGTGGCTGCCCAGTGGGGTGATTGTAGCGGGACAGGGCCACCCCCTGTTGAAGGCAAAGGCAGCCAACACTCAGGGGCGCTGTTTCACGGAGAGCCCCTTTCTCCAGGAGGCTGCCACAGCCTGCATGGTTCTCTCTGTCCCCAGGACTCCAACCTGTCTGTGCACACGGACAACCCGGACCTCACTCCATGCTTCCAGAACTCCCTGCTGGCCTGGGTCCCCTGCATCTACCTGTGGGCCGCTCTGCCCTGCTACCTGCTCTACCTGCGGCACCACCATCATGGCTACATCGTCCTCTCCCGCCTGTGCAGGCTTAAGACGGTCAGGGGCGCAGGGCTGTCCTCCGGGGGGTGGGGAGACAGGACCTGGGGGATCCTGGGTCTTCTCAGAGCCTGCCACCCTTCACAGCTAGGTTCCCCAGCCTCACCTGCCCTGCAGCTTGGGCTCATGCTGAGATAGTACCTCCCAGCCCTCAGGGCCAGGCTGGGGCAGGTCTCCCTTCTTCGGGAGCAAAGACCGCACCCCAGCAGGGCAGGGGCTGTCCCTGCAACCCATGCCCCATTCACAGGCCCTGGGTGTCCTGCTGTGGTGTGTCTCCTGGGCGGATCTCTTCTACTCCTTCCATGGCCTGGTGCACGGCCAGGCCCTTGCCCCTGTCTTCTTCATCACCCCCCTGGTGGTGGGGATCACCATGGTCAGTGTGGGGCTTGGGGAAGGTGGGTAGGGGGAGGTCTCCGGTGAGCAGTGGTGGCGGGGGGCCCTGAGGAGTCAGCTGGACACCTCGGGGGTGGGAAGAGGACACGGCTACCCTGGACACATCTGGGCATGCGCGGGCAGGCGGCATTGAGGCAGGTCCAGATGTGAGTTCTCTGGCTGGGCCGGGCCCTCCCGCCCTCCCTGCGCAGCTGCTGGCCACCCTGCTGATCCAGTACGAGCGGCTGCGGGGTGTGCAGTCCTCGGGGGTCCTCATCATCTTCTGGTTCCTGTGCGTGGTCTGCGCCATCATCCCCTTCCGCTCCAAGATCCTTGCAGCAATGGCAGAGGTAAGGAAAGGAGGAGGGGAACCTGCCAGGCCCAGACCTGTCCAGGGGGTGACTTCAGGGCTCAAGGCCATTGCCTCGTCCCAGACCCCTCCCTACCACACCTGCCTGCTCCCAGGACCCCCTCAGTTCAGGACTTTTCTCCTTGTTCTTCGCTTGCTGTATCTCTGGCCAGAAGCAGGTGGCAGATGGGGGACTGGTGTGGCACAGGGGATGGGGCAAAGACACTGCCACTGTTGGACACTTGTGGGAGTGCAGGGCTGCTCTGTGTCACCTCCACCAGGTGCACTATCTGATGTGTGTCGGGGTCGCGTCACTAGCATGTGTGTGTAGACACACGTGTACCATTCTGACCAGCTGGATGGCCCACTGTCAGTGCCTTCCACTTTCTTCCTCTCTGGCCTTCTTCTTGGCCTTGGGGTGGGGGCGGGGGTGGAGGGATGGAGCACCGGGGGTCAATCTTGGGCCTCCGGTGTCTCCCACCCTACAGAGTAGCTCGGAGCCCAGGCTCTGAACCGGCACTTACTCTGGCTCTTTGGGGCATTGCTCAGTTGCAGAATGGGCACCATAGCCCCCTTGGCACCAGGTTGTGTCTGGGTGAGACACAGTATCAGGGGTGGAGTGCTGGCCCCACGCCTGGCACAGGGCAAGTCCTCATCAAACCACAACCCATGCACTGTTCCCGAGCTCAGAATCCCCTGGCTGGGGACCTCAGAGGAGCCTGACGCCCAGAGACCCCCAGGACAGGAGCTGCTGGCCAGGCTGGCTTCGCACACTCCCCTCACCCCATCCCCCACAGGGCGCCATCTCAGACACCTTCCGCTTCTCCACCTTCTACATCTACTTCGCGCTGGTCCTGTCGGCGCTGGTCCTGTCCTGCTTCAGGGAGAAGCCGCCCTTCTTCTCCCCCAAGAACTCGGACCCTGTGAGTTTGCTACTCCCCAGCCCAGCCCTCACCCGCAACCCCCATCCCTTCCAGATCCTTCCAAAGGGAAACACACTTGCCATCCCTACAACTGGTAACCTGGGGCTTGAGGAGTGAGGGGATGGTGGGCGCTCCTGATTCCCCCGTTCCATTCTTTCACCTTCTAGAACCCCTGCCCAGAGGGCAGCGCTGGCTTCCTCTCCCGCCTGTCTTTCTGGTGGTTCACAAAGTGAGTGGGGCTTTTCCTCCAGCCTGAGCCAGAGCAGGAGAGAGGTGGGGGGTGAGAGGGAGGAAGGGTGTGGGCCACAGGATCAGGACCTGAGCGGCAGGGCCTGGCTGGCACCTCCCCCCACCCCATACGCCCACCCCGGTGGGCATGGAGCTGGGAGCTGTGTGTGAGCCGGTGAGCTGGGGGCAGGGCCCTGGCCCATTCCACTCCCAGGCTGCATCTGGCCCAGGGGCTGCAAGGAGAGATCACAGTGAGCTCTGGACCTTCCATCCGGGCTGAGCTCACTGCTTGTCATCTATCTCCCTGGCTGTCCCTCAGAGCGACTTGAGCAGGATAATTGTGTCTGTGACCTGGGTGACAACTCATTAACCACACTGCCCTGAGGAAGCATCTGAAGCCAGGGCTGAATCCATTGTGCCTGGTCCTGGCCCAGGGCCCGAGTGGCATGGAGTTTCCCTCCAGGGCTTGGGGGGAGGGGGGACACCTGGGCGGGAGGGGCCAGAGGTAGGAAGTCAGGAGGGAGAAGGCAGGAGGTGAGTTTCGGAATAAGGGAGAGAGCTCCGTAGATCACGGCACCCCAGGGAGAGCCTCCTCTGGGGAGAGCCTGGGGCTATACAAACACTGACCCCAGCTCCAGCTACTGCACTCTGACCCTTTGTGGGGGTTGTGCCCACCTCCCTGCCCAGGCTGGTCATCCTTGGCTACCGGCGGCCCCTGGAGGAGCAGGATCTCTGGTCCCTGAATGAGGACGACCGCTCCCAGATGGTGGTGCAGCGGCTGCTCCAGGCGTGGGAGCAGCAGCAAAAGCAGGCTGCGCGGTGAGGCCTTCCCCATGCCCCAGTGCCACTCGTTCTCCCTGTGCCTCTAGGCCTAAGATCTCCTGCAGGGGACGCTGCTGGGCCTGGGGTGATCACCTGTAGAGGAGGGGGAGGAGAGCAGGTGCAGGAGATTCCTTGGTGACCTCAGGACTCCTGGCTGGGAAGCCTGGGTCTGGGCAGGGCCAGGATGCCTCCGCAGCACTTACTCTATCCCAAGCCCAGTCCTAAGCATGTCGATCACCTCGTCTAACCCCTCATCAGCCTACAGTGCAGGTCCTATTGTCCCTGCATCACGGACAGGGACAGAGGTTTAGTGGTGCGCCCCAGGGCCCTTAGCAGGTGGCAGCAGAGCTGGAATCTGCACCCAGCTGCCTGGCCCCAGAGGTCCTGCTCTTCCCTCTACAGTACCCTGCCTATTATAAAGGGCAGATGCCAGAAACTTCCCTTAGCCCCTCTCAGTCCTGCCTCTGGTCTGGATGTGGCCAGAGGCGGTGGCTCAGTGATCCTCCTGCCCAGGGACCTGGCAGCCTCCCCTGGAGAACCCATGCGCCTGGCTCTGGCCAGCTGTCCGGCCCAGAGAGCCAGGCCTGAGTCCCTTTGACCCCAGGACGGAGCCCTCTTCCCTTCCATCCACATGCATAGGCCTAGGAGCTGGAAGCTGGTTCAGCTCAGAGCCCTGATCATGCCCAGCTGTGGGAGGGACCAAGGCCTGGGGCATGGGTAGCAGTACCTTGGCTTCCATGGCTTGCAGGCTCAGGGAAGGCCTGCCACACTCTCTCTGTCCCTCCAAGCCACCTCACCCACTCCCTGCCTTGCCCCGCCCGCCATCTCCCTTCCCCTCACAGCCTCATCCCTGGAGCCAGTCCTGCGGAGGGAGTGGGGGGTAGGCAGGGAGAGACCAGAGGCTGGGACAGCAAGGGTTTAGACTCCTTGTGGAGGACACCTGGCCACCTGCAGACAGAGTCACCTGGGAGCTCCAAGAGCCCAGAAATCAGCTCCCTCCTCCCCCTCCCCCACTTCTTCCTCTCTCTCCCCCTCCCTCACTTCCCCCTCCTTGGCTTCCAGTAGGGGCAGGAGGGCCCAGGTGCCCATTCCTGCCCGCTGTTTCTCCCTCCCTGGAGCAGGCAAACGGCTGCAGCAGCATCTGGGAAGAAAGCGTCGGGAGAGGCCGTGGGACTGCTGAGCGGCCGGCCCCAGGCCCAGGAGCCGTCCTTCCTGAGGGCCCTGCTGGTCACCTTCGGCCCCACCTTCCTCATCAGCACCTTCTTCAAGCTGATCCAGGACCTGCTGAACTTCACCAACCCGCAGCTGCTCAGGTGTCCACATACTCCTCCCTGGGCGGAGGGCTGGCCTGGACGAGGGGAACATAGAGCGTTGAGAAGCCCGGCTGGGAGCCACAGAGGCTGTCTCTCCCCTTCACGGGGCCCTTGGCGGGTGGCATGGTCTCTGCACCTCAGTTTCCCCTGCCGCTCCCATTGGCTGGGAACCAGCCAGCGCTCCAGGCACTGCGGAGGAGGCATCACCAAGCTTTTTCTCTGGAAATCTTGGCAGCAAACCTTTACAAAGGTGCTCCTCCTCCCATTTCCAGATGGGAAAGCAGCAAGCCAAGGGGACTTGACCAAGGGCGCACAGCTGGTAGAACTGGAGTCGCATCTGAGTCCCAGGCTCTGAGCTCCAGCTATGGTGCCCTGGCCGCCACCATTAGGCTGTATCACCTGCCCCTCCCATGGCCTGGACTTCAAGGAGCTCTCCAGCGAGAGGGTGGGAAGAACAGCTGGAATAGTGCTAGACACCAACGACACAGAAATAAGCAAGGAAAGGGCCTCGAGGTCTTGGGAGAACCAGCGTGCAGATCAGTTGGATCCGGGGGGCAGAGGGGTGCTCAGGTGTCTGGAAAGCCCCAGGAGGGGCGAGGGAACCAGCCAGGGTCAGCAGGGGTCACTGGGCAGCCCAGGGGGTTACCAAGTTTGGAGGCCCAGTGGGTGAAGCAACAGGGGAAAAAAAGTGCAGCCCAAGCCTGGTGACAAAGGCCTGAGACAGCATGACTCAGGACGGCCAGGTGTTGTTCATGCTGGAGAAGGGGTGGGGGAGGGAGGGGCAGGAAGAGGATGCCAGGGAGGGAGAGCTGAGGATATCCTTGGAGCCTGGAAGCCAGGGAGGGGCATCTGGTTTGCTTTTCAGGGTGGTCCAGCAGCATGTGGGAGGGCAGCGGAAAGTGGGCAGGGTGGGGAGGGCAGTGGGAAGTGGGCCAAGCAGGTCAGGTGAAAGTCCAGGAGGGAGGGAGAGGAGGGTTCAGAAGCTATGCAGGTGGTGGATGCGCATGCCAGGGAGGGGGAGGAGTCAGGGCACCTGGGTGACTGCAGGGTGAGGCGCTCAGAGCAGGGAGAGGCTTGGGCAGGTGGCATGGGGTGGGTTGAGCCCTGGCCATGGTGGGCCAGAGCTGCTGGTGGGCTGTCCAAGGAGGGCTCCTGGCTTTCTGGAGGGCATGTTCTTAGGGGTCCTTGGCTTGGTGCCCCTAGGGAGCATGTGCAGGAAAGGCTGGGGGCGGTTCCCAGGGACAAGCACCAGACTGGACTCCGAGGAACCAGAGCTGGGAAAAGAGCCTGGGACTGGGAGCAGAGCACAGAGAATGCTTCCCAGGGGGAGAGTGGCCTCCGTGAGGGGACTTGGTGATGATACAGAGCCTGCGGAAGGCACCTTGGGAATGGTTACCCACTTTGCAGAGAAGAGAGGCCTGGACAGAGTGCAAGGGCCCAGAGTGGGGGCTGCAGAGAGCCAGAGACATGGAATTCTAGAGACTTGTCCAGAGAGGTGCACCCTCACCAGTGACCATGGACTGGGTGGCCTGGAACTGCAGACATTTCTCCCTTCCCAGAAGTCCACAGTCAAGGTGTTGGCAGACCTGGCTCTGGCTGAGGCTCTGCCCACGCCTGTCTCCCAGCTCCTGGAAGTGGCTGGCAGGCCTGGGTGTCCCGACTTGCACATGTATCACCCTGACCTCTGCCTCCTGAGTCACAGGGCTTTCTCCTCTATGTGTGCATCTGTGGGAGAGCCTTTGTGTGCTAATCTCCCTCTGCTTTCTCTCTCTCTCTCTCTCTCTTTTTTTTTTTTTTTTTTGACAGGCAGAGTGGATAGTGAGAGAGAGAGACAGAGAGAAAGGTCTTCCTTTTTTTTGCCGTTGGTTCACCCTCCAATGGCCGCTGCGGCCGGCGTATCTCGCTGATCCGAAGCCAGGAGCCAGGTGCTTCTCCTGGTCTCCCATGGGGTGCAGGGCCCAAGGACTTGGGCCATCCTCCACTGCCTTTCCGGGCCATAGCAGAGAGCTGGCCTGGAAGAGGGGCAACCGGGATAGAATCCGGCGCCCCGACCGGGACTAGAACCTGGTGTGCCGGCGCCGCAAGGCGGAGGATTAGCCTGTTAAGCCACGGCGCCAGCCTCTCTCTCTCTCTTAAAAGATTTATTTATTTATCTGAGAAGCAGAGTTACAGACAGAAGGAGTGACAGAGAGAGAGGACTTTCATCCACAGGTCCACCCCCCAAATGGCCACAACAGCCAGAGCTGGGTCGATTCAAAGCCAGGAGCCAGGAGCTTCTTTCAGGTCTCCCATGTGGGTACAGGGGCCCAAGTGCTTGGATCTTCTTCTGTTCTCCCTGTCCATTAGCAGGAAGCTGGAATGGAAGTGGAGCAGCTGGCATCCAAACTGCCACCCATATGGGATGCCGGCACTGCAGGCAGAGGCTTAACCTACTGCACCACAGCTCCGGCCCTTCTTTCTTATATAAGACGCCTATCACCAGAGTAGGGCCCATGCTCCCCCAAGGTGACACCGAGTACAACTGCAAGGATCCTATTTCCAAATGAGGTGCCAGGGCTAGAATGTACCTTTTCAGGAGACAACTCCTAGCTGTGATGCTGGCTGGGGGGCTCCGTGGGGACAGGCGGACATTTGTCCCAGTGTGGAGATGTGGCCATGCCCATAGATGACAGAGCCGCCAGTGGAGATGAACAATAGGGGCTCACGCTGGGGAGGAACAGTGAGGGGCACATTCCTGCTGGAGCAGGTGGGATCAGGGCTGGGGTGCAGAGCAGGGCCCGCCTTGGGAATCAAAGACACCTGTGCTTCAGGGGCAGATGTTTGGAGGAAAGGATGTGGGTGGCAGGGGGTTCTCAGTGGGTGGCTAAGTGGGAGGACCGGGAGCCGGCAGTGGGAAGGAGGTAGGCCAGAAAGAAAGAAGAGGGTTGGAAGAGGCCATGGGGGAGGAGGCAGACAGGGTCACCACCAACACTGGGGACCACTGATGTGGGAAGGATGGATTCGAGGGGTGACGGTCCTCGTAGCCTTGGATGGTAGATCCTAGAGCCCTGGGCAGCTTAGGAGGAGGAGGGGCAGAGTCTAGCCAATTTCCTCCTGCCACCTGGTTCACGGAAGTGAGGGAGGCAGGCAGGGGAGGCTGATGGTGGCCAGGTGACAGAAGGGGTGGGTGGCGAGGACTGTGTGGTGGAGGTGTGGAGGGCCAGTGGCCCCCGCTGCAGAGGTTGTAGGAGGCGGGGTGGGGGGATGAAGCAGAGCTTAGGGTGGAAGCAGGGGGCAGCAGGCTGAGAGAGGGATGCTGCCCGCCCTCATGCCTCTCCCCTCCTCCGGCAGCATCCTGATCAGGTTCATCTCCAACCCCAAGGCCCCCAGCTGGTGGGGCTTCCTGGTGGCCGGGCTGATGTTCCTGTGCTCCGTGACGCAGACGCTGATCCTGCACCAGTACTACCACTGCATCTTTGTGACGGCCCTGAGGCTCCGCACCGGCATCATCGGTGTCATCTACAGGAAGGTGGGCTGGAGTCGGCCACGGGGGAGGGGCTGGCCCTGGCAGCTGGGAGAGGCTCTGGGTCCAGTCCATTCCCTGCTGTCTATCCACCTGCAGGCGCTGGTCATCACCAATTCTGTGAAACGTGAGTCCACAGTGGGAGAAATGGTCAACCTCATGTCAGTGGACGCCCAGCGCTTCATGGACGTTTCACCCTTCCTCAACCTGCTGTGGTCAGCACCCCTGCAGGTCATCCTGGCAATCTACTTCCTCTGGCAGGTGACCCTTGACCCCTGACCTCTGCCCCCTTCCTCTGGCCTTACTGCAAAAGTACAAGAGAGGGTAATTCTGCGTCAGCAGGGGGGCTGTGTAATGGGCACAAGAGCTTCTCAGTCATTGGCAAGGGGAAACAAGACTTGAAGGTTGCTAGGGTGTGCACCTGCCTCTGCCATCGCCCTTCCCACAGGAGCCCAGGGAAGAGAGGGCCTTGGAGGAAGGGTGGATGTGACTCTGGCTGTCACTGCATTTGCCTCCCTGTGTGTCTGGCCACACTTCTGTGCCTCTTGTTTGTCCTGTTGTCGTTATCCGGTGGCTAGGAGCCTCTGCAATGTCATCATTCTGTCTCCATCTGTTTGATCAACTGCCATTCTTTGCTTCTGGCCCATCCCCATGTTTCCATGGGGCTCTGCTTGTTTGGTGGCTTCTGGCTGTGGATGTTGGTTAGCTGTCCACCCGTCTCATCATCTACCTATGCTGCTGCAGATCCTGGGTCCCTCCGTCCTGGCTGGAGTTGCCCTCATGGTCTTGCTGATCCCACTCAATGGAGGTGTGGCCATGAAGATGCGTGCTTTCCAGGTGGGTGCCTCTCAGAGGTGCACTGCATGGGGCACAGGACCAGGTGTCTGGGGGAGGGTGTTCACTAACCTGGGCACCTCTCTACCATGTGGCTTACTCCAAGCCACATACACCACCCTCATCTGGTGGCTGTGGAATGAGGCCCAGAGAGGTTAAGGCCATCCAGAGGGAAGCACAGCTGGGACTCAACCCCACATCTTCTGCGCCAAAGAGAACCTTTCCCACTAGGCTGTCCTAAGTGCAAATAGCGAGCCACTCAGTCCATTTACTATACCTAGAAAAAATGACAGACTTCCTAAAGACCATCACCAGCCCCTTGCTCACCTTGCAGGCCCACATCCCCACAGTGTGGCCAAGCATCCACCAGTCTGCCCTTTCTTTTCTCCAAACCTCCAAGCTCTGGGTACCTAGAGCCCCCTCCCATGTCCTCCCATAGTGTCATGTTTCCCCTCAGAGCAGGCACAAGGATTTATCCTGAAGCATTTGCTCGGATAATCACTTCTGATCTGTACCCCCGGCAGTGGAACGGATGTGGGGCCCTGGTCTGAGCTGCTGCTCACCACACCCTTCATGGCCAGCACATGGCCTGGCCCGCAGCAGGTGCTCAGTCGATAGGCATTGAATGAGTGCATTGTCTGCTGTGCCATCCTGGGGGAAGAAAGAGAAATGAACCGGCCAGCCCCTCGGGGAGCTCCCTGGGGGGACATCCCTGTGAAGGGGTGGCTCTGGGAACAAAAGCAAAGTGCCATGTGCTTTAGAAGTACAGGGAAGGGGGCTGAGGTTTAGCACAGGCCCTGCTGGGAGGCGTGAAAAAAGCCAGTAAGCAGTGTGGAGGGGCCGCAACCCTGAGAATGTGTAGAAGGCCTGAGCCCCCCTCACCCCGGGCAGACTCTGGAAAGAGGAGCAGGTGCACCAGGGCTGCGCTTTCTGCCGCACAGGTGGAGCAAATGAAGTTCAAGGACTCGCGCATCAAGCTGATGAGCGAGATCCTGGGTGGCATCAAGGTGCTGAAGCTGTACGCCTGGGAGCCCAGCTTCCTGAAGCAAGTCGAAGACATCAGGCAGAACGAGCTCCGGCTGCTGCGCAAGTCGGCCTACCTCCAGGCCGTCTCCAACTTCATCTGGGTCTGCACGCCCTTCCTGGTGAGGCTCTGTGCCGTGGCTGGGCTCCCCTGCTGTGGCTGGCGCCCAGCAGACTGCCCCCTGACGCCACGCCCCGTGCTGCCCAGGTGACCCTGATAACCCTCGGAGTGTACGTGTGCGTGGATGAGAACAACGTGCTGGATGCCGAGAAGGCCTTCGTGTCCGTGTCCTTGTTCAACATCTTAAAGGTGCCCCTCAACATGCTGCCCCAGCTCATCAGCAACCTGACTCAGGTAACCTGGGCCAGGGCTGGGGAGTCGGGGCAGCTCGCCAGTCCGGGCGATGATGACGGAGACCTATCCCAACCTGCGGGGGCCGTGTGGCGTGACAGAGTTCGTGTTTGAATGAGGTCGCTGGGAGTCCCAGGAGGCCCGCTGAGGTCTCAGAGCCTGAGAGCTGGAGACGGCCTCGTCTTACCGACCTGGACCTTAGAGCAGTGGCAGCCACGAGAGAGTCGGTCGTGGGAGGGGACCCAGCACTGGGGTCTATGCCCTCTGTGGGAGGGTCCTGCCTCACCCAGGAAGTTGGGGACCCAGCCAAGGCAGGAGGACTGGGTCGGGGCATGAGACAAGCTGATCTTGGGGCTGACTCATGCCTTTCCTGCAGACCAGCGTGTCTCTGAAACGGATCCAGCATTTCCTGACCCAAGATGAACTTGACCCCCAGTGTGTGGAGAGAAAGATCATCTCCCCAGGTCCACAGACGCCCTCCCTGGGCAGCTCTGGCCCCGGCCCCTGCTCCCATGCACCCTCTGGTCTATGCTAAGTTCCTTCTCGTGACCTCTTTTCTTCTTCCTCTTTTCACATCCACTTTGGCTCCGCGCCTTCCCCTCTCTTCCGGAGTCCGTGCACCTCCCCCAGGGCTCCCCACACGGCTCCCTCTGCCCTGCCCCCAGGCTCCCCTTCCCCAGGCCTGGGCTTCATGCCGGTTCCCTGGGCTCCCTGACCCTGTGTACCTTGGTCCCTCCAGGCTATGCCATCACCGTCCAGAGTGGCACCTTCACCTGGGCCCAGGACCTGCCACCCATCCTGCACAGGTGCCAGCTTTTCCCCTTCCCATCTCGGCTGCCCCAGCTGGGCTGAAGGCCAGGTTAATCACAGAATGCCTCCCCCCCCCCCCCCACCTCACAACCCCGGTGTTGGACCTGGACTGCAGGTGGACCTCGTCGTGCCAGGGTGCTGCTTGCAAGGGAGGCGGCTTGGGTCTCCAGGTGGAGTGCAGGGTCCAAACCTGACCCTTGCCTCTGACTGGTGCTGCTTGCCCCCAGCTTAGACATCCAGATCCCAAAAGGGGCACTGGTGGCCGTGGTGGGGCCTGTGGGCTGCGGGAAGTCCTCGCTGGTGTGCGCCCTACTGGGAGAGATGGAGAAGCTGGAAGGCAAGGTGTCTGTGAAGGTGAGAAGGCAGGGGCCCCGGGAAAGGTGCGGGGCTTGACCAGGCCTCGGGGAAGCCTCAAGGTCAACTTTTCCCGTGGCCAGGGCTCCGTGGCCTACGTGCCCCAGCAGGCCTGGATCCAGAACTGTACGCTTCAGGAAAACGTGCTTTTCGGCCGGCCCATGGACCCCAAACGCTACCACCGGGCTCTGGAGGCTTGTGCCCTGCTTGCTGACCTGGAGGTGCTGCCTGGTGGGGACCAGACGGAGATCGGAGAAAAGGTATGGGGGGGGGAGGGGCCTCCCACCCTGCAGAGCCAGCACACTTGGCCCAGCTGGTAGATTCAGTTATTCATTCCGTCGTACGTGCATGTGGCTGCATGCACTTCGCCACCTGCTGGGGAAGCAGCTATCACTGGGAGAGGCCCACTCAAGAACAGACAGAGGCTGTGGGATGCTCTGGGGCCAGAGCCTTTTGTGCAAGGAAAAGCGTTATTTAGGACGATGAGTTCATCAGCCAGCCAGCCAGCCAGCTTCTCTTCCTTCCAACGAATCAACTGGCCGACCATCCATCCATCCATCCATCCACCCGATTTTGATTAAGCCTCTGATCTATGTCAGACAATCTTATGTAGTAGTGCATGTACCTGGCTGAAATCTTTGCCGCCTTCTACCTTACATTTCAGTAGGGGAAGAGACAGTTAGCAAGAGAAAGAAGTCAAATAGACGCTCTGTTAGAGAAATGCCAAAGGAGAGCAGGAGTGAGGAATGCACGCTGAGTGGGATTGTCTGGGTGGCTTGCAAGCCTCACTGAGGTGGGAGACCTGAACAAGAAGAGGGAGAAAGTCCTGTCTTGGGGAGCTCTGTCTACAGGCCATGGGGCTTGGGGAGGGGCAGAGCAGCAGAGAGCATGGGGAGCCAAAGCCCCTGGGGCAGCAGTTGGGCACTGGAGGGCCAGCAGGGACGTGTGTATCTGGAGCGTGGTGATCAAGGGGCCAAGGGAGGAAGTGAGACCAGACAGGTGACCAGGCAGCCAGGTCGGCGAGGGCCTTGCAGCTCATTGGAAGGCTGTGGCTTTCACCAGAGTCACAGAAAGCGGTGGGAGGCATGAGTCAAGAAGAGCAGGTGCACCTGGGTGAGCACTCATGCACTTTGGTGCAATCAGAAGTTACGATATTGGGGAAGTGGGGGAGAGCCTTGAAGACTTTGGTTCTAATTTTGGCTTTCATTCTACAAACGGGGCATTGGTAAAAGTTTTAGTTTTACTTAATTTTTAACTGTGGTAAAATTCACATAACGTGTATCATCTTAGACATTTTTTATAAAGATTTTTTTATTTGAAAGAGTTACAGAGAGAGAGAGAGAGAGAGAGAGGTCTTCCATCCACGGGTTCACTCCCCAAATGGCCACAATGACTGGAGCTGGGCCAATCCGAAGCCGGGAGCTTCTTCTTCCGGGTCTCCCATGCAGGTGCAGGGGCCCAAGCACTTGGGCCATCTTTTACTACTTCCCCAGGCCATAGCAAAAGCTGGATCAGAAGTGGAGAAGCCAAGTCTTGAACTGGGATGCCAGCACTACAGGCAGTGGCTTTATCCTGCTACACCACAGTGCTGGCCCCCGTCTTACTCATTTTTTAAAAAGATCTATTTATTTAAAAGATAGAGTGGGAGAAACCGAGATCTTCTCTCTCTGCTGGTTCATTCCTCAAGTGGCCACAGTGGCCAGGGCTGGGCCAGGCCAGGAGCTTAGAATTCTATCCATGTCTCCCACATGGATGGCAGAGGCCCAAGATGGGTTGGGCCATCTTCTGCTGCTTTCTCAGGCAAACTAGCAGGGAGTGGGTGGTGGCACCTCTATGGGATGCTGACATCACTGATGGTGGCTTGACTTGTACCACAATGCCAGCCTCATCTTGGTAATTTTTAGAAAAACATTTATTTATTTGAAAGATAGACTGACACAGATAGATCTTCCATCTCCTGGTTCATGTCCCAAATGCCTGCAACAGCCGGGGCTGGATCAGACTGAAGACAGGAACCTGGAGCTCCCTTCAGTTCTCCCAGGCGCATAGCAGGAACCTGAGTGCTTGAGCCATCACTGCTGCCTCCCCAGGCACACGAGCAGGAAGCTGGATCTGCAGTGGAGCAGCGGGGGCTTGTCAAACCAGCACTCTAATAGGGGCTGTGGGCAACCTAACCTGCTGTGCCGCAACCCCAGCCACTTAGTCATTCTCGGGTGTGTTCAGATCGTTGGCATCCCCGGTCTCCTGGACCTTTTCAATCTTGCAAAGCTGAAACTCCATATCCATTAAAGTCCCCAGCCCCCATGCCACTGGGCCGCGGTGGCCACCTCGGCTCTGTTTCTGGGAGTGGAGCCACTTAGGGGCCTCGTGCGTGCGAGTGGAATCGCGTGAGATCTGTCTTCCGGTGCTGGGCTGCTTTCATTCAGCGTGATGCCCTCAGGGTTCATCCGCGCTGTGGCGTGTGTCAGGATCCCCTGCCTTTCTCAGCCGAATAACGGTCCCCTGGTGGGGGGTGGACACACTGAGCTTTACTGACCCGTTCATTGCTGGGTGGACCCTGGGTTGGGCAGGGAAGCAAGAGAGGAGGATGGCCTCACCCACCTGGGCGGACTCTGCCAGCCACCACCCCTTCCTCTGTGGCCTCTGAACCCTACAGGGACACCAGGAGTCCTGCAAACCATGCATCCAGAGGTCTGCCTGGGTGGGCGGGCCCCAGGCCTGTCTGACCCCCTCCTTCTCCCCCCAGGGCATCAACCTCTCGGGGGGCCAGCGGCAGCGGGTCAGCCTGGCCCGAGCGGTTTACAGCGACTCCGACGTCGTTCTGCTGGATGACCCGTTGTCGGCCGTGGACTCCCACGTGGCCAAACACATCTTTGACCAAGTCATCGGGCCGGAAGGTGTGCTGGCTGGCAAGGTGAGGCCGGAGGAGGCGTGGGAAGCTGAGCCGAGAGAGCAGGCTGAGGGGCTCGGGTGAGACCTGGAGGTGGAGTGGGGGTGGGGGAACCTTGAGACACAGGAGTGTGGCGTGGTTGGCAGAGGAGCCCCGTGGGGATGCAGGCCCCACAGGCACTGCGCAGGCTGCACCGAGCAGCAGGTGAGTGCTCGCTGGTGCGCAGGCACCTCCCGCTCACCCCACGGCTCCACACCTGTGCCTTCCCCGCAGACTCGGGTGCTGGTGACGCACGGCATCAGCTTCCTGCCACAGACGGACTTCATCATCGTGCTGGCTGATGGGCAGGTGTCCGAGGTGGGCCCCTACTCGGCCCTGCTACAGCAGAACGGCAGCTTTGCCAGCTTCCTTCGCAACTATGCCCTTGACGACGACCAGGAGGAGCAGGGCAGCAGGACCGGTACCCGCCGCCCCTGGCCCTCCCGACCCCTGTGTCCTCCCAGCAGGGACCCTGTCAGGGCTCTCTGGGTGTCTCTGGACAGGCTCAGGGCTATAGCAAGAACCTATGTGGCTGTCAGACATCGCCAGGGGGGGAAGCAAACTGGACGTAGGCAGGTCCCACCTCTCTCCCCTTCCCTAACCAGGGAGCCCTGGATCAGCAGCTCAGGCCTCAGAGCCTCAGTTTTCTCATCTGTCAAAAGGGGATAAGGTCTCAGGCCCTTATGTATGAGTATGTGCCAAGGCTGTTCTGCAGATAAATTGGCATATGTGCAAGTACTTGGTAAAATCACTTGTGTTATCAACCAAGATTTCATGAGCAATTACTATGTCCAGGCACAGAGAGGGCAGTGACCTATCCCGATGGTGCCTTCTGTGTCTCTGGGCTCACAAGATGCCCCACTCCCCTCCATGTTGCCCACTGCCAGCTCCCCAGCCACACACTCTGGACTGGCTCCCAGACCCACGTGGGCCTTTTTTGCTGCTGCTGTATAAGCGGTCACCCTGTCTCCGGCCAAGGACTTGGCACGCGTTCCTTCCTTTGCTCCTCGTAGGGATGCCACAGGTAGACACTGTCATCCCCTTGCTCCCTGCCTGCCTTAGGTCTGGGCCAGTCTGAGGCCAGGGCCCAGCTTCCTAAACCTTCCGTTTGAGTCCCCTTCTCTACAGTTCCCGAGGGAAGCTGCTCATGTCGTCTAACCCATGTCTGTCTTGTGGCCCTTTCAGTCCTTGCTTCTTCCCTCGTGTCTGTCCGCCCAGGTCCCTTTGTTGGTGTGGGGGGGGGGGGAGGGGGAAGGGGCTTGCAGGGGGAGCTGGCTGACCTCTGTCCACTGCCCCCCCCAACCCTGCCCCTGCAGCCTTGCAAGGTGCAGATGAGGAGGTACTGCTGATCGAAGACACGCTTAGCAACCACACCGACCTGACGGACAACGAGCCTGTCCTGTACGAGGTCCGCAAGCAGTTCATGAGGTGAGCGCCAGCCTGCCCCGCTGGGCAGCTGCAGGCGCGTGTTCAGAGGCCTGTTCCCTCCCTCGGCCTGACCCGCTGCCTCCACAGAGAGATGAGCACCATGTCCTCAGAAGGGGAGGGCCAGGGGCGGCCCGTGGCCCGGAGACGCCTGGATTCATCTGAGAAGACGGTGCAGGCGACAGAGGCGAAGGCGACTGGGGCGCTGACCCAGGAAGAGAAGGCGGAGACTGGCGTGGTGAGGAGGGTGGACAAGAGGAGCTGGGGAGGGTGAGCAGACCTCCAGCAGCCCCAGAGCTCATGGACGCCTCTGTCCCGGACTCCCACGGCTGCCCCCTGCAGGTGAAGCTGAGTGTGTTCTGGGATTATGCCAAGGCCGTGGGGACCTACACCACGCTGGTCATCTGCTTCCTGTACATGTGCCAGAGCGCAGCCGCCATCGGGGCCAGCGTGTGGCTCAGTGAGTGGAGCAACGAGGCCTCAATGGACGGGAGACAGAACACCACTTCCCTGCGGCTGGGCGTCTACGCTACCTTGGGAATTCTGCAAGGTGAGCCTGGGGGTGGGGGATGTGGTGGGGGACCCAGAAGGGGCTCCAGCATCTCTCCTTCCTCTCCCCCATGCTGCCTGCCCCGTGCCATCATCCTGACGTGGAGCCTCCCTCTGTCCCCTGTCTGCCCCTCCACACCGGCCCTCTGCCTGTGTCAACAGGGCTCCTGGTGATGATGTCGGCGCTCACAATGGCAGTGGGTGGCATGCAGGCCGCGCGCCTACTGCACCACTCCCTGCTGCACAACAAGATGCACTCTCCGCAGTCCTTCTTCGACACGACGCCCTCTGGCCGGATCCTTAACCGCTTCTCCAAGGACATCTACGTCATCGATGAGGTCCTGGCCCCCACCATCCTCATGCTGTTCAATTCCTTGTTCAACTCCCTCTCCACCCTCGTGGTCATCGTGGCCAGCACGCCGCTCTTCGCCGTGGTCATCGTACCCCTGGCTGTGCTCTACACCTTCGTGCAGGTGCGCTGGCGCGTGGGCAGGTGCTGCCCCTGGTGGGGCAGCTGGATTTTGTGAGGTCAGCCACTGCACTTTGTTTTATTTTTATTAAAGATTTTCTTTATTTGAGAAGTAGAGTTACAGACAGAGAGGAGAGACCGAGAGAAAGGTCTTCCATCCTCTGGTTCACTCCTCAAATGGTCACAGTGGTTGGAACTGGCCCGCTTGGAAGCCAGAGCCAGGAGCTTCTTCTGGGTCTCCCATATGGGTGCAGAGATACAAGTTCTTGGGCCACCCTCCACTGCTTTCCCAAGGCATAAGCAGGGAACTGGATTGGAAGAGGAGTAGCCAGGACTCGAACCGGTGCCCAGATGGGATGCGAGCACTGCAGGAGGTGGCTTTACCCACTATGCCACAGCGCTGGCCTTCTGTTACTGCACTTGAAACTCGTGCTCCTTACCTGTAAGATGGAGAAGCATAGAACCTACCTTGCAGGATTGGTGGGAGAATAAATGCAATGCTCACACATTGTGGCCAATTTTTAATAAAACATGGTGAACAGTTTAGGACATTGTATCCTTCCCATCTTTTTTAAAATTAATTAATTTATTTGAAAGGCAGAGTTACAGAGGTGGGTGGGGAGAGGGAAAGTCAGAGAGAGAGAGAGAGAGAGAGAGAGAGAGAGATCTTCCATCTGCTGGTTCATTCTCCAAATGGCCACAAAAGCCAGGGCTGAGCCAGACCAGAGCCAGGCCAGAGCCAGGAGCCAGGAACTCCATTCAGATCTCCCAAGTATTTGGATCATCATTTGCTGCCTTCTCAGGCACATTAGCAGGATCCGGATCAGAAGCAGAGTAGCCAGGACTCGAACCAGCACTTAGATGCAGGAGTCACAGGAGGCAGCTTTATCTGCTGTGCCACAATGCCGGCCCCCTTCCTGTCTTTTTGCACACGTCTAAGCACATGTGTGTGTGTGTGCAGTTTCAGCATACATGAGTTGACATCCAGATGCAGCTCACTGCAAAAGGCTTTTGCCTCGCTGAGCTGTTCTGCAGTGGAGCCATCTGTCGAGGATGGGACCCAGTGGGGCAGATGGAAGCTTTGCACTGGCTGTGGGGGCTGCAATGGGAGCCGGGCCCCATGCTGGTCCAGGGCAGTTATACCACCTTAGGGCCCATGGGGGAGAGGGGATGGAAACTGTGAGACTGAGCTTGAACAACAGGCAGGGAGGGGCTCTTTAAGAAAAAGGATACAGGCCGGCGCCGTGGCTTAACAGGCTAATCCTCCACCTTGCGGCGCCGGCACACCAGGTTCTAGTCCCGGTTGGGGCGCCGGATTCTATCCCGGTTGCCCCTCTTCCAGGCCAGCTCTCTGCTATGGCCCGGGAAGGCAGTGGAGGATGGCCCAAGTCCTTGGGCCCTGCACCCGCATGGGAGACCAGGAGAAGCACCTGGCTCCTGGCTTCGGATCAGCGCGATGAGCCAGCCGCAGCGGCCATTGGAGGGTGAACCAACGGCAAAAAGGAAGACCTTTCTCTCTGTCTCTCTCTCTCTCACTATCCACTCTGCCTGTCAAAAAAAAAAAAAAAGATACAAAATTATCTTAATATTGAACATTTTGTAAAAGTGTGGGCCTATGAACTCATGCTGGGCTGCTAAGTGGAACTGGGCATTTGTTTGACTTAGGAGACCATGCAAGCTGAGTGCTGTGATCCAGGTTCCCCAAGAGAGGGTGAGGGAGCAGGAGCTGAGAGAGAACCAGGAAGGGCTTCATGGAGGAAGTGTCCTGCCCTGTGGAGCAAACCGAACAGAAGGAAAGGCAGCGAGTTCTCATCCTGGGAGAGGGGAGGTGGCCCAAGGCCATGCATGGGTTAGGGCTTAGGCAGGACGGCGTTGAGGGCTCCATGGCCCTGACCCAAGCTCTCTCCCTGGCCCCCATCAGCGCTTCTACGTGGCTACGTCACGGCAGCTGAAGCGGCTGGAGTCGGTCAGCCGCTCTCCCATCTACTCCCACTTTTCGGAGACAGTGACTGGCACCAGCGTCATCCGGGCCTACTGCCGCAGCCAAGACTTCAAGGTCCTCAGTGACATGAAAGTGGATGCCAACCAGAAGAGCTGCTACCCCTACATTGCCTCCAACAGGTCAGAACGGCCCCGCTGCCCCGTCCTCTAGGAGCCCCAGGCCATGTCGCCGGTGTGCTGGGTCCTAGTGGGCTCCTTCCCGCCCCTGCCCGTCCCCTCCTTGTCTGCTGCCCCACAGGTGGCTGGGCATCCGAGTGGAGTTCGTGGGGAACTGTGTCGTGCTCTTCGCGGCGCTGTTTGCTGTCATCGGGAGGAGCAATCTGAACCCGGGGCTGGTGGGCCTTTCCGTGTCCTATGCCCTGCAGGTGCGGAGGGGCCTGGGCCCTGGGGCAGGGTCCCCCCCTCCAGGGAAGTGCCTCTTCAGGTGTCATAAGCATCTCCTGAGTGTCCCCCCTCTGCTCACGATGGGGCAAGTCATAGGCACAATGTGTGAACGCACTGTGCAGTGTGGAAGGCGCCCCATCAGCCGATCTGAGTGGTGGGAGGCACAAAGCGCTATAAGATCCTGGAGGAGTTTTCTTTCTCTGGATGCTAGAGCTTGGAGCTTGGCCCCAGTGAACAAACAGAACTTGCCCTGTCTGGGCAAGAGGTAGGGACAGGAAATGGTACAGTTGGAAAACACTTGATGCTCATTGCCTGCAGAGAAAGTCTGGTGGGTCCCACATCCAGATGCAGCCAGCTGCAGATGAAAAATATCCAGAAGAAAAAAATCCCAAGAACATTCCAAAAAGCAAAACTTGAATTTGCTGTGGGTCAAGTACCATGCGGAATCCGTAGGCTGAAGTGATGTGTAGGCACTGTCTTAAGTCCCTTTTACAAAGATTTACTTAATTATTTGAAAGGCAGAATTATACACACACACAGAGACAGAGACAGAGAGACAGACAGACAGAGACAGAGATCTTCCATCCACTGGTTCACTCTCCAATTGCCCACAATGGCTGTGGCTGGGCCAGACTGGAGCCAAGAGCCTGGAACTCCATCCAGGTCTCCCACAAGGGTAGCAGGGGCCCAAGCACTTGGGCCATCTTCTGCTGCCTTCCCAAGTGCATTAGCAAAGAGAGCTGAAGTGCAAGTGGAGCAGCTGGCACTCGAACTGGCATTCCAATATGGGATGCTGGCAGCTTAACCCACTGCCCACAGCACTGACCCTGGCAGCTTCAACTTAACAAGCCTGGGCAGTCTGATGTGTTTTAAAGTCTGAGGAGCCCTGGATGAGACGGTCCTTGGTTAAGTCTACATTTTCACTGCCTGGGGTCCAGTTGTGGTCAGAGCCCCAGTCGGCATCACCTGTGGACTTGCCCAGACCCACCTGGGCCATAGATGAGACAGGGCCCCCTCGACGGGGGCATGATCAAGGAGTCCCAACTCTTTCCAACGCCACTGCCAGGGTTGAAGGGGTAGGGAAATCACCCTAACCATAACTCGGTCCCTTTGGCCAGGTGACAATGGCTCTGAACTGGATGGTACGGATGATGTCTGACCTGGAGTCCAACATTGTGGCCGTAGAGAGGGTCAAGGAATACTCCAAGACAGAGACCGAGGTGGGTACCGGGGGCGCCGGGACAGGGAAATCTGGAAGAGCTGAGGCAGGATGTGTGGTGGCTGCCATCGCTGCCCCTCAGGGCCAGCTGCTTTAGTGGCTCCTCATTCATTCATTCAACCCCAGTTGAATGGATGAATTCACCGGGGATCCATGCTAGCAGGTACTGAGTTGAGCAAGACAGGGTTTTCCCTCAAGCCAACGCTGGTTTGCTTTAGGGCTCTTCAGGGATGGTGAGAGCTCCAGGCTGCCTGAACAAGGCAGGGCGCAGCCGGGCCAGCTGGGGCGACCAGCAAGGCATGCTGACATTCGAAGGCTGTGCAAGTTTTGATAGATTGCGCTTTTGAGACAGTGGGAAGGGAGCCGAAGAGCAGCCTGGGCACAGGAGCAGAGATAGGGGAGTGTGTCCTTTGCTGGGGAAAAGGAGCTCTCCTCTCCTGGGGGGGAGGTCCAGACTTTTCTCTACCCCTCCCTCCAGGGTCACACCCCAGACCTCCTCCCACCCAGGAGCTGGGGCAGCTCTCAGATCTCAGGGTCCTGCATCCCACTCTGGGCCCACCCCTACCCCTCCCAGCTCCTGTGTTGCAAGGCGCACCAACCAGCATGGCACTCTGTCCCCACACCCACCCGTGTCTCTGTCTGTCACTTCCTCTGGCTCCCCCTCTACCTCCATGGAGCCTAGGCTCTCTGCTCCTCCAGTACAAATGCTCTCCACTCCCTCGGCCTGTCTGTGTGTCGGGTACTCACATGCAGAACCCCAGCCCTGTGGAGCCCACCTGTCTGCCGCCTTCACACCTGTATTGTGCAGCTGAAACGTAGCTGGGGAAGAATCTCTGTTTAACTTGAAGTTGGGGACACGCCACTGGATTAGTTCTGCTTCAAGAGGCACACACACTGCCACTTTAAGGGACAGCTCTTTGAAACCTTCTCTGGCCTCAAAGCCCCTCCTCTCCTCTCCTGTGCTCATTACAGGCTCCGCGGGGTGAACTCTGCTCCTATGCACCTGCCTGTGTGTTCTCTTCTGCTTTTGCCTTGCTTTCTTTTTCAGCAGAGTCGGCCCTTCTCGTTCCATGTGCAGCCCACCTCGGATTCTTGCCACAGAGGTGCGGGGACTTGGCTTCCTCAGTGCTGCCCTCTAGTGCCTGCTCCCTCAATGTCTCCCCCTCTGTTGGGTGAATCCCCCCCACGCAAACAACAATCAGCCCTCCCTCTGCTCTCCTTGATGGTGAAATGTGTTTTCAGGCTTGGTCTACGTTGTGTTCCGGATTGCCCAGGTAGAAAGAACCAGCGAGACTCACCGAAATGCAAAGAACAAAGGGACTTTATTTGTAGGTCCAGCATGCTGGGGCCCCAGCCTCCCGTGCAATGCAGTGCTGGGAGACCAAGACCCCTTTCTCTTTGTTCTCTGGGGTTTTTATAGTTTCCAGGCAAACAAGTATTACGTCCACATTCCTTCCTTCCCCTGGCCCAGCAGGACCAAGGACGGCCCACTTTATTGGTTGCCTCCACCTAGTCCTGCCAGACCAGACCAAGGTCTGCCCGGTGTCAGGTTCCATCTTCTCACACCAGGCGCATCCTGGGCCTAGCCAGTTTTTTGTCTTTTGAGAAGCTTGTCATGGCGTGGCTCTGGCCTCTCACAGTCTGCACACACCCTTCCCCCCTCGTTGTCACCCTTGGTGGTGTCTGCCTCCTGCCCTCTGCTTTCTGTACCCTTCACTGTCGCCGCTCACCCGTGACCTCCCTGGATCTGAAGCTAGGAACGCTTTTCTGTGATCTCGCCCAGCCTCCCGGCTGCTGCCTTCTGCTGGGGCCTGCTGGATTCTGGGAGCCGAGCTCGCTCCCTGTCTGTCTGCCTCCACTGAGTCCACAGCCCGCCTCGGTGCCCCCAGCCTGGCTGCTGGGCTCCCTTCCAGGCCCAGCAGTCCAGCCTCCCCCAGTTAGTGCGGGAGATCCTGTCTCCATTTCCTGAACAGCTCTGCCCCCAGCATGCTCTTCTCCTGGATGCCCAAAGACAGCCATCTATGTTTCCTGCTCTTGTTCTTTGTTTTGTTTTGTTAAGATTTATTTATTTGTTTTTTTTTTTTTAAGATTTATTTATTTATTTGGGCCGGTGCCACGGCTCACTAGGCTGATCCGCCGCCTGTGGTGCCGGCACCCCAGATTCTGTCCCGGTTGCCCCTCTTCCAGGCCAGCTCTCTGCTGTGGCCCGGGAAGGCAGTGGAGGATGGCCCAAGTGCTTGGGCCCTGCACCCACATGGGAGATCAGGAGGAAGCTCCTGGCTCCTGGCTCCAGATCGGCGCAGTGCATCGGCCACAATGCGATAGCCGCAGCGGCCACTTGGGGGGTGAACCAACGGAAAAAGGAAGACCTTTCTCTCTGTCTCTCTCTCTCACTGTCTAACTCTGCCTGTCCAAAAAAAAAAAAAAAAAAAAAAAAAAAAAAAGATTTATTTATTTATTTGAAAGGCAGAGTTACACAGAGAGAGAAGGAGAGGCAGAGGGAGAGAAAGAGAAGTCTTCCATCCGCTGGTTCACTCCCCAGATGGCTTCAGTGGCCAGAGCTGAGCCGATCCGAAGCCAGGAGCCAGGAGCTGCTTCTGGGTCTCCCACATGGGTGCAGAGGCCCAAGGACCTGGGCCATCCTCCACCGCTTTCCCAAGCCATAACAGAGAGCCGGATCAGAAGAGGAGCAGCCAGGACCTGAACCGGCGCCCATGTGGGATGCCAGCACCGCAGTCGGCAACTTAGCCTGCTACGCCACAGCGCCGGCCCTATTTATTTGTTTGAAAGAGTTAGAGGGAGAAAGAGGTCTTCCATTTGCTGCTTCACTCCTCAAGTGGCGAACCATCTTCCCCTGCCTTCCAAGGCCATCAGCAGTGAGAATGGAAGTGGTACAGCCAGCCAGGAGTCAAACCAGCACCGTTTGGGATGCCAGCTTCCAGGCAGCGGCTTAACCCACTACTCCACAGTGCGGGCCAGTTTTGTCTTGAAACCACTATCAGCTTAAGCCCTCATAGCTGCCAGAGCCCTCCTTTAAAAGCCCATGGAGGCCGGCGCCGCGGCTCACTAGGCTAATCCTCTGCCTTGCGGCACCGGCACACTGGGTTCTAGTCCCGGTTGGGGTGCCGGATTCTATCCCGGTTGCCCCTCTTCCAGGCCAGCTCTCTGCTGTGGCCAGGGAGTGCAGTGGAGGATGGCCCAAGTCCTTGGGCCCTGCACCCCATGGGAGACCAGGATAAGTACCTGGCTCCTGCCTTCGGATCAGTGCAGCGCACCGGCCGCGGCGGCCATTGAAGGGTGAACCAACGGCAAAAGGAAGACCTTTCTCTCTGTCTCTCTCTCTACTTTCCACTCTGCCTGTTAAGAAAAAAAAACATGGAACACCCATTCCTCTGTGTATAGCCCCCTCAGGGTTTGCATCTTAGGGTAAAAAAAAAAAAAAACATAGTCCTTAGGGCCAGCGCGTGGCGCAGTGCGTTAAGCTACCACCTGCAATATTCGGCATACAATATGGACCCCAATTCCAGTCCTGGCCGCTCTGCTTTTGATCCAGCTCTCTGCTAATGCATCTGGGAAAGCAACAGAGGATGGCCCCCAGCTCCTGGCTTCGCCTGGCCAAGCCCTGGCCATTGCAGCCATTTGGGGAGTGAACCAGCAGATGGACTCTCTCTCTCTCTCTACTCTGCCTTTCAAATAAAAAATTAAAACACACACACACACACACACAACATAGTCCTTCAAATGGCCTTTGAGGTCCTACATGATGAGCCCACCCACGACCTCGGCCCCCTGCCTCTCACCTTTGCTACTGTGCTGCTTTGCGTCTGCTGTTCCCTCTGCTTGCAGGCCCTTCTCCTAGGTTATACTTAGCTTGTGCCTTCATGTCCTTTAGGTCCTCACTAAATATCACCTCCTCGCTGGAAGCCTTCCCTGATTACCCTGTGTAGTACAGCAAGACCAAGCACTTCCTGGCCCTGTTAACCCATCATTTCCTATATCATTACACAGATTTGCTTGTTTGTTGGTTGTATGTTTTCCTGCACTAGAATGTAAGCCTCATGGGGACATGGTGTCCCTGCTGCCTTAGCACGGGGCAGCCACCCAACGACAATGAATGGGAAACAGTGACGAAAGGGGCAGCTGGGGCAGGCAGGAAGGCACCTCAGGGGTGGGAGGGGGCAGGCTGGGGGCGTCCGAGCAAGGCTGTGTGGGCACAGGAGTCCCAGGGAGCCCCTCGGGGCACCAGGGACCTCAGTGGGTGAGAACTGAGAGGCCCCCTGCTGATAAGCCTCCTGTGTCTTCTCACTCCAGGCCCCCTGGGTGGTGGAAGGCAGCCGGCCTCCCGAGGGCTGGCCCCCGCGTGGGGAGGTGGAGTTCCGTGATTACTCTGTGCGGTACCGGCCAGGCCTGGACCTGGTGCTGAAGAAACTGAGCATCCACGTGTGTGGGGGTGAGAAGGTAAGTGTGGGGTGCATGGGCCTGGGTGTACGTCTGCTCACTTCTAGGGGGGCCTCCCAGTCCCCCCAGTCCCTCCCACAGCCCCCCGACCGTCCCGCCTCTGTGCGCAGGTGGGGATCGTGGGCCGCACGGGCGCCGGCAAATCGTCCATGACCCTCTGCCTGTTCCGCATCCTGGAGGCAGCAGAAGGCGAGATCCGCATCGACGGCCTCAACGTGGCCGACATTGGCCTCCACGACCTGCGTTCTCAGCTCACCATCATCCCCCAGGTAGGACCTGGAGTGGCCCGGCCACACTGGCCAGCGATCCAGGCGGCCAGGCTGCACTCCTGTTTGTCTGGTGTGAGCAGTGAGTCTTCCACACTGGAGGCCAGTGGGGCAGGCCGGTGGGCAGCAGGGAGAGGAGCCACCGAGGAGCCACCTCTGTTACTGAGCTGGCAGGGTCACAGAAGACCCGCCCTCTGACCTGACCCAGACATGCCCTGCTCTTTGACCTCCTGGGCCAGCAAACGAGGAAGGATCCCAGGATGCCCTCCACCACGCCAGCCCCAGGACTGACGTCCTGCCCTGGTCTGCTTGGGGCTGCCCCGCTGGGGCATCTTTCTGCCATCTGGGCACTTTGGAGTCAGATTAGTGGCCCTGGTCCCTGCTTTTGCACAAGGCTTGGTGATGGGCACAGCAGAGTTTCTCACTGCCCTGCAGGCAATCCTCTCGCTCCCTGGCTGCTGCCTCCCTCCTGGAGGGCAGGGGACAGTGTGGGAACACTGCCACCTTAATCCCCCTCTTGTCCTTGAACCTGGGGCCCAGGGTTCCTAATGGGGTGCAAGCTGCCTCCGTCTGAGGCCTTCTTGTGTCCCCAGGACCCCATCCTGTTCTCAGGGACCCTGCGTATGAACCTGGACCCCTTCAGCAATTACTCAGAGGAGGACATCTGGCATGCCCTGGAGCTGGCCCACTTGCACATGTTCGTGAGGGCGCAGCCCGAAGGCCTGGACTTCCTGTGCTCAGAGGGCGGGGAGAATCTCAGGTAAGAGCCTGGCGTGAACGGCTCAGGGGTAGCAGCCCTCGCTGCTGGTGCTGGAATGGCCTCAAAGGACGCAAAGTCCCCGCCCTGCCCAGCCACGGGCGCATGCGGCATAGGTTTGTGTAACGTGTTCTGTGTGCCGGGCATTGTACCTAACTCTCTGACTCCTCCCAGGAGCCCCAGAGGTGGGGGACCCAAGAGGAGTTGAGGGGCTTGGCCAACGTTGCATAGGTGAGAGAAGGGCATGCTGGGATTTGAAGTGCTCGGGGAGATATCCAGACCCTGTTGGGTCACGTGTGAGCTTGTCGTGCTAAGCAGGGCCTGGGGCAGGCAGTGCCGCCTGGCACCTATGAAGCAGGTGAGAGGAAGCCCACGGCGCTTCTGGGAAATCACAGTAGGTTCCCAGGGGGCTGTGGCCTGGTCTGTAACACAGGCATGGGAGAAAGGGGCTCCCTAGGCCCCCTTTTCTTCTGTTCAGAACTGTTATAGCCTAGGTTTTATGTCCCCAGCCATTAGGGATCACCTCTTCCTGAGGCTAACGCTTCAGGTTACCCCTACCTGTGTTAGCTGTGTGGTTTCTGACAAATTGCTTAACCTTTCTGTGCCTTTTTCTTTCACTCCAAAATAAAGACAGTACTGTAGTCCATGGCTCTTCCCCACAAAAATGTAATGCAAGCCACATCTATGTGACTAAAGTCTTTTCTAGTAAGCCACCTTCTAAAAAAATACTTACAAAGCAGTTAGAGAGATTACATACTTATCTCTCTCTCTCTCTCTCTCTCTCTCTGTGTGTGTGTGTGTGTGTGTATGGAGGGGGGGGGGAGGGAGGGAGGGAGAGAAATTGATTCATCTTCCATCCACTGATTCACTCCCCAAATGGCCGCAATAGCCGTTGGGCTGGTCTAAAATCAAGGGGCCAGGAGCTTTCTCCAGGTCTCCCATGCAGGTGCAGGGGCCCAAGCACTTGGGCCATCTTCTGCTGCTTTCCCAGGTGTGTTAGCAGGGAGCTGGATTGGAAGTGGAGCAGCCAGGACTTGAACTGGTGCCCATATAGGATGCTGGCACTACAGGTGGAGGTTTAATCCACTATACCACCCCAGTTCCTAGCCACATTTTTTTTTTTTATTTGACAGAGTTACAAACAGTGAGAGAGAGAGAAAGGTAGCCACATTTTTTAAAAAAACAAGGAAAAAGAAACAGATGAAATAACTTTGAGTAGCCTATTTGCTTTAGCCCAAGACACCATGTTACTGATATAAAAGTTATTAGGGCTATTTTGCATATTTTCATTCAAGGCAGAAACCCCAAGTGTATTTTATTAACTCACAGCCCATCTCAGTTGGGCCACGTTTCAAGTGCTCGGTGGCGACATGCGGCTGGTGGCTACCCGGGGTCAGTGTGAGACACGAACAGCACTCGGCTCAGATACACTTCTGTGAGTCAGCTCTTCTTCCCCTGCCCCCACGGCCATTTTTACGTTCAGTCCGTGGTCACGGGGCCTCCCCAGACCTCAAAAACTAAAACAGAAAACATGTGTTCCGCGCCTGACGGTGTTGGAAGCACTCTGGCCTGCCCTCTCTGGTTTCATGTGTACTGCAGTCCTGGGGGCCGGAAATGAGGCTCCACTGCATGAACTTGACAGCCCAGCACTGCTCAGCCGGCGAGGGGGCAGGATGGGGGCCTCGGGAAGTGGGGGTGATTGTCCCCAGCCTGGCCTTGCTGCATCAGAGCCACCTTCTTCACTCACACTGCCAGCGGGCTTGCCCCCAGCCCCCACCACCTCCGCCAGGCAGCCCTTTACGACTCCGCGTGCATCTTACCTGTTTGGGGACTGGCAGGTGCACAAGCGCGTCATCTTCCGCTTGCCAGCAGCACTTCCTGCCCCAGAGCATCCTCCACTGACACCCATCAGCACCAGAGACAGGAGCCGGCTCCCCTCCTCCAGCACGGAGCTGGTAGCCACTTAAAAGTATAACCTGTGTCCTGTGCCAGTCCCGCCATAAATCCGCTGTGAGTTCTAGCGGGTGGCTGGCGGTTCGTTCTGCTGCCAAAACCGTCATTAGTTGCGGGAAAGGGCCAGAGCGGGAGCCTGGCCATCACTCTGGCCACAGTGACTCACCCTTGGGGGAGGGCTGAGGTATTTGTCCTTGGCTGTGGGGGTGCTGTGGCCTCTGTGGCTGGGAACACAGCCTTGCTTTGTCCACTGGCTCTGGCTCCAAGGCAGGGGGTTGAAGACATGCACCCTGTCCCTCCCTCACCTTCCCAGCAACCAGACCCGGGGAGTTCCCAGATCCTCCCCTGCCCTGCCTCTTCATCCTCAAAACACAGCCCTGGCCCACCTTCCCCGTGGGGGTGGGAGGTGACTGCCTGAGCTGTGTTACTTTAGGCTCAGCAAGATGGCTACAATGTGGCTTTGGTGCAGCTGTCTGGGAAGAGCAGAGAGCAAGCATGCTCTTACTAAACTGTACATCAGAAGTTAGAGACCGAGATGGTGGGAGGGAGGTCTTGGAGGCAGGTCTGGGGCGCCCTGCCGGAAATCCCTGCCTTTCCCTCCCCAGCGTGGGCCAGAGGCAGCTCGTGTGCCTGGCCCGAGCCCTGCTCCGCAAGAGCCGCATCCTGGTCTTAGACGAGGCCACGGCTGCCATCGACTTGGAGACTGATGACCTCATCCAGGCGACCATCCGCACCCAGTTTGAGCACTGCACGGTGCTCACCATTGCACACCGGCTGAACACGATCATGGATTACACCAGGTAGGGAATGGATACAAGCAAGGGCAGCTTGGGGTGGGGTTGCCTGGGGCTGCAGATTAGGGCGAGCTAGGGCAAAGGGGGCAGAGCTGGCGTTCTCAGGATATGAAGCACAGTAGAATGGAATTACCTGGGCAACGGGGCGGGGGCACAGGGACACTATGGAGTTACGAGAGGCCACTGGCACTCCCCAGGCACCGTGGCTTGTACACAAGCCGCCTCCACCCTGCCCCTGTAGATAAGGTGAAGGGACCTAGATCCTCCAGGCCGAATCACGGCACCTCCTCAGTACCATTCACACAGCACTTGCATGTAGTGATACCTGTCAGGGAAGGTATGTGATGCTGGGTTCCTGCCTTGGCAGCTGGCCCGACTGCCCGGGAAGAGCACTGTGTGAGCCCCACCAGCTTGGCACGGACTGCTGTGTGACCTCAGGCCATGCTCAAGACCTTTCTGGGCCTATTTCAAAGGAAAGGTCTTCTCAGGATTGTTGGAGGCCATTAATGAAATGTGCAGACGGGACTGGGAAACATCAATGCCCACCCCCCTCCCCACCTTGCTGCGATTCTCCCTACACAGGTCCCTCCAAGGACTGGGACTTTGCCCTCAGAATCTTCTGGGAAGGGGGTTGGTGGGGGGAGGGAACAGGCCATTTGGCCAAAGGAAAAATTGTGACCCATTCCCTCACTGCACCAAAGGGAAGAGAGGGGAGGCTGGAACAGACCCTGTGGAAGGAACACAGGGCTGATACATCCCCAGGCCTTCATTCATTCAGTCAACACCTGGAGGGCAAGGGGAGGTGGGAGGGACCCAAAAGGGCCAACGGGGTCCTGGGAGCCATTCTGGGCCCCAGTAGGAGGAGCAGGGGAGGTGGGCAGAAGCGCAGGGCCCTGGGACAGGCTGAGTGGAGGATCTCTTCCCAGGACCCCTCCCCAAAAGGGCACATCCAGCAGCAGCCTAGGGCAGGCGGCTCAGGCTGACCTTGGGGGCTGGGAGTTCATTCACTGTGGTGAAGCAGGTAGAAATAATCAGGCTGCCAACCTGAGAAAGCAGGGGTCCGTGGTGTGTACAGGCTGGAGGGACCACCGGGACACGTCCTCTACTAAGCAAGGGAAGCACAGCCAGGCACAAAATGAGAGCTGAGGGTGGAGTGGGGAGAGGAGAAAGGGAGGGGACAGTTCTAGGCAAAGGACCCAGGGCACGCCCGATGCAGGAGAGGTGGTTCAGCCAGGGGGAGCGGGAGAGAGCAGGCCCGTGCTGCACAGGGAGAATGGTGGAAAAGCATCCAGTCCTTAACCTCTGACATTAGATGCCAGTGAAGGCTTTGGCTGGGGGTTGGAGGTGGCAGGAAGGGGGCTGAGCAGTCTCCCAGGCTCCCGTTTGGGCAGTGGCCAGCGATGCCAGTCTGCCCCTGCTCCACTCCCAGCAGGGAGTGGCCATCGCATGTCTCCTGGCTTGGGGGAGCCCTCTCCCTCCTGCCTCCTGCTGGTGGAGCTGACCTGTGGGCCCTGTACCAGGTGCACTTTGTGCGACACTGATGGGCAGCTGGAACCGCAGGACCAGGCCTGGCTGAGCGTGGGTGGGGGGAGATCCACCCAGCAGCAGCAGCAACAGCCAGGTTGGCAGCCCCAGTCCCAGATTTCACGGCAGCCGCTACCCTGCCGTGTGCCTTTATGAGCTGCCACAAAGCAGACGAATGCACACAGGGCCCGGCGTGCAGGCCCGTGGCTCCCCACGCACAGCCTGCTCAAGTCCTCTGACCCTGGTGAGGAGAAGGGCTCATTAGGGAAGGTTTTCAGAGCCCCGACTAGCACAGATGAATAGGGCCTTGTGTTTGATCCCAGAACCTGCTCCATTTGGCAGGAGAGCTCACAGAATGGCTAAAATAACCAGGCTTCAAGTGCGCACATGCGGCGTAGCGGCTGTGCTGTGTGGCTACGCTGAAGTAGGTGGGCTGGCATGTCACCGTGGGGGTCTGTGCAGTGCCCGGAGGGCAGCGTTGGACCACGTGACCAGGAGTGGGCTGCTGGACACCTGCTGCTTTTTTTTCTTGGCTAGGATCCTGGTCCTGGACAAAGGAGCGGTTGCTGAATTCGATTCTCCCACCAACCTCATTGCTGCCAGAGGCATCTTCTATGGGATGGCCAGAGATGCTGGGCTGGCCTAAAACACATTCTTGGAATTTCCTCCTGGCCTTTCCTGGTGTTTGTCAGGAAAGGGAGTGACACCAAGCAGACTGGATGGCAAATGCTGGGGGTGTTTTTTAGATTCTACCTCTGGAGAGAAGTCACAGAATAACCATGCTAGACACCTGAACGTGGAAGTGAAACCCAAGAAGTGAATGACACACCTGCCAGGGTCACAGTTACCGAGACAGGGCCCAGACTGGTGTCTGGATGTCTTGATGCCCAGCTGAGTGTTATTTCCATCGTGTACTGTTTTTAAACAATCACTTTGGGGGCTGGCACTGTGGCATAGCAGGCAAAGCCACTGCCTGCAGTGCCAGCATCCCATACGGGCACTGGTTCGAGTCTCAGCTGCTCCACTTCCAATCCAGCTTTCTGCTATGGCCTGGGAAAGTCCTTGGGCCCCTGCACCCACATGGGAGACACAGAAGCTCTTGGCTCTGGATCGGTACAGTTCTGGCCATCATGGCCATTTGGGGAGTGAATCAGTGGATGGAACACCCCTCTCTCTCTGTAACTCTGCCTTTCAAGTAAATAAATTTTTAAAAACTTTTTTTGAGGGATGGCCTCCCCCTTCCCCTGATTGTCCATATTTCCTATAGTTTTTTTGGTTTGTTTTTAAATAAAGCATTTTCCCTCTAGAAGACTGTCGGGTCAGGCCACGCCTGGGAACTTAAGTGCTGTCCTCTGGGGCCCTGCCCGAAGGCATTCCAAATGGAGCACTGATGAAATAAAGCTGTGGTCAGCACACAGATGTAGCCTGTTCCTGCCTGTCCATGAGGTTTGGGGACCTCAGAGGAGGCTGGGAGGAAGGGGACGAGGCCAGGGACTTCATGAACGTCCACCTGGCGGAGCTTATATATATAGCTTTTGGCTATAAGTACCACCTTCCCAGACACTCTGCTGGGCAGCTGCCAGCAGTTCCTACTCTACCGTGCAGATGCCGTTACCAAGGTGAGAAGAGGCCCTGCGCGAGCTGACCCAGGCCCCTGGGGAAAGCTGCTGTGAACACCCCCCCAGGGTTTGGGTCCGCTCTCCAAGCCTGTGCCTCTGGACGCTGAGAAGCAGGCGGCTTTCTCTCCTTGCTCATCTATAAGTCTGTTCTCAGAACCCGCGAGGCCTCCAGCTTGTTCTCAGTCCCGCAGAGGAGCTGTGTGTGTGAGCAGAGAAGCCCCTGGGCAGCCCCTGCCTTGACAGTCCCGGTCTATAGCAGACGCGAGGAGGTGACTTACATTAGCTTTTCTGAGCAGGCCAAGAATTCGCCGTCTGCAGGTCCGAGTCCGCCTGCAGAAGGCTTTCTGAGTGGGATGGCTCCCTTCCCTCGCTGAGTTCACCGGGGTTCTGGACTCCTTTGTCTCTCTCCCAGCTGGGCTTCCTCATCCCTGGTCAGCAGCGTCCCCACCCTAGAGGGTTTGCAGCAGGTAGAGAGGGCGCCTTTGATGTGGGTTCCCTGGCTGCAGCACCATTTGCTAAAGGTTAATCACACTGTTTAGGCAGGCTCTGTCTGCCCAGCTTGTTTATGAGTATCTGGAAGACGACTTCCATCCGTGTGAGGAAGCAAGGATGAAGGCACAAATGCCCAAATTATTCTGCCTCTCCTTGGTGCTAAGAAAAGGTCTCTGTTATGCTGATGTATTATGCCAATTTGGCATGACGCGTGCTTTGTGAGGCACCGGCTGGCCTAGCCCGTCAGAAAAGCACATTCATCCAGCATGAACTCCAGCTAAGAGCTCGAGAGCTGAAGGTGTAAGGCTGGATTTTCTCTCCTGACTTAGGAGGTGGCTGCTGAGCTCACTGGGGGCCTGACAGGCGCTCACAGCCCGAAGGCAAGGCTCAGTTGCATCACGTAAATAGGATAATCAAGGAACGTGGGTAACAGGCATGACCTCCCTCGAGCAGCTCAGCCACCCCAGGGAAAAGGCCACCACTGAGCCAAGAGGAAAGACGCCACACCAAATACATGTCTCCAGGTGCCACTGACAGGTCATGCGCGCCGCAGCGGCAGTGAGATGGAGGAGGCTCAGGTGGGGAGCGGACTCTTCTATTCTTCCTGCAGGGCGTCTGGTCCCTGGGTCTGTCCTTCAACTTGAACTCCCTGTGATCAGAAGTACCGTGCTGGTTAGGAGACCAAATTAAAGAATATGGGCTCAGTCAGTTAATATTTAATTTTAATAACACTTGTCATGTTTGGACAGTCAGCAATGCACAAAGGAAAAACTCTTCGGTGAATTTTACACAATGTGAACACATGCTCTAGATACGCAGTGGAGGAGGAGGGATGAATTCACGGTTAACAAAGCTAAAAACAAATCCTTGTTATAAATTACACAAAGTATATAAAAATATTTCTCTGAATGCATAGATTAAGACTTTAAACTCACCTACTGGCGACTGTGCAGTCTTATCCCACTGCCCTAGGCAGGAGTCAGCTGGCCACGGAGGATTTCATAAAGGAGAAGGGACCCATCTCCCACCCGAGACACCGAGACCTTTGCTCCCCTCTGTTTTTCAGCCTGGGGAGCGCCCTGAGCCCCTCCTCTGTAGGCTGCCTCCTAGCCAGGGCCTCCCTGCTCTCTGACAGTCTCTAACTCTTTTGGGTGGCTGACAGGGTCTTAACCCTAGTAACTTAGACATGAATTAATACTGAATTTACTTCTGCTAGGATAGAACCAGACTTAATTATGTTAGTAAATTGCAACTTCTCTCTAAAGCAAGGGGAAAAAGAAAGGTGACTACATCTGAGTGGTTGAAACTCAGGGGAAGTTTCTTCAGAGCACTCCAGAAGAGGGGATGTGGGCATAAGCAACCTTCGCCCGTATGCAAACACTGAACAAGCGTAAGTCAGCAACAGTAATCAGTGGAACGGAACACAATGAAGTCACGCACAGCGACTCCCTGAAAACCCTGCTACCTCGCTTCGGCAGCAGGCAGCAGCGGGAGGCCATTATCTTAGCACAACATTCTCTTCCACTCCCATCTTCTGCACGCTCTCACTCAATTGTAGTGTTCTAATGAAATTAGGTTCACGCAGTTTGGAAGCCGGGGTTCTTTGGAAACTCTAGGCACTGTGGGGAAAAGCTGCTCCAGACAGCAGGGATGCGCTCCCACAGCTGGCGCCGGCCCGCCCCCTGCGTTTCTAAGTGTGCTCCTTCTCATCGCTGAAGTCAAGCTGTTTGTGTCAGTAAGAGGGTGGCGTTTAACATTAACAACACTGAAGCAAAGGAAAAGAACACATTCTTAAAAAAAAAAAAAACTGTGTGTGCCATGCTCAAGAGTTTAACCAGGTGTTTCTGTTTTTGCTTTTAAGGACAAAGTCTGGCAGACTCATAACTGACTCTTAAGTGGGTTGGGGGAACCCCTAAGATCAAACAATTTGTTTACAAAAGCAACAGATTTCAGAGTTGTGTAAAAATCCTAATAATTTCAAAATAACCTTTATCTTTGATACAAAAATAAAGATGCTAACTCCTTTAGCTCAGTTTCCCATAACAGCCTTTAAAATAGCAACAGATTCAGTCTCAAAAATTGCTTGTCATTTCTAATGGAAAAGGAAAGGGGCGAACACAGACCGGCAGCTCCTGTGCTCCTCTCGGGGTGCCCACAGCAGGCGCCTCCCAGGCACTGCTCCCACAGACAGCATTAGTGAGCCCTCTAGTGACCACGAAGGGGACTTGACACAGAGATGGCCAGCTACACAGAGAAGCAGTCATGAGTGCTTTACAGAGGAAAAGTGGGGAGGGGAAGCTCTTTTGGTTAACAGCATATCTACAATTAGGTATCTGTATTCTTAAATACTTTTAACCTGAGTAACATTTATAAATACGTTATAGGAAACCTCACAGCCACAAGTCACACAAAAACTCACTTGTCCAGTACCTGTGCTTTCCCAGTCACTTCACAAATTCAGCAGAGTTGTGAGCATGCAACACCAAGAAAAGTGCATCCCGGCCCTTCAGGTGCCCGGGCAACAGCAGTGGCGAGAAACAGGCTCTGCGCTCTCTCAGCTTCTGCTAAGACAACTCTCACATTCTGCACAAAAACACACTGGATACAGTCTTCAGCCTCTGCCTCTCCAAACCACTTCTCAGCTGTTCAAAGCTTCAAGCAATAGGTTTATTGTGCACCAAGAGGCTTGGAAGAGTGGCACCACTGCTTGGGGGTCAGGGGCTTCCTACCTTGGCAGAACAATGTTAGTGCCTACTACCCAGAGACACCAGGGGCCCTCCCCGGCAGCCAAGGCATTTGGATCAATGGCCTGTCCTTGGCCCAGAGGTGACACACGCTGTCACAACACTCGGTGACAGAAGTCCCTGCTGCATTAGTAAGTCAGTTTTGAAGCTCTCCTGTTATAGCAAGGTCTTTCAGTCAGAGTGGAGGCAGCATTTCTGAAGAGAAAATTATTTTCACTTATCATTAGAACTAGTTCCAGCTCCTGGAAATCTTGGAGTCGGGCAACATCTTTGTCCTAAAACAAAAACAGGTTACATAGGTTAAGAGGGGATATTTGCCTCCTTGTTTGGTGTGCTCTACCCAGACAAGTATCTTGGTTTATTTTGAAGCCAAGAAGCAAAAAAGCAAGACAAAACAAATCCAAAAGCAGGCTAAGACAGGGGTAGTGTAGTAGCTCTGTGCGTCTGCCCTGTAATTTAAGTTGGTTCTTATCTTGAAAAACACGAGATAGAGATACATCTAATAGTGCCCTAAGGTAATCCTTACAGATCATTACAGAAATATGGGGTCCCACAGCTTTCAAAAGTCCGAGTGTCTTCAAATTCAGTAGAGGGAAAGAACGATTAATAATTACATTTAGGGGTTGGTGCTGTGGCGTAGTAAGCTAAGCCTTTGTGTGTGGCACTGGCATCCCATATGGGTGCCTGTTCAGGTCCCAGCTGCTCCTCTTTGCTAATAGCATGGGAAAGCAGTAGAAAACCACCAAGTGCTTGGGCCCCTGCACCTGCGTTCAGCTTCGGACTGGTGCAGCTCTAGCCATTGCGGCCATTTGGGGAGTGAACCAGCGTATGGAAGACCTTTCTCTCCGTCTCTCCCTCTGGCTGTAACTCTACCTCTCAAGTAAATAAAAAATAATTTAAAAACTAATTTAGAAAATGATTGCTCCCTCTCTATTCTCTTTTCATCTCCTCAGCTATTACTGAGAACCAAGGAGGAGCCACAGTATTTCCCAAATGCCCTTACCCTTTCTTACCTTTCTTAACAGGGTGTTGGGTAACTTTCTGATCTTCTCCACTTGATCGGGGTTAACGCCCAGCTCACAGCAACTCACTCTTAGCAATTCTTGGTAGGTGAGCTCCTGTCGGTCCAGTTCAATTTCAATGAAATCATTTTCTCGAAGAGATGGGTTCTGAATTCTCACTTTGAGTACCAGTTCTAGAAAAAAGAGGGAGAAGTGTTTATAAATGGTTCTGATGTAGTAAAGCCCACATACTTTAAGATCTTTTCCAGGGGCTGGCCTTGTAGCATTGCAGGTTAAGCTGCAACCTGCAATACTAGGATTCCATATAAGCACCAGTTATAGTCTTGGCTGCTCCACTTCTGATCCAGCTAATGTCCCCTGGAAAGCAGTGGAGGATGGCCCAAATATTTGGGTCCCTGCACCCACGTGGAAGATCCAGATGTTGTTCTAGGTTCCTGGCTCAGCCCCGGCCATTATGGCCATTTGGGGAGTGAAACAATAGATGGATGATCTCTCCCTTTCTGCCTTTCAAATAAGTAAAATAATTTTTAAATTTTTAAAATATTTTTATTTATTTACTTGAAAGGCAGAGTTACAGAGAGGCAGAGCAGAGAGAGAGAGTATTCCATCTGCTGGTTCACGTGGGCCATCTTCTACTGCTTTCCCAGGCCATAACAGAGAGCTGGAATAGAAGTAGAGCAGCCAGAGCTTGAACTGGCACCCATATAGGATATCAGCACTGCAGTGGTAGCTTTACCCGCTATGCCATGGCACTGGCCCCTTACAAAGCTTTAAAAAGAAAAATAAAACTGATTCACCAAGTAAAACAGGTATCCATCCCAGCTGTGCAGAAGGATAATTTACTTCTGCCACTGAAGCTAAGAAAGTAAAGACCTCAGAATGGATTTGGGTATCAAATTACACATGAGGGGCCAGTGCTGTGGTGTAGAAGGTAAAGCTGCTGCCTGCAGTGCCGGCATCCCATATGGGTGCCAGTTCGAGTCCTGGCTGCTCCACTTCCCATCAGGCTCTCTGCTATGACCTGGGAATGCAATAGAAGATGACCCAAGTCCTTGGGCCCCTACATCCCCATAGGAGACCCAGAAGTTCCTGGCTCCTGGCTTCAGATTGGCCCAGCTCCAGCTATTGCAGCCATTTGAGGAGTGAACCAGTGGATGGAAGACCTCTCTGTCTCTCCCCATCACTGAAATAAATAATAATAAAAAAAAAAGACAAAATGACATTGATAACCAAATGCAGCGGTGGGTGGTCCTAGTCAAGAGGCAGGGGTGGGGGCTGAAATAGCTCCAAAACAGACAACTGACAAAACTTAAATACAGACTACGAATTATAGGACAATATATCAAAGCCATGTTTCCTAAATCTGGCAATTGTATTGTAGTTATAGAAGATAATACCCTCGTTCTTGGAAAGAAGCAATAGGATCAGCACCTACATATTTCAGGGTAAAAGGGCAAAAGGTAAACAATTTGTAAATCTGAGTAAAGGGAGTTCTTTATCTTAGCCTTGCCACTTTCTGGACATTTGCAATTACAGTCAAAACATACACTCAAGCACACCCCTCCCCCGGCCACCAACTCCCTGTCGCAGAGACAATTTGCTGACGAGGAGTACCTTGCATATTAAACGGAAATGCTCCGGTGAAGAAAAATGGCTGGAATGCTGGCGCCGGTCCTGCATATGTCCCATTTTGAGGCTCCAGAGACACTGGTGGCTTGGAAGGGACAGAAGAGAACAAGGAGCGGCTCTGACTCACTGGCGGCTGACAAACAGGGCCTGGTTTTGTGCTTTCTGGTGTTCTGAGAATGGCAGAGGGGGCAGGCACATCACCGTTCTGTACCAGTGCCAAAGAGGTGTGGTCCCGTGGAAAGGCCCCTAGCAGGGGGGTTTCCCCAGGGGGAAGCAGGGGAGGCGAGCCATCTGCAGGGGGGGACGCAGGAGGCGTGGAGGGGCCCCCATTCTGCAGCTGGGCTGAATCCTCTGTTGCGGGGGTGTAGATAAAAGGGAAGGCTGGATTGGCCAAGTAGTTGGGCACAAAGGGCAATTCGGACTCCTTCTTCAGCTGGGGGAGGCCGTCGTCATCATCCTCATCTTCTTCCACTTAAAAAGAAGAGCACAGAGCATTTACACAGTCCTCTAATGGTGGCCAGGGAAAAATATGATCTGGAAACTAGTGGCCTTTGATTGACAAACATTTTGGTCAATGTAGACTGCCTCTTCAGGCCAGGGGAGAGAATATTTTTATTAGGTTTATGATTACCATTTGTACCAGTCTTAAAATTTTACAAGTTAAAAAGAGAATCCTTTAATGCCAACCTCCCCACAAGCAACATATGTCTTGGAATAGAAATCAGCTTTCAATTATTATTATTTGGCTATATGACTGGCACCAAGAACACAGCCATGAGTCTTAAATTAGATAAAATCCAAAGCACCTCCAAAACACAGGCTTACCTCCCATAATCTTCCTGATTTCTCTTCTGGACGTCAACTGCACTGGCATCTCTCCTTTTGTGGTAAGAATCTCCTTGTCAGCTCCTGACTTTAACAGGTAAGAGACCACTTGACCATGGTTCCGTTTACATGCCCAGTGTAAACAGGTCCTGTCCCAACAAAAGAATGATTTTAAAAGGGAAGTCATTTGGGATTTCAAATTCTAAACATCAGTAAATAAATATGTGGGAGCCTTTTTGAGTTCAGCTTGAGTCAGGAAATTAGGCTGGGGGCTGGGCGCTGTGGCGCAGCAGGTTAAAGCCCCAGCCTGCAGTGCCGGCATCTCATGGGCGCCAGTTCGAGTCCTGGCTGCTCCATTTCCGATCCAGCTCTCTGCTGTGGCCTGGGAAAGCAGTAGAAGATGGCCCAAGTCCTTGGGTCCCTGCAACCTAGTGGGAGACCTGGAAGAAGCTCCTGGCTTCAGATCAGCTCAGCTCTGGCTGTTGTGGTCATTTGGGGAGTGTAACAGTGGAATGGAAGACTTCTCTCTCTGGCTCTACTCCTCTCTGTCTTTCAAATAAATAAAATAATTCTTAAAAAAAAAAAAAGAAAAGAAATCAGGCTGGTAGTCTCAACTTTTCACAAAGCAAACAATCAAAAAATTTAGGGGTAGACATTTGTCAGAGCAGTTAAGATACTGCTGGGATGCCTGCATTCCATGTTGGACAGCCTGAATTCGAGTTATACCACTAGATGCCAGCTTCCTGCCCGTGAGAGGCCGCAAGTGATGGCTCAACTAGTTGAGTCCCTGCCAAACACATAAGAGACCCAGATTGAGTTCCTGGCTGCAGCTTCAAGCTGGCTCAGCTCTGGCCATTGAAGGCATTTGGAGGGTGACCTAGTGGATAGGAGTCACTCTGTCTCCCTCTCTCGGCCTTTCAAATAAATAAAACATGAGGGCCTGCGCTGTGGCCCAGGCTCTTGGTTTTGGTCCAGCCCAGTCCTGGCTGTTATAGCTACCTGGGGAATGAACCAGCAGATGGAAGATCTCTCTCCCTTTCTCTAATTCTACCTCTCAGGGGCTGGCACTGAAATGTAGCAGATGAAGCCGGCACCACAGGCCATATGGGCACCGATTTTAGTGCTGGTTGTTCCACTTCAGATCTAGCTCCCTGCTAACACGCCTGGGAAAGCACAAGATGGCTCAAGTGTTTGGGCCCCTGCATCCACATGGGAGACTGGGAAGAAGCTCCTGGATCCTGGCTTTGGCCTGGCCCAGCCCTGACCACTGCAGCCATTTGAGGAGTGAACCATTAGATCCCCTCCTTTTCCCTATCTCTGCATAACTCTTCCAAATAAATCTTTAAAAAAAGCAAAAATTCAATGTGTTTAAATTTTATTTTTAATATTCATTTCTGATCCCTAGTAAAACTAATTTATCCTAACAATCTTAACTTCAATGGCTTCCAAAAAGCTGGCCAGCTGGCTGGCTAACTCCAATTGTACTGTAGAAAGTTAGTTCTCACTACCGCTTAGGAGATCATCTTAGTCTCTTCAAAACACATTTTTCTATCACGTTACTTCCAGGGATTATGGAAACTCGATTCATATGCATCAAAGGCTGCTTGAAGATGAAATATCATCAGGCTAATCACCATCTCTTATCTGCAGTTTGCTCTCTTAAATTATTATTGTTACAGCAGATATCCCTGGAGTGAATCTCAGTTGCTTGTTCCCTTCTCTTTACCTCTTTTTCCTTCCCACACACACAAAGGATTTCCAAATTTCCATTTTAAAAATGGTTGGCATCTCTGACTCCCTCCAGAAGGCTACAAACATATCTTCATCTGCCAAATGTAAGAAACTAAACACACACTTTAGCTCCTAACGCACTTTAAAAATATTCATCAACAACCACGATTCTCTGAGAACAAACTCTTCCAACATTTCAGACTCCTCTAAGTAAAACTAATTATTTAATACTGTCCACACAAGTGATTCTGCACACTCCAAAGGGCTACTATTTTAATACTGTATAGACATATAATTACCATGCCAGCAAAAATTCCATCTTAACTGAAATTAAAGTATTTGGAGATACTAAATTCATCTCTGGTGCCAAAGCTGAATGCATATTATGGAAGGAAAAAATATTTCCCCGTCTGTTTTGAAATGTCCTTGTTCACCAACTCTCCAAAGAACTGAGAGCTTACACCCAAATGCAGAAGAACTGAAGAACAGAACACGTGACTAGAGCCCTCCACAGGGAGGGTGAGGGCACCAGCCCGAGATGGAAATTTACCTGAAAAGCTTATGTGATTCCAGGAAAAGCTGCTTCGCCCTGGGCACCCTGCCATCAGTGGCTTGCAGAGAACTAGCTCACCTAGCTGGTTGAGGCCCACACCACTAATGCTTCAGCGTGGCACTCTCCACTGGTACTCAACAGATGGTGCAGGGGCCTTTACGGCGTACTTTTATGATGAAATAACTATAATTTGAGATACAAAGGGAAGAATCTTGATCTCGACTTCATGCTCCAAGAAGATTAGGAAGTATCTGCTTGGCCCAGACCAGGTGCTTCATTAAGATTGGTTAAGTGAGTGAACTAAGGATGAGGCAGCCATTGCTTGAGGAGGAGGATCCAGTATATCTCAGATTCTGGGCCAGCTACAGCCCAGAGTGTGTTCCTGTGTGGATGCCTGTGGCATGGCTTGAAAAGCAAACAATCATAATGATAAGTGAGCAATCAAAAATGAATGGAGCATGATGAGAAAAATATGCTCCCTTCTGGACATAAAGTACTCACTCACTGGTAGTAAATCACTCGTTCATAGCAAGCCTGAGAGCGTGAAGGAGGCAATTTACTGCGAGTGGGTCTGAGAGATGCTGGGACAAAGCAAGCAGCTAAAGTGTGACCACGCAGAGTAGGGTTAGGGCAACACCAGCATTCCTACCCCTGGGCCCAAGGGGATCACCGCTCACAGTTCAGAGCTGTGTGGCTCTGGGCACCCAGAACTCAGAGCCACTGCACCAGGCATTATCTTCAACTTCTTCAGGGGCCACTGTATCTGTTCCTAGAAGCCAACAGTGTGCATTACCCTTGAGCCACGACCGAAGTGAGAACTTTGTTTGAACTTCAGCTCCTGAAGCTTAATATCCGCAGTCAGAATACCTTAGGAGTACTACAAATACCTCGGACCAGAGGCACTGGGCATCATTCATCATTGCAGAAACCAGGGGCACCAAGCAACCAAGAACTGGAACAGTCACCATTCTGCTTTTCTATACTAGAGAGCTTTGAGGGCAACCTGACATTCCATTACCCAGCACATTGCTTAATAAGAAAATACAGCAAAAGTTAACACAGACACAATGTTTTATATGTTGGGCTTTACAGATACTAACTTAGTATTCAATCTTTGAAGTGTTCCATGAGGTAAGTTCTATTATCAACATTCTCCCATTTTACAGATGAAGAAACTGAGGCAATCAGCAAACAAATGGGCAAAGTATGCAAATGCCAGGTGGTGATTGTTATGGAGCAATAAAGCAGCACACGGGATTAGGGGATGTCAGAGGTTGGGGAGGGGCACTGTGCAATTTTAAATTGAGAGCCAAGGGAAAGGTGTCACTGTGAAAGTGAAATATAGGCTGTGAAACAGAGGAGAGAGAGCAAACTATGTGGTCTCTGGGGGAAAGCATTTCAGATACAGAGAAGACAAAACACAAAAGTCTTGAATGAGGACTGTGCCTGGGATCCCAGGAAAAGCAAAGAGGCCAGGGGGCAGAAAGAAGCAAGGAGGCAAATCTGGAGATGAGGCACGTGGATAGGGAGAGAGAAAGGAGGAGGGCACAGGGAGTAGAGACTGCAGGGCCCTTTGGGCTTTTACTCAGCAAGACGGCAGTCTTGAGCAGAGTGTGAAATGATGTCCTTTTTCTTTTTTTTTTTTTTTTTGTAACAGGCAGAGTGGACTGTGAGAGAGACAGAGAGAAAGGTCTTCCTTTTTCCGTTGGTTCACTCCCCAATGGCCGCTGCGGCCGGTGCACCGCGCTGATCCGAAGCCAGGAGCCAGGTACTTCCTCCTGGTCTCCCATGCGGGTGCAGGGCCCAAGCACTTGGGCCATCCTCCACTGCACTCCTGGGCCATAGCAGAGAGCTGGAATGGAAGAGGAGCAACCAGGACAGAATCCGGCGCCCCAACCGGGACTAGAACCCAGGGTGCCAGCGCCGCAGGTGGAGGATTAGCCTATTGAGCCGCAGCGCTGGCCCAAATGACATCCCTTGTTTTAAGCCAACATCCCCAGACTGCAGGGCAGAGGGGAGAGGCAAGGAGACTACCTGGCTGCCACAAGAATCCAGGGGAGCTCTGCACTCAAGGGGTGGTAAGAGCCCTGGTGTGACGGGGTCAGACTCCAACTCTATCTGGAGCCGGCAGAAGTGGCTAATGGAGGCTGGGGCCGCGGCTCACCTGGCTAATCCTCCACCTGCGGCCCTGGTACCAGATTCTAGTCTCAGTTGCTCCTCTTCCAGTCCAGCTCTCTGGTGTGGCCCAGGAAAGCAGCAGAGGATGGCCCAAGTGCTTGGGTCCCTGCACCCGCATGGGAGACCAGGAGGGAGCACCTGGCTCCTGGCTTCAGATCGGCGCAGCACGCCGGCCGTAGCGGCCATTTGGGGGGTGAACCAACAGAAGGAAGACCTGTCTCTCGCTGTCTAACTCTGCCTGTCAAAAAAAGAGAAGTGGCTGATGGATTAGCTATGAGGTACTAGGGAAGACAGGAGGCATGGGGAGTGCCGAGGCTGGGAGGAGGACTCAGAACAGCAGGCCTGGAGGGACAGGAGGCTGAGGGGAGGCCAGGAATGCAGTCCTAGCGGCACGGAGTTGGAGGTGTCGGACATCTTCCCCAAAGGAATCAATAAGGAGTCCCTCCAGGCTCCTTCGATTCAGCTTCCTGAGCTGCGGCAGGCATGATGTGTAGGGAGCACCTGCAGTCCGATGCTGGGCTCGTGTTCCAGTTCCACTAGGGACTGTAAACTGCATGACCTTGGGGTGAGGCGCTGTGCAAACTGGAGAAACTATTTACTCTTTCTGGGCCTCAGTTCCTTCGCCCATAAAATGAAGAGACTACCAACAGCTACGTTGCCAAGTAGTAGTGAATGACGTAACAGACACGAAGCACTTCGAACCACATCTGTGTCACAGAGCAAGCTTAGCAAAGGGTAGCTCTTTACACTGTGCTTTATCTCACTAACCACTCCCCACCTTCTTCTGCAATAACTGGAGAACGAAATGATTCAGGCAAGGCGACAGAGCTAGGCAGAAGCTACAGAAAACTGCAGGAAAGACCAGGTTCCTTCTACACAATACTGCCTCCCAGTGCCAAAACAGTAATTCACAGCTTTGAACCACAGAGCAATGCTCAGACACACACACACAGAGCAAGTCTGTTTGCAAATACTTTTACACAAAACCAAATGGGAGTATCTAGTTTCCCAGCTTTCTGGACACACATTCAACCTGCTTTCTTTAGGAGAAGGAAATATACAGATTTGTGAGGAAGTCAGGAAACCTCAGTTCTGGTCCTGGCACATTAATAGTCATGTGACCCAGGGCAAGATCCTCTGGAGTTGAACTCATCTGTGTTGTCCCCTCCAATTCAAAAATGTGTAACTCCACTTCAAAAAAACAAAACAACAACAAAACTTTTGCAGACCTGGCACTGTGGCTTAGGTTAAGCCTCTGCCTGCGGTGCCAGCATCTCATATGGGTGCTGGTTCGAGTCCCCCTGCAGAGTCCAGCTCTCTGCTAATGCACCTGGGAAAGCAGTGGAAGATGGCCCAAGTCCCTGGGCCCCTGCACCCATGTGGGAAACCCAGAAACAGTTTCTAACTCCTGGCTTTGAATCAGCCCAGTTTCCGCCATTGGAGCCATCTGGGGAGTGAACCAGCACATGGAAGCTCTCTCTCTCGCCTACTCTCTCTCTGTATCTCTGCCTTTCAAATAAATCTTTATTTAAAAATCTGGGAGCAGGAGCTGTGGTACAGCAGGTTAAAGCCCTGGCCTGCAGTGCCGGCATCCTAAATGGGTGCCAGTTCGAGTCTAGCTCCCTGCTAATGGGCCTGGGAAAGCAGCAGAGGATAGCCTAAGTGTTTGGGCACCCATGTGGGAGGTAGGGAAGAAACTCCTATGTCCTGGCTTCAGATCTGCTCGGCTCTGCAGTTGTGGCCATTTGGGGGAGTAAACCAGTGGATGGAAGACCACCCTCTCTGTCTCTCTCTCTGTAACTCTTTCAAATAAAGTAAATCTTAAAAAATAAAAGAAAATCTGCAGTGGCTGGCACTGTGGCATAGTAGGCTAAGCCTCTGCCTACAGAGCCAGCATCCCATGTGGGCTCTGGTTCTAGTCCTGGCTGCTCCTCTTCTGATCCAGCTCTCAGCTGTGGCCTGGGAAAGCAGCAGAGGAAGGCCCAAATCCTTGGGCCTCTGCACCCACGTGGCAGACCTGGAAGACGCTCCTGGCTCCTGGCTTTGGATTGGCCCAGCTCTGGTCATTGCGGCCATCTGGGGAGTGAACCAGCAGATGGAAGACCTTTCTTTCTCTCCCTAACTCTGCCTCTCAAATAAGTAAATAAAGTTCTTTAAAAAAATATATACCGTGGATTTAAAAAAAAAAGTCTGCATATGCACTTTAATTCTAAGCTAACAAACAGGCTGATTAAACATCATCCCATTCGAATAAAAAAGATTTGAGAATTTTGGGGCTGGTGTTAGGGCATACTAGGTTAAGCTGTTGCCTGCAACACCAGTATCCCAAATGGGCACCTGGTGGGGTTCAGACTGCTCCATTTCCGATCCAGCTGCCTGCTAATACTCCTGGGAAGGCAACAGACTTTGGCCCAAGCACTTGGGCTCCCGCACCCAGGTGGGAGAGCTGGAAGGAGTTCTAGGCTCTTGCTTTCAGCTTGACCTAGCCCTTTTGGGGAGTGAACCAATGGGTGGAAAATTGGTTTCTCTGTCTCTCTAACTCTGCCTTTCAAAATACAAGTCAATGTTTAAAAAAAAAAAAAAAAAACGGCTAGAGAGTTTTAAGTGTAAAGAGGGCAGCATACTACATTCAGTAACTTAACACTAGACTCGACCACCAGCAACAGCTCACAGTAAGACTCATTTAACTGGGAAGGATGCAATCTGCAGGCAGATACCTAAAGCCTTGGATGAAATTCTGTAGGTGAAACTGCAGTTAAGAAAACAAAGTAAAACACTCCACAGGATAAACAAATGCGCCTCCCCTCAACATGCAAGGGTGTGGAAACTTTTTTCCGCCCAGGTCCATCCGGATACCTATATCATCATTCGGGGACCATACAAAGTTAGCCTGCGGTTGCCTTAGCAGGGCCAGACATTCCCCACCCCAGGCAGCAGCTGTGGGTAGCAGCAAATCCCTGCTGCAGTAAGACAGTAACAGACACAATAGTGACACAAGTGTTGGTGTTTTGGGTCCTCTCCCCCTTTCTGGTCTTGGCTACAGAAATTGTGCTTGGGGCTAGCACTGTGGCACAGGTTAAAGCCCTGGCCTGAAGCACCAGCATCCCATATGGGTGCCAGTTCGAGACCCAGCTGCTCCTGGCTTTGGATCGGCACAGCTCCGGCCTTTGCAGCCATCTGGGGAGTGAACCAGCAGATGGAAGACCTCTCTGTCTGTCTCTACCTCTAACTCTGACTTTCAAATAAATAAATCTTTTTTAAAAAGACAGAAATCGTGCTAGTTTTAAGATGCATATTTGCTCAGTTGCTAAGCTTTTAGCTCTTCCCTGCCTTCTTCAGAAACACTCGAAGTGGCGTGAGCCTCAGGGCGCACACTGGCTAAAGTCACCTATTCCAGTATGTTCCAGCCAAGTTAGCCAGGGGCCACAGGGACCACGTGGGCTAGGATTTGATTGCACGAGGCGCGGGGTGGGGGAGGGGGTAGGCTAAAGCCGGCCTCAGGAAGGCACAACCTCGGAGGCCCGAGGCGCCAGGCCTCCCCTTAGCCCGGCGCCCTGGCCGACTGCTCCACCCCCAGGCCGGCTGCCCTGACCTAGGCCTCCCCCGCTCCCCACTTACCAGCCGTTGACCTCATTTTGGGAGTTCACATCCACCCCGCTCTCCACCAGTTTCTGCACCTCCCGAATGTCCCCCAAGGCCGCGGCCTCCCGCAGCCTCTCCTGCTGCTCTTTCTGCTCTAGGAGGGCGCTCATCTTCCCCGCGGCCCCCAGGCCCCCGCCCGGGCCCACCCTCCCCGCCCCGGGCCTGTCAGCGCCGCCGCCGCCGCCGTCCGCTCCGGGCCATGGGGTGGGAGCGCGGAGCTCGCCCAGCCTTAGCTCGTGCCGCCACCCGCGCCCGGCCCGGGGCTTTCCGCTCGCTCCCCGCGGCTCCCCGCTGCTGCCGGCCCGCAGGCCCCGGCCTCCTCCCCGGCCGCGCCTCCCGAAGGCCGGCTCCGGGGGACCCTTTTCAGTGTGACAACGCTGACCCAGATACTTTCCGTTCCGACCCAGGGCCCCGGCGGCCGGGCTGCCTGTTTATGTAACTTACTGCACAATGTTATCTGTTGTGATTCATTGACTATTTTTAGACCTCCCCACCCACCGCTTCAAGGGAGGAGGATAGACACATGAAAAGAGAAAAAAAGCATATTGAGAGCCAGAAAGGCCTTATCCTCTGGCACAGGCTGTTTACCAGGCAAGAAAAATAATTAGTGGGCTGATTTTTGCTGTTTTATTTTCCAGTGTGGTTGGCTCTTTTTTCCTTATCTGAGCCAATTGTTGCCCAGCAGGGTGGGGAAGTGGACTGAAAATGATCGTGCTATAATACGCCCCGCGCCTGCAGAGGTAGATTATGCAGTGCTTTCTTTGTGACAGTGTTTGGGGCCATTTGGTTTAGAATATGTATTTCAGCTGTTGTTACTCCAGACCTCCAGACCTCCTTTTTAAACAGGGACTAAAGTTGCTTTGCAGGAGAAATATTTATATGGTGCTTACAGTTTGTAAACTGTAATTTGTTACTGCTGATAAATCATAATGAATTATTCTGCGTGAAGGCCATGTAAGGAGGAAAGCAGAGTGCCAGAGAAGCTTTGGAATTCTCTGGGTCCTGGTCCCAGGCATTGGGGAAAGAAGGCTCCTGCGTGTATAAACAGCACCTGGCCCATTCCTGGTCTAATCTATCTAATGAGGCCCAGAGCCTCCTTCCTACCCAGTGGGAGAAAAAGAAAATGCTATTCTGCTGAGCCCAGGTGCCTGGGAGAAATCCTCCATGTGGCACCGGCTGCAGCTCTGCAGATGGGGTCAGAAGGATTAAGGAAACAGCCCTGGGGACAAAGAGAGGAGATGAAAAAGGAAGGGATGAATTTAGGCATGCAGTTTTCATTTCCATCTCTTGGGGCTGCCAGGGGCTGCTCAGCAAGCATTTTGCTTGCTACTGTTTAGGAAAAGCCAAAGTCTGTTTGTTTATTATGATACAGCAAATCACAGAGAACACAAGACACAGCGGGTGGTAGGGTGGTACAGAACCCAAGCAGACCACACACCTACCCCCCTGGCAAACTGGAACGCTGCTTGAGGTTGCCTTTTTATTTTTCTCCCCAATTGAAATTTTTTTTCTAAGGATTTATTTATTCATTTGAAAGGCAGAGTTACACAGAGAAAAAAGGAGAGGCAGAGAGACAAAGAGAAGTCTTCCAAGTCCTCGGGCCCCTGCACCCATGTGGGAGACCTTGAAGAAGCTCCTGGCTTGGGCCTGGCCCAGTCCTAACCATTGTAGCCATTTGGGGAGTGAGCCAGCAGACTGAAAATCTCTGTCTCTCCTCTCTTTGTAACTCTGCCTTTCAAATAAATAAATCTTTTTTAAAAATTAAGTGGAAAATTCCAGGAAAAAGCAATGTATAAATTTTAAGTAACTTTTATTAAAACATTGTTGTAATTGTTCTATTTTATCATTGGTTATTGTTAAAATGTTACTATAAATTAATGTATGTATAGGAAAAAAAAACATAGTATATAAATACAGGGCTCACTGCTTAGTACTTGGGGATCTTTGACCCCCACAGATAAGGAGTTAACTACTGTGTCTGAACTTGGCCTTGTCGCTAGGGAATTCCCTAGCTCTTGGTGTGTATATGTATATTAAGCACTTACTGTTTGCTAAGCACTGTTCTTTTTACTGAGAATGCAACTGTAAACAAATCAGAATTCCTGACTTGAGAGAACTCAGTCTGCTTGGTGACCAGACAAACAATAAGACTGTCACAGGCCTTGTGATCCAAGCAGGATGACACGAGGCACAGGGGCTGTGAACAGGAGGATAAAAGCCAGAATGCCTCGGTTTGTCAACCAGCTTTGCCACTCAACTCATTGTGGGTGAATTACCGAAACCTCCAGAGCCTCAAATTCTGCAAAATAGGGATGACAATAATAGCACTTGCTGTGCAGGCGTGTTCTGGGGATTGAATGAAGGAATATGTGTAATGTCTGGCTGTTAAAAACACTCAGTCAATCATAGATACGTTACAACGTGGTTAAACCGGGGAGAGCTCCTGATAGAACAGGAGGGCAGTGGTAGTCAGCAAAGATAATGTCCAGGCCTCTGACTGATTCGATAGTGGTGCCATTTGCTGAGATTTGGGACAATGGAGGAAGAGAAGGTTTGAGGTTCCATCATGAATTTCACTTTGAATTTGGAGGACATTTAACGACTATTACGATATTCTATTACCGTCAACTCACACCTAGGCACTGTGCTAAGTACTGTACATGAATGATCTCATTTAATCCTTATGACGACCCTGTGTTAGGAAACTGGCTCGGTTTTATCTATGGCGTGATCTACACCCTGATTTACATCCTAGGCTCTAGCCCCCACCCTACCCCCACCCACCCCTGCCATTGCTGGAAGCCAGGTGGCCACATGGCTCAACCGCTGTTGTCAAGCTCCACCTCCATCCTAATGGGATTCAGCTCCTGCTTCCCTGCCCGCCCTGGGGCAAAGTTTTAAAAGGGCCTGTTCCTGAACGGGGCTCTCTTGGCTCCTCTCCTCCTCTTGTCTCTCTTCTCTCTGCTCTATCTTCTCTCCTCACCAGCTCCTCTCCTCTGTCTCTCTTATACTCTCTTTCTCTCTCTTATCCTTCTTCGTCCCTCCCCTCCAGTCTGCTGGGTTTTCCCCAATAAACCCTTTCCCTTACTCTGGTGTTTGGTGTGCTTTGTGACGGCTAACACCCTGTAAGATGGGATCAGCATTATCGGCATGGAGAGGTAACCTGCCCAGTGCCATACAACTAAGCAATAAAGCTTTGAACTTGTTTGGCTCAAGAGCCTGTGTTTTCTGATTTTCATTGAAATGGAGATGCCCAGTAAACAGCTGAGGGAGGAGACCAGGCTTTGGATTTGGCTGTCATCAGAAAAAGGTGCTAGCTGAAGTCATAGGAATAGAAGAGATATCCCTAAGAGAGTTTCTGAGTGATGAGAGAAGACAGTGACAGAAGCCCGAAGAACACTCAATATTCTAATGAGGGACAGAAGAGAAATCCTCAGTTGAGACTGAAAAGGAGTCCCTGGAATAGTAGGAAGACGACCAAAGGGGTGGATAGGTTTAAAGACGTGGGGGGAAAAATAGTAGAGAGAACCACAGCACCAAACGCTGTAGAAAGGGCAAGAAAGAAAGGACAGAAAAGTAAAATATAGACTTAAGCAGGAGGAGATTCCTGGTGACCTTGGAGAGGAAAGGTGCAGAGGCATTGGGGATGGCAGCCAGACCGCCTTAGCCCATTAGAGCTCCTATCACAAACAACACAAACCAAGTGCTTGGGGTAGGCATTTGGCTAAGATGCCCACATCCCACAGTGAAACACCTGGGTCTGATTCCTGGTTCCCACTTCTGATTCTAGCTTCGTACTGCTGGGAACCCAGGGATGCAGCAATGATAGCTCAAGTATTCGGGTTCTTGTGCCCCACGTGGGTAGGATACCTGAACTGAGTTTCTGGCCCCTCACTTGGATGACATTGCCTAGTTCTTGGCATTTCATTCATTCATTTGGGGAATGAACTATGGACGGGAGCTCTCCAAAAATATATTTAAAAAAAAAAAAAAAAAGCAAGAGGCTATGTGAACAGAAATTTATTTCTCATGGTTTTGGAGGCTGGAAGCCCAAGATCAGATTGTCAGCATGATTGAGTTCTTGCAAGGGCCCTCTTCTGCATTGCAGACAGTTGATTTCTCACTATGTCTGCCCACGGCCTGGCAGAAGGGACAAAGGAGCTCTCTTGGGCCCCTCTTATATGGATACCAATCCCGTTTCTGAGGACTCTGCCCTCATGACCTCATTATACCCCCCAAAACTCCGCCTCTAAATACCAATTCCTGGGGTTAGGTTTTCAACATATGAATTTTTAGGGGACACATTCAACTCATGGCACAGATTTTGATGGTGTAAGGGGTGGACGGGAGCTAAGCTCCACCTCTTATATGCTGTGCTAGAATCCAAATAGAATACAAATATGCATAAGAAATGGCACCTGACCTATATAAAAGAACTTTCATTATAAAGGGAAGAGACTGGTGTTTACACTATTGTGGGAGAAGCCCAAAAGTATTCAAGGCTATTCGAGTGTTCACACAAAGAAAAGGGTGATCGATTATGTGTGCCTGGTTGGCATCCCCAAGTGGGTGAAGCCTGGGCTGTGAACTGAAAGGGGGGGAGGGGTGGCCGGGGTGGGGGAAGAACATTCCATGCCTGGAGCAAGGTAAACGTATGATGTAGGAGGCAAGAGCGCTCAGCATGCAGGCAGCAGTCACAGATGAGGTTGGAGAAGCCGGTCAGATCCTGGGCCACCTTGTCATACTTGAACCTTAGGGTGGCGATGACGTCATTGAAGGACTGTCACAGGAAAGAGCCTTGATGGCTTCCAGTTAGGAAAAATGACTGAAAGGGGTGAGGGGCAGGCTGGAGCTGGGGAGCATCTAGAAGACCTGTGGTAACTGTGGCTTCCTTTACACACTAGCTCTCTAGGCCTGCCACTGGCTATGTAGCTTGAACAAAGGAGATACATTTTCTAATGGTTCTAGAGTCCAGACATTCAAGATATCAGGGTCAGCAGGTTTGGCTGCTCCTGAGGCTTCTGTCCTTGGCCTACAGATGGCCACCTTCTCCCCATGTTGGCACACGGCCTTTCCTCTGTGCAGGAACCCCCTGGTGTCTCTTAGTGTGTCCAAATGTCTTCCTTTGATTTAATTGCCTCATTTCAACTTATTTATCCCTTCAAAGGCCCTGTCTCCAAATGCAGTCACATTCTGAGGCACTGGGGGTTAGTGCTTAAACATTTTGGGTGTGGAGGACACAGTACAGCCAATAAGACTTAAAAAAATGTTTATTTATTTGATAGGTAAAGTGAAGAGAGAGGGAGAGGGAAAAAGGAGGGGAGAGAGGGAGAGGGAGAGAGAGAGAGAATCTTCCATGCCCTGGTTCACTGCCCAAATGCCTGCAACAGCCAGGATGAAGCCAGGATGAAGGTAGGAACCACAAACTTCATCTAGGTCTCCTATGTGGATGGTGGGGGCCCAAGTACATGGACCATTATCCACCGCCTCCCAGGTGCTTAGCAAGGATGTGGATCAGAAGCGGAGCAGCTGGGACTTGAATCAACACTCCCATATGGAATGCTGGCATCACCAATGGCAGCTTAACCCACTGTGCTACAACACCGGCCCTGAGAACCTGGTTTTATACGTCTCTCTTTGCATGCCAGCCACTGGCCCAGTTCCTGGCACAGAACACATGGACCATGAAAGTTTGTGGAATTATGAGTTTCCTCACAAAGTTTTAGGGGGCAGAAGCTATATCTTGCAAGCAGATGATAGAGGTCCTGTTTGTGATTAACAATATACACTCCCCCTCCCCCACATACACACACTTTTTTTTTTTTCTGGCAGTAGTGGCAATCAGGGAAATGAGAAAACAGTAGCCAACAACTCTGAAGTCCCCCACCTTAGGGTCAGCATTGTGGCAAAATTGGTGATGCTGCAACCTGCAATGCCAGCATCCCATTTGGGCACCAGCTCATGTCCTGGCTACTCCACTTTCCATCCAGCTCCCTGTTGATGTCCTGGGAAAGCAGCAGAGGATGGCTTAAGTGCTTGGCCCCTGCACCCACATGGGAGACCTGGAAGAAGCACCTGGCTCCTGGCTTCTGCCTGGCCCAGCCCTGGCCATTGCAGCCATTTGGGTAGTGGACCAGTGGAGGATGATCTCTCTCTCTCTCTGTAAGTCTGACTTTTAATTAAATAATTAAAAAAAAAATCCAAACTCCCCTTTACCTCCATCTCACTGCTAAATCTACAGATTTGTACCTTTTCTTCTTTCCTGTTGCAGTGCACAAAGATTTTTTTCTCCTTGCAGAAAAATGCCCTGACATCACCTTGGCAAGAACTTAGGTCTTCACTCCCTTTATCTTTCTCCTCCATAATGGGTTATTCCAAACATTAAACATATTCTAATTTCCCATCTTAAAGAAGCCTCCCACCATTGCACTGCCTTTCACTTCTCAGGTTCACTGCTTCTCAAGAAGAGTGGCGCAGCAGCTCAATAGGCTAATCCTCTGCCTGCAGCAGCGGCACCCCATGTTCTAGTCCCAGTTGGGGCGCCAGATTCTGTCCCGGTTGCCCCTCTTCCAGGCCAGCTCTCTGCTGTGGCCCGGGAGTGCAGTGGAGGATGGCCCAAGTGCTTGGGCCCTGTACCCCATGGGAGACCAGGAGAAGCACCTGGCTCCTGGCTTCGGATCAGTGAGATGCGCCAGCCGCAGCGGCCATTGGAGGGTGAACCAACGGTAAAGGAAGACCTTTCTCTCTGTCTCTCTCTCTCTCACTGTCCACTCTGCCCGTCAAAAAAATTAAAATAAAAATAAAATAATAAATTAAAAAAAAAAAGTTACCCAACCACCCTTCACATGTCATCCTGTTCCTATGTGGTTCCCAACTGCAAGACTCACCCGACACGGTCAGGCCTCACTTGTCAGACCCTCAGCTGTGTTCTCCAATGTTCCTCACTTTCCTTTGAGCTTTGCCTTCCTCCACTCTAAATCCTTCCGACCTCCCTGGGAGGTCTCCAATGCTACTTAACGGGCATCTGGTGTACCCAGGCCCACCGGGTTCAGGCTTGTTTCAAATAATGATGCACACTGCTTCATGTGCTTCATGTCATGAGATGCTTGCTACCTGCCATCTTCTCTGCTTGGATTTTTTCCGCATTTCCTCTGACTGGATCCCTATTCTTGCGGAGGTCTTAAGCCACTTCCAGAGACCTCTGTTACTCTTTGACAGCTCCCAGCTTTTTCCCATTCATAGTAGCTAATGACTAGATGAATGTGAAACGTCTTGGGCTTGTTGCCTCAATGCATAGTGCCTTATATTTTATTAATTCATTTAATCTTCACAATAACGCCCTGTTGTAAGTGGGTGTTAAAATGGGAGTATAAACCCCATTTTATAGACGAGAAAACAAAGGCACAGAGTGGCACAGCTAGGCTTATGAACCCAGATGATTTGGGTGTAGAGTGCGTATCCTTAACTGTACTAACTGCTCGGATCCCAATTTGTATCGGTGTCTTTGTGATTTCATTTCCTCAGCAAGTCTCCCTCACCATCGCAAGGATAGAGCAAGGATGTCTTTGAAAGGTTCTCAGAGTAGAGGCTGACATGTGGCATACAGAGTAAAGCGCCATCCAGCGCCCTGCTAATGGTCTGAGGAAAGTAGCCGGAGGATGGCCCCAGAGCTTGGGCCCCTGCCACCACGTGGGAGACCCGGAAGGCGCTCCTGGCTTCTGCTTCGCTCAGCCCTGGTCATTGCTGCACCATTTGGGGGGTGAACCAGCAGATGGAAGACGTTTCTCTCGACCTGGTGCCCATATGGGATAAGCTGCCCATAGCAGCTTTAACCGCTATGCCACAGTGCTGACCCCAGGAAGACATCTCTCCGTCCTTCGTTCTCTGTAACTCTTTCAAATAAAGGAATTTTTTTTTTTTTTTAAAGATTTCCAAAGCAGCTTCCAGCTCAGTGTCTGGTCCAGGCTAATATTCAGCTACTTGTTTAGCAAATGACTGTATAATAATAGTAAGTCCAGACTGGGTGGCATCGGGTGTAGGACTCAATGCTCATACTCCTCATGACCTTGTGGAAACCGCCTTGTCACTTCCCGCCTAGACTTCCGTCCCCCTCCACCTGGAGGCACAGGGCGGGAGCACAAAGCCAGGTAGAGGAGGCCGACTGGGAAAATGGAGTCGGGACCCGGAATCAGGGTGCGCAGTTTCAGTCCCTCCCACTGGAAGATGGCACCGTGTGGACAAAGGGAGCCACCGCCTTTCCCCCCTGTCGGAGCGGCGTCCAAGCTGCCACACGTGGGTCCTCACCGCTCACTGTGGAAAAGCGCGGAAACGGGGGCAGGGAGGCTGCCGCGATGACTCGACCGCGCAGCTCGGACGGAGGCGGAGCTCCGGGCGGCCTCGGCAGGTCCCGCCCACGGCGGCCTCGGCCGGCCCCGCCCCCGGCCCGCGGAAGCCGGCCTGCCCTCACCGCCCGGGCCTGGGCGTGGCCCCGCGGGCGCACGGCATGCTGGGAAGGCGCCCGCGCGGCGGCCATTTTGTCTTATCGGCTCCTCTGAGGAGGAGGCTCGTTCGGCCTGAGAGCGGGCCGAGGAGCTTGGCGACCGTGTCGCCGGTTTTTCGGTGTGCGGGTGCGAGGGCTGCTGGGAGCAGCCGCCCGAAAAAAGCACCATGATTTCGGCCGCGCAATTGTTGGATGAGTTAATGGGCCGGGACCGGAACCTCGCCCCGGACGAGAAGCGCAGCAACGTGCGGTGGGACCACGAGAACGTAAGTCCCGCGGGCCTTGGGCCTGTGCCCGGGCGCCGTGGGGGAGGGGAACGGCGCGGGCCGGGGCCCGGCGTCCGGGGGTGAGGGGCGGTTTGTTTTTGTTGTTCTAGTGTCGCGGGAGCCGGGGAGCGCCTTGGGCGGAATTGGAAAGTGCCGGGGTGAGGCGGGGAGACGCGGGAAAGGAAGGATGGGAGAATTTATTACATCTAGCGGCTACGAATTTTCACCTCCTGAAAAAGGGAGAAGGGCAAATCCTTCCGTTATTTGGGCTGAGCGTCGTGTGTAGACTGAAAGATCGGACCCAGGTTAGTGGTCGTGGCGGTATCTTTATTCAGGAATTGTTTCAGTTTCGGCGCTTGTGTGGAAAAATAGAGGCAGAAACTTAGTAGTTTTTTCTTTTTTAACCGTGACGACTTACAGCTTGTTCTAATAGATCGCTCCTGTGGATAGTTGTCAAAGCTTTTTCTTTCGCCCAAAACTCACTTCATCCTCGTAACTGTGAATAGGGGTAAATACAATTTCGGTTTCGCAGGTGAGGCTTGAGAGGCTAGCCCTAGGTCTTTGGCAGAAAAGTGGCGAAGCTAAACCTAATCTTTGCAGTCCTGTTCACTTTCCCGGTCTATGAAATAGGCTGTCTGCAAATGCTGTAGTGTATTTCACATGTTTTGGTCTTGTTTTGAACGATTGTAATCGAACGTGATAATTCTAAAGCAATTGCTTAATCAGAACATGAAGAAACAGTTCAATGGATAATGTTTTGTAAAGAAAATTAGTTGCCTAGTCTTTTTAAACATAGATTTAAACATAGTGTACATTTTTTCTTTTGCAGTGCAGGAAAACAAGTTGGTGAGTGCGTGTAGTACTCCAGTAGTGTGTTTTGATGAAGTTATATTGGGGTGCTACATGCTTCCAGAGTAGTATGAAATGTTCTTGTGATAGAACTCTCTGTGTGGGGTGTTTGTGAAATTACACGTTTGTCACTGATTGGGAAATGTGAATCTTTTTAAAGAGTTCATTTTTTTGGACGTTTGTGCAGAAGGAGACTGAGTAACTTTGTTGCTTAACTAGATGCCTTTTTTCTTTCTAGACATCTCTGTCACAGAGAAGTAACTTTTTCAAATTTTGTCTTCCAACTCAGTAACCTTTCAGTCTAAGCTTGCAATGGCTTACAATATTGCGATTCAACCTATATGCAAATAGTACTCTTATGTATTTTGTATTCAAGAGTAAAATGTTTAATTTCACTCATCAACTGGTGCAGCCTTGTCTCTGCCCCCTTGTTTTGAACACGTGTTGTGAAGGAATATGTTGGAGTGGTAATTGATCACGTTGTATTTGAAGAATTTATAAACCCAGAGGCACTCAGAATAGCAATTTAGATTTTATATCGTATCTGGCATAATCTGCTTTCCTTTCAGTTTTAGTGCTTTGCACTGATTTTAACTTTTTAGTGTTTATCACTGTAATATTTCATGCTTTTAATGACATTGCATTTCATTTTAGATTTAGCATTTCAGTTTCATGTCTTCAGGGAAAAGGTAGGTGGTGTTGACCAAGAACAAGCTGCCTTTTCTAATAATGAGTTGCTGGAGAGGTATAGTAAAGCTAGGGGAAGCTCCTGATCACTTCCGGGTCATTTGCACACTCTTGTGTTGTTGACTGTTAGTGCTAATCCTGGAGGGATGGACAGACCCAACATATGCCTCTTTGAGTATTCATTAGTGTCATGTTAGCCTGACATTTCAAAATATTTTTGCGTACCTGTTTGGAAATTTTTCTTTGCCACATTTGCACTAGATGGAAGAGACATTTCACCTGGGTGGGGTTCTTTGTTTTCATTTGGAACAGAGACATCTACAATTTCAAAAGGAAGCAACAGTGTATTAAAACTCCAGTTGTGGCATCTATAGATATTTGAATCAAAGTGAAGACTTTACCTTAGTGTTAAAATGTAGTCCTTAGAGACCTGTATTTGCTTGACATGTGTGGAATTTGTTTTGAATGTGGATTTTCATAGCCTAGCACCCCTTACCCCCATCAATGCCTGATTGTGTAGGTCTATGGAAGATGTGCACAGCTGAATTTAATCAGCATTAATTTGGTAATAGCTTCTAAGATTGTAATTTTAACTTGTTTCTCGTAGCAGTTTTTTTGTTTTCCTTTAACCATGTGAGATCAAGCTGGATTTTGGAGAGGCTGCATTTTAAATGTAGGATGCATCTGTGAGGCAGAATATGGGAAATTTTTAATGATGTATATGGAATCTTGGGAAGTGCTTTACTGAGTTGGTGTTTTACAGGCATTTGTGACTTTGTAGATTGCTGCAGTTTGTCTGCTTTGCTTGATTAATCCTAAATAACCTCATTCCATGTGGGAAGATTTCACAGCTTCTCTGGAAGGCACTAGGGGCCATATTATTAGAAAATTCTAGGAAATGGTAAAGTCTAGTTTGAATCTTTTTTTTTATGTAATATAGGAATTTTGTAGCTTATTGAGATTTTTGCATTCTAGATCTCAACCCAAAAGTGAAATAGCTTAACTGTTAACTGTGATTCTAATATCTGAAAATGAGGCCGGCGCCGTGGCTCAACAGGCTAATCCTCCACCTTGCAGCGCCGGCACACCGGGTTCTAGTCCCGGTCGGGGCACCGATCCTGTCCCGGTTGCTCCTCTTCCAGGCCAGCTCTCTGCTGTGGCCCGGGAAGGCAGTGAAGGATGGCCCAAGTGGTTGGGCCCTGCACCCCATGGGAGACCAGGAGAAGCACCTGGCTCCTGCCTTCGGATCAGCGCGGTGCGCCGGCCGCGGTGGCCATTGTGGGGTGAACCAATGGCAAAGGAAGACCTTTCTCTCTGTCTCTCTCACTATCCACTCTGCCTGTCCAAAAAAAAAAAAAATCTGAAAATGAAGTTTCTTTCATCATTTATCAAGTTCAGGCATACCTTCTGTTCAGTGAAGGTTTAATAATTTGTGAAGGGAATTGAACCAGATGCCCTTTTCTAAAATCTTTGGAATATTAGCAGATGTTGTATCATTACTGCTACCACAAAGTTTTAAAGAAACAGTAGATGCCGGCATTTTGGCATAGTGGATTAAGCCACTGCTTGTTATGCCACTATCCCTTATGGGAGCTCTGGTTGGAGTCCCAGCTGCCTTGCTCTCTGTCCAGCTTTCTTGTAGTGTGCATGGGAGGGCAGCAGAGGATGGTCCAGGTGCTTGGGCCCCATCACCCGAATGGAGCTCCTGGCTCCTCCTGGCTTTGGCCTGGCCCAAATCTGCTATTGTGGCCTTTTGGAGAGTGAAGGTACTCCCACCCTTTTCTCTGTGTGTCAGCCTTTCACATCTTAATTTTTTTTTAATTTAGGATATTTGAAAGGCAGAGTTAGAGAGGGAGCTGCGCGAGGCTGAAGCCAGGAGTGTCTTCCAGGTCTCCCACATGGATGCAGGGGCCCAAGCACTTGGGCCATCCTCTTCTGCTTTCCCAGGCTATAAGCAGAGAGTGGGATCAGAAGTGGAGTAGCGGCCGGCGCCGCGGCTCACTAGGCTAATCCTCCGCCTTGCGGCGCCGGCACACCGGGTTCTAGTCCCGGTCGGGGCACCAATCCTGTCCCGGTTGCCCCTCTTCCAGGCCAGCTCTCTGCTGTGGCCAGGGAGTGCAGTGGAGGATGGCCCAAGTGCTTGGGTCCTGCACCCCATGGGAGACCAGGAGAAGCACCTGGCTCCTGCCATCGGATCAGCGTGGTGCGCCGGCCGCAGCGCGCTACCGCGGCGGCCATTGGAGGGTGAACCAACGGCAAAGGAAGACCTTTCTCTCTGTCTCTCTCTCTCTCTCTCTGTCCACTCTGCCTGTCAAAAAAAATAAAAATAAAAAAATAAATAAAAAAATAAAAATAAATAAAAAAAAAAAGAAGTGGAGTAGCCAAGGTACGAACTGGCACCATATGAGATGCCAGCGTTGCAGACAGCAGCTTTACCTGTTGTGCCACAACACTGGCCTCAATAAACTAAATCTTAAAAAAAGAGAAGTAGGTAAAGCTTCTGTTTACATGTTGAAAATAAATTCTAGGGGCCGGCACTGTGGCACAGTGGGTTAAGCCATGGCCTGCAGTGCTGGCATCCCCTTGCTATGTGCCTCGGAAAGCAGTGGAAGATGGCACAAGTCTCTGGGCCCCTGCACCAATTTGTGCGACCTGGAAGAACCTCCTGGCATTGGCCTGGCCCAGCCCTGGCTCTTGTGGCTTTTGTGGGGTGAATCAGCAGATGGAAGATCCCTCTCTAATGCTCCCTTTCAAATAAATAAGTAAATTTTTTAAAAAATAAATTTTATTTGTTATTTGAGTAGCAGAGAGAGGCTCCCATGTACTGGTTCATTTCCCGCATGTCTAGGCTTGGGCCAAAGGCAGCCTAAATAGAAGTCGGGAGTGCAATCCAGGTCTCTTACTTGGGCAGCAGGAACCCAACTACTTGACCCCTCACTGGTGCACCCTTAGGGTTTGCATTAACAGGAAGCCAGGAGTCAAGAGCAGAGCCAGGACTTCAAGGTAGGCACTCTGATCTGGGATGTGGGCATCTTAACTACTAGGCCAAATACCTGCCCTTTTATAACATTTTTACATGTGCATTTTGAGAGGGAAAATTCGAAGCAGAAAATTAATAATTATAATGACATGTATTATAAACGTTTTACCAATAATTGTAATTCAGAGTTACTAAAATACTGTCAGAAACGTAGGTGTTTTTTGCCTTTTCTATTGTACATGGTAAATATTGATGTCTCGGAATTACCAGCAGTTCATGTGATACACGTACAAACTGCTGTTTGCTTTTTCTCCCCAAAATACACAGAATTAGAATGAATATAATAAATTTTCCATACACCTTACTCAATTCAATGTTATCAGGAAGTGGCCAATATTCTATGTCTTCTACACTTTTTTCCCTTAATTTATTGATGGAGGGAGAGAACCACACACTGTTATTTTAAAGCAGTTCTTTCATTTCAACCTCAAAGTCATTATGTATCTCTAAGATAAAATATTTTTAAAAAACATGCCCAGGGGCAGACATTTGCTTAGTGGTTAAGATGCTAGTTGGGACACCCACATCCCATGTCACAGTGCCTAGTTTCAAGTCTGAGCTGTTTTTGATTCCAGCAGGTCCAGTTTGAGTTCTAGTCCTTTGACCTGGCCCAGTCTTGGCTGTTGTTAGCTTTTTCGAGGTGAACTAGCAGATGGGAGTTCTCTCTGCCTTTCAAATAAATTAAAAATTAAAAATATAAGCACCATTTTTTTTAAAGATTTGTTTATTTGAAAGGCAGTTAGGAAGAGACTGAGAGATCTTCCATCCATTGGTTCACTCCTCAAATGACTGCAATGGCCAGGAGCAAGGAGCTTTCAGGTCTCTCAAGTGGGTGCAGGGGCCCAAGCACTTGAGCTATCCTTTGCTGCTTTCCCAAGCACATTAGTGGGGAGTTGGATCCAAAGTGGAGCAGCCTGGACATGAATAGGTGGTGGCTTACCACGCTAAGCCATAATGCTGGCCCCAAGCACAATACTATTATCACACTTAAAATGCTAAAGTATTTCCTGTGTATTTGGTTTTTTATTTTTTTAAGATCCATCTATTTATTTGACAGGCAGAGTTAGAGAGGGAGAGACAGAGAGGTCTTCCAAATGCTGATCCTCTCCCCCAAATGGCCACAAAGGCTGGAGCTGGGCCAGTCTGAAGCCAGGAACTTCCTCCGGATCTTCCACATAGGTGCTGGGGTCCAAGCATCCTCTGTTGCTTTCCCAGACCATCAGCAGGGAGTTGGATTGGAAGTGGAGCAGCCGGGAGCCAAACCTGTGCCCACATGAGATGCCAGTGCCTCAGGAGGATGCTCAGCCCACCACACCCCTATGCCCCCTATTTGTATTTCTGACTTAGGAATAGTCTGTGTATGTTGCTATACATGTGTCAATAGAATTGATTTTCTCACAGTGAAAGAAGGCAGGTTAAGTTCATAACTACTTTTTTTTAACTAACACAGTACTACATTGTTTTATGAAATTTTTTTTTCTCATTTATTTTTTAAAAGATTTACTTGTTTGAAAGGGAAAGTGAGAGAGAGATAATCTGTCTGCTGGCTAACAGGCAGAAGCCAGGAGTCAGGAACTCCATCCTGGTCTCCCATATGTATTACAGACCCAAGTATTTGGGCCATCTGCTGTTGCCTTCCCAGGCATATTAGCAGGAAGCTGTCTCTGAAGTAGAGTAGCTGGAATTCAAGCTGGCATTGTGATATGGGATTACATTGTGATATGGCAGCTTAATCCACTGCTCCACAGCAGTGGCCCCTAATTTTCTTATTAAGTTTTTTGCATTCATTTCTTGAACAAAAATGTAACAGTAGTATAAATACAGCAGTTTAGCAGGCCATCAGTGTGATAACAGATTTGAAAGAGTAAGCACTTTCATAACAATATAAGTATTGTCCATAATGGGGGAAAATAAGGTACAGAGGCTACATAGGAGAGGTGTATCTAACCCCACCTGGGATAGATGTTCATGAAAGACCTCTTAGACATACTGGCCTTTGAGCTACTGGACCTAAAAGATTGGACGGGAGTAGCCTGAGGAAGGGGCGAGGGAGACAGATGTTACAAGGCTGGAGAAAATCAGTCAATTTGGGAAATTGTATATAATGTTATAGCTGGAGCCCTTGTTTGCTTTTATTGGGTGAGTGTGGCTAGATAGGCAGGAACTTGGTTTTGAGTGGTTTTTACAAGCCTTGTTAAAAATTTGGACTAAATTACATTGGGAAACAATAGAAAGTTTCTAAACAGTAGAGAAGTTTGCTGTCTGGCTGCTGTGTGTAGAAAATTAATAGCAATTTTACCAAAAGTTTAATTTATTTAAAGTGGATGAACCATGGTTGCAAAATGCATAATAAAACTAGAGAGTCTTTTTAAAGATTTGTTTTATTTATTTGAAAGAGTTACAGAGAGAGGTAGAGTTAGAGAGAGGTCTTCCATCCACTAGTTCACTCCCCATATGGCTGCAGTGGCCGCAGTTGGGCCAGGCTGAAGCCAGAAGTGTCATCCATTTCTCCCACGTGGGTTCATTAGCACCTGCATTAGCAGGGAGCTGGATCAGAAGTGGAGCGGCTGGGACTCATGGGATGCCTGTGCTGCAGGGTAGGATTTTAACCTGCTGCGCCACAGCACTGGCCCCTAAATCTTTTAAAAAAATACTTACATGAAAAGTTTTCTTTGGGCCTGCGCCGCGGCTTACTAGGCTAATCCTCTGCCTGTGGCGCTGGCACTCCAGGTTCTAGTCCCAGCTGGGGCACCGGTTCTGTCCCGGATGCTCCTCTTCCAGTCCAGCTCTCTGCTGTGGCCCGGGAAGGCACTGGAGGATGGCCCATACACATACGTAGTGCTTGGGCCCTGCACCCGCATGGGAGACCAGGAGGAAGCCCCTGGCTCCTGGCTTTGGATCAGTGCAGCGCCGTGGCGGCCATTTGGGGGGTGAACCAACGGAAGGAAGACCTGTCTCTCTCACTGTCTATAACTCTGTCAAAAAAAAATTTTTTTTTCTTTGTAGGTATTTATCCATTTTTAAAATCTTTTTTTAAAAAGTATTGTTTATTTGAAAGAGTTACAGAGAAAGGAAGGGACAGAAAGATCTTCCATCCACTGGGTCACTCCCCAGATGGCTGCAATGACCAGCACTGGGTCAGGCTGAAGCCAAGAGCTTCTTCTGGGTCTCCCACATTTGCGGCAGGGGCCCAGACACTTGGGCCATCTTGTGCTGCTTTTCCCTGGCCATTAGCAGCTGGATTGGAAGTGGATCAACTGGGACATGAACTAGCGCCCATATGGGATGCCAGCATTGCAGGCAGTGGCTTTACCCGCTATGTCACAACACCAGTCTTCACACCAGTCTTTTTTCCATGGCTGGAGAGCTAGCATCATAGCTTAGTTTTATGGAGCCATGTGCCAAGCATTGAGCTAAGAGTTTTACCAAAGGAGAAACTGAAGGGGATGGGGTGGGCGCAGGGTGGTGCTGGTTTAAGAACTTTCCCAAGTTCACACAGGTCAAATGAGAAGAGCAGCAACTTGACTCCAGGCAGCTGTCACCCTGCTCTCCTGTGACCTAGTGAAGACAGACATTAAACCAGTCAACACGTGATCATGTCCACTATTACAATGAACACTGGAAAGGGAAGAACAGGCTGGGTGGAGAAGGAATAACAGAGAAGGGTGGGTGGGAGGGGATTTTGGGAAAGTGTCTGGAAGTACTTTTTAAAGTTTTTTTGAAAAAGATTTCATTTATTTGAAATCCATCCACTGCTTCATGCTTCATGCTTCAGTTGGCTGCAGCAGCCGGGGCTGGGCCAGACTGAAGCCAGGAGCCAGGAACCCCACCCTGGTCTCCCATGCAATTGGCAGGGGCCTAAATACTTGGGCCATCTTCTGCTGCTTTCCCAGGCCCATTAGCAGGATGATTTGATTTTGTTTAAGCTTAGGGAAACTTGTGATCAAAACTTTTTTTTTCCCCCAAAGATTTATTTATTTATTTGAAAGTCAGAGTTACAGAGAAAGAGAGAGAGGTCTTCCATCTGCTGGTTCATTCTGCAAATGGCTGCAATGGCCAGAGCTGCGCCGATCCGAAGCCAGGAGCTTTTTCCAGGTCTTCCACATGGGTGCAGAGGCCCAAGGACTTGCTTGGGCCGTCTTCTACTGCTTTCCCAGGCCATGGCAGAAAGCTGGATGGGAAGTGGAGCAGCCGGGACTCGAACCGGCACCCATATAGGATGCCTGCACTGCAGGCAGCTGCTATACCTGCTGCACCACAGTGCTGGCCCCGATCAAAACTTTCTAGTTATATTTACAATATATCTACACTCTTTTAACTGGTAATTAAAACTGTTGATGAGACTGAACTCTTCAAATGCTGCTGGTTATTACTTTTTTTTTTTTTTTTTGGGGGGGGGACAGGTAGAGTTACAGAGAGAGACAGAGAGAAAGGTCTTTCTTTGCCATTGGTTCACCCTCCAATGGCTGCCGCGGCCGGCGCACTGCGCTGATGCGAAGCTAGGAGCCAGGTGTTTCCTCCTGGTCTCCCATGCGAGTGCAGGGCCCAAGCACTTGGGCCATCCTCCACTGCACTCCTGGGCCACAGCAGAGAGCTGGACTGGAAGAGGAGCAACCGGGACAGAATCTGGCGCCCCAACCGGGACTAGAACCCGGGAAGCCGGTGCCGCAGGTGGAGGATTAGCCTAGTGAGCCACAGTGCCGGCCTGTTACTTTAAATTTATCAATTTATTAAGATTGTAGATCACAGTTACTTTCACAGAAATCTGGTGTTGGCCTCTTCCCCCCACCGCTTACTCCCCCCCCCCCCAATGTTATCAGTGCTTCTCACCTTTGATTATCAGTTATCTAGGTCCATGGTGGACATTTTAAAGACTTGTCTGAAAATGTTTCTTTCAGGGATTACTATTAAATGCAGAGTGCTGGCATTCAAAGATGTTAGCAATTAACTTGATTAAGTCTACACGTAAATGAATTCTGTGTTTTAAAGATTTATTTGTAAGGGAGAGAAATCTTTCACCCACTGGTTCACATCCCAAATGATTCCAGCAGCTGGGGTCTGGAACTCTATCTTGGTCTTCCATGTGGGTGGCAGGGCACTTGGGCCATCTTTCCCGGGTGCTTTAGCAGGGAGCTAGGTTGAAAGTAGAGGAGCCGGGACTTGAACTGGCACTCTGATATGAGATACCGGCATCGCAGGCAGCAGCTTAATTTGCTACAGGTTTTTTTTTTTTTTTTTTGGTCACTGACAGCTTCATTTGCAGCATCCACATATGTACTACCAGTTTTTCTTGTATTTCTTTTTTGCATTTTTAGTTAAGCATCTTCAATCCCTCAGGAGAGTTAAGCAAAAAGTTTAGGTATAGAAATTATTAAATAGAGTAACAGATAATTTTGATGTATCAGTTAAAAGGTGAAATAGTAAGCAGTGAAGAGTGTAAAGAGTATACTGGATTGGCAAAATGGGTTGTAGTCTGGATTTATTAAAGTAGCTGCATGTTCAGGGTAGGTCATGTGGTTGATCTCAGTTTTCTTCTCTCAGATGGAATCAGACTAAACAAGGTATTCCTGATTAGTCCACATATAGACATGTCTCATCAGTAGTTAAAATTCAGGGTAATTTGCCCTTTTCTTCCAGGTTAATAAACATACATAGTTAATCTTCACTAGACTAGTATGAGATACCATCTCTATCTTTTTTAAAAATTATTTATTTGAAAGGTAGAGTCACAGAAAGATCTTCCATCCACTGTTCCATTCCGCAAACAGCCACAGCGGCTGAAGCTGAGCTCATCAAAAACCAGGAGCTTCTTCTGGGTCTCCCACACCAGTGCAGAGATCCAAGCACTTGGGCCATCTTCTACTGCTTTCCCAGGTCATAGCAGAGAGCTGGATCTGAAGTGGAGCAGTTGGGACTAGAACTGACACCCATATAGGATGGCGACACTGCAGGCGGTGGATTCACCTGCTGCACCACAGCACTGGCCCCTCTGTCTCCTTTTTTAAAAGATCTGTTTATTTGAAAGGTAGAAAGAAACAGAACTTCCATCTGCTGGTTCACTCCCCAAATGGCCGCAATGGCTGGGGCTGGGCCAGGCAAAAGCCAGGAGCTTCTTCGGGGTCTCACATATGGGTGCAGGGGCCCAAGTACTTGGGCCATTTTCCTCTCATTTCCCAGGTCATTAATAGGGAGCTGGATTGGAAGTGAAGAGGAACCAGCACTGCAGGCGGAGGCTTAACTCTATTATATCCTCTTTGAATAAGAGGAAATTAGGTTCTGTAGTAGATACTTGGCACCAGTTTAACTTGAGCTGTCTCTGAAGTGATAGTATCTCTTTCATATGCTTCGTATTCTTTTTTGTATGCTTAGTATTCTTTTTGTATGCTAGTGTTTGGCTGGTTGGTAGCAGCTGGATTGCTTTGGGATGGTGCTGGTCAAAGAAAAGACCAAGACAAAAGAGAGTTGGGACTTTCAGCCCCAACCTCAGGGGAAGGTATGAGACCTGTGTGTAAAAATGGGTATAGTTTGAGTCAAGCTGCCTCTTGGTGAAATCGGAGAAGACCCCCTAAAATTTACATTGAAATGTGGCCCCTTAAAGTTCCATAGAAATGCTGTCTGGGGTGCCACATGTGCTACCGGAATTTGGGGTGCCTTACGATTTCACCACAGGCTTATTACTAAATCCTCGATATTAATAAGCCCAAGAGGGTTCTTGACTAATATTTAGAAAAGAATTCTAAATACCGGCACAGATAAACGAGGCAGCATGGTACGTTTTAAGCTTTTATTTAGTGAGAAAGATGCATAGGAGAGTGAGAGCTTTATTTAAGAGAGGGAGGTGAATAGGGGTTCATACCAAGCACCAGGAACCAGCCACCTGGATGAGCATCTGGGCCAGGAAGCCTAGAGCACATGGCCCAAAGGCCAAGCGCCCTGGAGGTGCGGGGCTACAGCAAGCCTCCTCCTTGCAAGAGGCCCAGCTTTTAACCCATTTCCAAAGGGGAGTGGTTAATTAACCTGATTGGCTGGTGGGCACCCAGGTGTGGCCAGGTAGGGGAATGAGGTCACACAGGGGGCGGAGCGAAGGCGTGGTCTTCCAGTCCACAAATCTAATTTTAGCCTGTATGCCTGCCTACTTCATTGGGATACCCACCTCTGCTTCTGATTCAGCATTCCTGCTAATGCGCCAGATGATGGCTCAAGTACTTAGGCCCCTGCCACCCATTTGGGAGACCCAGATGGAGCTCTTGGATCCTGGCTTTGGCCTGACTTTTGGAGCCACTTGGGGAGTAAACCAGCAGATGTAAGATCTCTCTCTCTTCTCTCCTCCTCTCTGCTACTCTGCCTTCAAATAAATGGAATTTTTTTTTTTTTTTAAAGATAGGGGCCATTGTTGTGGCATAGTGGATTAAGCTGCTACCTGTGATGCCAGTGTCCCATAAGGGTGCCAATTCAAGTCCCAGCTGCTCCACTTCCGATCCAGCTCCCTTGCTAATGCACCTGGGAAAACAGCCTAAAGTGGCCATAGTGCTTGGACCCCTGTACTCAGGTGGGAGACTGGGAAGAAGCTTCTAGCTTCAGCCTGGCCCAGCCCTAGCTGTTGTGACCATTTTGGGGGGTGAACTAGTGCATGGAAGATCTGTCTGTCTGTCTGTCTCTCTCTCTCTAACTCTGCCTTTCAGATAAGTAAATCTTTTTTTAAAAAATTTGATAGTAGAAAATACTGTTAACTGTGTCAGACCCACACATCTTTCCTTGTATTAAAATAGAAGAGTGTGAAAGTCACTAATTTACCTAATTAGTATGAGTGTAGTTCAACAAGTGAAATTGTCTTTATATTTAACTTGGTTGAAAGATGGATATTTCAAGAAATGAGAAAATAATTACTTGGGCATCTTTTTACAATATGAAGTTAAGTATTTCTTTGTTTTTTCCTTTCTAGGTTTGTAAATATTACCTCTGTGGTTTTTGTCCTGCGGAATTGTTCACAAATACTCGTTCTGATCTTGGTAAGTAAATTTTCCTTATAACTGTCATCATTTTGTGATTTTTTTTTTAAGAAAATGGTTCTTTATAATTCTGAAAAGCTCTTAAAGATTGCTAAGTAATTTCTTATTGGCTTGCTTACTTGAATTTTAATGTTAGTCTGGTTAAATATGGTTTAATTAAACATACATGTCTATTTCCACTCCCTCTCAAAACCACACTAAAATGAAAAACTTTTTAAATGATGTAAATGGAAGAGGCGATAATGTTAGAGATGTCAGCAAATTTTTGGAAGATGACAAGTGGATGGAGAAGTAGCAGCAAACTCAACAGAGCAGAGAAACCTGTATCCTAAAAGCCTGCAGAAGGGGATGCTTAACAGAAGCAAGTGTTTGATCAGCAGAACCTTGGACAGGCTCAGGATTTGGAAGCACCAGGTACCACAAAAGGCAGGGTTGAGTAATGGGGCTGAGAATGAGTGTCGGCCTTGACACTATTGACCTTTTTGAAACTGTTTTTGGGGAGGCTGTTCTCTAATATTATAGGATGTTAAGCAGCATCCTTGGCCTCTGCCTGCTAGATGGATGCCAGTAGCACCTTCTAGTTGGGACAGACAAAAATGTCTTCAGGCATTGCTAAGTGTCCTCTGGGAAACAAAATTGCCCCTGGTAGAGAGTCATTAGTTTAGGTGGTCCTGTGCGTCTCTTGATCCTGCCTTTCCTTCCCTATGCCCCAGGAGAACAGAGGGTTATTTTCTGGAGAAATCAACCCTGAGACACTCTGGTTATATGAACCATGAAATGCAACAAATAATTGAGGATTTTCTCAATTCTTTCAAGGATGATACAGAGCTAGTATCATCATAGATATGTTAAGCGTTATCATTAATTTATTATACACAGTGCCTGCCTTAGAGCATGAAGAACACATTAGGGCTGAAAGAGTTTAGATTTGGAGATCCCAGACCAGAGCACAGGGCAGTAGTGAGTATAAGTGAGATTGTAAAAAAGATTAAATGAATCTGTATTCTTAATAGTGGGGTTTTCCTCTGCCCTATTCCTGGAAGGATACAGCCAGATGTTTTTCCCCAGGTAGAAGAGGATTCTTCCCTAGAGAAAGTGAACAGTTCCAGAGAAGTGATCTCTACAGGTACTGATCCTTGAAGTATCTCCTTAAAGAATTATTGCCTAACTTTCCTGTGCTAAAGCCCGTTAGTTGACAAACACTGCTTATGCATAACAGGTTAGTCAGATTTTGGAAGTGTCTATTAATCAATTGCCTGCCAAGGAACACCAGCCAGACACTGAAAAAAAAACCTTCCACATGAAGTAGAGGCAAGGGGTGGATAATTTAAAGGAATTAGAGATTATGAGAGAAGCAGAAGAATTTTTTCTTCAAATCTTAACTAAATGTAGTATCTTCAGAGAAATAAGGAAAAAAATAGAGGAAATTTGCTGGAATGTTGGACAGACATTAAAAATTTTAAAAAGTTGTAAATCAGTCCAATACTTGAGTAATAGTTTCATAAAATGGGGAGGAGATTCACAAAGAAATAACATTTAAAAAAATTTGGAATACTGAATGACATCTCCAGGTTGAGTGAGTCCTTCAAATGATCGGCACATAGATGAAAAAGGTTTACATTCTGAGGCACATCTTTGTGAACTTTCAGAAGGCACGAGAATTATGTAGACCATAGGATTGTGAATCAGAATGGCCTGTCAGTGATGAGCTTGATCTAATTGTGGAACACTGTCTTGTTCCTGAGCTGAATGTGGGAGACTGGCTTATCTTTGATAACATGGGAGCAGACTCCTTCCACGAACCGTCTGCTTTTAATGATTTTCAGAGGCCAGCTATTTATTACATGATGTCATTCAGTGATTGGTATGAGATGCAAGATTCTGGAATTACTTCAGACACAATGATAAAGAACTTCTTTGTGCCTTCTTGCATTCAGCTGAGCCAAGAAGACAGCTTTCCTACTGAAGCTTAAACAGGCACTAACGCTTCTTTAGATCTGAAGTTGCAGGTTAAGCTTGTCTGGTCTACATTCCAGTGTGGGGGGGGAAATTCAAACAATCTTATTTGTGAATTATCTTGGAAACAAAAATGATTAGTAATAGCCAATTGGGACCAGACAAAATCAGTTTTCATCTATAATTCATTGGGGGTAATGGGAGATTTAGATAATGTATCCAGATTTAAACTTACCAGTTTGTTCTACCCCTTAAGCGTTTAAAATAAAATATGCAACAAAATGGATGACTTAGCGGAGATGGAAGCCCATTAATTGGGTTCCCTATTAAACCGTTTACATACAAGTAAAAGAAAAAAAAAAAAGAAAAAAAAACCAACAACAACTTAGGAAGCCTGAAGACATCGGAGAAACACCTCAGGTTCTGAGTAAAAGTACATTTTTGGGGAGGTGTTGTGGCATAGCAGGTAAAGCCACTGCCTGCATTGCCAGCATTCCATATGGGCATCAGTTCCCAGCTGTTCCACTTCAGATCCAGCACCTGCTAATGGCCTGGGAAAAGCAGGGCACGATGGCCCAATTGGTTAGACTCTTGCCACCCACATGGGAGACTCGGATGAAGCTCTTGGCTCATGTGGCCCAGCCCTGAACGCTGTGGCCATTTGGCGAGTGAACCAGCAAATGGAACATCTCTGTCTCTCCTTCTTTCTCTGTAACTCTGGCTTTCAAATCTTTGAAAAAGAAATTACATTTTTGTTACTAGCTAAACATCAAAGTGTAAAGGTAAAAAGTATCTCCTATGGACCTTTTCTAAGTAAACTTCCCCAAAACATTTGTGTAAACAAAGAAGAATAAGAGCAAAACTAGAGTTAGTGAACTGTATCCAGTACAGAACAGAAAAGGAATTCTTCCAGATGATGATTTTAGTGAGCTTAGAAAATTGAGGTAGTCAAAGATAAGCATCCCAGATTGAAGTGAAACAGATGGAAGAAAATGAAATGATTATCTGATATATTTTGAAGCTTAAGAGAAACTTAGAGATAGTTTTATCACTGAGCTAAAGTGTTTGAGAAGAATTTGGAAGTAGATACATAGAAAACTAAGCTATTAAAAAAATTCCAAGAAAAATATAATGCATCTTTTGTTTAGACTGACAGTGAACAACATTGACATAGTCAAAATACAAACCTGAAATTTTGCTGAACAATAGATTGATAAACCAAGAAAAGTAAGCATACAAATTATATTATAAATATGGAAGTAAATTTCAGAAATAGCTGAAAGAGTCAAAATTGGTTGCTTTTTAGAGATGAGAAGGAGTAGGACTACTAGTGTGCTCGTCTTGCCTTGTTTGACTTTATGTGCAAGTATTTGAAAATAATAAAATGGCTATGGTGGTTTGAACCAGAGATCTACTCCATCAGAGTTTTCTTTGATAGCAGTAAGAAGCAGTTTCTTTTCTTCTCATGTCTGCCATCCCTTCCTTTCTTCTGTTCCTATTACTGAACTGGGAGACCCAGGAGACCAATTTCCATGTGGTATTTGGGCATAATGCTTCATGGTTTAGTAGGGTCAACTTAGGTATCTACAGACTACTCAGTGATCAAAGGATCATTTTCCTTTTTAAAAATATTTTGGTCAAGAGAAAACGTTGTTAATATTAAATAATTGATACATTCACATATATATACCATATTTTTTCCAGGTCCTTGTGAAAAAATTCATGATGAAAATCTACGAAAACAGTAAGTTGTTGAGTTGTTTTCCTAATCATTATTTAGTTTAAAAGAAATATGGATTAAAGAGATAATTTGGCCGGCGCCGTGGCTTAACAGGCTAATCCTCCGCCTTGCGGCGCTGGCACACCGGGTTCTAGTCCCGGTTGGGGCGCCGGATTCTATCCCGGTTGCCCCTCTTCCAGGCCAGCTCTCTGCTATGGCCCGGGAAGGCAGTGGAGGATGGCCCAAGTGCTTGGGCCCTGCACCCGCATGGGAGACCAGGAGAAGCACCTGGCTCCTGGCTTCGGATCAGCGAGATGCACCAGCTGCAGCGGCCATTGTGGGGTGAACCAACGGCAAAAGGAAGACCTTTCTCTCTGTCTCTCTCTCACTGTCCACTCTGTCTGTAAAAAAAAAAAAAAAACTTAATATGAATATATAATAGAGGTCTGAACACTGGGAGTAGGAATAAAGCTATGTGACTTTAATAATGATACTAGCCATCATCTGAGTGCATATCATATGCCAAGCTTTTTTTTTTCCCCCTCCCCTTTCACACATTTGGTTTTTAGCGGCTCCAGGTTTATAGATGAGACTGGTCCAGAGTCACAGATCCAGTATGGTGGCAGAGGTGGCTGTCGTACCGCTGTGTAAAGCCTGTGCTCTTAGCCAAACAATGAAGTACACTGCCTTCCCTTCACTAGGATGAAGGACAATCAGCAGTTCATTCCATATGCACCAGTTTTTGTTCATCAGCCTAAAAACAAGTCCTTGCGACTAGTTAGAATATGTGAGCTATAATGGATGAATTCTTGGAAAGTTGTGTGTGTTTATTTTCTTTTTATCAGGTATGAGAAGAGTTCTCGTTTTATGAAAGTTGGCTATGAGAGAGATTTTTTGCGATATTTACAGAGCTTACTTGCAGAAGTAGAACGAAGAATTCGACGAGGCCATGCTCGTTTGGCCTTATCTCAAAACCAGCAGTCTTCTGGGGTAAGTAAGTGTAAAATGGATTTAGTCTCTGTAAGCGACCTGTGTTCTCTGGAGGCCCAGTGACCTCCCTTGTTCATTACTTTACTCTTTTACAATGATATCAAATTTCTTTTAGCTTTTATTAGGATGTTTGGTATCATAAGGCCTTTTCTCTTTAAAAAGCAGTAACTGGTGATATATGACTAGCAGAATTTGAAGATAATTGAGTTACTATCCTTGGGATTAAACATTTTAATTATTAAATGTAAATGTTATGTATGATATATGAGAATCTGGATATTTAATTTTGGTTTCTCCTGTTTTTTGTTGTTGTTGATAGTATGTTTATTATCTTCAACAGGCAGCTGGCCCAACAGGTAAAAATGAAGAAAAAATTCAGGTTCTAACAGACAAAATTGATGTGCTCCTGCAGCAGGTGAGAATGGTGCACATTGATGTCCGAAAATACTTGGAATAGAGACTTACCACTGAAGACATGGATGGCAAAAAACATGGAAAGATGCTCAATACTATTAGTTCATAATGCCCCCTCCCCTGAAAAAAAAAGCCCTACATGGAAACAACACAAATGTTCATTCACAGGGGAATGAGTCATTAAATTATGTATCTATAAGGTGGAGTGTTACTCAGTAATAAAAAGTAAATACATAAAACAGTATGAATGAATTTTAGACTTAGTGAAAGAAGCTAGACCAAAAAATGAATATTGTGTAACTCCACTTATATAAAATTTGAGAAAATTAAAACTAATCTATAGTGACAGAAAGCAGATGGGTGGTTCCTTAGGAATATGTATGAGAATGAGGGTGGAGTAGATACTTAAATCCAGGCAGGAGAGAGACCTCTTCGGATGGTGAAAATGTTCATTATCTAGATGGCTGTGATGATTTTATTATGGTTGTATCCATTGGTACAGAGTTGAATTACGCACCCTAAAAATGCTCATTTTATTGTATGTCAGTTATACGTAGAATTATTTAAAAATCTTAGGATTCAATAAATGAAGCAAAACCAAACCTAAATCGTGAAGCTTGGGGAATAAAGAAAATACTAGAGTACTTCAGAAAGTTGATGGGAAAATGGAATTAAAAGATGATGTGGGCCAGCACCGTGGCTCACTCAGTTAATCCTCCGCCTGTGGCGCTGGCATCCTATATGGGCACCGGATTCTAGTCCTGGTTGCTCCTTTTCCAGTCTAGCTCTCTGCTGTGGCCCGGGAGGGCAGTGGAGGATGGCCCAAGTGCTTTGGGCCCCTGCACCCACATGGGAGACCAGGAGGAAGCACCTGGCTCCTGGCTTCGGATTGGTGCAGTGCTGGCCATGGCGGCCATCTGGGGTGTGAACCAATGGAAGGAAGACCTTTTTCTCTCTCTCTTTCTATTACTCTGTCAGGTAAATTAAAAAAAAAAAAAAGTGTATTTTCCATGAAATTTTTTAAAAGATTATTTATTTGAAAGAGTTAGAGAAGGGGAAAGACAGTTCTTCCATCCACTGGTTCACTCTCAAATGGTTGCAGTGGCCAGGGCTAGGTCAGGCCAAAACCAGGAGCTTCATCTGAGCCTCCCACATGGGTTGTAGGGGTCCCAACGTTTGGGCCATCTTCTGCTTTCCCAGGACATTAACAGGAAGCTGGACTGGAAGTGGAGCAGTTGGGACACGAACCAGCATCTGTGTGGGATGCCAGTATTACAGGCAGTGCTTTACCCAGCACATTACAACACCAGCCCCTTCATTGAATGTTTTGAAATCCATGTTTAGAACGGAGTCTTTTTTTTTTTTTAAAGGGGTGTGTGTGTTTGTGTTTAATTTTTTTTAATTTTAAAGGCAGTTACAGAGAGGTAGAGAAAGAAAGAAATGTCTTCTATCTGCTGGTCCACTCTCCAAATGGCTACAGTGGCCAGAGCTGGGCCAATCCAAAACCAGAAGCCTGGAGCTTCATCTGGGTCTCCATGGATGCAGGGGTCCAAGGATTTGGAGCATCCTCCCCTGCTTTCCCAGGCACACTAGCAGGGAGCTGGATTGAAAGTGAGCAGCCAGGCTTAAACTGGTGCCCATGTGGGATGCCAGCATTGTGGGTGGTGACTTTATCCGCTGTACCACAGTGCTGGCCCCAAAAAGGAGTCTTGACTGTTTTTTCCCTCTGGCTTTTCTAGATTGAAGAATTAGGATCTGAAGGAAAGGTAGAAGAAGCCCAGGGAATGATGAAATTGGTTGAACAGCTAAAAGAAGAGAGAGAATTGCTTAGATCTACAACCTCGGTGAGTGACAACCTTCTTATACATTACTCAGGTGTTTGCTGTGAATTACTTAGGACCTATTCATATTTCATAACTTTAGAAAACAGTTTTCTGATGTCCCAAATTCAGATCCAGCCAACTTTTTCTTAAAGGGCCATATAGTGGATAGTTCAGGTTTGCAGGCCACACAGTCTCTGGAGGCTATTAAACCCATCCATGTCTTTATGTCGTGAAAGTAACCTCAGACAACATATGAACAAATAGATGTGACTGTATTCCAGTGAAATTTTATTTACGAAAATAGGCTCTGGATACTGACTGAAGAACCTGTGCCTTAATCAAGCTTGTTCGAGTCTGAGTTTCATTTTCAGTTATTGAAAATTTTTATTTTCATTAAATGGCAGCGCAACACAGATAGATCTCCCATCTGCTGGTTCACTCTGCAGTGCCTGCAACAGCCAGGGCTGCGCTAGGCCAGACCTTGAGCCCAGAACTCCATCCACTTCCATATGAGTGGCAGGAACACAAGTGCTTGGGCCATCACCTGCTGCCAGGCACTTTAGCAGGAAGTTCGGTTGGAAGTGGAGGAGCCAGAGCTTGAGCCAGAGCTTGAACCAGTGCTCTGATAGAGAATGCAGATATCCATCCTGAGTTGTGTCATAACCTCTATGCCACAATGCCTACCCTGTATTTTCATTTTTGTTAAAAATGCTCAGTACATGTTGGTTAAAATTTGACACTCTTTAAAAATATCTTCTACCTTCTTTCTTTTAATTCAGGAATTAAAAATATTCAAAAATATATATATTTTAGATTTCTTATTGGTCATTGGTTTCCAAGTACTGAGTAAGGGTTCAGATTATACTCAGTGAATTCAGTTCCTTAATGATTTTTGAATATAGATACCATACCTGTTGAATCTAAGCGAGAAATGAATTTAGACTAAAATAGCTTTCTAAAAGGTAGTAAGTTTTCAAGGTGATGTGGGCGGTCAGTAAAGTTGAGCAATGGGTCTCATCACTGGATGATATGTCAAGTTGGTTGTTCTTGCTGTATTTACCTCTCCAAAAGCTGACCAGTATTATGGCTTTAGAGAATGGAAAATGGTGATCGCACATACACTAGACATCTGTTCTGAGTGTTAAGTTTTTGGGGGGTTTGTTCTTTTTTCCTCAGATACCCTTATAAACTGACTTATCATTTCAGACAATTGAAAGTTTTGCTGCCCAAGAAAAACAAATGGAAGTTTGTGAAGTGTGTGGAGCTTTTTTGATAGTAGGAGATGCCCAGTCCCGAGTAGATGACCATTTGATGGGAAAACAGCACATGGGCTACGCCAAAATAAAAGCTACTGTAGAAGAATTAAAAGTAAGTTTTTAAATAACTATATTTTGGTAAAACATGGAGATGTAAGCTTCTTGGTATTTTGCCAATGTATATAATTACTTGAAGCAGTGATAATCCCCATGAAATTCTGCTACTCACCAAACTATCAAAGTGCTTTCTTCAAAATATTTGAAATTTGGGGAGAAGATTCTTGAGGATTTAGTTAAGTAATGATATCATATTTGTATAGTTGGTATCAGATTTTCTATATTTCCCTTAAGCAGGGGTGGGGAAAGTCCCACCAGTGTAAGGTCCACAAAACCATTTGCTCTGGCTCTGCCAGGGCAGCTACAGGTAGGATTTGAAATTCAGTAAATCTATAGCAGGCTAATTTTTTTGAAGTGATACTGTAGCTTCAGAGCTGCACTTTTTTTTTTTTTTTTTTTTTTAATTATTTGAGGGGCGGGGGTTGGGGGTGTTCTTCCATCCACTAGGTCACTCAGCTGCAATGGCCAGAGCTGCACTGATCAGGAGCCAGGAGTTTCTGGGTCTCCCACAGGGTGCAGGGTCCAAGCACTTGGGCCATCTTCTGCTTTCTAGGCCATATCAAGAGCTGGATCAGAAGTGGAGCAGCTGAGACTCAAACCCGGCGCCCATATGGGATGCTGATGCTGCAGGTGGTAGCTTTACCCATGATACCACAGTGCTGGCCCCAGGAAGCTAATTTTTCAGTTAATATGTTGTATGGCCTGCAAATGATGTGATATAAATAACCAAATGGCCCTCTGCAGCAAAAGCTTTCCCCACCCCTGCCTTAAAGGCACCGAATTTCATAAATTGGCATACAAATTGCTTCATTGTATCATGGTTTGACAGTGTCCTTAAGGTTATAGTTACAAGAATCCAACTCAATTTACTTAGGAAAAGTTAAGAAAAAGAACCGAAGAACCTGATCGTGATGAACGCCTTAAAAAGGAGAAACAAGAAAGAGAAGAGAGAGAGAAAGAGCGGGAGAGAGAAAGAGAAGAAAGAGAAAGAAAAAGACGAAGAGAAGAGGAAGAGAGAGAGAAAGAAAGGGCTCGTGACAGAGAAAGAAGAAAGAGAAGTCGTTCAAGAAGTAGGCACTCAAGCCGCACTTCTGACCGAAGATGTAGCAGGTCTCGGGACCACAAAAGATCACGAAGTAGAGAAAGAAGGCGAAGCAGGTACATGTAGCACATGCGACAATATCCTGCGCATCATAAATAGGCAATAAACCCTTAGAATGGTGTACTTGGGAAGCTCTAAGTCTAGGAATTCCTCCACTTTTGATGGTGTCATGTCCTGATAAACCCATCATCTTAAGTTGAAAATACTGTACATTGATAATGCATTTAATTACTGTAACCTACTGGACATCATAGTTTAGCAACACAGTTCACTAGAGAGTGTTGGCTGATTTTGGTGAGTCTTGTACCATGTATCACTGACTCGGGAAGAGATCAGAATTCAAAACAGGGTTTCTACTAAGCACAAAGCACTTTCATGCCAGTGTAAAATTGATCTATGATAAGTTGAGGACTGTATCCTTAAGTGCTAGGATAGATTATGAGAGGTAAGTCAGTGATTGGTTCCATCTTCAGGGAAGTTTGCTATTTTGTACTTAAGAGGTTTTACACAAATCTTTTTAGGAAGTCATCATACCAGATGGCCTCTTAAAATGCTCCTTTTCTCACTGATTATAAGAAGACTTAAAAAGAAGTCAGTTTTACTGTTTTAAGTTTTGCTTAATCTTGTTAATTGTTCAACAGTCCTTCTGCAAGGACTTTCTGTGTTGTAATACCTGCTGAAGTTGTTTTCTTTTTTGGTTAAATTAAGAAGTAGAGATCGACGAAGAAGCAGAAGCCACGACAGATCAGAAAGAAAACATAGATCTCGCAGCCGGGATCGAAGGAGGTCAAAAAGCCGGGATCGAAAGTCATATAAGCACAGGAGCAAAAGTCGGGACAGAGAACAAGATACAAAATCCAAGGATAAAGGTTAGTTTATAGAGAATTCAGTTCATTAAGAGACTGTTTTCATACCCTTATCTCCCCACTGACGTTTTTTTTCCTTTTTCCAAGGTAATTTATTTGAAAGGCAGAGTTACAGAGAAGCAGAGGCAGAGATATCTTCATCTGCTGGTTCACTCCCCAAATGGCCACAATGGCTAGAGCTGAGCCAGGTTGGAGCCAGGAGCTTCTCACATGGCTGCAGGGACCCAAATACTTAGGCCATCTTCCCGTTTTCCCAGGCACATCAGCAGGGAGCTGGATGGGAAGTGGAGCAGCCAGAACACAAATCAGTGCCCATATGTAATACCAGTATCACAGGGAATGGCTTTACCTGTCATGCCACAGCACTGCCCCCCACCACCCTTTTCTCCAGACCCAGCCAGAGTTTGGTTTCCAGCTGTACTTTTCCTCTTTTTTTTTTTTTTTTTTTACTTTTTTTTTTTTTATTTTTGACAGGCAGAGTGGACAGTGAGAGAGAGACAGAGAGAAAGGTCTTCCTTTTGCCGTTGGTTCACCCTCCAATGGCCGCCGCGGTAGCGCGCTGCGGCCGGCGCACCGCGCTGATCCGATGGCAGGAGCCAGGTGCTTCTCCTGGTCTCCCATGGGGTGCAGGGCCCAAACACTTGGGCCATCCTCCACTGCACTCCCTGGCCACAGCAGAGAGCTGGCCTGGAAGAGGGGCAACCGGGACAGGACCGGTGCCCCGACCGGGACTAGAACCCGGTGTGCCGGCGCCGCAAGGCGGAGGATTAGCCTAGTGAGCCGCGGCGCCGGCCCTTTTCCTCTTTTTTTAAAAATTTTATTTATTTATTTATTTTTTTGACAGGCAGAGTGGACAGTAGAGGGAGACAGAGAGAAAGGTCTTCCTTTTTGCCGTTGGTTCACCCTCCAATGGCCGCCGCGGTAGGCGCGCTATGGCCGGCGCAACGTGCTGATCCGATGGCAGGAGCCAGGTGCTTCTCCTGGTCTCCCATGGGGTGCAGGGCCCCAGAACTTGGGCCATCCTCCACTGCACTCCCTGGCCACAGCAGAGAGCTGGCCTGGAAGAGAGGCATCGGGGACAGGATTGGTGCCCCGACCGGGACTAGAACCCGGTGTGCCGGCGCTGCAAGGTTGAGGATTAGCCTGTTAAGCCACGGCACCGGCCTGTACTTTTCCTCTTCAAAGGACCATCCACCATTCAGTAGGAGACTAGTGTACTTTTCCACCATTCCTGCTTTGATTTCTGAGAATGGGAGTTGACTTAGTGTTCCCTTAGAACATATTAAAAACTACATCCTTCAGTTGGTAACCAAAGATTTTTCCATCTAGATTCTTCCAGGCATTCTGTTTCCTTTCAGGGTTATTAGATTGTGGAATTTTTACCTTAGTAATTGGCTATTTTTTTTTTTTAAATTCTTGGAGATGTTTTATAATATGTCATGCAAAGTAAATGTACATTGTTCGTTGCATTGATCTTCATCTACAGCATTCACTTAGTAACTAATGAGTTCTTCGAAGTTGAATACCTTACATGTGTAAGGTATTACCATACCCTTTTCCTTTGGTTTTACTGTGCTTTTAGCACAATAAATAAGACTTTGTTTTTGACATGTTTTCACAATAGTAGTTTCATATTTTAGCTTTGCCTTTATTGAACAATAATTATTTCTTCGTCAGGGTTTTCTGTCTGTCTTTTCTTTGGATTCTTTAAGCATCTTCCATTTTATACTGACCAGACTTGGGCTTTGCATGGTTTTAAGAATGCAAGAAAGGACCTGCTTGTAATGTTCTCAGCTTTGCTTGTTCCATCCCATCCTGCCTACCTGTGTTTGTGTTTGATCTCCAACATTAAACACATATTGCCTTTTGAGTTTATTATACTGGTTTTATATTTTTTATAGCTGTCCTGTTTTGTTAGATTTAAGGTTTATGTTATACTGAGTTGGAGAACTAGCAGCAGAAACAATGGATGTGTTTTTTGGCTTCTGCTTTTCTTTTCCCTTTCTAGGTACAAACTCTGTTTTTTTTAATTAAGATTTATTTATTTGAGAGGCAGAGAGAGAGAGAGAGGTCTTCATCTGAGGTTCACTCCCCAAATGGCCACAACGGCTGAAACTGGGCAGATCTGAAGCCAGGAGCTTCTTATGGGTCTCTAATTTGGGTGCAGAGGCTCAAAGACTTGGACTGTCTTCCACTGCTTTCCCAGGCACAATAGTGGGGAACTGAATCAGAAGTGGAGCAGCCAGGACTCGAACCAGTGCCCATGTGGCGCTATGCCACAGTGCTGGCCTGGCAACCTCTGTTTTTAAAGTATTTAACATATATTGCCCTTTTCTATAAGATGAAACAAACATTAAAATAAGAATGAGGACAATATTTTTAAACTTCTGTTAGGAGATGTAGAGATTGCTTCTGTGGGCCAGTGCTGTGGCATAGGGGGCTAAGCCTCTGCCTGTGGCGCTAACATCCCATATGGGCCCCGGTTCGTGTACCGGCTGCTCCTCTTCTCATCCAGCTCTCTGCTATGGCCTGGTAGAAAATGGCCCAACTGCTTTGGCCCTTGTACCCACATGGGAGACCCAGAAGAGGCTCCTGGCTTTGGATTGGCTGAGCTCCGTTCCAGCTGTTGTGGCCATTTTGGAACCAGTGAACCAGCGGATGGGAGACCTGTCTGTCTATCCCTCCCTCTCTCTGTAACTATCTCTTAAGTAAATAAATCTTTTTAAAAAATTGCTTCTGTGGTTCCAAAGGTAATTGCTTCAAAGGGTTAACTGACGTTACATTAGTTTTCAGAAAGTTTTATCAAGTTTTTGTATGATTTTCTGCATATTTTTGGGGTGAGCTGCCAACTCTTATGAGCTAGGTAAAGGATATCAGAGATCAAATTAATCCCTTCTGTTTTGAGAAGTTTCTTAATCCTGTATTCCTTTTGCTCTCTTCTGAATCCGCATTTGTGCCACTTAAAATAGTTTAGTTGCTTCTTTAGGAACAAAAGTAGTTAGACTTCATCAGGGCTGTCTTGAATGGAGTTGAGTTAAATTTTGGGATCTCTTTTAGAAGTGGTAAGATTTGTTGGCATTTGAGAATGACATGTAGCATCTGTGCATTCCTAAATACATAAATGACTGAAGTTTGGTCTTGGGAGCCCTGGTCTGAGTAGTAGCAGGCATCTGATAATGGCAATTTTAAGAGCAAGGCACTATAGGTACTGTGATAGAAGCAGTTTTTCTAATTCAACAAATTAAAAATGGTTTCTCACACAAAGCTATCTTAACTGCCAGTGTAGTTTGCTTTCTTTGTTGAGAAAGTTTCCTTTCTCATTCCATAATACTTAAATCCTCCACAGATTTTGGATAGCCTTAGGCCTATTAAGGTGTACCATATTTATGTAGGGGCAGAAGATAAGATTATTGGACTGACTAGTCCTCCACGGGGCAGCAGAACTTCCTCTTTGAAGCTACCTTGTACCAGATAAGCCTGTAAGACACAAAGGGAGGACTTTCCCACAAGGTCAGTTAGAGCATACTGTACTGGCATAGTTTCCACTACCAGACAGACTTGAAGCAAGCCTTGCAATTAACTATGTGGACATTGCTTTTTGTATTTTGCAAAGTGTTAAGGACTGAATGTGCCTCATTCACATAAGATTCTGGTTTTTTTGTTGTTGTTGTTTTGTTTTAATTATTTGAAAAAGTTGCAGAGGCAGAGAGAGCTCCTGTCCACTGGTTCACTCCCCAAATAGCTGCAACAGCCAGAGCTGGGCTGATCTGAAACCAGGAGCCAGGAGCTTCCTCTGGGTCTCCCATGTGGGTGCAGGGGCCCAAGGACTTGGGCTGTCTTCTGTTTTCCCAGGCCATAGCAGAGATCTGGATTGGAAGTTGGAGCAGCTGGGATGTCAGCACTGTAGGCGGTGGCTTTACCTGCCATGCCACAGCACCGGCCCTTTTGTTTGTTCGTTTTTAAAGATTTATTTATTTGAAAGCAGAGTTAAAGAGAGGGGTGGTGGAGAGAGTTCTGTCTTCTCGTTCACTCCCTAAATGGCAGCAATGGCCAGGGCTGGGCCAGCCCAAAGCCAGGAGCCAGGAACTTCATCTGGATCTCCCATGTGGGTGCAGGAGCCCAAGCAATTGGGCTGTCTTCCACCACTATCCCAGGTGCTGCATTTGTAGGGAGCTGAATTGGAAGTGGAATAGCCAGGACCCAGCAGTGCCCATATGGGATGATGACATTGCAGGTGGAGGCTTAACCTTCTATGCCACAGTGCCAGCCCCAGATCCTCAGTTCTTAACATTTCTATGGTGCACCTATATGCTATGTTTTGTTTCCATTTCCCTCTCTCTAAGTTATTTGGTGTTAGGTCTTAATAATTTTGATTACAGTTTCAGGAGAGGCTTCTGCTTCTCAAAGTTTTTTTTTTTTTTTTTTTTTTTTTTCTTTTCACCTTAGGAACTACTAAACTATACCAGCTATTAGTTTTAAGGGAGAAAATAATGTTTCTAGCACGTTTCTAGATTGCTTAACATTGCAGATCTCCTGTTAGGGGAGTGATTGGAAGTGTAAAAACTGGAATATTTGTACTCCATCTAGTACTTTTGCTTCTAGCCTGAAGTTTCACTCTTCCAAAGAAAATAGAAGAAAAAGTTGAAACTAAAGTTCTTTATTTGCAGTTGAGTTGAATATCATTTTCCCCTTTTGGAAAAACAACTTTCAGATGCATAAATTTTGTAGCAAAGCCCAGAAGTTAATTGCTTAGATTAGGATTTTAGATGCATTTTCTTGCATTAAGCTTGTCTGTATTTTTTATGATGTATTATACATACATAATGTATAATTATATGTTTATATTAAACATGCTTTTTAAACATTTACCTTTTAGGGTTGCTGTTTTTACCCTTCTAATTTAAATAATTTGACCTCATGCTTCTGATGTTCTGTACCCAAAATTATACTTAAAGTTCAGATTCAGCAGTGCAAAAGGAATTGCTCCCTATTTTACCTTTTGCTTCCTTTAATCCTCCTCTGTAAATAAAAAATGTTATCACTTTGGTAAATTCATCAAACTGTGTTACAATCTGTGGAAGATGATTGTTTTTCACCTCTCAATTGTTTGATCTTTTAGACTCATGTATTGATGGTAATTAACTTTAAAATCCATTATCAATGTCTTTTATGGCAGAAAAGAGGGGATCTGATGATAAAAAAAGCGTGAAGTCCAGTAGTCGAGAAAAACAGAGCGAAGAGACAAACACTGATTCGAAGGAAAGTGATACTAAGAATGAGGTCAATGGGACCAGTGAAGACATTAAATCTGAAGGTGACACTCAGTCCAATTAAAACTGATCTGATAAGACCTCAGATCAGACAGAGGTAAGTGTATTGTTTCTCACTTTGATTAGGGCTTTTTGTTACTGTTTGACAGTGCAGCGTAAGTATGCACAGATGAAGATGGAACTAAGCCGAGTAAGAAGACATACAAAAGCATCTTCTGAAGGAAAAGACAGTGTAGTCCTGCAAAACATTTTGAGGTACATTGTTTTGTCTCAGCTATTTTGTAGCAGACTCGTGCCCCCCATTAGTGTGCCTCTTTGGAAACTATTCCCCACATTTGTAATATGGTCACCATTGAAAAGTTAATTATCCTTTTTTTTTTTTTTTAGGGATTTTGCTGTCATTTCTTTTTTTTAAATGAAAAGGTTGAACTGTTTTTTTTTTTTTTTTTCTTTTTGGTATTAAGTCCATCTTGTGTTGGTACATTGGCAGAGACATATGCTTTAAAAACTTAAATATTTCTGAGGCACATGTTGGACTACTTTGTTTTAATTAAACTGCTAGTATTTCTTTGTCAAGGATGTTTCTAGTTTTTTGCTTTATTGCCTTGCATTCTAATGCAGTTTGTTCTGTAACTCGAGAGCCAGTAGCATTGGATTGATGGAAGTGTAGGGTTTATGAATTATTGCAGCTGACTACCATACCTCACACAGCGTTGGTGTTGTGAGCGGCCCATGAAAAGCCAATTTAAAAATCAAGGATTCAGTCAAACTAAGCAGGTACTCATGCCAGGTACTCCTTTCTCTACCCACATCCATGTTTGAATGCTATTGCCTGTGATCTTTACGCTTAACTGTTGTGTATCTTTTTTGTTCTTTACAAGAAGCGCAGAGGGGTTTTTTTGTGTATTGCGTGAAAATTTTAAAAAGTTAAATGTTAACAGAATGGAATTTTTTTTCAACTGTATGTAGGGATGCAGTGGTGCCCAGAATTAGATATCTTTAAAGAATTTTAAATACAATATACACTTCATATTATTCGCCTTACATTCAATGCAATTCTCAAGTCTTTCAGAGGTATGTGTTTAATATTTCCTACTGTGTAGGAGAATTTGCAGTCAGCCATAGGTAAATAGGAATAGTCACTGGCTGATAACATTTAAAGCAGTGGTGAATAGCAAGAACAGATACCTTCAGTCTGATACGCAAAAAACTGATGAACTTTATGGAACGAATTTGGGTTTTTAAAGAACTATTTAAAAGTCAATTTTTTATGTGTTCTTAAAACCTATAAACTGTTCATTCTTTGGGCTAGTGGCATGGGAAGAAATTTTCCTGATGAAAGGAAGTACCAACTAGTTGATATGATGATGGCATTCCTTTTGTAGGAAAGCAATATAATGTTATATATCTGTGTGAGCCATTCACATAGGCAAGCATACACAGGCACATGGCCTTAAGAACCACACTGATGCCGTCATTACTAAAAATAATACAAACATTTCCTATACACATGTTAACTATAATTAGCAGTTAGTGACTGGGCCAACACTTAGTCTTAAAATTTTGCCTTTTACATGTTGTCTAATTATCATTTTTCCCCAAATTTTGCATTGTAGGACTACTGTTCGAAGATTTTTGGAAGAATACTGAAAGCGGCATGCAGTGAAGATCGGCATTAAAATGAGGTGAAAGAAAGCTATAGTGGCATAGAAAAAGTATAAAGCTCAGTTAGTTGTTTTTTTGTTTTTTTTGTTTTTGTTTTTGTTTTTTTAATTAAAAATTAATTCAGGACTGACATGACCTACCAGATTTCAGAACATGTGTTATTAGCATATATGCCACTGAAAACTTAGGTCCTGTATCATATTTTTTTCCGTAAGACTTTTTAAGAAATATTACCTAAATATGTGGCTTCCTCTGTGTTTACTTGCAAGTTTTCATTCTTGGACTTTGAAAACAGGATTAAACGTTAGTATTTGTGTGAATCAAACTAAGTGGGATTCCATTTTTACAACTGCTACACTTAGCATTTGGATTTAGAAGTAAAAATAAAGTATCTCAGACTTTCTGTTACAAAGTTGATTGTCTCTGTCATTGAAAAGTTCTAGTATTAATCTTTTTCTAATAAAGTTATTGACTCTTAACTAGTCCCTTGTTTTAAATATAAGAGGTACACTATCATTAGAGGTATTGGTGTACAGTTTTATCTAATTTGTTCTGTTCAAGACTAATTTTTATAGGATTTCCAGTTTAATGTTTTAAACAATGGTGCTTCAATTTTGGGTGGTTATGAATAAATTTGAATTTTGCATTTAATAGCAAAGATGTACAGTAAACTAGAATTTATTTTTTACATCCCTGGGAGATTTCTCCAGTAGTAGAAAATTCTGAATATTATTCTGATAAACACTATCTTTCTCTATCTAGCTATGACATAATATTGTAGAAGATCATTCAAGAACTTTTAACTAGTTTTTGGTCTTTGTTTTAAATCCTGTATCAAGATTCTTTTTTTAAGTCTGGGCTTGTCAGTTTATAAATGTATTTCTGTGTATAGGGTATATGGTTTATACAACAAGGATATTAAAAAGAAAACAGGTGATTATTCTTATGTCACATTCAGAAAAATTGGCAGCATATTTGTCTATAACCAGCTTCCTCGACTATATGAAAGCATTATCTTCAGCTACGTGTGTATCATAACAATTCCTTATTACTTAATTTTCAAACATTGCTGTTCAGGAAACAGGTCAAGAAACTGAGGGGGTTAAATGACTCTTCTAGAGTCCTGTGGTTTGATGTTTGAGTGAATGCTAGGATGTGGAGTCCAGGTCTCTGTCTCAAGGTCCAGTGCCTCCGTATTATGCCACTGTATTCATTCTGAAAGGCATAATGAGTCATTACCAAATTTATTGAAATATTGTCCATCACACTTTGGAGCCTCTGCATGAGAAAATGCTGGAGTGCAGAGCCTTCCTGGTGTTAGCTGGTCTTGAAATGCACCAGTAGATTATGATTTCTGAATGTGTAAGAGATGCTTCCTACGGGGATTAAGATAAGATGGAGTGGAAGTCAACCCCCACACACTGCTTTTTGTGTAGTTTGACCAGATTGTGGTTGTAGGTGTAAAGGACTTAAGTGGTGGTTTACCATATTCTGAGTATTAAGAAAAGTAGATAATATAGGAACTCTGATTAAAATGCCAAATTTGCTCTGTTCTGCCTCATGTCAAATTAATACCTAACTTAATACAAAGTACAGTTCACGAGCTTACATGAAAGGCTGTCTCTGAGGACACTTAAATCTTTTGATTGAAGTTACCTAAGATTAAGAGGGAGACCAGACCCCGTAGGATGTCCGTGACTAATGTCTGGCCTTAGTTGGGGACGTGTAGAAGTTAGATTCTGTGCTGCTTATACCCAAAGTTGATCTGGTCAGGAGAAACTGCTTCTTGCTAACCAATCTCACAAGAATGCAATGTAGAATTCAGATGCAGTTTTCTGTAAGAAGTATATTATTTGTGCCATGGAGACCAAAAAGTTGTCAGCTTGTTAATGTGTAATTTTTCCTTTGGAAAGCCTTTAAGGGGAGTCAGTTTTAATTAGCAGATAACTGGATAAGATTAAACCAGCAACTGGCTCATCTTTTTTTAAAGTTTTTATTTTGGAAATTTTGAGACATGGAAGTAGGACAGTATAATTAACCTCTATTATTTCCAAATGAATTTATTGACGTGTGTGTGTGTGTGTGTGTGTCCCTTGTCCACTGTTATTTTTAGGCAAGTCTCAGACCTATTTAATCTGTAAATAATTCAACATGTATATAAATGACAAAGAATCCTTAAATAACAGTTCATTAACAGTAAGTAAATCAGAACTTTTGATTGCCATAGGGTCAAATTATAGTCCTGGTCCGGTAGTTTAATTTCTGCCACACCTCTTGAGAGGGACCAAGTAGGAGCTTTCTGCTCAAGGGGTCCTCTCTGGAATGTAGGGACAGACTATGCAACATGCCCCTTTGCTGTTAAAACACTTTTTGTCTTCAGAGCATAGTCCCATTTATCTTCAGTCTGATTTGAAACCCCTTTCTTGATCTTGAGCTCGTTATCACGATATCCTGCTGCACACCTTAGGTATTTACCTCCACATGTTAGAGCATTATTCACCTGTAGACAATGTGTCTGGTTCTTTACAGTCTCATAGAGTATAACCAACCTATTTCAAGGTCTGGGAACACTGACCATGTGTGGATTGAGTTTAGCCACATTCAGATGAAACTTTAGAGATGTAAAAACAAAATTTATGCTGGGCGGCTTTTGAATTTGCATCCACTCTGTTTTTAAAAATTTATTGTAGATGAGCTGTAAGAATGTTTTAAACATCTATTATGTGCATGAAACAACACTTGAGAAATTACTGTGTACATTCTGTGGGATGGAATTTCATTCAGTTTTAGTTTTGATGGATTTTTGGTTGTGAAAGAACCCTAGTTGACTGCTTTCTTGAAATTTTGTATTACAATTGTAATGCTTGCAGATTTTTAAAAAAGTGTTCAGTGATTTTTGTCTTTCTTTTTCTGTCCCTTTGTTCTTCCTCTCCAGAAGCTACTATTATTGTTACCTTATTCTTTCAAATGGCTTCTTTTTGATGGGGAGATGGGAGGTGGGGGAAATATGTATAGATTTTTTTAATATATATATATTATACCTATGTGTTCTTGTCATCACCTAGTAATATTTAAGAACATTTGAGATGTGAGACAGCACTTTTAAGTTGAATATGTAACTTCTAAAAGTACATTTCAAGGAAGCCAAAGCAGAGAAGTAAATGTATTTATTGTTATTGTATCAGAATTTTGATTTTTTTCTTTTTTAAAGATGCAGTTTGAGAGCTTCATAGTTGGTATGTTTTCTTCTCCTCAGCCATCCCAAGTGTAGATTTGTTCTCAATAGATTTAAGAATATTTAGGAACAGCTTTGGAAACAATTTGGCATAACTGGGTGTGCCATAACCTCTCTCATGACCATGTGCTCCTAGATAATATACCCTGCAGAAACTCTATAACACATTTGTTGGTAGCTGGATATAAAAATGTCACAACAGCAGCATTTGTAACAGAACAGAAGGAAGAAAACCTGGAAGGACCCCAGATGTACATCAGCCGTGTGTTGGATAAATACTGTGGTGCGTTCGTACCATGTAGTTCCACAGAAATGAAACTGAACCACAGCTCCACTGGTGAACATGGAGGAGTCCCAGCAATATACAGTGTCAAAACACATCAGAGAAGAATCCATCCACTGTGGTTCCATTTCTGTGCAGATAAAATGGGCTAATAAATACACGGTTAATGAAAAAGAAATCATTAATAAAGTTAAATGTTAGCAGTTGCGTGGGGAGGACAAAGGGAGATGTGATTGTTCAGGGCACAGAAAGGCTTCAGAGGAGTGGGTGATGCTGTTTCTGAAGCTGGATGAGCATTCTCTCTTATAAGAAACTGTATGTTTTTGTGCTTTTGTATGTATGGTATTTCTTAATAAAAATTTTAAAAATGGGAAAATATCTTGGTGTAGGTAGTGACTAACAACATTAAGAAAAATGTGTTTTATGAAATGATTCCTCCAATGAATGCAGACTTAAAAGGTACTTTAAGTACCAAAGTAAGTTTTTTTTTTTTTTACAAGAGCTAGGCCAGTATTTTTTTTTTTTAAAAAAGGTTTATTATATATTTTTTTGAAAGATTTACACAGAGAAGGGAGGGCAGAGAGAGGTCTTCCATCTGATGGTTCACTCCTCAGTTGGTTGCAATGGCTGGAGCAGGGCCGATCCAGAGCCAGGAACTTCTTCCAGGTCTCCCACGCGGGTGCAGGGGCCCAAGCATGTGGGCCGTCTTCTACTGCTTTCCCAGGCTATAGCAGAGAGCTGGATTGGAAGTGGAGCAACTGGGTCTCGAACCTGCACTCATGTGGGATGCCGGTGCTTCAGGCCAGGGTGTTAACCTGCTGCACCACAGTGCTGGCCCCCAAATTTAAGTTCTTAATCATAGATGTTTGTTTTGTTTTTTAAAGATCATCCACTTGCTGGTTCATTCCCCAAATGCCTGCAACAGCCTGGTCTAGGCCTTGCCACAGCCATGAGCCAAGAACTCCATCCATGATGCCTGTGTGGGTGGAAGGAACCCAGGTACCTGGGCCTCATATGCTGCCTCTTAAGTGCATTAGCAGGTAGCTGAGTTGGAGGTAAAGTAGCTGGGACCAGAACTAGGCTCTCCAGTATGCAGATACTCAGTCCACTGTGCTACAGTGCCCTACCACTTGGGTTTTATTTCTAGCTTTTAGGAAACATTTCTTTTTTTTTTTTTAATTTCCCTCCCACTCGCACCCCCCCCCCTCCCGCTCCCTCTCCCATTCCATTCACATCAAGATTCGTTCTCAACCATCTTTTTATACTGAAGATCGATTTAGTGCATATTAAGTAAAGATTGCATCAGTTTGCACCCACACAGAAACACAAAGTGTAAAATACTGTTTCAGTACTAGTTATAGCATTACTTCACATTGGACAGCACATTAAGGACAGATCCCACATGAGAAGTAAGTACACAGTGACTCCTGTTGTTGACAACAATTTGACACTTGTTTAGGGCATCAGTAATCTCCCTAGGCTCTAGTCATGAGTTGCCAAGGCTATGGAGGCCTTTTGAGTTCGCCAACTTCGATCTTATTCCGACAGGGTCACGGTCAAAGTGGAAGTTCTCTCCTCCCTTCAGAGAAAGGTACCTCCTTTGATGGCCCGGTTTTGTTTTTGTTTTTTTTTTTTTTGACAGAGAAGATAGAAAGGTCTTCCTTTTTGCCGTTGGTTCACCCTCCAATGGCTGCTGCGGCCGGCGCATCTCGCTGATCTGAAGCCAGGAGCCAGGTGCTTCTCCTGGTCTCCCATACGGGTGCAGGGCCCAAGCACTTGGGCCATCCTCCACTGCCTTCCCGGGCCATAGCAGAGAGCTGGCCTGGAAGAGGGGCAACCAGGATAGAATCTGGCGCCCTAACCGGGACTAGAACCTGGTGTGCCAGTGCTGCAAGGGATGGCCCGTTCTTTCTACTGGGATCTCGCTCACAGAGATCTTTCATTTAGATCCCCCCCCCCCCCCCGAATGTCTTGGCTTTCCATGCCTAAAATACTCTCATGGGCTCTTGAGCCAGATCTGAATGCCTTAAGGGCTGATTCTGAGGCCAGAGTGCTATTTAGGACATCTGCCATTCTATGAATCTGCTGTGTATCCTGTTTCCTATGGTGGATCGTTCTTTCCCTTTTTGATTCTATCAGTATTAGCGCAGACACTAGTCTTGTTTATGTGATCCCTTTGACTCAGACTTACCAGTGTGATCAGTTGTGAACAGAAATTGATCACTTGGACTAGTGAGATGGCATTGGTACATGCCACTTTGATGGGATTGTATTGGAGTCCCCTGGCATGTTTCTAACTCCACCATTTGGGGCAAGTCCGATTGAGCATGTCCCAAATTGTACATCTCCCTCTTTTTCCCACTCTTACATGTAACAGAGATCACTTTTCAGTTAAAATTTAAACACCTAAGAATAATTGTGTGTTAATTAGAGTTCAACCAATAGTACTAGAACAAAAAAAATACTAAAATGGATAAAGTATTACATTGTACATCAACAGGACAAGAGCTGATCAAAGTCACTGTTTCTCATAGTGTCCATTTCACTTCAACAGGTTTCCCCTTTGGTGCTCAGTTGTCACTGATCAGGGAGAACATAAGATATTTGTCCCTTTGGGACTGGCTTAATTCACTCAGCATAATGTTTTCCAGATTCCTCCATCTTGTTGCAAATGACCGGATTTCATTGTTTTTGACTGCTGTATAGTATTCTATAGAGTACATGTCCCAGCATTTCTTTTATTTATTTTTTTTGACAGAGTGGACAGTGAGAGAGAGAAAGGTCTTCCTTTGCCGTTGGTTCACCCTCCAATGGCCACCGTGGCCAGCGTGCTGCGGCCGGCGCACCGCACTGATCTGAAGGCAGGAGCCAGGTGCTTCTCCTGGTCTCCCGTGCGGGTACAGGGCCCAAGCACTTGGGCCATCCTCCACTGCACTCCCTGGCCACAGTGGAGAGCTGGCCTGGAAGAGGGGCAACCGGGACAGAACCCGGTGCCCCAACCTGGACTAGAACCCCGTGTGCCGGCGCCGCTAGGCGGAGGATTAGCCTATTGAGCCGCGTTGCTGGCCCCAGCATTTCTTAAATATTTATGCCATTCCAGAAAGGGAACCTGCTGGGCTGTCTCATTCCTTCCCCTTGCTCATGTTAGATTATCACATCACAGAGGCTCCTGAAATTGGTTGTTTTTTGTTGTTTGTGTGTGTGTGTTAATTATTTGAAAGAGAGAGGTCCCATCTGCTGGTTCACTCCCCAAATAGCCACAATGGCCAGAACTGGGCCAATCCGAAGCGAGGAGCTGCTTCTGGGTCTCCCATGTGGGTACAGGGGCCCAAGGACCTGGGCCATAGCAGAGCCGGGTCGGAAGTGGGGCAGCTGGGACTTGAACGGGCGCCTGTGTGGGTTGCTGGCACTACAGGTGGCTGCGCTTGTGGTTCTCTTCTAGTTTAGTAGTACAGCACCACCAAGAGTATCAGCAGAAATAACTTTAAAAGGTGGGAATGGATTGAAATGTGAGAAGCTGCCTATAGGTACACAAGCTCCAGGTTACTTGTTGCTAAGGCCTTTCTCAGTTGCAGTAACCCTCTTATCCCAACCATTCTCTCCAGGTGAAACTTGAGTCCTGTGTGAGCTCAAGAGGTGGTGTGATTTCCACACCCCCCCAAGCGCTTCTGTGTGCCAAGTACTGTGGTCGTGTAGGGTCTGGGAGTGAACAAAGTAGGTGCAGCTACTGTCCTAGTACGGGTGACCTCACGGCAGCAGTGGTACTCTTCAGGGCTAGGGGAGGGACAGTGCTGTGAGTTACCAGGCACCCCATTCATTCATCCTAAGTGAACATAGGTTGTAATCAAAAGTTCTCAGTCATTGTTTGCTCATCAACCTTGTGATTGATTTGCTGCCCACGAAGATCTTCCTGTAAGCAGTTACTTCTGTGGGTTCTGCTCTTAGGGTAGTGCAAGCTTTCCTTCAGTGGTAATTTGTTTTCAAGCTTATTCTACACTTGATCTTAGCCAAAAGGCCGAGAAGCGATTTTTCAAGCTTATTCTGGTTGTTTTTTTTTTTTTTTTTTTTTTTTTGGACAGGCAGAGTGGATAGTGAGAGAGAGAGACAGAGAGAAAGGTCTTCCTTTTTGCCATTGGTTCACCCTCCAATGGCCACTGCGGCCGGCACATCGCGCTGATCCGAAGCCAGGAGCCAGGTGCTTCTCCTGGTCTCCCATACGGGTGCAGGGCCCAAGCACTTGGGCCATCCTCCACTGCCTTCCTGGGCCATAGCAGAGAGCTGGCCTGGAAGAGGGGCAACCAGGACAGAATCTGGCGCCCTGACCGGGACTAGAACCCGGTGTGCTGGCACCGCAAGGCGGAGGATTAGCCTGTTAAGCCACGGTGCCAGCCTTATTCTGTCTATTTTAAAACACAATCTCATTTTTGCACAAAGTGTGGCTTTGGTCCATTAACAATCATTCCTGAGCCTCTGGCTGAATTTTCTTCATTATTCAAAACAAAATTGAAGGTCCCTTAGGGAGATGTCACTTTGGGGTTGACTCCCTGCACCTGTCAACAAAATCTGGCATTGGAACACAGATCACTCTTGAGTTGGCTTGCATAATGGGCTGTGCTTTTTATTTAAAGTTTGTATTCATGTATTTGAAAGAGGAAGTCTATCCTCTGCTTGTTCATACCCCAGATCCCACAGTTGCTGGAGTTGGACTAGGTTAAGCCAAAAGCAAGGAGCTTCATTCAGGTCTGAGATGTGGGTGGCAGGGACCTGAGTACTTGAACCATTACCTGCTGCCCCCTGAACATGCATGAGCAGGAAACGTAGTTGGGAGTGTAGCCATGACTTGAACCCGGTTACTCTGATAGAGTACACAAGCATCCCAGCCACTGCACCCAGCGCCTGGCTTTTAGATGTTAAGTTACTCTGGGTGCTGAGGTGCTCCTACCATAAGAAGGTGTAAGTACTGAGTAAGTTCAGGCCCCAATTCACAAATAACATTCCATGGATGGCACACAGCTTTTGCTCCTATGCTGTTTAAATCATTTCCCTCTCTCCCGGACAGTTAGGTAATATGAAATAGGTCTCGTACTGCTTGTGTGCCCCACCCCCACCTGAGCTGCTGAGAAGTTGGGGACTGGGAACAAGGAAGATGTGCCCATGTCAGTAAAGAGCTCTGGTGTTTTCTACATCTCAGGAAGGATTACAGATGACCTGGTAGGAATAAAGACTAAAGAAACCATGTGTAAAGTGCCTCAGCCAGATGAATGTCTACGGTTACTACCTAAAAGCCACCAGGAGAGTTGAACCAGAAGGGTTTTAGGTAGTGTCATGGGGTGGAACTTAGGGAATAGGAAGACCATTCACCTTTGAGCTAGGTGTCAGTGAAAGTGTCACTGAACCCCATGCCCGGCAGCCTTTGGTGGAGATTTACTGGGTCCCAGTATCTCTCAGCTACCTGGCCCAGCCATGGCTATTGCAATTATCGGGGAGTGAACCAGTGGATAAATTTGCCTTGGGCCGGTGCTGTTGTTTGTAAAGCTGCCGCCTTCACCCTTTGGGGCCCCCGGTTGAGTCCTGGCTGATCCACCTGCTTGCTAATGAGCCCAAGAAAGCAATGGAGGATGGCCCAAGTCTTTGGACCCCTGCACCCACGTGGGAGACCCAGAAGAGGCTCCAGACTCCTGGCATTGGTTCGCCTCAGCTCCGGCCGTTGTGGCCATGTGGGGAGTGAACCAGTGGATGGAAGACCTTTCTCTCTGCCTCTGCCTTTCAAATGAATAAATCTTTAAAAAACAAAAAACTTGCCTTATAGGTAACTTTTTTTTTTTTTTTTTTTAAGCCTCTGTTGGGGGCAGTGCTGTGGTGCTCAGCGGGTTAAAATCCTACCCTGAAGCCCTGGCATCCCACATGGGCAGCCTGTTCTAGTCCCGGCTGCTGCTCTCCAGTCCAGCTCTGTTATGGCCTGGGAAAGCAGTCTTTGTGCCCTTGCATCTGTGTGGAAGACGCAGAAGAAGCTCCTGGCTCCTGACTTCGGATTGGCTCAGCTCTGGCCATTGTGGCCATTTGGGAAGTGAACCAGTGGATGGAAGGTCTCTCTTTGTCTACCTCTCTGTAACTCTGTCTTTCAAATAAATCTTTTTTTTTTTTTAAAAAAAAAAAAACAAAAAACAAAAAACCTCTGTCAAAGCAATTTTTAAAAAGAGATCTATTTATTTGAGAGGCAGAATTACAAAGAGGGAGAGAGGTCTTCCATCCCTTGATTCACTTCTCCAAATGACTGCAGTGGCTGGAGCTGGGCTAATCCAAAGCCAGGAACTTTTTCCAGGTCTCCCACGTGGGCAGGAGCCAAAGCACATGGGCCATCTTTCCCAGGCCATCAGCAGGGAGTTGGATTGAAAATGGAGCAGCTGAGACTCAAACCAGTGCCCATATGGGATGTGTGCACTGCAGGCAGGTGCTTTAACCTATGCCACAGCGCTGGCCCCGAAACACTGTTTTTATTTAACTTACTTGAAAGGCACAATGACTAGAAAGAGAGGTCTTCCTTCTGCTCTATTACTCCCCAAAGAGCCAGGAGCTTCTTCCGGGTCTCTACATGGGTGCAGGGGCCCAAGCACTTGGGGCGTCCTCTGCTGCTTTCCCAGGCGCATTAGCGGGATGCTGGATCTGAAATTGAGCAGCTGGGATTCAAACCGGGGCTCTCATGGGATGCGGACATCACAAGCCACAGCCTTACCTGCTATGCCACAACGCCAGCCCCTGTTCTTTTTAAACTTCTTGGGGCTGACAGTGCAGCACAGTAGGCTAAGCCTCTGCCTATGGCACCAGCATCCAGTATGGGTGCCAATTTCATGTCCTAGCTGCTCTCTTTGATCCAGCTCTCTGCTATATCCTGGGAAAGCAGTGGGAGATGGCCTAAGTATTTGAGACCCTGCGCCTGTGTGGGAGACCTGTAAGAATCTTCTGGCTCCCGGCTCCGGATCAGCACAGTTCTGGCTGTTGCAGCCATGTGGGGAGTGAAGCAGTGGCTGTAAGCTCTCTCTGCTTTACAGATGAAAATAAATTTTCCCAAAAGTCCAGGTGAGATTTTTCCTTCTGAAATTAGAAAGTGGCATCTATATTTTGAGTCTGGAAAATGTAAGTTTCAAAAAAAGATGTTTTCTGAGATGGCCAAGACCTTCACTAGGCAAATGTGGGTTTGTGTTTTGTATCCCGAGGGTCATGCCACCTTTTGTTGACCACTCAGTTCTGCAGAGATTGGTAAAGCCAAAAGTACTGGGCTAGTCTTAAATTGAGGAGTCACGTATTCAGGGTGTGTTTTAAGGGTTTATGGGTTAGGTGTGCAAATCTGTGAAGGTGCCAGATTGAGAATGACCTGGCTGCCCGTGTCTCCAGTGTTTTGAAATTTGTTTTCAAGTCAGAAGTGTGAAAGCTAAATGGCTTGCTCCACCAAACAGAATTTTACCTTTGGAAAGTCTGCATTTGAAACTTAGAAACCTTACCTGTCTGAGAGTGAGTTTGGTACTGTCTGATCTCCGTTTATCCTGTCTCCGCTTCACAAAAGCTTGCTTAGTGGGTTTTCGTACTTCGGTTCTTGACTGTAGAATGAATTCATTTTCTTTGGGACTTGGAATTCTTTAAGTACCAGCTCTAGATCACCTATAAATTTAAAAATGGATTATTAAATAAAATACCCACTTTAAAGATTTTCAGGTCTGACAGTTACGGCATAGATATTCCTAAAAAGTGGATCCTAAGTAGATCTGGAGCTCTCATAGGCCTCTGTAGGTTTTCTGTTAGCTAAGATGTTTTGGAGTGCCAAGGAGACCAAGTTGTATGCCCCCCGCTGTGTCCACTGGAGACTGAAAGCTTAGAGCTTGCAGCCAGCCAGGGATAGAACATGTGCAATGGGCATTAAAGTGTTTCAACTTTCAGCAATATATGCATTATTAATATCTTGCTGGCTACTGGAAAGCTTCAGGGGAGTATAGCCCTAGGCCTCCGTCCCCCCACCCACCCCCCCCTTTTTTTTTTTGACAGAGTGGATAGTGAGAGACAGAGAAAGGTCTTCCTTTTTGCCGTTGGTTCACCCTCCAGTGGCCGCTGCGGCTGGCTCATCTCGCTGATCCGAAGCCAGGAGCCAGGTGCTTCCTCCTGGTCTCCCGTGCGGGTACAGGGCCCAAGGACTTGGGCCATCCTCCACTGCCTTCCCAGGCCATAGCAGAGAGCTGGCCTGGAAGAGGGGCAACTGGGATAGAATCTGGCGCCCCAACCAGGACTAGAACCCAGTGTGCCGGCGCCGCAAGGCGGAGGATTAGCCTGTTAAGCCACGGCGCCGGCCTCTGTCCTTTTTTTAAGGTTAAAAAAATGATTTTTATCTGCTTGAAAGGCAGAGTGATTGGCTGGCGCCATGGCTCACTAGGCTAATCCTCTGCCTGTGGCGCCGGCACTCCGGGTTCTAGTCCTGGTTGGGGCACTGGATTCTGTCCTGGTTGCTCCTCTTCCAGGCCAGCTCTCTGCTATGGCCCAGGAAGGCAGTGGAGGATGGCCCAAATGCTTGGGCCCTGCACCCGCATGGGAGACCAGGAGGAAGCACCTGGCTCCTGGCTTCGGATTGGCGCAGTGCGCTGGCTGTAGCAGCCATTTGGGGAGTGAACCAACAAAAGAAAGACCTTTCTCTCTCTCTCTCTCTCTCTCTCTCTCTCTCTCTCTCTCTAACTCTGCCTGTCCAAAAGAAGTGACAGGGAGAGAGAGTGACATCTTCCCTCTGCTGGTTCACTCCTCAAAAGCCTGCAGCAGCCAGGGCTGGGGCCGGGCTGAAGCCAGGTGCTAGGGATCCCATCTGGTCTTGGCAAGGACCAAGCCCTTGAGCCGCCATCTGCTGCCTCCCAGGATGCATTAGCAGGATCAGAAGGAGAGGAGCTGGTAGGCTCTCCCCATAAAGGGAAAAGACTAACTTCACAGTGGGAAAGCCTGGCAGGCAGGCAGACAGAAATTAGTACCAGCCCAGCCCAGCCCGTGCTTCTTGCCAGGGTGCACTGAAGAAAATGCAGCGTGGCTTCTGGGTTCTTCCCGCCAAAGGCACCATCGGGATCCAACCACCAGGAGACGGAATTCCTGCCGCAGGCCCTTCAAAAAGTCGAGGTCATGAGAGACAAAGGCTGAAGAACTGTTCTGGATTAAACTAGAGAGACGTGAAAATTAAATTTAGTTATTTAAATGCAAGGCATGATCCTGAATCAGATCCCAGACTCAGGAAGAAAAAAAGCTTAACAGGATATTGTTGTAATGACATGAAATGTGAGTGTGGCCTGTGGTTAAACTGATAGTAACAAATGTAGAAGTCAGACTTGCTGATTGTTTTTAATCTTTTTTTTTTTTTTTTGAAGATTTATTTGAAAGGCAGAGTTATAGAGACAAAGAGACAGGGAGAGCGAGCTTCTATCTGGTTCACTCCCCAAATGGCCGTAATGGCCAGAGCGGGTTCATTCTGAAGTCAGGAGTCAGGAGCTTCCTCCGAATCTCCAACGCAGGTGCAGGGTCCCAAGCACTTGGGCCATTCTCTGCTGTTTGCCCAGGCGCATCAGCAGGGAGCTGGATTGGAAGTGGAGCAGCTGGGACTTGAATCGGCACACAGTAGATCGCTTTACCCGCTATGCCACAGCGCTGGCCCCTAGATGTCCTGATTTTGATTATTATGTCTTAGATATGTAAGAATATCTTGTAATCAGGAAATACAGCATGGGATCCTTTGGAATTAAGGAAAGTTGATGTCTACAACATAAATGGTTGCATGGGGAGACTGTGCATGCATGTATGTGGCAGGCACCCAACTACTGGAGATGAAGAAGCTGGAATCAGGAGCCGGGCACTCCAGTAAGGAATGGGCACTTCCCACTGGACAGGTTAACCACTCTCCCCCATGCCTGCCCCATTTCTATTTTAAACCATGGAAATGTATTCTCTCCCAGTTCTAGAGGCCAGAAATCGCACATCAGGGTGTTAGCAGGCTGCTTTCTTCTGGAGGATGTAAGGGAGAGTTTATTTCATGCCTCTCTCCTAGTCCAATTCATGGTGTTCCTTGGCTCAGCTCACTTCCGTTTTGTATAGAAACACGCGTCTCCAGCAGTGGAAGCGCTGGCTGCTAGCATCTTTAATAAATAGGCTTTGCTCAGACCTATCACACACTGAAAGTCGTTTCAGAGTTGCTCATTTGAAACAGGGTCACTGTATATTTTTAGAATTCTTAATTTATCGATTTTCAGTATATAAAACATTAATATAGTGCTTGAAGTCAAAACATTTATATTTAAAACATTTATATTTAAAGAAGTGTTGCTTAATCCTCTCATCTCTTGTCATTCCCATCTGTTACCTGTAGGAAAACAATCTTGTTAATTTCAGATTTATTCTTCCTATGTTTGTTTTTATAAAACTAAACAAGTCAGGGGCCAGCGCTGTGGTGGAGCGAGTAAAGCTGCTGCCTGCAGTGCCGGTATCCCATATGGACGCCGGTTGGAGTCCCGACTGCTCTACTCCTCATCCAGCTCTGTGCTATGGCCTGGGAAAGCAGTAGATGGCCCAAGTCCTTGGGCCCCTGCATGGAAGGAGACCTGGAAGAATCTCCTGGCCCCTGGCTTTGGGTTGATGCAGCTCCAGCCGTTTTGGCCATCTGGGGAGTGAACCAGCGGATGGAGGACCTCCTTCTCTCTGCCTCTGTCTCTCTTACTCTGCCTTTCAAATAAGAAAAAAAAGTAGCAAGTCTATATTATTATTTTTTAAAGATTTGTTTATTTGAAAGGCAGAGTGATAGGGGAGGGAGAAAGGGGGTGGGAGGAGAAAGACCTTCCATCTGCTGGATCACTTTCCAAATGTCCACAAAGCTGGACCAGGCCATGCCGGGAGCGAGGAGTTCCATGTGGGTCTCCCATGTGGGTGGCAGTGACTGGTGTACTTGAGCCGTCGTCCACTGGTTCCCACTGGTTCTGATAGGTGATGCAGGTATCGCAAGCACTGGCCTATCCCACTGTGCCACAGTGCCCTCTCTATTTTTCTTATGCAAAAACAGTGCATGCATTCTTTCCTACTTGGCTTTTCTCTACAGTATTCCTTGGCGATCATTCTACATCTGTTCCTAGCGCTCTTTTTCCTACCCCTCCCACAACAGTGTGCATGTTCTGTAGTTTATTCAACGGATAGCCTAGGTAACAGGCACTTAGTATGTTTGCAGTATTTTGCAATTGCAGACCGTGCTGCAATGCATAATCTTGTGTCTGTGTGTTTCTGTATTGTTGGAGGTGTATCTGACAGTCCAGCTGTGTGCCTTATGTGCCTTTTTTGGTAAGGGATGGTGGTGGGGTAAGGGTTAGATTTTATTGTTACTCAGGTGGGGGTGAGGCTAACAGCTCAGGAGAGGACTGACGCCGAGCCAGCCTCTGATGACAGGGGCCAGGATGAGGGGACATGGGTGGGCACGTGGCCAAGAGCCTTTAGTCGCAGACCGTAAGAGTGAGACAGGTTGGGCAGGTGCAGGGTTGCCTGGTTTGTCATTCCACAGGCTCTGGGGTCGCCAGGTGTACCCTGGTGTGATTAAGGCAGGAGAACCTTGGCCCTGAGTGTGACAGCCTGGGGAGGGTGGAGGGAGGAGGTGGTCTGGATGGGGTAGGAGGCTCGAGGGCCAGTCAGTCATGGCCTCTGGGAACTGGGCAGTGCCCAGAGGGTCAGCAGGGCTCCTGATGTCACAGCTTCGGAATAACAAGACATGCACGATGCAAACGGTTGCTTGTTTTAGTTTTGCACTCATGTTTGAAGTTGGGTGTCTTTTCATTTTGACAGAGTGAGAGAATCAGAGACAGAGCTCTTCCATCTGCTCGTTCACTCCCCAAATGCCCTCAATAGCCAGAGCTGGGCCAGGCTGAAGCCAGGAGCCCAGCACCCCAGCAGGGTATCAAACATCCAACCCCTTACAACTGGTTTTTTTCCTAGTACTTGTGTAATTTTCATGTTATACATTTCAGTCTCTAATTCATTTGGAGTTTATTTTTATGTAAGATGTGATTCTAATTTTATCCTTTTTCCAAATGGTTATCCAGTTGTCCCAGCACAATTTATTTAAGAATCCCTCTTTGAGGGTGGACGTTTGGCACAGTGGTTAAGCCACAGCTTGGGACGCCCACGGCCCACATTGGAGTGGGATTTGGGCCCCGGCTCTGTTCCCAATTCCATTGTCCTGCTAATGTACATGCTAGGGGGTAGCAGGTTAGGGCTCAAGAATTTGGGTTCCTGCAGCCACAGGGGAGACGTTGATTGAATTCCTGGCTCCTGGCTTCGGCCTGGCCCAGGCCTGGGGCTGTCATGAGCATCTGGTGAATGAACCAGTGGGTGAGAGATTTCTCTGCTTTCTCTGTAATAAAGAATTTGGAGGATAATAAAAAATATTTTTGTCCCAATCATCTAAGATGCTACTTTTACCGTGTGCTGTTTCCATGTGTCCTGGAGTCTATTCGTAGCCGTTCTATTCTTTCCCACGTGTCTTTGATTCCTGCAGGAACAGAACATTGCTTTAGTTAGAGAAAAGCTGGGTCCCCTTCACAGCTTTGGCTTTTCAGCATTTTCCTGACCTTGTGTGTTTGTTTTTCCATGATTATGTAGTGCCATAAAAAGGCTGATTGGTGGTTCTATCGGGTACACTGCGTTCACCAATTAGCTCAGACATGTTCGTGTGTCACCAGACGAGTGCACGTCTTTTCATGTGCCCCAGGCATTGCTTGTGTTGTTCAGGAGTGTCTTCAGAATCTCTGAGGAGAACTTGCACGTTTCTTGTTTTACATTGACTCCTGACGATTTGATCTATTTTGCTGCTGCTGTCAATATAACTTCTTCTACCACTATATAGCTGCTTATTGTTTGAACATAAGAAGGCGGTTCACTTTGGTTTACTGGTTTCATATACTGCCACACTTGAATTTCTTTTATTGTGTGTTTGATCACTTAGTAGGACTTGCTGGGTAATGGGAGCCGGTTCTTTATGGATCTCTCGTGTGCATTTCAGAGGCTCAGACCCCGGCTGCCTTTGTTCTGGACTTCTGCTTTGCAGCGATAGACGTAGTGTCTCCCCCAGGGCAGGGGCTGGCTTCTTTACTGTCCAGTGTCCTAAAAGTAACGTCGTCTTCTGAGGTGAATGTTCAATGGCTTACTGCCCATTGTAAGAGATCCTGGTTGGGGCTGGCTCTGTGGCTTAGCAGGTTAAAGCCAAGGCCTGTCGGGCCAGCATCCCATATGGTGCCAGTTTGGGTCCTGGCTGCTCCACTTCTGATCCAGGGCCCTGCTCATGTGCCTGGGTGGGTAGTGGAGGATGGCCCAAGTGCTTGGGTCCCTGTACCCACTTGGGAGACTCAGAAGCTCCTGGCTCCTGGCTTTGATCTGCCCCAGCCCTGGCAGTCGTGTGGCTTTTTGGGGAGTGCACTAGCAGATGGAAGGGTCTCTGTCTCTCCTCTCTGTAACTCTGCCTTTCACATAAATAAAAAATAAATCTTGAAAAAAAAAATCAACAATTTGGTAACTTTTTTTTATGAAACAAGAGGAGCAGATTTGGCCACGGTGTTTAACCCACGCAGGACCACCCACATCCCATATCAGAGTGCCTGGGTTTGAGTCCCAGCCCTGCTGCCAGTTCCAGCTTCTTGCCAGTTGCTACCCTGGGAGGCAGTAGATGATGGTGGCTCAAGTGCTTGGGCCCCTGGTACCCGTGGAGGAGGCCCAGCTAGAGCTGCAGGATCCTGCCTTCAGCCTGGCCCAGCCCTAGCCGTTGTGGGCATTTGGGAGTGAACCAGTGGATAGATGATCTCTCTGTCTCCGTCTTTCCCTCTCTTTGTCACTCTACCTTCAGATAAATAAACACATAATTTAAAAAAGATTTATATATTGACGGGCAGAGTGACAGGTTCATTCCCAAAATGACTGCAACAGCCGGGGCTGGGCCAGGCTGAAGCCAGGAAACAGGAGCTTCATCTGGGTTTCCCATGTGGGTGACTGGGGCCATCTTCTGTTGCTTTCCCAGGTGCACCAGTAGGGAGTTGGAAGTGGAATAGACTGAATTCAAATTGGCACCCACATGGGATGCCAGGACCGCGGGTGGTTGCTTAACCTGCTGCACCACAGTACCAGTCCCAAATAACATAAATACATTAAATTTTTTTCCCCTGGGGTCAGCACTGTGGTGTAGTAGGTAAAGCCACTGCCTGCAGTGCCAGCATCTCATATGGGTGCCGGTTTGAGACCCGGCTGCTCCACTTCCAATCCAGCTCTCTGCTGTGGCCTGGGAAAGCAGTGAAAGATGGCCCAAGTCCTTGGGCCCCAGCACCTGCAAGGGAGACCCAGGAGAAGCTCTTGGCTCTTGGCTTTGAATCGGCACAGCTCTGGCTGTTGCAGCCAATTGGGGAGTGAACCAGCAGATGGAAGACCTCCCTCCCTCCCTCCCTCCCTGCCTCCCTGCCTCCCTGCCTCCCTGCCTCCCTGCCTCTCTGCCTCTCTGCCTCTCTGCCTCTCCTCTTCCTATGTAACTTTGACCAAATAAATAAATAAATCTTTAAAAATAAATAAAATTTAAAAACTTCCCCACAATATGTAGAAGCTGTATACCATGGAAAAGCTGTCCTGGATTTCAAAATAAAGTGTTTTAATCCCATTTTCCATGAACTACCTTTTAAAAATACTTTGAAGAAAAGGTTTGTTTTTATCTACGTGAAAGGTAGAGTGGCAGAGGGAGACAGATCTTCCATCTGCTGGCTCAGTCCTCAAATGCTTGCAGCAGCCGGTGTGAGCTAGGAAGGAGCCAGGAGCTCCATCCTGGTCTCCCACACAGGGGCCCTCACACTTGGCTGGTCATCTGCTGCCTTCCCAGGTGCGTCAGCAGGGAGCTGGATGGGAAGTGGAGCAGCTAGGGCTCTGGCCCGTGCTGTGATAGCGGAAGCCAGTGTTGCCATGTCCCAGCGCTGGCCCCTGGGTAATATTTTGTGTGCCCTCCAAAAGGCCGGTGTGGTAAGGGCTTCATTCGCAGAGTCTTCGAGTTCCTGGTTGATTGGTTAAGGGGGGAGGTTTGATCCTGTGGTGGTGATTGGAAAGTGGAGCAGATGGGAGGTTGTTGGGTGTGCCCTGGGAGGGGGATTCTCCAGAGAGGGCTCAGCTCCCATCCCACTCTGCTTCCTGGCTCTCTCCAGGATCCTTCCTCTCCTCGGGCCGCCTACCCCCACCCTCGTCAGATGCTAGAACACAGCCCCCCGGTCTTGGGCTGTGAACCCCTAAAACTGGGAGCTAAAATAAATGGATTCCCTTCACCGGAAGCACCTCGCCGGTATTTTGGTGACAGTGACGAGGAGCTGACAGCTGTCTGGTCTACTTGTCGGGACGATCCAAGGAGCAAGGGTACAGAAACCTCTGATGCGAACCAGAAGGTGCTGTGTCACATGCTGTTCTTGCTGGCATCCTGGTGGCTTTAGAGAAACCAGTTCAGACGAAGGCCTCGGGCAGCCACTAGGGGTCAGAAGATGGGGACGTTTCTTCCTGGACAGACCTGTTCACTAGGGACCCTTCATCTGCCAGCCCTGCCTCCCATCCGCTGGGGGAAGGAGGGGTGCTCTGGTAGCCTTTGCCCATGTCTTTGACCTTGGGCTCATCGAGAAGACTCCTTGAGCTGGCAGGCTGGCTGTAAGCACCCTGCAGCACCTGGGCCACAGGAGGAGGGGGAGGGGTCCCCGGGCAGCTGAACCAGGGGAGCAAAGGCTAGGGAGAAGCTAACCTCCAGGCGTCAGAGTTGCCCTGTCTCTTAACTCCATAGTTTGGTTTTGGTTTATTTAAATTTTCTTTTGCTGGTTTACAATCCCAAATGCCTGTGATGGCAGGGGCTGAGCCAAGGCTGAAGCCAGGAGCCAGAAACTCAGTCCAGGTCTCCCACGTGGACGGCAGGGACCCAAGTCCTTAGCGCTCCCCTGCTGCTCCCCAGGGAGCACATCAGGAAGCCGGAATCAGAAGTGGAGCCGGGTCTCAAACCCAGGCACTGCGGCCCCAAACACGTGTCCTCACCACGAAGCTTAACCTCTTCAGGTGTCTTGTTCCCCTTAGCATCACAGAGATCTGTTTCGTCCCTTGGAATTCTTTGAGTTGAACTTCACTTTATTATTTTTTTTAAAGATTTATTTTATTTATTTGAAAGACGGAGTTACAGAGAGAGGGAGAGACAGAGAGAGAGGTCTTCTATCCCCTGGCTCACTCCCCAGATAGCCACAACGGCTGGAGCTGTGCTGATCTGAAGCCAGGAGCTTCTTCCGGGTTTCCTATGTAGGTGCAGGGGCCCAAGGACCTGGGCCATCTTCTACTGCTATCCCAGGCCATAGCTGAGAGCTGGATCAGAAGTGGAGCAGCCGGGACTGGAACCGGCATCCATACGGGATGCTGGCGCTTCAGGCCAGGGTGTTAACCCACTGTGCCACAGAGCCGGCCCCTGAGCTTCACTTTAATCTTCGTGTCATGACTTCTGTTTTCTGCGTAGCTTTTCCCGTTTTTAGACTGTATGCCATTATGTTCTGCTTGTCTTTTCAAAGCATCTGTGTTCACGCGAGGTCCATTTCCTTCCTCCTCTCTGTCCTCAGGCAACGCCCCTCCACAGCCCAGGGTCCCCGGGAGTAGCCGTTGCCATCACGGGGCTGAGCTTCTGAGTCCAGAAAATGGAGGTCCCTGTTAACACCTGCGGGTACCTAGCCCTAGCGTGCCCCTTCCCACCCCTTCTGCAGTCCCAGCCATGGCTGGGCAGGTCTACCCCTGAGTTGCCATTCTCCTCGTGTCCAGCAGGGGCCGCACCACTCCTGCCGGAGTTACTTCCCAGGACGTGCGTGTGCGTAGATCACGTCCCTTGGGGACCTCCCATCTCTCCCAACAACACCTTCGGGTTTAAAGCTCCAGAGCAGTATTCCCAGTGTCCTACGAATCCATCTTTGCAGTCACCGGGACATAACCTGACCTGTGGGAAAGCAGTCCAACGTGTTCTTCCTCCGAGGACCCCTCACCTGCAAACAGGGATAATTGCCACCTTGCTCAGGAGTAATAGATGCCGCATCCAGCATGGTATACAGCAGGAGCCTAATAAAGGCGCGTGGCTTTACCAAGACTTTAGGGTCTCTGCAACCCTCCCTACAGTTCCCAGCCTGTCTCCACCCTTTGTTTTCTCAGCACCGATGGCAGCATGGATCCTGGGGGGTGGGATCCCTTCAGTGGGCACAAACTTCACGGGCCCCCGAGGCGGATGTGTGCACATTTTTATTTTCCGTATCAGACAGTAATTTCCATTTCGTGTTTCCTCATTACATGATGTGAAAACGTTTTCTTAAAGAGTTGTAAGTTTTTGCCCGCCCCCTTCTCCCTGGGGTTCCGGCTGATAGTCCTCTGCTGGCATCGGCAATGGGGGTCTCCAGCCCCCCGGATGTCATCTGCTGAGGTCTCTCCGTGTCGGATGCAGTGCCGTGGCGTCCCTGTGCCGGGGCCTGTTCTGCCAGCGTTCACCAGGAGGGTGCTGGGTCCACCCAGGGCCCTCTTCATTGTATCTTCCTGGCCCCAGAACCCTCTCTCAGCCACTTGGGTGGGAAGCTTGGGGCGGGAGGGGGCCATCTCCTCCCTGACCAGCTGCGCCGCCACGTCCACTTCATGCATGGACACAGGTGGGGATTCTGGGAGCGTGGCACCTCCCCACCTCACCCAGTCAGCAGGCCGTCTGCTCCCTGAGCTCTGAGCCGTCCCCAGAGAATGGGGCTGGAGTGGGGCAAGGGCTCATTGCCTAAGAGCTCTTTTTGCTTCTGGCTCCATTTCTAAAGGACCGTGCCTGTCCTGGGGACACCCTCGCCGCCATCTGCATCATGAGGGCGGGGCGGTGTGAGTGGTTCCAAGCAGCCGCCTGCCGCACCTTGTGCCCTGTTTTCTGGGTACTCTGAGTACAGACTAAGTCACACCCAGAACACCCCAGGGGAGTTTTGTGCTCCCTGTAATGTGCAGGGTGGAGCCCAGGGTGACGGAAGAGGTTTTCTGAGGGGTGGTGCGCAGCCCTGTCTAGGAGGGAAGACACGTCGAGCCCCTGCTTGCAGAAACCACCTGGTTAATGATAGAATTTTCTGGAAGGATGATGGGGAAGGTCCACAGAGTCACCAGGTGAGCTGGAGAGCTGGCTTTACACATGGGGTCTGGGAGACAGAGCCACGGGGAGGGACTAGTGAGCAGGATTGCGCTGACCCCTGGACACCAGCTTCTCTGTGACGCTGTGTCAGAGTCGTAGGCAGGATGGACTGGTGAGGGGACACCAAGCCTCCAGCCCATCTTGGGATCTACCACGCCCTACCATGGGTGTTTGCTGCTAAGCAACCAAAAACAACAAATGCTGTGGCTCGCTCTAATTTCTTTGAATCTGCATTTCCAAGCCTGCCCCACCTGGCCAGTCTCAGCCTAGCCTGCTGCTGCCTTTGCTGCTTGGAGAGCCTGCCTGGTGCGGTGAAGTCATCTAAACACACAAGGTGCTTCTAGATAATCCCAACACCCGTCTTTAAGATTATCTATTTGAAAGAGTTCCAGAGAGAGAGAGAGCTTCTCTCCACTGGGTCACTCCCCAGATGGCTGCAAGACCCATCCTGGGTCAGGCTGAAGCCCAGAGCCAGGAACTCTACCCTGGTCTCCCAGGCAGGTGGCGGGGGCCCAAGCACTCAGGCCATCTGCTGCTTTCCCAGGTGCATTAGCAGGAAGCTGGGTGGGAAACAGAGCAGCCAGGACTCAAAACTGGCGCCCTGATATGGGATCGCGGTGTCACAAGTGGCTGCTGCACCACCACACCTGCCCCGTAGACGTGCTTTTACCTCTGACCCCAAGGACAAGGCTTAGCCAGGCAAAGCGCAGGAGGAAAAGGCGACTGTAGGTGCCTAGCACCTGAGGCAGGAAGGAGTTGGATGCGTTGGAGCAATGAAAGCCAGGGCCAGTGCAGCCGGGGCAGACAGAGCTGGGCCTGTAGGTGGGGCTCCAGGGCCAGTCGGGCAGGGTCTCTGTTCCTAGCTGGCGACTCCTGGCTTCTTGCATGGACTCTGAGCCGTAACCTCACAGCTTGGGCGGAAGGCCACCTCACAGCAGCCGCTCTGTTCCGCGCCAATGCTAAACCCGGTCTTTCACCCTCGGTCACATCTCGCTCCGACGCGGCTTCTCCCTGCCCGGTGGGAAAGTGGGAATCTTGGAACACTCCGTGAGCCCTGCACCGCCCTGGGGACCTCCTCTTGGCCCCTGCGCCTGTCCCGCGTCTCCCTTGGCCGCGGCCCTGCTGGCCCTTTGCTCTTTCCCCTGCCCTGGGACCTTTGGGCTGGCCCTTCCCTTGGCTGGAATGTCCCCCTCACAGCCAGGTCTCTCATCCCCGAAGGCTTGCCCGGGCATGTTCCTGTAGGCGAGCAGAGGGCAAGATGCTGCTGGCATCCAAGCAAGGCGTGGCCGAGCCCAGAGTCGGGGTGGGGGTGAGGTTAGGGAGTGGGGGTGGGAGTGGGAGTGGGGGGGGCAGGGAGGGAAGCAGGACAGGAAGTGGTCCGTGGTGGAGACCAAGGGGGTGCAGAACTGGGGCCCTGGTGCACTGGACCATAAACCTCTTACCTGAACCCCAAACCCATCCTCCCTCCCACCCAGGGAGTGTCTCCTTCAGCCACCACTTTGTGTGCATTCCACGCCGCCCTGGACAGTGGGATAGAGCAGCCCACAGGCTAGACAGTCTCTGCCCTTTTTTAGCTACCAAGATGTTATAGGGGACATACCCCTCAGAAGTCCCATCTGGGGTGCCAGATAATATCAGAGTGTGGGGTGCCATTTATGTTACTGGGTGCTTATTTTCTTTAAAGACTTATTTGTGTATTCGAAAGAGTTAGAGAGAGAGAGGTCTTCCATCCGATGGTTCACTCCCCAGTTGGCCGCAAAGGCCAGAGCTGCGCCGATCCAAAGCCAGGAGCCAGGAGCTTCTTCCGGATCTCCCACATGGGTGCAGGGGCCCAAGGACTTGGGCCATCTTCTATTGCTTTCCCAGGCCATAGCAGAGAGCTGGATCAGAAATGGAACAGCTGAGACTGGAACTGGCGCCCATATGGGATGCTGGCGCTTCAGGCCAGAGTGTTAACCCACTGCGCCACAGCGCCGGCCCCATTACTGGGTGCTTATTAATAAACTTGGACTATTAATAAGCCTGTGGGTTTTTGCCTCATATTCAGAGAAGAATTCTGAATGCTGGCATAAATGAGCGAGGCAGCATGATAAGTTCCAGGCTTTGTATTCCGTGAGAGCAATGCATAGGAGAGTGAGGGCCCTGTCTAGGGAGAGGGCGATCTGGATTCACACCCAGCACCAGGAGCCAGCCAGGTGGAGGAGCCTGCAGGCCACAAAGCATGGGGCGGGTGGCCCGAAGGCACGGGGGGGGGGGGGGGGGGAGGCAAGCGGGTCCAGGGCAAAAGGAAAAAAGGGCTGGGCCCACCGTGTCCACTTCCGGAGGGGAGTGGTTAACTAGCCTGATTGGCAGGTGGGCGCACAGGTGGGGTCAGGTAGGGGCACGAGGTCGTGCAGGGGCGTGGTGAAGGCGTGGACTTCCAGCTCACAAACCTGCTCAGTTTTATCCTGTGTGCCTGCCTACAACAGCGGCACAGGAAAACAGAAGCAAACCCTGGGGAGTGCCACACAGGCAAAAGGAGCTACGAAGGGAGAGCCTCGGACCCAGAGAGGGCGGAGGTGGCTCCGACCCAGGATCTGATGAAGCGAGAGAACGGGCCGTGTGCACAGATGCCTAGCAGAGTTCTGGGTCAGGACCACAGCGAGCTCCAAGGCTCTGCGACAGGAGTGTTCCTCACACAGTGGGGAGCCTGGGTGCTGGCACGGAGTGAGCACAGCAGAGAAGGGAAGGAGGCCACAGCGGCGGTGACCAGGGGAGCCACAGAGGGCTTCCGGCTTGATCTTAGATGTGCAGGGAATTGTGGGAGGAGGCAAGCCGGGGTGAGGCGATCGGAGTGGGAGGAAGGGAAGTGGGGGAGCCCCGTTAGGAGGCGGCAGCTGCCATCAGGGTGGAGTTGGTGCGTGGGTGGCAGCCGTGGGAGGCAGGCAGGTTCCAGATTCACCTTGAAGATGGGCTCGTGTGTCGGAGGGAAGGGAGGCAGGACAGCGCTGGAGCTGGGGGTGGATGGGGCTGCGACCTGCGGCCGTGGGCTGCACTGCGTGGGGAGGAACCCAGATGCAGAGAGCAGCATCGGAGGGAGGCAGAGGGTGGGAGAGGCGAGAGGCCACCGGGGCCTTGCCAGCCACTTTACTCATTCAGCAAAAATGTTTAGCGTGCCTGAGCTCAGCCAGACAGTTTTCTAGATGCTGGGGAAAGAGTGCGAGAGACGGGGATGCCACAGTAATTCTGCACCTGGCTTAACGAATACACAAAGCTGTGTAGGAGCAGCTTCACTGTGGGATGGGTGTGACCAGGACCACAGAGTGACCGGGCGATTCTGCATCGAGCAGGGTGGTCATCCAGGAGGCTCAGGGGACCCAGCCCAGGCCACCCAGGAGGACACTGGTCCAGTTGTCTTCTTTTTTGTGCCACAAAGTGGCTGCTGCTAAGAGGCAGGAGAGGAGGGTGGACCCTCAGTGACCACAGGAGTCTCTGGGAGAGGCTTTGTCCCTGTCCTCAAGCTCTGGAAAGTGACAGACAGAACAGGTAGCATTGGCAAGTCCTGGGGGCAGAGAACCCGGGCAAGGAGCCTCAGTGCTCAGCCCGCTACAGACTCCTCCGGGCTGCTGACGGTACTGTTCCGGAGACTCTGCTATGCAAAGGACTTTCTTTGTGCTTCCCGGTGCTTTATCCTGCCAAGAATGGAGCAGGGGAGCAGCCGGGTCTTTGAAAGTCAGGCCAGAGTTCCCAGCTCAGCTCTGCCGCCGTGTGGATGGGCGACCCCAGGTGATGGGTTTGTGCCTTATGGGGCCAGCGAGAGTTCCTACAGGGGAGCGAGGTGGTCAGCACGGGTTTGCAGAAGCTGACTCGGACAGCTGTGGACAAGCTGGGTGGTCAGGATCATCGAGCCGAGCTGGGGGCACAGAGAAGAAGGGCAGGGCTGGGGAGACAGGCGAGGACGTGGCTTGGAGAGTGGTGCATAGGGAAGGTCACAGGGGTGAAGGGTGAATTATTCACTGACCAGGGTAATGGATCTGGTGCTGTTTGAGGACGAGAAGAGCGAGAAGTCAGGCACATCGCTAGAAATGTAGACGGGAAGTTTAGGAGTGAGGTCGGACCCATAAATGCTGAGTCAGAGGTCTGATAGATGCTGAGTCAGAAGTCATCCGAGAGCTCTGTGTGTGGCAGAGAGTGGCCCGCGATGGCTCTGGGCGCCTCCCTTTCCTTCTGGGGACACACAGAGGATACACTTTGCAGCCTGCCTCGCAGTGCTCGGGGCCGGGTGGCTGAGTTCTGGCCCGTGGCCTGGCCTAGGGACGGCTACCTTGAGCCCGCCAGTCCTCCGCTCCTGGGGTTGGCAGGCTTTTTCTGCCCAGGGCCAGGCTGTGAAGATTTGAGGCTCTGTGAGGCAAGCAGTCTGTGCCACGTGCCGTCAGCTGTGCCGCGGTCGCGTGCGGGCAGCCGTGAGAACCGCTCAGGGCAGGGCTGTTGCACTAAAGCCTTACCCTCAAAGACAGGCCAGCTGCTGCTCTGCTCTCTCCCACCTGCTGCCTGGGCTCTGATGCCCGGATCTCACTCAGAGGCCACGCGACATTTTCACCTGTCTGGGTCTCCGAGTGGCTGGAAGGGACAGTGGGCCCCAGTCCCTCACTCCATCCCTTTCCATCCCCTTCTTTCTTTTATAGAGTAAGAAATAAACTTCCCTTGTGCTTAGCAACTGAAAATCTGGGGCTTATCTCTTACATAAGCTGCTGTTCAACACAGACACTGGCCCAGGAGTGAGGGGTGACCATAATGCAATATGTATGACATTGCCTTTGCTGTCTAGGGCTGGGAAGATGGAGACCGACGTTGGGCAACCACAAGCCATTTGGTAAAACAGTTAGCTGAGATAAGCAGCCCAGCTGGCTCTGAAATCTGTGGCCCTAGGGGAAGAGGTTGTAGCACAGAAGGTCAGAGCAAGCCTTGGTGGTTACTGGTGGCAGTTAACAAGATCTTAGACAGTCCGAGGCCCCCAGGCAAGAACTCGCTGATTTGCAAGCAAGACCGAAATGAAGTAGAGACTTCAGAAATGTGAGGCCTTGGTTGGGAGAGTTCACTGCTTCTGTGCATTTTCTTTTTTTAAAAGAATTATTTTTTATTTATTTGAAAGACAGCATTACAGAGAAAGGTAGAACCAGAGAGAGTCTTCCATTCCACTGGTTCGCTCCCCAAATGATCACAATGGCACACCGACCAGAGCTGAGCTGACGCGAAGCCAGGAGCCTGGAGCTTCTTCTGGGTCTCCCATGCGGGTGTAGGGGCCCAAGCACTAGGTCCGTCTTCTACTGCTTTCCCAGGCCGTAGCAGAGACTGGATCGGAAGAGGAGCAGCTGGGACTCAAAACGGCACCCATATGGGATGCCGGCACTGCAGACTGGGACTTTAACCCACTATGCCACAGCATCGGCCCCAGCATTTTCTTTTTTTATTTTTATTTTATTTTATTTTTGACAGGCAGAGTGGACAGTGAGAGAGAGAGAGACAGAGAGAAAGGTCTTCCTTTGCCGTTGGTTCACCCTCCAATGGCTGCTGCGACTGGCGCGCTGCTGCCGGCGCATCTCACTGATCCGAAGCCAGGAGCCAGGTGCTTCTCCTGGTCTCCCAGGGTGAAGCTGGGAGTCAGGCGCTCAGTCCAGTTTCCCACTTACTTGGGCCATTACAGCTGCCTCCCAGAGTTTGCAGCCAAGAATGAAACACAGGTGTCTTAACTGGAGTCTTAACCCCTATGTCAAATACCACCCTGGAAACCCTCTTTTTATTTATTTATTTATTTGAAAGAGAGAGAGAGAGAGGTCTTCCATCTGATGGTTCATTCCCCAAATGACCCCAACGTCCAGAGCTGAGCTGATCTGAAGCCAGGAGCCAGGAGCTTCTTCCGGGTCTCCCCTGCAGGTGCAGGGGCCTAAGGACTTGAGTCATCTTCTACTGCAGAGAGCTAGATTGGAAGTGGAGCAGCTGGGACTTGAACCAGCACCCATATGGGAGGCCGGCACTGCAGGCTGAGGCTTTAATGTGCCGCACCACAGCTCCAGCCCCCTGGAAATCCACTTTTAAAAGCCTTTGAGCAGCGAAGGGCAATTTAGCGTCAGCCTTGTGCAAAGTCAAACTCAGGGAATGCCCATCCCCAGGCCCATGAAGCTCGATCGTCACCATTGCCCTGGGAGAGGGGGACCCAAGGCAGGGAGCAAGGGAGTGAGGCAGGAGGCCTGGGTCTACCCATGGGGACAGGTGTTTGAGGAACGCAGTCAGCCACCTCTTGGGATGCCCACCTCTGTTTCCCATCCAGCATTCTTGCTGATGCGCCAGAAGATGGCCCAAGGCCTTAGGCCGCTGCCACCCACGTGGGAAACCCAGATGGAGCATCTGGCTTTGGCTGGCCCAGCCTGACCATTGCAGCCATTTGGGGAGTGAACCAGCCAATAGAAAAATCTCGCCCTCTCCCTGTCTTTCTTTGTTCTTCTGCCTTTCAAATAAATTAATTAATTAAAAAAGGGGGCGCAGGGGCAGTGCAGGTGGCTGCAGAGGGGCGAGTGGGAAGGAAGGAACGTGGGGGAAGAGCAGCTGGGACCCAGGGCCTGGAACGCCCATGAGCGGGAGCGGGAGCGGGAGCGAGAGCGAGCTCATTATTTTATAAGGCAGCTGTTCTGGAGATAATGACGTTACTCCACTCAAGGCCTGATCGCCTCCCGTTAGGCCCCACCTCCCAATGCTGGTGCATTGGGAATTGCGTTTCCAACACAGGCTTGTGGGCGACACACTCAGACCAAGGGACGCTGTTTTTACTATATATTATTATGTTGTCATATATTATAATAATATAAAGTTGAAAAGCAGAGAGAGAGAGGGAGATCTTCTATTGCTGGTCACTCCCTAAATGCCTGAAACAGCTGGGGTGGAGCCAGGAGCCCAGAACTCCATCCGGGTCTCTCACGTGGGTGGCGGAGACTCAAGTACTTGAACCACTGTCTGCCATCCCCCAGGTGCGCATGAGCAAGAAGCTGAAGCAGAGATGGAGCTGCTGGGACTCAATGTCAGATGCATCTGATACGGGTGTGGGTGTCCCAAGCAGAAGCCCAACTGTGGTGCCACATGCCTGCACATGTGTGTATTTGTGTGTGTGTGTGTATGTGTGTCTCGTCTGAAAAAAGACTTTGTTTAATGAGGGCAAGAGAATGCAAACAACATAGAAGCCAAATCTTATTGAATTAACTTTCCATTTTCTGTTTGTCAAATGGGAGCTGAATTTTGTTATTTAAAGATTGATTTAATTGAAAGGCAGAACCACAGAGAGGTAGAGACAGAGAGAGGCAGAGAGGGAGGTCTTCCATCCGCAATGGCTGGAGTTGCACCGATCTGAAGCCAGGAGTCAGGAGCCTCCTCCAGGTCTCCCACGTGAGTACAGGAGCCCAAGGACCTGGGCCATCTTCCACTCCCTCCCCAGGCAATAGCAGAGAGCTGGATGGGAAGTGGCTCAGCCGGGACTTGAACCAGTGCCCATATGGGATGCCAGCACACCACAGCACCAGCTCCAGGAGCTGGATTTTTGTTTGTATATTAAAAATTTCATTGCAGTTTGCATTAAATAGATAAACTTCTTAGGGTAGTATGGACTTTATTATTTTTTTTCCTGAAGATTTATTTACTTATTTCAAAGAGTGACAGAGGAATAGAGAGAGAGAGAAAGAGATTTTCCATCCACTGATTTACTCCCCAAATGGCTGCAACAGCTAGGGCTGGGCCAGGCCAAAGGCAGGAACCAGGCGCTCGGTCTGGGTTTCCCACAGGAGTGGCAGGGGCTCAAGCACTTGGGCCATCTTCTGCTGCCTCCCAGATGCAGTAGCAGGGAGCTGGGTCAGTAGCAGAGCAGCTGGAACTCCAACCTTTGTACTGATATGGGAGGTGAGCGTCCCAAGTGGCGTCTTAGCCCACTGCGTCCCAAAACCCACCCAGCTTGTTCCTTTCCTAAGTGCTCGGGAAATCCTGTGCGGGGGACGCCATGGGGCAGGTCCCCTAGGGGATCCTTTGGGAGACCACTCAGCAGGGCAGAGCGATTGCTCAGTCCTGCCCCTTCCTTCCGCTCCTGCTTGTGGGTGTGTGGAGGGACAGCTTAACCCCTGTACCTCCTCGCAGCCCAGCACCGTCCAGGCCAGACCCTCCCTAGGCAGCATGACCTCCCTTTAGCTAATTCCCTCGCCAGGACCCTGTTTCCAAGGTCACATTTCGGGCACACGTTAGGATTTCAGCACATCCTTCTAGGGGGCCCCGGCTTGTCCTGAGCGCCCTGTGAAGTCACCTGCTTGTCCCTAAAAAGCCCCCAAGCCTGGACACCCTCGTGATGTTGTGTGCCCACTCCCAGTGAGTGGGTGCTTTCACAGTTCATGCTTGGGTGAGCGAGAGGACAAATCCAGCCTCGGCCCTCGGCCCCTCCTGCATCTGATTTACTCCCCCTGGGAGTCTGTGGTCTCCCCTGCATGGGGCTTCCCCCTCCCCAGCAGGGGGCGCTGGGCGAGTCCCGTGGCAGAGGTGGCCTCCCACCTGGGCTGCTGGGACGTCCACCTTGCTGCAGAGCTTGCTCCCTCAGTTTGAGTGAGGGAAACTGGCCCTTGGGCTGCAGCCAGTGCTGGACTGGCCACCTGGCAACTGGCTAGCTTCTAGGCAGTACGTAAAGACCAAATTCCCAGGCCCTGTGCCGATGGGGCCAGGAGAGCTTTCACAAGGCCTTCAGGGCATTGGCACAAACACCAGGCTTAGGATTCTCTGCCCAGAACTCCTTCTTGCCCGTGCTCTGCTGTCCAAGTGCCAATGTCTGGTTTCTGGGTTCCCAGCTTCTCTTTATCAAACAATTCTGGCAAACCAATCAGAACTGCTTATTCTACGGCAATGCCCACAAAATCTCCATTCATTCATTTGTTGAATGGAACTTTGTGCCAGGCACCATGATGGCCACCAGACCTGCAGTGGGGAGTGAGACGAGGTCCCTGCTCTGACACGTGGCTGGGAGACAGGGACTCACATCCAGCAAAAGCTATGCTCACAGACGTGGGTGCCGGGCTCAGCTGGCTGAGATCCGGGGACTCCCCCTGGAAGAGGTGATTTCTGAGCCGTGACTGGCAGGAAGAGCAGGACGAGTGTCCCAGGTCAGGGCACCGTGGGCGGAGAGCAGTGACAACTCTGGTAAGGGACGGGGGAAGCCGTGCATTGGACAAAGCCTCCCAGTTTGGGCATAGGCATTTTCATAGTCTAGCTTTTTCCTTTTCAATTCATGATTCAAGAGAAAAAAGTAATACACTTTTTTTCTGCGCATTCTCTCAAGGTCTCAGAGAACAACCCTAAGGAGTTCATTATGGGAACGTGTGCACAGAGTGTGTGGCAATGCGAGGAGGAGCTGCGTGCCTGTGGTCTCTGGAATGCCCCCTACAAAGGTTGAGAAGACACCAGGGGACCTGGCTGGGTGCCTTTGGGGGCAGCAAGGCTGCCTTTCCATGTCTCAGGATCTCCAGATACAACTTTGAAGGCAAGCGGCTCGGAAGTCCGGCTGCACCCAGGAATCATCTGGAACCTTTGGAAGCCACCACATCTGGGCAGCACTCTCAGGACTCTGATTGAACTGGAAGGGGGTGGAGCAGCCAGGTGCTGGTGTGGGTTAAAGTCCTCCAGGTGGCTGTAACATGCAGCCGTGCAGCCGGGGCTGGGACCTCTGGCTGGTGGGGTGGAGTGGAGTGGTGCAAGTGCAAGAGGGGCCAAGAAAGTGGATGGAAAACCAAGGGAGGTGCACATCGAAGATGCCCAGGAGAGAGCAATCAGTGAAGAGCAAGTGGCCGACAGAGATTGGAAGAATGATGGCCGGCACCGCGGCTCACTTGGCTAATCCTCCGCCTGCTGTGCCGGCACCCAGGGTTCTAGTCCCGGTTGGGGCTCCGGGTTCTGTCCTGGTTGCTCCTTTTCCAGCCCAGCTTTCTGCTGTGGCCAGGGAGTGCAGTGGAGGATGGCCCAAGTGCTTGGGCCCTGCACCCGCATGGGAGACCAGGAGAAAGCACCTGGCTCCTGGCTTCAGATCGGTGCAGTGCGACGGCTGCAGCGCACCGGCTGTAGTGGCCATTTAGGGGATGAACCAACGGAAAGGAAGACCTTTCTCTCTGTCTCTCTCTCTCACTGTCTAACTCTGCCTGTCAAAAAAAAAAAAAAAAAAGAGAGAGAGAGAGAGAGATTAGGAGAATGAGGACTGCACCTGGCACCTGGGGCCGATGTGGCCGCTGGCGACTTCAGCAGGTTTGTTGGCAAAAACCTTGTGGGGGAGGCTGGAGTGGAGTGGAGCATGCAGGAGAGGGAGCTGTGCATCAGGACTTGGGAGGTGAGAACACGGAGACGAACTGCAGGAGGGCTTTGAAGCAAGGAGAGAGGCAGGGCTGCCGATGCGGGGCAGGGAATGATTGAGTGATTTGTTTGGGATGCGGGAGACGCCAGTGTGTCCCAGTGCTAATGAAAACGATCGAGCTGAGAGGAGGTGGTACCTGGGAGAGAGAAGGATAATGGACAGTGAGAGGGAAGAGAAGGGTTGGCATTGGCCTTACATGGGCGGAGCCCCTCCCGGCGGGCAGCAGGGTGGGAGATGGAGAGGCTGTGGCGAGGGTGCGGGGTGGCTGGTTTTATTGAGCAGATGTCAACGATATTCATGTACCCATGGTTGACTCAAGGATGGATTGACACATGGCCTGCCTCCATTTCCTCCCCCTGCTCTCTGTCTCTGCCCTCACTGTTTCCACACGGGAGCCAGACCCGGAGCCACTGCCCCAGCCTTGGATGGGCGAGCAGGGGCCTGGCCTCGCTGTCTCTCCTGGTCCATCTTCCCAGCTGTGGCTGGGCTCCGGGCAGTCAGCCAGCGTCCTCCCCACGGCCAGGAGGCTGGGGACGGGAGCTGGGAGGCTGAAGCTCGGCCTGTGCCTCCTGGCCGGGGCTCCGTGAGTGGAGGGTCTCAGGGGCTCAGACACCAAGTGACTCGCATTGAACGTGGGGCGGCAGGGTCCCTTGGCCTGGCCTTTTGTGTGTGTGCGCTGCCTCCTTCCAAACCCCTTAGGGGAGAGATGAGTCACGGCGGGGCGTCAACCCTTCATCTCAGCACCCAGAGACTCTGCCCTCCGTGAGCCTGGGACGGGTCAGCAGATTCAAGCGTTCTGCCCGTGAGCAGAAGTCTGAGAGCACGGAGGGGCTGCCTGCCTTTAGCGTCTCCTCTCCGTCCTCCACTTCCCTCCCACTTCCTTGCTGATGACTTGGTGTTCAGAAAACACCTGGCAAACCCTCAGGGAAGCACGCGGTGGCCCTCTGCCTTGGTGCCCATCCTCTGGACTCAAAGCCAGCAAAGCACCTGCTCCCCCCCAGGCCACCTGCTGGTGGCTCCCGACAAATGGAGCATTTTCGGCCCACCCTCTGTGTGCAGCAGTGTCCCCAACCACTCTAACGTGAAATGGGCAGTAGCTTTCCACCACTCACCTAGTTCACGCCTAGAGATGGCCGGGTTCTGCCAGCCATCGGTTCTTATGTGCTTACTTTGCTGCTGCAAACCAGAGCAGTGACCCCGGATAGATCTGAGATCTGTGTCTTCTCTTTGCTGCACAGGGTTTCCTCTTCTCAAACCTCTAGCCCGACACCCCAAAACAGAGCTCAAAGTGCAAAGGAAACATTCGAAAGCTGCCGGGTAAAATCAGGGCCTCCTTTCTGGTGCTGGTGTGGGCCTGGGTCTGAGACACCGCTGAGTCCTGCTCGGACTCACTCCCCTCCAGCCAAGCTCGCCATCCTCCTGAGCCTCACTCAGATGCTCTGTGCACCTCCTGCCTCTCCACCTTTGCACGCGCTGTTCTGTCTTTGCCCAGCTGTGGCTCATCTTTCAGGTTTTCACATCCTTGTCACTTCCTGTAGCAGCTCCCTCCTGACCTCTGCTCTAAACAGGAAGCAGGGCTTCTCACCCCCAACACCGTCCCTGGAACCTGAGCCTGCCAGGTGTTCAAGGTCAATTCCAAACGGCATGCCCGGCTCCACAGGTGCAGAAAATAGACCAAGGGGAGGAGAGCGGCCCCCATGGCCAGGTGTCCCGCAAGCACCCTCTGTGTTTCCTTTTGAGCATCCCCCATCATCTGTCTACTGTATTTGCATGTTTCCCACACCCAGACTTCAAACACATGGAAACAGAGGCCGCCACTGTTTTGTTTTCTCATCTTGCTAGCTCCAAGTGCAGGGCTGGGAACACAACAGCTCCTCCAAGCCACTTGCTACGTAGACTCACGCATACTCAACCCTCTTCTGAGTAGGGCTATGGGTCTGGGGTCTGCTCAGGGTGCTTTCCTCCACTCCACATCCCAGGCCTCTCTAATGAGCTCAGCTGAAGGCCCAGACTTACAGAGCAGCCCGAGTGTTCCAGGGCGCACCGTACAGGGGAGGCTGCCAGTTCTGTTTCTGCTTGCTGACGCACCGTGAGCGCTGGCACTGAGAGCTGAAAGCGGCCTCCATGCCTGTCACACTTGTGTCTTGCTCTGTTGCTGATTCTCTTGCAAGTCAGGACCACAAAACGTCTTGTTTGCTTTTTTTTTTTTTTTTTTTTGACAGGCAGAGTGGATAGTGAGAGAGAGAGAGACAGAGAGAAAGGTCTTCCTTTTGCCGTTGGTTCACCCTCCAATGGCCGCTGCGGCCGGCTCATCGCGCTGATCCGAAGCCAGGAGCCAGGTGCTTCTCCTGGTCTCCCATGCAGGTGCAGGGCCCAAGGACTTGGGCCATCCTCCTCTGCACTCCCGGGCCATAGCAGAGAGCTGGCCTGGAAGAGGGGCAACCGGGATAGAATCTGGCGCCCCAACCGGGACTAGAACCCGGTGTGCCGGCACTGCAAGGCGGAGGATTAGCCTGTTAAGCCACGGCGCTGGCCTCTTGTTTGCTTTTGATCGTACAGCCCAGGAGCTGGGGCAGAGCCCAGCTGGGCTATTCTGCCCCCCCCTGAGATCATTCACTCATCTACATTCCACTGGTGGCTGGGTTAGGCTGGAAGATTCTAGAAAACACATTCACACGTCTGGTACTCAATCTTCCAAATACTTACCTGTCTCCCAGTGGCTGGTCGGGACTTCCTCGCGGTGTGGATGCCACAGGGTAGCTGGACTTTACATGGTGCGGGTTTCCAGGAGGTAGCCTTCAAAGAGGCTGTGGAAGCTGTCACCTGTTAGGCCTGACTTGGAAGCTGCACTTCTTTCACATTCTATTGGTCAAGGTCAATTACAGGACCAGCCAGACTCAAGGGAAGGGTGGACCCAGCTCACCTCTCTCTCAAAGGAATGGCAAAGATTGCGCAGCCATCTTTAACCACCAGGATGCCTTACCTGGCACTGCTGAGCTGGCGGTGAGAGCTGCTAGCTGCATGGGGAGTTTCCCCATGGGGACACTCCCGGGGCTTGCTGTCACTGATCGCTCTGCGAACGCTTGGGTAGGCCCTGCGGATGAACAGATTGCTGGACAGAGCAATGGCTGGCTGCCCTGCTCATCTCTCTCATCTCAAACATCCCTCAACTCGGTGCCCGTGTGCAGAGTGAAGAGTTTGGGGGCCTCAGCATGGGAGCTCGGGTGAGAGAGGTCATACAGACCTTGGAATCCCCCCAGAGAGCTTCCACCCATCGTGGCTTCCACTACAGTCCATGGCCTGAAGTAGTTACATGGCTTCCACCTAACTGAAGGCTGGAAAGTGTAGAAGCCATGGGACAGCTGGTGTGCACTCATGGCCTTTGCCACACCCTCTGTTTCATGTGAGCACGTGGGGTGATGATGCCCCCCCCTTTTATAAGATTTTATTTATTTATTTATTTATTTGACAGGTAGAATCACACAGTGAGAGGGAGAGAGAGAGAGGTCTTCCATCTGCGGGGTTCACTCCCCAGATGACCACAATGGCTGAAGCTGGGCCGATCGGAAGCCAGGAATCAGGAGCTTCTTCCTGGTATCCCATGTGGGTGCAGGGGCCTAAGCCTTGGGTCTTCCTCCACTGTTTTCCCAGGCTATAGCAGAGCTGGATAGGAAGACGAGCAGCCAGGACTAGAACTGGCGCCCATATGGGATGCTGGCACCGCAGGTGGAGGATTAACCTACTGCGCCATAGTGCCAGCTTCGTGATGATAACCTTTTGTGACCATTTAAGCCACCCTAATTAGTGTGGAATGACATTTCATTGTGGTTTTAATTTGCATTTCCCTGATGACCAATGATGTGGAGCATCTTCTCATGTCATTATCAGCCATCCATCTATCTTCTTTGGTGAATGTCTATACATATCTTTTGCCTATTTGTCACTGGATTTTTATTTTCTTCTTTTTATTTTTTTTGTTAAAGATTTATTTAATTTATTTGAAAGGCGGAGTTATAGAGAAAGAGGGAAGGAGAAACAGAGAGGGGGGAGAGAGAGAGAGAAAGACATCCTCCATCTGCTGGTTACTCCCCAAATGGCTACAATGGCTGGGGCAGGACCAGGCCAAAGACAGGAGCCTGGAACTCCATCTGTGTCTCCCACATGGTGGTAAGGGCCATCTTCCGGTGCTTTCCCAGGCACATGAGTGGGAAGCTGGATTGGAAGTAGAGCAGGCCGGTGCCGCGGCTCACTAGGCTAATCCTCCACCTGCGGCGCTAGTACCACGGGTTCTAATCCCGGTTGAGGTGCCGGATTCTGTCCCGGTTGCTCCTCTTCCAGTCCAGCTCTCTACTGTGGCCCGGGAGTGCAGTGGAGAATGGCCCAAGAGCTTGGGCCCTGCACCCGCATGGGAGACCAGGAAGAAGCACCTGGCTCCTGGCTTTGGGCCAGCTTGCTGCAGCCATTTGGGGGGTGAACCAATGGAAGGAACACCTTTCTCTCTGTCTCTCTCTCTCACTGTCTAACTGCCTGTCAAAAAAAAAAAAAAAAAAAAAAAAGGAAAGTAGAGCAGCTGGGACTCAAACTAGTGTTCATATGGGATGCTAGTGTCACAGGCAGTGGCTTAACCCACTGTGCCATGACGCTGGCCCTATTTTCTTGTAATTGTGTTTTGAGAGTTCTTTCTATATTGTGGGTACAAGGCCTTTACCAGGTATTTTCTCCTGGTCTGTGGCTTGTCTTTTTTTCATGCTCTTAATGTCTGTTTCAAGGGCAGAAGTAATTTGTCAGGTTTTTTTCTTTCATGGATCATGTTTTGGATGTTGTAGCTAAAAGGTCATTGCCAGATGCAAGGTCACCTAGGTTTTCTCTTGTGTTATCTTCTAGGAACTTGTTTTGCATCTAACTCCTTGACCCATTGTTAGCTAATTTTCATGAAGGGCATAAAGTCTATTATGTCGAGATGTTTTGCTTCTTGCATATGGATGTCTTGTTGGCCTGGCATCATGTGTCAAACTAAAAGGAGACCCGTTCTCCTCTGAGCTGCTCTCGCTTCTGTATGAGTTATTTCTGGCTCTCTGTTCTAGTTCATTGATCCATGTGCTGTCCTTTCTCCTGCTACCATGCTGTCTTGTGCTCTACGGCTTTAGCGTGGGTCTCGCAGTTCGGTAACATCAGTCTACCAATTTTACTCTTCAGTATTGTGGCAGCCATTCTCCGTTTTTCACCTTTCCCTATGAACTTTGGGATCATTTTGTCAATATCACAAAATAAATTGCCAGGATTTTGATCAGAAGTGCAGAGAATCTATAGATCAAATTGTTAAGGTCTGACATTTAACCATGTTGAATAATCCAATCCATGGACACAAAACATCTCTTCATATCTTTAGATTTTCTTTAGTTTCTTTCATTGGGGTTCTTTAGTTTTTTTTTTTTTTGTATTTTATTTACTTATTAAGAATTTATGTATCTATTTGAAAGGCAAAGATACAGAGAGAGATCCTTCATCCGCTGGTTCACTTCCTAAATGGCCGGAACAGATAGGGCTGTCCCAGGAGCCTACTCCAGGTCTCCCGTGTGTGGCAGGGGCCCAAGCACTTGGGCCATCGTCTTCTGCTTTTCCCAGGTGCATTAGCAAGGAGCTGGATCAGAAGGGGAGCAACTGGGACACGAACCAGTGCCCATATGGGATGCTGGTGTCACAGGTGACGACCTTACTGGCTGCGCCACAACATACTTCTTAGATTTATACCTATGTAATAAATATTTTTGTGATAGGCGTGTAAATGGCTTTGTCTGTTTAGTTTCAAATTCTGATTGTTATTGGTGGTACAAGAAAAGCAAGTGGCAGTTGTATATTACCCTGGTCCTGCAGCCTGGAGCCTTTGATGGTTGTTCCCAACCTTTCCAAATGTTCTGCAGCTGTTAGAAGGCTACAGAATGCATCCCATATAGAAAGAGAAATTACTGGGGCCGGCACTGTGGCACAGCAGGTAAAGCCGCCGGCTGCAGTGCCAGCATCCCATATGGACACCCGTTCCAGTCCCAGCTGCTCCATTTCTGATCCAGCTCTCTGCTATGGCCTGGGAAAGCAGTAGAAGATGGCCCAAGTCCTTGGGCCCCTGCACCATGTGGGAGACCCGGAAGAAGCTCCTGGCTCCTGGGTTTGGATCAGCACAGCTCCGGCCTTTGTGGCCAATTGGGGAGTGAACCAGCGGATGGAAGACCTCTCTCTTTCTCTCTCTCTCTGCCTCTCCTTCTCTCTCTGTGTAATTCTGACTTTCAAATAAATAAATAAATCCATATATATATATTCATAAAGAAAAAGAAAAGTGAATTTCTGATGATGTTGCAGTTAGAGTATTTGAAAGCCTCAAAGATCACAGATTAAAGGTGGACTTGGCTGGGGGGAAGGTGTTTGACACAGCAGTAAAGATGCCCACATCACGTATCAGAGAGCCTGGGTTGGAGTCTTGGCTGCTTCTGACTCCAGCTTCCCTAATGTGCGCCCTGGGAGGCAGCAGATAATGGCTCAAGTACTTGGGCTCCCTGCCACCCACGTAAGAGACCTTGCTGGGTTTCAGATTCCTGCTTTGGCCTGGCGCAGCCCTGGCCGTTGTAGGCATTTGGGGAGTGAACCAGTAGGTGGAAGATTCTCTCTCTCTCTCTGCCTTTCAAATTAAAAATAAAAATCAGTAAAAATTAAAAAACAGTGGAAGATGGACTCAGTTTTGCTCCATTCCCTCTGTCAGGGCTTGCCTCCTAAAAGCTTGTCCCCTCCCCCCAGCGTCTCTGGCCCTGTGGGCTGGATCCAGCCCCCCAGTTCTCACCTGAGTCCTACTGTCTTTGAGACTGTCTTGGCCATAAGTTTCTATTAAAGAGTAAAACAACCAAAATCGCAGCATATATATGTGTGTATGTATATATATATATATATATATATATGTATATGTATATGTAAGTGTGTACATACTTGAGTATATATGTAAGTGTGTATATATATATATATATACACACACATAAGTGTGTGTGTGTGTGTGTGTCGTTGAGCCTTCCCCTTGTCAGAACAGAGAGCACCCCAGTGAGGCACCCCCGAGAGCTGTTTTAGGAGGAACTACAAAAGGGCAGGTCTTGGTGGCGATGCCATTTTCTCCTGACCAGGAAGGGCCCCTGAAATGTGTCTGGCAGGTATCTTCACTTCGTGGGGATACTGTAAATGACCACAAATCTGTAGTCTAGAACAACCCGTGTGTATGATCTCTCAGGTCTGGAGTCCAGAGTTCCCCAACTGAAGGGCCGGCGGGGTCTTGCCCCCCACCAAGTCTCGGGGAGAGCTGCTCTTTGCCTCTCCCAGCGTCTGGGGCTCCGGTGTCCCTGGGCTTGCGGCTGCATCACTGTGATCCCTGCTTCTGCCGCCTTCTGGGTCTCAGACCTTCCAGGCCTTTCTCTCGTAAGGACACCTGTCATTGGAGTAGGACTCTCCGAGATTCCAGGATGATCTCCTCTCGATCCTTGACTCACATCTGCCAAATACGGTCTCAGTCCCAGCTTCTGGGGGGAGGAGGTGGACGTGTCTGTTGGGGGCCACCATTCGACCCTCTCCAACATGGAACATTTAAAGGTTGTCATGTCTTGTGTAACCAGTTGGGGCTTTTTATTTTGTTTTATCGTTTAAAAGTGATGTCAAAATTGGACGTCGCTTTGGCCTTCCTCATCCTCAGAGGCCTTTGGAGAGCTGTCGCTTAAAGATAGGAGAAGACATTCCCGGTCAGACGGCAGAGGGCAGTGTCTGAGGGAGGCTGAGGGGAAAGCCAGGGGCAGGCGCTGTTCACAGGTTACGCCTCTGCTCAGGTTGGCCGTATTCCTCGTGAGAGCGCCTGGGTTCGAGTTCCACCGCTATTTCGGATCCAGCTCCCTGCTAATGTGCATCCTGGGGGGCAGCAGGTGAGGGCTCAAGGACTTGGGTCCCTGCCACCCACGTGGGGGACCTGGATGGAATTCTGGGCTCCTGGCTTCAGCCTGGCCCAACCCAGATTGCTGTAGGCATTTGGGGAGTGAACCAGCAGATGGGAGATCTCAATCTCTCTCTCTCTCTCTTTCAGTTAAATACTAATTTAAAAAAAGCTGAAAGAGCAATGTGGCAGCTTCCAGAATCTGAGAGAGAAGGGGACAAGTGAGCAGCCTGGAGAAGCAGAGGCAGACGTTCATGGTAAAATGTTTTGGCCCTTGTCTTTGGCATGGGGAAGCCATCTTCAAGCCAGAAGACTTGGATTAATGGTCCGCCAGGAAAAGGCCTGTCTCTCATACCCTCTTCACCCCCCGCACACACACACACATACACACACACACACCCAGGCATGCACGTACAGTGGGCATGAGTCTGGGGATGCATTTGCCCTTAGAGGACACGTGTCCCTGGCTCAGCAGCAGGCAGGGGAGCAGGGAGGCCCTAGGGTCCACAGTCCTCTCATCCAAAAGAAGAGAGGAGTGGGCAGCCACCCAGGAGGGTGGGGGGCTGAGCGGCCAGCGGAAGCTGTGAGGATGGAAGGGAGGCCGTGCCTCTGTGTGTAGCCTTCCTAAGTACCCCTCCCATACACACACAGGCCTGAGACAGTGCACACGGGCCTGGCTGGTCTCCAGCACAGCAGAGTGGGGCTTCTGCCCTCCGCTGTTTGTCTTGGCTGAGGGCTGCCCGGGGCTCTCTGCAGCTGATTCCATCAAGGCAGAGCTGCAGGAAAGAGGACATGGATCACAGAGGAGGGAGCTGGAGCCGCTTCAGCGGGGGTGGGGGGGAAGTGGCCCCGCAGGGCCTGATGGGAGCAGGATGAGCGCTGACCCCTCGCCCAGCGCCTCCTGAGTGGATGTGGTGCCACCGAGACCCTCCAGGAAGACACGCGGTGCTTGCAGGCGCCCAGCCCCGTGCTGTGCCAGGGTGAGTCTCCTCGTGGTGCTTTGGGGCAGACACAGAGCCCCGGCCGCCAGTCCTCCGGTGTCCCCTTGGCTTGGATGCACCAGCAGGCCCCCGGCCCTGGCAGCGGTCTCAATACGCCCCCTTACCAATGCCGTGATTCGCAGAGCCCTGCTCAGCGCTGTGCCCCCCGCCCCGCCCCCCAGCTCAGGGCAGACCCTCCCGTGTCCTGTTCCACACAGATGCCGACAAGTCACGTGGCCCACAGCTGCCTGCCTCCCCCGGCCACTTCCCCCATCTGCTGAGGCCCCATAATCACTGCAAGCCCCAGCGGCCCTGTAATGTAACCCAGGCCTGGGGACGCTCGGGCGGGGGGTCCCCAGCTGAGTAATGAGCCCGACTGCTTTATTGAATTCCTGGGCCGGGGTCTGAGTAATCGTTGCCTCTAACCGAGCCCCAGTTCCGCTTCCTCCTTCCTGGCACCCTGACTCCTGTTCCTCCGATCCTTCCTACCCCTGGCCATGTGTGAGGGTCCAAGGCAAGCTCCTGGGCTGGGACTTGGGGGGGGGGGTGGCCTCCCCCATCCAACTGGGAGAAAGTGTGGCCGCCTCAGGCCTGGGGCCCACGCAGGGCGGTTGGACTCTGCTGGGGCCGCCCCAGGCGAGGAGCTAAGTCAAAGCCAGACCTGCAGCCCCTACCCCACCCCCACCTCCCCCCCCACCGCGACATGCTGCAGCTTCCTTACCTCACCTCCCCTGTGCCTGGGCCCTGCCGAGGGAGGCACAGGAAACTGCTGCCTGTCTGAGCCCTGCCCCAGCCCCCGCCCGGTTCTTCCTGCCCTTCTGTGTGCTTGTGTGCTGGCCTACGCTCGACCCTCCCTGTGGTCTCCATGTGCCCAGAGCTCAGCACACAGTAGGCGCTTTAGAAAGCATTGGTGGAAAGAAAGGAATCGTTAGGGCCAGAAGGAGCAGCCGCATTGCAAGGGGAGAGGCTTGGTCGGCGTGTGAGGTCCTGGCGTCCGCGGTGCTGCCGTGGCTTCTGTGGTCTTCTTCTGTGGTCACGTGTGTCCCCATGCGAAGTGGGCGAGGGTGTCAGCTGTCAAGACCCCAGTGGTCCAGGAGGCATTCTGCTCATGGTGACCTGAGGTCAAGGGTCACCCGAAGTTCACTGTCTTGGGGAGATGTCCTGCCACCACACCCCCAGCAGGTGTTCCCTCCACCCCTAGCAATGGTGAGGGCAGCTGGGGCTCCTCTGAGACACGTCAGAGCCCAACCCTCTTTGACTTCTCACCCCTTCGAGGCAAAAGAGCCTAGGCTGGGGCCTGGGGCCCTGGGGCCAGGGTGAAAGGCAGGGTCCCCTTGGCAGTCGGCCAACTCAGCCCAGCCCTGAGGCCCAGCCTCTGCCCGGCAGACCCGGCCCAGGCCCTGTCCCCTGCAGCCCGAGTGGGGGGCCTGGGCAGATGAGCCCCTGGGCAGGAGCCTGCACTGGGTCATGTGGTGTGCGAGGAGTATGAGGGAGGCAGACAGGCCGTGGGCCGGGAAGGGAGCCAGGCGGAGGGGCTCCGGGAGGGAGGGCGCACGAGGAGGAGCCTTCCCAGCACTCCCCGAGCAGCTGCTAAACAAGGGCGGCCAGGCGCTGCGGAGGGGCTGGAAGCCGGCGCCAGCCTGCATGGAGCTCAGGCTGGGGTCGGGGGAGGGGAGGGTCTGCCCCTGCCCACAGCCATGCCACAGCTGGGACGGCCCTGGGCACCCCACCCCCACCCCGGGCAGGCCGGGCCTAAGCCTCCCCAGGACTGGGTCTCCCCTCCCGGCCGGCGGAGCTGCCTGCCGGGGCTGCTGTGAGGTCAGCAGCGATGATGTAGCACGGTCGGCTGGGTGGGCTCCCAGCCCCGATCAGACGTTATTTATTGTTCTGAGCTGTGTTTCGGTGGGAGACTTGGAAGGGCTGGGAGGGAGAGCCAGAGCATCCCGGGGCCCCTGTGCTCTGCACGCTGCTCTGAGTTCTTGGAGCACAGTGGCCAGGAGTGGGGCCCGTGGCGCCCTTGCTCCATCAACTCGGGCAGCGAGGCCAGGAGGGCGAGTTCCTGCTTTTCTGCTCCCCCGAATCTCTCCCACTCTCTCCCACGGTCTCCACCACCTCCCAGAAATGTAGCTCCTCTCCCGGACTCTCATCCTGGGGCCTGACAATCCTTGCACGCCCTGCTTAGAAACGTGTCACTGTCCATTTCCCTCTGCGATATCAAACCAGGCTGCACAGGGTGCGCCGCGCCCAGGGCTGTGCTGAGGCCCTGGCTCGGAGCAGCTGGAACACGGGTTTATGAAATTACAGGGAATTCAAAGCAGCCGGCGTCGCCCGCTGTCTGGCTTCATTGCTGGGACTGGCCTCGGAGGGAGGTTTATTCCAATCAGTTAGAGGATTAGGATCTGACACCCTTCATTAGCGATCTGACGTGAGCTGAGCGGGGAAGACAGAAGAACCCACACCGGGAAGGAGGCAGCTCCGGAGGGCAAGCAAGGCACCACCCGGCGTGAAAGAGGAAAAGTCTGCCGGGGGAGGCACGGGGCGCGCAGCCTCTTCACAGTCCAATTAGGCGCTGCGCTGGCTTCCAGGAGGGGAAATGGGGCCTGGTGCACCTAGAGGCCTGAGCCCGGGCCTCAGTTTCCCCTTCAGCTGAGACGCCCTCCAGCTGTGACGCGTGCGTTTCCCCCAGACAGGGCAGCTTGGTCACCGCTCCTAGAAGCCCAGGCGGTTTGGCCTTGGCGAGGCCCCTCCCGCTTCCCCAAGATCCAGTGACCGACACCCAAACACTCAGCGCGTGGCATTGTCCATCCCAGCCATTTCCTGCCCCCAGTCCTGGCAGCCTCTGGCTGGCTTCCCAGCCCGTCCACAAACACCGCCCCTGGCGTCCAGTCTGTAGGAACCACAGTCGGGGCTGGGCCTCGACAGCACTTCCGACAGATGGGTGGGGGAAGGGTGGTGCCAGAGGCCCCTGCCCACACCCAGGGGGACGGGGTCCCTGCCTCCTGTGCTGAGGGGGGGCTCACGGAGCTGTGCAGCCCGGACCATGCTTAGCTTCTCTGTGCGTCCTCTCCTCAAACCTGAATCCGGGCTTGTTGTATGAGTGGAGTGAAATGGTGCCAAGGGTGACCCTGGCACACAAGGAGACCCAGACATGGTGGCAGCCGGTGTCACCGTGGCCGCTCACCGTGCGTGATCTCCAGCAAGCTGCCTGCCCTCTCCCATTCCAAACCCCCTCCCCAGACCTGTGCCTGGACGGTGCCTGGTGCGAAGAAAGAGCTCGCAGAGGACCGGCCGCAGTGGGTCATGAGCGAGGGCAGCTTGGCTGGGCAGCGCGATCCCGAGCTGCTGTCACCGCGTAGATTTTCCTGGAGCCGACAAGTGCCCATGGAGGACGAGGAACGTGATACGTCCCCGGCGCCGGGGAGTGGAACTCAGCGGGTAGGTGTCCCTGGAGTGATCTGGGGAACACTTCCCCAAGTTGGGACTTAAGTCGCAGACTGCGCGGGGCCCAGAGACAGGGAACTGTCGGTGCGCAAACCGCCCCCCTCCCCAACTAGGGGGACCTGGTGCTGGGGTGGGAGTCGGCTTACACAGCACGGCGCTGCTCAGGCCCGCCCTGCTATGGCCGTGAACTTGTTATTTTTCCACGTCATTTGCTCTCAAATGTACTATCGAGCCGGGCGACGCTAACCCGGCGGCTGCAGGTCCCTCCTTGTAACAAGCGATCGTGTGTTCTGTAGAGGTGGCCACAGGGGAGGAGGGGGCCCGGCCCCGAGGAGCGGGGCAAGGGGGGGGCGGAGAGGGAAACAAATCCTTCTTTGCAGTGAGCTTGCGTGTCCCGGAGCCAGCTCCCCCAAAGCACATGCCATTTCTGGCTCTGGAAGGGGTTAAAGGCCTCCTGGAGTCAAAAACAAGCAGGTGTCCCACCGTGCCAGATACGCTGCCTAAACTGCTTCCAGCTTTTTTTTCCCCTCCTTCTGCAATAAGTCTGTGATCAGCCACGGGACAGAGGCGCCAGCAGCCTGCCTGTGACAGGCGTCAGGTTAGCTCGCTCCCACTCGGGTGGCGCGCCCAGGATATAAATCCAGCTGGAGGCCCCTGCTGCGGCTCCTCTCCCTGCACACCCAGGAGGGGAGTTTCCTTCCAAAGACCTTTCTTTTATCTGAAGCCGCACAGCCCAGCAGGCTGCACTGACTTGGTGGAGGCAGCCACGGCAGCAGCCGCCGCCGCCACCACTGCTGCCGCCTGAGCAAGGCGACCTGCTGGGGTGGGGAGGGCAGGTGTCTCCAGCCCCGGAGAAGAAGGCCCCGGTGGGCCCCAGCCCCTGGCGTCGTCACAGGGGAGGTCTCTGGCCGTCGCAGTCCACACCATGTGGGCCCTGGGGTGCCGCCGCCGGCTCTGGACCCGCTGGGGGCTGCTGCTGCTGCTGCTGCTCGGGGTGCCCCCACGAGGCCTGGCGCCGCCACCCATCCGCTATTCCCACGCTGGCGTCTGCCCCAACGACATGAACCCCAACCTCTGGGTGGATGCACAGAGCACCTGCAAGCGGGAGTGTGAGACCGACCAGGTGAGTGGGACTCCAGAACCCCAGGTGGGCCACGTGAGTACGTGGGACGTGGAGGTAGGGAAGCTGCCGGGTGGGGACCACGCGGGAGTACCCCACAGGGTCCAGGACTGTGAAGGGACACAGGCCCCGTCCACTTGGAGATAAACAGGGCCTGATGCCTGTCTGTTAACTCCGAGGCCTGGAAGAAGAGGTGGATGTGATGGGCGAGTTCCCTGGAAACCGGGAACCCACGGATTCCCCCCGTCCTATTGGCTGGGGGCTACAGTGAGCTCACGTTGTACCAGGCACGTCGTGTAGATTGCCAGGCACATCAGCGCAGTGGGCTGCAGGCAGGCAGGGGAGAGTGGATGTGCAGAGTGAGGCCAGGGTAGGCTGGCAACCTGTGTCTGTCTGACAAGGCCTGCCTCCATACTCCCTACGCAGAGAGCATCCAGGCTGCCTGACAGTCAGGGCCAGCCCAGCCCTGAACACACTCCCGTGTCCCCGGGGGGAAGTGCAGGAGTTTCAGCCCTGCCAGACTCCTTGGTCCTGCCTTCTGATCCTTGTCCGAGGACTCGGCAGCTAGCAGGGCTCCTGGCTCCCAAGTCACGCTCAGGGGCCATCGATGCCCACTCCCCAGGGGCAGAGGGCCCCTGGTGCCTGCACCTGCTGCACGCACAGCCACTTCCTGCCCAGCCTGGCCAACTCTGAGAACAGCGTGGAGTTTCTCAGGGCTCCAAGTCTGGATTGGGCATCACCAGGGAACGTGAGAGAACCTGGAGCTCCTGTAGATGCCCAGTCACCCACGTGAGAGTCCAGGGCTGCCCTGGATCGAGTGGCCTCTGCCCCACAGGGCCTGGGGGCAATTGTCAGAGTCCTCAGGACAGATGCTGCCATTGGGTACGGGTGATGCCTAGGGAGAGGAAGCCAAGGAGATTTGGGTGGGGGCTGTGCCCATCGGCTGGGGGGCTACATTTTCAGGAGGTCTCTTCCTCTGGCACAGACTGGCCCGACAAATCGGGCAGGGCTTGGGGACAGCGCAACCCTGGCTGAGCTTGCGTCTTTGGGGAGGAGGCACCTGTGGGGTGGGGACTCAGGTAGCCCAAGGGTGCCTTCTGGCCCCCCTGAAGCTGAACAGTATCCTGAGGATTCCCTCAAATTTCCTCCTCCCACCCCAGTCCTCGGACTCCAGGTCCCCCAGAGTCTGGAGTGGAGGAGCCAGTTCTGCTGCCCCACCTCCCCTCGGGCCCTCAGTCCCCCCCCCCCCCAGGACCCCAGCTCCGAGAGCCGCCCATCCCTGTCCCAGACCTCCCCGGGAGTGGCCCAGCTGCTTATGCCAAGCAAAGACTGCAAAACAAAGTCACCATTCTGAGCGGAGAGCAGAGAACAGTAAACAAGCCAGGCAGGCGGCCGCACACGGCCCGCGGCAGGGGCGCCCCCTTAGCCCATGTGGAATGTCGAAGAGGCTGGAGCAGCCGCGTGGGGAGCGGCGCTCGGAGCCACTGCCTGGTGCAGGATTAGGAGCCGTGCCCGCCTGCCCGGTGGGTACGAGGTGTTATTGTCGAAAGCACCACGTGAAGTCCTTGTTTGTGTCGGCTCCAGGAACACGCCGCTAATTTCGAGGAATTAAGCTAATGCCTGACGTGGCCCCACAGAAACCCAGGGGATTATGGCCTTGCTGGCTTCTGCCACACAAGAGGCCTTCTCACCTGCTGCCTGCTCCCCGCGAGCTGTGCCGCCCGGAGCCTAGCACCAGGGGCCGGCGCCACCTGTGGTGCGAGACTGAGCATCCTGGCCCCAGATGCCTGCCCTCCCTCTGGGCTCTGGATAAGGTAGGGCCTCACCTGACCTTCGGCTCCAGGTGTGCATCGGCTCGCTCACAGCCAGGAGGAGGAGCGTGGAGGGAGGTCACCCCGGCAGCTGGGAGGCCAGAGCGGTCTCCCCCAAGGGGACAAAGACAAAAGCATGGGCAGCCCAGAACACTTGGGTGGTATCCACCCCCAGCAGTAAGAAGACTCCCCTCTGAGAGGCCTGGGGCCCGTCTCTTCCCACCCCAGGGTTCCTGCGACCTTAGGCGAACTCCTTTCCCCACTGTCCTGGAGTCAGCATCATCGGTATGGGGTGGGGGATAACGGTTGCCCCCAGGTCAGGCTTGGGAGTGAGCCTCCGAGAGACAGGAGTTGTGCTCTCGGAAAAGATGTGTCATCCTGTTTCCCTCGTAGCGTCATCAAATATCGGCCCCCACTAGATGCTGAGCACGGAGCCCCTCTCCGACAAACCCAGGGCTAGGGCCAGGGCGCCGTCCCTGGTCCGCTGGGCTCCCCCATTCAGGCCCCCCTGTGTGGCTCTTTCAGGAGTGTGAGACCTACGAGAAGTGCTGTCCCAACGTGTGCGGGACCAAGAGCTGCGTGGCAGCCCGCTACATGGACGTGAGAGGGAAGAAGGGCCCGGTGGGCATGCCCAGGGAAGCCACGTGCGACCACTTCATGTGTCTGCAGCAGGGTTCTGAGTGCGACATCTGGGACGGACAGCCCGTGTGCAAGTGCCGAGATCGCTGTGAGAAGGAGCCTAGCTTCACCTGCGCCTCGGACGGCCTCACCTACTACAACCGCTGCTACATGGATGCCGAGGCCTGCTCCAAGGGCATCACACTGGCCGTCGTCACCTGCCGCTATCACTTCACCTGGCCCAACACCAGCCCTCCGCCGCCCGAGACCACCGTGCACCCCACCACGGCCTCCCCCGAGACCCCCGGGCTGGACATGGCGGCCCCGGCCCTGCTCAACCACCCCGTGCACCAGTCGGTCACTGTGGGGGAGACGGTGAGCTTCCTCTGTGACGTGGTGGGCCGGCCCCGGCCCGAGATCAGCTGGGAGAAGCAGCTAGAGGATCGGGAGAACGTGGTCATGTGGCCCAACCACGTGCGTGGCAACGTGGTGGTCACCAACATCGCCCAGCTGGTCATCTACAACGCTCAGCCCCAGGATGCTGGCATCTACACGTGCACGGCTCGGAATGCTGCCGGGGTCCTGAGGGCGGACTTCCCGCTCTCAGTGGTCCGGGGGGGCCAGGCCGCGGCCACCTCCGAGAGCGGCCCCAACGGCACAGCCTTCCCGGCAGCTGAGTGCCTGCAGCCCCCTGACAGCGAGGACTGTGGTGAGGAGCAAACCCGCTGGCACTTCGATGCCCAGGCCAACAACTGCCTCACCTTCACCTTTGGCCATTGCCACCGCAACCTCAACCACTTCGAGACCTACGAGGCCTGCGTGCTGGCCTGCATGAGTGGGCCGCTGGCCGTGTGCAGCCTGCCGGCTCTGCAGGGGCCCTGCAAGGCCTACGCGCCTCGCTGGGCCTACAACAGCCAGACGGGCCAGTGCCAGTCCTTTGTCTACGGCGGCTGCGAGGGCAACGGCAACAACTTCGAGAGCCGCGAGGCCTGCGAGGAGTCGTGCCCGGTCCCCCGTGGCAACCAGCGCTGCCGTGCCTGCAAGCCCCGGCAGAAGCTCGTCACCAGCTTCTGCCGCAGCGACTTCGTCATCCTGGGCCGGGTCTCTGAACTGACCGAGGAGCCGGACTCGGGCCGCGCCCTGGTGACCGTGGACGAGGTCCTGAAAGATGATAAGATGGGCCTCAAGTTCCTGGGCCGTGAGCCACTGGAGGTCACCCTGCTGCACGTGGACTGGGCCTGCCCCTGTCCCAATGTGACGGCAGGGGAGACGCCACTCATCCTCATGGGCGACGTGGAGGGCGGCATGGCCATGCTGCGGCCTGACAGCTTCGTGGGTGCGGCCAGCGCCCGGCGGGTCCGAAAGCTCCACGAGGTCGTGCACAAGAAGACCTGTGACGTCCTCAAGGAGCTCCTGGCCTTGCCCTGAAGCCCCCTCGCCCTCCCTGCCCCTCCCCCATCTATCCCCACCCACCCCCCCGATGCCCCTTGGTCAGCCAGCCAGGCAAGGTCAGATCAGACAGTCCTGGGCTAGCAGGGAACTAGCAGTCAGCATGGCAGGAAAAAACAAAACAAAACAAAAAAACGCCAGCCTGGGGGGGATGGTCTGAGATCAACTTCTGTTCTTTGGGTTCCACAGGGGGCTGCACCTGTTTTGAGCTGCGGCCCCCACTCCCCATCCCTGAGCCAGGAGGTCCAGCCAGGGTTTGAGACACAGCCACAGGCACCGATGGATGGATTGGCTTGCAGAGGGAGTAGGTAGGGAGAGACAGGAGGGCCCAGGGACTCAATGGTACAAATTCTCCACCGCGAACACAGGCCACTTGGTGCTAGGGGTCACGGGCAGTGGGAGGCCAGAGACGTAGTCCAACCCAGCAAACGACCTGCCCAGGGTGGGAGCTGCTGGAACAGGTGCCTCTGGGTGGTCAGCCCATGCCCCTGGAGCCAATGTGGCATTGCACATCACAGCCTTCTGTTCCTTGGGGGCACTGGGTTGTCGGTTCCGTTCCATTCAGTTCTGAACGCTTCCTGGGTCCAGGTGCTAGATCACAGGGTGATGCTGTCACCGCCCAGCTCTCGGTGCCCGGACACGAAGCTGGGATCCCCAGGCTGGCCCTCTCAGCTGTCAAGCGCTCCCATCACGTGCCCCTGGCTTCCTTTATGCACAGCAGACAAGGCCAAGGCCAGGGTCTGTCCTGCTAGCGAGAGGAATGCAGGAAAGGCCGGCAGGCGCCGGAGAGGAGGGGAGCCAAGCTTGGGGAGGGAGCAACATTGCTCGATGCTTCCACCTGGTGGTGGCCTCGGGAGCCCGCGGGGACCTGGAAGGAGGTGCTAGGGGAAGTGATTCTTTTGTTTCCAGGATTTTGTATGGGCCCCGGGCACCCCAGCACTAGAAAGATTTGGGAACCCCACTATCAGCTCTGCATCTGTGCCTCATCCCATCCTCAGCCCTTCCCCGTCCCTGCCCCTGCAAAGCTGAAGGGCAGGTGGGGCAGCCTCTTCTAGCTCAGATACCAGGAGGGAGGCGCCGATTAAAAGGTCATTGTATCCACAGGGCTGTGTGTGGTTCGCTGGGGCTGAGCTTGCAGGGGAGAGGTGTGGGGGAGGGGTAGTTAGAGTCCTGTGCTCTGGTGACCCCAGAGGCAAGTGTGGCTGCTGGATGGCGTGTGGGTGGCGGAAGACACCTGCTACCACTGGGCTCCTTCGCTCTGGTGCTCTGTGCAGCTCTGGGAGGCGGGAGGTGGTGGTGAGGCCCGGTGCATTCTCAGGGCTCCCAGCCCATCACGACGGTGTGCAGAGTCCAGGTCCTGCTGCTGACCGGGTCAGGTGCAGAGGTGGGAAGGCGGAAGAGGCAGCCAGGGGGTGGGGGGTAGGCAGGGAGTGTGCTGCCCTGGTGTGATGCCCAGGGGTCTCTGGGTGGGGCCCATTCCAGGTGTGCTCGGAACACAGGGCTTGGTTCTGGTGACGGGGATGGCAGCACTCTGGCCTTGGTGGGGCTCACGGCCTCACCCGACCCTGGGGCTTACTCACCCCCAGTTGTCTGTCCCCCACAATAGGCACCTCTCCCCTGCACACTTCCCTGGGTTTTCTCATGCTGGCCACAGCCCAGACAAAGAATCCAGGCCAGGCCCAGCTCCACCCAGCCCATCTCATCTGCAGCAAGGGCACCAGGAGCCGGAAGACAAGCTGTTTCCCTAGAGAGACATTGAGCACAAAACTGAGCCACCAAGGGGCGGGCACTGTGGTGTAGTAGGTTAAGCATCCACCTGCAGCACCGGCACCCCATATGAGCACTGGTTCGAGTCCCAGCTGCTCCAGTTCCAATCCAGCTCCCTGATGATGGCCTGAGAAAGCCCTGCACCCATGTGGGAGACCCAGAAGAAGCTCTTCATTCCTGGCTTCGGATCGGTGCAGCTCCAGCCACTGTGGCCATTTGGGAGTGAACCAGCAGATGGAATATCTCTCTTTCTGTCTCTCCCTCTGTAACTCTGCTTCTCTGCTCTCAAGTAAATAAATAAATCTAAAACAAAACAAAAAACCCAGCCAAACAAAAACCAAAACCTGAGCCACCAGGATGGAGTGAGCCGCAGTCACCCTGCTCTCAGAGGTGGGGGGCTTTCCATTGAACCTGCCCCTCGCCCAAGGTGCTCCGTGGAGCATTACTGTAGCCCAAGCGAGTGAGTGTCCACAGGCCAGGCCCTGCAGGAACGTGGGGCCGAGTGCTGTGGCTGGGCTGGCACAGCAGGGTGCAGGTTGCTGCTCTACTTCCCTGGTGGAGGTGTGAGAGGTTCGGGAGGCCTCTGCCCACCATGTCCCAGCTGCAAAAGGCCAGATCGTGGAGTCAGACTCGTACAGGCCTGCGCTGGGCTCTGCCCCTTACCTACTGCCTCGCTGCCTCAGTGTCCTCACTGTAAAACACGGTGGTGGGGCCGGCACTATGGTGTAGTGGGTAAAGCTGCTGCCTGCAGTGCTGGCATCCCATATGGGTGCTGGTTCGAATCCCGGATGCTCCACTTCCGATCCAGCTCTCTGCTATGACCTGGGAAAGCTGTAGAAGATGGCTCAAGATGCACCCTGGTGGGAGACCTGGGAGAAGTTCCTGGCTTCTGGCTTTGGTCTGCCATAGCCCTGGCCTTTGCAGCCATCTGGGGAGTGAATCGGTGGATGAAAGATCTCTCCCTTTTTCTCTCTCTGCCTCTCCTCTCCCTGTGTAACTATGACTTTCAAATAAATAAAATTAAAAAAAAAATTTTTAAAAAGAAAATATAGGCACCTAATTTCCTACCTTCTATCTGGTATTTATTTTCTGTCCTTGAAACCAAACATGAGTCCTTTCTCTCCATTCCTGTAAGCTGTGTGCAGCGCCTGACACCCAACAAAGGCTCGGCTCAGCGAAGGCTGAAATCGGGCCCAGTTGCCAGGCAGCCTCCCAGTGTCTGGGTCCCAGGATGTAGGGAGATGGAGGCTTTGTTCGCCAAGGCAGATCCTCCTGCTTCTGGCCACGCTGAACACCCACTCCTCCCCACCCCCAGACCACGCCTCTGCTTGGTCTCCAGTGCCCGGGGCCTCTGGAGCAGGACAGCGTGGCAGTTTCCACCCTCCTAGGACACTCTGCTCCATTGTCTGGCCAGCTGTTCCACAGTGTGATGTCACCTCATGGACAGGAGGGCCGGAGGGCGGGGCTTGAGGATGGAAGGGGCAGGAGGGGAGAATGAACACCTAGCCTGTGGTGACCCCCCGAGGCTGGGGAGTCTCCTCCCCGGCCCCGGCCCGGCCGTCCATCTTGTTCCAGCCATGTCAGCAGGAGTGAGCTTGCCCCGTGATAGACCCCGGGCAGCTGTGTGAGACAGGCACTTGCGGTTTTGCAGGTGGGGAAACTAAGGCTGGAAGGGGTAAGACACCTGCCCCAGCTCACCTGGGCGGGGAATGGTGGTGCGGAGGTCTGCGTCCCGCCAGCCTGACTCAGAGCCCTGAACCTCAGGGCTGGCTGCAGGTGAGACACACACATGGCACTGGGCCGGGCGGTCGGCAGTCCCATCAAGACCCCAGGTGTCATCCAAGAGCCTGCCTCGGTCAGTCGCGTGCAGCGCCCCCAGGGCTGTTTATGGCCTTGCCACGTGACACGTATTTCCATCACACGCACAGGCAGCCGTGGCCTAGATTCCTGAGCGAGACATCAGCCGTGAGCCTACTCATCCTCCAAGACTCAGCTCCTTGGGGAAGCCACTGCCTCACCCAGGCTCCATCTCCCTCAGTGCTTGTGCTGATCCTGGGGGCTCCCTGAGGTCTAGGGGCCTGGCTCACGGGGCACACGAGGGGTTTGTCACAAGAACAAGGGACCCGGGGACCACGAGCCATGGGGGGGCTCCTGCGCTGGTGACCGTGGGGCTGTGACGGGGTCTCTTTGAGGTCTTCCCCGCTTTTGCCAGGTGCCATCTCTGACACCTCCTCCTGCTGCTCTTCCTACCACTCCCCAAGGAGACTGATCTGGGGAGCGTGTGATTCATGCGGGCGGGATGGGTGGCAGGGTTCCTGGGCCCTATTCTTGGCTGTGGCCTCATTCTGGAATGTGCCCTGAGGTCAAGTGACGCTCCTGTCTGCCGCTGTGTCAGGAGGAAAGAAGACTAAACCTCCAGCTGGCATTCTGGGGGAGAGGGTGGGGCAGGCAGGTGGGCACCCACCCCTCTCCTTACCGCCTCCCAGGCTCCTGAACCCCTGGGCACTTCTATTTTAGGGTCAGGTTGAAGTCTCTCTCTCTCTCTGCATCCCAGATGACCCCAGGATGGGGGGCCCTGGCATTCAGGTCTCCAGCTCAGAGCAGAGGAAAACAGGACTCAGCTCCCACGTGTCCAGTCTGGACTCTCCAGGAGGACCTGTTAGGCGGGGGTGAGGTGGGGAGTTTGGGGGTCTCCTGCCCTTTTTAAGTCCAGAGACGTGGCCAGAGGGAGATGCGTGCGTCTTGACAGTTTGGTTTGAGGGACCCATTCAGTTGTCTGTAATCTAAGAGGACAGAGGCTGGGGACCGTCTGGTCTCCTTTCTGTTTGGGCAGCCAGGAGGCAGCAAGGACCCCAGCAGGAGAGAAGCTCCGTGTCAGAATACGAGCAGACGTGAGGGCCCCAAAAGCTCAGGAGCACGCACCTTACGCAATGTGTCTGATTGAGTCCTCAGGGCTGTATTGAAGCCCAGTGGGGTTGGACAATTTTGCCATTTGACAGATCCCAACCTACGACCTCCCAGAGGGTGAAGACAGCGCGAACTTTGTTCACCTGCACCCCGAACGAGCCCTGACTATGGTGGTGTGCAGTAAATATTTGTTGAATGAATGAATGAGTGGATAAATGAAGCAAGTCCCAAGGACCTTGTGGAGAAAGACATCTTCACAGGTGTTGTTTCCAATATTTTACCCATGCGGAATCTGAGACTCTAAATATTTAAAGGAGATTTGGACCAAGGTCACACAGTCAACAAATGGCAGAGCCAAGATTCAGATTCCTGTCTGGCTGGCTTTAGTGTCTGTCTGCTTTCCAGACTGAAGCACCAACCCCTGTTGCAGGCAAAGGGTATTCTCCTGAGCATCTATAACCACCACTTCTAACTGGCCCTGACCTCCAGCTGTGCAGACTATAGCAAGGTTACCAAGCTGCGCTCTCCAGCTAGATAGTGCTGAACTCCTGTAGACAAATTCAAATTCTATAAAATGTTAAAACTCAGATCCTTGGTTGTACTAGCCACATCTCAAGTGCCACACTTCACGTGGCCAGTAGCCACCATATTGGACAACACATATGGAATATTTCCACGAGGGCTGGCACTGTGGCATAGCAGGTAAAGCTGTCTACCTGTAATGGCAGCATTCCATATGTGTTCCAGTTTGTGTCCTGATGGCTCCACTTCTGATCCAGCTCCTTGCTAACACCTAGGAAGAGCAGCAGCAGATGGCCCAAGTGTTTTGACCCCTGCCACCCATGTGGGAGACCTGGATGAAGTTCTTGGCTCCTGGCTTTGGCTTGCCCCAGCCCTGACTGTTGTGGCCATCTGGGGATTGAACCAGCAGATGGAAGATCTCTCTGTCTCTCCCACTCTCTGGAACTCTGACTTTCAAACAAATAAATAAATATTTAAAACAAAAAACAAAACAGAGTATTTCCACCATCATAAGAAATTCTATTGCACAGCTTGTTATGAAGGACTAACACATACTTCTTGTTTCCTTCGGCAGCAGACTTGTGTAGGGGCAGGAGGGCTCTCCCTATTTTAACTCCAGGCTCCTCCCCTTCCAGGGATTCAGGGTTTTTCTTTCTTAGCCACATGCTGGTATGTGGCCTCATCAGTCCTATTTAAAAAAAAAATTATTTGACAGGCAGAATGACACAGAGAGAGCGAGAGACAGAGAGATCTTCCATGCACTGGTTCACTCAAATGGCTGCAAAGGCCAGGGATGGGCCAGGCTGAAAGCAGGAGTCAGGAACTCCAGCCGGGTCTCCCATGTGGGTGACAGAGGCCAAGGACTTGGGCCATCTTCCATTGCTTCCCCAGGTGCGTTAGCAGGGAGTGAGATGGGCAGTGGGGTGGCTGGGACTCTGGGCCCTCAGGGGTTCCATTGTCAACAGTGCAACAAGGGCTCTTTCATCATCCCCATTGCCTCTGGGCCCTGAACTTGGTCTCAAAATCCCTTCATTTTTCCTCCCAGAAAGCTTAGAGGCCTTTGTGTAAAGCTCTCTATCAGCTTCCTCAGTACCCTGGAATTCCTAAAGAGATAAGCAAATTAGCACACACAGCCCTTGTACCAACAGGCATGAGCTCAGGTGAAGATGCGCTCATCACACTGCTACCTTCCAGGTATCAGACAACAGGCCGGTTACTCAACAGCTCTGCAGAGGCACCTGTGCCAGAGCTGTAATCTTGCATGCGAGTGCTGACGAAAAGTCTAAGGATTATTTGGTTGGCGCTCACTGCTGCTAGAATTGCATCACATCAGCCTTTAAAAGGAGGACCCAAATATTTTAGGCCTCAGGGTCCTCAAATCCCCTTCATGTTCAGGGTGGGTGACAGTGAGAAAAGGGTGAAGTAATGGAAGCATATGGGCTTCTGAGTCAGATCTCCTGGGTTCAAATACTGGCTGTGTGGCTTGGGGGTAATTTAACCTCTCTGTGCCTCAGTATCTCCATCTATAAAATGGGATAATAACAGTCCCCATAGTACTCTTCCAGAGGGGACAGTGGCTGCTGCGTGTTTGACCAGGAACCAAGAGAGACCGGGGTGAGAGCAGATGCAGGTTCCCCTGCTGACCTGGGAAGAATGCAGGACGAGGGTGGCTGGAGAAGACGGGAGGCCGGGACAGACAGGGGCCCACACAGATAAAGTGTGGTCTTCTAGGTAGACTTGGGGACCTCCAGGGTGCAGGGCTCAGCTCTCACTCCTCACCTCGAGGTACTGTGAGAGGCTACTGTGAAGGGCAACAGGATGAAAGAGAAAACGGCCCGCTGGTGACGCCGCCCGGCGGTCTGGAGCAGACACTGGTGTCTCCTGCACAAAAGCAGGACTGGTGTTCGCTGATGCCTCTCGCAGCAGCCTGGGGCGCATGCAGGAGCTTGGCCAGCTTGGGGCGGTATTTTCAGTGGATGACAGAGTGCTCAGCACTGCAGAAGGTCGGACCCAGGGGAAGTGGCCCACGGGGAAAATGACTTGGGGCAGTTGATTTCTGGTTGTGATCGACACAAAGCCTCATTCTCTGATTGATGCTCACACTGGAAGAGACTGCAAGCATCCAAAAAGCCAAACTGGAAAATGGAACAGGTGAACTCGGCGAAGGCATGTTACTACAGCCGGGGGGGGGGGGGGTAGGGTGGGGCTGACCTGGGAGTGTCTCAGCTTCTGCAGTGAACACACACTTTCCACTGACACCAGCTTCTGGAAGGGTGGTACCTGCTGTGAACCCTGACATCACAAAGCCAAAAGGAGCTTTTGTCTCCAAAGGTAGAAAACGAATGTGATGGCCCCTAGAGGGAGCTTCTGGTCTGAGGAGGTGTCTAGGATAAGCATGAAACTGAACCTCTATGAAGACAGGCATCAGTTGTCCTCCTACACAAACTGACCCCTCCCTCTCTCCCTCCCTCCCTCCCACCACTTCTTTCCCTGTCTTCCCCACCTTTCCCTGATGAATGAAGAAGTTTTAAGCCATCGCTCTATCATAATGTTTCCACACAAAGCTTGGAACAGTGGGGAAAAAATAAATGCAAATGTCCGAATGCAAAGGCAGCTTCTCCCAGGAGCAATGGGCTGGCGGCAGAGCTGCTGCTCCTGCTGCCCGCTGTGCTTCTGCCACACACATCCTTCCCGCTGTGGACACGCTCGATGGAGCGTTTCCCCTGTCGGGCGGCTCCTCGCTGGAGCTGGGAACCTGAGGGAGCCCAGGCCTTCCAATGAGTGTGTCACCAGTTCTTCAAGGCCACATTGCTGCCAGATCTCAACCCCCACAGTCAGGCCTGGTCTCAGATCTCGACACTTCCTTGTGTTTTGGGATTATCTGAGCTTTGTGCATCACCTTTCGGCCATATCCTGAGCTTCTAGAAGGTTCTAACGGGCTACATACACTGCTGCCAGTTCGCAGCCCAGCAGATGCTCAATGAATGTGCTGAGTGGATGGACACGAGGGCCTGGATCCTCACAGACAAGAGCGGAACCTGAGCCCAGAGCAGCCACTTGAGCCAAAACCACTCTTTAGCTATCACAAGTTACTAGCAAAGGCTAGGACCAAAGACTTCACGAGGTGAACTCCTGTGGTTACTTCTTAGAAGACTGCTCATCCAGCCAGCAGCAGTGATGTGGGTCAATAAGACTGGCACGTGGCCTCAAACTCACATCTGACTCCATTGTATTCTTGCAACAGGCGGCCCTTTCCCAATTGTGCCCGCGAAAGGTTGGTATGAAAATTGGGTTCGCGGCTGCTGAGCAAACACCACGTAAGGATCCTGCTGGGTGTGCAGAGAGAAACTTGGCAGAGCCTGCATTTCGGGCGACTGCTCCTAAGTAACCCTGTGTGGTTCTCTTACCAAATCTACCTCATGAGGTCACCAGGATGGGTGAGGATCATGGACTTGGGGATCAGACTCCCACAGTTCAGGTCCCAGGTCCATCGGCTGTGGCTGTTGCCGGCTCTCTGCCTCTATTTCTTTGTAAATGGGGGAAACAGGGCAAGCTTCAGAGGGCTGGTAGGAAGTGGAAAAGATCTAAAATGTCTAAGTGCTTAGAATAATATCTAGTGCAGAGTAAATGCTATCCAAATGTTGGCTATTATTACTGAGCCTTTGAGGCTGCCTCACTCTCTCTGGACCCCCTAAGACTTTATGATAGCATCAAAATTCTCACTCTCCAAACAGATAACACGTACAGCAGGGCAGCAGCTACCTACCCTCCTGGAGAATCTGGAAGACACGTGGCCAGCAGGAACCCGTGTGCCTGGCTAGAGGTACTCGTCCCAAACCTCAGAACTTCTGCCCAGCCTCCAAGGGAAGCTGATCCCCAGGGTGAGTTCCCCAAGCAGTGTGCACAGACCCTCTCCTCTTACTCTTCTGACTTCCCCAGAACCCCAGCAAGGGCAGAGATAAAAGACACACACCGAGCCCCCTTCTGCCTGCTGCCCATCCTTCTCAGCCGGACCCTGCTGGGGAGATAAGACCTTGCCTCCATCTCTCTCATCTGCCCTCTACACAAACCCAAAATATTCCTTGACCTTTTGTGGTTCAGATAATAAACAGGGGTCTTCTTCCAAAAAAATGTTTCTTCCTAAGTTACCAAACAACAACAACAAAGGGTTTGCTTCCTTTCTTCTAATCGTCTGTAAGATTCAGAAAGATGAAATTTCCCCAGGTAAAATCCATCACAGCTGTGGGAAGACCAAGTCTTAGCCTCTGTGACACCCCGGTTTCTAGGAACACTGCCCAGGGACTGCAGCTCTCACACATCACATCGAAATGCTGGGGGGCCCCCGTCACGTGTCCTGGGACTAGGAAGGTGTAGACCTTCAGGACTGCTGGCAGTTGCCAAAACCAAGGGGGCTCTTTTTGGGAAGACAGCTCTGAGGGCGTAGGCAAATCTGGATAATTAGAACCAAACCAAAAGGACAGGCTTGTTTATTATAAAACAAAACAAAGCCCAACCTTCACCCTTACTAGAAGTGACTATTGATGATTGGTAGGGGTGATAAGGAAAAGCCATCTGAAAGGAGTACTTGTGTTTGGTGCAAAATAGAAACAAAGAAAAAAGGACCATGCCTGGGAAGGACTGAACAATGGCAGGATAGGGACAATAGCTGTGACTGCGCTCCTAAACCTTACTGACATGACACCGATCCTATTCCTTTGTCAGTATCCAGCAGTCATCAGCGCCCACCTGATTACTAGATGACCACGCTAACGCTAACCATGTCCCTGCCTGTCACGGAAGCATGAAATCATTTTAAGTCAGAATCTGGTTTTAGGAGGACACACAACCCAAGAGTCTACGGTGCCACATTTTTGTAGCTCTCTCATTTTACTAAGGAAGGAGAAGAGAGACCTCAAGAGCTGCAGAAGGGCATGTGAAGAACCAGCGTCTAAAAATAGCTGCAACCTGATGGCTGGGAAGGAAGTTTATGCTTGACTTTAGCATTCAGTGCAACACACACACACACACACACACCCCTCCCTACACTCACACAACGTCTAGCTCACTTTGTCGATGTGATTTTTCTGCAATTATTTCTGAACACTTGAGGAGTATAGAGACAGAAGGGATGCGACCTACGGTATATGCCAAGGTTTGTCTAAAAATATTTTACACCTGTTCTCTGTTCTGCACACTGGTCATATTTTATCAGTGAAGTAAGTACTCATAACACCAGACGGAATGTGTTTTTCCTTCCAAGTCTTCAATGTTTTTCCCTTCTGCAAAGCAAACCTCCTCTTCTTTTCTACCTGCACTAAAATAAAGCTAGCACCGTTATCCACATGACAAACCCATCAGAGCCTACATTTTAACTACTGCTATTCCTGAGCCAATACTGTTTAAATGTGAACTACTTTTATATTTTTCTCAAGAGTATAGACATTTGAATTTAGCAACATTTCTGGTTGCTTCTATGAAGAATGCAAACTAGTACCCTGGGCTTAAGTCAAGTTTCCAAGTGTGTGGAAAAGGATCTCAGATCCTGGTTTCCTTCAGTGCCTCAAAATTAGAAATACAACTCCATGATATTTATTAAACACAAACGGAATAGCTTTTAGGCTATTACTAGAATCGATGCAAAGAACTCACTAGGCAACAAAACATTGACACAGAAGGACAGTTCCGGTTTTCATTTACTTTGCTGATTTCAAAGGGCAGCAAACATGGCTAAAATTCTGAATTTCATGGCTTCTAAATACCAAGAGCACCTAAGGACATATACTCTATATATTAATTGACTGATATCATTGATTGTACCCATTTTGCAATTGAATACACTGAGCTGTCTGCATCAAATGACTAAAAGGATTCAGCAAGGAATCAGGCCCGAACTTTCAAATAGCCTGTAGACACGAATATCCCCTGGATGAAGGTTTTCTTCTAAGGTTTGTCCAGCTGTGACATCATCTCAAAGTTCTTATCAACAGACTGTCTATAAAAAACAAGTTTTCTAAAATCTTAAAACTCAAATATTGAGAAATGGTTAGAAATTTATGACTTAGAAGTCAAATTCCACTAACAATAAGACTTTTAGCTCAAACAAAACCCTCAAAGCCCATCTCAGGGCTCAGCAGATCAAATTCTCACTGACGCAAAAGTCTATGTAGCAGGCAACTCGGTACATCAGGAGTTAGTCCATGTAGAAGCTATGGGAATTCTCCTGAGCCCACCCAAAAGGGGGGTCTTCCGTGTCCTCGGCAGTGTAAACACGTTCAGAACTAACAGCGATAATACAGACTATGTAAGTTCATCTATGACAGCTTACTTATGCTTTTAAAATGTGACCAGGTTTATTTTAAACCAAAATACATTTTGGTATTTTCAAGAAGGGCTTTCAGAACAAGTTTGAAATGGGAGGTCATTTTGTTTCCTTCGTGTTTTAAAATTGAAGCAAAGAGAGCATCCATCACAACACCTGTTCATATAGAAATTGAGAATTACAAAGGTTTGCTTAAGAAAGCTTTCCAAAGTAATTTAAAAACAAAGCAGATGGTTGGTCTGTGATGTGTGTATGTAATGAAATATTGCACTGTACTCCCTTGAAAGTGTGCAAGTATTACTTTAATCAAAAATTCAAAATAAAAAAAAAGTCATGGGTACTAGAAACACACACCTGAATACCATTTTGTAAGTCACCTGGCCTTTTTTTTTTTTGGAGTGTTTATCAGTGAGCAGAGATAAAGAACATGTGTGAAAACAGTCACAGGGGCCAGCAGTTAAAATTTCACTGAGGCAGGGCACTGAAGTCCTTAAAGACTCATCCAGAGGTTCTCGACTGAGAAAAGTGACTTACATGAGCCAGTTAAGAAAAGCAACAAAATCAGAGCACTGAGGTAACTTTGTTTCTAAAAACATTTACAGATAGCCTCTGATTACTTTATGGCCAATGGACATAACAGGCTCTCAAAACATCACTATGACTTCTGGGCATATTTAACACCATCCACTCCCAACAGACCCGACTCAACACATACTGGCTCACACAGTAAAAACGCCTTCCTATGCCCGACTTCAGATCAGAACCACCACCAATCTGAATGCCCTTGGCCACTCCCTGGCCTGCAACCCTGGGTGAGGCAAGCTTTCGGTGCCTGTCACCACCCCCACCCCAACCCCCATAAACTGGGGTAAAGCTGCACCTGCCACAGTGAGTGCAGTGGTGTATGAGTGTTTGTTAATGGCACGATTTAGAACGTCTTTAAAAACGACCATAACGCACCCAAGTGCACAATCTTCCAGCTGTATGCACACAGATATTGATCTTAGATCTTTTAAACAGAAGACAGTTCTCTTCCCCAAATACCACAAAACCTGAAGTAGCTCTGACCTCACATGACCTCCTGGGTCACGCTGATTAAGCACCACCGGGTGGCATACCTCAACAACAATAGTTTCAATTCAACAATGACCACCCCACAACCGTGTCCTCTAACAGGGCTTACCTGTTCTTGCCCTTCTTGTCAGCAAGCACTCCTGTCAAGTAAGGACAGCTAGTTGATGTACCATGCCCATGCAATTTTCTCTTTGTGTAGGGGAAGAAAAAGGGTGTGGGAAGGCCTCCAAACAGCATTTTACTTCATCAGCTTAATGATGCCCAAAGAGGCACACTTTATTTTCTTTACATTGCAGTGGCTTATTTTAAAAATCACCCAAGTCCTGAAGGTTAGATTCAGTCAGATCAGTTCACCCAAGCAAAATGCCAGCACCGAAATGACTGACATTGACACCAACATACATTAGAAAGACATGCTAACCTCCCAGGCCTCTTAGCTTTCCCTTCAAAGGCGAACTGGTCACAGTATTAAATAAGAACTGTCACTGTCGAAAAGGCAGCATTTGGCCTGAAAGCCTGTATTAGCCATCTGTTAGAAGGGAAGCTATGCAAAGACTTCACAATGCACCTGACTTTAGAAAAAATTAAGCACACACAGCAAAGACAAGAACTGAACTTGGCAAGCTACTTGGTGTCATTTTCCTCACTCACTGGTGAGCTGTGAGACCTGCAAGGCAGCGTTTTGGCCAAGGCAGGATATTCAGGGGGTGCTACAGCCTCTGTGGTTACAGGAGTCCATGGAAGGGAAAGTCCTGACAATAATCACTTCTTCAAACTGTCAACAAAGCCTTCAGAGCACCAAAACTGTGGGGGGAGAACCGTAAAGATGTCTTAGACAAAAACACCCTTTACATTTAAAAACCTTCCATTCCTAAAGAGCAAAAGGGCACACACAAGGTCTTTCTTCATTCTTTAAAAAATTATGAAGACACTAAGCTCAAACTAGTTTTTATGAAAACAATCAAGATAAAATTCAACCCTTCTCAAGTGCCGAACCAACATGTCCCAAAATGCAATTTTTCCAAGACGTTCGTCAAAATACGTATCACGAAGCGCGATCATTAAAATGGGAATTTATGTTCACGTTCCAGACTGTTACAAATGCTATTGTTTATATGCTAATTGCCTTCTGATTTTCAGTTTCCGTAATTCTTTCTTCACTTAGTTTTTTCCCAGGCTAGAACCTCATCACTCTCCAGCACAAGCTAGTGCTTAAAACCCTTGCTGATTGCTCCGACAGCTTTCAAACTTCATGGCACCAAAAGTGCGTAACTGCTAAGTGCTGGCCGGCCAGGTCTCTGCAGGTCCACTGTTTCCCAATACTTCTTCATAGCCTCATTCTGTCCCCTGAAGGACAAAGGCCTCACCATGGAGCCAACGGAAGAGCCAAACTCTTATTACATCCAACGCTTGTTTCCTTAAAACTCTGTATTGCTCTAAACCGCATGGGTAAGTGACAAAAGGCTTTTGTAGACTGGTGTCCAAAAAACTCATTTAAGATCAAAATTTATTTCACTGGCAATTCAGGGCTGGTTTCTTAGTATAAAAGCACAGGGAAGTTTCCAGTGTTAAGACCATTTTCTTACCAATGCTGTGTCAACACCACTATCAATGGGCATTTAAATAGTGAAATGACTCATCATTTTAGTTTCTTCCAACTTCTTGTCACCGCTTTAAAAAACTATCCTCACCAAGCCACCACGATTTGACACATGAACTGACCTTTCAAACCTCCCCACCCCCCAAATCGGCAAGCTGGATACCCACTTGTAAACTTTTAGCTGGGAAAATGAACATAAAGGCTACCATCTAGCAATCTATATTGAACTGTGAATAATTTTGGCCATACATTCTAACTACACACAATGACAGAGCTTTAAGCATGAGGATTAGTAAACAGATCTAAATCTTCTTTTAAAGTTGGGTCAGCAGTTCTGTCCAAGAAAGTATCACTTACTCATCGCCCATGCAAAAACAGAAAACCAATCCAATGATTTTTCTCCACACATTCAAACAAATTCTCCCAGATTACACAAGTGAAATTCCTCTGATCACCTGACCGAGATGTCCGTGTGATACCTCCTTTGAAAACGTGCTAGAACATATGGCTGAACGGCCTGCATATGCCATCCTCATCATGGAAAGACAAAGGTGGCCTGAAGAGGCTTCGTCAAAAAAGCAAGCTGTCCCAAGCACGGGTCCGGCGGAGTTAATTCTGCCAGGACACTTCTGCGCGGCACTGCGGCAGCCACTGCTTTCCATTATTTCTGTGATTCCTTGAGTCAGGCCTTCCCCCGTCATTAGCATTTACAGCGTAACTCCAGAGGGAGATCTTTTGCAAAGGCTTAAGAAAAAATGACAAGAGGCATTTTTAATTTTAAAGAATTTTAATACAAACTTAATATAAACTATTTCAGTCCCTCTTAACATGTAAGACACTGACTCAAAATACTTTTATACCGTTTTTTTCAAGTATTGCACAATATAGGTACAAAATTAATATTTACGATTACATTTTCTTCCATAATATATAGCAAAAATCTTTAAACCTTTAACAGAAAATACATTTTTTTGAAAAAGCAAATATTCGTACATTTTAATTCCACCACTAAAGGAATATCCTGTACACAATTTTTAGAATAGTTGATGTCTTTAAGATGGATATTTTACAATTTCAGTAAAAAAAATACAACATGAAGCTGCTGCTGTCACAGATCACTGTAGTAAAAAGATATAAATGCAATACCATGTCGTAGAAACAATATATATATCCTCTGATATTTTACAAACTTTGTACTAAATTAAATTATACAATTAGAAAAGACCAATAAACCCACTTATTAGTGCCAATTTTTTATAAAAAAAAAATCAGCCATGTCCTTGCTATATCTTAAATACTGTAAGAGGCCATATCTGAGAGTATACTTTAAAATATACAGTCAGTATAAAATAACTTTGTGCTTGGTTGGCAAATGAAAAATGATGCATGTTTTATTTTTGTAACCAAGCTTGAATGTATCCTTACTATAAGCTTAAAAAAAAAAATCTCAAGGAGGTGAAAAAAAACCCCCCTTGGGCCCGAGCATTTTAATTTGTACGATACATTTTTTTTTCTTTCTTCCTTTTTTTTTTTTTAGTTAGCCATAACAGGCTGGAATTGCTGGTTAGAATACTGCATGTTATTTAAGCTAAAATTCAAGCCATCTACAAAAGACTTCTCGTTGAGGCCTCCATAGGCCGCAAACACATCAAAGGCATTGCTGTACTGGAGAGGGCTGAGGTTAAGGGGGTTGTCACCTGGGAACATTCCATTGGTACTACTACTTTGACCCTGCATATTAGGAAAAATAAATTCCTTGGCATTAGGAGAAAGCGCAGAGGTTTTGTGCTGCTGCTGCTGCGGCGGCGGCGGCGGCGGCGGTGGCGGCTGGGCCGGCTGCTGTGGCTGCTGCGGCTGCTGCTGGCTGCCCAGGCCCAGCCCGTACAGAGAGTGCACTGAGGAAGAGATGGCTTTCTGCTTCAGGAGGTCATTCACATTCAAGCCGAGGTTGATAGGAGAAGTGCGTGCAACCTTGTTGCTTCGACCACTATTCTTCATTTTGGTAGAGCCGAACTTGGTGGCAGCAAAAGTGGCAGTGGTAAAGGTTAAAGGCTGAGTGGACCGGGGCATGAAGGTAGGGCTTACAGCAGCAGAGTGACCAAAGGGAGGCGATGGGGAGCTGGACACCGACGAGGCGGGGTCACTTATGGGCATAAAAACCTGGGCCTCTGGGTTAAAGCTGTTTTTGATCTCCTTATCCAACTCACATCCGTTTTCATTATTATCATCCACATAAAGTACCTTCACGGGTCCCTTTTCACCAATTTGGTAGGAAACCTCAAACGGGTCGATCCAAACACTAAGGTCCTGTGGCAGATTGCCACGCACATCGTCAATGTCCAGACCACTCTCTTTGGACGCCTGTTCAATCACTGGGTCCACTTTCTCCCCTATGTGTATACATCTAAACCCTGATCCTCTGTATGGCTTTTCAGGATACCAGTGCCCTTCATATTTCTTCTTAAGAAGTCTCTCGAGCTCTTCACCGAAAATGTTGACACGTCTCCTGGGAAGCTTATTGTACAAATATGAAATAATAAAATTGAGTGCTACTTGGATTTCAAGCTGCATAGCTGCTATGCCACAAAATTAGGTTTGTTTCAACTCTCCCACAAAAACAAAAAAAAAGGCGTTCAATGTGTGGCAGAGAAACAAATTTTCATTCAAAGTGCTGGTTTTAGAAGATTATCCTTCACCTTCGGCGCTCTGGTCCTTTACGGAAAACAAAACAAAAGCAGATATGTCCAAGTAAGAGACGTGCAACGTCAAGTCCCATGACCTTTACTCTATCCCCCCGGAATTTCACTTTTTAAAAATGCCTCATAGGCTAGACAGCCTGAAAAACACAACCCACACGAAACCAACATACAATAGAAAACTGTTTCTTAAGGCTCAAAATCTCAGGGGAAGATGTAAATTTATAGTTGAAATAAATATTCTTCAAAAGAATTATTTACTGAGTAGAGCTCTAAGAAAAGTATCTACAGAATACCTTTTTTTTTTTTCCCCTTCCCCTTCCTCCAAATTCTCACAAAAATATTAACTGGAAATTCAATTCCGCATTCCCACTCACTCACCCCCAGCCCCCACACATATGCCACTGGTAGAAGTTGATCGTTAATTGTTAGCGCTATTCACCGACTTGGAAGTGAATCCTATCTCAGTTCTATCTGGTGAGACTGTTTAATCTGCACCATCGGTAAACGTGGAAACTTGAGACGCCAGGAAAACTCAAAGTACATGATGCTAAAATTAAAGGGACCATAGGCCGAATGAATCTGTCATCCTAGTCAACGACAAGCCCGCACTAAATCGCCTGCGAGGACGGGGGCTGGCTATACTGAGGCAGGCACACACCCGAGCCTGGCTGGCGGCGCGCCTCTCTACCTCTGGAAACACCTCTTGGACAGCGAGTGCAAAGCAAGTGCTTCTCTGGCACTGCACGGGAGCAACAATGGATTTCGGAACACGCTACCGACGACTCTGCAGGGCTGGAGTTTTATTCTGATTTTGAAAAGCGCCTCCCAGCCTCTCAGGACAAGAGAACAGCCATGAGGCACGTATGATAAGGTCGACCTTTACACGCTTGCTGGGTCAGCACTGGGTGGGGATAAGGAAAGATCAAGGGCAAACACCAGATATTTGCAAAGGAGACCTGTGTGTACACGGAGATGGATGGGAAAGGTCGTGCAGAGACCCAGCTGGTGTCCCTGCTTCCGTTTTCCCCCTGCTCGCGGTGACAAAGGGAAGGGAGCCCCCGGCTGCGCCCGAACGACCCGCACTTTCCGAGCCCCACGCCCGAGTGCGGGCAGAGGCGGCTGATCAGGCTCGAAGGCTGGAAGGTGCCGCCGAGCGCATTCGGGCTGGGCGGAAGGTAGTTTTCAGGCGGCGCCTGAACACGGGAGTGTGGAGAATTACATAAACAGCCAGTTCTCATTAGATTTCTGCTCACAGCGCCCGGAGCCCCAGCGCTACGGCGGCAGCTACAGCAGCGGGAGGTGGAGGAGGAGGAGGAAGAGTACGAGCTCCCGGGGAGGAGGAGGAGGAGGAGGAAGGGGACGACGACGACGAAGGCCACGGGAAGGGGAAAGGCCAGCTCCCGCGGCCGGGCACCGGGCACCGGGCAGGTCCGGCGCCGCCGGTCAGCCGCTCCCCTCCCCCCCGCCGTAACCTGACCCGCCTCTCCCCGCCCCCGCCCCCCGCCCGAGGCTCCTGGGACCCGGCCAGGGCCCGGGGAGCACCGGCTCCCCGGCACCATTTTCGGCCTCGGCGGCCACCGGCCCCTCGCACCCCCAGCGTTGCCCGCGAGCTCGCCGCCCCTCCCGGGAGTCCCAACCCCCGATCCCGGCGGCTCGCCCCGGGCCCCCGCCGAGCCCGACGCCTCGGGGCCGGGCGTCCGGAGCCGCTCCCGTCGGGTCCCGGGAGCTGTCCGTCCGCGCCCACGGCCGCGAAGCCGCCGTCCCCGAGCCCCCCGCCCCCACCCCGGCCCGGGGCCCGACGACGCTGCAGCCCCTCCTTCGGCGCCCCGGGCCGGGCTCCGGTCTCCCTGCCGCCCGCCGCCTCGCCGATACTTACGGGCTGCTGCGGGGCTGCGTCCACCACAGACCGGCGGCCGGGAGGGCAGCAGGGGCGGCAGGGCGGGGGCGCGGGCGCGGCGAGTCGGCCGAATGCAAGACGTCGCCGCCGCCGCCGCCGGACGGAGGACGCAGGCCTCGGGCGGGCCTCAGGAGCTCGCGGCTTCTGGCTCGGGGTGGCGGGGACGGGGGTCAGGCGAGCGCGCTCACTTCTCCACACAGCCCGGTGCCCCGGCCCAGCGTCCCCGTAGAGCGCCCACTCCGCGCCGGGCCAGAGCTTCGCTCCTTCTGCCGCGGCGCGCGCCCCGCCTCTCGTTTTATATTCTTCTCCCTGCCCCCAATCCCCTCCGTGGGGGTGCGCGCGCCCGCCCGCGTCACACAGCTTCGGGGCGGCGTAACCATTCCCCGCCCTCCCCGTCCAGCACCCCGGACTCTCGCCGGCTCGCTCCACCCCTGCCCCTACCCCTCGACGCCATTGGCCAAGTCCCGCCTGCCCATGTCCCGTCGGGCGGCGAACGGTCCGGGTGGGGGAAGGCCACACCTCCTCGGGCCCCAGAATGGCCAATGAGCTGACAGTCTGGAGGGGGCTGTGGGCGGGACCAAGAGGAAACTTAGACGGGGATTGGAGGAGAGACGTGTCAGAGAGGGTAGAAAGGGGTGGGGCAGGGCCGCTGACGCTCGGACGCAGCCGAGAGCGCCGGGAGGCAGGGGGAGGGGAGCGAAGCAGGTGGCGAAGCGGCAGGGGGAACGGGGCGGACGGCCCGGGACCTCGAGAGCGAGGGCTCGGGTGCAGGAAATGCGCACAGGCCCGAGCGGGACTGTGACCGAGGAAAATCCCTCTGGTGGATGAGCTACCAAGTCGACCTCTGGCCCACGCCGAGGGAGTCCAGACGGGGACCGGGACTCGTGCGCTCGGTTCATTGAATATTAATCACCTCCGGGCCTAGGCCAACTGCCACCGGCGGAGTGGCAACTGCAGAACCCAAAGCCGCCGGGCTGGGGGTGGGGACGGGAGGCCTTCCGCCCAGGTGACAGTTTAACCGCCTCCGCCGTCCCGCGTCAGGCCTCCCCGGGCGACCCGCAGCGGCCCGGAGCTGGGGGTGGCCTGAGGCCGTAAGAAGGCGCACCTGTCACTCCCAGGGCCCCTCGGTGGCGAGGGGGTGGCGACGCCGTGCCAAGCTGCGTATGTATCCGTGTGCGTGTGTGCATGGCAAGGGCGTTAACAGGTGCACGGAATAAACACGGCGCGTTCCGCAGGGCTTTCGGTGGACGTAGGTGCGGAAACCTAGGGCGCGGGGCGAGAGCGGGACCCACGGGGGACGGGCAGGCGGCTTGTCAGGACCGGCCGCGGAGCAGCACTGCGAGCTACGCCGGACGCCGCGGGGCGTCCCTCGCAGCTAAAAATATTACTCGCAGGTAGCAACGGCGCCTGATTGGCCACGCGCGGCCCCTGAGGCGCAGGCGATTGGCCGCCTGGTATCCAGGAGACGGACGTCAGAGTCGGACCCGCCGGAGCGGAGAGAAAGCCCAGGGGGAGCGAGGGCCGTGAATGGAGCGCCCCGCGCCCCGCGCCCGGAACTCCGCCGCCGGCCTTCGCCCGCGGGCGAGCGGGGCTCCTGGAAGGCGGAGCGCGGCGTAGACCCGCTGCGCTGCGCGGGCACGAACCCGCTGTCTGTGTCAGGGCCAGAGGCTGGTCGCTGTGCGGGCGCGAAATCTGGGTGCAGCCGCCTTCTGCACGCCCCCACCCCACCCCGGAGAAGGAACCGCAGGGAGAGAGGATGTTTCTAAAGTCTCCGTGCGTGCGGGAAGGGGAAGGAGCCGGGGGCGAGCTGGGGTCTGGGGGTGGGGCGTGGCCCGGGCCTCCATGTGTGGCTCGGATCGCTAAAGCTGTACCCGGGGACTCCACATTTGGGCTTATTTTATTAGGGTTGGGATGGTTTGGTGGCGAACAGAGGAGAGTAGAACTGAATTGTGAAACTATGGCAAGTATTTTGAGTTTATATTAAAAAAAAAAAAAGCCTTCCTCTGCATGGAAATGTAACATAAACGATTCGTTTGGCGTTCCTGTGCTCATCTGTTTTGGGTTTTCTGTAATGAGCGTTAACTCCGTTTGTGATAAAAATCGGTTAATCTCATAATTGGCGGCGCATAGAAACGGCAAGAAGTTAGGTAGGCTCTCTCAGGAATGGTTCACCAAGAGAAACTCCAGGGGCAGGATTGCCCGTACCATTAGGCAAATAATTCTGCCGTGTCCAACATCCAGAATTGTAGGACCGTGCGTGGGCCGTGTGTTTTGATGTGTACTTTGGAAAAATATATCACTATAACTAGGGAAGCGCGTTAGCCTTGGCTGAGATGAATTGTAGTTTTGTCAACCTTGTCCATACTCCAAGAATTCTGTAGCAGACCGCCACAGATTCTCCTTTTGGAATGTCCACAGTCTGTAAGTCCACGTTTAAAATACCATCCCTGCAGAAGGCCCGGCCCCATCCCTGGCTCTGCTCTGCTCTGGCTCCAGCTTCCTGGCGGGCAGGTGTGACTGCTGCAAGTGCTCGGCTTCCTTCCTGGACTGGGCTTTGGGGAAGCAAACTAGCAGATGAGAGTTAGTTCCCTTTCTCTTTGCCTCTTAAAAAAATAGATATTTTTTAAAAGTACTAAAACAGTCATCAGACGCTAATTAAATATCAATGACAATGAATAAATGGAATTTTAAAGTCTGAAATTCGGATGTCAAAAATGAATGAGCGACTGCTGTTTAGCCCAGGGGTATAAAAGGATTTCATCCCGACTTTAATATAAAGACACACACATACTCCCCAAGGCCCTACAGCAGACTAGAGAAAACACTGGAGAGCAGGTACTGGGAGACTGGAGTTTCATCTCCGTTTCTAACAACTTTTAGTTTTCTCACCTATAAAAAGGTTTGTAGTAGGTCATCTGTGATATCTCTCAGTTGAGAAAAGGTTCCACATTTAAAACTCCATGTCCTGCCGCGGCTCACTAGGCTAATCCTCTGCCTGCGGCGCCAGCACCCTGGGGTTCTAGTCCCAGTTGGGGCCCCGGATTCTGTCCCGGTTGCTCCTTTTCCAGTCCAGCTCTCTGCTGTGGCCCAGGAAAGCAGTGGAGGATGGCCCGAGTGCTTGGGCCCTGCAGCTGCGTGGGAGACCAGGAGGAAGCACCTGGCTCCTGGCTGTAGTGGCCATGTGGGGAGTGAACCAATGGAAGGAAAACCTTTCTCTCTCACTGTAACTCTGCCTGTCAAAAAAACAAAAAACAAAACAAATAAATAAAACTCCATGTCCTGACAGTGTGACTCCTTTTCAAATAGGAATCCCAACTAAAAGAGAAAACAGATTTGTATCATTTGAACATCACCAGCCACACACTGAAATTTTAAGTTTTGCCTTTTAAAGAACCCCTCCTATGGTTAACCACATGTTAGCATTTACCTGGGAGTTAGGTTTGCAGGAGGGAGGGGGAGAGTTTGACCTCAGGTTCCAGCAGTCTCTCCTCTTGGTGAGCAAGCAGTGGCCCCCAGGAACCACAGCCCTGCCTCCAGCAGCCTTGCACCCCACCCGGTCCCTCGCGGTGCCTTGCAATGGGGGGTGATAATTGTTGGGGAAGCAACGTCCAATGTCATTGTAAAACACAGCCCTTGAGGTACCCTGAGTTGTTACCTAGTTCTCACACAACCCCATGCTGCCCAACCTGGCTTCTGAGAGAGCCATTCTCAACTCTATTCCTCATGGTGTTTACTAATAAGCTGAGACAGGATTATGGGAGCCTGGCCCTCACAGCGTGTGTTTATAGGAAGGCTCATTGCACTTCTGGGGACCAGGACTTTACCTTTATTTGAAAATATGGCAGCATATAAACATAAAGTTCTTATCATTACTGTTATATTTGTTTTTAGGCAGCCATACAACACAGATCATAGCATGCATATCTTTAATAACAAAAAACCCCCAACAAACTTAAACTAATCATTGAGTTATAGGAAACCAGTTCTTTCCTACGCATTTCTCAAAGACAGGCAATCCACAAACCTCAATGTGGTTTCCTGCAGCTTCTCTTTTGAGTTTGTAAAGGAGGACCACACACTCTCCCAAGGAAACTGCACGGGGACATTTGTAATTAAAAGATAACTAGATAACGTTGAACTAACCCATTTATCTTAGGAACAGACAATTCCACCGCAGCAGCTCCGGCTCGAAGGACAGTGCCTCCTTAAAACTTGCTCACTCCCTGTTATCTTGATGAACAAAAATCCAAACCACATCTTGAAATTACTTTCCATTAGCCAAGGATGAGGATTTTGATTCCTGCAAGAGATTAGGCTGCAGATTCTCGGAGTGATACACTGTTCATGATATTCTAAGTACAAAGAACATTTATTTAAAGTCTTCTGTGAGTGAGTGCTATTAGCGTACTTTAAATACATTCGGAGCATGGGTTGCTTATGTTATTATGCAGCTCTGCTTACTAAAATAGAATATGTAGATGTGTGTGTGTGTGTGTTCAATTGTGGCAGACACTGTTGCTAGCTCCTTCCCCTTTCTTCATGAATAAAGCGCTAAATGGGTGCTTTTCCCAGACCCCTTGCAGCAAGGCTGGCATTGTGACACTGCTCTACCAATGGGATGTAATGGCTACAGAGAAAGCTTCGCTTTTCTTATCAAAGGAGTGTGTTCTGGTTACTATCTCTGCAAAAGAAAACTATCCCAAACACCCATTTATTATGGGACTAAAACCTCCATCTTCATATGTGCTGGGATCTTGTGGGTTAGGGGTTCAGACAGGGCATGGGAGATGGATGGCGTGTCTCTGGCACTCGCTGTCTGGAACCTCAGTTGGGAAGAAGACTCGCGCACGCCAGGCTCACCTGCAGCACATCTGTACCGTGCCCTCCTCCGCTGGCGGCGATAAGCTGTGTTGGTGCCGTCCGGTCCAATAGGCACATCTGGCTGCTGGGCACTTGAAATGAGGCCGGCGTGCCTGAGGGAGTGAATTTTTAAAAACTTCGTTTTCTTTGAATGTAACTAACTCCATGTGGCCAGCTGCTCCTGACTTGGACAGCACAGGCCTGGAGGGGTCTTCACACACATGTCCGGCACCCGGGCTGTGATGAATCACAGACTGGGCTGGGCTCAGTGGGCACCGTTCCCCGGGGGCACCTCCACATGGCCTTTGAATCCCCGCTGTGGCTCCGGCGGCTCCAAGCATGGCAGATTCCCCAAAGGGAGTTTCTGCAGAGGGAGCATTCTAAGAGAGCCGCGTGGAAGCTCTGTGGCCTTTCGTGGCCCAACCTCAGAAGCCACCAAGCACCACTTCCACCATATTCTACGCGTTGAACCACATACATGGGGAAGGGACAACCCCTTCCCCAAACCCCTGAAGGAAAAATATCAAAGAAGCGGGGGTCATTCACCACAGGGCACTTCTGCCTTTTTTTTTTTTTTTTAAGATTTATTTATTTGAGAGGTAGAGTTAACACACACACACACACACACACAGAGAGAGAGAGAGAGAGAGAGAGATTTTCCATCTACTGGTTCACTCCCCAATGTTCACAACAGCCAGAGCTGCACCAATCCAAAGCCAGGAGCCAGGAGCTTCTTCAGGGTCTCCCACGTTGGTGCAGGGGTCCAAGGACTTGGGCCATCTACTGCTTTCCCAGGCCATAGCAGAGAGCTGGACTGGAAGTGAGGCAGCCGGGACTCAAACATATGGGATGCCAGCACTGTAGGCAGTGGCTTTACCTGTTAGGCCACATCGCCGGGCCCCAACTCCATTTCTTTCTTATCGAGTTTCTATCACATACCATTTTGTATCCTGCAGTTCATCTAATGTTACATGGCTCCTATTTCCCCCTAACATTAAACATTGGTCATAGACACCATTTTTTTTTTTTTTTTGACAGGCAGAGTGGACAGTGAGAGAGAGAGACAGAGAGAAAGGTCTTCCTTTTTTGCCGTTGGTTCACCCTCCAATGGCCGCCGCGGTAGCGCGCTGCGGCCGGCGCACCGCGCTGTTCCAATGGCAGGAGCCAGGTGCTTCTCCTGGTCTCCCATGGGGTACAGGGCCCAAGCACTTGGGCCACCCTCCACTGCACTCCCTGGCCACAGCAGAGAGCTGGCCTGGAAGAGGGGCAACCGGGACAGGATCGGTGCCCCGACCGGGACTAGAACCCGGTGTGCCGGCGCCGCAAGGCAGAGGATTAGCCTAGTGAGCCGTGGCACCGGCCATAGACACCATTTTTAATGACTGCATACCGTATTCCATTCTGTGGATTTAGAGTAATTTTACCATTGCTGGGCATATAAGCTTTTGAAACGCTTTCTGTATTAAAACAAACATTAAAAAATATTTCTTTATTTGAATGGCAGAGGGAGAGACACACAGAGGGAAATATTCCATCCACTTGTTCACTCTCCAGATGCCCACATTAGTCAGGGCTGGGCCAGGCCAAAGCCAGGAGCTAGGAGCTCCATCCGGGTTTCTCATGTGAATGGAGGGGTCTAGTCAGTTGAGCTCTCACCATGCACTGCCTGCCAGGATGTGCATTACCAGGAAACTGGATCAGAAGCCAAGCAGAGCAGACGGGACTTGAACTGGCACTCCAATGTGGCACGTGGTATCCTAAGCAGCAGCTTAAGCTGCTGCACCCCAAGGCCTATCCCAAGGATGTTGTTGTTGTTGTTGAAATTAATTGATTTATTAGCAAGAGAAATAAATAGAGCTCCTTCCCATCCACTGTGCACTTCCCAAATGCCAGGCTGAAGCCGGGAACTGGGAACTCAATCCAGGTCTCCCACGTGGTGGCAGGAACTCAATTGCTTAAACCAGCACTCCTGCCTCCCAGGGTCTGCATTAGCAGGAAACAGGAGCTAGGAGCTGGAGCTGAGGATTGAACCCAAGTACTCAACGTGAGATGCAGATATGTTAGCCAGCATCTTAACTCCTTGGCTGACCACCTGCTAGGGGATTTTTTTTTTAAGGCTGTTCACATTCCTACATGGCCATGCACTTTCCAGAAAGATTGCACCATCTCATACTCCCAGGAGAGCTCATTTCTGTCTCAACACATTCCTAGCCAGCATTGCCTACCAAACCATTTTTTTTCTATTTTTGACTAATTTGATAGCTTAAATGATCTATTTATTATTTTAGCTTATGCACATTTCTTTGATTATGTATATAGTGAGCATGATTTCATGTATTTATCAGCTCCTTATATTACATTTCCATGAATGTTCTCTCCATATCCTTCCTCCACATTTCTCAGGGAGTTGTGTGTGTTTCTTTACTTTGTATGAGCATCTTGCATTTTGTGTGCCAAATATGTGGCTGCACATGATTTTGATTATAAACTTTACTCTAGAATTTGTCTACACATGCGACTTTCATGCCTAGAATTTTGTTTACTGATCTACGGTTTAGCTTTATAACATGCTTACTGATGCAGAGGTTAACAATGAAAGTTTAAAATAGATAAGGCAAGGGGCCGGTGCTGTGGCGTAGCAGGTAAAGCTGCCACCTGCAGCCTTGGCAATCCCATATGGGCGCCGGTTGGGGTCTTGGCTGTTCCACTTCCCAACCAGCTCTCTGCTGTGGCCTGGGAAATCAGTGGAAGATGGCCCAAGTCCTTGGGCCCCTGCACCCACGTGGGAGACCTGGAAGAAGCTCCTGGCTCCTGGTGCAGCTCTGGCTGGTGCAGCCATCTGGGGAGTGAGCCAGCAGATGGAAGACTCTCTCTCTCTCTGCCTCTTTCTCTCTCTCTCTCTCTCTCTCTCTCTCTCTCTCTGTGTCTCTCTCTGCCTCTCTGTAACTCTGTCTTTCAAATAAATAAATAAATCTTAAAAAAAAAAAAAAGGCAAAACAAAGCCATTCCCTAAAATCTTTACACAGAGCTCTTTGTCCTTGACATTTCTGCTGTCACACGATTTCCTGGTAACTACTTGAAATGTTCCCTTTGGACTTAGAAGACTTTGCACATTCCTGTCTCAACACAGGATGTCCCAACCTGGCCCTCACTTCCTAATCTCAGCTGTGGTGGAGCATGGTAGAAAATCATGAACTTGAAAGGAGAGGATGTGTGCTTGGGTCCTGCTCGCCCAGATATTAGCTGGGTATGGTTGCTCTGAGTCTCCACCCTCAAGTAATAAATAGAAGCAATAATTATCCTTGAGCTGGGTGCGAATCAAGGGAGGTGATGCCTGTGAGGATGCTCAGTGCTCTGTTGGGCCCTATGTAGATGCTAAGACTTCTTCCTCCTCTCTCCCCTGGATCTCCCCTCCTCTCCTCCTCCTCCTCTCCTCCTCTTCTTCCTTCCTTGCTCTTGTATATGACAGAAATTCAAGTTCTATTTGATGCAGCTCGAGTGAAAGAGCATGTGAAGTTTTCGAAAACTATTTATCAATATTAAGATCCTCTTCTGTGATTAGCAGTGTCCCCAGCTCTGCCATTTCTGTCTTCAAAGTGCCTCTCAGAATCTCATGCTTCGGTATTTTTGATTGTTATTTAATTCTTAGTTTATCAAGTGTTTCATGTGTTTATGTCCTGTACTCTAGGTTGTATTCCAAGCTTTTTTTTTTTTTTTTTGGCAGAGAACATGTCTTGTACTTTTTTGTACCTTTGTGTATGAGCTTTACAGTGAGTTAATCCGTATCAACTGATTTGGTGACTCCACTGTGTCACTGCCCATGAAAGAACACAGACTATTTGGACAGGGTTGGGTAGTTCACAGTGGCTGGTGTACAGGATTCAGAGGTGAGAATCTTGAGATAGCACTGGGCAGGGGGCAGGAGCCAGATTGTAGAGAATCTCGTATTAGGGAATTCGGAATTTTGCCTTTAATGGATGGGAAGATGTTGAGTGATTTTTCAGGAGGGAAATGGGCATTATTGAGATCCTGCTTGGAATGTATTCGATTGACCTCGGAACCCCCAGGGCCTGTCAGTTGGCACCCAGGAACTGCCCTGCCAGTGTGTGTTTGGTTGCTGGATTTAGTTTTACTCCTCAATGGAACATTCTTCCAAGGGTACTCTGAGATGGACTACTGTGTCCTAGAGAAGAAATGGACCCCTCTGACAGTTTTATGGCAGGTGTAGGTTTCTAGAAAACCTAAAAACTTTCTGTAGAAATTTACTCCGGGGCTGCAGGAGGGTTAGTTTTTCCCTCCCTGTCCTGCTAATGGTAGATGTTTGGTGTTAGCTTAGGTAACATCCCATTCCCCTTTCCTCCAATCCTCCTGATTTGTTGTCTGAGGATCTACATGTCCCTTTCCTACTCTCCACCCACATGCTTCCATTGGAACCCTACGCCTAGGCTAAAAACAACTCAAACATGGAATTCTGGATACTGGGGTGGGGCCAGGGGTAACCACTGACCTAAGTAGGCCAGTCAGAGCCAGTAATTCTCAAACTCCCACTTGAGGTGCTGGACTGACACTTCCCTGTGAGGCATGAATCTGGAAGTATCCCTTGTTGAGGCCCGTAGGGCCATCTTATTACCACAAGCAGCGGACTCAGGCAAAACCTAGAGACAAACCAAGTCCTGGAGGTAGCTGGTGAGCCCTGCCACACCCCAACCCTACCCGGCTTTGGGCAACAGGATGTCTTAGCTAAGTTCCTAAAACGTCCTGAGACAAGAGACTATGTCACCCCTGAAAGAGGGAGCGAACCCCAGGGAGTGGGGCTGAGGGACAGAGAGGCGACAGCAAGAGAAGAAACCCAGTTCTACGTTGCATGAGTGAGCTGGCTGCGCTGAGTCCAGCCACTCAACTCCATGGGCTAGTGCTCCAAGAAGCAGTACAGACTGTGTCCTGAGACCGACCAAGTGAGAAAAGAGAGGGAGAGGAATCTATCTACTGATTCCCCTAGCCCTCTGCTCAAAGGACATGTGACGTGGGACATGAACACTCCCGCATTTTCGGGTTTTGTGTATTGGAAGCCAGGTGGGATCCGGCACCTAACACTTCCCTAAGTGTCACCAGGGGAGTCTGGAGGCAAGAGACACAGCAGGAGGAGCTGTGAAAGTGTGCCCGTGTGAACTGAGTCAAAGCCTACCCTACAGCGGTAACTGGAAGGAGAGGACCAGAAGAGGTGCCTAAGAGGTGTCGGGTACTCATGGGCAAGTAGTATGTTCCTTTTTGGCTAAAGTCACTTGTGGTCAGGTTTCTGCATAGGCCATCTTGCGTCCATAGGCGCCGGTCCCCACTGCCCGGATTGCTGTGGCACTTACTGTCTGGGCCGTTCCTTTGGGCGTGAAGGCACGTGCTGTCTGTTGGGTGGCATCCCTGTACTCTGCAGGTGTGTGGCCCGTCACTCCGAGAGGCCAGCTTTGCCTTGACAGCTGATCGGTTCTTCCCCCGCCCTGTGCCCTTCACAGAACACTTCACAACTAGTTGGCTGAGGTCACTTTTCAAATTTCACAGAATTCTGCGTTCTTGTGTCAGTTGATCATTTGCATCCCAGTGTGCCTTTCCCAATATATGCTGTTTTATTAACCCATCAAATTTTATTATGTGGGCAACACCTGTAGAATCACCAGATGATTTTGCATGGTCCGCGGCACTGGGAATCTAAAGCCAAATCACAGCTCTTCTCTTTTTAATATGGTTAATAATGAAACATGTCAAAGGCCCTGTGGAACAGCTCCAGGAGATTCAATATTGATCAACATAGGAATTACAGAAGTTCAGAATGGAGAGGACAGGGAAGAAATAAAGAAATCATAAGGGGAAAAAAGACTTCCATATCAGTTGGATGAAAAATAAAGATCTGGCTAACATCATTAATAAGCTTGATTTAATAGACATTTCTGTTCTTACAGGACTTTTCAACTAAATCCATGGAGTAATTTTATCCATAGAGTAATTTTTTTTAAAGATTTATTTATTTATTTACTTGAAAGTCAGAGTTACACAGAGAGAGGCAGAGAGGCAGAGAGAGAGAGAGAGAGAGAGAGAGAGAGAGAGAGAGGTGTCTTCCATCCTCTGATTTACTCCCCAGTTGGCTGCAACAGCTAGAGCTGTGCCAATCCGAAGCCAGGAGCTAGGAGCTCCTTCCAAGTCTCCCACGTGGGTGCAGGGTCCCAAGGACTTGGACCATCTTCTGCTGCTTTCCCAGGCCATAGCAGAGAGCTGGATTGGAAGTAGAGCAGCCAGGACTAGAACTGAGGCCCATATGGGATGCTGGCACTGCAGGTGGTGGCTTTACCCACTATGCCACAGCGCAGGCCCCTCCATGGAGTAATTTTAAGATTGTCAGTGTAATATATCACTAATTAAGCTGCTGTGAATATTAACCCCAGAAATTAACAGCAAATAAAGCAAAAAAAAAAAAAAAAGCCTACTCACTGTAATTTTAGAGCACTTTTTGAAATAGCTCTTATAGGTAAAGAGGAAATCAAACTGAAATTACACATAATTTGTAGTTAAACAGGAAATCAAAAGTTAAAGTAACAGATTGTTTCAGAGTAGATACAGTGTGGACATAGTATACTAAATTCTATAGAATACAGATAAAGTGATAACCAGTGAAAAACTTATTCCTTAAACACGTACAATAGAATATTAACAAAATACGAAACTAAGTTGTCTAAGCATTTGGTTAAGGATGCTGGAAAATGAGAAGCAAAATAGAACTAAAATATAAGGATTACTAAAGTAAAGCAGTAACTGATAAAATAAAAAGCTAAGTTCAGATATCTAAAATCAAAATCTAGTGATTGGCCAATAGATAGTTTTTACAAGTCTGATAAAGGAAAACAGACTCAAATGGACAATTTTAGAAATATGAAAGAACACGATTATGAAAACAGTTTATAAGTGAATTAAGGGGCTGGCGCTGTAGCATAGTGGGTGCTATAGCATATTGCCTACAGTGCCAGCATCCCATATGGGTGCTAGTTCAAGTCCCAGCTGCTCCACTTCCAATCCAGCTCTCTGCTATGGCCTGGGAAAGCAGTAGATGATGGCCCAAGTCCTTGGGCCTCTGTACCCATGTGGGAGACCCAGAAGTTCCTGGCTCCTGGCTTCATATCAGCGCAGCTTGGCCACTGGGGTCAATTGGGGAGTGAACCAGCAGGTGGAAGACCTCTCTCTTTCTGCCTCTCCTTCTCTCTCTGTAACTCTGACTTTCAAGTAAATAAATAAATCTTTTTAAAAAATAAGTAAATTTATATGAAAAAAATAAGTAAATTAAGAGGACATTATATGTGACTAGATTAAATTTACAATTCTTGAGAAAATACAAAAGAACAATTAACTTAAGAAATAATATCAAATCTATATAGATCACCAACAATGGAAAATAATTATTTTAAGATCTCCTACAGAAAATACGGAGGTCAAAGTGGTTTTACCATAAGCTCTACCAGAAAATTCTTGTGTTATTTGAATTTTCAGAGCTTAGGAAACCACAAAGATTTTACAAACTCATTATTTGAAGTTGACATAGGTACCAAAGTAGACAAGGATATAGCAGAAAAGGAAATGGAACCAAAGGCCAAACTTGCTTATGAACACAGAATACTAAATGGAATATTAGTAAATTGCACCAATATAGTAAAAGTAATGCAAGGATAGTTCAACATCAGGCTGTATGCTAATTCACTATAGTAACAAACTAAAGAGGGGAATGATCATATTAACTGCTCCAAAGAAAGGACAGCTGATGAAAATCCAATATCCTTTCATAATTTCATAATAAAAAACAAAATAACTCTTTTTAATTTTTAAAATTATTTATTTTAAAGACAGTTACACAGAGAGGTAGAATCTGAGAGGTCTTTCATCCATTGACACACTTCCCAAATGGCTGCAACAGACAGAACTAAGCCAATCTGAAGTCAAGAGCCAGAAGCTTCTTCTGGGTCTCCCGCGTGGGTGCAGGGGCCATCTTCCACTGCTTTCCCAGGCCAAAGCAGAGAGTTGGATCAGAAGTGGAGCAGCCGGGACTGGAACTGGGCCCATATGGCATGCCAGCACTGCAGGTCGGAGCTTTAAGCCCCTGTGCCACAGCATCAGCCCCAACAAAAAAGTTATTTTAATCAAGTAGAGATGTAAACATCCCAGTAGGACATTTTATGGATATGCTGATTATAAAATTCATTAAGAAGAGTAAACATACAAGAATAATGAGAATAACACTCCCTGTTATAAATCAATACATACAATGAAGATACCAAGAATGTAGCAGTTTTTAAAAGCCACATGATGGGGCTGGCTCTGTGGCATAGCGGGTAAAGCCACTGCCTGCAGAGCTGGCATCCCATGTGGATGCCAGTTCAAGTCCCCACTGACCCTTCTAATACAGCTCTCTGCTATGGCCTGGGAAAACAGTAGAAGATGGCCCAAGTCCTTGGGCCCCTGCACCCGCATGGGAGACCTGGAGGAACCTCCTGGCTCCTGGCTTTGGATTGGCGCAGCTCCAGCTGTTGTGGTCAACTGGGGAGTGAACCAGCGGATGGAAGACCTCTCTCTCTCTCTCTCTCTCTCTCTCTCTCTCTCTCCTTCTCTCTGAGTGTAACTCTTTCAAATAAATAAATAAACCTTTAAAAAAAAAAAACCCGCATGGTATTGATACAATGATGCAAGAATAACCAAGTGGGTGAGAAAACAGAATGAAAGGCCTTAAAATACACCCAGTATAATTGGGAACTTGGTGTGTAATGATGGTGGCAGCTACACTTTATGAGAGATGACAGTACTGAGATAACTGACTACCAGTTTTTGGGAGATACAGTTCCATCCCATCACACACACAATCCCAGGTGGGTTATAGAGAAAAACATCTTAAAAGCCAATAAAGAAATAAACATTAAAATTTTTTTTAAAAACTCTTAGGTTAGACCTTTCTAAAAAAAAAAAAAAAAGCTAAAAGCCAAAGAAAAAAATTAATATATTCTATCAGTAAACAGATTTCTCTGTTAATAACAGATTTCTCTGTTAATAACAGATTTTTTGTAAAGATTTATTTATTTATTTGAAAGGCAGAGTTACAGAGTGGCAGATGCAGAGAAAGAGAGAGAGAGATCTTCTATACACTGGTTCACTCCCCAAATGGCTGCAAGGGCTGAGGCTGGGCCGATCTGAAGCCAGATCTCCCGTGTGGGTGCAGGAGCCTAAGCACCCTAGCCATCTTCCACTGCTTTTCCAGGACATAGCAGAGAACTGGATCAGAATTAGGGCAGCTGGATCTCGAACTGGTGCCCATATGGGATGCCAGCACTGCAGGTGGCGGCTTCCCCTGCTATGCCACAGCACCAGCCCCTAATAACAGATTGACAGGTGAATATTTACACCTGATATAACTAAAGAAGCTATAAACAACATTAAAAGATAGTCAAATGAAAAATCATTTGCAAGTTAAGAACATTATTAATTCATACATTAATATCCATCATCTATAAAGAACTCCCACAAATTACACACTAAGAGGTATAAAGACTCAGTAGAAACTGACCAACCATAAAATCAAATCAATACACTGGAGATACAACTTGTTCGTAAACACATAGAATGGCACTCAAGCTCATTAAAGATTTAGGGAGTCCAAATAAAAAATAATGGTTTTTAGCTCTCTCCTAGGGCCTGGGAAAGCAGTAGATGACCCAAGTCCTTGGGCCCCTGCACCTGTGTGGGAAGACCTGGAGGAGGCTCCTGGCTCCTGGCTTTGAATCGGCGCAGTTCCGGCCACTGCGGCCAATTGGGGGGTAAACCACAGGACGGAAGACCTCTATCTCTCTCTCTGCTTACATGTGTGCAAAAGATACTTCTTTTAAAAATGCATACTTCAAAACCAGCTAGAATGGCAAAGAAAACCAAGCAATTGAAATATCCATCAACTAAGGTTGGTTAGGGCCAACATTGTGCAGCAGTGGGTTAAGCTACAGCTTGCTCACATATTGGAGCACTGGTTCAAGTCCCAGCCACTCCACTTCCAAGGCAGCTCCCTGTTAATGCATCTGGGAAAGCAGTGGAGGATGGCCCAAGTGCTTAGGCCCCTGCCACCCATGTGCCATGCTTAGTCTGGCCTACCCTTCCTCCATGCCACCCTGGCAGCCTGGGGCCCAGAAAGCTGGGGGCAAGAGAGGGTCTCGGTCATTGCTCCTGCTGCAGGCCGTGTGGTTGGTCTGTGGCCCACTGGTGATTATTCTAGAAAAGTTTCATGGCGGGGGGGATTGGAGCCCTCACTGGAGGGGGGCACCCACATTGTAAAGAGGGGGACCCCTTATTCTGCAGCTGTCAGAATGGGAGAAAAGGCTTAGGGCACGGTGAGCCTGGTATCGCACACAAGGTACTTACAGGTGCACAGACTGGGAAGATGAGCAACCAATAGGTCACAGCATTTGTGACTTCCTGTGTTTTGTGACCAGAAACAAATAAATTATTTTTAGAGAAAAAGAAAGGGAGGGAGGGAAGGAAAGAAGAAAAGAAAGCTACAGAAAAGATAGGTAACTTCATCTTTATTGGAAGTGGAAAATATGTTTTAGTGTGTAGGGAAAGGTGGTGGCTTTTGTTGAGGGGGAGCTTTGAGAGTAGGTAGAGGGGCGCTTCACTTCTGACTCCATTCCTTATGGTTGTTGTTTGAGTGTTTCACAATGAGCAGTTACGTTTTTTGCAATTAAAAATAAAATAGAGGATGGCCAGTGTGGTGTAATGGGTTAAGCCACCCCATGGGATGGCCACATCCTATATCAGAGTGGCCCAGTTTAAGTCTGGACTACCCCACGCTTCCAATTCGGAGTCCTGCTGATGGGCCTGGGAGGCAGCAGAAGAAGGCCCAAGTGCCCGCCACCCATGTGGGAGACCTGGATGGAGTTCCTGGATCCTGGCTTTGGCCTGGCCCAGCCCTGGCTGCTGTGGACATTTGGGGAGTAAAACGGCAAATGGAAGATCTATCTCTCTTCTCTCTCTATGCCCCTCTCTCTGTCACTCCGCCTTCAAGTAAATAAACAAATCTAAATACAATACAATAACAGGTGCACTGTTTCACAGTGGTTGAAGCTCCACTTGGGACGCCCACGTCCCATATCTGGAGGCCTGGGGTCAAGTCCTGCCTCAGCTTCTGATCCACCTTCATAGGCATCCTGGTAAGACATCAGATTACAGCTCACGTACTGGGATCCCTGCCACCTATTTGGGTAACCTGGATGGACTTCTGTCTGCTGGCTTTGATCTGGTTCACTCTGGCTGTTGTGGGCATTTAGGGAATAAACTAGTGGACAGAAGATCTCTCTCTGCCTTTCAAATACATAAAATTAAAACTTTTTAAAATATTTAGTATGTATCATATATTAACTATACATATAAATACACAAATTATCTTTATACCGGGGGCTTAACTCCTTAAAAGCTTCCTTGAGTTCAAAACGCCCACAACAATGAGAACAGAATGCCACTCCCCTCCTACCCTTCTACATTCCACAATCATTAATTTCTCACTTTGGAAGAGCTCCGACTTTTGTGCGCCTTGAAATACCTATTTGTTACAGGAATTCTGCACATTGTTTGGCTTCAATGGCTTTGATTCAATGCTTCGCATCCTCCCCCGTGAGTGTGCCCTTCCGTGAACTTCTGTTCCCTGGAGTCTACATCTCCCTTCCACCAGCATCGCTCTCCCTAAGACGCTCCTCGGGGTGGAAGGAGAGGATGAGCAAGCCCCAGGCGAGGCGGAGAGACACACGCTTCCTAAGCCCGAAGAGGGGCTGCCAGGTGTACTCTCTCAGCCCTCCGGGTGCCGCCATATGGCCTCCTGCCTACTTAGCTAACCCCCTCTCTAGCCCCCAGACGCCCTCCTGTACCCCACTGGGTGAACCCATCGAGTTTCCTGAGGACCAAACCCCCAGCACCATCGTGGAGGAGCCCCAGCACAGAGCGGGCATGGCCCTCCTCTGCCCTCCTCTTAGCTCCTAGCTGTTATTTCATTTCTTCAGGAGGAGCTGCCCACCCTGGCTATGAGCAGCCCCTCCCTGGCCGCCACTCCTGCAATCCTTTGAGCTGTCTCCACCCCTGGCTGGGAGTCCATAAGGGGAGGGGCTGTGCCCACTGGGTTTGCTGTGAGGTCCTTGGCACAGAGCCTGGCCTGGATGGCTGCTCAGTAAACACTGAATGAGTGAATGAATGAATGAGTGATCCAGCTATTCGGCCAGATGGATATGCGCAGGCGTGGCAAGCACAGCGAGGCCTCGAAGGGAGGGAATGGCTTCATGGACAGGGAAGGGAACAGGACTTGGTGACTTGGACCCTGCACAGCTCTGCTGCAGACTCCCACGGCTGTCAGGGCAGAACTGGGAGAGGCAGAGGTAAGGCTGCAGCTGGGGGTGGGCCCAGCCTGGCACTGGCTCCACATGCCAAATATGGGTTGGACTTTATTCCTTAGGTCCTGGGGAAACCTGGGAAGGTGTGTTAGGCAATTCCTCATCCCCCAATCCCCACCCCCCACATCAACACTTTTTGAAAAAAAAAAAAAAAAAAAAGATTTATTTACTTGAAAGGCAAAGTTACAGAGACAGAGAAGGAGGAGAGGCAGAGAGAGAGGGTGAGGGAGCAAGCTTCCATTTGCTGGTTCGTTCTCCCAATGGCTACACCAGCCAGATCCGGGCCAGGCTGAAGCCAGGAGCCTGAAATTCCACTGGGGTCTCCCACATGGGTGCAGGGACCCAGGTGCTTGGGCCATCAGCCACTGCTTTCCCAGGCTCATTAGCAGGGAGCTGGCTTGCAAGCAGAGCAGCAGGGACTGGAACCTGCACTCTGATGTGGTTTGCCAGGGATACAACTGTAGCTTAACCTGCTGTGCCACAACCCCAGCCCCACCCACCGCTCTTCTTTCCACCCCTTTCTCTACTTTCTGGAGGTGGGGCACTAACGTCCAAGGGCCTGGCTGTAGGCTTTGGGTTGGAAAGGGAGTGACAGGGCTGGCACTGTGGCACAGCAGGTTTGTGGCCTGCAGTTTGAGTCCTGGCTGCTCCACTTCCATTCTAGCTCCCTGCTAATGCGCCTGAGAAAGCAGCAGAAGATGGCTCAAGTCCCTGGGCCCCTGCACCCACATGGGAGACCCGGAAGAAGCTCTCGGTTCCTGGCTTCAGATTGGCCCAGCCCTGGCTGTTGTGGCCATTTGGGGAGTGAACCAGCAGATGGAAGATCTCTGTCTGTCTCTCCTTCTCTCTCTCTCTGTAACTCTGCCTTTCAAATAAATAAATAAATAAACTTTTTTTTTGTAAAAAAAAAAAAAAAAAAGAAAAGAGAAAAAACTAAATACACAACAAGTACAATTTATTAAAAAGAAAAAAAAGGAGTGACATTGCTCAGTGGCCCCTTTCCTGGAACTGTCCCCAATGGACAGAGCAGAGCTGGGGCAGCAGAGGCTCCCCAGAGCCACCACGCTCAGGGTGTCTTCGGAACGGTGTGCTTGGTCTCAGGACAAGTGAGGGCCTGAAGCTTCAACTCCAGGGCTCCAGGTCCCGGGCACAAACAGGCTCACGGCCCAAAAGCCAGATGAAATCACTTCTTTCTGAACAGAGGCTCATGGGTAATGTGAACTCAAGGTGACACCACAGTCAGGGTTCACAGCGTCAGGGGGAGCAGGTGCCCACCCGGCCATCAGCAATCCAATCCCTGCCTCCTCTACCGACATGAAAAACCTTATGGAATTTCAACACCACAGCCCTGTTGGCTTCTAGGTTCGCCACCCTGCTCTTTCGGCTTGAGCGGGTGCTCCGGGTCAGCAGCAGTGAGTGCAGGTGTCTGTGAGGCCTGAGCTGGACTGTCAAGTCACAAGGCTGGATTACTTAAGACTCCTGCTCTGGAGAGACTTATAGTCTAACAGTGAAACAGATACAAGCATGTTCCTTCAGAACAACGTGAAGACCTTGGAAGAGGTGGACTCCATCTGACTTTTAAACTCCATCCAGGTTTACCACGTGGGTGGCAGGAGCTCAAGTATTTGGGCCATCTTCCTCTGCTTTCTTAGGCGCACTAGCAAGAGGCTGGATCAGAAGCAGAACAACCAGGACTCTTTTTTTTTTTTTTTTTTAAGATTTATTAATTTATTTGAGAAGTAGAGTTACAGAGACAGAAGGAGAGATAGCAATCTTCCATCTGCTGGTTCACTCCCTAAATGGAACAATGGCTGGAGCTGAGCCAATCCGAAGCTAGAAGCCAGGAGCTTCTTCCTGGTCTCCCACGTGGGTGCCGGGGCCCAGGGACTTGGGCCATCTTCCGCTGCATTCCCAGGCCATAGCAGAGAGCTGGATGAGCAGCCAGGACACAAATTGGTGCTCATATGGGACACTGGCACCGCAGGCAAAGGCTTAGCCCACTACGCCACAGCACAGGCCTCCAGCCAGGGGCTCTAACAGGCACTCTAATACAGAAAACCGGTGTCGCAGCCAACAGCTCAACACCAGCACCAGTACTTAGCATCTTGGTGTAACTGCCACATCTAATGCATGATCTAGCATTTTATTATCTTTGGAATTCCCATTTATTGTATTTTTCCCCTCCAGTATATGATGGGGTCTGGGGTTAGTTTGCTTTGTTGGGCTACAACGAAAGCTCAATGGGCTTGAGCCTCCACGTTCCCTGGCTTGCCAACCAGCTGTATCCTCCAAATGAGCTCTGCCCTATTCTGTCCTCCAGTAAACTGACAACTTCCTCAAAGTGCCGCTGTCCCAGGGTCATGGGAGGGGAGAAAGTTGGAAGAGCCCGTCAGACCTCAGCCCAAACTGGCCCGGTGTTATGTCCGTCTTCTTCTATTGGTCAAACAAGGTCATGCGGCCAGTGCAGAGTCAAGGAGGCAGCAAAATGCACCTGATCCCTTGCTGGGGGAGTGTAGACCCAAGGAGACACGGCTCTCTGGGGGTCAGTATTTCAGGAATCAACCAAGAGGCTGGAAGGCTGAGAGACGGGGCCGGCAGTGTGGGCAGGAGGCTAAAGCACAGCTTGTGATGCCGGTCATCCACATCAGCGTGCTGCTCTGAGTCCTGGCTGCTCCGCTTAGGATTTCTTTTCTAAAGATTTATTTATTTATTTATTTGAAAATGAGAGAGAGAGAGAGAGAGAGATCTTCCATCCTCTGATTCACCTCCCAGATGGTTGCAACAGCCAGGGCTGGGCCAGGTCAATGCCAGGAGCCAGGAGCTTTATCCAGAGCTCCCATGTGGATGGCAGGAGCCCATGTACCTGAGCCATTTTCCATTGCTTTGTTCAGGCCATTAGCGGGGAGCTGGATCAGAAGCTGTACAGCTGGGACACAAACTGGCACCCATACGGCTGTACCTGCTACACCACAATGCCGGCCTCCTGGCTGTTACGGCCATTTGGAGAGGAAACCAGTGGATGGAAGCTCGCTCTCTCTCTCCCTCCCTATCTCTATCACTCTGCATTTCAAATAGATTAAATAACTCTTAAGAAAACAACAACAACCAAAAAGTAGCCTAATAGATGAACTGTTAGCAGATAGGGGAGCTATAAGCCCCCTATTGCTCTGCTAGCATCTATTCCCATGATCTTATTCAGGGTTCTTATAACTTTTGCCACCACGGGAAGAGCCTAGGAGCCCGGTCCCCTGGACTCCACAGAGGCCAGCGAAACACTGCTGTCTGGGTCACCCTCTCGAGCCGTCAAAGCGTGTTCTTCACCAGGCCCAGTGGTGCACGGATAAACCGGGCTGGGTGGGGCCTGGCTTGTAGCATTTGCCAGCTCTCATGGTGCAGATACTCCTATTGTGGCTAGTTTCAAGGCACCAAGGTGACATCACCGAATGAGGGGTTTGGAACCATTTTGCACAGTTGGCTCCTGGGTCTGTACAAGCTGCTCCACAGCTCTTCCTTACCACTGGAATCTTCTAGAAAAATGGAAGACATCTTTCTCAAGACAGAAACCTTCCTTGATGCCAAAAGAATAAAATGTGTGTAAAAGACAGAGTCTTATCTTGGAAAGCTGGGAATTCCACAGCTATTAGCTGGCTTGGAAACTAGGTGGGATCTAAACATATCTAATGACTGTGTGTGTGGGCATGGGCAGTGTCTGCAAGGGTGTGCCCCTGACTGGCAGTGGGCGTTTCTGGAGATGATATGGGTGGAGATGAGGGAACTTTCTAGATACATTCCTGTACCTTCTTCATTTTTTTTTTTTTTTACAGTGAACCTGCGTTAGAAGTGTAAGTAAATAAAGAAAACTAAATCGGCATACATAGCCTCACTATCAGACTATCTGATTCAGGAAAACACAACCCCAGAATTCTTAGGGAATTTGCTGCGGTCCAGGGCACAGCCAAGACCAGGACTCCAGTCTCTGGGCTTCTCATTCAGAATTCTTCCTTCCACCTTCCGGGCTGCCCCATCTCTGTACAGCTTCAGGTCGGGAAGAAGGAGGTGTGGAGGTTGGGGAAGCCACAGCTTCAGAAGACCGGGCACAGGTCAGAAGGCAGCCACCGGGCTTGAAGGCCGCCTAAGGTCTATGGCATAGAAGCCCGTGGGGACATAGCTGGTGGCTCCCTGGAAGTCTGGCCCCTGGCTTGGGTCATCCACTAGGGAGGCAAGGCAGGTTATGGAAACCTCTAATCCCTATGGTTACTCTGAAAGGCCCTCCCCACCAGTTTATTTCTGGACTGTTCTTAGAAACGTCACCTCCTGCATTGCATCAGTTCCACGGAGAGGACTCTGTTGGAGCACTCCGGATTTCTTTGATTTGTTTTCCCCTGTCTTGTGCCCTTTCTCTTAAACCATCTTCGGACTTCAATGGAGAAGTACAAGGCCGATCGAATGCAGCCTGAAAACAAGCGGTCAGCCCATTAATGAAAACAGCACAGGAAGGGCAGCCCCACCCCGCAACGCGAGGAGGCCTTAGTGCCTGGGGAAAGTCTTGTCTGCTTGGGACGAACGTGGTGCAGGATGGGTGAGGGCACCAGCGGCACAAGGCAAAGGGAAATCAAGCAAGAACCATCTGTGAACACAGGCAGCTGGCATGCCGGCTCTTCCCTCAGTGCCAAGCCGCGGTCCAGGCTGAGCTCCACGGGAGAATTTATTTTCCGGGCTGGGCTGACCCATAGGGGCCCAACCACCTGTGCCCTTGGGGGTGAAACCAGTTCAACCCCGCCTCGGTGGAGCGTTCTGTGTTTCCTCCTGGGCTTCCCGTTCCCTGGGCGGCTGTGTGTCATTGTTAGACTAAAGTCTCCTTGAGGGCGGTGCTCGCAGCTCACTGGTCTGGGGCTCTCTCACAGTGCCTGTCCTGGGAGCTCACTCCTGGCAGGCGACCAACAACTGTGTGCTGAGTGAAAGACCCAGACTCAGGGCAACAAAGCTGCAGCCGGACTTCACTGGTCGACTTTGTCTGGGAGAAGTGGCGTGGAGAATCGGAGTGCTTAGGAGATAAAAGATTAAAGGGTACAAAGGAGAACAGGCATTGGATGTCGTGGTGAAAAACCCCATGTCCCACGCCACAGTGCCTGGGTCACTGCCAGCCCTGGCCTCCTGCTAATGCAGACCCTGGGAGGCAGTGCTGGGGGTTTAAGCCATTGGTGGGTCCCCAGTGCCCGGGTGGGACACGTGGATTGAGCTTTAGGCTCTTAGTTTTAGACTCAGTCCAACCCTGACTATTCAGGTCTTTGTGGAGTGAACCAGTAGACAGGAGCTTCATAATCTTTTAAAATGAACTATTACATATTTCTTAACAAAACAAAGCAGAAAGATAGGGGCTGGCGTTGTGGCACAGATTAAGCCACCACTTACAATGCCAACATCCCATATCGAAATACTGGTTCGAATCCCAGCTGCTCTGCTTCTGATCCAGCTTCCTGCTAATGTGCCCAAGAAATCAGCAAGTGCTTGGGCCCCTCCCATCCATGTGGGAGACCAAGACAGAGTTCCTGCCTCGTGGCTTCAGCCTGGTCCAAATCTCACTGTTGCAGGCATCTGGGGAATGAACCATCAGATGGAAGATCTCTCTCTCTGTCTCTCTGTCTGTCTCTCTCTCTGTGTTGCTCTGCCTTTCAAACAGATAAATAAATCAATCTTTAAAAAGAAAAGATAATCATTACTTGTCCCCGCCACAGAAAGCTTACAGATAAATCCAAGAGCCAGACTTTAACCCAGATTTGGGTTAATCACTCATTTAGCTCCTTGCCCTGGGGTCTATTATTTTCCCCAGATTGTGTCCCAACTCAAGACTCAGTCTTCTCCCCACCCCACCCCACCCCCAGCCATTCCAGCCCAAATCCAGAACAGGAGAACGGGTAGGCAAACTGCTGGGTCCACCCACGTCGCCACGTCGCACTGGGTACAAGAACCGACCTAAAGGCCGGCGCCGTGGCTTAACAGGCTAATCCTCCGCCTTGTGGCGCCGGCACACCGGGTTCTAGTCCCGGTCGGGGCGCCAGATTCTATCCCAGTTGCCCCTCTTCCAGGCCAGCTCTCTGCTGTGGGAAGGCAGTGGAGGATGGCCCAAGTGCTTGGGCCCTGCACCCGCATGGGAGACCAGGAGAAGCACCTGGCTCCTGGCTTCGGATCAGCACAATGTGCTGGCTGCAGCGGCCATTGGAGGGTGAACCAACGGCAAAAAGGAAGACCTTTCTCTCTATCTCTCTCTCTCACTATCCACTCTGCCTGTCAAAAAAAAAAAAAAAAGAACCGACCTAAGCTCTATAAGCTCTAACACTCTGTGCAAGCTCTGGGCAGTTGAGGCCAAGGCTGGGGTCCAGGGTGAAGACTGGGCAGGGAGTCCCTCTGAGGTGGGTAGAAGCAAGAAGTGCTGGAAGGCAGGATCCAGCCAGAACCCTTAAAGAGCTCCGAAAGCAAGCTCAGGTGTCAGGTCCACTCTCCACACGGGCAGAGGAGGGCTGTAAGCTGGGGAGGACCCAGGTGGCCTGGGATAGAGTGGGAGCCGTCACCTCCATCAGTGACCTGGAGGATCTGCCAGCTGTGAAGGCATGGAGAGGTCAGGTTAGCACGAAGGCTCCGGCCAGGACAGACGCTCTGTGCCTGGCTACTGGCTACTGAGCCTCTGTCATGTTCTTGGCAACCAAGCCCCAGGAGGAGCGGCCTTGGGCGTGGTCGGACACTAACCTCTGCTCTGCCCATGAGTCGCCCTGAGCTTGACCAGGTTTCTGTCCATCAGTTGCAAGCTGAGAAGGAGAAGTTGGATGAATTCTTTGTAAAGTTAATTTTTAAAAAACATTTGTTTACATTTTGACATTCACAATTAGAGAGAGAGAGAGAGAGAGAGAGGGAGAATCTTCCATCCTCTGGTTCATTCCCCAGATGACCACAACGACTGGGGCTGGGCCAGGCCAAAGCCAAGAGCCAGGAGCTTCTTCCAGGTCTCCCACATGGGTGCAGGGGCCCAAGCACGTGGGCTGTCTTCTGCTTTCCCAGGCCATTAGCAGGGAGCTGGATCAGAAGTGGAGCAGCCAAGACACGAACTGATGCCTGTGTTGGATACCGGTGTTGTTGGCGAGGGCTTTACCTGCTATGCCACAGCACCAGGCCTGTAAAGTTAATTTTTATTTCCAGTTGAAATGGCCATCTATCCTGAGAATATGTCTGTTTTTCTTTTGGTGACAGGATGGTATGTATTTCACGAAATCAAGAAGACAGTAGGTGATTGGATTTTTTGGTTGTTTGAGTCAGCTCGCTTGGCACTATTGGTTCCCAGTCTACGAGGGAAGATATTAATAAATGCACCTGGTGTCAGTCCAGTTACTTCTGCTTTGAGGAACTGAAATGCAGGCCCTAAACCCCAGATCTGCCTGACAAGACAGCTCAGCGGCACTGACACCTGTACAACACGCACTTTGAGCCGAGCTCTGCCCTAAACCTCCACCTGCGCCAAGTAACTCCTCCCTGTTCTGACCTCTTGCCCACTTCTCTCTGCCTAATATCTTGACTTGGCTCTCCCTGCTCTGACCAACCTGGTGGCTTCCACAGGCCACGTCCTGAAGTGAGCTGCTGTCCACACATGAGTGCATAAAAATGCTTCCTCGCCATGAGAAGCAGCCTCGGTTCCTAACCCTGCCATGGCCCCTAACTGCCCCTCTCCCACCTGCTGCTGGGAGTCTGGCCCCTGGACTCCCATGAACCTCGGCTGATCTTGCCTGGAAGTTTTCAGACAGCACACTTCAGAGGCCTCACACGGACCCACACCCAGCCGTGTATTTCCTTCGTTCCTGGCTGCATTCAAGCATCTCGCTAGCAAGGCGCCTAGGAGGGTGCCCTCTGGGCGCTGCCTGCAGTTGGTTCCCAGACTTTGAGAAAGCTGATTTGATGGACCCTGAGCTCTGCCTGTGCCTCCATACCTACAGTGCCCACAATCGGGTGTGGCAGTTAAGATACCACTTGGGACACCCACATCCCATGTCGGAGTGTCTAGGTTTGAATCCAGGCTCCACTTGGCTCCAGCTTCCTGCTCACGCACACCCTGGGAGGCAGCAGATGATGGCTCAAGTGCCTGGGTCTCTGCTGCCCACGTGGGAGGCCTGGATGGAGCTCCAGGCTCCTGGCTTCAGCCTCATCCAACCCTGGCTGTTGTAGCCATTTGGGGAGTGAACCAGTAGATGGACGATCTCTCTCTGTCTCTCCCACTCCCTCTCACTCTGTCTCTCTCTCTCTGCCACTCTGCTTACTTATCTTAATTATTGAATTTTGGCCACATCTTCAATTTTATATCCACAAAGACTTGGTAAGATTTACCTGTTACCAAGGTCCTACTCCAACACACTCAGTTCACTCCTTAGATTAGCTAGTTGATATGAGCCCTATCAACTAACAAGGTCTCTTCCCTGACCCCAGTGTACCCAGAAGGCGGAGACCTGTTTCAGAATCCCTCCCCAGGCCTTGTATCCCTTGGCCGCGTCCTTACCAAGTCCTCATACTGACTCTGGCAGGCTCTGGCTGACCCCAACAAGGACAGCCATCTGCTGCCTGCCCTGGGACCCCAGCCCAACCCCCTGACCACCCAGCCGCTTCCCCGTTTATCTGTGTTTGACTCTCGCAGGCCTCACTGCACCGTCCCAGGGTCTCCCTTTGTGCTTGCTTCCTGCTCGGATCTGCCCTGAACAAATACCCACCACTGAGTGACTGCTTCCGGTTTCTGGGTACCCTGGCGCCTCCAGGTAACGCGAACCCTGAGTAGCCTAGCGCACTCTCATCCCAGGCCTAGCCCTGTTGCTCTCATAACCTCCAAGTTCCATGCTTTCCTTGTTTTCATCTGAGTGCAAGGTGCACCTTGCCAGAAGTTTGTAGATAGTATTGTCACATCCAGCTTACAGATGAGCCAACCCACGCGCACAGGCACAATTACTTGCCCAAGGAAGTGATGGAAACAGGCTTTGAACCCAGATTCTAAAGGTCAGTGTTTAAGTACCGTGTCACCTGGCTTCTCTTTAAAACGCAAAAGCCCGGCACTGGAAATTTTGGCGTTGGAAGCGTCTTGATTTCATCTTATGAGCTCTGTGACTGTGGGGAGTCACTGTGGCTCCCCAGATCTCAGCTCCCTGAATGCGTATGGTTTTGTGAGAACTGACACAGTGCATTCAGTACGCAGTAGACGGAATTATCACCCCCGCCATATCCTGCATTAAAACCCTGGCAACCACAAACGCGTCGTGAGCAGGGCCCAAGAAATTTAATTCAGCACTCTGGAAATGTCAGTCACAGCTGAAAGGAACGAGGCTGTTTGTAAAGCGTTTTGTTCCTCATGGATGACGGGAAGTGCGCTGGCTTTATCTTTTTTTTTTTTTAAATTTGAAAGGCAGCAAGGGTTGGGGGAAGGGATCACACTCCTAGTCACAGGTTCACTCCCTAAAATGCCTGCAGTGACCAAGGCTGGGGCCAGGGGCGCAATGCAGGGTCTCCCACATGGGTGGCAGAGACCCAACCACGTGAACCCTCAGCACTGCCTCCCGGGGTGGGGGTGGGGCATTAGCAGGAAGCGGGAGCTAGGAGCAGAGCAGGTACCAAACCCAGGCACTCTGTAGATAGGGGATCCCAGCGTAGTAACCAGTGGCCGAATGCCCGCTGCCTGGGGTTCAAGTCCAGACTGCAATCATGGGTGTGGCCTTGGACCTGTCTCTTGCTTCTCCCTGCCTTAGTTATCTCACCCTTAAGGCGGGGAGAGTAATAGTTACGGCGCCTATCTCGTGCACAAGGCTCTTAGAGCTGAGCCTGGAACACGCTGTGTGCTCTTCCGCCGGGGAGCTGGTGCGGCGGCACGGCTCACGCGCTCTGAGATGGAGGCGCCGGCCCAAGGCTTCCTTCCATATCATACAGCTTCTGTGGCGTGGACCCGGAGTCTCCGGCCAACGGTGGGCCCGCTCCTCCACTTCTCCCAGTCGTTTCTGATTTCCACTTCCGACGGGACCACAGCGGGCACTGATGCCCAGCCCCCAGTCTCCAACCTCAGAAATGTGCTCCTGCAAAAGTCAGCAAGTCAGGCCCCTCCTCACGGGCATCGCTGCTGGACGGAGCCGACCTGGGCTGCTGCGGCCGCTGTCCACCCACAGCTCCCAGAGAGCAAGGCCGAACCACAACCTTTAGGGTGGGGGTGGGGGGCAGTGCCTCCCTCCCATGCGTGATTATGCAAACCCTGCGTTTGAGAAATGAAGGGCACTGTGGCCTGCCCGGGGATGATGGATGAGGCTGCTGCTCCACTTGCCCTGTTCCCCAGGCTGGAGGCTCAGCCTTGGCAGCAGCGGCTGGGAGGTGGGGGCTGGGGTGGGGTTATCTCAGCCGCTGTGGTGCAGGTGCAGGGGCAATGGAGGCTGGACTGGGTTGATAGGATACACCGGTGACTCACTCACAGGAGAGGCCTGGTGATGGATCATTAAGCTGTCTTGGAAGCTTATTTCAGGTCCACACCCCCAAGACGAACGCTGTTTGTTTATCGGGTCTCTAACAATAGGCCACTATTCTTCACGGCGCAGTTATGCAATCTTCCAGCCACCTACTGAAAATCTGTGTGAGCACGGAGCGCCCTACTGAGCGCCTGGCTGGCACGTCATGCGCATCCTCAATGGAATGATTGCTGCATGAGCGCCGGCTACCTCTAAAGCCGAGGGACCCCTCCCCTGCCTGAGCCCTGGTCGGGGCACCCCAAGCCGGACCTAGACCTGAAGGATTGTATTTTACAGCCTGTCCCACCTCTTCGAATTTGACCCAAAGCCCTTACGCTGATTCTTTTAAAATATTTTGTGGGTGGGGCTGATACTGTGGTGCAGTGGGTTAAGCCACAGCCTACAGTGCCAGCATCCCATATGAGTGCCCGTTCAAGTCCCAAATGCTTCACTTCTGATCCAGCTCTCTGCTGTGGCCTGGGAAAGCAGCAGAAGATGGCCCAAGTCCTTGGCCCCTGCCACCCCTGTAGGAGACCCAGAAGAAGCTCCTGGCTTTGGACTAGCCCAGCCCCGTTATAGTGGCCATTTGGAGACTGAACCAGCAGATGGAAGATCCCTCTCTCTCTTTGCCTCTCCATGTAACTCTGCCTTTTAAATAAATAAATAAATAAATCTGTTAAATACATTTTGTTTAACTCTTAAAAATATTTACAGAGGGTGAGCATGTGGCCTTAAGACACCTGTGTCCCGAGTCAGAGTGTGTGGGTCGGGTCCTGGCCTCCATTTGCTGACGCCAGCTTCCTAACCATGCAGACTCTGGGAGACAGCAGCCATGGCCTAAGTACTTGAGTTCCTGACACCAGTGTGGGAGACCTGATGGAGTTCTCATTCCTGGCTTTGTCCTGGCCCAGCCCCGGCTGTTGTGGCCATTCGGAAAGTAAAACAGAGGACAGGAGCTTTTGTTCTCTCTGTCTGCCTCTCAAATAATAATAACATTTTAAATACATAACTGATGTTTATTGTAGGAAAAAAGGAGAGGCCAGTATTATGGCACAATGGGTTGAGTCACCTCCTGCAATGAAGGTGTCCCCTGTGAGTGCCAGTTCAAGTCTCGGCTGCTCCACTTCCACTTCTCACCCAGCTTGCTGTGAATGCCCCCTGGGAAGGCAGTGGAGGATGACCCAAGGGCTTGGCCCCTGCCACCCACATGGGAGACCAGGATGGCCTTCCTGGCTCCTGGCTTCAGCCTGGCTCAGCCCTGGCTGTTACGGCCAGGTGAAAATTAAACCAGACAATAGATTTCTGTCTTTGTCTCGGTCTCTGTCTGTCTGTCTCTAACTCTGTCTTTTGAATAAATAAATCTTAAACATAAGAAGGAAAGAGAGAGGGGAGAGAGAGAGAGAGAAAGAGAGAGAGAGAGAAAGGGAGAGAGGAAGGAAAGAACCCAAATCACCCATAATTCTGCCACCCAGAGATAATCTCTGTCAACATCTTTGGTGGCAGCTCTCCGTTTCTCTCTGCCTCTCAAATTATGTCTTTTAAAATACATTTCTTTTTGGCAGGTGCCGCGGCTCACTAGGCTAATCCTCCGCCTTGCAGTGCCAGCACACCGGGTTCTAGTCCCTGTCGGGGCACCAGATTCTGTCCCAGTTGCCCCTCTTCCAGGCCAGCTCTCTGCTGTGGCCAGGGAGTGCAGTGGAGGATGGCCCAAGTGCTTGGGCCCTGCACCCCATGGGAGACCAGGAGAAGCACCTGGCTCCTGCCATCGGAACAGCGCGGTGCGCCGGCCACAGTGCGCCAACCGCGGCGGCCATTGGAGGGTGAACCAACGGCAAAGGAAGACCTTTCTCTGTCTCTCTCTCTCTCACTGTCCACTCTGCCTGTCAAAAATAAATAAATAAATAAATAAATAAAATAAAATAAATACATTTCTTTTTTGCTGACTGAAATATAAGAAAGAGAATCACACCTATGGCTGTTCGATGTTATTACTGTTTAGGAGGTAAGCACTTTCATTAGATCCAGGCACAGCGTAAACTCGAAATTGATCCGGACACAAAGCGTATACACACCCATGACCGTAATGCCTTATAGCACAGGGATGATCTGGCGTGAATTATGTAATGCAATTGCATCTCAGCCTCACTGTGGCTCTGTGACATGGGCGTCACTTCCATGTTCCAGATCAGCGAGATTCAGGGATCCAGAATGGATCCAGAATGTATCCAGAATTTTTTTTTAAAGATTTACTTATTTATTGGAAAGGCAGAGTTAGAGAGAGAGACAAATCTTCCATCTGCTGGTTCACTCCCCAGATGGCTGCAACCACTGGGGCTGGGTTGGGGGCCTGGAACTCCATCTGGGTCTCCCACGTGGGTGCAGGGGCCCAGGGTCTTGGGCCATCTTCTGCTGCTTTCCCAGGCACATTAGGAGGGAGCTGGATCAGAAATGGAGCAACTGGGACTCGAATTGATGTGGGATGCTGGGGTTGCAGGCAGCGGCTTAACCCAACTGCACCACAACGCCAGCCCCTGGAACCAAGGTCAGGATAATGATCATTCTCTAAAGAAATGGTTGGGATCCAATTTTGTCTAAAGTGCTTTGGAGGCAGAAATTCACTTCTACTTAAGGGCGGTCCCCCAACTGTGCCCTTCGCCTTCTCCCTTTCTCCTAACTCAGCAGCTGAATAGTCGCAGGTCCATGTCCCTCTCCAAGGCACCCAGGGGGCTTAGGGGCAAATCCTTTCCCCCCTCAGCTCCCCAGTTATCTTTCCTCAACCACATCTGTTACGCTGTATTCGGAGCAGTAAAAGAGAACACAGCCCATCCAGGTGGCTTGGGTGGAGCCCTGATCAGTCTTGAAGGCTTCATGGAGGAACTGGGATACTGAACTCGGTTCCCGGCTGGAAGATACCTCGCCCACATCTGCGGGTTCTCGTGCACTTGTTCATTCAGAAAACATGTACCCGGGGCCTGTTAGTCACTGCTAATAACAGTAGCTAACATTTATGGAGAGCTTAGGACAGGAGAGGCACTGCTCTGCCGCCGTGAGTAGTAACTCATTTAACGCCCAGCAACCCTCAGGCAGGAACTATTGCTATGATGGTTTTGTAGAGGAGTAATCTGAGAGACACGGAGGGACAGTAACTTGCCCAAGGCCACCCAGTGTAGGCACGAGGCTCCCTCCCAGCCAGCTTGGGGGTGTACCCTGGTGAAGAGGACACCAGCCTAGCTCTCCCAGGGCCCCAGCACTCACGCCAGCGGAACCTGGAGTGGAGAACCGAAGCCCTCGGTGATGCAGCTCCCACCGTGCGACGGGAGAAGGTGCAGCTGTGGTTTGAGTGTGTCCCCTGTGGCAGTGGTGCAGGTGGGCCTGCTGGGAGGCGCCTGGCTCATCCGTGGGAAATGCAGGAGCGCTTTTCTCACACGCATAGCTCAGCTTCAGCGGAGTGCAGCCCCCAGGCCTCTTCTGTGTACACCTGCCGGCTCTTCTTCCTGTCCTGAGTCAAAGCAGCCCAAGGCCCTTGCCAGAGGCAGCCCCTTGACCAGGGACTTCCCAGCCTCCAGATCTGTGAGCCCAAGTCAACCTCTCTCCTTTGAGAATTACTGGTCTTGTGGGGCCGGCGCTGTGGCATAGCGGGTCAAGCCGCCGCCTGCAGTGCCGGCATCCCATATGGGCATCGATTTGAGTCCCGTCTGCTCCACTTCAATCCAGCTCTCTGGTATGGCCTGGAAAAGCAGTAGAAGATGGCCCACGTCCTTGGATCCCTGCACCCACGTGGGAGACCCAGAAGAAGTTCCTGGCTCCTGGGTTTGGATCATCACAGCTCCGGCCTTGCGGCCATTTGCAGAGTGAACCAGTGGATAGAAGACCTCTCTCTCTCTCTCGCTCTCTCTCTCTGTCTCTCTCTCTGGCTCTACCTCTCTCTCTGTAATTCTGTCTTTCAAATAAATAAAAAATAAATCTTTGGGAAAAAAAAAAAAAAAAGAAGGCAGTTGGAATTAACCAGGCAAGAAACACACAGTGCCCCAAAGACGGACTTGGTTGGAGAACTGTATTGGAAGTGGGCTCCAACAACACTCACTGGCTCTAAAGCTTCTCCCCAAGGCCTGGGAGATTGGAGACGATGCAACGATGCCCAGGAGACCTCCTTGGTTTGTTTGTTGAAGACACTTGGCTGGACGACCAGAGCGTGCACCGGGAGCTGCAGACTCAGGCCACTCCGACACGAGGCTGCCCTGGCCCGGCCCAGGGTTGAGTGGGTGAGCTGGATAGGTAAACAGATGGATCACAGGGCACAGGAGTGGGTGGGCCACCCACGGGGCCGGAGTCGTGGGAGTCTGATGGATGGTGATGTCTTGAGCCACGCCCTGGGGGCAGTGCTGATTTCCTCTGCTCACCCCATCACCCCCTCCCTGGAGTTATCTAGCCTGGCCTCCCCAGGGCACAGCCACGAGCCGATGTGGACATCTGGTGTTGGCAGGGCCTGAGCCAGGACACAGCTTCCAAGAAGGCAGTGCAGAAGCGGGCACCCCTGGCTGAGCCTACCTGGGAAATCCAAGACCAAACACCGCTACAGCTTGAGAGGAGCCCCTCGCAGGGCTGGGGCAGCACAGCTAAGACTAGGGTAGAGCAGATATGAATTAAGAACTGGGCCTGGTGTGGCACAGCGGGGTAATCCACTGCTTGTGACACTGGCTCCCCCATCAGAGCGCCACTTGGAATCCCAGCTGCTCCGCCTCCAATCCAGCTCCCTGCTAACGCTCCTGCAGGCAGCATAAGATGGCCCAAGTCCTTAGGCCCTGGCCACCCATGTGGGTGACCCAGATGGAGTTCCTGGCTCCTGGCTTCAGCTTGGCCCAGACCTGACTGTTGTGGCCATTTGGGGGAGTGAACCAGAAGATGGAAGATCCATGTTTCTCTGTCTCTCTCTGTGGCTGACTTTTAAATAATAAATAAATCCCTTAAGAGAAAGAAAGAAGCACACTGGTCTGGACACGCAGGGATGAGCGCCCAAACCCTGCAGGAGTTCGCTGTTTCCCTGATGGGCTGGGAGACACGCGGTGCACGGGTGCTGGGGCTGAGCAGAGGGCCAGGGGTGGACTCTTCCTGCCCGCTGCGGCCAACAGGAGTCCCCCGGCCTCCCAGGGAACTCACACCAGTGCATCGGGTGTGCTGTGGGGTGGCAAGGAAAGAGGCCACGTACCATCACGGGTGCCCAGGGAGGGAGAGAGAAGAGCCAGAAGCCCTGACAGGCCTGTGAGGAGAGCACCGTCCCCCGCCCTCCCTCTCCAGTTCTCTGTCTTTTAAAAGGAAAAAGGAATGAACAGGATCAGCACAAACTGGAAGCCGTGTCTAAGCTGCCCTCGCTGCTGAGCAAACGGCAGGGCCCGCTCAACCGTGGGGGACGCCCCCAGAACAGGGCCCCTCGGAGCACAGGCAGGGCCCACGGACAAGGTCAGGCGCGGCAGGGCAACTGGGGGGGGGGCAGGAAAAGGCTGGGGTGGGGGTAGACAGCATGGACCAGGAGGGAGCGGCCAGGAGGGGCTGGGGAGGGGTGCACAAGCAAGGCCGCTGTGTCTGGACTCCTAGGGCTCTGCTATGGTGGCCGCATTGCCCACCATGGCCCCAGGCAGCCGGAGGGCCGGGCGGGGGCCCGCTGGGTGTGGCATGGGTTTCTGAAACTTCGGCCCCTGGATCCTGATGGGCCCCTGACGGGAGATGACTGCAGGAGGAGAGGGGTCCAGCACCTCTACAAGCGTCTCGAGGAGGGGCCCAAGCAGTCGGAGCCCTGTGATCCGGGCAGGCCACTGCTATGGGCTGCGTGGTGGCTCTCTTCCTTTTATTGACTTTAATTTGTGACTGGGTTGATCGGCTCTTGTTCCTCCTGCAGGGTGTAATTAGAAGATAAATAAAGGAAAGAGGAGAGCAGGCGCCACCAATGGCTACGCCTGCTACGCTCTCTGAGCCCAGGGCTCCCAGCAGCCTCTCCCTGGAGGACGCCATGTTTCCAACAATAGGATAGCTGCCTCGTTGGCTCAAAGGGAAGCATCGCACTCCGGTGCCTGAGTCCCGGCTGCCCCACTTTCAATCCAGCTCCCTGCTAATGCACCTGGGAAAGCAGCAGAACGTGGCCCAAGCACTTAGGCCCCTGCCACCCGTATGGGAGACCATATGGAGTTCCAGCCTCCTGGCTTTGCACAGACCCGGCCAATGCAATCATCTGGGGAGTGAACTAGCGGATGGAGGATTCTCTCTCTCCCTCTCTCGCTCTCTGTCTCTCTCCTTCCCTCCCTCTCTCCTTCTCCCTCTGTAACTCTGCCTTTCAAGTAAATAAGTGAATTTTTCTTTCTTTTTTTTTTTTTGACAGGCAGAGTGGATAGTGAGAGAGACAGAGAGAAAGGTCTTCCTTTTTGCCTTTGGTTCACCCTCCAATGGCCATTGCGGCCAGCGCATCATGCTGATCAGAAGCCAGGAGCCAGGTGCTTTTTCCTGGTCTCCCATGCGGGTGCAGGGCCCAAGCACTTGGGCCATCCTCCACTGCCTTGCCGGGCCATATTAGAGAGCTGGCCTGGAAGAGGGGCAACCGGGACAGAATCCGGTGCCCGGACCGGGACTAGAACCCGGTGTGCCGGCGCCGCAAGGCGGAGGATTAGCCTGTTAAGCCACGGCGCCGGCCGAATATTTCTTTAAAGTACCAGGTGATAAAGCTGTTGCTGCATACATGGCTAAGTGTGGAAGCCAGCGCTGTCCCACAGGACTCTGTGATGACGGACAAGTCCTTTGACTATTGTACACGTATGGAAGCTGCTAACTACATGTGGCTATGCAGTATGTGAAATGTGATTGGTGCAGGCAAGGAATTAAAGAATTTATTGTAGGGGCCAATGCCGTGGTACAGCGAGTTAAGCTGCCATTTGGGACACAGGCAGTTCAGGTCCTGGACGCCCTACTTCTGATCCAGCTCCCTGCTGATGTGCCTCTGAAGCAGTGGAATGTGGCCCAAGTACTGGGGCCCCTGTCACCCATGTGGAAACCTCTGATGGAATTCGTGGCTCCTGGCTTTGGCCTGGCCCAGCCCTGTCTGTGGTGGTCATTTGGAGAGTGAATCATCAGATGGAAGATCTCTCTCTCTCTTTTTGTAATTTCCTTTCAAATAAATAAATAAATAAATAAATCTTCTTTAAAAAGATTTGAAAGGCAGAGTTACAGAGAGGGAGGGGAAAGAGAGGAAAGAGAGAGAGAGAGACAGAGAAAGTCTTCTATCCGCTGGTTCATTCCCCAAATGGCCACAATGGCCAGAGCTGGACTGATCTGAAGCCAGGAGCCAGGAGCTTCTTCCAGGTCCCCAACACGGGTGCAGGGACCCAAGGACTTGGGCCATCTTCCACTGCTTTCCCAGGCCACAGTGGAGAGCTAGATCAGAAGTGGAGCAGTCGGGACTCGAACCGGTGCCCATATGGGATGCTAGCACCACAGGCGGTGGCTTTACCCGCTGCGCCACAGTGCTGGCCCCCAATAAATAAACCTTAACCTAAGTAACGTAAATGTCAACAGCTACATGCAGCTAGTGGCTACCATATTGACAGCACAGGTGTCGAGGAAGCCCACTTGGGACAGAGGTTCTCCAAAAAGATGGGCTACCTGGATCCGATTTAGCACCTTCTGGCCATTTTGCAATCTTTGAATAAAATAAAGAGCAGCAATTACAATAAGGGATTAAAAGCTATTTTGATTTGATAGCTTGAACCAAGTGATATCACAGGTTCATCATCCCCAACTTCCGACAGCGCAGCATCGTATCATCTGTTTAGAGTAAGCTGGCGGACTCTAAAGGCACAGTGGGTTAGGCTGCCGCTGGACCCTGCATCCCATATCACAGTGCCTGGGATCCAGCCTGACTTCTGATCCAGCTTCCTGCTAATGTGCCTGGGGAGGCAGCTGATGCTGGTCCAAGCACTTGGATCCTTGCCACCGTGTGGGAGACCCATATAGAGTTCTTGGTTCCTAGCTTTGCCCCGGCTTAACCCTAACTGTTGTGGACACTTGAGAAATGAATGCGTGGATGAAGGATCTCTCTCTCTCTCTCCCTCTCCCTCTCCCTCTCCCTCTGTAACTCTGCCTTTTCAATAAATACATCTTTTAAAAGATATGCTGGGGGCCAGTGCCGTGGCTCACTTGGCTAATCCTCTGCCTGCGGCACCAGAATTCCATATGGGCCCCGGGTTCTAGCCCTGGTTGCTCCTCTTCCAGTCCAGCTCTCTGCTGTGGCCCCGGGAAGGCAGTGGAGGATGGCCCAAGTGCTTGGACCCTGCACCCGCATGGGAGACCAGGAGGAAGCACCTGGCTCCTGGCTTTGGATCGGCGTAGCTCCGGCCGTAGCAGCCATTTGGGGGGTGAACCAACGGAAGGAAGATCTTTCTCTTTGTCTTTCCCTCTCACTGTTTGTAACTCTACCTGTCAAATAAATAAATAAAAAATCTTAAAAAAAAAAAAAAAAAAGATACGCTGGGACAGCAAGTGCCTTATAAAGTAGCTAAGCTCCGGGCAGGAGTTGTCGTGTTCTCCCAAGCTGGGGAGAATGATTTTTTAGGTATCCTGAGGTCTGAGAGAGGTACCCCAGAAGTCTTGCCTTGAAGAGGTCTGAACTGATCCTAACGGCGCCATTTGTTGGCCTAGCCCTTAAAGCTTTAAACAGGGATGGGCGCAGGAGCAGCTCGGAGGAGGTACGGCGCTGGGCTGTTCGGGTTCCTTAACTCTTACTCCCCCAGCAGTTCCTTCCCACTGCCTGTGCTTTCTCAGCTCTTGTCTGTCACAACACAGACAGCAAGCTTCAGTCTTTCTGGGCAGCTGTAGGCTTTTGAGTTGGCTAAGCCATAGCTCTCCCGTGACGGCCAGGGCCGAGCAGCGTGGGTCAGGCTGGGAGGTGAGAGCCTGGGTGGTGCACACACCGTGAGAGGCAAAGTTTCTGCGGCTGGGCTGCTGCCTGCCGCAGGGATCAGCCTGCGCTGGCGGGAAGAATGGGCTCAGGGAGAGGCCCTGGGAAGCGATGGCCTGGTGCAGGGGTGGCAGCGGGCGGGGATCGGACAAGGCTTCCAGTGTGGCAGCAGCTGTTTAAAAACAGCCTCATGGGAGGGGAAGAACTCGAAAAGGAAAATAATTATAGCGTGTTAGCCCGCGCTGTATCTGCTTAAACTCAGGTATAAATAGCCCCTTAATCCTCCTCTGCTCAGCACTTTGGCCTCATTCACGAGCCGGGACTTTGAGGGCACAGGGGAATGTTTTCTGGTGACCAAAGACACCTTCCCTCCCCATCCCTGAGCCGGCACAGCGCGGTGTAACCTACAAGAAGCCTTCTCCCTCCCTGGGGACAGGGAGGGGCTGCCTCCAAGTCCCCTCCTACTCACACAGTGGAAACAGACAAACCCTGTGGGAAACAACTGGGTGGTTTCTTAGAGACATAAGTGGTGGGTGGTGGGGGTAACAGTTAAGACACCACTGGGTCCCCCCCCCCACCCTCCCCTGTGACGCTGGCATCCCATACAGGCTGGGGGTGGAGGCCCTGGTTCCTGTCATGGCTGCTCCACTTCTGATCCAGCTCCCTGCTGACGTGCCTGGGAAAGCAGCGGAAGATGGCCCAAGTGCTTGGGCCCTTGAACACACGTGGGAGACCAAGAAGAAGCTCCTGGCTCCTGGCTCTGGCCTGGCCCAGTCCTGGTTGTTGCGGCCATCTGGGGGCTGAACAAGAGGATGGAAGATCTCTCTCTTTCTCTCTCTCTCTCTCTCTGTCTTGCTGCCTTTAAAATACAATAAAAATTTTTAAGCAAAACATACTTACCATATGACCCAGCAAACCCACGCTCTAGCTACTGATGCAAGAGAAATGAAAGCATACCTCCACGCGAAGACTCGAGGCCAAATGTTCACAGCCACTTTACTCATCTGAGCTGGAGGCTGGTGACAACCAAAACGTCCACACAGGTGTGTGGGCTAACCAGCGCCAACAGAGCCACACAAAGGACTCTGCCTCCATAAGGGAGGGGAAGAACTGCCGATAGAGGTAAACCTGGGAACCATTCGGCGGAGTGAAAGGTGTCCCACGCGAGGCACAAATGGCCTTGGTAACACACCCGACACGGGTGCCCTCCCTGGCACACGGGATGGGCCCCGGCTGCCTGGGACCCAGGAGGGGAGTGACTGGCTGAGAAGGGGCCTAGGGAACTCTCAGAGGGATGGCCAGGCAGCAGGTGCACAGAGACACACATATATCCATTCACTGAGCAGCAGGCCTGCAATGGGTACATTTTATTGTACATTAAGTTAGGCCTCAATAAAGTTGATTGAAAAAACGAAGCCTGGTGGAGGCGGCTGGGGAGTGCAGGCACGCTCCCTTCCAGAAAGTGCTGAGATGAGCCGGAGACACGGTCAAGCTGGAAAAGCAGCTCCCTGGTAGCCTGGAAAGGGCCCTTCTCTGGCCCTTGATCCTTAAAAGGCTGGAATTTCCAGCTGAACCAGAAGACCTGGGCTCTGTCCCTGGGGACAGCTCCGCCACAGCGCCAGGCGGGACACCCAGCCACTGCCCCACCTCACCCAGGTGTCTGGGAAGAAGGGGCCCACCCCCGCAGGTGCCCACAACCCTGCTGGGGGCAGAAGAGGCCCCAGGATCCTCAGCCCCCAGCTGCCTGTGGCTGGCAGGGCCCTGGCAGGGGAATGGAAGCCACACCCCACCCCCAGCCCAGAGAGGCACCCCAGACCTCTCCTCCTTTTACAGCCCCAGGGAGGACCAGGAGTTGGTGACAGGACAGGGCCTGGACTTCGAGCTCTTGGCCCAGTGCTCTTTCCCCTACAGAGCCCTGGACGCCCAGCGATTTGTGCGGGGAGGGATTCTGACTGGGGCTGGCTCTGGAGAAGAGCTCTCTAGAGCAGAGCCTGTGAAACAAAGGGGCTGTCTGGGGCCGGGCCAGGCTGGCAGCTGGGGCTGTACAGCCCCAGGGAGGGGAGGAAGGGGCCAGCAGGGCAGCTCCCCGCCAGGGGTGCATGTCCCCTTTGCTCCGCCTATGGCCAGAGCCAGCTGAGGCCAATGCGCTCCCTTCAATCCCTCTGCTTCTGCAGTTGAGGGACCCCTTGGGTCCAGCTGACCACACAGGAGGTGGGGTCTAGGGCCTCTGTCTCCCCCTCTTCTCTGCTGTCACCTGCACCTGGCTTCCTGCCTTGCCAGTCTCCCCAGTCCACAGCCTGTCTGTGCCCAGGGCCTGTCCCCCCCCCCCCCATCTCTCAGCAGCCACAGCCAGGGCCAGAAGGTGGAGAATAAGTTAACTCTTCCTCTTCCTGTACCTGCTCCACACCCACAGAGACCCATCAGCCACAAAGAGCACCAGGGAGAGCCCAGGGAGTTCTAGGGCCGGGGCTCCCTGCTGGGTGTCATTGCGTGACCTTGGACTGGCCACTCATCTAGAGCTCAGTTTTCTCATCTGTAAAACTGGAGCAGCTTAGGGCCTGGCACCATGGCGCAGTGGGTTAATCCTCCACCTGCAGCACCGGCATCTCATATGGGCGCCAGTTCTGGTCCCTGCTGCTCCTCTTCCAATCCAGCTCTCTGCTATGACTTGGGAAGGCAGTAGAAGATGGCCCAAGTTCCTTGGGCCTCTGCACCCATGTGGGACACCAGGAAGAAGCCCCTGGTTGTGGATCAGCCCAGCTCTGGCCACTGTGGCCATTTGGGGAGTGAACCAGCGGATGGAAGACCTCTCTCTTTGCCTCTGCTTCTTTGTAACTCTGCCTTTCAAATAAATAGGTAAATCTTAAAAAATAAAAAAGATTGGGGATTTCGAGCACCATTTATCTAATATTTGTTCAAGAGCTGATTCTGTGTGGAACCAGTCATAGCTTCTGAGAAGATACACGGTTTTGTCGTGCAGGAAGCACAGTCCTGACTTAGCAAGGACTGGATGAACACGCGCTTATCCGTCCTAACATTCCAGCAAGGAGACCTGACGTGACGTTGTAGTGAAGCTGGTGGAGCCTTTACACAAAGTGTTACATTTCTGTTAGCAGTTTAGAAAGATACAGAACCGTTGCAAGCCTCTTCCTCCTGCTCTTTTTAGGTCTGGAGACCCAAATGGGAATGAGGAATGGGGGTCGTTAGAGGCCCTGTGGGGCCTGCGTTGGGAGGCAGTGGGTTAAGTCACCGCCAGCGACACTGGCATCCCACACTGGAGAACAGGTTCAAATCCCAGCTGTTCCACTTCCCATCCAGCTTCCTGCTAATGCACCCTGGGAGGCAGCAGTTGCTGGCTCATGTGCCTGGGCCCCTGTCGCCCACAGGATGGACTCCCAGCTTCTGATCCAAGTTTGACTGATCCAAGCCTTGGCTGTTGCAGGCATTTGAGGAGAGAACCAGCAATTGGAAGATCTCTGTCTCTGGCCCTTTATGTCTCTGTCTGTGCCACTCTGCTATAGATATAAAACAAATAAACATTAAAAAAAGAAAGAACCCATATGTTGCTGGGTTAGCAGGCCTGCGTGTGTGCCCTTGGCTAACACATCAGTCAGTCACTGCGAGCCGCCTGCTGTGCCTGGCCTCCCCTCAGATGGCCTAGACCAGAAGGCTCTGCCCCCAGCACAACCTCTGTGCTGCACCTGCCAGCCCCGCCCGTGGTTCACACCAGACTTCAGAACTACTGACAGTGCGAGCAGAAGGGCCACAGGCCGGGGCGCCTTGGGACTTTTCCCAAAGGGTGGGAAAGGCAGGTGCGGCAAGGACACTTGGGAACAGGGGCTGCTCCCTGGACTGTCTCAGGGGCTAAAGCAAAGGTGCAGAGGAGAGCTGGTGCCGTCAGCCCCCTCATCAAACCCGCCGTTCCACCCGTGGGGAATCCACGGCCCGGGAGTGCTGCTTCCCTGCCGTTCTCCTTTCCCTCCATCTTTCTGTTTCCTACCCACCTGCACCCCAGTGCCCCCATGGAAGAGGGGAAAGTCTGGCGTGGGCCAGGACAGCTGGGGCTTCCAGCCCTGGCCCGCTCTGGAGAGATCCAGAGCTGTAGCTCCTCCTCCTTCCCTAAGGGACACCCCACCTGGAAGATTCAGAGGTGCCTCAAGCTCCACCTGCTCCAGCCAGCCCCCTGCTCCTCTCCCTCTGGTGGGGGTCCCCAGCTTTGCCGCAGCCACCATTCACGCAAACAGGTTCTGTGTCCTGACCTAGGGACCTCTCTCCCTCCTGCAGCTCCCTGCACAAGCCTCTAGCCAGGGCTCCGGGTCCCCCGTGTCTCCTCCCTCATCTCCCCACAGCCTGCTCCACCTGCTCTTCATGGACCCCCCCCCCCCTTGGGGCCTGTGCCTGAGCCACAGCCTGGGTCAGAACCCACAGCGACTTCTACACACAGAGACACAGCTCCCAAGGCAGGGAGGATGGGCCGCAAACCAGCGGGTGACTGAAGGTCCTGGGGGAGAAGATGGGAGCCATTCCTGAGCCCGAGCCCAGGTGAGAAAACAGACTCAGAGCCAGGGAGCACCTCGTTCAAGGTCACCCAGCAAGGCAGGGGCAGACGGCCCATTTGGGAGACAGTAAGCGACTCCCCCTCATCTCCAGCCACAGGGACCCTCTGGGTGCCCTAAACTGGCACCCTCACACCTGTTTCCTTCTCTACACAGTCACACCCCCTTCTCCCCCACCAGCCTCCTCAGTCCCAGCTGCCTGCACAGCCCAGCTCAAAGGCTGCCTCCTCCAGAAAGCCTCCCTTGCATGCCCGTGCTGCCCTCGCCTGCATGCCCCTCACCCAGCATCCTCAGCCTCCTGCGGGTGTCCTCCCAGAGGGGCTGGACTTGTCTTACTCATCTCCCTATCTCCAGGCGCACAGTGTAGTGTGCCTGGCCTGCCGCAGGTGCTCAACAGGTATTTCTGGAAGGAATTATCGCTGTGTTTATATTGTCATTAGGAACGGCTGGCGTTGACAGAACCTGGTTTGAGTCAGCCCCCTGTGCTCAGCATGCGAGTCAGAGCACCTGTGTCTTCACAACAAGCCCAGTGATTAGCCCCATTTCAGAGATGAGGAGACTGAGGGCCTGGCTCCCACAGCTGGAAGGAGGAACGCCAAAACTGGGCCCCACGTGCAGCTCATACCGTAGCCTGTGACTTCTGACCTCTGTGCTCTTGCTGCAGTCGGGGTGACAGGCTCGGCTGGAGACCGGCGGAGGTGACCAGGGCTCCAGACTCTGCTGGGCCTCCAGGGGACTCCTGTGGCCCAGGGCCTGAGGATGGAGGGAAGCACCTCCAGGCCCCCCCCCCCCCCCACCTCCTGCTCAGTCCAGGCCCCTGCCACGTCCAGAGGCTGCCCTGGAATCCCCAGGCTGCCAGGTGACAAGAGCTCCCCGCTGGCCTCCTGCCACAGGAACACAAAGTACTTTGCACACAGCCTTTCTTTGTCCCCTGCCTGCTGGTGACGGCAAACAGGGCAGGCCCAGGGCAAAGGGGTAAGGTGGCAGGAGTTTGTCTTGGACGGCATTTGTAGCCCTGTTCCCTTTCCATTTGGGGTTTCCGCTGGCTGCTGCCCCCTCTGGGGCTGCGGCCTGGGCTGGGGGGTTTCTCGCCGTTGTAACACAGAGGAAGCTGGGGCTGGGGAACCGCGGGCTATGTGGGGAGGTGTGGGGTGAAGGTGGGGGTTCTCCTTGCTTGTGCCCCGCAGCTGGTCCCCAGGGGAGCTGTGATCATTTGGGCCCCAACTGAAGCTCATGGGAAGCTGTGCTGTCTCACTCCTTCCCCCCAACACCCGGCCCTACCTGAGTCCCTGGGCCAAGGCTCCCAGGATCTGAGACAGCCAAGCCTCCTGTCCCTGCCACTGCTCCTGTGCCTGCCTGGGGAGGGGGAGGGCGACTCACCACCTGCCAGGCCCTCACAGGCATCAGCTCCCTTTAGTCATTCTAAGAAACCTAAACTCTTCTCCCGGTTTCGCAGGTGAGGCCATTGAGGCCCACAAGGCTGGGAGTGCGAGTCACTGGGATTAGAACCTTGGTCCCCGTGGCTGCAGCGAGTCCCACCTTCCACCCACTGCAGCCCACACCCCTCGGGACAAGTGCATGGCCAGGTGCCCCTGCTGCCCTGGCCTGCTCAGCGCTGCGGTGTCCCCAGAGAGCGGAGGTCAGCCTGGGACAAGACGGAGGCTGCCACCCGATGGTTCCGTGCTGGCAGTGGGAGTCAGACAACCCCGGTCGGCTCCTTCCCGGTTCTGTCTTCGTGGGCAGCCCAACCAACCTGAAGCTCTTTCTCTCCTTTTTTAACCAATGTGCTAAAAATACCCACTTCTGGGGATTCTTGTGAGGATGAAAGAGACGCTGGTGGTAGAGGCCGAGGGGACCTCTGCTGTCTGCCTGTGGCCACGGCGGAGACTGGCGCGTGTGGGAAGGCAAAACTTCTCAATTTCGGCTGAGTAAAGGCAACGATATAATTACCGTCATTTGTGAAAACGGCTCCCATTAATGCCCCACTCCCGTGAAGCCAGCCCCGATGAGCTCATTAGCGATGTGTCACCTGAACTTGGGCGCAGGTTTTATCTGAGCAAAGCAGGGAACTCTCGGCACGGACGTCCACTCCTCAGTGGTTTCTGGGGCAGATGGCTGTGCTGACAACTTTTCCTAAAGCGGAGGCCCGATTCCAGGGGCAGCGCTTTGTGAACTGGTTAGCCTGAGCCCCCGGAGCAAGGGGCCCGGGCTTCCTATCGGCTCCCGCCTCTGGATTTGCAAAGGCCCACAGTGAAAGGTGAATTTTGTGTCAACCTTTCAAAAACCGTTGGAGTTTTTGTATGATGTGGATATTTTACGTTGAGCATTTGTATAATTTTGGTGCCACAGGTATGTGTATAAACGTCTAGGACTGGGCGATGCTGTTTCTCTTTTTACTTTTTTCCCAACACATCGAAAACTCCACACTGTTACATCCCGGACCCCATTTCCCCCACGAGGAGAAAGCATGGCTCTCTGTCATACGCACTTCAGCGCCTGACATGTTTCTCATTTTCTGATAGGCGGCGAAGGCCCCCTCCCCTCCCCTCACCCCCCAGCTCATCAGAGAGGAGCTGCTGGCTGACAGCTCCCAGCTGCACAGGGAGATAGCTGCAAATTTCCAATGGGGAAGCGTCACGCCTTGCCAACTCTGGGAATGACAGAATAATTGGCTGGGATCACGGAACTGGGCCACGGTGCACGGGGAGGCAGAACTGGGGGCCAGGGGTTGGGGGGAGGGAGGATGGCAACCCTCCCGCCACGGTGGGCTGAGTGTCTCCCACGATGGCAGACCAGAGACATTGTGTCCGAGGCTCAGGCCTACCAGCAGCCCTCTCTCACACCCAGCAGCCTAATATGAGCCTGCTGTCCCATGGGAAATCCCTGCACCCACCTTGAACCCCAGGAGCACCCACTCCCCAGACCAAGTGGTGGTGGTGGCAGAGGCGAGGGGTTCAGGAGGAAGAGTCCTGCTCCAACTCTGAACCCCCACTCAGAGGGGAGCAAAGAGGGGCAGCAGGGACCCCTCTCATCACAACAGACAGGAAAGGCCAAGATGACCCGGGAGCCGGCAGCTGGAAGTAGCAGGTGGAGACGGCCTGCTCTGCTTCCAACCTAGCAGAAAGATGGGAAAGCTTGGCTCCTGGAGGCCCAGCCCGAGGAGCTCTTGACCGTGAGGGAGGGCCTGGGAGGGGGGACTTACTTCTTCTACCCTTCTTTTTTTTTGAAGACTGATTTATTTATTTGAAAGTCAGAGTCACAGACAGAGAGAAGGAGAGGTGGGGGGTGGGGTGGGGAGGGAGAGAGAGAGAGAGAGAGAGAGAGAGAGAGAGAGGTCTTCTATCTGCTGGTTCACTCCCCAACTGGCCACAACAGCCAGAGCTGTGCTGATCCAAACCCAGGAGCCAGGAGCTTCTTCCGGGTCTCCCATGCAGGTGCAGGGGCCCAAGGACTTGGGCCATCTTCTACTGCTTTCCCAGGCCATAGCAGAGAGCTGGAAGGGAAGTGGAGCAGCCAGGACTCAAGCCAGTGCCCATATGGGATGCCGGTGTTGCAGAAGCGCTGGCCCTTCTTCTACCCCTCTTGATCAGAGTGCAGCCCCCAGCTCAGGACTCCTGGGGCCCCTGGAGCCCCTCACTCATCTCCAGCCCCAGCCTCTGCTTTGCCTCTGGCTACTGGGCATAAGGTCAAAGGCAGCCCTGGCCAATAGAATGGGAACTGTACGTAGAACGCAAGATTTTCTAGTAGCTAAATTTTTACAAAGTAAAAAAGAAACAGGTAAAATTAATTTTAGGTTGTATATTTAGGAATATTATTGTTTCACCAAGTAATCAATACAGAACATATGAGATTTTTTATACTCTTTTTCAATACCAAGTCTCCCAAATCTGGTGTGTAGTGTATTCTCACAGCACGTCTCCACTTGGACTGGCTACCATGTTGGACAGCACAAGCCTAGAGCTTCCCTTTTGCCCTGCTGCTCCCCAAAGGGGAGGTCATTTGGCCTCCCAGAGGCTCCAGGTCCGGCTCCTTTAGACATGGGTGCCCATCCGTCTTTCCTTATCAGCTGGTGGTGGAAGCAAGAGCCCTGGCCTGGGCATCGGCTGGCTCTGCCCCTCAGCCTGCTGCGTGATCCAGAACGAGGCACGGCTCCTGTCCGGCCGCTGCAGTGACCGACGGTTGGGGGTCCTAGGAGAAGGACCAAAGCCAAGCAGTTGTACTTAGGCCATCTTCTGCTGCTCTCCCAGGCGCATTAGCAGGGAGCCAGACCGGAAGTGGAGCAGCCAGGACCCGAACACGTGTGGGATACTGGCATTGCAGGCGGAGGCTTAACCTTCTATGCCACAGCACCGGCCCTGTCTGTTGTAAGATTGTTTATTTATTTGAAAGGCAGAGTGACAGAGAGAAAGAAAGAGAAGGAGAGGGAGAGAGATCTTCCACCCATGAGTTCATTCCCCAGATGACCACAACAGCCAGGGTTGGGCTGAAGCCAGGAGTCTGGAACTCCATTCTGATCTCCCACTTGGGTGGCGGGGACCCAGGTACTTGAGCCACCACCTGCTGCCTCCCAGGGTGTGCGTGAGCAGGAAGCTGGATTGGGAGCACGGAGTAGCCAGGACGGGAGCCATGCCCTCGGAGTCCCCAGCGCCGGCTAAGCCTGCTGCCCCACAACCCTGGCCCAAGCAGTGTTTCAGTAGGCACGGATGGTATCTCCGGATATCCCGCATGTGGCAGCTCTGGGGAATGAAGAATGGACCATGGTGCAGGGGAGACTGGCGCACGACTAACCTGGGCTCCGTGCTGGCTGTGGGATCTGCCCCCTCCTTGGCTCCCAGGACCCCCAGCCTCTGGGCTCCCCTTCTCCCTGCTCTTCCCCTCCCTCCCAGGGCACGGTGGATTGCTGCAGGCTCGTGTGGCCGAGTCTGGGGACACCATCCCACCACTTGCCGGTCTGTGAGTTCTCCCCAAAGCCCACTGCTGGCTCCTCCAGGTCACCCTCCCCCATGTCTTGTCTCAGAGAGACTGTGAGACCTTTCAAGGTCGTGGGGGGGGTGGGAGGGGCAGTGGGAGGCGGCCCCTGCACCAGCTCCAGTGTGGTTATTTCGCCCCAGCAAACAGGTCCAGCTGGTTTGCCACTGGCAGAGAGTTGGCCGCAGGTGCCACGGGCTGGTTAAATGGTAACTTGTCTTCGGTTGTTGGTGGAAGGTGACACGGCACAAGCCCCCAGCTCTGATGGAGGAGCTGTGTGAGACCCAGTGAGTTCTGGATGGTACACTGCGAGTAATGCTTGTTCTCTTTATTTCTGTTCTCTCCGAGTCCCCTCCCCCTTCCAGCCTGATGAGTAAGAGCAAGGAGGAGTGGCGACGGTAATAACAGAGTGCCACAACCACCGGGGGCCTTTCATTGGGACATTTCTTAACCAGGAGCCGCTGTGCCCATTTTACAGCAGGAACAACTGAGGCAGAGAGGCGTGAGGTCACTGTGAGTCACCGCAGACCTGGCTCCTATGATTGAGCCAAAGAGGAGGAGCAGGCTGGAGGGACCCTCCCTGGAGAGAAACTGGTTCGTAAGCGCTTAAGGATCCCCTGGGCCTCACATCCCCCTCACTTGTGTGATGCGGGCCGGGGCCAGCCCACCTCTGTCACCTGCTCCCCCAGCAACTTTGGAAACAGACAGGGCAGGGTTTAGCAGCCTCGTGTTACAGAGGAGGGGCCTAGCTCAGTGTCCCAGCTGGCCAGGCTCAGAGGAGACCAGCCAGATGCCAGCCTGGACACAGGCCGGTCCCCCCACCCCTGGTCCTGCCAGGGCGTAGGGACTTGGCAGGATTTTCCTTAACAGGAAAGGCCCCAGACTCCTTTCTTCTCTCTCCTTCGGGTCACTTGGGCCTGAGTCTGCCACCTGTCCACAGACACTGGTGGCGGCCGTGCTTACGGCATCAACTCTGCCCCTTGCCCGGCACAGCTCACCCGTCACCATGCTCTCACTTGGTGGCCACATCCTAGTGAGATGAGGGGAAGGAAGAGGACCCTCGCCCCCATCCCAGTGCCTGGTGTGGAAGAGCACCACCTCCCCCTACCTGGGAGTGTGTGCACCCAGAGAGCCAGGGGGGGGTGGTGCTCCCTGGTCAGGAAGACGGGCGAGGTGAGACAGGTGCCTGCCACGCGAGCCTGGGTCACTCCCGCTCCTGGGTCCCAGCTGTGGCTCATTTTTCTTCTTGGGACCTTGAAAACGGTCCTGCCTGCCTCAGCAGGTCTTAGGGAGCAGTGATGAGGTAATGTGTGCCAGGCGGAGCATCCGGTGGGTGCTAAGCAGTGCCCCCACCCCACGCCACTCCGCCCCGTGCTGCGATTCCAGGCTCAGGAGCGGAGACCCCGGGAGGAAGCAGGGCCCCCCTATCACCAGGCTGGCTGACCAAGGCTGCCGCACGCCATGCCACAGGGAAGGGGAGGGAGGCTCTGTTCTGGGGAATTTGCAGAGGTTGGGGGGGGGGGTAGGAGCCAGGGCCGCAGAGAGGGCGAGCCAAGGACAGCTGCGCATAGCACGCCACGGCCATGGCCACCGCCGCGGCCACGCAGGCTGACTTGTTTTTCATGCAGACTCACGTTGTGTAAATCCGTGCTGAGCTGGAAACCCTCACGTCAGAGAGGCCACGACCGAGGTCCCCTCCTCATGTGTCTGAGATGTTCCCTGAGGCAGCTCTGGGCGCCTCACACAGACCAAAGCAGGTGAGCTGAGCTGTTCCCCAGATGTGTCCAGGGAGACAGACGCCAGGCCTCAGACCCAGCCTGGGAAAGCCCATTACCTGGTGAGCCGGGAGGGCTCCTCCTGCCGGGGGCTTTCAACCTTTGGCCCAATTCCTCGCTGTCTGAGGCCCAGGGGAAGGGCATGGCTGGCCTCCCAGAGCCCCAAAGCTGGCCACCATCCTCCTGTGGGGTAAGGGAGAGCACCCTCTGTGGAAAGACTTCGAGGGTGTCAGCCAGGCCCAGGGTTCTGCTCGCAGGGCTGCCTGCACCTGTCTCGGAATGGGTGTCCTTCTCCCTTCTGCTTCCAGACTGCCTGCCCTCCCCAGGGCACCTGCCCCGGATCACCGCACTGGAGCCGCCCTCACACAGCCGGTTTGAAGCCAAACAATGGCGTGGTTCAGTCCAGCTGAGCAGGAGGCTACAGCAGGGTGAGCCCCGGTCTGCCCAGGCCCAGAGGGGCAAAGGGCCCACAGGTGCCCATGCGCAGGAGCTGTCTCCTGTGTAACAAGGGCCCCCTGCGATTTTTCTTCCTGGTGACCCTCCCGTGGCTGCGAGGGCACACATGGTCTTCCGTGGCCCTGAAGGCGGAGGCGAAAGAGGAACCAGGTTGCAGTCTTCCCGATACAAGGGGGAAGAACAAGACAGCTGACAGAGACTACCTGCTCTCCCCACTCCCACCTCTAGGGAGCTGACAGCCCAGAGAGGGACCTTGGGCCAGCAGGAGCCTGGGGGCAGGCGTCCCGGTGCCGGGCACCCTGACGCAGGACAGATCAGGAGGGCACAGCTGGTGGGCAGGGGAGCTGGATGGATTTTAGAAACTGGAGTGGCCCTAGGCTGCTGTGGCTGAGACCCCGGGGACACCCTCCCCACAGGCGCTGGAGGCCACTGGCCAGAACCTGGGAAAAGAGGTACAAACCACTGAGCCCCTGCAGCCGCAAGGAGGCTGGCGGCCTTGCTCAGCCCCTGTGGCCTGGCTGCCCTCTCCCAGCCCCCTGCAGGTAGAGTCCAGCCTACAGCTTCTCCGGGCTCAAAAGGTCTCTCTCTCTCTCTCTCTCTCTCTCTCTCTCTCTCTCTCTCTCTCCTTGTGCTTCGGTTTCCTGCAGGGGAGTTGATGTTTCTCCCACTGTGTGCAGAACGGAGGCAGCTCCACCCGTGGGACCCACCCACAGGCACAGGGGACTCTTGTCCACATCCAACTCCATCGTAACCCAGGGTGTGACCTGAGCCAGTCGCACCTGCTTCTGGGGCGTCTTTGAACCAAGGACAAGAGGCCGGAGCCCCTGAGACACTGCCCAGCCCCCAGTCTCCCCAGCCTGTAGCTTTCCTCACCAAACACCACCCCCTCATCCTCTACACCTCTACACTAACAGGAGGGGCAGGCTGGTGAGGGCGGGGGGCTCCTGGAGACCTGTACCTCCTCGCCAGGTTTCAGGTTCCCCTCAGACTGTGCCCTGCAGTTCCCTGGAAGGCACCTGAAGCTGCCACCGTGGCCCAGGTCCTCACGTTGTGCCCGCTAATTGTCCCTGCCTAGTAAAGAAGTTCTGTTTCACGGACAGGCTCCATGTCACCTGGCACGGCAGGGGCAGGGCTGGGCTCGAACCCAGAGCAGGCCCACCTGCCAGGCATCAGCGCGGAGCCCTGGGTCGCCTTCCTCCACGGCGCGGCCACGTGAACACCCAGGCGCCTCCATTCAGGGCCTGACTCTGCAGCCACTGGAGCCCAGTGATGTCAGCGTTGCCATGGAAACCCTCCCCGGGGCGGGCGGCGGCAGTGAGCAGGACCAGCCTCCCGGTGCAGGCAGTTTCCCTTTGTGTGGACTTTGCAATGCGTTGCCAAGGCAGTGAGGCCTGCTGGGCGGGTTGGCATGGGGTGGGGAAGGCAGACAAAAACCCACACCACATCCCCGGCAACCGGCGGCTCACCGCACGGGCTCACGGCCCTGGGCGGGAGGGGGCTGCAGGCGGGGCCCCCTGCGCTGGTGGCCCAGGCTGGGAGGGCAGGGGGACTCCGGCACCCCTGCTCACGACCCCGTGCCGGGCAATGCCTTTTCCATCTTCAGTGCTGTGCTGGGGGCCTTGTTCTGTGAGGGGAGGGGGAATGTGCCGCGGGTTCTGAGGACCGCCCGCCTGTCTGGGAGAAGGAGCCCCTCCCTCTGTCAGGCTCTTTTGCCTAAGTGGGTCGTGTGTACACCTCCTGGCAGCCTTGCAAGGGGGAAGAGGGCACTTTTGTGCGTTTCTTTTTATTCATCCTCATCTCACGGGGGAAGACACTGAGACACGGAGAGGTGAAATCTCCCACGTGGCCGTGGTCACCCAGTGTGCACGTGGCAGAGTCCGGACTCAAACCCAGGACCTGGAGACCCTCAGCTGAGGCCTCCTTGTCGTCCCGGTCAGGCTGGCATCGGTCAGCTTCCTCCTCCTGCTGGGTTTCCAGGAAGAACCCGAAAGTACCTTTCACAGCACAGGCCCACTCCTGTCCAAGCCTCCCGGACGCTCCCGGATCCAAGAGGGGATGGGGCTGGAGGAGAATCTCAGGGCACCTCCCGCCTCGCTGCAGGCCCCGCCTAGAAGGGAAACCCGCAGCGCTGTGTCCTCCCACGGCCAGCAGTCCTCACCCTCTCGACATGCCCTCCTCCTCCTGCTCACGTAAAAGTCCCCTGAAATCCCCAGGCCCTCCCTCTGCCTGGGGGAGGGGGAACTGGTGGCCCCTGACCCAGTCCACAGAGATGTCCCCTTCCTTTCTTGGAAGTCTCCAGGAAGAGCAACTGTTGCCTGGGCTAGCCCGAGGCATAACCTTCCTGCACACACACACACACAGGTGCACGCACACGCACACACACACACATGCACACACGCACGCACACACGCACCCGCTTTCCTGGGGCCTGGACCCTCTGTCTCAGGCTCTCCAGGGTTCAGGGGAGGGTTCCCTGCCCGCTCTAGTCACAGTCGCTGGGGTTCTGTGATGCCTGTGAACTCGGGGAGAAGGCTGAAGCCCAGGCTGACACCCAGCCCCCGAGTTGGGGTTCCTCCCTCTCCACCACCATCTCCTTTCCTAAAGGCCAGCGAACAGCCGCCGCCAGGGATGCCAGGAATGGTTGCACGGTGAGTGGCGGTGGGGCCGCAGCCCGTGCTGGGCACACCCCAAGCTGCCCATTGCCATTACAGGCTCTGCCTGTCACTCGCAGTCACGAAGTGTTTCCTGAAGCCTGTGCTACACATGACTAGGAAAGACTCAAAAAAAAAAAAAAAAAAAGGGAAAGAAAAACAATCTCCTAAGAAACCAAAAATGATGGAAGGAAATCTTTAAAGAATGCAAACAAGGAAGTCCCTGTGAGCCCGGCAGCACCTGGTTGGGGTTTGTGTCTCACCTTGGGGGCACGAAGATGATCTGTCCCCAGTGCTAAGAAGGGCCGTCGCTGGCGGGTGGCACTGTGAGTGGCTTGGAAATGCCTTTGTCACCTTCGCCAAACTCTCCATGCAAGAAGCTGTGATTTGTGCAAAGCAGAGAAGCCCCCCCAAAACCCGAGGTTTGTGGAGGGCACCCTGGGATGGTTGTCCATTTCCAGCCCTGGGTCTGGAGGAGGGGACCAACGTCAGCCAGCCCAGCCTTTCTCCCTCAGCGAGGGGCGCACCCAGCCCGGCCGATAAGCCTCCCCAACCCCACCTCTGCGGGCTGCAGGAGGCTGCCTGGGCCAAGTGAGCCCCTGGGGTCTCTGACCTCAGCCAGAGCCCAGACAGAAGGAGTCAGAGGGCAAGCAGTGGGGAACACCCACGAGGTCTTGGCACCTCCACCCTGGGGATCAGGAGGGAGAGAAATGGGGCATGTAGGGGACCTGGCCCCTGCAGGCCTCAGTTTAGCCATCTGTAGATGGGGACAGGTTGCTGGGAGAGTCGAATGGCTGGGGACCCCCGGAGGCCCTGGGGAGGCTGCTCACGGATGCATGCGTGGCTGAGGGGCCCGGCTCCCTTACTGGGCGGGAGACGCCCAGCGCGCTGACTGCCAGTTGTAAAACAACCTTTGCTTTACGATCTGGCCGAGGCGCCCTCTCGCTCGGCACATTCCCCAACCCAGACCGCGGCAGGAAGCCCAAGGCTGAGCCTCTCATGCTATCTGGCTTTCTGGAATTGCTCCCAGGGCTCTGGGGCCCAGGCAGCCCCTGCTGGAACTGCCACGTCCACGTGCTGCCCCAGGCCGAGTGGCGGCCACAGGAACGAACAGGATTATGGCTTTGTGGGGAACTGGAACCTTTAAGAAGTCCCTCTGCGGGTGACCGTCTCTGCAGTCTCAGTGTTGCTCTTGCTAAGGCGACACCTCCGTGTTTTTATCAGGGGCTCTCTGAGCGAGGATGTGCTGCAGAGGGGGACACCGTTGCGGTGGCATCTCAGGCCCTTCGGCTGCCCCTGGGCCGCCCCAGGCATGGGTCTGTCCTGGGCTGACCGACCGGATCTGCCCCCAGAACTCATGCCCCGTTATTCCCAGATCATTTGGAGGTGGGGGCCTGTCTGGGAGCAGAGGCTGTCCTCCGAGCCTTGCGTTTTTGCAGAGCGATGGTCTGCAGCTACAGAGGCTTGGACTGGAGCTCAGGGGTCACAGGGAAGTTGCGGAAACACCCTTGCCCAGGCTGAGCAGAGGAAGGTCTGAACCTGCTCTTCCCATGCGTAATCCCTGAACTGGCGTCTCTGGCCACACGGGAGGCGGGCCAGGTGGAGGTGACAGTGATCTCCATTGAGCAAGGGAAGAAACCGAGTCCCTGGGGCTACACGGGGACCAAGATCAAGCCCCAGGATCCAGAGAGACAGATGCAGAGAGAGACAGAGAGAGAGGTCTTCCACTCGCTGGTTCACTCCCCGGATGGCCAAAACAACCAAAGCTGAGCTGATCCGAAGCCAGGAGCCAGGAGCTTCTTCTGGGTCTCCCACATGGGTGCAGGGCCCCAAGCACTTAGGCCATCTTCTGCTGCTTTCCCAGGCCATAGCAGAGAGCTGGATCAGAAGTGGAGCAGCCAGGTCTGGAACTGGCGCCCATATGGGAATGCCAGCACTGCAGGGGGCAGCTTTAACTGCTATGCCACAGCACTGACACCCCCCCCCCTCTCTTTTTAAAGATTTATTTTAATTATCTGAAAGTAAAGTTACAGAGTGAGAGGGAGGGAAAGAATTCTTCCATCTGCCAGTTCACTCCTCAAATGACTGCAATGGTTATGGATGGGCCACGCTGAAGCCAGGAGCCAGGAATTCCATCTGGGTCTCCACGTGGGTGGCCGGGACCCAAGTATTTGGGCCATCCTCTGCTGCCTTCCCAGGCGCATTAGCAGGGAGCTGGATGAGAAGTGGAGCAGCCAAGACTGGAACCAGCACTCATGTGGGATGCCAGCGTCACAGGCGGTGGCTTAATCCACTGTGCCACAGTGCTGGCCCCCAAAGCCACATGCTGTGAGAGTCTTCTTAATGGCTAGTGGGCTTTCTCTCCCTTTGTACACTGTATGCTTTAACCATGTTAATATTCATCATGAAAACCCCCCACAATACTGGCCCCCATTTTTCACATTTCTAAAAAAACAGGGGTAGGGGTGGGCATTGTGACACAGCGAGTTAAGATGGCACTCGGGGTGCCAGCATCCCATATCGAGTGCCTGTTCCAGTCCTGGCTCCTCTGCTTCTTATCCTCCTCCTTGGTAATGTGCCTGGGAAGGCAGCAGAAGATGGATGAAATATCTGTACTCCTGCCACCCACGTGGGAAACTCGGATGTTGTTCCCGGCTCCTGGCTGCGGCCTGCCCCAGCCCTGACCATTGTGGCCATTTGGGGAGGAAACCAGTGGATGGAAAATATCTTGGCCGGCGCGGTGGCTTAACAGGCTAATCCTCCGCCTTGCGGCATCGGAACACCGGGTTCTAGTCCCGGTCGGGGCACCGGATTCCATCCCGGTTGCCCCTCTTCCAGGCCAGCTCTCTGCTATGGCCCAAGTGCTTGGGCCCTGCACCCACATGGGAGACCAGGAGAAGCACCTGGCTCCTGGCTTCGGATCAGCGCGAAGCGCCGGCCGCAGCGGCCATTGAAGGGTGAACCAACGGCAAAAGGAAGACCTTTCTCTCTGTCTCTCTCTGTCTCACTATCCACTCTGCCTGTCAAAAAAAAAAAAAAAAAAAAAAAGAAAGAAAATATCTCTCTATGTGTCTCTCCTTCTCGCTCTGTAACTCTGCCTTTCAAATACATAAATCTCTTTTTAAGAATGAAAATAAAATACAAGCATATCTTGTAGTTGATATATATACAAGGTACCTACAATTTTTTTCCATCCCCCAAAAAAAGTATCTCTTGCTGAGTCAATTGTGTGCCACAGAATCATGGAAACAGGGTAGGTCACTTTGCATCGCTGACATGGGAGAGGGACTAAAACTTGAATGCGATTTGCCTCCTATTTCATTCACTTCCCTTTGCATCCCTGGCCGAGGCAGAGGTCTTTAAGTCAGAACAACCAGCACCAGCTGGGTGAGACCCAGGAATGCATAATCCCCGGCCAGCTGGCCACCCCGCCCCACAGGGCACTGCTGGGCAATGTCACTACCTTGGGTATAAATCACCACAGCGGGAGGACAGGAGCACCTACCAGGCGGCAGTCTCGGGAGGAGAGCGATCGGCGCTTCTCGCTGGAGAGTAAAGGAAAGAGTGAGGAGTCAGAGCGGGAAAGGCTTCCAGCTGCACAAGGGAGACGGGCCCAGCGCTTGGCGTCCTGGGGCCGTGGGGCATCTCCTATTGTTTTTGGCTCTAGATCTGCAGAGCTCCACACAGGCACCACCAGGGCCTCGCCCGTCTTGGGCTAAGACAGGTGTCTTGGTCTGCTGCACATCGGAACCCCCGAGGGCACCGCCCTCACAGACTCTGAGTCGAAGGGGCATGGGGGCCAAGATATGCATTTCTTTCTTTTTGAAAGATTTATTTATTTATTTGAAAGGCAGAGTCACAGAGAAGGGAGGACACACACACACATACACACTTCCTTGCATCTGCTGGTTCACTCCGCACATGACTACAACAGTCCCAGCCCCAGCACCAAGGGATTTGCATGTTTAACAAGCCACTCCTGATGCTGATGCTCTGGTTTGGGATAAGAATACCTGAGGGGCTTAAAAAAAAAAAGACCAATGCCTGGCTCCCACCCCCAGGATTCTGGTCTGGTTGGCCTGGCTGCCTTCTGGGACATCATTCCGCAGGTGATACTATGGTGCTGCCCACCCGGAGATCCCCTGGAGCTCAGGATGTTAGAGCTCCAGGGTTTCACTACAACCTCCTCAGTCTTCCCAGATCACAGCCAGGAAGGGAGGGAAACTGTCCTCTATAAGCCACATCTGTATCTTTGAAACCAGCTATGTCTCTTGCTGTTGTCAACAAAAGAAATGTGTGCAAACCTTGAGCCACCAACATCCGATGTCGATGGGGCCGGCGCCGTGCTGTTGCGGGTTGAGCCGCCACCTGCAATACCAGCATCCTATGTGGGCACCGGCTGGAATCCTTGGATGTGAATGTGTCTGACCGTCTGGACTTCCCTTTTCCTCCTTGTGCGTTCCTGTGGTTGCCCCCTGTTGGGAAACATCCCAGGGTCTTTGGGTGCGGACCGCCAGGCCCTTGGTCATCACACTCGGCCCTCCTGACACCCCTGGCAGCCCCCCTGTGCTCCTGGGCACCACGGCCACATATGCGTACTCGCTAGAGTCTCCACACCTCCTCCCCAGCCTCTCCCCTTGCTTCTGATTCCTGCCCCTCCCAAGCTCCTGGAGGTCTCCACCCCCCACCTCTACCCGGGACCCCAGAGCAGCTCCTCTTCCTCTCACACCCATTCTCAGGGCTCTCTAAGCTGCTGGGGCCCACTCCAGCACTCACGAGGGAGACCCAAGAGCTGCCCATGGGCACCTGGCCAGGCCCCCAGACCTGACAACTTTCCCAAATGCTCTCCACGTCTCCTTCCTCCTGTGCCCCAAGTTCTCATTCCTGGGTTTCTCCCTCCCCAGTCCCAGTGCTGCCGCCCCCCATCCCAGTTGCTCTGTCTGTCCAGGCTGTCCTCACAGCCTCCGTGGCCTGGGGGACCTGCCCAGCCTCAGGGCCCAGTCCTACCTGGAATGCCTCTCCACCCCCACCTCCCTTACCCGGTCAACCCTTACTCATCTTTCCAAGCTAGTTCAATGTCACCAGCTCCAGGAAACCTTTTTGGACCCCACCCAGCCTAGATTACAGACTCTTCAGCTCGGCGCACACATTAGCTGTGCATGACTCCCTCGTGGCGCTTACCACATTATTTCGTAATTACCTGCTTTGTGTCTGGCTTCTCCATTAAACTGTTAGTTTATTGGGGGCAGAAACCATGCTTCTTTGCTACTGCGCCCGTCTATGGGCAAATGCCTGGCACAGAGTGACCCCCTTTCGATACTATGGCTTTGTAACAAGTTAGCACACTGAGGATTGGCAGGGCAGTGGTCCGGTGGAAGAAGAACTGAGACTCCGAAGCCACGGCCCCTGTCTTCTCAGCCCACTGCTGGCGCAGGTGCAAGGTCCCCCCCACTCCCCACCCACTGCTCCATAATTCCTCCGTGCTTTATTCATTTGTTTATTATTTTTTTATTTGGGGGGGGGAGAGAGAAACATCAGATATTCCACCCACCAGTTAACTACCTCCCAAATGCCTACAACAGCCAGGGCTGGGTCAAGCTGATGCCAGGAGTCAGGGGCCAGGAACCAGGAACCAGGAATTCAATTCAGGTCTCCTACGTGGGTGACAGGAAGCCAAGGACTTGAGCTGTCACGGACTGCCTCCAGCATGCGCACCAGCAGGAAGCTCACTAGGAAGCAGAGGCGGGGCTTGAACCCAGGCACAGATACAGGTAGCCCAAGCGGCAGCTCAAGGCACTGTGACAGATGCCTGCTTCCTTCCTTGCTTTTTGACAAGGCAGAGCCCCGCCCTGTCACTTCCCTTGTGCCCCCACTCACAGCTTCTACACACCCCTACCTGCAGGTGCATCTCCGGGACAGAAAGAGCTTAGGGACAGGTGCATCTCTGAGACAGAAAGAGCTTTGCCGGGGAGACCTGGTGTGTGTTGTCTTTGGGTTCACACCGCTGGTGTCGCTGCCGTCCTACCACGAGCTCTTTCCCCTTAATTCTATGTCTGGGACATCTTCCTCTTCTTCATCCCCACCCTTTTTTTTTTTTTTTTTTTTTTTTACACTCCTCTATACTGCGACTGCTCCAGGGACTATGCACATTTTGGTAGCTTCCACTTTTGTACGATCTCACGATCTTGCAAGGGCCATCCGCACTGAGCCTGCGAAAGGTCCCCAACCGAACCGGTTGCAGTTCCGACCGGACTGCAGATTGCAAGCTGTGTGGCCACCTCCCCGAGAACTGCTGCGCTGAGCAGGGCTAACAATAGCCCCGCTGAGCAGGCCCAGCCAGGGCCGGGGGCCGCCGCTTATCAGAGCCGCCGCTTACGTAACCGGGCGGCTCAAACCCCTGTGCTGGTCGATGGAACCCAAATTAAAAGAGGAAATTACTCTCCTGATGCTCACCTCGCCTAATCCCCATCTGTCTCTCCCCTGGCCTCCCGCACGCGCCGAGCGCTCGCATCCAAAGGTCTGGAGCGCGTTCCAGATTTCTAATCTCGTTCGCTTATGCAACCAAAAATACGCCGGCCGCGTTTCCTGGGGGTGACGAAGTCTGTATTCTGGGCTCCGAGCGCACTAAAAACGGCAGCGCCGGGGCCCCGCGCCGCTCGCGCGCGCACCACGCGCCGGCTTTTTTTGGTTCCTCCCGGGCGCGGGCAGAGCGGCCGCGGCCGCGCTGGGTCCGCCGCCCTGAGCCGAGCGGGGCCTGCGAAGCCTCCCGGCGGCGGCGCAGGCCCCAGGGCCGGCTCAGCACCTCTGCCTCCTCCCGCCGGGTCTGTGCTGCTCTGATCCCTGTGTGCCGGGCGCAGGAGTCCACTTTCCACGCGTGTGTCCCGCAGAGATCTGCTGAAAGCGCTTTCTCATCGCCTTGTGTATGCTGGAGTAGCCAGAAATGGGACCCCTCGCGCCCGTCAGTGGGGAGTGAAGGTCCGAACGGCAGGGCTCTGGAACCTTAACAAAAATGTGGTAGCTGGATAAGATGCTTACATTTCTTCTTAGAAAATGCAAGTCATAGAAAGATACAGAGTGGTTTCATTTGTGTTTCTTTCTTTTTTCTTTTTTTTAAACTGAAAGGCAGAGTAGTTGGTGGGAGGAGGAGAGAGAGAAAGAGAGAGAGAGAGAGAGAGAGAGATCGTCCATCCTCTGGTTCATTCCCCAAATGGCCTCAAGGGCTAGCAGGGGCTGAGCCAAGCTGAAGCCAGGAGCCAGGAGCTTCCTCTGCTCTCCTATGTGGGTGCAGGGGCCCAAGCACTTAGGCCATCCTCTGCTGCTTTCTCAGGTGCATTAGCAGGGAGCTGGATCACAAGTGGAGCAGCCGGGACTGGACCCAGTGCCCACATGGGATGCCGGCGCTGCAAGCCAGTGCTTTAACCCGCAGCACCACAATGCCAGCCCCCATTACGTTTCTTAAGATCCGTGAACAGTTAGCCTGGTTACCTCTGGGTGGGACCAGGGCAGGGTGTGGGCTCACACAGGAAGAGACTTTTTTTTTATTCTACTTTTATATTATGTGAATGGTACAAAGGGACTGTGTCTCTATATTACTTTCATAATTTAATTTTTTATTTATGTTCACTGTATGTGGAAGGCAGAGAGACACAGAGACAGGGAGAGAGGGACAGAGAGAGGGAGCTTCCATCTGCTGGCTCAATCCCCAAATGTCCACAACAGCTGGGACTGGGCCAGGCTGGAGCCAGGGGCCTGGCACTCCACCCTGGTCTCCTGTGTGGGTGGCAGGCACCCAAGTCCTTGAGCCAGGATGTGCACCAGCGGGGAGCTGGGAGGGGAAGGCACTCCAGTGTGGGATGTGGGCAGCACACACGGTGCCTTTAACCACCGCACCAAACACTGGTCCCTACTTGCCTAATTTTGAAGATTTGCTTCTAATGTTATGGGAGGAGGGGGAGCAGGGAGCCCCCTGGCTGTGGTGGGGTCAGGAGGGGAACTGCACCCCCACTTCTGCCCCACCAGGGGCTTCTAGATGTCTGATCACTGTGTTTTGAAGTCTTTTGAATTTCAGGAGACCACGGCAAGACTGGGGGTTGGGCTAGGCCTGCAGGGTTCACTCAGACACCAAGGGTCCCCCTTACCCACATGGAGGGACAGTCTGTGCAGGGGGTGCCCTGCCACATGGCCAGCTCTGACGCCAGGAGGCTCAGTAGGAGGTGTCAGCCACACCTGGAGAAGTGTCCTCTGACGTCATCTCTCCGGGCCAGGGCTACGGCTCCCTGTGGGAGTCCAATGAGGAGGGCCAGGATGTCTTTCCCCTCCGGTGGGCCTGGCCCACCTGCACAGCACAGTCACTGGTGCCAGAGCAGCAGCAGGGGGCAGCCCGTCCCCCAGGGGATGTGGTCTGCCGCCGTCTCCACTGAGGATCCCAGATGTCACCCAGGTGTGGCCATCACAGGTCAGCGTCCGCGATGCAGTCCTCTCTGGAACCCCGTGTGGAACCAAAGGCACAGGACTGCTGGCACCTTTCCTGTGCTCAGGTACACAGCGGCTCTCCCTGCAGGTGTTTCAAGCACAGCTTTTACCAAAAAAGGGTCAGCCCGGAAGCTCTTTGCTTCCAGAACGTCTTGAGGGGCTGGGGAGCCATGGAGAGCTAGGGAAGGTGGGAGACGGCACCGTGGGGGAAAAAGACCGGGATGCAGGAGTGAGCGCAAGGTGTGAGAAAATGAGAGGCCCCCTCACCTGCAAGAGATTAGCAGAGCAAAATAAACCCCAGTCCTGCCAACATGAGGGTGTGCAGGTGGCCTGGGCGGTGGCGGAAGGGGAGGGAGGGCATGGCTGGCCAAGCAGGTGTGTGGGGCCAACACTTCTCTCAGAGCTTGGTTCCTGGGCACAGCTGTGCCTTCACCTAGACACAGCATAGGGACAAGTACAGGACACACAGGAGCGCAGAGCGCGCACACACCTCTCCCCTTGGGAGCACGCATGCGTGCGCGCATGCACACACACACACCCTGGTGCACACCCACACAAGTACCGGGAGCTCACAGCCAAGAAGGCAAGCACACAAAACCCACCCAAGAACAGATGGAGGCACACGTGTGCACACACACGAGCACACACTACACGCCCACGCACTCAGACGCACGTACACACACACACACACACACTCAAGCGTAGCGCCTGTGAAGGCCACAGTGGTGTCCGCGCCTGCTCGGGGCCGTAGTGCCGGTGGGGGTGGGGATGAACCTGCTGCTCACAGAAAGGACTCAAACACGCTCAGCGAGCGACTCACACAGAAGGCATGCGTCCTTCGAATCTTGTTATCTCCGGCACTCATGTTTCTAGCAGAGCCTGGGGGAGGGGCTTTGCACTGCTCCCCCCAAGGAGGACAAGTGGCTGGATTTTGAAGCAGGTGGCATCCGGGACACGAGGAGACCCCTTGCTTCTCCCCCATCCCCAACCCCGTCATGGTGTTTCCTGCCCCCAACATACAGAGCCCCCCAGAGCTGCCCAGTTCCTACCAGGAAACTAGCTGGCTGGGCAGATGGGCCCAGCCCCAGGCAGGCGCCTGGGCTGAGGGTCTCCCAGCCCCCAGCCTCCAATCCGTCCCCCAGGAGCTCAGCTCTCCATGGTGTTCCGGGCCGTGACCACGGGTCCTGCGGCTGAGCCATGGCCGACTGTGGGAGGTCCCTCTGCGGCTGGGCCACTCCAGCTGCGTGCAGGGAAGGTGCTCCCCACGGGGCCTGAGCTGGCCTGAGGTCTGGGCACGTGTCCTGGCCTCTGGCGGGTCGAGGACAAGCTGGTGGATTGCGAAAGCTATTTAATCCCTGACGCACCGGGTTCACCGAGAAGCAGGACCTGCTGCCCACGGAGCTGATGTCAGAGGGCGGGAGCGGCCTCGGCCGGGCCTGGCGCCGCTCCAGCTGTTCTGCCCACGTGGCGGCGAGGCGGAGCCGGCAGACAGAAGCAGGCACCCCAAAGCCTTCTCCTCTCGACTCAAGCATTTGCTGGGCCTGCAGACATCAGCACGGCCTAGCAGATGACGTTGTAAAGGAATAACACGGAAAAATAATCAGGATCTATTATGTGAAGGGAGCGGATAACATTATAATCTCGTATTTATTTTAAAATGATAATAAATGTATCTCGGCCTAGGGAAAAACTGGAAAAACTAATAGTGACTATCTTTAGAAATTTATCATTCAACAAATATTTATTAAGCAGCTACTATATGTGGACTGTTCTAGGTGCTGGGGCTAGAGCAGTGCTCTAGAGGAGAAGAGACAGGAACTTTTTTTTTTTTTTTAAAATTTTTGACAGGCAGAGTGGATAGTGAGAGAGAGACAGAGAGAAAGGTCTTCCTTTTGCCGTTGGTTCACCCTCCAATGGCCGCCGCGGTAGCGCGCTGCGGCCGGCGCACCGCGCTGATCCGATGGCAGGAGCCAGGTGCTTCTCCTGGTCTCCCATGGGGTGCAGGGCCCAAGCACTTGGGCCATCCTCCACTGCACTCCCTGGCCACAGCAGAGAGCTGGCCTGGAAGAGGGGCAACCGGGACAGGATCGGTGCCCCGACCGGGACTAGAACCCGGTGTGCCGGCGCCGCAAGGCGGAGGATTAGCCTAGTGAGCCGCGGAGACAGGAACTTTTAGGGAGCTTATGTTCTAGAGAGTTAGGAGGTCACCGACAAAGCACACAGCAAGTTTGATGCATGGAAATCAGACAGAAACACGTGCACTGAGAAAAGGGAGATGGTGGGTTGCTCGACGTCGCGACTTTGAACTGAGTTTAATATTTTAGAGTACCTTAGACTTCCGGAAAAATTAAGAAGACCGCAGTAGATCGAGTGCCCCCAAATCCCTCCCTCGACATCTGGTTGCCGCTGCTGCTGATAGCTTTAGCGCGCCACTGGTGTCTCCATGAAAGCCAGTCCTGACCCACTCCGCCCACTGAACGCCGTGGCTGACACGTTTCCTTCTTCCGGTCTGCGACACCACCCAGAACACCCCATTCTGGCTGGTGCTCTCGTCCTCCGAGGTCCCTCTCGCAGTGGTAGCTTCCCAGACGATCCTCGTTTTGGATGACCCTGGCAGTTGTGAGGGGTGCTGGCTGGATGTGGCATGGGACGCAGCCCCACTTTTCTCATGAGGAGACTGGAGTCACGGGCTTCTGGGAGACACATCACCAAGGTCAAGTGCCATTTCCAGCGAGGCCGGGGTCTGTACAAGCCCCCTGATTTCTGTCGATGCTGGCGCTGCTCACCTGTCTGCTGTAGCATGGGCCGCGTCCTCCCTCCCCTGCCCTGTGGCGCCCACACACCGCTCTTTTTTTTTTTTTAATTTGACAGGTAGAGTTAGACAGTGAGAGAGAGAGACAGAGAGAAAGGTCTTCTTTCCGTTGGTTCACTCCCCAAATGGCCGCTACGGCTGGTGCTACGCCGATCTGAAGCCAGGAGCCAGGTGCTTCTTCCTGGTCTCCCATGCAGGTGGGATGTTGGCGCCGCAGGCGGAGGATTAACCATGTGAGCCACGGCGCCGGCCTCCACACTCTGCTCTTAAGGAGTGGCAGTTAGGCCCACTCCCGTTTTAGGAATTGCATGGACCTCTCCCACACCAGATAGAAACTATCTTCTCCCCTACTTCTTAATTCGATCAATTATTTATAATGGACTCATAGATATTTGCTTTATAATTGGCTATCACCCAATCATACTTCATACCATTACTTAACTGCTCCAGCTTTTGCTGCTGGAAGCTCTCTCAGTTGGTGCCTGGGTCCCTGTGACATGCCGCCATCAATCCAATTCTCTCTCTCTCTTTAAGATTATTTATTTGAAAGGCTGAGCTACAGAGACGTAGAGGCAGAGAAAGAGAGAGAGGTCTTCCATCTGCTCTTTCACTTCCCAGATGGCTGCAACAGCCAGAGCTGCACCAATCCGAAGCCAGGAGCCAGGAGCTTCTTCCGGGTCTCCCAAGCAGGTGCAGGGACCCAAGGACCTGGGCCATCTTCTGCTTTCTCAGGCCACAGCAGAGAGCTGGATCGGAAGTGGAGCAGCTAGGACTTGAACCAGCGCCCATATGGGATGCTGGCACTGTAGGCGGCGGCTTTACCCACTATGCCACAGCGCTGGTCCCCCAGTTCTTTTAAGCCTTTGCTTACTTTCAGCTCCAGGCTCCTCTTGTACATTTCCTGCCTCAGTCCTAGAATCTACTGTTTCTCCAAGGACCCTTGCATTGTTTTATTGGGAGAATAGTAGAGACCAAGGTCTTTTCCTGGGTGTGATCTCTGCTTATCAATATGGGGTGAGTGGAGGAATATTGAGTGAAGTCCTAAAGAAGGTGAGGAGGTGGGGGAGCTGGAGGAGAGGAGGAAACATGTGCAAAGGCCCTGAGGCAGGCACGCGTGTTGCATGATTGAGGCCCAAGGAGGCTCTGTACGGCTGGAGCCAAGCCAGTGGCACTGGGAGCCCACATGGGAGAGGCACGGGAGATCCAGGTGCCAGAGAAGCCATCTGATTCGGGCTTTTCTGCAGATGGGCAGGGGAAGCAGACAGGTAATCGGATCTGACTCTCCTGGGAATACAGCCACTTGGGCTCCTGTGCTGGGGACAGTGGGGGAGCAAGGGCAGACACTACAGTCAGAATCCAGGGAGCACCTGCCCTGGCTTAGATCAGGCGGGCGGCAGGAGGCAGGCGAGGGGCTTACGCAGGAGCGTCCAGACTGGAGACAGGGCGGGGCGGGGGTGAACGGAGATAGGATGATGCTGAGGTTGCTACCTGCTCATCTGACCCGCAGCAGTCTGGAGGAGCCAGGGGGTCAGGGTGGGCTGGGTGTGTGAGACGAGAGCCACCCTCCCAGCCCAGCCCTGAGCGCCTGGCACTGCCGTCTCCAGGCAATGGACGTGGACCTGTGTCTGCTGATGCCCTGTAGCCTGACTCCTCCACAGGACCCAGGGGCCGGCCCTCAACTCCAAGGGCGGGGGACACCTGGCTCCACATCCTGAGCCCCCAGGAGCCCTTGGCTTTGCCTTGTACTTGTACGGTGCTGAGACCGACCACAACCCCCCAGAGAGGCCCCAGACAAGGGCGGGGCTTTCTCTACAGCCCTCTGCTCCCTGCCGTGGGACCTGGGGGGCCACGTCTTCTGTTTCCTCAGCTGCCAGCGCCTGGGTCCTGGCCACAGCATGAGGTCACTGGGCTCCTGAAACAGGACAGGTGGAGAGGAGAGGGAAGGGGACAGAAGGGGAGAAGGGAGGGGGTGGGAGAGGAGGGGCTGGGAAACGAGGAGGAGGAGGAGGGAGCTGGCCCCGGGTTTCACAGCTTGGTGGCCAGCACCCACCAGAGCCCTCTCTGCCGTCAGCCATTTCAGGTCCAGGCTCCACCCTCGCACTGCCCTGGAGTGGCAGGTTGCCCCGTCTCCTCCCTGGTCCAGGCCACACCCTTCTCAGTTGGGCCCCTCCCACCTGCCCCTCCCAGCCTGTTCTCAGAGCAGCAGGAGTGACCCCTCTAACACAGACACAACCAGGCTCACCTCCAAGAATGAACCGGCTCACCTCAGCCCTGCCAGCTCTTTCCCCCACTGTCTGGTCCGCACCCCAGTCTTCCCACACGGGTCTGCCCCGGGGCCTTTGCACTGGCTCACAAGTCCCCTCCTCAGAGAGGCCTGCCCTGCCAGCCTATCTGAAACACTCCCACACACCACGGGCATCCACAAGCCCCTGGCCCGGCCGCTGCCTTTTTCCAACACTGCTTCCTCCTTTGCAGAGCAAAGTCTTGCCCACGAGAACCGCGCTCAGGAGGACCAGGCCTTTGCTTTGTCCACCAGGTAACCCTGGCACCGGGAACACCCAGACAGCCGGTGCTGCGTCAGTACTTCCTGGATGAACACATGACCACCTCCCACCTCCGCAGGGCTCCCCAGGACTGGCTCGGGTCCAGCCAGCTGGGCTGGCAGAAGATCTCAGACACACGGAGAACCCACCTGTGCTACAGGTGGGAAGGGAATTCACCAAAATCCAAAAGGCCTCCGCGTGCCTCCCCCAGTCTTATGTGAGGCAGAGACCTCACATCACCCCCCACACACACCCAGAACCAACTAAGCCCAGGGCCCTCCAGGGCACCGCGGCGCCATCTCCCCAGTCCCCCTCTGCTCCCCGTCGTGCTCATGGACTCGGGCCCTCTGAAGTTCTCCCCAGGAGCCTCTGCCGCAGGAGCCCAGTGCAATCTGGCTCACAGTCAAGCTGAAACCTGTCAGTGGCCCGCAGGGAAGAGTCCGAAGTCCGGACTCCTGCCTAACACCCATCCACTCCTGAGGGCCCATGGCACCTGTCCTCCGAGATCCAGCCCTCGTTTGGCTTGATGGCAATCAACCGTGTGCTCATCATCCTCACGTCTCACTTTGAGCTCTGGGGGTGCAGTCTGGCTGGGGGTGCAGTGGGTTAAACTACCGCTTGTGACAGTGGCAACCCCTATTGGAGTGCCAGTTTGAGTCCTGGAGCTCCTACTTGCAATCCAGCTCCCTGCTAATGTGCCTGGGAAAGCAGCAGAGGATGGCCCATGTAATTAGACCCCTGCCACCCATGTGGGAGACCTGGATGGAATTCCTGGCTCCTGGCTTCAGCTGGCCCAGACCTGGCTTTTGTGGCCATTTGGGGAGTGAACCAGTAGATGGAAGATCTCTCTCTTGCTCTACCCTTCAAATAAACAATTAAATCTTTTTAAAAAAAATTGATTTGGTGGGGCTGGCACTGTGGCTCACTTGGTTAATCCTCCACCTGCAGCACCAGCATCCCATATGGGTGCCAGGTTCTAGTCCCGGTTGCTCCTCTTCCAGTCCAGCTCTTGCTGTGGCCCAGAAAGGCAGTGGAAGATGGCCCAAGTGCTTGGGCCCTGCATCCTCATGGGAGACCAGGAGGAAGCACCTGGCTCCTGGTTTGGATCGGCACAGCACCGGCCGTAATGGCCATGTGGGGGGGAAACCAATGGAAAGAAGACCTTTCTCTCTCTCTCTCTCACTAACTCTATCTGTCAAATAAATTAAAAAAAAAATTATTTGGTGCAGCTGGTGCTGTGGTTCAGCAGGTTAAAGCCCTGGCCTGCAGCATCGGTATCCCATATGGGCACCGGTTTGAGTCCCGGCTGCTCTACTTCTGACCCAGCTCCCTGCTAATGTGCCCAGGAAAGCACTGGAGGATGGTCCAAGTCCTTGGGCCCCTGCACCAGCATGGGAGACCTGGAAGAAACTCCTGGTTCCTGATTTGCCCAGCTCCGGCTGTTGAAGCCATTTAAGGAGTGAACCAGTGGATGGAAGATCTCTCTCTCTCTCTCTCTCTCTCTCTCTCTCTGTCTCTACTTCTCTGTAACTCTTTCAAATAGATAAAATAAATCTTTAAAGAAATTGACTTGGTACAAAAGATCTTGAAGTCCATGCAGTTTCTTTTTCATATTTTTCTTTTTTTAAAAAAAAGGTTTATTCATTTATATGAAAGGCAGAGTTACAGAGAGGCAGAGGCAGTGGCAGAGAGAGAGAGAGAGAGAGAGAGAGAGAGAGAGTCTTCCAACCACTGGTTCACTCCCCAGATGGCCACACCGGCCAGAGCAACACCAATCTAAAGCCAGGAGCCAGGAGCTTCCTCTGGGTCTCCCATGCAGATGCAGGGGCCCAAGAGCTTGGGCCATCTTCTACTGCTTTCCCAGGCCATAGCAGAGAGCTGGATTGGAAGAGGAGCAGCTGGGGACATGAACCAGCAGCGCCCATATGGGATGCCGGTGCCACAGGTGGAGGCTTAACCTACTAGGCCACAGCGCCGGCCCTGGCATGCATGGATTTTACGATATTTTGGCAGCACCATGGTCGTCCCTTTTAATTCCATTTGTCACAAACTTTTTGAAGAGCCCCTCATTATCTTCCAAAGCTGAGCAGACAGGCACCTGGGCACCCGCAGTCCCTGTCCAGGCACACACTCAACAACGAGGCGTCCGTGGGCTCAGCACTCAGGCTCTAGAATGTTCGTGACAGCAGGGCCTGGAGCCTGCCCCAAGTGTCCACCAACTGTCAAACAGGTGAACAGGTTATGAGAGCATCGCACAGCAGCAGGCTCCCAGAGTGAGGACGGTCCGGCCCCGCCTGCCTGTGATAGCACAGACCAACCTCACCACACCCAGGTGAGCCCAGCAGAAAGCAGTGCATCCCATAAGGCGTCCATCCATGCACAGGTTAGAACCTGCCACAGGGGCTATGGGCAGGAGTCAGCAGAGAGGCTCCTTCACAGCCCCTGAGTGGAAGGGGCTTGGGGACCCCAGGGTGCTGGTGAGGTGCTCCCTGTGATCGGGCGCTGGCTGCACGGCCACCCTCAGCCTGTGCAAATGCAGCCGGCTGTATGCCTAGGATGTGTGCGATCCTGTGTGTGTGTTCACCTCCAGGAAGAAGTGCAAGAGATAACTGACCGCCCAGAACAGGCGAAGTCACTGCCCATTCTGTGCTAAGGGGAGATGGAGAGGACAGGCCCACCTTGCTGGTGCACAGCCAGGTGCCCCCTCAAGGCCCCACCCCTGTGTGAAGCCACAGACTGGGGCCCAGGGTAAAGTTCCCCCGGCTGCTGCAGCGGGCTCGGAGCCGGGCGTGGCTGCAGGCGGGCCTCCCAGCCAACAGCCAAGAGCAGGGCTGTGTCCCTGGGTTAGGTCCTGCGGCCTCCCTCCACCTGCCGGGCCCTGGGGTGCCAGTGGTGCTGGGAGGGATCTCCAGTGGCCCCGGCCCAGCCCCGACCGTAGCAGCCTGGTCTGACCTTGCGCACCCGCCCCCTAGGTCGCCGCGCTCCGCCGGGTCTCAGGGCTCAGGTTCCCGCAGTCAGCGGGAGGGGGCGGTAATCCATCCGAGCCCAGCGCCGGGCGGGGGCGGCGGACCGAGGTTATTTATAAGCGCCGGGCCCGCGATCCGCGGCGATTCGCCCGTCGTCTCTGCCGCCGCCCACGGCGGACAAACAGCCCTTGTGCGCCCTGGCCGGCGCCGCTCCCGGGAGGGCCCCGCAGGAAGCAGGATGTTGACCCGGAGTCGCGGGCGGGCCACGCGGGAGCGGCGGGAGGCGGCTGCGGGTGGGGGAAGGGCAGGAGCGATCCTGTTCCCTTGCTTCCCAGGTTGCAAATGTTCTGATCTATTCTGGGAGACAAGCTAGGCCTCCCCAGGCCGGGCTGCCCGAAGGGGACGCCCTCTCCCAAGCCAGGGGTGAGGAGGCCGCGCTGGGCTCCGACGGCTTGCCCGCGACCTTGCTCCCGCCAGGTGCTGCTCAGGCCCACAAGGGCAGTGAGGGTCGCGCTGCCCACCCTGGCAGGCTGCCCCCAGCTCCTGAGGACGGCTCCTCCTCCCAGACCTCAGCTCTCCCACCCCATGGTCTGGGGGAGGCCCCCGTGGGAAGGTTGTCCATTCATTCCTACTACAAGTTTTGCTGGGCACCTACTAGCTGCCGGGCACCCCTCCCCCGCAAACTCCTGGTGGAGCTGCCGAGCGCCATCCATCCCCAGAGCTGGGGTCCGCTGATGGAGCCCCACTGCAGGCAGTTGGTGAGATCTTGATGTGTGAGGCCCAGGAGGGAGACTGGGGCAGGCAGGGGTGTGGGGGAGGGGCCGAGGCTAGGTGAGTTGGCACCAACATCCCAAGCTCCCCCAGGGCAGAGGGTGGAAACCTCACCCAGCACCCAGTCTTGGGAGTCATCGTGGAGGAGCTGTGGTCCAGGACCGGGAGGTGAGGGCAGGGGCAGTGAGGGGTGCTATCTCCCTTTCTGCCACGCCCTCAGGCGCTTTGAAGGACTTGGGACTTCGGCTTGTGGCGGGTTTGAGCTCTGGCTCCCTGTGGTTCTGGTATAGACCTGTGACCCTCGACCCTCCACGACAAGCTCAGCCTCAGGGTGTGGCCTGGTCCAGCAGCAGAGCCCCGAGTGGCCAGTGTGCCTGTGTCCCTGTGTGGGTATCTCCGGTGTGCAGGGCCTGCTGAGGTCTGTAGGGGTGCAGGGGTTGTTAGGGGAGAGCCTCGGGGAGGGGGGAGGCTGAGGAGCTAGGCAGGCCTGGGAGGAGTGCCTCTCCCTCTCCCTGCACCCCCCACGCCCACAGGGTCAGCCTGTGGCCGCCAGCCCTGACCAGTCAGTGAACTCAGGGTCTGGAAGCGTCAGCGGCTTTTCAGACCTTTTTGCCAAATGGGATGTCAGCGGGGGGAGGGGGTGCAGGCTGGGGAAGGTGGCAATGACTTCATGACAACTGAGCAGCTGGGGACAGGGGGCGGGGAGCAGGGGCCTGGCTGGGCCAGAGACTTGCCCACTGGCCTCTGTTCAGGGCAGAGGCTGCAGCTGCACTCCGCAGGGGGTGGAGGCAGCCCCACCTCGAGGCGCCGTCTCTGCGGGTGTCCTCACATGTGACCGCAGAGAAGCCCACGGCCACCCCGTTTACAGAGGAGGCCGAGGCTCTGAGAGGCGGTCACCGAGCTGGGGTGAGTGGGAGACCTGGACTGGGAACAGGGTTCAGCGGGTTTCCTTCTGTGCCCCCAAGGATGTGGTGGGGGCAGGGCGGCCCTTAAATGCAGCTCCTCTGTCACACTGCGCACTGTGACAGCTACATGCCTCTCAACAGCCACCCAGGGAAACATCTTTTTTAAAAATTTTTTTTAAAAAAGATTTATTTATTCGGAAGGCAGAGCAATGGGGTAGGGGTGGGGGAGCAGGGAGAGCCAGAGAGCTATCTTCCATCTGCTGGTTCACTCCCTAAATGCTGCACCAGCCAGGGCTGGGCCAGACTGAAGCCAGGAGCCTGGAACTCCATCGGGGTCTCCCCTGTGGGTGGCAGGGGTCCAAGGACTTCCTAGGCACATTAGCAGCTGGACCGGCAGCAGAGCAGCCAGGACTCAAACCGGCGTTCATACAGAATACTGGTGTCGCAAGTGGCAGCTTCACCCGCTGTGCCACGCACCGGCCCCGAGGGGTAACTACTTGAGGAGCCCTCCACACACACACTGCTGTACGATTCAGGGGTGGAGAGCAGGCATCAGCCACCACGTGGTAGACGGAAGCCTCTTCGCTGGGTGGCGGGCCCTCTGTCCAGCGCAGGCTGTCTTTGTTTTGTGGGGTGCGGCTCCTTCGTGGGGCCGGAGGGCCCTGTCTCAGGTGGGTGTGAGCCTTGCCTTTGTACCCAGGAGCTGAGCTCAGCTCTGGGCCTGCTCTGTCTTCGGCCATTTACTAGTTTCCCATAATAATAGTAATCACCGCCCCTGCCTCGGCGGTGGAGTTCTCAAAGCACTTTCACAAATACTCATTTAATCCCCGCACAAACCCTGTGATGAGGACTTCATAGACCCATTTTATAGGACGAGAAACTGAAGCTTAGGGAGGGCGGTTCTGGGCTTGGCCTCTGATCACACGGCCAGGAGCGGCCGACACGCTGGCCTCTCTGAGCCCCAGGCCCGGCACCTTGCACAGCAGCCGTCTCTGCAAAGCCGCTGGTGACCGTGTGGCTTCTCCCAGGGAGGACTTGTCCAGAGCTTGGAGCTGGGTGGGCTCCGCACCCCACCTTCCTCTCCTGCTGATTCTGGGGGCATGGGAAGCAGCAGAAGTGGCCGGCACAGAAGGAAGCCGGAAGGAGAGTGTTGGGGAGGGGGCCCCCAGGCCCAGCCAGCTGCCCTTGGCACAGGGGCCAGGCTGAGCAGTGCAAGGGACCATGGGTTCCTGGAGCACGAGGCCACGCATGGATGCCTGGAGCCAGCTGCGGTCCTGTTCTCCCCTGCCCAAGGCAAAATGATGAAAATAAGGACAGTGGAGTCGGGTCTGCTTGGAGCTAGGTGCACCGGGTCGGAGAGACAGCCCGTTCATCTGAGCTATGCATTTTCAGGCCTGTGTGGGCTCCAAGGGGCCTCTCCTTTGACATTTCCTTTTAATGCCCTTAACTCAGCAAAATAGAAAAGTGGTGACCGGGTCAGATCCTACATTGTCTTTTTGGAAAGGTTGGTCATGGGAGACAGGAGAAAGCCTGGGAACCCCTGAGCTGGCTGCTGCAGCCGCTGTTGGAGAGAGCTGGCGAGCAGGGGGTTGTTTGCGAATTGAGAGATGACATCTGAACAGCTGGGGACTTCTCCGGGTGCGGGGGCGGGCTGGCGGCTCATGCCCAGCTCCAGCCCCTGCGGCCCCACAGACCAGGCATCCCCAGAAACCCGAGCAGAAGGAACATTCGAGTAACTGTCCTGGGAATTCTGAGAAGGCCTTGGGGGCCAGTTCTCCAAGCCCCGCAGCCTCAGTTCCTCTCTGACCTGGAGCCAGAAGGAAATGTTTTCTAAAACCCCACCTCTCACTCCCCCAGCTTCCCCGAGGCTGGGTCCAAAATAGTGCAGGCCATTGGAGGAGAAGGCAAGTGCCCACTGGCCGCCTGCCCCTCCAGCCTGGCCAGACAGAGGACACCAGATGCCAGAGGGGCCCCGGGGCCTGGGGAGCCTCCCCACCACTAACCCAGGCAGCTGGGAGCCTAGCGCCCCTGGCCGGGCTGGGCGCACTTGGGGACATGTCCCAACAAGCCCAAGCAGAGCAGGAGGCTGGCCCGAGAGAGCACAGGGCTTGGGCTAGGCGTCAGCCTGTGGACACCTCTCTCTGGGGGAACTCAGAGCACTTTTATTGTAAGTGTGACTTCCTGCAGGGACTCTGTGAGCCAGCAGGAGCCCCAGAGAGAGGAATCACACCTGCTGGCCATTTTTCCAGCTTCCGAAGAAGGAGCCCACAGCCATAAAACTGGGGGTGTTGGGTGGGGGAACAGAGGGGAGGGCAGGAGGCAGCCCAACCTCCAATAAAACCGCGAGTCTGATCGAATCACAAATAATCAGTCCTGATCACAGGGCTGCCTCCGCCCTCCTCTCCCGGGAATTAAAAGTCAAAGGGCAGAGCTGCTGACGCAAATGTCAGGGGAGACAGCTGGGAGCCTGCTCCCTGGCTGCACCGCTCCAGGGCCCCAGGGCTTGGACTCACCGTCCCCCAGGCCAGCCCCCAGAGCCCTGGTTGTCAAGGCAATGCAGGGAAGGGGGCCCGGCTCCCTGTCCTTCCTCCTGGCTTTGAGGTCACCAGAACTTGAACCCGGGTTGGTGATTCCAGTGGGAAGGCAGGCGCCCGGGAGATGGGAGAAGCAGCTGCTCTCCAAGCTCTCCCCTCCCCACCCAACAGAAGGGGAAAAACCCTCTGACTCCCTTGCTAGGAGTGTCTGGCTCCCCAAATCCCACTGGACCCCTTCCCTAGGTTCACCCTAGGCAGCCAACACCCTGGGCAGCTGCACCAAGTGTATGCATCAGTGGTGCCCCCCAGTGGTCAGTGTGGGACTTGAACTTGGGCCTTGGGCACCACCATTGTGGATCCTGCCAGGCAGCCTCCGCCCAGGGCCCCGGGATCCGGTGGGGCCCCTGCCGTGTGAGCAGTGAGGGGATCTGATTTTGGTAAGGGGGCTGTGGCATGGGTATCAGGTAGCTGCTTTGTTCTCCCCGCACTGTAGCTTGATCTCGGCCTGGATGTCCAGTGTCAGCGCGTCAGCTTCACCGTGTCTAAGAATGAACTCACCATCTTCCAGCCCCAAACCTGCTCCTCCTTCTGACGGCCCTGTTTCTATTAATAGCTCCGCCACCGTCCCAGTCGCCAGCTCCAGACCTCCGAGTCATCCTCAGTCCTCCCGCCTCCTCACTCAGCAGGCAACTCCTGTATCACCCTCCTGCCTACTCACTGCCCTGCCCTGCCGGGGGCCCCCTCTCCCCAGCCACTGCCATCCTCAACAATGCCGCCCGGCCAGAGCTGGGCACGTGATCCGCCTCCTCAGCTTGCAGGCTGTGTGACCTTGGGAAAATTACTTCAGCTCTCTGGGTCTGCTTCCTCAGCTGTCACACGAGGCTAAGGCTTCGTGAGTTACATGGTAAGGTGTACATCGTAGACACCATAGGAAAGGCTTCCAGCCCAGCTCCTCCATCTTACAAACAGGGAAACCGAGGCCTGGCGAGTTGGACCGAGAGCTCACATCTGGCATTGGGTTCCAGGTGCCCACACCTCGCTACAGAGCCAGGGCTTTGGAAGTGCTGCTGTTTTTAGCACCTCTCCAGCCCCCACCCTCCCCCCAGTATCACATTCTGGAACCCAGAACAAAAGGCCACCTCCTGAGTTCATGGGCTTCAGGGGGCAGGTGCGTCTGGGTAAGGGTTGAGGTCACTCAGCCACAGCAAATATTTTCTGAGATGGGACGAACACAGGTCATGTCCAGCTGGCTGAGTCAGGAGGGGACCCATCTGTGAGGTGATGAGTGAGGCTGAGCCTGCGGCTGGCACGTCTGCCTGCCTTGGGGTGCGCAGGGGTGTGGCTACAGTCAGATGCCCAGAAAGGGCGGCCGTCTCTTCCCCCATCCCCGCCACGTGACGACGCAGGGGGCCCCAGGGGGAGGCAGGCTGACTCAGCGGCTCACATGCAGGCCTGCTTCCCTTCGGGCAGCACTTGGCATTCCCGCCAGGAAGGAGCACCTGGAGCCCCGAGTGGCCGCCTTGTGCTGTCATCGGATTTTCAAAGGGGATGTTGCCCCCCTCCACTCCCGCCCCACCCTCCCCCAAGGAAGCAGCAGCACAGAAAGCAGTTGTCCTGGCTTCAGCATTGGAAGATCCAGGTTCCTGGACAATCCTCAAATAGGGATGATTTTGTCCCCAGGGGACACTTAGCGTGGGGGACAGGTGGGGACACACCGGCATTTAGCGGCTCAGCATACATAACGCACACAGCAGGCGCCGCACAGAGACTGATCCCGCCCAGCAGTCAGCTGCGCCAACATCCAGGAGCCCTGGCCTAGGACTCGGCTGCCAGGAGCCCCGGGCCCGGCTGAGCCCCAGCTCTGAGGCCGCCAGACTCCTTCCTTTGCAAAGGTCTTCTCGGCCTGGGAGGTGGTGGCGGGCGGGCAGAGGCGGAGCGGTGACAGAAGCTGACCTGCTGGACCGATCTGGGTGTTCCCGCCCCATCCAGGGCAGGCCTTCTAAGCGAGTTGCATGCTCCCCGTCAACTCTTTCAACCAGGAAGAAGCAGGCCCGGAAGGAGCAGGCCACCTCCTGGACCCTCACCATGCTACCTACCCCAGCTCCCCCACCCCCACGCGCTCCAGCCCACCCACCCCTCACTTGTAGGCAGAACCCCTTCTCCAGGCTCTCCTTAGCCTGGGCCGCAGATTCCAGGGGCAGGGAGGGGATTTGTTGGGGAGCAGTCACGTGCAGAGGAAGGGGATGGCCAAGGAAACCCTTGGAGGTGATGTCAGGACCTGGCAGGCCCTCCCTGCCCTTCTACACCGCCTGGCTCTCCTTCACCTGGCGGCCGAAGGTCAAGTGTCTCCTCTACAAAAACTGTTCCCTGGGGCTGGCGCTGTGGCCATCTGCAGTGCCAGCATCCCATATGGGTGCTGATTTGAGTCCCGGCTGCTCTACTTCCCATCCAGTTCTCTGCTATGGCCTGGGAAAGCAGTAGAAGATGGCCCAAGTGCTTGGGCCCCTGCACCTGTGTAGGAAACCCGAAGAAGCTCCTGGCTCCTGGCTTTAGATCGGCTCAGCTCTGGCCGTTGTGGCCATCTGGGGAGTGAACCAGCGGATGAAAGACCTCTCTCTCTGCCTTTGCCTCTCTGTAATTCTGCCTTTCAAATAAATAAATCTTTTTAAAAAATTCTCTTATAAGTCTCTGCTTTGTTCCTTGGGTCTGGTGGGTGGCCCCAGATGGGAGCCCGTCCCCCCTTCCCCGCCCCACCCTGGACCCCCCCAAGCCCTGCCTGGTTGGCTCAGGCATCCTAAGAGTACCAGATGCTGGGGTCCCCACAGAGGGCGGTAACCACTGCATGGCCGTGACGGGGGTGGGGGAGGAGTGCTTTCTGGCACTGCTCACTTGCAGTGTCTTGGGACTTCTCACACACTGCACCCTCTGGGCCCAGCTGTCTTGGGGGAGGGGAGGCGAGCAGCTGCTTCTGCAAAGGGGGGGGGGCAGAAGACATCAGTGCGGTGAGCAGGAGAGAAAAGCCTGGGGTCCAGGCCCCTTCCCTGGGGGCCCCTCTCTGCCCCCCACTGGCAATTTCTTCCTGACCTGTGCTGTCTGGCCTGTACCTCGTCTTCCACAGCCTGGCCCTGCCAGCCCTGACTGCCCACCTGCTGCCAGCCCCCTCCTGCAGGGGCTCCAAAGCCAGGGAAGCAGCCTGCGCCTGCCCCAGGCTACCTGCCGAGGATGTCATCCCAGCATGCACCCGGGCCAGGCTCCTAAGCTGTGCCCAAAGCTGTCTCCCTGCCCGCAGCTCCACACGGGAAACTGGGCCCCGGGGGACTCCAGATGGTGTGTGGGGGAGCTGTCTCCCTGACCCAGAGCGGGGGGCTGTGCACCAGGCATTCCCACTGCCTGAGCAGCCCAGAGTCCTTGGTGAGTCCTGCTGCCAGGCGCCCCCTCCTGCAGGCCGGAGCCCCCTCCTCTGTGTGTGCCTCAGCTGGGGGGGCACCCATGCTGGCTGTAGCCCCTCTGGGTGCCCTGACTGCAGGGAGGCCCGGGGAGGTGGCAAGGTTGCTTTATACCCCGTATCCACCCCAGCTCAGCCAGCTCCCTCAGAGTGGGGAGCACTGGTTGAGCTGCCTTCCGCCCTGGGGCCACAGTCCGGGCCCTCACCTGCCCCCACCAACTTGGTGCCGCCCCCATTCCTCTCCCTCCTCCATCAAAGGGACCCAGCAGCCCTTGCAGCTAACCCTGGGGTGCGTGGAACCATGAGGCAGAGAGAGGGTGTAGCACCCACAAGGCTCAAGCCTGTCACTTCACAACAGTGCAGGGCTGCGTGTGGAGGCAGGCGGGGAAGAGGAGATGGCCCAGGGGCGCCCGTGGAGGTTGGTTCCAGGCACACAGACTCTCTGGCCCTAATCCCCACCCGCTGCCCCACCCCCCGCCGCTGCTAGCGGCAGTTGTAAGACCCAGGGAGTCCACGTGGATTGGCTGGTGCTGTGACCTGCTGTGTTACATAACTCCTGCTCGTGCTCGGCCTTGGACGCAGCGGCCGCTGAAGCCACTCGCCACGTGGATTCCGTGACATTTCCTTTCGCCTAGTGCAGAGGCAGCAATGGCGGCGGTGGTGGCAGCAATGCCTCTGCAGCTTCAAAGACCAGAAATTGGTGGTGTGGATGCCTTCAAAAATTCACTTTACATCGCCAGGCCAGTGTGTTCTCCCACCCACAACAACCCCGGCCCGTCAGCAACGGACCCGGGCTCTCGGCCTTTTGGATCCTTGGGCCATAGGCTGCCTGGGTGCGGGTTGGGGCGCTGAGCAGAAGTGTCTTCCCCTGCCCGCAGTGAATGAAAGGACTGGGGAGGGGAGACCAGGCTGGGAGACCCCAGGGCAGTCTAGCAGAACGCGCTGAACCGAGTCAGGAGCTCTAGGCTGATGCCCACGGCTGGGTAACTGCCATTGTGGCCCCAGCTTGCTTGTCAGTAAACAGGACCAGGCTACTTTATCTCACCCTCGGTGCTGCGGCACCCTGCTTGGTCTGGCCTGGCCTGCCGTCCTGGGGTCGCAGCCCAGTGAGGATGAAGGGGAGGGATGAAGGGCTGGCAGCCTGTTAACATGGCGCCACCTTGTGTTCAAGAGGGAGCGCAGCTAGATCTCTGCCTAGCCAGGCAGCTTTCCTCTCTGCTGCTGTGGGAGGGGTGGTATTGTAAAGCCATGGATCTTCCCTGATCAGGCTTTGCCTTCCAGCCCCGCCGCTCTGCAGAACAGTTCTCGGCGGGCTCTGATTCCATCCTCAAGTAGATTTGGAGACCCCCTCCTAGGGCCAGGAAGACACAGAGGGCAGTCCGTGATGCCGGGAACCCAGGCATTTCTTCCTCTGAAACACTCCTCCCACTGATGGAGAGGAGTTCTTGATGCCTGGAGGACCAACTGGAGCATCATACGAGGCAGCGTGCACCACGTGGGGCAAGCTGCCAGAGTTCCCTCCCTGTGCCCATGGGGAGCTGGTTCAGCATGAAGGCCACGAGTCCACACAGCCTAACTGCACTCGGCACGGATGGCCCACCCGATTGGGAGCCCAGGGGCGCATCCCAGCCAAGCCTCTACTTGTGCAGATAAAGGAAACAGACTCAGCGGCAGGAAGGGGCTATCCCTCTGAATCTGCACACGACTCGGTTTCTGGCTCACATCATTATCACACTAGAGATTTTGGAAGGCTGGGCTGTTACCTGCAGCCACAGCAACACAGCTTTAACAGGGAGTGCAGTGGTCTGCCAGCCCTCAGTGGAGGAAGCCCAGGACTGCATCTCAGCTCAGCTGGGGCCTGCCTGGAGGCATCCACCCGTTTCTCCTCATCTCCAGGCTGCTCCAGGAAGGGCAAAGCTAGAGACGTCTCTAAGAGTGAGTATGGGACCCTTTTCTCTCTTGCTCCTTGTCCCTGGTTCCCAGCCCCAGGCAATCTCTCCAGTAGGGAATTGGGATGGCTAGGGGACAACAGCCTGCCTCCATAGACACTGCCAGAGCAAACACTGCAAATTCATGGCTGGATTTACGACTCCCAGCAACCTCTGACGCTTGCCTGGGCCAAGCCAAAGGTGGGGTAAAGCAAGCTTGGTGAGGAAAGATGGCAGGAAGAGAAGTCGAGGTGTCGGTGAGGGAAGGGTCCAAGGATCCAAGATCTCGTCTGTCCTTTCAAGTATAAGACACCACTGCTGACACTGCTGACCAGTTCCCTCTCCTTGCACGTCTCTGCACATGCCATGTGCTGCAAAAACCTTCAGATGGAATTTTGCCTCCTTAAGAATAACGCGTTTTAACCATGCAGAAAGTCATCCCTCCTCCACCTGCCACCATTCCACCGTTGTGCACTTGATGTCACTACTTTATTTAGTTCTGTGTGTTCACTGCCCATTTATATACAGTGACTTGAGTCTCCTTCTTGTTATAAAGCATTATAACAAGAGAAAGTGTTACTGAGAAAGTGTTCCTTGATGGTATCTAACACATGAAGAACCACGAGAAAATAGCCTTGGCAAGCGAATCGGAGATGAAACATTCCCGCTAAACTTTTAATGTAGCGCTCAGTTCAAAGTACCCTAAGCTTCAATTGCCCATGAATCAAAACGGAGAGTCCTGGGCTGAGCCCGGGTGAGCCTGCTGGCAGGTCACCAGGCGCACGTTGTAACTGGCTAGGAATGAATGAAGCTCTCTGCCCTGGGAAGCAGGCACTTGTGAACCCAGCTGGGCTGCTCCGCAGGGCCTCTGACGCAGATGTTACCAATCGGAGGATCAGAATCACCTACCCAGGTAAATGTCTTTCCAAATACACCAGGAGAGCTCAATATTCCTGAGATGAAAGGGAGAAGCAAAGAAAAGTGTATTCTGCAAATAGCTCTGGGGAGATTTGGCCATGCTGCCTCCTCCTGGCCTTCTTGAGAACTGCAGCTTCCAAGTGATGTTGCCCAGAGGTGGGGTTGGTTTGCCAGCCTCTATGGTGGGGCCTGAAACAAATCTGAACTTTCTGTGTGTGGGTGGGAGCCACTGCTCTGCCTGCAAGGAGCTAAACTGGCTGGTTTTGCACAGTGCTGTTCTGATCAAATGGGAACTTTAAATAATCAAATGCCACCCACCAGCTATCTGGGCCTCATGTGGAATTTGGGCTGCCCAGGACCTGCATGGTTATCTCTGTAGACAATGAAACCAGGCCAATCAGGGCAGGGTCATGCATCCAGAGAGGGTCAGGCCTAGCATTTTTTAGGTTACTTGGTTGAACCCTCTCTCCTTTTAAAAATTTATTTATTTGAAGGGGGTGGGGAGAGAGAGGGAGAACAGAACAGAGAAAGAGAGGGACAGAGCAACAAAGACAGATCTTTTATTCACTGGTTTACCCAGCAATGCCCACAATGGCCAGGGCTGGGCCAGGCTGGAGCCAGGAGATAAGAACCCAGTCTAGGTTTTCCACATGGGTCACAGGGAACCAGGGACTTGAGCCACCACTGCTGCCTCCTAGGGTGCACAGTAGCAGGAAGCCGGAATCAGGAGCAGAGCTGGGATTTGAACCCAGACACCCTGATACGGGATGTCGGTGGCCCAAGTGGCAGCTTAACTGCTCTTCCAAAATGCCATCCCAGCACATGAGTAACTCGGCTCCAAAGATGGCAGCCCCTACCCCTAACGTAAGCCACACCTCACACTTAGAGGACACTCACAGATGGCAGACTCTGAGGCAACAGCTCCTGGGGTGCATAAGCCTTGTGGTGGAGTCTGCATGCTGTTTTCAAGTGATTTTCCTAGGGCCACTCTGAGTGGAGCCTGGCCAGAGCCCAGTCCACAGCTTCCTCTCCCATCATACACCATGGAGCTCTCAGGACGTTGAGTGTGAAATGAGATTTATTTATTTTTTATTTTTTTTGACAGGCAGAGTGGACAGTGAGAGAGAGAGGGAGAAAGGTCTTCCTTTTGCCATTGGTTCACCCTCCAATGGCCGCCGCGGTAGGCGCATCGCGCTGATCTGAAGCCAGGAGCCAGGTGCTTCTCCTGGTCTCCCATGGGGTGCAGGGCCCAAGCACTTGGGCCATCCTCCACTGCACTCCCTGGCCACAGCAGAGAGCTGGCCTGGAAGAGGGGCAACCGGGACAGGATCGGTGCCCTGACCGGTACTAGAACCCGGTGTGCCGGCGCCGCAAGGCGGAGGATTAGCCTGTTAAGCCACGGCGCCGGCTTTTTTTTTTTTTTTTAATTTTTAAAAATTTTTTAAATTTTTTTTTTTTAAATGAGATGTAATCACTCAGTACCTAGGCATTCTGAGAAGCCCCCGCCCTAACAACCCTTTCCTGCTCAAAGTCCAATCCACGCCCGCAGCGGGGGCTTTTGCGGAGTCTGCTGTCTCCACCCCATGGGCCAAGGACAGTTCTTTCTCTGGGGGCGGGATGGCAGGCTGCACTTCTGCCCTGGTCCCCTCACGCAGTTAAAGGAGTGAGGCTCAGAATTCATCTGTTTTCAAAACAAGGATGTGGCAGGCCCCAGAGGCCTCCGGGGAGGGTAGGGGAGCCTCCTCCAACGCACAGAATGAGGCCGCTAATGGAATTCTCTCACGCTCAGCCTCACCCAGAGGACAGCACCACATTAATGCGACAGCTGGGGGTGCCCTGGGTGTGGGCTTACACCGTGGGTCTAAAACCATCCCTCCTCTCAGTGTCTCCCAAGCCTGGGGCTCACAAGCGAGCAGCTCCCTGGCGTGGCATGTCTCAGGGTCGCGAGTGGGCGTCAGCGCTCCCACATTTCTGGAAAGCCCTCCTGCCTAAGCAGACCAGCGAGTACTGCTCAGGGCACAGCTTCAGCTGGTGCCTCAGGCAAGCACGTTAGAGGGGGGACACCGCAGACTTTCAAATAAAAACCAAGCTGTGACCACCACCACCACCCCAAGCAGGGAAGATTAAAACAAAACACACAGCACCCCACACTTGTTTCATATACATATTTATATATTTTTCATATACAAAGTTACATTCCGAACCCCAGGGATTCCATAATAGAAATAAATACTGAAATAACTACATTGCTAAGTGAGCTTCTTGCTCATAGAAAGGAAGCCTCCGCCTCTAAGAGACACTCTAGAACCCAATTTTATAGAGGCGGGCAAAATTCTGGATAAAATGTCTAGGACAAAAACAGATTTAGAACAGAAGATGGTTAAAATATATTCAAATACCAAGAAATATGGCAAAATTACTACTAAAACAATTTTTAACGAGAAAGTAAAAGACATTTAGTGTTACAGAACAGCATAGCCCTGTTAGAAACGCACTGTGATTTCCACACTGAACGTCCCCTCCTGCTCTCCCCATGTCCCTGTCCCAACATGATCCGTGAAGAAGCGTCCTCAATCCGGCTGGGTCCTTTGGCAGCAGTCGTAATACTCATAAGGAAATCAATATTCAGTCCCACGGCGTTTGCAAGACACACGTTCTTCAGGACAGCTCAGGCCATGACACATTGTGTCTGGCTTTGCACTAAGGCAGCCCAAGTTACAGGGTCTGTTCTCGAATGCGAATGCGGGAGACCTTTCCGAGAAGTGAACAATTCGGCAACTGAGAGAATGGGGTGTAACCTTTTCTATGCGAACGCGCTTCATCTGAAAAAGTTATGTGCTGCATATTTTGTGCTCAAAATGTTTCACATTCTCAACTAGCTGCAGCTATTAAAAGATTCATTTCTATTTTAAAAATTTAGATACACGAGAGCTACAGAAAAGCACTCTTAAACATTGACTTCCTAGAGAATATTCTCCCCTTGCCTCACAGATTTTCATCTGCAACTCATAGTGGAGTATCAACCTGAGGCAGAGTGGACCGCGGTCTGTGCAGGTCGGCACCGGTCACACGGTTCGACCTCATCAGTAATCCCAGTGCAACAACCCAAGGATTCCTTCTTCCCGCAGGGAGACTGCCCCGAGGGAGGCTCCTGCTCTGGCCTGGACAGGGTGGCTCAGGCAGTGCACAGCGTCTGCTGCGTGCCAGAAACTTGGGCGTGGCATTTCTTCCACAGGCTGCCACCTCCACCAATGTGAACATCACAAGAATATGAACTGGTTACTGGGGAAAGGGGAAGTGAAGCAATCTGTAGAAAATACTTAACTGAAATGACAAACACAGGACAAGCCTTGAAAACAAATTGTACAGGCATGTACATCCTCTCTCTGGTCCCTGAAGTTAATTAACAGGGCCACAGATAATCTGACATCTTTAGGTAAAATAACTACAGCTATATTCCTTAAGTTAAAGCCAGTAAATTGAAAAACAATCACAACCATTGTAATACATCTGCATTTTTTACCTGTAACTCCTGAATCCCTACATTACATTCAGTTATACGAATCTGGAAAAGGCTGAACAACAGCAAACTGGGTCTGACTCTGGGATGTTTGCTTCTTGGGATTAAGCTCCCAAAACACTTTGGTGTCTCTTTCTTGTGATTTTATGCAACATTTCCAATAAATGTGTACTAACGCCTTTTTTAGGTAGTGCCAAAAATGGCTCAGATTTCAAATAACACAAAAACATAGCCAACGAGCTATGGAGAAGTGGCCTAGGTTTTGGTGCCCTGAAGAAAAGTGACTAAGCAGCTCAAGCAAAAAATTGCTCTCTTAATCCAATTTTGACAGTTTTTCTTCTACAGTTTTGCTGTGTACACAACGTGCTTGAAGATCCTGTGGCCAATGGATCCCAGGCCTCCTCATGAAATCCACGTATCTGCAGTCCTGACCAGGCACGCACAGCAGTCACTGGCGTACTTTTCAAACAACTTTGCCTAACAGTTTGCAGAAACAGCCTCCCTAGCACTTGAGGACACGAAGCGTCCCTCCAGCGACTGGGGGCTTTGATTCAGCATGGTCACATTTTCTACAAAGCACATGAATTATTTTTAGTTTTGCTTAGAATAATGGTTAAGAAATAGTAAATCACATATTTTCGAAAAGCTTGAGAGGGAAAAAAAAAGTGTTGCATGATGGCTTTTTAAACCTTAACTAAACAAGAAAACCAGTTAAAGACCTAGACTCTCTAACCTATTTTTGAAAATGGGCATTGTGAGTGAAAAGGGGTAAGGCCAGCCTTTGTCGCACTGTGGCTTTGTCTCGTCCCCTTCATAGTTTTTCCCTTTGAAGGTGACGTCTTAAGCTCAAAAGGGTATAAAATCTTAAATGTGTTATTTACATAAAAAACAGCAAGTACTAGCTGTTCTGCAAGCTTATACAGGACAAAAGAAAGTAAGATTTAAGCCAAAGCCCTTACTCAGTTGGTTGGGCCAGACCCCATTCCCTCTACAGTTTTACTCTTAACAGGTAAGAGCAGCCCAGGAACACTTGGCAAACAGGAGAACTTTTTCACATGGAAATAACTCAGCCAACTGCCATCTCCCAGTATAAGGAATACAAAACACAGTTTCCTTTAAAAAAAAAAAAAAAAAAAATCCTCCCAGAGCTGAAATGGCTTCTAAGCTTGGTAAGTGACAAAGCTTTAAGACACATCAGGATGAAAATGAGTGAGACTGGTCTCACAAAACAAAACAAAACAAGAATGCTCAGAGAAGCAGGCCTCATAAACTTTAGAGCTCTAGTAAGTCAGAAACAGGAAACTTTTATTTAAATAGTGTAGTCTTAATTTCTTTAATATAAAACCCCCCCAAAATCTGATGAAAACAAAGTTTTATATACCATATAAACAAGATTTGTCAGATTTGAAAGTCAAAGTTAAAGTAATTTACAGTTAGCTTTTTAGCCCTCTTGGGACATTAAGACAAATCCTGATGATCCACCTGACATTAGTGTGTGTCAATTTTAATACACTGGGCAAACTGCTATTGTACTTAATGGTACAGTTTCATTCATCAAGTGTTTTCCATTAATTCCATTATTAGTGACAGCTAAAATGTTACCCCATCAAATGAAGTGACATTACACAGCGGCAGACTCAACCACATCGGGACTGCTTTCTGTAAGTCACCTTCTCTGATTTGTTCATAATGGACTGAAGTCGCCTGTAACACCAGTGCAGTAACACAGCTAGCTCCTCTGTATTGTTATGGTAGGACAGAGTCTGTAATATAAAGTTAACAGGAAAAAATCCCACACGTGTGGTGAAACTTTACTTCACAAAAAGAGCATTAAATAAACGGGAAAGGGAAAATAAACCATGCAGAAGCGACGGCGTTCCCACCTCGACCTGTCTCCCTCGGGCTCACTCACTGCCATACATCACTTGCCACACTATCAAGTGACTCCTTTCTGCTCTGGTGACAGAAGGCTCAAGTGGAAGGTCCTCTCCAAGAAGTTCTGAGTCTCCGCCTTCATCACCTATGGACGACAAGGAGACGCCAGTCAGGCTGAGCACAGGAAACACAGGATGACGGCAATCAGACACTGTGCTTACAGTCAGGCCACGAACAAGCTGCACCGAACTCAGCTGACTTTCACCGCAGAGAGCACAGTAAAGGAGATGCCGCGATTTAACCTCTTCACCCACCGCCAGCCAAGCCACTGCCTGACTTCTGCAAAGGCTAACTTACTTTGCAGGCTGCACTGATAGAAGTGAGTTCACTATACTATGTGGGGAAGTTACTCTGATGTGTTGGTGTACTGATGTTCACGGAAATGGACGGCGAAGTGTCCAGTTCTGTGGTTGTGCAAAATGGACAGCCTACTTGTGCTTATTACAAACTAAGGATTGAGACAAAACCCGAACAGCTCATGCTCATTCCCACTGTAGGGAGCAAAGTTTTTCAGTTGAGGATAAGGGACACAAGCATATAGAAACTGAAACTGTCTCCAGCACCACCCGACGACAGAGGCATCACCTCCTATAGTGAGTTTTTCTTCCAATGATTTTCAGGTTTAGGATAGGTTATGCATCAACAGCTTCTAAGTGGAGATGAGGCAGGGAAAAGGCGAGGGTGGCAGACGGGCTGTAGGGCTTTTGTGAAGTCTGCTGGAAGCCACTGGCTCCAAGGCCTAGTGCAGGCACACTCCACTCCCTCCACAAGCTCCCGTCAATTGGTGTGCAGAGCAAGGATGTTTGGGCACAAGCCAGTGACAACCTGTCTAGTGAGATGAGTTCTTCAGTACAGTCCTAAAATCGTCCATAACTAGGGACTACTGGTATTTTGTAATGTGCTGGACCCCAGGAAATATTGACACTTTGCACAGAAACAGAAGAGGAGAAGCCCTATGTGTCTGTAGTTTTCTCTGCAGGCCAAACTCTCCTTTACCCCTGCTCTTGGCCTTTCCGTGACAATGACAAACCATAGAGAGGAGTACGTTCAGGACAAAATCCAATTTCTGAACTGGCGAAATATCATCAGCCTAGGGTAGAATGTAAAAAAAAATTGGCTCTTTAATTAAAAAAAATTACAATAATGACAAATTGAGACAAAAGACCATTGCATGTTTTTGAGCTGTTTTAAAGATTCTGTCCTGTCTCCTAAGGTCTCTACATCCTAAAATTTAAGTTAAAGCATTAAAAATATGGAACTTCTGGGATCAGTTTCTACTTGTTAAAACATTACAGGAAATGAAAATGAAAGTGGAACAAAAAAAGAACAAATTTAATTTTTTACAAAAGCATATGCACTATTAATATTAGCTTATGCTTAAATACAAGTCTATTTTTCAGGCTGGATTAACTAAACATATTGCGAAATGGTTAAGCAATTTTTATACTATTTTCAGGATCTACAATGGAAAGAATTTTTAGTGGAAATGGAAAAGCCACATAGAGATTTATTAACATATTCCTTAGTATGGTTCCAACTGCCATATTGCACTCCAAGAAAAAGCTGCAAAAATATTCCAGCCAAGTGGAGGCCCTATAGTTCCTCTCTATAAAATAATTCTACACCAATAGTCAATTATTTAGAGGCTAGCACTATGGCACAGTAAGCTAATTCTCTGCCTGGGGTACCAACATCCCATATGGGCGCCAGTTCATGTCTCAGCTTCTCCTCTTCCAATCCAGCTCTCTGCTATGGCCTGGGAAAACAATGGAAGATGGCCCAAGTGCTTGGGCCCCTGTACCCACATGGGAAATCTGGAAGAAGCTCCTGGCTCCTGGGTTTGGATCAGCCCAGCTCCAGCTGTTGCGGCCATTTGGAGAGTGAACCAGTGGATGGAAGATCTTCCTGTCTCTCCCTCTCTGTGTCTATAACTCTACCTCTCAAGTAAATAAAAAAAAATTATTTAAAACACTTTGAAGGCCAGCGCCGCGGCTCAACAGGCTAATCCTCCGCCTTGTGGCGCCGGCACACCGGGTTCTAGTCCCAGTTGGGGCACCGATCCTGTCCCGGTTGCCCCTCTTCCAGGCCAGCTCTCTGCTGTGGCCAGGGAGTGCAGTGGAGGATGGCCCAAGTGCTTGGGCCCTGCACCCCATGGGAGACCAGGAGAAGCACCTGGCTCCTGCCATCAGATCAGTGCGGTGCGCCGGCCACAGCGCGCCAGCCGCGGCGGCCATTGGAGGGTGAACCAATGGCAAAAGGAAGACCTTTCTCTCTGTCTCTCTCTCACTGTCCACTCTGCCTGTCAAAAAAATAAAAATAAAATAAAAAATAAAAAACCCACTTTGAAATGCCTCCACTCTTACATCACTGGGAAAAGTTTTTTTAACTTTAAAAAAAATATATTTATTTATTTATTTGAAAGGCAGAATTACAGAGAGGCAGGAAGAGAAAGAAAGAGGTCTTCCATCCACTGGTTCACTCCCCAAATGGCCACAACAGCTGGAGCTGGGCTGATCCAGAGCCAGGAGCCAGGAGCTTCTTCCAGGTCTCTCACATGGGTGCAGGGGCCCAAGCACTTGGGCCATCTTCTACTGCTTTCCCAGACTATCAGCAGTGAGCTGGATTGGAAGTGGAGCAGTCGAGACTCAAACCGGTGCCCATATGGGATGCTGGCACTACAGATGGTAGCTTTACCTGTTATGACATAATGCCAGCCCCGGTGGGATAAATTTCTATCTTTCTTCTTCTTTTTAAATAAAATATTCATTTATTTACTTATTTGAAAGTCAGAGTTATACAGAGAGAGAAGGAGAGGCGAGAGAGAGAGAGGTCTTCCATCCATTGGTTCACTCCCCAGATGGCCTCACGGCCAGAGCGAAGCTGAGCTGATCAGGAGTCAGGAGCTTCTTCCAGATCTCCCACATGGGTGCAGGGGCCCAAGGACTTGGGCCATCTTCTACTGCTTTCCCAGGCCATAGCAGAGAGCTGGATTGGAAGTGGAGCAGCTGGGACTTGAACAGGAGCCCATATGGGATGCCGGTGCTACAGGCGGCAGCTTTATGGGCTATGCCACAGTGCTGGCCCCTGGGAAAATTTCTAAGCTTAACATCCTCCCTATGCCTCCCACCAAATGTGCCTTATAAGGCTTTTGCATCAGATATTCTGTTACACTAATCACATGTGGTACACTGTCACTGACATGACCCTAAATCTTGACTTTTTAAAAAATATTTTATGTATTTATTTGAAAGGTAGAGTTGTGTGTGTGTGTGTGTATGTATGTATGTATGTGCATATATATATATATATATATATATATATATATATATATATATATATGAAAGAGAGAGAGATCTTCCATCTGTCAGTTCACTATCTAAATGGCCACAATGGCTAGGGCTGAGCCAGGCTGAAGCCAGGAGCCAGAAGCTTCGTCTGGGTCTCCCTGTGGGTGCAGGGTCCCTAGCACTTGGATCATCCTCTGCTGCTTTCCCAGGCACATTAGCAGGAAACTGGATAGGAAGGGCAGCAGTTGGGACTCGAATCCACGCCAAGTGAGATGCCAGTGCAGCAGACAGCGGTTTAACCCGCTGTGCCACAGCACTGGCCCTGGTGACCCTAAATTTTATACTTTACTTTTACAAAATTCATACCTAAGTATTTGTCACTGATCTAGAGCATATTACATTCTCAAAAACCATTTCATGCTTATGTTTGTGACCTTAAAGAAAAGACGTATTTACTTATTTGAAAGGTAAAAGAATGGAGAAAGAGAGACAGAGACAGAGATCTTCCATCTGCTGGTCTACTCTCTAAATGGCTACAACAGTCAGGTCTGGGTCAGGAGGAAGCCAGAAGCCAGGAACTCCATCCTGGCCTCCTGTACAGGTGATAAGGGCCCAAGAACTTAGGTCATCACCCACTGGTTTGCTACCCATATTAGGAGGTGCCGGATTGGATTGAACCAGTGCTCTGATATAGGATGCCAGTGTTGCAAGCAGCATCTTAATCCGCTGTGCCCCAACACTAGCCCCTAGACTGAGCATAGTTCAAGGGATCAGTTTATCATAGTAAATAAATAACCATCTGTTTGCACAATACTTTCTGGTTTACAAAGCTCTACCCCTTCCTTCCTTTCCTGCAGATCTGCCTCTGTTCTGACACCCTTTAGCTCCCAGGGAGTGGGTCCCTCCCTCTTTCCCCACACCATTTTAGCAATTTCCCCATTACCCTTCTTACCTTTTCCTTCTGTTAATATCTTACTCAGGTATCCATTTTTTAACTCATCTCCCAATCTCTAGTCCTGAACCTCCAAGCATCCTCCACATAAATCTCATCACAGCATGGCTCTATTTAAAGTTTCCCAAAAGTTTTCCTTTGCTTTAAAGATAAAATTTATTTTGTTGTGTAAACAAACAGCCAAGCTCCTCCTTTCTGGAGCAAGAAGTTGTACTTTCTACTATTCCAAGTTCCTATCATTTAAAAATAGTTTTTCTTCAATTAAGATGGTTTCACACCTCCAAATCTTTGGTCAAGCTATTCTCTTACCTTGGAACACCAACCCCCAGCCCTCTGCAGCCCCTTCCCAAGATTATGGGTGGGGAATGTCCAGTCTGGGGACTGTATGAGGCCCACAAAGTCACTGGCCTGGCCCTGCATGACTCAAAATTCAATAAATCTATGGCAGGTTAATTTTTAAGTTGTATGGCCTGAGAGTGATGCTATAAATACCTAAATGGACCTTGGCAGAAGAATGGTTCCCCACCCCTGCTTCAGACTAACACTGTTGGGTGCTGAGTCACCTTAAGCATCATTTCTTGGCTTCCTTCGTTCTCAACCCTGAGAAGAACTGATTACTCCCTACCACAAACGTCTGTAACACTTCAAACTTATTAACATATCTTTATCTTAATGCTGTTCAATCATCTATTGGAGACTGGCTTTGTCTGACTTATTTCTGAATTTCAAGTTCCAGGCTGACAAGCAGACAATAAAATCTCAATCACTGTTTGTCAGGTGAAAAAATGAACAAATAAAGTCAATTTTGACCAAAAAAAAAAAAAAAAGAAAGAAGAACTGAATGTCTCTGTTTTGCAGGTGAGGAAATCAGCACTCTAGGAGATTGAATGATTTCCCCACTGACTCCAAATGTATGCTCTTCACATAAACTCAACCACATCTTGCTATGCCTAATGCTTTCTCAAACAAATGCTGCTGTATGGAAGGAAAAAAAAGAGAGAGAGAGAAAAAAAAAAAAACAAAGAAATACAAAATCCTCTCCTAAAGAAAGAACTCAAAGAGAATCTCTTAGAAATCATGAGCAGAGTGATTTCTTGTTTACTTAGGGCGAAAATCTAAGCCCCAGAGCAGTGGGAGTTGAGCTCCAGAATCAGGACTTACCCATGCGGAAGTCGATGTAGCCCTCTCCTCCGCTGATGACAAGCATGGACTTCAAGGGTGTCTGGCTGCCAGGCTCCTGTGCAGATGGCCCTGCCTTGTCCCCTGTTAGATCTGTGCCAGAACTGCCACTCTGGGGGCTGATGACTTGACCTATTTTATATAGGAACAGAAGTATTACTTAGAGGAAGGGGGCAAGGGGAGATGGTTGTTTCTGGAATATTTAAACATTTTGCTCTATTTTTCATTTTATTTTATTTAATTAATTAATTTATTTTTTTGACAGGCAGAGTGGACAGTAGAGGGAGACAGAGAGAAAGGTCTTCCTTTTTGTGGTTGGTTCACCCTCCAATGGCCGCTGCGGCCGGCGCACCGCGCTGATCTGATAGCAGGAGCCAGGTGCTTCTCCTGGTCTCCCATGGGGTGCAGGGCCCAAGCACTTGGGCCATCCTCCACTGCACTCCCTGGCCACAGCAGAGAGCTGGCCTGGAAGAGGGGCAACCGGGACAGGATCGGTGCCCCGACCAGGACTAGAACCCGGTGTGCCGGCACCGCAAGGCAGAGGATTAGCCTGTTAAGCCACAGTGCCGGCCTATTTTTCATTTTATTTGGAGAGACAGAGATACTTCCCAACCACATGTTCACTCCCCAAATTCCTATAACAGCTTGGGCTGGGCCAGGCTGAAGCCAGAAGCCTAGAACTCAATTTGGGTCTTCCATATGGGGATCTCCATGTCTTGCCTACCAGGGTGTATATTAGCAGGAAGCTGCAATCAGAAGGGTGGCCAGAACTTGAACCTAAGCACTCTGACAGGGGATGTGGGCATCTCATGTAGTGTCTTAACTGATGGACCCAATGCCCACCCCTGATTATTTCTGAGAGTTAAAAAGGTAATTGGACTTTAAAGCGCAACCAAACTATCACGGGTGCTAAAAGGCTCCACGTGATCAGGAAAAAATTACACGTAGGTTGTAAGGACCCAGTTGGAAAATCTAACTAAAGCAATTTTGCATCAAGCAAGAACGGATCCAAAATCCAGTGTGAGGTAGGTATAAGGCTGCCTGCTTCATATTATTTCACCCTGTGTCTGGCCCCTGATCTGAGGGACAGGGGAAAGGTCTCCTCTGAGAGGGAGAGCACGCATGTGTGTAAGAGAAGAATCCTCAACCTAAGCTTCACAAGTCTGTATGTTCCTAAGTAACTTTCACATTTAGTCCAAATCACGGCTCTCTGATCGTGTTTAAGAAAAGTACATCTTATTTCTAATTTAGATTATGCAAATAAAATTGCTGCTAAATGTGCTGTTTGTTGTCAAGCTTAAGTTCCAAGGTAGAAACCTTGAGCATGAAATGGCAGAGAGAACCCTTTAAATGTCACTCACACTCTGAACAAATGAATATGTCTAGGGCAGCCATCCTACTTGCACAGCTGTGACTGTGGGACAGCTTCTTCCTTGCCAGAATCCACTGTCCTTTGCTCAGACTACACAGACCAGGCCTCCAGGAGCTAGAAGGGCACAGTCACGATACAATGCAGTCTGAATCTAAAAATTCATTTAAGTTGCAAGTGGCCAGGATAGTTTGATGTATCCCCACAGGGCTTTACTCATGAATTACTCAATTATGCCCTGGGAAAAGGGGAGCCTGCTTGAGACGGCTTCTGTCAGACTGGTTATTTCTGCCACAGAGGCAAGAACACACTGGTATGATAATAAGGCCAACCAGAGCAGCTCAATCTTCAGAACCAACTGGCCTCACAAAAAACAAGGCTGCCAATTCCATTTTTAGATTTATTTGCACCCAAAAGAAAGGTGCCAAAAGGTCCACTGAAGCACTGTTTTTACTAGTGGAAAAAGAGAAGGAATCCAGAGACCCATCGCCAGAGAAGAAAATAAAACACAGCACATTTATTTATTCCGACATGAGACTACCATGAATAAACTAGACTTTGAAGTATAAACATAGACACTCTGGCATTTTATTCTTAAAAACATACAAGAAGAACACTATCACCAGCAATTCCATTTCTAGGAATTTATCCTAAGGAAACAACTACACAAATGAACAAAATGTACTCGTGAGGTATCAGGAAACTCATTATCATGTTGTTTAGCGTAACCGACTAATTGGTTAGGATGCCATATGCCAGCCCTTGTCCTGTTACATTTAACTTGAGAATCCTCTGGGAAAAACTGGTATGAATGATCTCCACATTGTGGGTGGGCCTCATAGAATCAGCTGACAGTCTTAAAGACAGGACCCCCAAGCAAGAACAGTGCTGCCTCCAGACTGCTTGCGCGCTTGGGCCCCAACATCATTTCCTCCCTGTGTCTCCAGCCTGCAGGCCTGCACTGCAGATTCCTGACCTGCTAGGCCCCACAGTCGCATGAGATAACAACTCCTTAAAACTGGTCTCTCTCCACACACAAACGCATGTACATGCAACACACACCCACACTCACATGCGCAAACATACTACTGTTATTGGTTCTCTGGAGAACCATAACACACTGAAACATCACCATTTTTACAAAGTTCACTGGTGTGGTAAAGTCAGATTTGAACTTTGTTGAACCCCCAAACTTGCCTTTTTAATAAGGAAAAAGTTTGCAAAATTTGAGTCCTGTGTACAGGTGGTCAGCCACATCACTCTACTCTCAGTGGACAGAATATTTTCCCCTGGACATCACCACTATCACCTCTCATCTGTATGGGGCATTTTCATTAATTTTCACAACAACGGAGGCAGGCAGAACACACACTGATCACCACTTCAGAAACACAGCCCAGAGGTAAGTGACTGGGTTGATGTGAGTGGCAGAGGCAGCGGAGGAAGCCCGGAGCCAGACTGTGCAGTCACTGCTCTCCAGCGCAGCACTGCTGCAGGTACCAGGGTGAATCCCCATCTCCTCCTGTACGGAGCCTCAACAGCTGAAGCTTCTTTCTTAAAATTTCCTTCATTAGGCTGAGACCATTTTTGGCATTCTTTTGTGACAAAACACCACTGCTTCTTAAAAGTAAGCTAGTCTCTTAAATAAAAATGAAAAATCTTAGGGGTAGGGAGGAGACTCCAAAATAACCTCATTGTGAGTCCCTATGGCTCTTTATTCCAACACTCGTCATGGAACGTCCTTCATATGCCACATTGGAATTACTTGTTTTTCCAGTACTTCATGTTAGACAGGACAGTGGAACTGTGATCCCGGAAGAGAGACAATGACACGGAACATCTCAACAGAATAACTGAACTCACCTGGGACTGCCACAAAGAATTTGACAGCATCCCGGTGTCCATGGAAGCAAAGCTGCGCATGTGCCATTGAGCAATAGGGTATGAAAGTCCCTGGAGTCACTTTGTCGCTGTTCTCATCACCGTATACACGGATTACACTGCCAGGACGATTTCCTGGGGCTCCTGAGGTTTTATTTGCTGCAAGAGAAAAAGTAAAGAACAAATATTTTCCCCTAGAATAGTAACAATGCAGAGAGGTTATTGGTTAATCCTTATGGTATTATCTAAAAGCTACAGCCAGTTGAAGGGCAGCAATGCCAATTCAAGACAAAGCTGAAGAGAGGGCTACAGCATGCTGGTTATATTTAAGGGCCTAGGTAGATGGAGGAGGGGATTTTGCCAGTCTAGCAGTCCCTAAGCTCACTTTTTATATATATCTATTAATTCTTTAAAAATCACTTCAATGAACAAAAGAAAACAGATTTGAATTTTTGATGTGTCTTTTTTAAGCCCCGTTTTAGAAAACTAATCTTTACATTAAGTAAAGTTGTGTTGTGTGCTTGTCTAAAGTAAACAGGTATTATTTCTAAGTAAAATATTTTTTAATAGTTTATCTTCTGATCCCCCACTCCCACCCCCTTGGTTGAGAATACTTCCCTGGAGGGGGCTGGTAAAAGCTGTGCCACTTCATCAGAGTGGCTTTCATTTACCCCACATTTGTGGTTGGCTGGATTATCGCAATGACCAGACTCACAAAACATCCCCATTCCATGGGCAAGTAAGTGAATGAAGGAAAGATGATTGGTAACAAGAGTAAATGATGTAGATTAATAATAGTTTTTAAGAGATGTTTCATGTTTTTATTGGAAGGAAAACAAAGTCTGAAAGGAAGTTCAGCTGCAACAAAAGATGATGAACAGACTGAAGCTACTGAGCAGTCGGTGGCCATGTAACAGACATGACCTCACACAACAGACAGACACCTGCTGCAGGGCAGTGACGGCAAGTGGGTGACACTGAGAAACATTCAAGAGGGTATTCTAGAGAGTGGGAACAGCCTCACAGTGGCTATCAGAAGCCAGGGAGAAGAGCTTGGTTCAGGATCTGCACTTACCCCTCAGCCCCAGTAAACGTCCCTGGTGGAGGATTACGGCTAAAGTGAGAAAGGAGGAAAGGGGACATGGAGAGGTGCATGACAGGGAGGAGGAGCGTCACTGAGAGCCACCGCTCTCAGCATCTTCTAGCTGGTAACCTGGCGCTTCAAGTGCCACAACATTGACAAGATCTGACTCAGCTCCACAGCAGTACCACGGAAGGGTCTTGCCGAGGACACTACAGAATCTCTGCTCAAAAAGGCCACTCTGATTTGCTGCGATTTTGGTTTTCTTAGTTAAAAGTTACTTTTAGTGAATCTGAATCAGAACACTGAGGACTGAATGTGGCACATTTTCTAAATGCTAAAATTTCCCCCTTATTTTTGTGTGTGTTTTTAAAAATCTGGTTCAAACTATGCTAAATGGAACTCTGTCTTATAAAGAATTGAAATGAACTCCAGAGATCCTGAAATATATAATAAGAAATGGTCTACACAGGTTGATTTATACAGTAATTAAAGTTGGATCAAGAACTTGGGTTATCTAAAAGCTTCAGATCTGGTCCTCTTCCTTCCCTTACTCCTAAAAAAAGGAAAAGTGAGCCTGTGGTATGTGATTATTACTTATATTATGGATTCACAACATTTGTTTCGAAACATTCCCTACCCACGAATATGCGACAGAAACACACTTATTTCACAGATGACTAATGTCATGGAACATCATATGAGAAAACACACAACATACATTTTGTTCACAAAAATAATAAACCACATTCTTTTCCAAGAGAGGAGAGATGGCTTATCTCCAGCGTAAGTAAAGCACTGTTGACCTCCTGAGAAATTTCTTCTACTATTTTTTTAAAAGTCTCAAATAGAACAAATGTATTATCCTACACTGCTCACCAGGGAGATGAGGAAAGCTAGAATGGATGTCAGGCAGTGTTTCTGGATACTGGGAAACAGAGCTGAAGAAAACTGACTCAACCTTTATTTCAAAGATGACACAGGTTTGTGACTCCTTAACTGAGGGAAAGAACTTCTCACACTGTACCAATACTAGTCCCGACACATGGGAACTCTGGAGTTTGTAAGTTTCACAGGAAGAGTGAAGAAACCTCAGCTAGACCTTTGTCATCAGCTGGATTTTCTGAGTTACTGCAGATTTGCCAGTATCTAAACAATTCCTTCTACCTGAATTCCAATAACTCTACTTGTCCTGTGATAGTTATCTAAAAGTATACTTACTTTCTGTCAATGGGATGGAGATAATGACACCATTTCCTGTCCCCACCCACAAACGATTGCAAGACACCATAAGAGCTGTGATCCTCACAAAAGAGAAGCCCAGTTTTCCAGTACCTGTAAGGGGAGAGGGAGAACATTTCACTGAGAAACTAAAGCAGATGGGGTTTTAGGTGCCGCCTCCCTTACAGTAGCCAGGTTAATGCAACAGAGGTGTTGCCAGGGCTGGATGAATGTGTCCTGAAAGTGCACAGCAAAGCAAACTCCTATTTGGCTTCATCACCTGACCATCCAGGGTCAATGGAAGAAGAAAATGCTAAAAGCAGCTAGCATTACGTTACCAAACAGAAGGAGGTACCCAGGAATTAAGGCATATCAGGATATATGACACAGAGTTTAATTAGGGAGCGGCAAAACCAAACTAAAACACAAAGCAAAACAACCTACACCCCCCCCCCCCCCACCAAAAAAACAAACAAAAAAACCCAGTTTACTACATTGGGAAATCCAATGTCCTTTGATTTTATGAACTAAAAGAGTTTTGGTTTGCCTCATGTTCTCTGTATATATTAAAACAATCTTTATTAACAAACCTATACTTTTTCCTTGCTTACTTTTTAGGTTCTAAAGCAGACTTGAGATTTTAGTACACCATACATAAATACCTTAGGGAGAAGGGATGCGTTTTTATAACCGATCTTATTTTCAGGGATTTGAGAGGCAAATGATAAAACACATCTAAGACAAACACACCATCAGTCACTCTAAATCCTACTTACAAGGACTGAGGGGATGATCACAGAATCACAGTATCAGAAAGAGTCTTAACTACCATTTAGTCTATGCTAAGAGTCTTTAACCTATAGTCCAAATACATCCTGGAAACGAGTTAGTGTGGATGCCTACATATACCTGGTGCTAGGGAGAGGGCATATTCGCTATAATCAGTTTTGATGAGGGCAGGGACCCTAAAATGACTAAAAAGCCAGTTCAACCTTTCTTGAAAGGAATCATTCTGACGCCTCTAATAGCATAAAGCATTGGATTAGGTGCTAATGGACACAGCATAACGAGACAGAGATGGCCCTGTTCTTCATGGGGCTTATGGACTGTGGGGAAGAGACAGTAAACAAGACCTCACCAATAAAAAGGCCAAGAGAGGCCCTAACTGAAGGTTTCTCTTGGATTCGACGTGTAGACTGTGATCCGAAAGCTAAGTAACAAGGGACCAAGGAGATATTGTCAGGCAGAGGACACAGCACACGTGAGGACCCTGGAATGGGAAGGAATCTGCTGGGGTGTGGGTCAGTGTGGGTGGAAGGGAGTGAGCAAGGAGAGTGGTCCAGACCACGGAGGTCTCCTGGTGGTCATCTCACCTAAGGGCAAGGATGGAAGTCAAGGTGATACCTGCACACTGGTTACTCTGCAGAGAACAGACTGGAGTGGAAACAGGGAGACCAGAAACGAAGCTCACTGTTTCCAGGGGTGAAAGGACAGTGACTTGGCCTCAGGGGATGGTGGCAGAGATAAAAAATTTAAGAAGTTTTTAGAGGTAGTCTTGACAGTTCCTGGTGATAGGTTAGATATGTGAAATAAGAGTAGTTTCTTTTTTTTTTCTTTTTTTTTTTTTTTTACTTTTTGACAGGCAGAGTGGCTAGTGAGAGAGAGAGGCAGAGAGAAAGGTCTTCCTTTTGCCATTGGTTCACCCTCCAATGGCCGCTGCGGTAGCGCGCTGCGGCCGGCGCACTGCGCTGTTCCGAAGGCAGGAGCCAGGTGCTTCTCCTGGTCTCCCATGGGGTGCAGGACCCAAGCACTTGGGCCATCCTCCACTGCACTCCCTGGCCACAGCAGAGAGCTGGCCTGGAAGAGGGGCAACCAGGACAGGATCGGTGCCCCAACCAGGACTAGAACTCGGTGTGCCGGCGCCACTAGGCGGAGGATTAGCCTGTTGAGCCACGGTGCCAGCCAAGAGTAGTTTCTATCAAGAACCATGAAGAAGACTGGAACCTCTGCCTGACACTTTCACTGATATGAGTTCACTATTTCTGAGGCATCTTAGTCACTGGTTGTTCCCAGCATTTTAGACCATTGAAAACACTGATAAAACACTTTGGAAGCTTACCTAACATTTTGCTTACATAAGGCTCAATGTCCACATCCTGTAGATGCTGGTAAGTGTGTGCGTGATAGAGACGCAGAGTGGAATCCAGACGAATGGACACCCACACACCATCACCCACCCACGCAAGCTGCCGCACTTGGCTCTCCTTCCTCGGGTGTGCATCAAATGATTTCTAGGAGAGATTGACCGATCATAAAGTCTTTTGTTACACAGGAGTTCATGTTTAAAAACTATGCTAATCTGCACAACAATTTAGCAGACTGCTTATTAAATGCCAAGCCTAAATATGGTTTACTAAACACGACTGCTCATATACACAATTCTTTTCATCCTAGAATGCAAAATAAAGAACCAGAGAATCCAAATGATGTTCGACTTCAGCACTGTACAGGATGTCAATATATGAAAACAATACTGGAACATAATTCATACTCTGTAAAAGGATTTAATAGACAAATTTTGATCTCAGGATTTTGTGTTGTCTTACAGCAACACATGAAGATCCCATTTATAATTAAATAAAAAGGAATGCATATTGCTGTGTGTGTATGTATCTGGATATAAGGAGTAGATATGAAAAAATAAACACTAAATGGTTAATTTTTGGATTTATGCAGAAGGGAATGGAATTTGGAACAATGGAGAAGGAGGATTTTCACCATAAATTTTTCTTGTTTTAAGTTTTATTTTTTTTCTGAGAACTAGAATGAATTTATATATTGTGACAAAAAATTTTGAGAAAGCAATGCCAAGACTTAGGCTTCTGTTTTTACAAATTGCCACTGCACTGTGGCTGCTCAGATTGGGACACATATGGCTGTGCTTGTAAGCACACACGATAAGGACTTGGAAACTCTCCTCTCCATCGACCCTCGTATAATCAAACACATTCACCCAGCTTTGGGTACATACACAGACATATTTTTAAATATTCATGTGTGAATTCTCTTCCATTTTATTATCGTTAATTTTAAATTTACAAAACAAAAATTATGAGGAGGAATACTATAATGAATTCCCATATATCTCTCAGCCCACTTCCCTTACTAACATTTGATATTAGTATATTTGTTACAAATAATGAACCACATCCACTGTTTTTTAATCCAAACTCTCAACCTCTAGTAATCAACATTCTGTGTTCAGATTGAGTTTGTTAATTTAATTTTAATTTTAGTGCTCACAGATCATGGGGAATATGTAGTATTTGTCTTTCTGTGCCTAGCTTGCTTCACTCAATGTCCTCCAGTTCCAACTATTTGGCTGCAAATGATGGGATTTCATTCTTTTTTTATATATATGGCTGAATAATATTCCATTGTCTATATATACATCACATTTTCTTTCTCCATTCGTTTGTTAAAGAACACCTTCATTGATTCCCTCTTTCCTCTTTAAGAAAAACCATGCCCTACCCTCATGTCAAAAGTGATAAGACAGCTAAAGTAACACAGAAAGCTAGGCCATCCATTAATGAAGTACCCTAAAACATATAAGATTCTGAAAACAATTTCTAAAGACTCTGAAAATAATCATGGCCTTACAGTCTTTGGCTACTACGAATTCAATAAATACAGAAAACATAAGCTAACTTGCCTCTATCTTCATGGCCTTTGGCTGAACCACATAGATCTTGTTCCTATAGCCACACCAGACTTTGTCATGCACCACGGTCATGCAGCGGATGGAATGGTGAGGCCGTCCAAGGTCTAAGAGGTGATAGTTTGACAAGTCCCACTGTCCATCTTTAAAATAAGAAATGGATTTCAGCTAATGAATACCATCTTTTACTCAATTTCAACACAAGAAACGTCCTATTTGGCTGTATAATTAAATTTATTGATGAAGCATCCAGAGTATCATGTGTTAAGTAAACCTTTTATCTGCAGAGGCTGGTTCTCTTATTTTACAAACTGCAAATTTGTAAGAGATCTCTAAGGTCATCTGATAAACCTGCCACTCAGGTGGATTCCCTTTAAAACATTCTCAAAAGCAGTGATGTGGGGTGTTTGGCTTATCAGTGAGGAATCCCGTTCGGATGCCTATATCCCATACTAGAGTGCTGGGGTTCCTGACCCAGCTTTGGCTCCTGATTCTAGCTTTCTCTTGATGCAAATCATGGAAGACAGCAGGTGAAGGCTCAGGTGGTAGGGTCTTTGCCATCCGTATAGATCTGGTTGAGTTCCTGGTTCCTTCTTTGGCCTGGTATACCCCTGGTCCTTGTGGCCATCTGGGGAGTGAACCAGTACATGGGGGCACTCTCCTTTTTTATATTTTTAAAGATTTATTTATTTACTTGAAAGGCAGAGTAACATAGAGAGGGAGAGATCTTCCATCTGCTGGTTCACTCCAAAGCCTTGAGCCAGAAACTCCATCTGCGCCTCCTACGTGGGTACAAGGGCCCAAGCACTCAGGCCATCTTTTGATGCTTTTCCAGGGGCATCAGCAGGAAGCTGGATTGAAAGTGGAGCAGCTGGGGCTTGAACAAGCACTCATAAACATAAAGGATGCTGGTGTGGTGGCCGGACTCACTGGACCACAATGCCAACCCTTCTCTCCTACCTCTGACTCTCTTTCTTGCCTCTCAAATAATTTTTTTAAAAAAGTTATCGATTTATAATATTTTTAGAATTAGAATGGACTTTTGGAGATAATCTCTCATTCACTTGAATTTTGACATATTTTCTTGGGTAGAAGTTGAAGGCAATTCCTTGCAAACACATTAGGAATCACTGCAGACTCTATTTTGCTTGCTTCCCTTGATCTATTTTGGTGGGAAACAATGCAGGTGTCTGAAAATAGCCCATCTTTCAAGTCTGCCTCCCGATATACAACCACCCATAGATCTGTACTTCTGTCCAGTGGAAACACAAAGAATAAATCCAGTCTTGGGGCTGGTGCTCTTGTGCCAGCACTGATGCTGCAGTGCTGGCATCCCACATGGGCTCTGGTTTAAGTCCCTGCTGCTCCACTTTCGATCCAACTCTCTGCTATGGCCTGGGGAAATAGCAGAGCGTGGCCCAATTGCTTTGGTCCCTGTTACCCACACGGGAGACTCAGATGAAACTCCTGGTTCCTGGCTTCAGCCTGGCCTGGCCCCAGCTGTTGTAGCCATTTGTGGGGTGAACCAACAGATGGAAGATATTTCTCTCTCTCTCTCTGTCCCTCCCCCTCTCTGTGGCAGCAGCTTAACCTGCTATGCCATACACTGGCCCCTATTTTTCTACTTTTCAAAACCCCTTTGTTTATGAATGAAAAACAAATACTTCCACATTATGCTATATAAAAGTACCACAAAATGCTAAATTACTTTTTCATTATGGTAAACAACATTATCATGAGGCATTTTTTTCTGATGTCATACGTTGTTAATATTCAGTTTAAACCTTCATTTGTTCTCCTACGAAGTATCACTTCTTTAAAACACAATAAGGCAATCTACTTCAAAGTGCTCTGCAGAGCAGCAAGTTGGAGTACATATTACATATTCATAACTCACCAACTCCTCTGTGAAAGATTGCAAGGGTGCCATCAGCCAGGGCCACCAACACAATTCCTTTCACATGTCTGCAAACACGAAGAGGGATTTCAGAACTCTCCATTCAGGATCACAGAAGGGACCACACGCTCCCGACCTAGACTGGAGTCTTGTGATACAATGAGGAGCTTACACCAGAGCTAAATGAGCACGCTGCTCACTTCACCGAGAATGTTCTTCCATGACAAACTGTCAACTGTTAACGGCATCAACAGCATGTGTAGGACCTCAGTTGTGTCACTTTCTGGCCCAAGCTCCTTTCAGCATGGTGAACACAACAAATCTACAGACCAGAGATACACACCTTGGGAGAAATTAGCTCTATGGACTTCTGGACAAACTGATTTTTTTTTTTTTTTAAGATTTATTCATTTAATTGAAAGGCAGAATGACAGAGGGGAGATGGAGACAGAGAGAGAGAGAAAGAGACAGAGAGAGAGAGAGAGAGAGAGACAGAGACAGACAGAGAGATTCCATCTCCTGGTTCACTCCCTAGCAGAAGTACTGGCTCAGGTACTGGCACTCTTTACGGGATAATAGCATTGTAAGTGGTGGCTTAACCCTGTTCCACAATGTTAGCCCCAAATTGTTTGATTTTTGATAGTCAACATTGAAAAGAACTAGTGGGGCTGATGTGGCCAGAGAGTTGGGCCACCACCTGTGACACCTGCACTCCATTTGAGCACCATTTAAAAGAATCCCAGCTATTCTACACTTCCTAACCAGCTCTCTGCTAATAAGCCTGGGGAGGCAGTGGATGATGGTCCAAGTGCTTGGTACTCTGTCACCCACATAAGAGACCCAGATGGAGTTCAAGGCTCTTGTCTTCAACCGGGACCAGCCTGGGCTGTGGCAAACATTTGGAGAGTGAGCCAGCAGTTAGAAGTTATCTCTCTTTCTCTGTCGCTCCTTCTAACTCTGCCTTTCAAATAAATCTTAAAAAAAAAAAAAAACAACTAGAAAAGGACTAAAAGGACAAAAGGACTAGCAAATGAAAGGCCAAATCAACATATTCTCAAGCTACAAATAATATTTTAAAAATATAAAAACTGGCCGGTGCCGTGGTTCACTTGGCTAATCCTCCGCCTGTGGCACTGGCACCCCAGGTTCTAGTCCCGGTTGGGGTGTCAGGTACTAGCCCCGGTTGCTCCTCTTCCAGTCCAGCTCTCTGCTGTGGCCTGGGAGGGCAGTGGAGGATGGCTCAAGTGCTTGGGTCCCTGTACCCGCATGGGAAACTGGGAAGAAACACCCGGCTCCTGGCTTCGGATCAGCGCAGCGCCAGCCATAGCAGCCATTAGGGGAAGACCTTTCTCTTTCTCTCTCTGTCTATAACTCTACCTGTCAAAAAAATTAATTAATTAATAGGTATTAGTCTGTCCCTAAAGTACTAAAGAACTCCCAGTACAATGAAGAATCAATCTGGCAAGTCTCCTCTTCTGAAAGTTTTCTATTTTATCTTTTATTATTATGGAATTTCACTCTCACCCTACATCTCTAGTTCTATAAAAAAGGATTTAAAACAAATAAATTTAGACACTGATTTAGTCATGAAATGAGGGTAGCTCAAAAAGGTCACAGAAAATCTAATCAAAAGATAAATTTCGGTGCAAAAATGTTTGAAGTCAGCCCATAAATGAGGTTTTGTTTTTGTTTTATAATATACATTTTCCATTAAGCTCTTTAAGTGTGTTAGAATATTAGCTTTAACAGTCTTTATTTTTTTTTATTTTTATTTTTTTTTGACAGGCAGAGTGGACAGTGAGAGAGACAGACAGAAAGGTCTTCCTTTTGCCGTTGGTTCACCCTCCAATGGCCGCCGCGGCCAGCACATCACGCTGATCCTGAAGCCAGGAACCAGGTGCTTCTCCTGGTCTCCCATGTGGGTGCAGGGCCCAAGGACTTGGGCCATCCTCCACTGCACTCCGGGCCATAGCAGAGAGCTGGCCTGGAAGAGGGGCAACCGGGACAGAATCCAATGCCCTGACCAGGACTAGAACCTGGTGTGCCAGCACCGCAGGTGGAGGATTAGCCTAGTGAGCAGTGGCGCCGGCCAGCTTTAACAGTCTTAAAATTTAGTTTACGGGGCCAGTGTTGCGGTGTATCGAGTAAAACTGCCACCTGTGATGCTGGCATCTGATGGGGGCACCAGCTTGAGACATCGCTGCTCCATTTCCCATCTAGCTCCCTGCTAATGTGCCTGGGAGAGCAGCGAAGGATGTCCCAGGTGCTTGGGTCCCTGCATGCACATAGGAACCCCAGGGGAGGCTCTGGGCTTCTGGCTTCAGCCTGGCACAGCCCTGGCTGTTGCAGACATTTGGGGAGTGAACTGGAGGATGGAAGACATTTCCCTCTCTCTCTCTCTGTCTTTCAAATAAATAAACTAAATAAATCTAGTTTATGCTAAAACACATAGTTTTAAAAAGAAAGAATTTCAAAAATACAACTTACACAATACTGAGAATCGAATCTTTAAGTTTAATGGAATGGAGACATTTCCTCCACTGGGCTACAGATGAATGGACATACAAACTGAAAGAACAAAGCCAAGACTGGTAAGGCACAGAGAACATCCTAAGTCACTCACTGCTTGTATTTAATAATGTTCATTTGAAAGGAAACAAAGGTAGCACAAACATTTTAGGAAAAGGTCACAGCTTTGTGCAATGGTTAGAAAAAAACTATGAGAGTAAGGCTAGGCCTATGGCAGTTATTAGGCTGCTTTAGCAAACAGAAACATGAGGGCTAAAAAGCCAGAACAAGTTTTTAATACTAGAACTTCAATTAATGGTATCACTTAGTGGTAAGTTGCTCAGCACTTGGCTGAAGCCCTTTTTTGAATTATCTAATACCTCTACTGCACTGAACTTTTGAACGGCAGAGTGATTTACATCAAGAAGTGGCAAATGATGGACTACAGGCCAAATCTACCTGCCACTTGGTTTACTATAGCCTGCAAGCTAAGAATGGTTTTTACATTTTTATATTGCTGGGAGAAAATATCAAAAGAGTATTTTGTTACATGTGAGATACACACAACATTCAAATGTCAGTGTCTACTTAGTTGAAACAGTTACACTAGCTTTGCTGACCATTCACTTTATAGTACTGAAGCCTGTGGAACTCACACACTAGTATCTTTGCTTACTTTCTGAAAATGTACAGTCTGTTATTAGTGAACAAGCCATGTACTGTTAGTTATTGTCCTCTGAGCTTCCAGACTGTGATTTGCTCTGGTTTTCCCAGAAACTATCTACTAAAGAGTTATGTTTAGGATTGGGCCTTCCTGCAGCAAGATTCACATTAATTTATTCCCTGGTGTTTCTTGCCAACATTCTAGTCTATACACATTAATACTACTGTGTTTCTATGCTCTTTAGCATCTTCTATTCCTGGACCACCAAGATTTTAAAATCTCATTTAACTCTTCTAAGAATATTACATAAATTAGAGCACATTCTGTGACAAACACAAGTCAAAACTAACCAAGTCCAGTTTATGAGCTAGCTCTAACACAATTTCAAATTTTGTTTGTACATAAACTTTGCACTAATATGCACTTGTTATTTGTATTTACCATATTTTATTTATTTTCCTAAAGTTGCCAAAAGCAAAAGATTAAAGACACTCTAAAATATTAACAGTGTGGCACTTACCAGCCATTCTGGGCTCCAAGCCACATGGTTGGTAAAAGGCTACTCATCTTCTGGGCTTCTTCTCTCACCAGATCTTGTTCTTCTGGCAATACTGATATTTGGTCTTTATATGCATCTGAGTCATTACTGGGAAGGCAGGGTAACAGAAAAAATACCTAAGAATGCTTAACAATGGTTTTCAGAAGCTGAACATTTCAACGAAAAAAATTAATATAATCAAACACTAAAATTCCAGACAAACCAAAGTTAAATGCTTAAATATTTCAACAATTGTACCAGAAATATTAACAAACCAGAAGGCCCAAGGTGTAGAGAAGAGGATGAGACATGGAAGTAAAATATAGCAGTTACATGTGAGCTTCATGTATTATATATTAGGCTGCAATTATGGTTCTCCCTCAGGTGAAGTTGAATTTTCTAGGAGTTGCTTCTGGGGAGGGAGTGGGGAGATGGTGTTTTTGTTTTTGTTTTTCTTTTGACAGGCAGAGTGGACAGTGAGAGAGACAAAGACAGAGAGAAAGGTCTTCCTTTTGCCGTTGGTTCACCCTCCAATGGCCGCCAAGGCTGGCGCGCTGCGGCCAGCGCATCACACTGATCCGAAGCCAGGAGCCAGGTGCTTCTCCTGGTCTCCCATGGGGTGCAGGGTCCAAGGACCTGGGCCATCCTCCACTGCACTCCCTGGCCACAGCAGAGAGCTGGCCTGGAAGAGGGGCAACCGGGACAGAATCCGGCACCCCAACTGGGACTAGAACCCAGTGTGCTGGTGCCGCAAGGTGGAGGATTAGCCTAGTGAGCCGCAGCGGCGGCCGAGATGGTTTGTTTTATAATAACACACATGCACAGAAGAAGGTGATGTAAAAGGAAATTTCTATAATAAACTGAAATATGCCTATAGTCTATCACAAAACCTTTCTTCTGGATTGTCAGGGCATGTTTAATAAAAGATATATAAATGAACTATCCAGATCCAGAACATGACTTTATTTTTAAAATAAAAAGTAAATGTTAAATAGACTCTTGGCTGCTCTGTAGATTATGAACAATATTAAACTGCACAAAGGATCCAGTTCAGAGAGACTCTCAGCTAAAGGGGGTCTAGAGAAGGCAGGAAAGAAAATCAAAGAGTTCACTAAACAGCTTTGACTAAGCAACTCTTTGAAGGAAGAAAGGCAGTTAAGATGCCACTTGGGGCCGGTGCCGTGGCTTAACAGGCTAATCCTCCACTTTGCGGCGCTGGCACACCGGGTTCTAGTCCCGGTTGGGGTGCCGGATTCTGTCCCGGTTGCCCCTCTTCCAGGCCAGCTCTCTGCTATGGCCCGGGAAGGCAGTGGAGGATGGCCCAAGTGCTTGGGCCCTGCACCCGCATGGGAGACCAGGAGAAGCACCTGGCTCCTGGCTTCGGATCAGCGTGATGAGCTGGCCGCAGCGGCCATTGGAGGGTGAACCAACGGCAAAAAGGAAGACCTTTCTCTCTGTCTCTCTCTCTCTCACTATCCACTCTGCCTGTCAAAAAAAAAAAAAAAAAAAAAAGTCTTTAAAAAAAAAAAAGATGCCACTTGGGCCCGCTGCACCCCACGTCAGAGTGCCTGAGTCTACGTCCTGGCTTTGCCCCCAGTTTCAGCTTCCAGCTAATGCACATCCTGGGAGGCAGCAGGTGAAGCCTAAAGTCGTTGGCTCCCTGGCCCCCAGCATGGGATACCTGGATTAAGTTCTGGTCTCCTGACTTTGCCATAGCCCAGCCCCAGATGTTGAGGGCATTTGGGGATGAATCAGCGGAAGGAAGATCTCTGTCTCTTTTAAATAAACAAATAAATAACACTTTTAAAAAGATTTACTTATTTATTTGAAAGTCAGAGATACACAGAGAGAAGGAGAGGCAGAGAGAGAGAGAGAGAGAGGTCGTCCATTCTCTGATTCACTCCCCAAATGGCCACAATGGCCAGAGCTGGGCCCATCCAAAGCCAAGAGCCAGGAGCTTCTTCCGGGTCTCCCACGCAGGTGCAGGGCCCAAGCACTTGGGCCATTTTCTACTGCTTTCCCAGACCATCAGTAGGGAGCTGGATTGAAAGTGGAGCAGCCGGGACTCGAACCAACGTCCATATGGGATGCTGGTGCTGCAAGAGGTGGCTTAACCTATTACACCACAGCGCTGGCTCCCGTTCCACTTTTGATCCAGTTTCCTGCCAATGATATGGGAAAAGCAGTGGAATATGACCCAAGTGTTTGGACTCCTGCCACTTCCATGGAAGACCTGGGTGGCAAGGATCCAACTACCTCCCAGGGTGTGCATCAGCAGGAAGCTGGAATAAAAAACAGATCTGGGGGGCTGGCACTGTGGCACAGTGGGTAAAGCAGCCACCTGCAGTGCCGGCATCCCATATGGATGCCGGTTTGAGTCATGGCTGCTCCACTTTCAATCCAGCTTTCTGCTATGGTCTGGGAAAGCAGTGGAAGATAGCCCAAGTCCTTGGGCCCCTGCACCCACGTGAGAGACCCGGAAGAAGCTCCTGGCTCCTGCTATCTTCAGATTGACCCAGCTCTGGCCATTGCAGCTATTTGGGGCGTGAACCAGCGGATGGAAGACCCCTCTCTCTCTCCCTCCCTCTCTCTCTCTCTCCCTCCCTCCCTCCCTCTCTTTCTCTTTGCCTCTGCCTCTCTGTAACTCTGCCTTTCAAATAAATAAATAAATCTTAAACAAAACAAAACACAAATCTGGGACTTGAACTCAGGCATTCAATATGGGGTGTGTGTGACCCAAACGGCATGGTCACTGCTGGACCAAACATTTGACCCTATTGGAAGGAGGAGAGAAAAAATGCTGGGGGAAGATAGCCAGACACAGTGAAGGGGTGGGAATAGATGAAGACACGAAGACACAGCAGGAATAAGCAATAACAACTTTCAGCACACCTCTGTGATGCCAATTAGTGGGAACAGTTTGGCTGTTTGAGATTATACTGGTTCTTTTTATTTGGGCACTTCACTCCATTTCCAAGGTTACTAACCCATTAGTATACCTTGACTGATATACTGGGGAGAGGTCTTCTGGGATCTGCACTCCCAAAGGATCTGTAAAAACATGCTCTGTGTACACGCCAGGCTGGGCGACGTCCATGGCGTCTTCAGCTGACCCGGCATTGCCTTCTGTGGCTTCAGTTGCTTCTTCTGCTGTTGGGACACTTTCATCAACCTCAGTATTTTCTGATTCCATTTCTACAAAATAAATAAGACACTGCAAGTTTCAGCTTTTCTCCTCCACTAATCTCCCCACACAAACCCCTGCTGTAGAATCCTACTCTGCCTCCTCTCTCCTCCATACCGTATCATGACCTTGTGAATTCTTGACTTTATCTAACAGTCATTACAGCATCTTTTTTCAAGCTTTCGTCCTTGCTACTTTAGCACCTAAACCAAGTCCACATCAAACCACCTAGGTGACCCAAGACTGTGCAGATGGCACACAAGGTAAAATCAGATATACCTGGTAGTTTCTCTATCACTGGAGAAGCCCCATTGGGACTAGGGGAGATGGCAGCTCCTGCTGCACTTTCTGTGGAGCACCCCACCACCGCGATGCCCCCCAGCAGGCTGTCTGTCTCTGCTGAGCTGTTGCTTGTCATGCTCCCACAGAGAGATGCTTTGTCCACCTGACCAGCCTCGGAGAGCTCTTCTCCTGCAGGGTAGTCCGTTTCTCGTGCTCCTGAAGAACAAATTCAGCCTCCTTTTAATAGTTAAGTAAACTCCTACAAAGAGCATTTTTTTTTTCCTTAAAGCAACTATAGGCTTGAAACAAGAATGTGCAGGTGAGACATACAGCTACCTGAGTACACTGTCAAGATGGCAGCATTAAGCTTAAATTAATCTCCACAAAATGGGAGACTAACTTACAACTCGAAAATAATACTTCTATTAGTGAGAATACCAATAATCAACATTAAAAGGTCAGAAATGCCATTCTTCTCTCTCTTTTAAAAAGAATTCTTTATTTATTTGAGAGTCAGAGTTACAGAGAGAGAGAGAGAAACAGAGGTATTTCATTCACTGGCTCATTCCTCTTAAGGCCACAACGGCCAGGGCTGGGCCAGACATAAGCCAGGATCCAGGAGCTTCCCCTGGGTGTCCCATGTGGGTGCAGGGGCCCAAGCACTCAGGCCATTTTCCACTGTTTCCCCAGGTGCCTTAGCAGGGTCTCAAATTGGTTCCCCTATGGGATGCCAGCATCACAGGTGGAGGCTTAACCTGCCACGCCATACTGCCAACCTCCACAAATGACATTTCTGCTCAGAATGAACTGCTTAGCCACAAAACATTAACACAATCTGGGGTGGGTGCTGTGGCATAGTGGGTAAAGCTGCCAACTGCACTGCTGGCATCCCATATGGGTGCTGGTTTGAGTTCGGCTGCTCCACTTCTGATCCAGCTCTGTGCTATGGCCTGGGAAGGCAAGTTCTTGGGCCCCTGCAACCGCATGGGAGACCCAGAAGAAGCTCCTGGCTCCTGGCTTCGCATCGGCACAGCTCCAGCTGTTGCAGCCATCTGGAGAGTGAACCAGTGGATGGAAGATATCTCTCTCCTCTCTCTGCCTCTCCTTTACTGTGTAATCCTGACTTTCAAATAATTAATCAATTTGTAAAAAACAAATTATATCTGATAACAAATCAGCCCAAAAAAAAAAAAAAATCAAGAGTAATACTGGGCTTCCAGTCACTGCACTGAATAATTAATTATCCTGGGGTCAGTGCTGTGGCATAGCGAGTAAAGCAGCTGCCTGCAATGTCAGCATCCCATATGGGTGCCAGTTCGAGACCCGGCTGCTCCACTTTTGATCCAGCTCTCTGCTGTGGCCTGGGAAAGCAGTAGAAGATGGCCCAAGTGCGTGGGTCCCTGCACCAGCATAGAAGACCCAGAAGAAGCTCCTGGCTCCTGGCTTCAGATCAGCATGACTCCAGTCGTTGCAGCCATCTGGGGAGTGAATCAGCGGAAGGAAGACCTCTCCCTCTCTCTCTCTCTGCCTCTCAAATAAATCTTTAAAAAAATTAATTATCCTAAGTACATATAGTACCTTAAAGATATTAGTGAGACTTTAATTTTTTAATGTTAGTTTATTTTTATTTTTATAAAGCTTTTATTGAATGAATGCAAATTTCAAAGGTACAACTTTAGGAATATAGTGGTTCTTCCCCCTATACCCGCTCTCCCACCCCCGCTCCAATCCCACCTCCTACTCCCTCTCCCATCCCATTCTTCATTAAGATTCATTTTTAATTAACTTTATATACAGAAGATCAATTCTATACTTAGTAAAGATTTCAACAGTTTGCACCACACACACACACAACATATAGAGTACTGTTTGAGAACAAGTTTTGTAGTTAATTCTCATAGTACAACTCATTATGGAAAGAGGTCCTACATGGGGAGTTAGTACATGGTGACTTTTGTTGTTAATTTAACAATTAATTCTCTTATTTATGATATCAATAATCACCCCAGGCTCTTGTCATGAGCAGCCAAGGTTATGGAAGCCTTTTGACCACAAACTGTCAGTATTTAGACAAGGCCATGAGCAAAGTGGAAGTTCTCTCCTCCCTTTAGAGAAAAGTACATTCTTCTTTGATGGCCCTTTCTTTCCACTGGGGTCTAGTGAGACTTTTAAAACCCTTGCATTTCCAAGATAAAGACAAATTTCTTCAGTTTTTTAGAAAATTTTTTTCACTGATATAATTGAAAGCTTTTAGTGTAGTTAAAATATACATAATATAAAATTTGCCATTTTAACCACTTTGAAGTGTGCAATTCCATGGCATTAATTACATTTATGTTATGCAGGCATCAGCACTGTTTCTAAACCTTTTCATCACTCATAGGAATTCCAACACCATTAAACAATAACTCCCTATGCCCGCCTCCCTCATCCGAACCTCTAATAACCTCTAATCCTATTTCTGTGTCTGAACTTGCCTATTCTAGATCTCTCAGATAAATGGAAGCATACCAAATTTGTCCTTTTATGTCTGGTTCATTTCATTTAGTGTATTTCTAGGGTTAACATGTCAAATACCATATACCAGAAATTTTATCTACAGTCAATAATATCATACATCAAAAAATTTGTTAGCAGAGTAGAGCTCATATTAACTGTTCCTACAACAATTTAAAAAAAAAATGAAAAAAAGTCATTATTCTTTATGGTTGAATATGTGAATATGATTTCATTGTGTAGGTAAGTCCCAAACAAATTTTTTAAATCATCTTTTATTTTTTAAAAGATTTATTTGAAAGGCAGAATTACAGAGAGGAGGAGAGAGGTCTTCCATCCTCTAGTTCACTCCTCAAATGACTGCAAAAGCAGGAGCTGGAACAGGCCTAACTCAGGAGCCAGGAGCTTCATCTAGATCTCCCATGTGGGTATAGGGGCCCAAGCATTTGGGCCATTCTCCACTGCCTTCCCAGGCACACCAGTAGGGAGCTGGATCAGAAGTGGAGCAGTTGGGACTTGAATCAGCACACATACGTAGTGCTGCCGGCGGTGGGTTAACCTGCTACTCCACAGTGCTGGTCCCACAAACTAATTTTTAAACTAGTATTTTAATATCACATAACATTTAACCCAGAACTTGATAAGACCTTTCCTTATTAATCAATTTAAAGTCCTTTGCCCTGTTTCCCAGTTATCTTGTCATATTACCACTGTTTTACTTTCTTCACAGTATTTTTCAATTATCTGAAAATATCTTGTTTATTCAATAGTTTTCAGTTTATTTTTAATATTCCCCAACTAGAACATAAACTCCGTTGCACAACTACATCTCTAAAAGCCAAATTGGTTCCTGCCTAAAAGGAGATGTAGATGCTAGGAAAAGGGGCAGAGTGATAGTGACTCATTCTCACCTGGTACACTTGCAATGCACAGAACATGAGAATTGCAAACAGTGAAACTGTCTAGGATGTTGCCTGGTTGAATAGCATCAATAATGATAACTTTTGTAGCTGAATGTGTGCTGGTACAGATCCAGACTTGACTGGATAATTCTTCTTGACTCTTTAATTCCTTTTGCTGGTCCTGAAAAGGAAAGTAAGGAAAATGAATGAGTGAAATCAGATGCATGTACAATATTCAAAGCTTGTGCTCTGCATGGGAGACATAGAGGAGGCTCCTGACTCCTGGCTTCAGATCGGCATAGCTCCAGTCATTGTAGCCATCTGGGGAGTGAACCAGCAGATGGAAGACCTCGCTCTCTCTCTGCCTCTCTCTAACTCTGCCTTTCAATAAATAAATAAATCTTTTTTTAAAAAAAGGCTATGCTAGTACAGTAAAAGGCAATACTACTTCAAATTTATTTCCAGATTATTTGTAAGAGTAAAAACACAACCACCCATCATTATTAATCAGTAGACTAAAAATTAACAGTTAATTAGGTCAGCAGGGTTCAGAGTGCCTGGGTTTGAGCTTCAGGCTCTGCTCCTGATGTCATCTTATTCCTAATGTGTACAGGGGGAGGCAGCAGACAATGTCTCAGGTAGGTGGGTCCCTCCCATCCACATGGGAGACTCAGATTGAGTTCTAGGCTCCGGACTTTGGCCTGGCCCAGCCCTGGCTATTGTGACATTTGGAGAGTAAACCAGTGGATAGCAGCTTTCTATCTTTCTGCTTTTCAAATAAAATAAAATAAATAAATAAAAAGTAGTTCAGTGATAGAACTGTTCCATATCTTGACTGCTGTGGTGGTTACACAGGTAAATACATGTGTCCAAACTGAATTGTACACATCTCAAGCATACACTTTAGTGTATGTAAACTACAGCCCAATGAAATTGATTGTTAAAAGGTGGTAGGAGAAAGTAAACAAGTACAGTAATCCCAACTAGAAGCTGGAGTCAGCAGTAAATTTTGGAACAAAGAATGAAACTAAGAGTCTCATAAACCAGGGGGTCAAATGTTAGTGCACAGACTTACCTTAAGCTCCTGATCTAACTTATCTAAGCTACTCTGAGATGCACTTCGCTGTTCACTGCCTTCTGTTTCCAAACCAGCAACATCCTTGTAAAACACACTCGCTCCAACAACAGAACCACCATCTCTGGTCTTCCCACCAGACAAATTGACTCCAACAGCACACCACAGCTGGGCAGATGGAAAAAGGAAAAAAAATGCATTAAGTCATTCTCTCTCTAGAAATATCTATAATTCTTCATGTTTTCCTAAAATAACTACTAGTTATAAATACAGGTCTTTAATATAACCTAAAACTATAAAACGAGTAACAACCTTACCATTTAAACATTTTTTGGTGCTAGAAAAATACCTATCCAGAGTTCAGGAAATCTCTCCTTCTACTTCACAATGAACTTACCTTCATTGATGCATCTTTTTCATCTAGAGGCCTAAGGTAGACAGGCACAGGTAAATTTTTCATCTTATTTTCTCCTTGACCATTGGTTACCTAAGCATGGAGAGGGGAAAGGAGAAAAGATTGGTAAGCCTCATCCAAAGTGAACTTCTGACAGAGCCACTGAGACGCAGGCAAGTACTGCTGTAACATATTTACTCCTTGAAATCAATTCAAGTTGATTTTGTCCTTTTTATTGGAAAAAATAAGCAGAAAATCAAGAGGCAATTAGAAAAAAAAAACAGGACAGCTCAGAAGAGAGGTGCTACTTCACATACATGTGCTCACATGCATGCATGCTACACAAATGTATCATGTCTTTAGGGTGTAGGGAACATGGAGTAAACAAACACAGTTCCAAGAGACCTGAACTAAATTTTAAGCCAACAATTTGGAAGATTTTATGTTAATGTTCCTGGAAAACTTTAAACAATAGATACTGTTTTTTAAAAAGGTGATCTTTAACTACTGAAAACAGAACTTCTCTGATTAACACAGGGCAGGAAAGGTCTCCCCCCATCCCCCTTGCTGAGCCCTCCCCACTGCACATGCTCCAGGCACTTCCCTCAAGCACCTAGAGCTCCAGAAGACAGTCTGCAAACCACTACCCAACCCTTCTCTAAATGTGTGCCCGGCAGGTTTGTGACACGTATTGCAGTTCCTTCACGCTGAAGCGCACTCCTGTTGCCCTGTGTCCCCCACTCGACGCTTACCACGGTCCCACATTACCTGTTTGTACTTCTGAGGCAGACTCCAGCCAAAGGCCTGCACTCTGCCATCTTCCTTCTGAACATGTGCCTTCACCTGGCGATACTGCTCTCTCTTCTGTTCTCTGCGTGAGGCCAAACTAGCTTCGGTTCTGTAAGGAAGAGAGATTGCCTTTTTTAATTGAGTGAAGCTAACAAAAGCTTTATCTAACCTCTCTTGCTGAAACAGCAAACACAATAACCAAAAACTACTTCATTCAAACTAGTTTATTCAGGCTACAATAGCTCTTTAAAAAGTGGTTTACTGGGGCCGGCGCTGTGGCACAGTGGGTTAACACCCTGGCCTGAAGTGCTGGCATCCCATGTGGGTGCTGGTTTGAGACCTGGCTACTCCACTTCTGATCCAGCTCTCTGCTATGGCCTGGGAAAGCGGTGGAGGATGGCCCAAGTCCTTGGGCCCCTGCGCCCATGTGGGAGACCCGGAAGAAGCTCCTGGCTCCTGGCTTCAGATTGGTGCAGCTCTGGCTGTTGCGGCCAATTGGGGAGTGAACAATTGGATGGAGGGCCTCTCTCTCTCTCTCTCTCTCCTCTCTCTGTGTAACTCTGACTTTCAAATAAACAAACAAATATTAAAAAAAAAAAAAAAAAGTGGTTTACTAAAGCTGGTTAATACAGTGCCCAGGCTGTAAGAGGTTAGGAGGCAGCCTGCTACATTAAACTGGATCATCAGCCATCACATTTCTACCAGGTTTCAGATGCTGGCCACATGAAGGGGAAAATTCTTAAGTATTCTTGGCTCCTTCTACTTTGTTCATTCAACAAATATTTACTGACAGCTTTCTAATGTCAGGGAATGCACTGGAAGTGACTCAATCAGGAAATCAATATATCTGCCAAGGAAGATAATGTAGGTTAAATTTTAGATCTCATTAACTTGTTTCAGAACACAAAAAACTACAAATTGGTTTGGCAAGCTTTGGAGCTTTGGGGTAAAATATATTATGAAAATGCTTCTGAAAATAATTTTCTTTCAGCCACTTAAATCCTTGTGAGGTAACCTGCTATGTACACCATGGTTAAAAAAAAAACTACCTATAAATCAGACATTTCAGATCCTGTGTAATGTAATCCTAACATCTTTGAAAAGGTGATTATTCCCATTTTGTAGGCAGAGAAACGGGCTCTGAGAAGCTGCTTTGCCCAAGTGGATATACCCAACAAGAAGCAGATCCAGGACAGAAACCAACTCCTTGGCTTTGACACAAAGAGAAATGTCCCAACATTTAGGATCGAAACTTATATAAGATTTTAACATTTTATTAATATTTATCAATGTTGTCACACCAATACAAATGGGGCATTAAAATTTTTCTTCCTTTCATGAAACTGAATGTAATTTTTCATAAAAAGTATTAACTACAAATAATCTACTTACAGGTAGCCAAATTACAGAAATAGCTTCTTGTTTTTATTTTTTTAATTTTATCTATTTATTTATTTATTTATAAATAGCTTCTTTATAAGACTTACCTGAATCTTTATACATGATCTGATAAGGGACAAGAATATTCTGAACTTATAACTTATTTATAAACCACTAATATGCAAAATACTTACTCTTCGCTAAGGAAATCAAAGGCTTTGGACTTATCGCCAGGGAGCTGAGACAAGGTGCTGCTTCTTTTCTTGACGGAAGGAGTGACGTGAGAAGTGGGCGCATTGTACTTCAAATTCACAGGTGGTTCAGGCTTCTTAGCTGTGTTACTTGAGGAGCTGAAGAGTCGGCTGAAACTAAAGAGAAAAAAGCATGTGTGTGTACATCATACGCACTGTGAAGAACAATTTGTGATTTTTCACAAAGTTTTATGCTCAAAGAAATTCCAAAATGCTTTTATGATGCAGTAAAGGTTAAAAACTGGCAGTGAGTTTAACAGTCACATGCTGCAGCCTGAGCAGTAGCTCACAGCCAAGCTCAGACACTGAGGGAGGAGAACCTACTGCTCAGAATGGCAGATGCCTGCTTCCCAATGAGCAATTTCCATAATGAAAGGGAGACGTTCTTGAGTATAGGGAACTTCTCCTACCGAATAAATAAAATGGTTCCTCTAGATAGCTCCTACTTGGTAACAATGGTTGTTAAAAAGCAAGGTTATGGTTGCATGATTTGAATAAAAGTTTAGTATGCCAGTTCTAAGAACAGTCTATTATAACAACGTATTAAAACACATATTTAACCATGTTAACATGTTACCATGTTACATGTTTTTTTAAAATTCAATTTAAATAGCTAGTTCCATGTCTAATTTTCAAGAAAACTGATACTTCCACTAAATAGCAGATTCACCAAAAAAGGATAAGCACAGTAAACACACAGTACTTACAGCATGAAGATAATTCATGTCCAACACATACACATACCAATCAAATCTCACAAACACTAAGTTTCTCATCTTCACTTTGTAAAAACCCTTATAAACATACAGCCAATAATAAATCAGTGACTGATTTAATGGAGATCTAGGTAATTATCAATTCCACAAATATCTGCCCTTTATTTCATTTAATTTGACAAAGGATTTCACCAACTGCAAGCAACACGATGCAGCTTACGATAGCACATTTACTGTCCTGGAGAGAAGCCTTACCGAGTTGGCATGCTACATGTCAAAGAGAAGAAAATTCAGTTTAGCTATTTCCTTCCAATTTTAAAATTTGAATAAGTTACAGTAGGCACAAAATCATTCTTGAAAATAAGTTTGACTGTACTCTTTATGTCTCAGGATGCTACCTAATGTCCTTCATTGTTTTTAGATACTCACAACTGCCAGATGCTTGACCTTTTTTTTTCCTGCATGGCTGGATTTTCTCGTGATGCCCTACATTAAAAAAACAAAGAGAAAAAAGAAAATGTTTCTGAAGAACAAAGGACTTAAGGAGTTCTTAGAATAGACAGAGTAGACTCTAATTAAATTAAGTAGTAACTCTGACCTACTATGTGTCAGTCTGCTAAAGTTAATACCACTAAGATAAATAAAAAACCATTGCTCCTTCAAAGAGTTCAATCTACTGAAACTACTTGAGCTACCACCTGCTGCTTCCCAGGGTGCACATTAGCAGGAAGCTGGAATTGGGGGTGGAGTCAGACTTCCACCCAGGCACCCCAGCATGGGATGCAGGTGTGCCAAATGTGTCTTAACTACTGCACCAAACACCTGCTCCAAAACCCTGTATTTAAATAAAGGTCTCTAGCATCTGTACTCCGGACTCTCGTAAAATAGCTTATAACTTCACTGTACAATGGAACTGAAACTCACCCATCACTGAAACAATGACTAGAGAAGAGGAGTGGATAAAATGGGTTGCAAAGAATTCAACACTATTTCATAGTACAATAAGGCATTCTAAATTTATTTACTAAGGTGATAAGAATTCTGTCATCACAGAGCCCACCTTTTACTTTTCTAAAAAAGGACTGATTCTGAGACATCTTTTAATTCAATGAACAAGTTAAAAGTAAGCAACTGGGGGCTGGCACTGTGGTGCAGGGGGTGGAGCCGCCGCCTGGCGTGCTGGCATCCCACATGGGCGCCGGTTTGGGTCCCGGCTACTCCACTTCTGATCCCGCTCTCTGCTATGGCTTGGGAGAGCAGTGGGGGATGGCCCTATTCCTTGGTCCCCTGCATCCATGTGGGAGACAGGGAAGAAGCTCCTGGCTCCTGGCTTTGGATCAGCACAGCTCTGGCTGTTGCGTCCAATTGAGGAGTGAACTAGTGGATGGAGGACCTCGCTTCTCTCTCTGCCTCTCCTTCTCTCTCTGTAATTCTTTCAAATAAATAAATAAATAAATCTTTAAAAAAAAAAAGAAGGAATGTTTCCCTTTACTTGCTGACTACCACCTGGCTGCTACAGTTATAAACAGCAATGACGCGGCTGGTGCTGTGGCTTAGTAGGTTAGGCTTCTTCCTGCAACACCACATCCCATGTGAGCCACAATTTGAGTCCTGGCTGCTCCAATTCTGATCTAGCTCCCTGCTAATGGCTTAGGAAAGCAGTGGAAGATGGCCCAAGTGCTTGGGCCCCTGCACCTATGTGGGAGACCCGGAGGAAGCTCCTCACTCTTGGCTTTGGAAGGGCCCAGCTCCAGCTGTTGCAGCAATCTGGGGAGTGAAAAAGTAGATGGAAGACTTCTCTTTCTTTATCTGTAATTGTGACTCTCAAATAAATAAATAAATCTTTTTTTTTAAAGAGATCCAAATCAATAAAACCAGAGATGAAAATGGAAAGATAACAACAGATACTGCAGAAATAAAAAGAATCACCAGGAATTACTAGCAAGAGCTATATTCCAACAAATTGGGAAACCTAGAAAAAATGGACGGATTCCTGGACACATACAATCTATCAAAATTGAGTCATGAAGACATGGAAAACCTAAACAGACCAATAACCAAGAAGGAGACTGAATCAGTGATAAGAAAAACCCTGGACCAGATGGTTTCATTGCTGAATTATATCAGACTTTTAAAGAAGAACTAATTCCAATACTTCACAAGCTATTCAAAACAACTGAAAGGGAGGGAATCCTCCCAAACACCTTCTAGGAAGCCTGTATCACCTTAATTCCTAAACCAGAAGAAGATAAAACAGAGAAACAGAACTATAGATCAGTATGCCTGATGAACACAAATACAAAAATCGTCAACAAAATATTAGCTAACTGAATCCAACAACACTTCAGAAAGATCATTCCCTGGACCAAGTGGGATTTATCCATGGTATGCAGGGATGGTTCAACATTTGCAAATCAATAAACGTCATACATCACATTAACAAACTGAAGAACAAAAATCATATGATTATCTCAATAGATGCAGAGAAATAAAATACAACATTGTTTCATGACAAGAACCTTGAGCAAACTGCGAATAGAAGGAACATTGCTCAACACAATCGAAAGGCAATGTATGACAAACCCACAGCCAGCATCCTATTGTATGAGGAAAAAGCTGGAAGCATTTCCCCTAAGATCTGGGACCAGACCAGGATACCCACTCTCACCATTGCTATTCAATATAGTTCTGGAAGTTTTAGCAACAGCCATTCGGCAAGAGAGAAGAAATCAAAGGGAGGAAGTCAAACTATCCTTATTTGCAGATGACACAATTCTATGTATAGGGGATCCAAAGGACTCCACTGAGAGACTACTGGAACTCATAAAAGAGTTTGGTAAAATGGCAGGATATAAAATCAACATCCTTTTTCTTTTTTTAAAAGATTTATTTTTATTTATTTGAAAGAATCACAGAGAGAGGTAGAGACAGAGCGAGAGGTCTTCTATCTGCTGGCTCATTCCCCAGATGGCCTTAACGGCTGGAGCTGCGCTGATCCGAAGCCAGGAGCTTCTTCCGGGTCTACCACATGGGTGCAGGGGCCCAAGGACTTGGGCCATCTTCTACTGCTTTCCCGGGCCATAGGAGAGAGCTGGATCAGAAGAGGAGCAGCTGGGACTAGAACTGGCGCCCATATGGGATGCCAGCGCTTCAAGCCAGGACATTAACCTGCTGTGCCACAGCACTAGCCCTCAATACCCTTTGTATACACAGGCAATACCATGGCTGAGAAAGAACTTTTAAGATCAATCTCATTCACAATAGCCACACACACAAAAAAATTAAACATCTTGGAATAAATTTAACCAAGGATGTCAAAAACTTCTACAACGATAATTATAAAACTAAAGAAAGAAATAGAAGACATTAAAAAAATGGAAAAATCTTCCTTGTTTATAGGTTGGAAGAATCAATATCATCAAAATGTCCATACTACTGAAAGCAATTTACAAGGGCTGGCGCTGTGACACAGCAGGTTAACATCTTGGACTGAAGCGCCAGCATCCCATATGGGCACCAGTTCGAGACCTGGCTGCTCCACTTCTGATCCAGCTCTCTTATATGGCCTGGGAAAGCAGAAGAAGATGGCCCAAGTCCTTGGGCCCCTGTGCCTGCGTGGGAGACCTGGAAGAAGCTCCTGGCTCCTGGCTTTGGATTAGCGCAGCTCCGGCCATTGCAGCCATCTGGGGAGTGAACCACTGGATTAAAGATCTCTCTCTCATTCTCTCTGCCTCTCCTCTCTCTGTGTAACTCTGACTTTCAAATAAATAAATAAATCTTAAAAAAAAAAAAGAAAGCAATTTACAGATTCAATGCAATCCCAATCAAAATATCAATGACATTCTTCGCAGATCTAGAAAACATGATGCTAAAATTCATATGGAAACACAAGAGACCCCAAATGGCAAAAGCAATTTTATACAACAAAAAGAAAACGAGAGGAATCACAACACCAGATTTTCAGACGTACTACAGGGCAGTTATAATCAAAACACCCTGGTACCAGCACAAAAACAGATGTGTAGGCCGAAGAATTCCAAACAGAATAGGAACTCCAGAAATCAAGCCATGCATCTTTAACCAACTTATTTTTGACAAAGGAGCTATAATCAGTCCCTGGAGCAAGGACAGTCTCTTCAACAAATGGTGCTGGAAAAACTGCTCCAAGTGCAGAAGTATGAAACTAGACCCCTACTTTACACCTTATGCAAAAATCCACTCAAAGTGGATCAAAGACCTAAATCTATGACCCAATTCCATCAATTTACTAGAGAACATTGGAGAAGTTCTGCAAGACATTGGCATAGGCAAAGACTTCTTGGAAAAGACCCTAGAAGTACAGGCAATCAAAACCAAAATTGACAGATGGGATTACATCAAGCTGAGAGGCTTCTGCACTGCAAAAGAAACACTCAGCAAAGTGAAGAGGCAACCGACAAAATGGGAGAAAATATCTGCAAACTATGCAACTGATAAAGAGTTAATATCCAGAATCTATAAAGAGCTCAAGAAATTCAACAACAACAACAAAACAAACAATCCAGTTAAGAAATGGCCAAAGGACTTGAACAGGCATTTTTCAAGACAGGAAATCCAAATGGCAACAGACACTTGAAAAAGCACTCTGGATCACTAGTCATCTGGGAAATGCAAATCAAAACCACAATGAGGTTTCACCTTACCCCAGTTAGAAAATGGCTCTCAAACAGAAATCAACAAATACTGGCAAGGATGTGGGGAAAACGGTACCCTAATCCACTGTTGGTGGGAATATAGACTGGTCCAGCCACTGTGAAAGACAGTATGAAGATACCTCAGAAATTTGAATACAGACATACCATATGATCTATCTATCCCATTCCTTGGAAATTACCCAAACCAAAAGAAATCAGCATATGAAAGTTATGTGTATGCCCATGTTCACTGCAGGTCAATTCACAATTGCTAAGTTATGGAATCAAAGCAGATATCCATCAACTGATAATTAGATAAATAAATTATGGTATTATACACTATGGAGTACTACTCAGCTGTAAAAAAAATGAAGTCCTGTGTTTTGCGACAAAATGATACAACTGGAAACCATTATACTTAATGAAATAAGTCAGTCCAAAAAAGATGGATATCATATGTTTTCTGTGGTCAGGAGTAACTATTAGAGTACCTAAAATGTAATATATTGGAGTTAATTAGACATTTTGAGATCTGATGACTGTGTATAGCCCCTGTCTCTTCTGTTGAGGAACAGTGTTTTTTCTCTCATAGTATTTGTTGAACCCTTTACTTAGTACAGGGTTAATCTTACGATCATTAAGTAAATTAAAAATAGATCTTTGTAAAAATTAGGAGTTGGACCGCCTTGCGGCGCCGGCACACTGGGTTCTAGTCCCGGTTGGGGTGCCGGATTCTATCCTGGTTGCTCCTCTTCCAGGCTAGCTCTCTGCTATGGCCCGGGAAGGCAGTGGAGGATGGCCCAAGTCTTTGGGCCCTGCACCCGCACGGGAGACCAGGAGAAGCACCTGGCTCCTGGCTTTGGATCAGTGTGATGCGCCAGCCGCAGCAGCCATTGGAGGGTGAACCAATGGCAAAAAGGAAGACCTTTCTCTCTGTTTCTCTCTCTCTCTCACTATCCACTCTGCCTGTCCAAAAAAAAAATAAAAAATAAAAAAAAATTAGGAGTTGGATAGGAGAGGGAGGAGGAGGAAGAAAGGCTTGAGTGTGAGTGGGAAGAAGAAAAATGTCACTAGTATACCCTAAGTCTGTATATAATGTACCCCCTAAATTCTATATATATGAAATACATGAAACTTATACAACTTAAATAAAATTTTTTAAAAAGTAAATTAAAAAACACCAGCGATGAAAAGTGGAGCCTGTCTATATACTTTGTTTTTAAAGTATTTAATACCAATTAAACTTAGTATTAACATCCATTAAATCTTGCAGTTAAGAACATACTCCAAGTTTTCTTGCCCAATAAATAAAGATTACAACACTCCCTTCTCAGCAGCTATAGCAGTTACAAGTATAGCAACTACAAAATGTGTTATACACAATACTTCATCCTAGTATGACCTTGGTAAGGGATAAACTATGAGCTCTTTCTAAATTAAAGGAAGGAAGGCTGTTACTGACAACACAACCATTAGTTGGCAGCATTACGTAAGATTTAAGATCCAACTGATTCAAAGACATTAATGAAAAGTATATTTAATAAAAAAGTCAAAGTCAGAAAAAAATCAAGCAAGAGTATTTCACAGGAAGACATTGAGTAAAAAGGTTTTATTTCCCTAGGTTGCCTATAAAATTTTTACCTTTGTTCACACTGCACAAGTAACATCAATTTATATATTCTGAAAAATGACCCTCATTCATTCCTAAGTAATAACAAGGGTTTTGTAGAGGTCACGGGAACATCCTCCAAGATTACATACTGGACCAAAACACCCATTTTTAACATGTTATGTTACTAACTTCAAGTGTGACTTTAGAAAATCTCTCCTAGTAAACACAGAAAAGGGCTTGGACCTTCCAAGGCGAGATGCTGGTTCTGAATGAAGGAATATTCAAACCCATGAAACAAGAGTAGGAAAACACTGGAGTACTTTTACTAACCGAATCATCTCTGTCCATCGAACAGCTTCTTGAAGCTCCATCAACCTCTCTTTATACTGGTTTCTCTCCATAAGAACTCGGGCCATTTCTACTCGAGTAAACCTCTTCCTCTGGGCTGTGGGAATATCACTCTAATGACAGAAAGATGACAGGTCACTCTGGAGCTTATACGCAGAGACATTTTGGTGCTAATCTCAGACTTACATAAAATCTTTAAACTCTTAACCACAATTTGTAATTAATCACTTAAAAAAAAGGTTTTATTCTGTTTCTGAGTATAAATACAAATATTTGAACATATTATAAAATAAACATAAAGAATAATACACAACTTGAACTAAAATTAAAACGTTAACTACATGGATTTAATATGCTCTTTTAAAAAAAAAATATTTATTTATTTGAAAAGCAGAATTACAGAGAGGCAGAGGCAGAGAGAGAGATCTTCCATCTGCTGGTTCACTTCCCAAATGGCTGGAGCTGGGCCAATCTGAGGCCAGGAACCAGGAGCTTTTTCCCGGGTCTTCTATGCAGGTGCAGGAGCCCAAGCACTTGGGCCATCTTTTACTGCTTTCCCCGGACATAGCAGAGAGCTGAATCAGAAGTGGAACAGTCGAAATTCGAACTAGCGACCATATGGGATGCCAGTACTGCAGGTGGCAGCTTTACCCATTAAGCCACAGCACTGGCCCCCTAATATGTTCTTGTAAGTTTCACTTGGAAATGTTGCCCTAACATTATTTTAAATTCATATTCTATAACATTTGTCATTCAGAAAATACCTAGAAGCTTATTTCAAACAAGCTTCACTTCCCTTCAATTTTTTATTTGACAGCCAAAGATAGACAGACACACATACACAGACACACAGGGTTTGGGGGCGGGGAGAAACAGAAAGAGAGAGATCTCCCATCCTCTGTTTCACTTCTCAGATTCCTCTAGTAGCCAGGACTGAGCCAGGGAAGCTGGGAGCTGTGAACACAATACAGAGCTTCCACACAGGTGGGAGAGGCAAAAGTATTTCAGCCATTACCTGCTGCCTCCCAGGGTGCAAATTAGGACAGGAAGCTGGAATTGAGCACACAGCTTGGGACTTGAATCCAGACACTCTGATATAGTATACAGTTGTCCCAAGTGGCATCTTAAATGCTATATCAAATGCTTGTCCCAGAATAATTATCTTAAACTGACAACTCACATATACACCCAAAGTCAGCATAAAGGGATAACAAGGTATCCAACTAAAAATAACAACACTAAATACCAACAGAAATACAACAAGATGGGACCACTGTTTTAACCAGAATTATTCTTAGAATTGGCTGGCGCCGCGGCTCACTAGGCTAATCCTCCGCCTTGCGGCGCCGGCACACCGGGTTCTAGTCCCGGTCGGGGCACCGATCCTGTCCCGGTTGCCCCTCTTCCAGGCCAGCTCTCTGCTGTGGCCAGGGAGTGCAGTGGAGGATGGCCCAAGTGCTTGGGCCCTGCACCCCATGGGAGACCAGGATAAGCACCTGGCTCCTGCCATCGGATCAGCGCGGTGCGCCGGCCGCAGCACGCTACCACAGCGGCCATTGGAGGGTGAACCAACGGCAAAAGGAAGACCTTTCTCTCTGTCTCTCTCTCTCACTGTCCACACTGCCTGTCAAAAAAAAAAAAAAAAAAAAAAAAAAAAAGAATTATTCTTAGAATACAGAATGTTAAGTGGGGCCAGGGTTGTGGTGCAGTGGGTTGTTGTTGCTCACAATGCTGGCATCCCATAGGGGCACTGGTTTGGGTCCTCGCTGCTCCACTTCTGATCCATCTCCTTATAAACATGCCTGGGAAAGTGAAGGAAAATAATCCAAGTGCTTGGGCCCCTGAACCCACATGGGAGACCCAAACAGAATCCAGGCTCTTGGCTTTGGCCTGGCCCAACCCTGGCTATTGCAACCATTTGGGAAGTGACCCAGTGTGGTGGATTGAGAAGGCCATGCCAAGATGGCCACTGGCAAGCCAGCGTCAGTTACTCAGGAATGGCTTCAAAAACCACTTGGCAACAGAGTCTGCCTGGCAACAGGTTGGCCCCTGCACCCACATGGGAGATCCAGAAGAAGCTCCTGGCTCCTGGCTTCAGATCAGCCCAGCTCTAGCCATTGTGGCCATTGGGGGAGTGAACTAGTGGATGAAAGATAATCTCTGTCTCTCCCTCTCTTTCTTTGTCTGTAACTCTGCCTTTCAAATAAATAAATACATACATATTTTATTTAAAAAGATAACAAAGCGGGCTGGCGCCATGGCTCACTTGGTTAATCCTCCACCTGTGGCACCGGCATCCCATATGGGCGCTGGATTCTAGTCCTGGTTGCTTCTCTTCCAGTCCAGCTCTCTGCTGTGGTCTGGGAAAGCAGTGGAGAATGGCCCAAGTGCTTGGGCGCCTGCACCCACATGGGAGACCAGGAGGAAGCACCTGGCTCCTGGCTTCGGATCAGCGTAGTTCCGGCCGTAGCGGCCATTTTGGGCTGAACCAATGGAAGGAAGACCTTTCTGTCTGTCTCTCTCACTGTCTAACTCTGTCAAATAAAAATAAATAAATAAAGCAAATAAATAAATCTTTAAAAAAAAATGAAGAGGGGGCTTGTGCAGTGGCATAGCAGGTAAAGCCTTTGCCTGAAATGCCAGCATCTCATATGGGCATCAGTTTGTGTCCCAGTTCCTCTACTTCCAATCCAGTTCCTGCTAATGGCCTGGGAAAAACAGAGGAAGATGGTCCAAGTGCTTGGGCCGCCATGTGGAAGACACAGATGAAGCTCCTGCCTCTTGGCCTGGCCTAGTGCTAGCCATTGCAGCCATCTGGGGAGTGAAGAAGCAGATGGAAAATCTCTTCTGCCTATCTCTCCCTCTTTCTCTGTAACTCTGACTTTCAAAATAAAGAATATATAAATCTTTAAAAAATACAAAAAAACTAAATTTAAAAAATTTTTAAAAAATAAATAGAAATATGAACAAGGAGGCAGCTGTAAGTCAGCTTCTCTCTGCTGCTAATTTACCTCTCTTCTGGAGAAGAAGATGAGTTTAACTGTAGGACTTTTGCCTAGCTGAATGGAGTAAGCACATTTTGGATCACAACTGAAAAGCTTGGGACAGCAATAGAGAGGCTGGGACTAGCTATCAGCAGTCTTCTTGTCACAGAACTCAGCCTCTCCTTTAACTAAAAGCTAAAGAACAATTAAAAAAGGACCCTGAATTTTCAACATAGCAATTCCACCACTTGATATAAATCCTGGAAAAGCTTTTGCTCCTATAAACCAGGAGACTTATATTACAATTTTGTAACCATAGCATCATTTGTGGTGGTAAAAACCTGAGCACCAGCTAAATATTCTTCATAGGAAAATAGAAAAATTAGACTACTCATATAATTGGATTTTATTTATTTATTTTTATTTATTTATTTATTTGACAGGCAGAGTTAGACAGTGAGAGAGAGACAGAAAGAAAGGTCCTCCTTTTTTCCGCTGGTTCACCCCCCAAGTGGCTGCCACAGCCGGCGCGTTGCGGCCGGTGTGCTGTGCCGATCCAAAGCCAGGAGCCAGGTGCTTCCTCCTGGTCTCCCATGTGGGTCAGGGCCCAAGGACCTGGGCCATCCTCCACTGCACTCCCGGGCCACAGCAGAGAGCTGGCCTGGAAGAGGAGCAACCGGGACAGAATCCAGCACCTTAATTGGATTTTATAACACAGTGAACATGAATAAACTACAGTACTGTAGTAAACAGAGGTGAGTCTCAAAAATACATAGAGTAAAAGAAGTAAGACTCGGGGCTGGCGCTGTGGTGCAGTGGGTTAAAGCCCCAGCCTGCAGCACTGGCATCCCATATGGGTACCAGTTTGAGTCCCGGCTGCTCCACTTCCAATCCAGCTCTCTGCTATGGCCTAGGAAAGCAGTAAAAGATGGCCCAAGTCCTTGGGCCCCTGCACCCGCGTGGGAGACCCAGAAAAAGCTCCTGGTTCCTGGCTTCGGATCAGCTCAGCTCTGGCTGTTGCGGTCATTTGGGAAGTGAACCAGCAGAATGAAAGACCTCTCTCTCTGGCTCTACCTCTCTCTGTAACTCTGTCTTTCAAATAAATAAAATAATTCTTTAAAAAATTATTTAAAAAAAAAAAAAGAAGGAAGTCTCTAAAACTAAACATGGTATGAAACACCAAGACAATGAAAACTAAATCATGTTATAGGAATACATATATATATGTGGTATAGCAGAAGTATTTTTTTAAATTTAGGCAAACAATAAACAGAATCATACAGTCTCTTCTGGAGGGGAGGAGCACAGAGTAATTTCAATGTTTAGTAACATTCTAGTTCTTAGTTTGGGTGGTAGGTTCATAATGTTGATTTTTTTTTTTTTTTTTTTTTGGTTCTCTGACTTGCATATATATTTTTGGTATTCAATATTATATTAAAAACACCAAGAGGACTGGGCATTTGGCCTCGTGGTTAATACACCAGTTAGAACGCCACATCCCATATCGGAGTGCCTGGGTTTGATACGTGCCTCCAGCTCCTGACTCCAGCTGCCTGCTAGCTAATACAGACTCCAGGAGGCGGGGGTGATGGCTCAAATGATGGGGTCCTTGCCACCCAAATGGGAGGCCTAGGTTGAGTTTTGGCTCCTGCTTCGACCTCTGCCCACTTCTGGTCATGTGGATATTCAGTAAGCTACCATCTGTCTGCATCAAAAATATATACATTTTTCAGAAATTTAAAAACAAAGTAACAGTGACTGAAGTGGCACCAAATGATCATTCTGTCTGGGACACACTTGTATCTCAAGTATGACCTTTGACCTGTAAATGCCTGGTATAAGAATGATTCCAAGGGCAGGGGCTATGGCAAAGCAGGTAAAGCCGCCACCTGTAGCATCAGCATCCCACTGGTTCGAGTCCTGGCTGCTCCACTTCCTATCCAGTTCTCTGCTAATGTGCCTGGGATAGAAGATCGATCTCTCTCTTTCTCTCCCTCCCTCCCTCCCTTCTTTTCTGTAACTCTTTCAAATAAATAAATAAATCTTTTTTAAAAAATGATTCTAGCTACCCACAGAATTACCAGTATACCACCAATGTCAGCAAGAAGCTCATTTTTGTTCCTTTGTATTTATGTATATTGGCATCAATGTGAACTAATTAGCTAATTCTGAAATTCTAAACTTTATCTTTTCATGTTAAATATTAAACAATTTTACTATTATACTTTCATATTTCTTTTTTTTAAGATTTATTTTATTATTTATTTGAATGACAGAGAGAGAGGTCTTCCATCTGCTGGTTCACTCCGCAGATGGCTGCAACGGCTGGAGCTGAGCCAATATGAAATCAGGAGCCAGGAGCTCCTTCCAGGTTTCCCACATGAGTGCAGGGGCCGGCCATCCTCCGCTGCTTTCCCAGGCATATTAGCAAGGAGCTGGATTGGAAGTGGAGCAGTCAGGACTTGAACCAGCACCCATATGAGATGCTGGCACTGCAGGCAGGGGCTTTAATCTGCTGCACCACAGCGCCAGCCCCTAAACTTTCATATTTCTAAGTCAAAATTTGATACAAAACAAACAAAAACAAAAGAAGTCCCAAATGCCCCAGCTGACCCTTGAACTTGAACATGCAAACACAGGTTGAACTACAGTGCCACAGCCACAGAGGAAAAATGAGTACACTGCATGTAGAGAGAAAGCTTAGTATCTGAGTATCCTGTGGACACATGAGCTATCACATTCATGACCACAGACACATCAACTGATTTTAAAGTCTTTATAAGGGGTTGGTGTTGTGGCACAGTGGATAAAGCAACCACCTCTAACACTGGGATCCCTTATGGTACTGGTTCCTGTACTGGCTGCTCAACTTCCAATCCAGCTTCCTGCTGATGGCCTGGGAAAATGGGAAAAGCAGTGGAAGACAGTCCAAGTATCTGGGCCCCTGCCAATCATGTGGGAGACCAGAATGAAGCTCCTGGTTCTGGGCTTCAGCTTGGCCCAGCTCTACCCACTGTGGCCATCTGGGGAGTGAACCAGCAGATGGAAGATCTCTCTTTGTCTCTCCTTCTCTCCCTATTAATTCTAACTTTCAAATAAAAAATATATCTTCTAAAAAAAGAACACTGATAGGAATGCAGAGATAGCCAGCATCCAAGCAAGGTAAAATCATAACGTGTGACATGCAAAAACAAAACAAAACATTAAGCATGAAAAGGGCAGGATAATATAATTCTAAATAAATAAATAAATAAAATCTTATAATACTTATCCAAAACTTAATCTGCAAGATTTTTCTCAACTATAAAAATGTGGTAAAGAAAAAGTTCAAAATTGTAAACCTACGTCGTCATCATCTTTTGCTTTTCGCCTTGCATCTTCAGCTTCTGCACGAGCTCTAGAGAAAAACAAAACAAAACAAAAAGTTATTTTAACTGAGTTCATCTATTCAAAAAACAAAAGAGAAAGTCAACAATTTTAACTGTCACTAAAGGATTTGTTCCTTCTTTTGCCAAACAGGGTATCTGACAGCCTTCAATTTGGAGAAACGTTATTTTGGTACTGCTTTCAGAAAACAAACATTAAAGAAAGCTGGGTGAAGGAAAATAATTAATGTTTCTGGTTTCTTCATTATCAAAATGAAGGTGTCTGACTAGCTCTTGTTCTTTCCACATCATTTACAGACACCAGCAATGATAACATCTGAGTGAGAAACTGGTGGAGTGGAGGGGTGTGCTCAGGGCAGAGGCCAGCTCTGGGGCACTCTGCCCTCTCCCAGGTAGCTGCTGGCCCTTCCTACCTGGAGGGGGGCGGGCTCAGCCTCGGGGAGTGCACGCTGGCAGCCACAATGGCTTCAGGACTTACTTCCTAAGCTCCTCCTCCAGCTCCTTGTTCTTCTCCTCCAGCTTCAGCTTGGCTTGCTGCACAGCCTCCAGCTCCCCCTGCAGCACATCCTTCTCACAGGTCAGTTCATCCACTTTTGCTATCAAGTCGTTCTTCACTACATTCAAAGCATTTCTAAGAAACACATATTTCAAGTGCATCGTTACTAATAAATATGTCCTCTTTCAGCTTATTCATTTACAGACTAAATACAATCACAGCTCAATAACTGAATATTTCGACATTCTACCTGATCACTGTTTGTAGATAAAAAGATGCAGAGTGAAGAGCAATATTTTTACCCTTCCCACTGAACTAATGAAAAATGGATAAAACAAAACAGACTGATAATTAATAGTCAGACTATTAAAAAATAGTAGTCATACAACAGATTAGGTTAGTAAGACATGAAAAGATAGTATCCAATCAGTAAAATAAAATTACCATTAATAATTAATGAAAGCAGTCTAAACTGTTTAAAAAATCTGAGGCTGGCACTGTGGCATAACAGGTTAAAGCCATGGCCTGCAGCGTCAGCATCCCATATGGATACTGGTTCAAGTCATGGCTGCTCCACTTCTGATCCAGCTCTCTGCTATAGCCTGGAAAAGCAGTAAAAGATGGCCCAAGTCCTTGGGCCCCTGCACCCACGTGGGAGACCTAGAAGAAGCTCCTGGCACCTGGCTTCAGCCTGGCCCAGCACCGGTTGTTGTGGCCATTTGAGGAGTGAACCAGTGGATGGAAGACCTCTCTCTCCCTCTCTCTCTCTCTCTCTGTCCCTACCTATCTTTGTAACTCTGCCTTTCAAGTAAAATAAATCTTAAAAAAGAAAAAGAAAAAAATTCAAGATGTGCTTCCATTGAGGATAGTGGACATAGGAGCTCACTATAGCTGTATGCTGTCTTGGATACCCAAAGATGCTACAAAGTTGCTCTGACACAGCAAATTGACAAAGGGACAAACACTGCTTTTCAAATGACTGAGGACCAGTCCCACTAAACAAGACTTCAGTGTGCTTAAGGGCCTAAGTGTCCCAAATTGTACCCAAGAATGTGCAACTACAGAGGAAAGCTCTGTGGCAATTACAGACCAAAACATGTGTGTAGAGGGGCAGGTACTGTGGTGCAGATTAAGCCATTGCTTGGGATGCCCGGATCCCATATCAGAGCGACTGGGATCAAGTCCTGCCTCTATCTTCTGATCCAGCTTCCAGCTAATGTGCGTGGGAGGCAGCAGAGGATGACCCAAGAACTTGAGTCCTTGTCACCCATATGGGAGATGCAGATGAGTTCCTGTCTCCTGGCTTCAGCCTGGCCCAGCCCTGGTTGTTGCAGGCATTTGGGGAGTGAACCAGTGGATGGAAGATCTGTCTTTCTCTCTCTCGGTCATTTTTCCTTTCAAATAAGTAAATTTAAATTTTATCTATATTTTATATATATTTTAAACTCCAGGAGAAGAGCTAAGAAAGCAGACAGATCTGCTGGTGGGAGTGGGTTGGGGGGGGGGGGGCGGAAGATGGGAGCATGGAAAGCAAGAAAGCATATGAAGAGCTGGTGCAGCGCCGGCATTCCATATGGGTGCCAGTTCTAGTCCTGGCTGCTCTTCTTCCAATCCAGTTCTCTGCTGTAGCCTGGAAAAGCAGCAAAAGATGGTACAAGCACCTGGGTCCCTGACCCACATGGGAGACCCAGAATAAGCTCCTGGCTCCTAGCTTCAGATCCAGCTCCAGCCGTTGTAATCATCTGGGGAGTGAACCAGCGGATGGAAGACCTTTCTGTCTCTCCCTCTCTCTGTAACTCTTTCAAATAAATAGATAAAATCTTTAAAAAAACATATGACACAATTAGAATATTAAAATCACAGGGGCAGGCATTTGACCTAATGGTCACAATCATATCCCAAACTGGAGTGCCTGGGTTTGATTCCCAGCTCCAGCCTCAGCTTCCTGCCAATGCAGAACCTGAGAGGCAACAAGTGATAGCTCAAGTAATTGGGTCCTTGCATCTATATGGGAGACCTGGACTGAGTTCCCAGCCCCAGGCTCCAACCCCAGACCCAGCACCTAGGCTGTTGCAGGTATTTGGGGAGTGAATTAACACATGGAAACTGTCTCTTCATAGAGGAATGAAACTTATTCATCAGGGCCATGCAGGTCCCACTACCTATTTCTGTGTGTGTGCATGTGTGTGTATATCTGTAGAGAAGGGGAACTGCATTAATTCTATGTCAAATTGATGAAGTGTATTGATTTGGACAAAAAGAAAGTCTGGTATCTTTTGTTCCTTGTTAAAATTTTGTATACACAGGGGCCGGTGCTGTGGCATGGTAGGCTAAGCCTCTGCCTGTGGCACCGGCATCCCATATGGGCGGCGGTTCATGTCCCCACTGCTCCTCTTCCGATAGAGTTCTCTGGTATGGGAAGAGAGTGAAGATGGCCCAAGTGCTTGGGCCCCTGCACTTGTGTGGGAGACCTGGAAAAAGCTCATGGCTCCTGGCTTCAGATTGGCCTGGCTCTGGCTGTTCAGTCATTTGGGGAGTGAACCAAAAGGTACAAAACCTTTCTTTCTGTCTCTCCCTCTCTTTTTCTGTAACTCTACCTCTCAAATAAATACTTTTTGAAAAGATTTATTTATTTATTTGAAAAGCAGAGTTACAGAGAGGCAGAGGCAGAGGCAGAGACAGAGAGAGAGAAGTCTTCCATCTGCTGGTTCGCTCCCTAAATGGCTGCAATAGCTGGGGCCGGGTCGATCCAAAGCCAGGAGCCAGGAGCTTCTTCTAGGTCTCTCACATGAGTGTAGGGGCCCAAGGCCTTGGGCCATCTTCTACCGCTTTCCCAGGCCATAGTAGAGATTGGAAGTGGAGCAGCTGGGACTCGAGCCGGTGCCTACATGGGATGCTGTCATTGCAGGTGGTTGCTTTACCTGCTACACTACAGTGCTGGCCTGTAAATAAAATCTTTAAAACAATTTTTTGTGGTATATACTTACTTGGTTTCCAAAAGTTGTGTATTTTCTAATATAAGATTCTCAACTTCACGACCCATTCCTATCAAAAGAAAAATGATAAAAGACTTTGAAGATAAATATCAAAAATTATATATATTTATACCAGAGTAAGTTATAGTCACAAATTTCAATTTATAAATTTTACCTGTCATTTAGTAAATACCATAATTTTGTCTGCTATCTCATTTGACATATATAGTTACATGGATTATAAAATATAAAACAGTTATTCATCACAAAATAAAGTGAGAGGCTTTTTGGCCAATTCTTTATATCTGTTAGTTTAGATTCATTTCTCATAGATAATATTCCAAAAGGATCAAGACTTCTTTGCTAAATATTCTAACAAGTAGCATTACTCGGGGAAACAATTAGGTCTTATTATAGAGTTCAGGCAGAAAAAAGGCCAAAGACAGAACCCCCAAGGCAGATGAAACCTTACCAAAGAAATTATGGTCTTAAAGCCCATGCATTCCATGTAAAGCAAAAACAAAGAACAAGAAACGTTTCATGTAAGAAACAGCATGAAAATAGATTATTAATCTATAAAGTTTTATGCATGATATGAAAAAACATCTGGAATCACAATGTTATGATTTAATGTATAATGATGTGCAAAAGACAGAAATAAAGATGACTCTATTCATAAGGATGCTCTCTGATATATCTAAAAAATACTATTTTTTTTCTCACAACAAAACTGAATTAGACTGAAAACCCCAAATCAATACCACAAAATTTTTGCAAAGTTCCTTCTATTAAATGATAATATTCAGCTATCACTTTATAGAACTGTGCTTAATATTTTTTAATGAGTACTTTAAGATAGGCACATTCAATGCAAAAACCCAGTGTAGAGGTCTTTAGGGAGAAGAAAGCTATTTAATTTGTTTCTCATAAGAAACTGAAGAATTGAAATATTACAGGACATTGATCAAAACACAAAACAAAAGAACTCCCACTATTAACTTGTCTCAAAAATTGTGGCACTATTGGTGGAGAACCACATCTAGTGGAAGACGTAACACAGCCCAGGTCATCACCTAGGTAAACAGGAAGGAAATATTTCTAAAGAAGATTACATAAGGCCAAAGAGTCAATACATCTATTTGTTTAAAAAAGAAAAAGTGGGACCAGCATTGTGGTGCAGTATCCCATATGGGTGTCAGTTATGAGTCCTGACTGCTCCACTTCTGATCTAGCTCCCTGCTAATACACCTAGAAAAGCAGTAGAAGGAGATCAGCTGGGTAGTCAGCTCCTAGCTACCCATGTGGGAGAAGAGGAAGGAGTTCCAGGATCCTGGCTTCAGTCTAGCTCAGACCCAGCTGCATTTCCACATCTGGGGGAAGTGAACTAGTGCATGAACGATTCTCTCTTTCTCTGTATATATATGTGTGTGTGTGTGCACACACACACAAATATCATATTGCTTTTCAAAGAGAACGTAATGCTACAAAGTACTTTTAAATTACTTAAAACAAAATAAGGGGTTGGTGTGGTGGCACAGTAGGTTAAGCCTCTGCTTGTAGTAACGGAGTCCCATATAGGCACCAGTGCATGTCCCAGTGGCTCCTCTTTAGATCCAGCTCTCTGCTATGGCCTGGAAAAGCAGTAGAAGATGGCCCAAGTGCTTGGGCCCTTGTACCCATGTGGGAGACCCAGATTAAGCTCCTGGCTCCTGGCTTCGAATTGGCCCAACTCCAGCAGTTGCAGCAATTTGGGGTGTGAAACAGTGGATGGAGGATCTCTCTGTCTCTTCCTCTATCTGTAGCTCTGCCTCTCAAATAAATAAATAAATCTTTAAAAAAAAAAAAAAAAGCAACCTAGAAATGCTAAAAAGTTCGTGCTTACACATGGACTCATACTCTGTATTTTTTTGCGAATATTCCAAAAAACCAGGTCATTTCTACCAGAAAGAACTAAATATCAAAGATAGTAGCTTATTTAATCATCCATCCATCCATCTATCCTCTAGAAACTGAAAAAAGTCACAATATACAAATTTCCAAATTCCAAATTCCACAATGATTTTTTGCAAGACATCTGTTTTAAACATTATGTTAACTCTCTAATAAAACTATAGAGATGAAAGAAATAGAGATTGGACTAGGTGAAAACAGTCTGTGTAATAACTGCTTGCTATGAACTCTTCAAGCATTGAGATACGCATAAAAGCTGAATGTATATATTCAGAGCAAAAAAAATAAAGCTGAGCAGAAATAAATGATGATAAAGCACTAGATGAGAACGGCAGCCAAGAACACCTAGCTTAAAAAGCAATGCTATTAAAGTATTTAAAAGCATACACACCAGAATATTCCCCTGGGTAAGCAGCCCAAGAGAAAAATGAATGAGAATCTCAATTAAATTGTTTTCAGAAAACAAGAACTAAAACATTTATTTTAAAATGAGAAGGTGACAAAGGAACTGAAATGATTCAGAGAACCCATTAACTAAACAAACTGTAAATCTTACAAATAGGGAAAAAATGAAATATGTACTATAGGAGAAATGTATTATATAATAAAGTTTCTAAAGTGTACTTAAATCTACACATTCTCAACGTACAGTACTCTTAAAATATAGTGGATAAATTTAATATATGATAAACAGGATAATCCAAAATTTTCATTTTGACATATATCAACAAAAACTTAGTATACCTGTTAAGAATACAACTCAAATGACTGTATCTCTATTCAAGACTTAAACTAAGCATAAACTTAGGTCTAATATATTTGGAAATTTTATTAAAAGCAATCAAAAAAAGCAATCTTGCAGTTTTAAAATAAACCTTAGAAGTCTTATCAAATTTTAGTGGTGAATCTCAAGCCTGGTCCACAGGTGGGCTCCAGAGTTTTCTGGTAATCGTTTGCGAATGTACGTACCATTTTCGCTACTTCTGTGTATGTATTTTTCTGGAAAGGATTTTTAATCTCAGAAGATGAGGAATCACAGATTTAGAGTTGAAACAAAACTGCTAGAATTTTTTTGTGGGGCCAGTGTTGTGGCATAGTGGGTAAAGCCACCATCTGTGATGCTGGTATCCTATATGGGCACCAGTTCATGTCCCTGCTGCTCCACTTCTCATTCAGCTCCCTGCTAATAGCCTGGGGAAAGCAGAGGAAAATGGTCCAAGTGTCTGGGCCCCTAGCACCCATGTAAGAGTCCCAGATGAAGCTCCTGGCTTTGGCCCGGTGCAGCCCTGGCTGTTGTGGCCTCCTGGGGAGTAAAACAGTGGATGGAAGAGCTTTCCAACTTTTTCAAAATAAATAAATAAATAAATCTTTAAAAAAAGAGAGAGAGAGAGAGAGAGAACCATCTTGTAATCCCATTCACTTAGTTGCTGTGCTAAGTGCTACAGATGTAACAGTCAGCAAAAGACAGTTGTTCCGATCACTTTGAGTTTCTGGTCTATTCAGAAAAAGGTACATTAAAAATGACAGTAAATTATGAAGAATGGCATAATAAAAGGCAGTGTGTTATAGGAATACATTTTTGGGATAAGTAAGCTTTAATAAGGGGATCATGGCAGAATTCCTGGAAGAAAATGCTATTCAAGCAGAGAAAATAAAGATAAATATGAACGTTCATTAAGGCGAGGCAACAAACAAGCAGCGTTGATTGGCTGTGCGGGGACACGTGAGAGGTTTAGGGTGGACAACTGAGCAGACGGTGAGGCTATTCATTCCCTGAAACAGCACATGTTGGTGCAAGAGTACCCTTGGGGCAGGGCAAGGAAGATGATGAGCTTTAGGGACAGCAAAGGAAATCACCTTAGGGGTGTATAGTAGGCAGTTTAGGACTCAGAAAAGATTGGGGAAATTAAACTTAGGGTAATTGTTAGCCACGAAAGCCAAGAGATTAGAAGAGCAAATATGATTTCCCAAACACAGAACAAGCTAAGAACAGGAACACTGATACTGGAAAGGTGAACAGAGGAAGCAGGTCCTGTTAAGACAACTGGACAGAAATCATCAGAAGCAGAAAAGGATGCAGGCAAGTCTGATGTCACAGAAACCCAGCAAAGGCAGTGTTTAAGACAAACGCTAGAGAGAAGTCACATGAAAACCTCAGAGGAACCACTGGTTACAGAACAAGAAGGATGTAAGGTGAGTGTGGGGAAGAATACCAGGTTATAGCAGGATGGGGAAGAAGGAGGGATTGGGGAAGTCTTGCCGAATTTACGTAGCCACGCTTTCAAGAAGTCTCTTTTGTTCACTGATATATCATATCACAAGTATCTAGAACAACGCTTGACACAAACAATCCACAGACACGGGAGGAGAGTGAGTAGTAGGTAGCAGGGGGTGAAGATACTGGGTCAGAGGCAGGCACTATTTTTAAATGCTTAAATGACAATAGGAAGAAGTTTAGTAGAGATAATGAAGTTAAAAACACATCAGATAATCAAGAGAAAGAAAATCTCAAGAGTAGAATGCAGTCATGGGAAGTAATTGCCTACAGTGAAGGGAGAAAAAGGTCACTGAAAATAACAAAGTCACCAGATGAAACACCAACCACGATAAAGGACAGCTGCTGAGGATACCTGCCATAAATTATTAAAATCAGAAAAAAGTAACCTAAATATGAATCTATATATGATTGTAAGAAATTTACATCTTAGAAAAGAATTTATGATAATACAGTAATTATTTTAAATGAATGATAAATTATAGAAGTGGCCTGTATACTTAATAGTTAACCCAAAAGAAATTAGAGAACCCTGGGGAACAATTTTGTTAGCTTAACTACAATTTCACTTAGCATTACCTCAATTGCCATCATTGAAATGCACAGAAGAAAAGCTAAGGAACAAATACACTCCTTAGAAATTTCATGTATTACCTTTGGCCAAAAGTATTCACGTAGGGATAAGTTACTAAGGGTTATACATTAAGACAATCTAATCTATAACATTCTAGAGGTAAATATGTCAATATCTGAAAAATGCAAAAGAGGGGTTACAGTCTATTTCTGTTTTTAATTTTTTAAAGTTTTATTTATTTGAGAGGCAGAGACAGAGGTTTTTTCAAGGTTGCTAGCCCCAATCTTTCTTTTCTTATAAAGAATTAAATTAGCACTGAAAAATAATTGTAGTCCTTTAAGTCAAGAATTTTCTAAAAGAATATTAAGCATAATAACTAATTTAAAGACAGAACCTGACGCCTCAGCTTCTTTTCTATACTGAAGACAAGACACAGACTCTGGGCAGGGGGGTGTTTGGCCCCAGTTACAATGCCCACATCCCACACCATGGTGCTTCTAGCTCACTACTCAACTCTGGCTTTGGCTCATGACTTGCTTCTTGCTAACAAGACACTGGGAGGCATCAGTAATGGCCCAAGTAGTTGGATTCAGGCCATCCATCTGGGAGACCTAGATTGAGTTCCCAGCTTCAGTCCAGTGCAGTCCAGCTCTAGCCACTGCAGGCATCTTGGGGGAGGGAGATGTGAATCAGTAGTTGGGAGCTCTCTGTGTGTGTCTCTCAAATAAAATTGGAAAGACACACACACACACACACGCACACACAGAGCTTTATTCTGGTTAACAGAGTCAGCATGCAGAAATCTGGGGGGATTATGCATACTGGTTTTGATGGTGGTTACAGAACCATTGCCTTTTTCAAAACTCAAAAATCTATACACAGAAAAAGAGTGAACTATATGTGTATGTAAATTGTAATTAATACTTTTGGCAACTGCCTTTCAATTCTGTCAGTTTCTTAAATAAAACCAATCAAACCTTAAAAACTTTTCTTGCAGAATTTGATGTTAAGTAAAATTACAGCATATAAAAAAATGGAACATTCTTGAAGTAGGCATTTATCACAGTGGTTAAGACTTCTGAATCCCACATTGGAGCGCCCAGGTTCAATTCCCAGTTCCATCTCCCTCCTGACTCCAGCTTCCTGGACACCCTGGGAAGCAGTGATGATAGTAATGGCTCAAGTAACTGGGTTCCTGCTACATGAGAGATCTGGATGGAATTCCTGGCACTGGCTCTAGCCTCAGTGGCTGAGAGCATATGGGGAACAACCCAGTGGATGGAAGCTCTCCCTGGCTGGCTGGCTCTTTTGTTCTCAAATAAAAAAATTTAAAAAAAATAATGAAATATTACCTAAGAATTAATTATTCCTAGCCCTCCTTCAGAAATATAATTCATCCAATTCCTTCCACTGTTTCATTGAGATATTAATGGTAGAAGTCTGTCTGTATCTGGGTAGGGACAGTTCTATTTACATACTTTCAACCTCTCTTACTAGATTGACATTTAGATAGAACTTGTGTATCCTTTAAGAAATACATCACAGGGACCAGCACTGTGGTGCAGTAGGTTAATCCTCTGCCTGCGGTGCCATATGGGCGCTAGTTCTAGTCCTGGCTGTTCCTCTTCTGATCCAGTTCTCAGCTATGGCCTGGGAAAGCAGTAGAAAATGGCCCAAGTGCTTGGGGCCTTGCACTAGTGTGGGAGACCTGGAGAAAGCTCCTGATTCCTGGCTCCAGATTGGCCCAGCTCTGGCAACTGCAGCCATTTGGAGAGTGAACCAGCAAATGGAAGACTTTCTCTCTCTCCCTCTCATTGTTTGTAACTCTACCTCTCAAATCAATAAATAAAATCTTTAAAAAAATACGTCACAATGTCAAGAACATAACTGGCAATCAATAAATTCAACATAAATTAATGCAAGCAATGTCATTCCACTCTAGAGAACAGCATCTTTTGAAAACAGTATGGTTTGTATTATAATTACACTGATGTAAAACTTTTGTGTAGCCTAGTATCTATTACAAAGGTACAGGTTTTTAAATCTCTACGGTTCTCAATTTGTATACGGTCTTAAATTTATAAGAAAGGTACACCAGGAGCCGGCGCTGTGGTACAGCAGATTAAGCTGCCACGTGAGTGCCAGCATCCCATATGGGCGCCTGTTCAAGTCCTGGTTGCTCCACTTCTGATCCAGCTTTCCACTAATGCACCTGGGAAAACAGCACAAGATGGCCCAAGTCCTTGGGACCCTGAACCCATGTGGGAGACTCAGAAGATGCTCCTGGCTTCAGCCTGGCCCAGTCCTGGCTGTTGCAGCCTTCAGGGATTTTAGGGAGTCAACCAGCAGATGTAAGATTGATTCCTCTCTCTCTCTAATTCTGACTTTCAATTAAGTAGATAAATAAATCTTAAAAAGAAAAGTACTCCAAAGCTAAGTCACATGAATCAGAATCATGTGATTACTGCTGGAAAGAACTTCAGAGATCACTTAGAGCAGTGGTTAGCAAACTTATTCTAATGAAGGGCCAGACAGTAAATCATTTGGGCTTTGCAGGCCATATGATCTCTGACGTAAATTGTTCAACTCTGTGTTGGGAAAAGAAACCAGACAAGTAAGCAAATGGGGGAGGCTGTGTTCCACTAAAACTTTATTTACAGGGGCCATCACTGTGGCGTAGTGGGTAAAGCTGCAGCCTGCGGTGCCGGCATCCCATATGGGTACCAGTTTGAGTCTTGGCTACTCCACTTCCGATCCAGCTCTCCGTTATGGCCTGGGAAAGCAGTGGAAGATGGCCCAAGTCCTTGGGCCCCTGCACCCATGTGGGAGACCCAGAAGAAGCTCCTGGGGCTCCTGGCTTTGGATCTGCACAGCTCGGGCCATTGTGGCCATCTGGGGAGTGAACCAATGGGTGGAAGACCTCTCTTTCTCTCCCTCTCTCTTCCTCTCTCCCTCTCTCTCTCTGCTTCTCCTTCTCTCTCTGTAACTCTCATTTCAAATAAATAATCTTTTTTAAAAAAGACAAAAAAACTTTATTTACAAATAAGAAGTCAGGTGAATTTGGTTCACAGCTGCAGCTGGTAGACTTCTGAACTAGAGTCTAACTCCTTCATTTAACACACAGAAACTAAGGTCCATAAAGATTATTTGTCAAAGGTCACCAGGTAAGTAGTAGAAGAGCCAAATCGTGTCTTCTTTTCAGACCATGTGTGCTCCAACACCACAAGCTTTAAAGTGATCACATTTCCCACAGAGCTAAAATACAATGCTTATAAAAGCTCTGAGAAATCAAGTGTTATAGATTTCTAACTAAAGTCCACAGAATTTAATAAAAACACTTTAAAGCAAGGAACTATCCATCCATACATACAACTACACCCTACCCCCAATTACTTATCACTGTGTTCCTTGTGAGCAGTACCTGTTCTCAGAATACAGAGGAATTCAATACATTGTATTAGCACAGATGTTTTCATTTAAAATTTTCATGATCTCAAAGGACATGTTTTCAATAATTACCTAAAAGTACACTTACCCCACCCCATGGGGCAGCTGAGGACATTCTAAAGTAATTGACTATTAACTCTATTAAACAATATATTATTAATACCAGTATCATATTTCTTCAGATGAGCCATCATACCTAGTAAGTCTGCACCTTCATCCACATCTCCAATTAGGCCGGAGCCAGCTGAAGACAGTTCTTCAAAGAGAGATTCAGTATTGCGATCAAAAGCTTTGTTCTCTATGCCTTTGGTGGGAGTGCTATGCAATAAAAAGAATGAAACTGAATCAACACATTACAAAGACTTTTTGGACAGTGCAAGATGTACATAATGGACAAAGCTGGGTAGAAATTTCTTACCTATAAATTACATTTCCTACAAAATATACTTTTCTAAGATTTCTCAGAAATTCCCACTAAGCTCCACAGATAAATAGTAACAAAATACAGACATATTTTTCTTGTAAGATCTGAACAAACATAACAATAAAGGCTGCTACTCTGTGCTGTACCAGGCACTGGTCTAAGTGCTTCACAGAAACTATACCCAGTCCTTGCTACTAACTACTCTACAATTACTATTTTTTTAAGGATTTATTTACTTATTTGAAAGGCAGAGCCACAGAAAGGCAGAGGCAGAGAGGTCTTCCATCTGCTGATTCACTCCCCAAATGGCTGCAACGGCCAGAGCTGGGCTGATCCGAAGTCAGGAGCTTCCTCTGGGTCTCCCTGGCGGACACAGGGGCCCAAGGATTTGGGCCATCCTCAACGGCTCTTCCAGGCCACAGCAGAAAGTTGGATCAGAAGTGGAGCAGCCAGGACTCGAACCAGCACCCATATGTGACACCAGCGCTGCAGGCTTACCCACTAAGCCACGGCACCAGCCCCCCAGAAAATTAGATGTTGCTATTATCCCGGTTTTAGAGAGGAGGGAACTAAGAGGTTAAGGAATTGGCCAAGATCATTTGGGACAGAAGGAGGCAGGACTGAAATCCAGTCAGTATCAGTTTCAATATTACCTACTTAGGGCTGGCATTGTGGCGTAGCGGGTTAAGCTGCTGCATACAATGCTGGCATCCCAGCATTGTATCTCTCTTTCCTCTTTCTGTAACTCTGCCTTTCAAATAAATAAATAAATCTTTTTAAAAAATGATATTAACTACCATGTTATATGTTGTCTGGTATAAATAATATGGCTTTAAATTTTTTCTTTTAAGGACAATTTGACAGTATCTACTAAAATTGACTGCAAAAAATTACACCCCCCAAAATCCTACAAAATTCATGACCATACAAGAAGGCAATTAATTACGTATGGAAAAGATGGTCAGAGTAGCATTTTTTTTTTAAGATTTTATTGAGGCAGGTGCTGTGGCACAGCGGGTTAAAGCCCTGGCCTGAAGTGCTGGCATCTACTGCTCCTCTTCCAAACCAGCTCTCTGCTATGACCTGGGACAGCAGTAGAAGACGGCACAAGTCCTTGGGCCCCTGCACTCACGTGGGAGACCTGGAAGAAGCTCCGGGCTTCGGATCGGCCATTGTGGCCATCTGAGAAATGAAATATTGGATGGAAGACCTCTCTCTGTCTCCACCTCTCTAACTCTTTCAAATAAATAAATAAAATAAATCTTAAAAAATTATTTATTTATTTGAGAGGTAGAGTTACAATGAGAGGAAAAGACAGAAAGAAATGTCTTCCTTCTACCAGTTCACTCCCCAAATCGCCACAACGGCCAGAGCTGCACAGATCTGAAGCCAGGAACCAGGAGCTTCCTCTGGGTCTCCCGTGTGGGTGCAGGGGCCCAAGCACTTGGGTAATCTTCTGCTTTCCCAGGCCACAGTAGAAAGCTGGATTGGAAGAGGAGCAGCCGGGACTAAAACCGGTGCCCATATGGGATGCCGGCATTGCAGGCGGAGGAATAACCCACTGCACCACAGCACCGGAACCCCAGAGTAGCATTTTTACAGTGGGAAAAAGCTGAAATGGCCAAATTGGTTAAAAAACAAAAATGCTTTAGATTCTTTTCGGTTAGGAACATTAAAATAGAGCTTCATAAATCTTGTAAAAACCCCTACACAATGGCTTCTTCTTTTAAAAAGTTGCAAAACAGGGACCAGTGCTGTGGCGCAGTAAGTTAAAGCCCTGGCCTGCAGGACCAGAATTCCACAGGGTCACTGGTTCAAGTCTCAGCTGCTACACTTCCCATCCAGCTTCCCGCTAATATGCCTGGGGAAGTAGTGGAGGATGGCCGAAGCCCTTGGGACCCTGTACCCACGTGGGAGACCTGGAAGAAGCCCATGGCTCCTGGCTTCAGATGGGCTCAGCTCCAGCCGTTGTGGCCATTTGGGGAGTGAATCAGCAGATGGAAGACACTTCTCTCTCTCTCTAACTCTTTCAAATTAAAAAAAAAAAATCTTTAAAAAAAAGTTGCAAAACACTATATATGTAAGCCTTTTTGTGCACAGGTAAGAAAGAGAAATGTATATGCTTATGTTTTAATGCTACATTAATAGAAATACTGTACAGGATTACTGCACAGTTAAATATGGTAGACTCAACATGGTCATTTATCATCTAATAATTAAGAAAGTTAGCTAAAATGACAATCAAGAGATTAAAATGGTATTCACTCTGAAGGACAAAGGAACAGAAAAAGAAACTACAGCAGATGAAATATGAACAGAACTCTGAAGGATGGAAATTAGAAGCTGATGAACAGACCTAACAAAGCTGAAACCCAAACCTCTGGGAGCTAAGCAGGGATCGGTTTGCAGCCAGAACCCCAGAAATGCCTCTGGTTCTCACAGGAACCAGCAACTGTGGATACGAGCAGAGAAAGGGAAAGACAACAGAGGGTGGGATACAGGACTGCACAACAGTGACCCATCCTCCAGAACAGCGAGACCTCCCTCCTCTCAGCAAAGCTCCCTGAAAAACCATAAGCCAAGTTTAAAAGTTCCAGGCAGAAAACCAGAGAGTCAGCATTGTATACTTAATTATGAGCAACACAGCCACAGAGCACCAGACGTTTAAAGAAGGCTTCTATTATAAAAGAAAGAACCCAAAACAAAGGCAATGTGAAAGAGTCACTAGGGGCAAGAAGGGACAATGCAAGCAGCAAAGGCAACAAGAAAAACAAACAAAAAACCTAGTTTTCCTCAGAATATGTTGCATCCAAAAAAGAGCAGGATAGTTCAACAAAAAGAAAACAGAAAAACAATAAGGGTTCAAAGAAATCTGTCAGAAATTAGACTTAAATTAGAAGACAGAGAAAAGAGGGGAAGGGAATAAAATCATGATATTCAGTGTCTACCTCAGAGGTGTTCCAGAATGAGAGAGGCAGAAACAGAGTAACAGAGATACAAATTTTCAGATAAAAGGATTTGCTCCTCCTGGATGAGGCATATCATCATGAATTAAAAAGAAAAAAAAAAAAAAACACCCAAACAGGGATAAAGTGCAGATCCCAAGAGCTTCCAGAAAATGTACACAAAGAAGCAAGAATATAAATGGCACCACCCTGAACTCAACATGACAATAAAGCAATGTCTTCACAAATCTGAAGGAAAACGAAATGTTTTCCAACCTATAATTCTGTATCAACCCAAATGGTCAAGCATGGCTTCATATCTTCAAGAGGCATTTGTCATATTCTAGTTCTCAAGAAATACTTCTTAGGCACATTTTGCCCAGAAAACTAGTAGGAGTATGCTTGTCAATCAAGAGCACAAGTCAAAAAACAAGATGATATGGATCCAGGAGAAAGGTGAAGAGAATTCCCAGGATGACAGTGATGGCATATTCCAGACCCAGACTGAAGAATGGGAACAAAGACTGTAAGACAAACTGCTCCAGAAAACAGACAAGCTCTATGTTGGCTTATATTGAACAAAGGCTGAAGGTGAATGAGCTAGAGGCAGGTCTACAAAAACCTAAAGGAAACAAAGTAACAAAACCACCCTTTCTAGTTCCAGAGAACAAAAAGTTGTAAAAGGAAATGTAATTAATAGTATATTCTGTATCTAAGGTGATTAATAGCTTATTAACAGTTATGTAGACACTAAAAATCAGTTTAACCAAAACTGAGGTATAATTATACTGGGAGGATAAAAGGAAGGATGGTGGTTTGTGTAGTCACACCCTCAATTATCTTCTGCCACTGGGGGTCAACAGCTAGTGTCTCAGCCTTTACCGACCATGCTTCCTATTTGATCCACAGAATACAGAAACTATTTCAGGGACTATTTTCTCAATTCTCCTAAGGAAAGTATATACCTAGTACCACTCTAAATGCTAATCTGCTATATGCAAGGGACACTTGAGGACACTGAGGCTCAATCTTCTCACAGAATCCAAGCTGAGAAAGGCGGGGACCAAGGAAGAGCAACACAAGGACGCTGTTCAGATCCTGAAGACAAACAGTGCACAGTGTGGCAATGAGAGAGCACCGTGGGCAGAGGACTGCTAGCACCCTTTGTATTTTGCATTCCTGTTTGACTTTAAAGTTGCACCCATTCAGTAGTCTAATAAGAAAATTTAGGTTTTGAAAAAGTTCAGAATAGTAAAAGTATACAAACTGTTAACAAGTAACTTCATCTATTGGGCTTTGCAGAAGGTGAACAGAAGCAAGTTTCACTTTTTATACTGCATTGTTTATATTTTAAAATTATCAGTAACTGAAAAATATATTAACAGTACACAACCTTTGAAATCAGAGTGTTCTAGATTTGAATCTCAGCTCTACCTCTTGTTAGCATGACAATCCTGGACAAGCTACTCTAAGGTTCTCCTTATCTATAAAACAGGAATGAATACATTCACAAAGTCATACTTGAGGTCAAATTATACAAAGTAATGATGATGAAAACCGCAATACTGTTCAACATATACTGAATGAGACACTTGCCAATGATTTAACATATATTGATTCATTAATCTTCATAACCACCTGAGGTATTATCATTATCCTCTTTTATAGGACAGGAAATGTACCTAAGATTCAAATCTGAGGCGGGATTTGGACCCACACAGCATTCACAGAACTCTAGGGTCTATACTTTTAACCACCCTAGCACACTGCACAATGCTTAGCAGAGATCAAAAACTGGCATGTTTTCTTATAGCTATTTTTAATTAACGACTAGGTAAAATTTATAGAAGAAACTCAAAGAAAGGGAGTAACCCTAGTCTGACATTCTTGAACATCGATGTATTTCAGATAACACCTAACCATTCTCTTCCTACCACAGCCTTCCTACTCCCGCTTCCTTGTATCTTCAAATGTCAGAAAGTATGCCTACCACTTGATTCTCTTTTTCCTTTATCTGCTTGAGATTTGAATGTGTTCCTTCCAAAATATATGTGTCACCAGTGTGATAGTGTTAACCCCTGGGATCTTTAAGAGGTAATTAGTACAATTATTACATGTCAGTTGCTTTTTAAGAAAAAATAATCAGTAGCCAGTGTTATGATACAGCAGGTTAAGTTGTTTTATGACAGTTCGAGCTCTGGCTGCTCTCCTTCCAATCCAGCTCCCTACTAATGCAAACGGGAAGGCAGCAGATGATGGTCCAAATATTTGGGCCTCTACCATCCACGTGGAAGACCAGGATGGAGTTCCTGGCTCCTGTTTTTGGCCTGATTTAACTTTGGCTGTTACAGACACTTGGGAAGTGAGCCCAGCAGATGGATACCTGCCTCTCCCCTTCTCTCTGTCATTTTGCCTTTCAAATAAATAAATAAGTCTTTTAAAAAAAAAAAAGTCAAAGAAAGTAAGTAAAAATGGTGATGTTCAAGAAGAAAAAGAAAGTGACGATCAGGACATGACAGCTCCACTCTTGTGAACGGCTTCAGGTGTCACATGGTGTGTGCTGCCACTGGGCTTTCTGCCTTTACCAGAGGCTTGTGTGACCCAGCCTCTTTCCCTTACAGAGGATACAGCAACAAGATACTACCTTGGAAGCAAAGAGCAGCCCCATGAGACAACCAAACTGGTCAGCACCTTGATCATGGACTTTGTGGACTCCAGAACCATGAGAAAATACATTTCTGTTCTTTATAAATTATAAAAGCACAAAATGGACTAAGACACCATTCCTCCATAAGCTCTGATCCCTGATGCTGCAAAGGTAACATTTCAGAAAAAATTCAAGCCACATATAATGTCTAGTTTCAAGCAAAGAAATTAGAATGTGAGGGCACTTCAGACAGTCCATGTAAAATGGAATTATAAGTTTATTTTGTTGCAACAGAATTTTGAAATCCATGCAGGTTTTATTCATAATATGCATTTCTATGAACTTCTTGAAGAATCCTGATATAATATCAACATTTCTTCAACAAAACATTCAAATTCATTTTGTCTGGTCAGAGACCAGAATAGGGTACTATGGGAGTGGAGAAAAGGACAAATAAATGTCTTAATCTGGCATTTCTGGTACCTTGAACCTTTATATCCACTGAGATCTTTGTCCATATCCAACTCAGGAGTGGATTCAATGATTGCTTGAACTTCAGACTTCTCTTCATTTTCAGCAGAGCCTAGGAAAGGACATGATGAAATAAACAATACATATACAAGAGTTCATCGAAGGGTTCATGGAAAAATGGAATTAAAAGATAAGTCTATTTTTGCACAAAAAATTTTAAAATCCATGTCTAACTGCTTCATAGTAGGCATTTTCATGAACATTTTTAAGATCCGTCATATATTCAGCTAACAGTCAATATCAGAAACTAATGATTAAGTCACCACAGAAAGTTTTCATCTGTTTTTCTTGGAATAATACAGGAAACAATGACTTGCTTTTATTCTCATTTAAAGGGTAAAATAGAAAAAAAAAAGGGGGGGGGTAAAATAGAAAGAAACTAGGGGCCAGTGCTGTGGCTCAGCGGGTTAATGCCCTGGCCTGAAAGGCCAGTTCTAGTCCCGGCTGCTCCTCTTCTGATCCAGCTCTCTGTTATGGCCTGGGATAGCAGTGGAAGATGGCCCAAGTCCTTGGGCCCCTGCACCCACGTGGGAGACCCAGAAGAAGCTTCTGGCTCCTGGCTTCAGATGGTGCAGTTCCAGCCATTGCAGCCAATTGGGGAGTGAACCACTGGATAGAAGACCTCTCACTCTTTCTCTCTCTGCCTCTCCTCTCTCTGTGTAACTCTTTTAAAAAATAAATAAATAAATAAATCTTTAAAAAAAAATAAAAAAAGAAACTAAAGAAACTATTTCAGACTCTCTAACTTACCAGCCCCAACATTTTCCTCTCTAAAACTTCATTGAATCATTATTTTTCTAAGCTCATTTACAACTAAATATGAGAGAAGTAGCTACCTGTATTATCCATTGAAAGCAAACTGCCCTCCAAAGATACAGTTTCTCATACCCCCACCATTAAGGACTCATGAATACTTTGCTAGTAAGCAAAGAACTATGGTCACTTACCTGTTGACACATTTCTAGTTTCTTGGGCTACCTGTACTTCAATGTGCTTGCTTATCTCTGACTTATTTGGTGTATCTGTAACCTTCACAAATCCTTCGTTATCTTCTCTTAAGGGAGTATCAGTAGGAATTGCTGCCACATCTGAATTAGCTGTTGATGCTGGAGTGGTAGCTTTAGATCCACTTTGGCTAACATCAGAAAGTTCATCCTATATATAAGAATTAAGGAGAAAATATTAACCATAATTTATTCTAAACAGCTTTAAATGGGTTTGTAAACTTGCCCAGAGAACATTCTAATTAAAAACAAAAACAAAAAAGTCAGATTTCCTCTCTAGACTATTTGCAAATAATTGGGAAATACTTAAGTAAATCATATTTTCCAGATATGTATAGTTTTTTCTAAACAGAGATTTAAAAATAAAAGTACATTAGAGGCATTTGCCATAAACAAACAGTAATGCCAACACCAGTTTGTAATGGCAGTTGCAATCTCATATACTCATTTGCTAACAACTTATTTTAAAGCATGTACTCTGCAGCAGCTGCTCTAAATAATGATAGAACAATCAGACTCCTAATATCAGGACAGCAAAGTGTGGTCTTAAAACATTCGGTACCCAGATCAATTGAAGTGCTTGTTAAAAGGGCAGATTCTAAATTCTACCCCAAAATTAATGCACCAAACTCGAACAGTGAAATCAGGTAATCTGCATTTTAGCAAGCAACCAGGGTGATTTATCTGCTCACTACAATTTGATAACTTCTACTCTAAGGTCTACACATAGGCTTTAAGAGGTACATCAACAGACTGAAATTGTATGTGAAAACTGGGGTACATTTTTCTGAATGAAGGATATACTGCTTTTGACAGACTTTCAAAAGGGCTTGTGACTCCAAAATAACTAAAAACAAATGTCTAATGGCAACCATAAATGAGGAAATTTTTTAAGAAAAGAGAAACTGACAAAAAGTTTACCATTACTACCACTACTAAATAACAGTAATAAAAATTAGGAATTCAGTGCATTTATAATTCATTAAATGTATGACCTTGGGTAAGTTATGTATTCTTTCCGTACCTATGTGTTTCTATCTATAACACAGTTAATAGCACCTTCTTAATAGGATTATTATAAACTATTCAATATGATGGCTAAGTACTGCTTCACACATCCTGAATGTTTTGTAAATGTTAATTATGAGTATATTTTATACAATTGTAATTACAATTATTTATGTACACATAAATTTTAAGTGTGATTATATTTGTTATGATAAAGGGAGAGCTCTTACCCACTTCAATAGTTACCCTATGCCTTTATTCCCACCCCAGGCCTTTTTATTTTTTAAATAATGAGAACTACAGAAAGCCAGAGAATGAATGGCACACCCAAAGTGGGATTACTCATTAAGGGTCTGGAATATATTAGCTCAACTGGTGGGTGTTGGCTCTAACAAGATGTTGAAACTCATGTGTTTGCCAAAGGCCTTAAATCCAAAAAAATTCTTCCTTTTCTTAACTTTTGGCAATTTGTACTGCACTTGCACTTGTGCAATGGCTGGTCAGCTACTGATTATTTTATTGCTCATCCTCAGTTTAAGAAACTTATATCCATGATATACAATGATCCATTTACTGAAACCTAATCTCCTCTTGAGATTATCAATCTATCAAAAGAAGAAGAAAACCATATATCCATGTCAGAGTTCAATACTGAAAAATGAATTTTCAATGAAAGAAAAATGCTTATATCTTAAATTGGGGAAAATGTATACTCTAAAAGAAACAATCAAAGATGTATATGTGCTGTTATTTATAACAGCAAAACAAAGTATCAGTCAAGCAAGATGAGTAAACTCTAGAGGTGTGCTGTACAACATCACACCTACAGCCAACAGTAAGAGGATAGAACTCATGTTAGCTGTTCTTATCACAATAAAATATTGTGAACAACCTGAATGTTCTCAACTAGGAGATTAAGAAAATTATGGTACATCCATAAAACAGAATACTATATAGCAAATAAAAAAGTTTTGTAGAAGAACATTTACTGATGAAAAATCCACAATATTTTTCAAAAATAATATAATCAAGTAATATATCAGAATATAAAACAATAGTCTTAAAGTTTTTTAAAAAGCATATAAAGTGACTGAAGATAAGAATTTTCCTGCTTATAATACTTTATTCTTATATAGAAAGATTTATTTATTTACTTGAAAGGCAGAGTTAAAGAGAGAAAGACACACACAGAGAGAGAAAGACAGAGTTCGACCTTTCATCTGCTGGTTCACTCCCTAAATGGCGACAAGATTGGGGCAGGTTCAGGCTGAAACCAATAGCCTGGAACTCCACCTGGGTCTCCCACACGGGTGGCAGGGACCCACGTACTCAGGCCATTTTCTGCTGCTTTCCCAGGGGCATTGGCAGGGTGGTGCTTAGAAGTGGAGCAGCAAGACTCAAACTGGTGCTCATGTGGGAAGCCAGCATCACATGCAGCAGCTTACCCTACAATACCACAATGCCAGCCCCAATACTTTTTTCTTCTTTTAAAATTTATTTTTATTCATTTGAAAGTCAGAGAAACAGAGAGAGAGAGTGACAGGGAGACAGAGAGATCTCCCATCTGTTGATTCACTCCTCAAATGGCTGTAAGGCCAAATGTTCCAGGCCTAAGCTGGAAGCCAGAAACTCAATGACAGTCTCCCATGCAGCAGGGATCCAACACCTGAGCCATTTCTTGCTGCCTCGCAGGGTGCACATCAGCATGAAGTTGGAATTAGAAGTGGAGCTGAGAGTCAAACCCAGGCACTCTAAAATGAGATACAAGTATCCCAAGTAGAATCTTCACTGCTGCACCAAATATCCATTCCAGTTTTCTATCCTTTCCAACATTTAAAAAATGTTTAAATTCATTTATTTTTACTGTATTTGAAAAAGAGAGAGAGAGAGAGAGAGAGAGAGAGAGAGAACAGGTAGACACATAAACACACAGTTATCTTCCATTAACTGGTTCACGTCCTCAAATACCTGCAATAACTAGGATTTGGCCAAGGAAGAAGCTAGGAGTCCACAACTTAACCTGGGTCTCCTACATGGGTGACAGGGACCCAAGTACTTGACCACCACTTGCTGGTGCATATTAGCAGGAAATTGAATCAGAAGAGAAGAGCAGGGACTCAAACCATGCACTCCAGGTATGCTATATAGGCATCCAAAATGGGTCTAAACTGTTAAACCAAACACTCACCACTTCAAATTCTTTTTAATAATAAGCATCTGCTACTTTCATGATGAGGGAAAAATGTAAATAAGTTCTAAACATATTTGAATATAACTAGATGTAATTATTTTTCAGTTTGAGATAGATTTTGGGGAAAAGAAAACTATTCATACTTTTAAGGAACTGGGTGTTACTTATTCTTTATGGGCTTGTGTTTAAGATAGCTTTGATTGGGCCCAGCGCTGTGGTATAGTAGGTTAAGCCTCCACGTGTGATGCTGACACACCATATGGGTGCCAGTTCAAGACCCAGCAGTTGTGGCTGGTGCTGTGGCATAGCAGATAAAGCCACCACCTGCAGTGCTGGCATCCCATATGGGCACTGGTTCAAGTGCTGGCTGCTCCACTTCCTATCCAGCTCTCTGCTATGGCCTGGGATAGCAGTAGAAGATGGCCCAAGTCCTTGGGCCCCTGCACCCACATGGGAAGACCCGGAGAAAGCTCTGTGCAATTCTTTCAAATAAATAAATAAATCTTAAAAAAAAAAAAAAAAAGAGCTGTAATTGTCATTTCAAGTGAAGTTATACTAGCCATATGCTAATAAAAGCTAGCTGAACTGTACAGCCAATTATTTTCTCCCATGGGTCTCAAATATTGGGCTGATTTCCAATGAGAAGAAAGATAAATCAAAGAAATAAACTTAATTCTCTATTACCTTCTTCCCCCTTAAAATTAAAAGATAAAGTTACTATTTCATTGAGCTGATGACTGGCACCTAACATAGAAGCATCTTATAAAAATTTACTCAGTCAGCTGGCGCCATGGCTTAACAGGCTAATCCTCTGCCTTGCGGCGCCAGCACACTGGGTTCTAGTCCCGGTTGGGGCGCCGGATTCTGTCCCGGTTGCCCCTCTTCCAGGCCAGCTCTCTGCTATGGCCCGGGAAGGCAGTGGAGGATGGCCCAAGTCCTTGGGCCCTGCACCCACATGGGAGACCAGGAGAAGCACCTGGCTCCTGGCTTTGGATCAGCGAGATGCGCTGGCTGCAGCGGCCATTGGAGGGTGAACCAACGGCAAAAAGGAAGACCTTTCTCTCTCTCTCTTTCACTATCCACTCTGCCTGTCAAAAAAAAAAATTTTTTTTTTTTACTCAGTCAAGCTAATTAGCTTGTTTGGAGCTGAGTCAGAAAAACTAAGTAATGTTTCTAAAGTTGAAGAGGCTTATAGTGAAGACAACTACAAACTTTCCCCAACACTAATCTTTGCTTTGATGCGTACTCCATTTAAAAATAAGAGTGGCATTATTTTGGTTAACTTAACAGCCTAATTCATATTTATTTTATCCTATACATGAATTCCCCACTCTTTAAAGTCCAAGATTATAACATACATCCTAAAACAGAAAATCAACAGTCCTTGTTTCTGATAAATAGTCCTGATGAAAGCACTAAAATCCATCAAGACTGTGGATTCAGAAAGCCCAAGGGAATATCAGGTTTATCAGTTTATATTTACTGGGAAAATGCTACTCTTTGAAACCACTTGAAAAATAAAGAACTTGAGGTCAGTCTTGGACTTGTCATTTACTTTCCAAATAAAAGCCAAACAAAGAAATGATTTCTTCTTCCCCTTCAGCAACCCCACAAACTCCCCTGCAAGTCCGGTTTATGCCTTAAATTTTTTTTACTCAGTAATTTAAAAGCTCACAATATAAAGAGTTTGGCCAAAGTCCACATCCACAATAAAGCCTACATTCATTATGGATCTGAGAGCATGAAATAAAATAACCAGGAGAGCCTTGAACCTGAAACAGGAAAAGGACTATGACACCAGAAGGACCCCCAGCTTTTAGGCTACAAAGGGGCAAGTTAGGATCTATTTGGAGGGAAATGTTTTTAATTTGTCCTAAGCTATCCAAATAACACGGAATTTATTTATCCGTAACTCATTTCCCTTTTATACTTTTACCACACAAAAATATTTTCCAGCCTTTAAAATGGCTCACCAAGTGGCCTGTACTTCTGACTACTGGCTCCAAGGGACACAGCATGAGAGCTAAGGAGAAGGAAGCTCTGAATTGTAGAGGAGTAGTTTTCAAAAGAAGCACTTCTCCTCAATGAGCAGAAAAGCACTTAGAAGGAAGTCTTTGCTACACCATTCAGCCCGGAGCACACATTCTGGAATTCTACTTCTATGGAGGAAATTACTGCCTCCAATTAAAGACAGAACAAGGGAGACATGCTTAAATATCAACCTGAAAAAAGATAAAATTTATTACTTTTGGTCAACAGTAACCTTATAATATAAGCAAACCAAGGGAAATTTCTTAATAGGACCTAACCTGAAAATCTAAAATCCAAAAAAATTTGAGTGGACATGATGCTACAAGTGAAAAATTCCAACTCCACACCTGACCTCACATGATGAGACACAAAGTATAGGTGCACAACAAATGCTGCATAAAGTTACCTTCGTACTAGTGTGTAAGCTGCACATGAAACAGGAGTTGTGTGTTTACACTTGGGTGAGTCCCATTCCCAACATATCTCAGATATTTCATTATGTATATGCAAATATTCCAAAATCCCAAATATTTCTGGTCCCAAACATTTTGGATAAAGAATACGCAACCAGTATATACATATCATGGAATATTATTCATTCTTAAAAAGGAAGGTAATCTTGCCACATGCTATCACATGGATGAACCCTGAGGACATTATGCTAAATGAAATGAGCCAGTCTTAAAACCATAAATACTACATGACTCTATTTATGTATCTAATATATGAGGTCAAACTCATAGAAACAGAAAGAATACAGTTATCAAGGGCTGGGCAGAGTAAGTTATTGTTTAATGGATACACAGTTTTATTAGATTTGTAAGATGAAAAACTTCTGGAATCTGTTTTACGGTAATATGTATATACTTAACACTACCAAGTTAAAAAATGGGTAAGATGGTACATTGTATGTGTTTTTAGCACCATCACAACCACACAAGTAGGCATCATTACTTTTGCTTTCACTTGTGACACCAAGGTGAAAACAACCTCATTTTTGTACCACTTTAGGTATCTTATAAGCCTTTCAAAATATTTGTTATTCCATTCATTAAGTGCATGATAGGCTGCAAACAACACATATATCATTTGTTACCTGATATTGCACCGTAACTATTTTCTAATAGACTATAAACTAGTTTACAACTATAGGAAGCAAATTATCCCATCAAGGACAACTTATTACATGTCCCAGTGCAGTGTTTCCCTAAGTGGCCTGCCCAACTTCATCTGAAACAAGGTAAATAAAAGGGCATGAATGCAGTTACATACGTTTATGTCTAGACTTTAAGATGCTAAGCTGCGAGAAAGAAAAGACAGTACTGAAAACAAGAAAGTAGCCCAAGCAGGGTTTCCCACTGTAATATGTACCACCTTACATTTTTTGTTCCTATTTCTTTTTCCCCAAGTAAAAGTAAGTCTCTAAAGCAGTGATTGCTAAACTGTGTGTACATGCATTTTTCTGGAGAGTTTACTATAATTTGACTCCCAGAGGACTCTACAGCCCAGAGAAAGTCTGAGAATCATTAACTCCAGACATACTCCTGGGTGTAAACATTGCAGTAGGTTCAAGAGAATTCAGATTATGAAAGGAAAAGTATGAATGTCTAATCCCAACCATGAAGAAAGGGACATTGTTTCACTGTCAATGCCTAAGGATTTCCAGGCACCCAGGTTAATCCCTGACCTATCAGGCAAGACAAAGTCTTGTCTTTTGTAGTAGTCCCTAAACGGACATTAGGAGAGTAAAGCTGCAGGGTGCCCTGGCTGGAGCAGCCTCATGGTGAAGTGACATACTGGGCCGTCTCCAGGAGACAAACAAGGGATGGACATTCTTCCCTGAAAAAGGCACTGCCACCAGTTTTCTTATCTAGAGTTGGATAAGTGGAAACAGGCTACAACTTCACAGTCTATTTATTTACCCTTTATTTCAAAAATGCTTACTTTGGGACAGCAGTTATAGATTACAGTATGGCATTAGCAACCCCTGCAGAGGACATAATTTTCTTTTGTATTTCAATAACTTCAACAGTCTTCCAAACTGAGCATTTGATGTCTTGAGAATAGCAGTTGAGAAAGTAACCAAGAGTTAACTATTTTTGTTTACTTTTTGCAAAATGTTTGGAAATACCATTCTCACCTCCTGTTCTACAGCCTTCAGAGGTTCAGGACTATTGCTGACCTAAGAAAGGGAAAGATTATAAAAGAGAAAAAAATTACGTATTTACTAGGTGATAACATTTCTGTCTTTGGCTTATACTACCTCTCAGGATAAAAGATTTGTATGACTATTATCCAGTATGTTTCAAATAAGGGTTTGGGGATTGGTCTGATTTAAAACCACCTCTTTCAAGACTATTGCTTAAATGATATGTGAAATGATATTTCTGCATCAGGAGTCACCACTTGGATCAGTCTCACTTCAAACTTATTGATACACAGCTTTTCGCCTAAGTTTTTTTTCTTAATACAACTTTGAAATTTTTCTGACACTTATTTCAGGCACTGTGAATATTTAGCATCAAAACATTCCTGTGTAGCACACTTGGAAATGTTTACCACACTCTCCTTTCTCCCACCACCCTTTCTGAAACTACTAGATAATACTAATGATTGAAAGGTGGCTAAGATTGAAATGCTTTCCTATAAAAATATCTCTTTATTCATATTCTTTATTTCTATCCGTACATTTTCTCTCTGTGAAACAAATGAAACAAAAGTGTTTCTTTTAAATGCAAAGCAATACTAAATTTTTAAACACTCCTGGTCTGGAAATTCATCAAAATCCTTTTGAAAGCCTGCTGGCCCTTAATCCCCCTCAAAAACCACAAATTAGCAAAGCCCAATTGACTATGGAATCCATATTACCCTCCATTAACAAACATGCTATCTGCCAGCTTTGTTGAGGTAAAACTGAAAAAAATGTTTTAATGTGTGTATACACTATTGAAATAATCATAACCAAGTTAATTAACACACCCAGCACCTCATACTGTGTGTTTTTGTGGTGAGATCAAGTAATGTCTGTTTATATGATCTTTGATTTTGGAATACCATCATCTTTAACCACTTTCAACTACTCATTTCATCAAAAACTAGGTAAAAAAATTTTAGAAAGAGTGTAAAACTACACTGTTAAATGAAAAAGAAAGCAAGCTGTAGGAAAATATCTATAGCATAAACCCATCATCTGTGTGCATAGGGAAAAAGGTATGAGAGATAACTGCACTATTTATAATGACCAGGGGAAGGGGTAGGAGGAGGGTAGGAGAAGCTTTCTACTTTAGTCTACATTCCTCAGTATTATTAAAAACTGTGAAATGGAATTAATATAGCTCTTAAAAAGAAACTACTAAGCCTGTTTAATAAAATAGTCTGGACTCTAAATACCTTTTCTAGTATACAGCATTGTGTCTAGCACAATGATCACTAATAAATATTTCTGAACACGAAAAAGCAAGCTCATTTTCTTCAACAGAAAATATTTAAAATTTTTCCTATTCTACAAGCTTATTTATACACTAAGTATAGGTACTATATAAATAATGTAATAATCCTCTTCAAAGAAATTCTACTATTATCTTACCCTCATAAACATTAATAGAAAATCTAAAAGTGTAAAGCCACCACAAAACACACCTAACACTGGAGTAAGTGGGAGGGTTTATTGGGGGAAACCCGACAGACTGGAGAGAAAAGGCGAAGAAGAAAAAGAGGGAGAAGGAGAATGTGAGAGAGAGAGATCAAGAGAGAGAGAGAGCATGAGAGAGAGATCAAGAGACAGAGATCAAGTGAGAGAGCACCATGTGTTCAGGAACAGGTCCTCTTAAAACTGTGCCAGGGGGTGGGCAGAGAAGTAGGAGCAACGAATCCTATTAGGGTGGAGGTGGAGCTGACACCAGTGGTTGAGCCATGGGTCCCTGGCTTCCAGCCATGGCAGCAGGGGCTAGAGCCTAAGATGGTGTCCGGGGTGTAGATCATGCCATGGATCAGACTGCGCTATTTTACTAACAAAAAAGAGGACACCTTGACTGTAAACTAATAGCAAAACCCAACATGAACATTAGAGGGAGAAGGTCCAGGAAAAACCCACTGTCCAAAATATAAACATACTTGGTGCCTAGATCTTGGTTCCTGAAAACAGTATTCTTAATAAAAGTAAGCATGGATCTTTGGGGAAGAGGCTGATTTTATAGCACGGGGCAAGAAAAATGCAAGAGCCTGAAGCATCTTCTGATGCCAGTAAGGAAGGAGAAAAATGCTTAAACAAGGATGGCATGTACCAGAGTACAGGCGCCAATGAGGAAGAGCTCTGAACGTTCAAAGATGGAACGAGAGAAACCAAATAAATGATGAGACTGGCTAGCCCACACAGTAAGATATACATCCACTAAGTCCACACTGCATGTCAGTTTTTCCTTTTAATAAATTCCAATTAATAAATTATAAGGATGAAGAAAACAGAAAAGAACCATTAGTAATATTTTACTAATAACTGTTGTAGCCAACATCCATTGATGAATGCTAAAATCAGAAGATGAAAATTTGAAGAGAAACAATATTTACATTCTCAAATATATCCATCAATATATTTAATTATAAAAATAAAATTACTAACTTTATAGTGGAGAAATCTGACACATACTGGCTGAACTAAGTTATCAAAGTTATTTTTACCACTAATAAAACATACTGACGTAGTATTTACTGTAACAAACTTAAAAAGGCACTCTATGGTACTCTTACCAAAAATGTATAACTTCAGTCTAATCCTAAGAAATCATCAAAGAAGCCCAATGGAAAGACAGTATACAAAATAATTAACCAGTCCCCTGCAAAACTCTCAAGGTCATGAAAAGACAAGAAGAGACTGAAGAACTGTCACACATTGGAAGAGACTGATACGCAATACAGGATTCTGGAACAGAAAAAGAACAATGTTGGGAAAACCGGTGAAACTTGAATACAAGCCTGTAATTTAGCTCACAGTATTGTACCAATGTTAATTTCTTAGCTTTAGTAACTGTACTGTGGTTTGTTAACAATAGCAGAAATTGGGTGAAAGGAATATGGCAGCTTTGTACTATTATTTCAAAACAAAATACATTAAATACTTAAAATGGAGAGCTTTAACATTTAAAACTTAAAATTACACATGCATTTCATAATAGGACTCTTTAATAACAGACAATAACAGAAACATGGTTCAACTACCATAGACATTCAAGCTTGTGAAAACCAAAGAAATAGAAACAATTTCAGAAGCTATCCACAAATGGAGGAAGAGGGAGCATTCTTCTCAGTAAGAATGCGGGCTCTGTTGAGATGCTTCCTGCTCTGTATGCTAAGCACAGCCCCTGAAGAATGCAGCACACGCTGACCAGTGGCTTTACATACCAAACTCTGCTAACAAGAGCTTCTCACAGCAGTTCCACTAAAGTATTTCTAATCACATGGTTTTAAAAGGAGGGACAAATCTGACTGCTTTTCAATTAATTTAAAGTTGTTCTTCTCAGTTTTAAAAGTCACATTCTATCAGCAATCAACTACCTACAATATTTTTCAAAGGGAAAAATGATACTTTTTTGGAGTACATATGTGTGCACATAAATACAGGTATATTATCACACCTGTTTAATTCTGATGTTATCTATGCCTTTGGTTTGTTATCCATTGCAGCACTGTTTGTAATGAAAGACTAACACAAAATAAAATGTCCCAGCAGTGAAGATTTGAACTGCAGTTGGGAATATGTGAGCTCTTTCCTCCTGCCCATCTTCTAGGATTCTGACATAACAGTTATCTTTCTTTGCTCTCTTGCCTTCAATTTCTCATCTAAGCAAATAAACAACCCAGTTAATCCCAATTCTAGGAGTACTTGTCCCTCTACTAACTTTCACCTAAGTCATCCTTTTTCTCCTCTCCTTCCACAACCACCTTGAATGAGTACCAGTTATTTCCTCTTTTTGTAACTCACACCTGTTATTGGTCCTGCAACTCAAAACTGCTAAATCTACAAGTTCACAAACTCGGTCCTCCTGCCTTGCTACCATACAGTGGACCCTGTTGACAGCCTTACATTCTAAAGCTCTCTTGTCCCTTGACTTCCAGGCCTTAAGTATCTTTTAGTCTTTCCTCTCTGCTACTACAATGCCTACCCACCCGCAAATGCCCTTCTCCTCTTCCTGTCCATCCTTTCTTTTCCATTCCAGCTCCACCACCTCACGTACACAGATGCTGCTTCTCGACTGGCTCAGGATCTGGCACCCTATGCCTGGCACTGATCCTGTGGAGGGGACCCTCATAGGATGTGACACCCCCAAGGCAGGATGCAAGGATGTCCTTTATACCGCCGAAGCCCTGACTCTGCATCCTGGTATCCCTACACGGAAACCCTCCCTGCCCCACTCTAGAGACACCAGTCTTGCTCTGCCCTACCTAACGGCTTTAGCACTGAAGAGTACAAAAAGGAAAGAGGAGGGGAAGATAAAGCAGTATACCATTTAAATAATTACAGCTTTAAAGTCATTCTTAATATCTGGTAGGGTAAGTTCTTCTTCTTCAAGATTATCTTTGTTAAACTTGGCCTTTGTTCTCCAATTTCTTACTTATTTGTGGCTTGTTCATGAGTAATTCAGTTAGTTTCACCTTGACATTTTTGCTCATTCCTACACTTAGCATTTTGTAATGCATTTGTTAACAGAACAGCTTTGGTCATTTAACATCAGGAATTTTTTTTGCCAGCTCCACTAGAAGAAGTTCTCCAACAAGAAGTCTCTGTTCATGATGCAACTAAAACTCCCCTGGCTTCCTGCTTTCAACTGATCTCTGAACTGGATTTGAGGATCACCAATAGGGTGTGAGATGAGGCTTCATGTGAGCTGTGACATTTGGAACGGCCTTAAAAGAGGGTGTTTCTCTGGATGGCACTCTACACAGGGTAAAACATACAGATGTGGGAAAACTATAAAGACAAGCAATAGGATGCAAAGGTCTTTAGAGTTCAGGAAAAGAGTCATGGTTGGAGACTGCATTTGTGAACACTGGTGTATAGATGGCACTAAGACATGGATTATGAGAAGGGCTAAGTGAGGTTTAGGTCCTGGGGCACTCCAACATTTAGAGGTCCACCAGTAGAAAAGAAATCAGCAGTGGAGAAGTCGCAGTGCAAACTAGTGAGGGTGTTAGGAGACAATGGTATCCTAGAAGCAAACCGAAAGGAGCCCTTCAAGATGCTAAATGTATTCAAATACATCAAACGCTATTAAAAGGCAAGGTGAAGGTTGAGAATTTGCTAGTCAACTTGGAAAGATGAATGTTTTTGTCAACCTTGACAAAAGGCATGTTGGTGTAGAAGGTAGGAATGAAGTCTGAGAGGAATGAGATGAAGAGAAAAAGACCATCCCTCAGACACACCAAAGAGTGTCTCCACCCCAGGACCTTTCATTCCTACCGCATCTTCCCTGAACTTCCCACTAGATCTTTCCACGCACCTGCACATCCCCATGTCAGTATCCTAAAATAAGCACATATCCCTAGCCATTACTCCTGAGCTTGCTTTGCTTTCTTAATAGCACTTAACAATACCTGAACTTTTACTATTTATTTGTCAATCTCCATAAGAATGTGATAAATCAAGAAATAATCTTTACCAATATTTCTTTTAAGAACTTGCACATTTTGTTAGGTATATCATTCTTAGAAAATCTGCTGAATTATTTATAACTTTACTGACTACAGGTCTCTCACAATGGGAAATTTATAACTCATCACGTGTTTTTTTTAATGGAATTTTTTTTTTTAAATTTATTTTGTTTGAAAGGTAGAAAGAGAGAAAAGAGAGAAAGAGAGAACGAGATCTCCCATCTGTCGGTTCACTTCCCAAATGTCCCCAACATCAGGGCTAGACCAGGCTGAAGCTAGAAGCCAAGAACTGAATCAAGTTCTGAGACCAACAGGCACGGGACTAGTGGACCCAACAATAACTCCCCTAAAGTATGTCACACTTTACTCTTACTTTTCTTTAAAAAAATCTTTTTTTGAGAGATAGAAAACATAGAGATTCTATCTACTGGTTTACTCCCCAAATGCCTGCAATCATGGGGCAGGTCAAAACCAGGAACTCAATCTAGGTCTCCTACGTAGAGAGCAGGGCCACCACCTACTGGCTCCAATGGTGCGTATGATTGTATTAGCAGCAAGTTGGAATCAGAGGTGAAGCTGGAACTCAAAACCAGGCACTCTTTATGGGATGCTGGTGTCGCAACCAGCATCTAAACCTCTAGGCTAAATATCCACCATTTATACCACATTTTCACCTTAACACTATTTCACAGAAAGATTATATGGTAAAACTAATGTTTTATTTATAATGCTCACCTTCAATTTTTTCATGATGAGATACAAGTATGCCTTAAATATAGCCAGGTCATCCCCAGAGTTTTCAGGAGAAATGAGAGTTATAGGATATTTTAAATTAGAGTTGGTTTAGTACAATTTCTGTGACACATAGAAATCAAGATGAGAAGGTATGTGACGTGGCTGTGATACGGTTCACAAATGAACTCAGTCTCTTAATTCCCAGCCCTTCATAAAATAAGAGAAAGATACCAGGTTAACAACAAGGGCTTAGGGGAATAATAAAATTGGTCACAATTAGTAGGCATACTTTACAAATTGGACTTTTGTCATTTTGTAATGTACTACCTCATTCCTGGAAATCCTTATCTGTTCAGTGTTTATCTCATTCAGTAGCACCATGTTCAGACTAAGTAGAGAAGGAGAGGGGATTCTGTTTTAGGAACTTTTTCAGGAGTATATGATTTAGTATCTCTATAGGGAGGACACAAAAACTCCTATGCATTAGTCTATCTTTATCATCTCCTAATCGGTTTATAACTTGCCTGTAAAGTTGTCACAAGCATGTCAGTGGATTAAATAACAAAAGAATTATAATCTCTTAAGGTGTACTTTTGGATAGTAATTAAAACATAGTTATCATTTGGTACACATTTTTGATATACTAAATGTATATCTCCTGCTTAATTTGGTTTTGGGAAGGGGGCCACAGCAAGGAGGCAACCAAGAGATGGGTATTTTGGAGGCTCTATTAAACCTACAAGCAGGCTTTAAAAAGCCAGTGTGGCAGCAGGAACAAGGAAGGAGAGCATTTTCTAGTGGTGTCATTATGGACTAATATTGAGCACAAGCAGCTTCTAACAAATTGAAGAAGGAGGAAAAGGTGAGATAAACCTTATTGTTAAAAACATTTTTCAGGCCGGCGCCGCGGCTCACTAGGCTAATCCTCTGCCTTGCGGCGCCAGCACACCGGGTTCTTGTCCCGGTCGGGGCACCGATCCTGTCCCAGTTGCCCCTCTTCCAGGCCAGCTCTCTGCTGTGGCCAGGGAGTGCAGTGGAGGATGGCCCAAGTGCTTGGGCCCTGCACCCCATGGGAGACCAGGATAAGCACCTGGCTCCTGCCATCGGATCAGCGCGGTGCGCCGGCCGCAGACCGCGGCGGCCATTGGAGGGTGAACCAACGGCAAAAGGAAGACCTTTCTCTCTGTCTCTCTCTCACTGTCCACTCTGCCTGTCAAAAATTAAAAAATAAATAAAAATAAAAAAATAAAAACACTTTTCAATTAAAAAAAAAAAAAACACTTTTCAATGGAAGAAAGGCTACGCAATACTTACTGACACTTGCAGTTTTGAGCACGTTTCAAAGGTCAATGGAGGGGACAGGCATTCAGCCCATCAGTAAAGATGCCTGCGCCCACAATGGAGTACCTGGGTATGATACCAGCTCTCTCCTTACTGTTTCCTGCCAATGCAGATCCTGGGAGGCAGTGGTGATGACTCCAGGCATTGGGTTCCAGCTACCCACGTGGGAGACCTGAACTGAGTTCCTGGATCCGGGTTTCAGCCTAACTCAATCCCAGGAAATGTATGGGCATTTGGGAAGGCCAGCAGATAGGAGTTTGTGTTCTCTCTTTATCTCTCTGCCTCTCAAAAACACACAAAAGTCAGTGGAATGATTTTGAATATCTCCATCTTCTAGAGCTGACAGAAAGGTCATTTATATTGTCCCAAAAGATTCTTTCAAACATCTACAACAAATAATTCGTCAACATGTTCTGAAGTTCCATAATGTGCTAGGGATAGAGCAGTAAGAAAACCTCGTGGGAGTATTTCAGGCATGGAAAGCCAAGGTACTCTGTCAAAAAAAAAAAAAAAAAAAATGACCTAAATGAAAGATCTCCTCGAGTGAGATCCCAGTGGAAAGAACAGGTCATCAAAGAAGGAGGTACCTTTCTCTGAAGGGAGGAGAGAACTTCCACTTTGACTACGACCTTGTCTAAATATGATCAGAGTCGGTGAACTCAAAAGGCTTCCATAGCTTTGGCAACTCATGACAAGAGCTTAGGGTGATTACTGATGCTATAAACAAGAGTGTCAATTTGTTAAGTCAACAATAGGAGTCACTGTGCACTTACTCCTCATGCAGGATCTCTGTCCTTAATGTGTTGTACATTGTGATTTAATGCTGTAGCTAGTACTCAAACAGTATTTTTCACTTTGTGTTTCTATGTGGGTGCAAACTGTTGCAATCTTTACTTAATATATATTAAACTGATCTGTATATAAAGAGAATTGAAAATGAATCTTGATGTGAATGGAAGGGGAGAGGGAGTGGGAAAGGGGAGGGTTGTGGGTTGGAGGGAAGTTATGGCGGGGAAAGCCATTGTAATCCATAAGCTGTACTTTGAAAATTTATATGCATTAAATAAAAGTTAAAAAAAAAAAAAAGAAAACCTCATGGAATTTGCATATTAGTAAAGAGAAACAAGCAAGGTAAACAAACATATGATTTATTATTTGAGAAAATAGTAAGTGAAATCTTTAGTACTTGAACCATGATAAATATATAAAGAAAAATTAAAAAGCAAGAAAAAGAGATAAGATGTAATTTATTTGTATACATTATAGCTGGCCCATTTGTTTAGTGACAAGAGTAGATTTTATAATATAATGACCTTTTTAGAATCAATATTCCCTTTATAAATATTGTTATTTCATAAGATACAGAATATAACTTTAAATACTATTTATTTGTCTGAAAATCAGAGTTGGAGGGAGAGGGAGAGGGAGAGGGAGAGGGAGAGGGAGAGGGAGAGGGAGAGGGAGAGGGAATTGATCTTCCTTCCTCTGATTCACTCCCCAAATGGCAGCAATGACCAGGGCTGAGCCAGGTCAAAGCTGGGGACCAGGAATTTCTTCTGGGTCTCTCACTTGTGTGCAAGGTCCCAAGCACTTGCACCATCCTCCATTGCTTTCCCAGGTACATCGGGAGAGAGTTGGATCAGAAGAGGAGCAGCGAGGACTGGAACCAGTGCCCATATGGGATGTGGCCATTGCAAGCAGCAGCTTTATTAGCTATACCACAGTGCCAGCTCCTATTTTAAATAATTTTAAAACTATTGGCATATCTCAACTCTTAGAGTACATTACTGATTATCATTTATTTGTTGACAAGTTCTTGGTCAAGAATATATTCTATTAACAAATTAACACCAGAACTTCTTGGCTAAACACAGCGTACTTTTGTATATCACTATAACAAGTGGTTTTGAGGAAGGAACAATGTTTGGTTTTTTTAAAAGTGTAATATCATTACATCTATAATGAACACTAAGGAGTTCAGATGATAGTGATGTTTAATTTCAAAAAACTTAATTAAGTTCACTAGTTACCCCACCCTAAATTCACATTATGAAGTAAGTCAAATAGAAAGCCATCATTGTCATTAATATACTAATCAAGATTTAAGAATGCTTGACTCATTTTCCTATATAATTTGAAAAATGATAGTTAAAAACTAGCATTTAGGAAAGAGCTCATTTCCAATGGAAAAAAGATACAAACTAAAATGTATACAAACAATTACATTTTATTATACTTTGGCTGTTGACTCCAATTTGGATTTTAAGAGAAGCTTATAAAATGTAAATTGATGATATTAGCAAAATAAAGTTTACCTTGAGGCTGGTATGAGATCGTGGCTGACTTAATTCTTGAAATTTCCATTGCTCTGATCCAGGGGTCTCTCCTCCCTTCTGAGTGTCAGGCGTAAGCAATCCATCTCCAGCAGGCAGAGGGAAAAGCCCTAATGATATAGGGCGTTCTTTTCTATTTGGAAAGGGGAGAAAAAAGCTAAGTTATTTTTATTTGTTGACTAAAAATAACAAGCCTGGCCTGCACTGCTTTAGGATCATCACTGTCTGCCCATCTGAACAGGCAGACTTACCAAAAAGAAAGGACAGTCTCAAAAGTTAAAATTATCCTCCCACTCCCCAAATCAACTAAGAAAAGTATTAAGAAAGAGTTTAGGCAATCTTCTAAGTTACTGGTGAGTTTCTCCCCCAGGAGGCAGTAGTCTGGTCTGGTTTTACAAGGAGAGGAGTTGCTAAGTTCTCAATCACGTTTAGGTTAGGTCAGCACTGGGAGACTTGCTACCTCTTCCTTTGGAGTGAGCCCAGCCTCTGCTTCTGCACTTCCCAAATCCTCACACTAATCCCTGGATGTTGACTGAAGCCTCTTTAGGGTATGCCTTTCATGCTGTCTAGAGGAAAATCAGTGTATTTTGAATCAGAGCTACTGACTGATTAAACAGTAAAAACAACTTAAAAAGTTTTGCTCCTCCCTAAAATAGGAAAGCTCTTTTTTTTTTTTTTTTCCCCTACTACACGAGTTCTTTTCAGGCACAGGTCAGTTTGTCTCAAACAAGGAGGTCAACACATTCTATAAAAGAACTGTTCAATTTCCAATGCTTTGTGAGAATTTTCAGTGAACAAGAGAATTTTGATAATAGAATTTTGATAAGAAATACATCCTTTGTTGACATACAAAAGATCCAAATTAAAGCACTTCTAGAGGGTGGAAACAAGCCTCCTAATAGGTCCTCTTGGGCTACTAACTCACAAGTGTAGGAACAGAAAGAAACCAGACACTAAAGGTTTAGGCCGCCAATAATTCTATCTCCATTGACAAGAATATAAGTCAGTATAGAAATAATGAAGTTATAACACAAAAGTGAGAAAAGATTCCGTTTTTCTTCATTTTGTAAATTCATTTTTATACCAAGAAACTTAAGCCACTTTTGAAATGTACCCTCACTTAATACAAAGCCTATGCTAAATTGATCAGGTAAGTGAAGCAAAATGGCTAAGAATCTGCATTTTATCAAAGTTGTGTGCACAAGGATATAAAAGTTTAAAAGCAGGACTTTTTCCTTCAGAGTTAATTATTTAACACTTCTTTACACTTTTTCCTATTCGGGAGGAAAACTGTGGGTAAGCAGCACAACAAGGAGCTAGATTTTAACACCAAATCTAACTTTGCGACAAAGCTGTCAGAACAACCAAGTGACAAAAATTAGAGTAACTAGTCAGACATCAGAGACTCCCAAATGTTGATCGGCAATAAAGTTTTAGTAAGAGAGTGGCAATAAAGTATTACTTATTATTTCTTTAGTGGATAATACAGTACACATTGTACATGCACATATTTCCATTGAACACAGAATGATAGTTGACCCTAATTTTAAATGACACCTTTGCTGCTTCTTTCATCAAATGATGGGAGCAGCGGTTGGTAAGGGATATTTCTTTTTCATGTCCACACTTGACAAAAGAAAAAAGTTGTCAGCCTGATGCTTTCCTTTAGGCTAAACACCTGACCCCAACTTTTACTTACTTCCTAACATTTATTAATAAATTTGCAAAGTGACTGGGAATTTAATCAGATTGGGTCTAAAGGAAAGTTTATTAGACCAAAATGCAAAGCAAAATGCAGGAAGATAACAGACTTCATTCAAATATCACACTGCTAACAGAAATCCAAATACAAGTCAGTCATTACAATTACCCTCATATGTGAATGTTAACACATTCATTTTCACACATCAAATTATGAAAAAGTTTAAAACTATTAGGGGAAAGAGTCTTCCAAGAATCAAAGTTTTGCTTTCCTACTTCAGTCAACTAAACTATAATCTATATATTTTTTATTTTTTTTTTATTTTTTGACAGGCAGAGTGGATAGTGAGAGAGAGAGAGAGAGAGAGAGAGAGAGAGAGAGAGAGAGAGAGAAAGGTCTTCCTTTTTGCCGTTGGTTCACCCTCCAATGGCTGCCGCAGCCGGCGCATCACACTGATCCGAAGCCAGGAGCCAGGTGCTTCTCCTAGTCTCCCATGCAAGTGCAGGGCCCAAGCACTTGGGCCATCCTCCACTGCCTTCCTGGGCCATAGCAGAGAGCTGGCCTGGAAGAGGGGCAATCGGGACAGAATCCGGCGCCCCAACTGGGACTAGAACCCGGTGTGCTGGCGCCGCTAGGCGGAGGATTAGCCTGTTGAGCCATGGTGCCGGCCAACTATAATCTATAATCCGAGCTACAAGTAGGATTCCCACTTCTTTATCTTGCCTTCATCAGTCATGCAGAAACTGCTGGACAGCAAGGGGACTTTGGAGCCTATGACAGCCATCTGTCAGGAGAGGCAATGATGCTCCAGGCTACACTGTTCCAGCTGTGGAAAAGGAAGGTGACCACACACTCTTCTCTTCTTACTTTACTGATAAATTATGTAAGAGTTGAAGGAGGGAAAAAGACTTGTAATTACACAAGTTCACTGGAATCCTACTTTCAAAAAAGAAACCCTGAAAGACAAAAACATTAGTCTTGTGCTACAGTGGTATGCATGTAGTGGTTAATGCTCTGTGTAGTAAATGCTTGAGAAAAACTCACCGAAGAAAAGTAAACAGTACACCTGTGGTAGAATATCAAGTGGCAGATTTAAACCCACAGACTGAAACATCTGTCAATACTGTCTAGAAACAAAGCTATGAACTATTAGAATCCTTCCTATGTATTGTTTTAATTGCCTCAGTTTCACATATTCATTTTTGAGCAGTTATTTCAACATGAGCTCACATGTATAAATTTTCATAATTCCGCAAGTACATTTTTCAAACAGCTTTTTGGCTATAATCACATTTAGTGCAACTACTTAGAAAACCTACTTTCCATTTTTAAAAGATGTTCTTTGAATGATTAAATTTGTTGAACACCCACCATTTGGTAGATACTAAGCTAGATTATTTATTTACATTATCTCACTTACCCTTCATAAGGAAATAGCAATGGTTTTCCCAACTTTCAGAGTAGAAGAGTAATGCTTAGAGGGTCTGGGTACTAATAATTGGCAGTGTTGTAATTCAAAGTCAGATCTGTTCAATTTCAAGGCTCATGTATTTCTCTTGGTACTTCCTACTTAGAACTACCTACTTTTTGACAATTGCATCCTAACATTACAGAATATGACATTTTTTCCAGTCAGATAAACTGTAACATTTGTGTTAAAAAACTTAAAATTTAGTCACAAGGTAATTTATCAAGAAACTAGCTGGAGTTAAAACAGCTCTACTAACAATGTAGTAACTATAAGTGACTGTGAAAATTATTTACTTGTGTAACTTACTCTATCTTTCAATGATAATTAAACACAATATAATATTCTCACTTGATTTTTAAAACCACCCAATGGGAAAGAACCTTCAGAAGAAGAAACTTAGACACAGATTAAGCAACTTGCCAAAACCCCAACAGCTCCCATGTGGCAGAGCATTTGTACCCAGGCATGGCTCGATGCTGCTTTCTCAAGCAGAATTTAACCCAAGACAGCCCCCTCAATATGAATCTTGTCTTCATATCCTATATATTCTTGAATTCAGGTATTTTTAATTTCTTCAAAGCTTAAATATACATTTACTCATATACAAATCTCTTGTGTATTAAAATATACAAAAGTATTAAGATTGTTTCTAATTTTTTATAAAATCAGGAAATAAATTATCAAGCATGTAGTTTTAGACCACGATGAAATATAATGTCTAGGCCTTAAACTAATGTGAATTGGTCTATGAATAAAAGGGAACACTCTGAGGGAATTCACTACTTTATCTCTTCTTATCTAAATCTAAAATCAGGATTTAAATCTTTTTATATACAATAAACAATTATTCATTATGAGCTTTCATTTTAACCATGGCAAAACAGAAATCTGAACAAATCAGATACTTTGAGTTTGATGAATTAGAAAACAAAACAATCAGATAGCCTTAGTTTGATGAATCAGGAAACAAAAGAAACTCAAACCCTAAACCTTAAACCTCTAAGATGGTTCTCACAGAGAACAAGCACAGGGGCAGCAGTAAAGCTGCAGATTAATGACTACCCCCACAAACAGGCTTGGGTATTTGTCACCCAAGACTACAAAGGAAAGAAAGGGCGACATCTGACAAAACAATAGTGAATAGGCTTTGCAAAGCTTTCACAACTTTGATGTGTAAATAATGGGGGAAATGTATTCTTTGCCCTAAAAAGTTTAAATCCATTCACTTTAAAATATATTTGTTTTAGGAAGAAAATATTTAAATTTTCAGTTCCTGTGAGTTGTTATCAGAAACTGCTAAAGTGATACCTGAGCCTCCATCAGTCACAGGAAAACTGGAACAAAATAAACCTATGGTCTGTGTCTAATCAATTTCAAGTCCCAGCATAAAAGACATTTGCCCCTGAATGCCCAGGAACTAAACACAGAGGTTGTATACATTTGGACCCAAAGCTCTACTCCTGCTTTCCCTTTACTCTTTGAACACTCTGATTAAACAAGACCAAATTGACCTTGTACTTGTATGTAAGTACAACATGAAAATCCTTTTCTTTGGTCCACGGTTTCCAAACACAAAAGCTGTATTCCAAAGTCATAGCAGATAAATTAGTATAAATAAGAACAAAAATCCTAGCTTCAGGCTATTTTCCATTGTTTCAAACTGCAACAGAAATGGTTACAAAGCAAGACCCAGGAGCTAAAAAGGTAAGAAAAACCAGCTACATGGGGGCTTCCAAGACAGCGGGAGTACCTGAGTATCCTTGGCAGGTTCTGCGTCAGAGCTGGCACACCGGTAGAAAAAGAAAAGTGCACAAGCAGCAAAACAGAGAGAGATACTAGGATAGCAGAATTAATGACCACCGCCCCGCCAACAAAGCCAAACACCAACAGCAGCATGCATCCAGGACTCATGGCGCTGCGCTGGCATGGTGAAACACCCGAACCAGGAGGCCTACACGGGGGCCAACGGGATATCTTTGTAGTGAGGATCTGTCATTCAGCTGCTGCCACAAAAACAATGCCATCAGCAGCAGCTTTCCACTCCATCCTGCAGCAGCTCCCAAGCGATGACGTCATTCCGCTCTCCCCACCTCATAACCATAGAGCTGCTGCTCCTAGCATTTATGCAGCAATCCAGAGCGACAGCCCGCCTATTAACTGGTTTTCCTCTCCACTCCGAGTCCTGGCTTAGTTCATTGGCTACAATGCCCAGCAATCTACATAATTTATTCACACTCCTACATCAAACAGATGGCTTAGCTAACCCTTTCACACAAGCCTCTCTGTAACAAAAAGGATCAATTATACAGGAGAACTGAAGTTTTCAGCATTCCTTCAAATTAGACAATTTTAAACTTTGTGTAATCTCCATTAAGTATCAGAGAACAGTCAATATATCACTTACACGGCTTGGCTCATACTTCATCTTTCGATAGTGAAAGCTGTTTGTAGTTTCTATGCTATCCTCTCCTACAGCATTTCAACCACAGTGCAAAGCTTTCGGAATCAGCCTGACTACTGCTCCAAGATTAAAAAATAGGGAAAACCAGAAAAAACAGATCATTTATTTCAATTTTTCTCAAGGAAAAATGTATAACAAAGCTTACCTAATTCTACTGTGAGCTGCAGATTCTAGTTGGTCACTCCCTGAGAGCTGATGAAGTTTTGTTCTTTCTAAGTGTTCCATATAATTATGAATCATCTATTTTAAAGAAGGAAAAAAAAAAACAGAATTTAAGACTAGTACCTGAAATAAAGAGATAATAACAAGGGAAACATTTTTGCACAATTTTCTGATTTACCAGACTTCCCAATTCCATATTAAAAAAAATAAGGATTTAAAGAACATTTTAATAGCAAAAGATTACACAAATGCTTACATTTTTAAGAATGCTTCTGTCACTAAAAATAGCCAATTATCTTGTTTAGCATAGCAAAAAGTTTTCTTTTTACAACATAGGATGCTATTACATGAAATAAATAACACAAATTAGTATACAGTTATTGGGGAAGAGGCAAGTAAAAGACTGTCAGTTAAAAATAATAGAGAAATGCAGTCACTACAATTCTTAAGGTGAAATATGAAAAGGCACTATTTCCTTACGTGTTGATCTTTTCCACTTTACAAGGGATTTATGAGTAAAGATAATTTTCAATTTAATTGAGTAATTTAATACCAACATATTTCTTGTTTCTGTAGACTTAACCAAAAGAATACTAAAAATATTTTCTTTTGTTTGTTAATTTACTAATATCACTATGTAATATAATAATCTATAATAATAGCAACAAATTAATACAAATAAAAAATAGAACACTCTGAATCTTAGACAAGGAATTATGATTGGCAAGCTGAATATGGAAGTGAAAACTTCGGGACTATAAGTATAAACTGTCAAGAAATTCTAAGGGCTTATTTGAATCTCGATAATCAACATTTTCACTTTTAAGAATCCTAAATCCGGAATTAAGATATATAAAATGGCAACAAATATCAATCATAAAATCAAAAGTCTTTGCTAGATATACTAACAGGAGTAAGAAAAAACCTTTTTTTTTTTTTTTTTTTTTTTTGACAGGCAGAGTTAGACAGTGAGAGAGACAGAGAGAAAGGTTTTCCTTCCACTGGTTCACCCCCCAAAATGGCAGCTACGGCTGGAGCTATTCCAGGAGCCAGGTGCTTCTTCCTGGTCTCCCATGCGGGTGCAGGGCCCAAGGACCTGGGCCATCCTCCACTGCCTTCCGGGCCACAGCAGAGAGCTGGATTGGAAGAGGAGCAACCGGCACAGAATCCAACGCCCCAACCAGGACTAGAACCCAGCGTGCTGGCGCCGCAGGCAGAGGATTAGCCTAGTGAGCTGAGGCGCCGGCCAGAAAAAAACATTTTAAGAAATGAAATATTAGCATTTAAAGGGTAAAAATATGAGGTGAGCAGGGCGTTTTACACAGTGCTAGGGATGCCCACATACTATTATCAGAGTGCCTGGGTTCAAGTCCTGGCTCTGCTCAGTTTCCAGCTTCTTGCTAATTTGCATACTTTGGTCCCTGAAATCCACATAGGAGATATAGATTGAGTTCTGAGCTCCTGGATTCAGCCTGGCCCAGACACAGCTATTGCACGCATATGCAACATTGTACAAGCTGATGGAAAATATGTGTCTGTTTCTGTCAATCCACTAATTAAAAATAAAAATAAATATTAAGAGGCAAGAAAGATTGTTTCCTTTCCTGGAAATATTACTTGAATTCTTAACATTATGTAGTAGAAGTTACTAAACCTTAGCTATGTTAATAATGATTTTAATCTCAAAACAACTTAAAAATATGTTACAGTATATTAAATGACTACTGAAAGCAAATTTTTACTTATTTATATTCTTTTTTAAAGATATACTTATTTATTTGAAAGCATACTTATTTATTTGAAAGAGAAAGAGACAGAGAGAGAGATCTTCTATCCACTGGTTCACTCCTCAAATGCAGAAAGCTGGCCTGGAAGAGGGGCAACCAGGACAGAATCTGGCGCCCTGACCGGGACTAGAACCTGGTGTGCCGGCGCCGCTAGGTGGAGGATTAGCCTAGTGAGCCACAGCGCCGGCCAGAATACTATTCATTCTTAAAAAGGAAGGTAATCTTGCTACATGCTATCACATGGATGAACCCTGAGGACATTATGCTAAATGAAATAAGCCAGTCTTAAAACCATAAATACTATATGATTCTATTTATGTATCTAATATATGAGGTCAAACTCATAGAAACAGAAAGAATACAGTTATCAGGGCTGGGCAGAGTAAGTTATTGTTTAATGGGTACACAGTTTTATTAGATTAGTTTTATTAGAGCTGTCCTGGAAGAGGGGCAACCAGGATAGAATCCAGTGCCCCGACTGGGACTAGAACCCAGGGTGCCGGCGCCACAGGCGGAGGATTAGCCTATTGCGCCGCGGCGCCGGCCCCTCAAAGGAAATTTTAAAATTTAAAGTTTTATGCAGTTATTTGCAAAAGAGAGCAAGAGAGAGATCTTTTCCCTTGCTGGTTCACTTCCCAAATGGACATAATGGTTGGGCCAGGCAGAAGCCAGGAGATTTTTTTTCAGGTCTCCCACATGGGTAGGAGAGACACAAGCACTTGGGCCATCATCCGCTGCTTTCCCAGGCACATTAGCAGGAAGCTAGATAGGAAATGGAGCAGCAGGGACAAGAACCAGAACCATATGGGATGCCAGGTGTCTCAGGTAGCAGCTTACCCCACTAATATACAATGCTAAGGGGCTGGCGCCGTGGTGTAGCAGGTAAAGCTGCCGCCTGCTACATATGGGTGCTAGTTCCAGTCCCGGCTGCTCCACTTCCAATCCAGCTCTCTGCTATGGCCTAGGAAAGCAGCAGAAGATGGTCCAAGTTCTTGGGCCCCTGCACCCACGTGAGAGACATGGAAGAAACTCCTAGCTCCTGGCATTGGATCAGCTCAGCTCTGGCTGTTGTGGTCAATTGGGGAGTGAACCAGCGGATGGAAGACCTCTCTCTCTCTATGTAACTCTTTCAAATAAATAAATAAATCTCTAAAAAAAATATACAATGGGCCAGCTCCGCGGCTCACTAGGCTAATCCTCCGCCTGTGGCGCCGGCACACTGGGTTCTAGTCCCAGTTGGGGCACCGGATTCTGTCCTGGTTGCTCCTCTTCCAGTCCAGCTCTCTGCTGTGGCCCAGGAAGGCAGTGGAGAATGGCCCAAGTGCTTGGGCCCTGCACCTGTATGGGAGACCAGGAGGAAGCACCTGGATCCTGGCTTCGGATCAGCCCAGCGTGCCGGCTGTAGCAGCCATTTGGGGGGTGAACCAGTGGAACCTTTCTCTCTGTCTCTCTCTCACTGTCTAACTCTGCCTGTCAAAACAAACAAACAAACAAACAAACAAAAAAAACCCCCCAAAAAAAAACAATGCCGAACCCTAAATTTACTTTTTAAAAAGCACACTTTTGCTGTAAAACTTTTACTTGGCATGTACAAAAAAATAAGAATTTAAAGGTGTTCTTTATTGCTAAATAAAAAGTTGAACTCTGATCATGAAATAAAACAAGTGATTCTATTAAACCAAGTATAATAAAAGATAAATCTATTCCTCAATTAAGACCACTCCAAATAAGAAATGTTATCAGAATGAACATAGAGGGGGTGGCGCTGTGGCGCAGCAGGTAAAGCCACCGTGTGTAGTGCTGGCATCCCATATGAGTGCCAGTTCGAGTCCCAGCTGCTCCAATTCCAATTCAGCTCTCTGCTATAGAGCAGCAGAATATGACCCAAGTTATTGGGTCCCTGCACTCTTATGGGAGACCCCAAAGAAGCTCCTGGCTCCTTGCTTCAGATCGGCCCAACTCCAGCTGTTGCAGCCCTTTGGGGAGTGAAGCAGCAGATGGAAGACCTCTCTCTCTAGCCTCTCTGTAACTCTGCCTTTCAAATAAATCATATGTGAAAGTATTTTTGAAAATCTTAAGTTGACAAACTATTTTAAATACACAAGTTTTCTCTTTAGCTCATTTAAAGAATTGTTTTACAGATTTACAATTCTTGTCTTTGTGTCAGCAAGTCAAAAGTTAACAAGCTGGGGACCAATATTGTGGCATAGCAAGTAAAGCTACCTGCTGTAATGCCAGCATCCCATATGGAGTCCTGGCTACTCCACTTCTGATCCAGTTTTCTGCTGTGGCCTGGGAAAACAGCGGAAGATGGCCCAAAGGGCCTGGGCCCCTGCCACTCAGTGGGAGACCCATAAGAAGATCCTGCCTGCTGGCTTTGGATCAGCCCAGCTCCAGTCATTGCAGCCAATTGAGGAGTGAACCAGTGGATGGAAGATCTCTCTTTCTCTGTCCCTCCTCTCTCTCTCTATAATTCTGCCTTTCAAATAAATAAATATATATATTTTTTTTAAAGAACAAGCTGTTTTTTTGTAGCAGGAAGAATTTTTGGGAAAAAATTAAATTCAAACTAATATTACAAAATAAGTATTGGGCCTAACAGATGCCAATTTAAATTCAAGGTTTTCCAGAGCAGGCATTGTGGTGTAGTGTAGCAGGTAAAGCTGTGGCCTGTAGCACTGGCATCCCATTTGGGCCCAGTTTCAAGTCTGGGTTGCTCCACTTCTGATCCAGCTTCCTGCTGATGCACCTAAGAAAGGAGAGGAAGATGGCCCAAGTACTTGGGCCCCTGTACCCACATGGGAGATTGGAAGAAGCTCCGGGGTCCCGGCTTTGACCTGGCTCAGCACCTGCCGGTGAGGCCACTGGGGAGTTAACCAACAGATGGAAGATCCCTCTCTCTATCCCTCTCTCTTTCTCTGTCCCTCTCCCTCTCTAGCTCTGCCTTTCAACTAAACAAAAATAGAAGAAAAAAAAAAAGTAAGGTTTTAGAGAACCTAAATTGAATTCTCCTGGATAGTAATCATATGAAATTGCTTTGTTCAAACAAAAGCATCTACGTTTCGTTAAGCATTCAGACAAAGAAGACTGAAACATCCCACAGATTGCTTTTATAGTAGCCTATTCATTCAATATAAAGAATAACTTAAAACACGGTTCCTCCACAAATAGCTCATTCTAGATTGATTAGTTTTTAAATACTTAAAAAAATGAGAAGTTTAGAAAATGCTGAATTCTGAATCTTCAAATGACTGATCTCAAGTAACTGCAGATATAATATGCTGACATGAAATTACAGATTCAACTAAATGATTACTGACCAGAAGACAACAAAAATGGCAGCTGTCACTTATGGAGGAAGAAGCTACAGTCAGCCATAGCATTTACAGGCATTTTCCAGCTGATCTTCACAATATCATGATTTTTTTTTTTACAGAAAAGCTCCAGTATATACAGGTTAAAACAAGTTGACCAGCTAGCTAATGATGAACTATCTTCTGTCTACTATTAGCCTTGAGGCCAGCACTCAGGTCTACAAGCCTCAGTCATCTGAGCAGTTGAGCAATGTACACTGGTACTGTTATCTGCCCTTTCAGTTAATTCTCCAGACAGGCAATGAGCTCATTGTCCTTTCTTCCTGACGCCCACAAGAAAACCCCACACCCTAAAGCATTTCCTGGCATCTGAAATAAAATAATATGCACTATATTCTATAAATGCACAGAAAGTAGAAAAATAACTTATATATAAAACATTAAATTTAATAATAGGGCTTCACAGTATATCTCTGGTTTAAAAAAAAAAAAAACACTTTAAATTAAGGGAAAAAAAGTGAGTGGGAGGGCAGGACCAGTGCTGCCCTGGACAGAAAAAGAGGTGAGGGCTGAGTGTTTGGCACAGTGGTTAAGACACTGCTTAGGACATCCATGTCAGACTTTCTGGGTTCAAATCCTGGCTCTGTTTCCAATTCCACCTTCCTGCTAAGGAACATCCTGGGAGGCTCTAGCAGTTGGGTCCCTGTTACCACTGTGGAAGACCTGGATTAAGTTCCTGGCTTTGGCTTGGCCCAGACCCCTCTGTTGCAGACCTTCGGTGGGTGCACCAATAGATGGAAGCTGTATGTTTTTCTCCCTCTCAGATAAATTTTTTTTTTTTTTGAATAAGAAAGATGAGAGTAAAATAGAGCATGCTTCAGATGACCTACTGTTATGTCCATCAGTCTTGTCTCTTGGTCTCAGGACTGCAAGTCTCAAGTTTCTCAAGGATTCATTTTACATTCACATGTACTGAGGAATCAGTTCAGCAATAAAGTAATAAAGTAGTTGGAGTCATCCAAGAGGATCCCAGGGGTTGGCATTTTGGTGTAGCAGGTTAATTAGTCTCCAACACCAGCAACCCATAGGAGTGCCAGTTTGAATGCCAGCTGCTTCACTTCTAACCCAGCTCCCTACTAATGCACCTGGGAAAGCAGCAGAAGGTGGTCCAAGTGCTCTGGCCCCTGCTACCCACATGGGAGATTGGGATGAAGCTCCTGGCTCATGGATTTGGCCTGGCTCAGTCCCATTTGTTGCAGCCACTTTGGGAGTGAATCAGCAGAAGGAAGATCTCTTTCTGTCTCTCTCTCTGTGTCTCTTTGCCTTTCAAATAAATAAAATAAATCTTTTCTTTTCTTTTTTTTTTTTAAGGATCCCAAGCACATTGTTTAGAAAATCCAGATTTGAGATAGGCCCCAATTCCCATTCCCTGAGATATCCTCACAAAAGAGGTTGACAGCATTAGCAAAAATGGAAAAATAAGGCGATGGTGAAGTTGATGGTTGAAAACAACTGGCATGGATCCTTTTAATCATGTTGGCTTTGAATCTTCATATGCAGCCAAAAGTCACATACCTCTATCCAATGATCTTAAGCCAATGATCTTAAAGTTGTTGAGATACACAAAACAAAAGAGGCACAGAAAAATATCTAGTTTTTTTTTTTTTTTTTTTGACAGGCAGAGTGGACAGTGAGAGAGAGAGACAGAGAGAAAGGTCTTCCTTTTTGCCGTTTGTTCACCCTCCAATGGCTGCTGCGGCCGGCGCATCACGCTGATCTGAAGGAAGGAGCCAGGTGCTTCTCCTGGTCTCCCATGGGGTGCAGGGCCCAAGCACTTGGGCCATCCTCCACTGCACTCCTGGGCCATAGCAGAGAGCTGGCCTGGAAGAGGGGCAACCGGGATAGAATCCGGTGCCCCAACTGGGACTAGAACCTGGTGTGCCGGCGCCGCAAGGCAGAGGATTTTTTTTTTTTTTTTTTTTTTACAGGCAGAGTGGACAGTGAGAGAGAGACAGAGAGAAAGGTCTTCCTTTTGCCGTTGGTTCACCCTCCAATGGCCGCCGCGGCTGGCGCACCACGCTGATCCAAAACCAGGAGCCAGGTGCTTCTCCTGGTCTCCCATGCGGGTGCAGGGCCCAAGCACTTAGGCCATCCTCCACTGCCTTCCCAGGCCACAGCAGAGAGCTGGCCTGGAAGAGAGGCAACCGGGACAGAATCTGGTGCCCCGACCGGGACTAGAACCCAGTGTGCCGGCGCCGCAGGTGGAGGATTAGCCTATTGAGCAATGGCGCCGGCCTAATATCTAGCATTTTATCACTAACCAGCATAGGACTTGGCACAAATAATTTCACAGCATGCACTAAACTTCAAACTGTAAAATGGGGGTGTATGATAGAGTTTAGGCAAAGGATGAAATGATGAAATGACAATGCACTAAACATTCTGGTGATAACCTCACAAGTTTGCAAAGGCTCAGGTTTCTTGGTGATAAGCATACGCACTGTATACATGTGGCTTGACTGCCTCACAATTACTTGGCCTTTATATTTTGTCTGTTGCCTTCTTTAAGGCCTGTCTTCTTTTCTGCAAATTCAGGAATGTACGTAAAATTTGGATTGTATTAGAGAACAGTTATTCACATTACAGAAAGAGCTTTAGAGGGCAAGTATTTAGCCTAGTTGTTAAGACACCGTATAATAAGTGTCTGGCTTCAATATCAGGCTTTGGCTCCTAAGTTCAGTTTCCCACTCACGTGGACCCTGGGAGGCAGCAATGGTGGCTCAAGTAATTGGGTTCCTGTGAACCAGGTAGAAGATCTGGATTGAGTTTCTGGCTCCTGGCTTCACCATGGACAGGTCTCTGCCACTGCAAGCATTTGGAGAGTAAACCAGCAGATAGGACCTTGTTCTTTCTGTCTCTCAAAAAATAATCAAATAAAATAATTAAAAATAAATTTTAGAAAAAGGAAACACAGCAGGTCTCCCTGAAGCAGTAGGCAATGTGTTTCATAAAAGTACTATTTAGGCAATTATTTTGTGCCTGTAAAAGGTGTTACCTTCTTTGGAAATAATAATGAAGAAGTTAAGGTTAAACTTCCAGATTTCCTTTCCCTGAGGGTTTCCAGAGCTTACAGTTAAAGGGCACCTAGTTCTTTAGCATGAGATAGCTATTTATAATTGCTAATTGAATGGCATCTCTAGAAAGAATGTATAAACATAGAAAACTGTAGGCTAGGATAGAACAGACCCACATTTCAAAGCAGCCGTATCTGTGTTACATAAACCTCCCTGGAGGCAAAACAAAATAAAGGGACCCTATCAGGGCAGGTGACAAAAGATGCTAGTGATGAGAGAGAGCAAATAACTGTCATACACTGTGGGAAATCTGCCCTGTTGAGTGGATGCATACAACTCTCTAACTTTGTCATTAAGATTTTTCCTGAGGAGCCAGTGCTCCACTTCCAATCCAGCTCTCTGCTACGGCCTGCGAAAGCAGTAGGAGATGGCCCAAGTGCTTGTGCCCCTGCACTGGCATGAGAGACCTGGAAGAAGCTCCTGGCTCCTGGCTTTGGAGTGGCCCAGCACCAGCTATTGCAGCCAATTGGGGAGTGAATCATCAAATGGAAGACCTCTCTCTCTCTCTCTCTGCCTCTCTTCTGTGTAACTCTGACTTTCAAATACATAAATAAATCTTAAAAAAAAATATTTTCCTGAAATTTTTCTTCTTCCCACACTGTGACTTCCCTAAAGGAATAGAAACACACAGAAAAAGTACTATATTTTCTAATTTGAAATTAATGTCAAGCTTTTTTCTGTAGGTATTTATTTTTATTAAATAAAGATATGGGAAAAAATAAGAAATTCTTTAGACATGTTTTCCAAGAATGTGTGTGTGTCTATGTGTAATATATATATACATATATTTGGGGGGGGGGGCAAAGATGGGCACTGTGAAGATACTGGTGTACTTCCCAGTCTTTTTTTTTTTTTTTTTTTTTTTTAAACATTTGGGGCAGGCACTGTGGTGTAGAGGTAAATCTGCCACCTGCAGAGCCAGCATTCCATATGGACGCCAGTTCGAGTCCCAGCTGTTCCACTTCTGATCCAGCTCTCCGCTGTGGCCTCGGAAAGCAGTAGAAGATAGCCTAGATCCTTAGACCCCTGCACCCACGTGGGGAACTCAGAAGTTCCTGGCTCCTGGATTTGAAAAAGTTCAGCCAAAGCCGTTGAGGTCAACTGGGGAGTGAATCAATGGATGGAAGACCTCTGTCTCTCTCTGCTTCTCCATCTCTCTCTGTGTAACTCTGATTTTCAAGTAAATAAATAAATCTTATTTGAAAGGCAGAATTAAAAAGAGGCAGAGAAGGAGAGAGGGGGAGAGAGAGGTCTTCCATTTGCTCGTTCATTCCCCAGTTGGCCACAAAGGCCGGAGCTGCACCGATCTGAAGCCTGGAGCCAGGAGCTTCTTTGTCTCCCACATGGGTGCAGGGGCCCAAGGACCTGGGCCATCTTCTACTGCTTTCCCAAGCTATAACATAGATCTGGATTGGAAGAGGAGCAGCCGGGACTTGAACCGGTGCCCATATGGGATGCTGACACTATAGGCAGGGGCCTTAACCCACTGCACCATGGTGCCAGCCCCCTGAATAATACTTTTAAAATGAAATTCTAAACGTTCAATAATTGAGGATTATTATGATATGTTAAATTTCAGTATGTATAAAATATATACTTTCGGGGCTGGCACAGTGGCGTAGCGGGTAAAACTGCTTGGGCCCCTGCACCCACGTGGGAGACCCAGAAGAAGCTCCTGGCTCCTGGCTTCGGATTGGTGCAGCTCCAGCCATTGCAGTCATTTGCAGAGTGAACTAGTGGATGGAAGATCTCTCTCTCTCTCTGCCTCTCCTTCTCTCTGTGTAACTCTTTCAAATAAATAAATAAACCTTTCAAAAAAATGTATTATTCGGGGCTGGCACTGTGGTACAATGGGTAAAGCCACTACCTGCAGTGCCAACATCCCATATGGGTGCTAGTTCGAGTACCGGCTGCTCCACTTCCAAGTCAGCTCTCTGCTATGGCCTGGGAAAGCAGTAGAAGATGGCCCAAGTCCTTGGGCCCCTGCACCCATGTGGGAGACCCAGAAGCTCCTGGTTTTGGATCAGCACAGCTCTGGCTGGTGTGGCCAATTGGGAGTGGACCAGCAGATGGAAGACCTCTCTCTCTCTCTCTCTCTACCTATACCTCTCCTTCTCTCTCTGTGTAACTCTTTCAGATAAATAAATAAATCTTATTAAAAAAGTATTATTCATCATTCATCACTATCAATCATTTAGGGAATATAAACATATTCCACAAACATATTTTTAATTATCAGTACTGACAAACACTATAGACAGGTTACTGTTGAGGTTTTGAAATAAATGCTGAGGCCGGCGCCATGGCTCAGTAGGCTAATCCTCCACCTTGCGGCACCGGCACCCTGGGTTCTAGTCCCGGTCGGGGCACCGATTCTGTCCTGGTTGCCCCTCTTCCAGGCCAGCTCTCTGCTGTGGCCAGGGAGTGCAGTGGAGGATGGCCCAAGTGCTTGGGCCCTGCACCCCATGGGAGACCAGGAGAAGCACCTGGCTCCTGCCATCGGATCAGTGTGGTACACCAGCCGCAGCGCACCGGCCACGGCGGCCATTGGAGGGTGAACCAACAGCAAAGGAAGACCTTTCTCTCTGTCTCTCTCTCTCACTCTCCACTCTGCCTGTCCAAAAAAAAAAAAAAAAAAAAAATGCTGTAAAAATAACCAACAATACTCTTTTATAATCCATTTATTTTTATTTATTTATTTATTTATTCATTTTTTGACTGTTGTTTCACCCTCCAATGGCTGCTGTGGCCGGTGCACGGTGCCGATCCGAAGCCAGGAGCCAGGTGCTTCTCCTGGTCTCCCATGTGGGTGCAGGGCCCAAGCACTTGGGCCATCCTCCACTGCACTCCCGGGCCATAGCAGAGAGCTGGCCTGGAAGAGGGGCAACCAGGACAGAATCTGGCGCCCCGACCGGGACTAGAACCTGGTGTGCCGGCACCGCAGCGGAGGATTAGCCTATTGAGCTGTGGCGCCAGCCCTATAATCCATTTATTTTTAAAAATTAATATTTGAAAGGCAGAGTTACAGAGACAGAGGGAGAGGGAGAGAGAGGGAGAGAGAGGGACAGTGATCTTCCATTTGCTGGTTCACTTCCCAGATGGCTGTAACAGCCAGCCCTGGGCCAGGTTAAAGCCAGGAGCCAAAAGCTTCTTCCAGGTCTCCCACATGGGTTGCAGAGGCCCAAACACTTGAGCCATCTTCTGTTGTTTTTTTCAGGTCATTAGCAGGGAGCTGGATCAGAAGTAGAGCAGATGGGACACAAACTGGCGCCCATATGGGCTTTTGGCATTGCAGGTGGCAGTTTTACCTACCACGCCACAATGTCAGCCTGAATCCATTGGTTTTTAATATTTTTATTGTCTATCAAATATCATATAATTGAAATGTAGTCACTTTTACATACTGAAAAAGCTGCTGTGTAATTTGCTCCTGTCTTCCCAGAGTTCTATTGTGCCAGTCTTTCATGGCCAGTTTTCTCTATCACTGTATATCAAAACTCTGATACCCTTTACCCTTGGCTAAAAAGCTAAGGCAATAATCATGAAACCTTGCCTATCAGAGACAACAGGGAGAAATTTTAGCCTCTCCCCAAGAAAGTGTTAACTACATCATTCCAAAGAAAATCAAACTGAGTGCAGTTAAATTTCATGGTTCTTAATAACAAAAACACAGGCCTCTACCAGAGTCACAATTCCACACCGTATTATCAGAGTGCCTGAGTTCTAGTACTAGCTCCCCTCTCCATTCCAGTTCCCTGCTATGTGCACCCTGGGAAGCAGCAGGTGAAGGCTCAAGTACTTGGGTTCCTGCCACCCATGTGAGAGACCCAAACTGAGTTCTCATCTCCTTACTTCTGCTGGGCCCAGGCCTAGTTGTTGCAAGTACTTAGGGAATGAACCAGAAGATGAGAGGCCGCTGGCTCTCATTCTTGATCTGCTTTACATATAAGTAAAATAATCTTTAAAAAACATTTTTAAGTGCTTAAATACATTTTTAATATGCTTGGAAGAGATCAAGTCCTGGAATTATTCATTTAAAATACTAAAAAACTCATACAGAAAACCTGTTTTAGAGTCATTTAGATTTAACACGTTAAAATGTGTGTTTTATTTGTTATAAACTTAATGCAAATAAGTTCTTTATACTAGATTATAAATGTAGAGATTACCAATAATTTACCAACTATTAAAAATTTCCAAACTGATACTAAGCAAATGAATTCTTTCTCTTTTTTTTTTGACAGGCAGAGTGGACAGTGAGAGAGAGACAGAGAGAAAGGTCTTCCCTTTTGCCGTTGGTTCACCCTCCAATGGCCGCTGCGGCCGGCGCATCTCGCTGATCCGAAGCCAGGAGCCAGGTGTCTCCCCCGGTCTCCCACGCGGGTGCAGGGCCCAAGGACTTGGGCCATCCTCCACTGCCTTCCCAGGCCACAGCAGAGAGCTGGCCTGGAAGAGGGGCAACCGGGACAGAATCCGGCGCCCCAACCGGGACTAGAACCCGGTGTGCCGGCGCCGCAGGTGGAGGATTAGCCTGTTAAGCCACGGCGCCGGCCAAATTCTTTCATTTTAACATCATACTAGTCAAGCAAACAAATATTGGGTCTTAAACAAATATTTTGTAGCAAAGAAATTCATTAAAGCAATTCATTAATTGAAAAGTTAATTCCAGGTGAAAAACAAGAAAAGATTTGGTAACCAGATAATTGTCACATCACATTTAATGTTTTCTGGAAATTATTATTAGAATTACTCTGATTTTCTTTTTAGAAACCAAGACGTACATCTTGAAGCCCATTTCTCTGTCTCAGATTTAGCATGGTAAAATAATCCAGAAACTTACCTCAGTATGTCTCTGATGTAATGCATTATACTCCTTCTTCAGCTCTGCTTCTCTTTCTTCAAGTCTGCTAACTGAAATTAAGATACACATATGCTTAAAACAAAACACAAAAAATTTACTAGAAAAAAATCCATCCTCAATACTTGGAATGGAGTTATCCATAATCCTTAGCAACTTTAGGACTCAACGCGCCATATCAAATTCTTCACAAAGCAGTGACCTCGGCTCATCATCCTTAATAGACTTTCAGATGTAACAAACTTCCAGGTGGGGGAAAACAGGAAAGGAAAAAATCTAATTATCACATTGGTTCTCTAATATGCATGTTAAAGTTAGGACTTGAAACATGATATAGAATTACTTCTTTCACAAACTTATACATCATGTTAATGTGAAACTAGGGTTCAAATCAATGATTTCTAACACTATTCAAATCTCTTTTTAGCACCAGAAAGGACAATATGCCACTGTAAGTACTTTTTCTGCTTCAGGTCTTCTCAATTTCAGAGATTCATCTGCTCTTATTTAGCTCCCTCTGCTGATGGATTTTGTGAGTGGCACTGATTTGAGGCAGCGCTCAGAGTAAAAATTATATTTTTAGAAACAATCCCGAGATACATAATGTCAGGAAAGTATTTCACAGGAAAAAATGGCTGGTAATAAAGAAGAATGATCTAGAAAAGAGGTTGTTGAGCCTAAGCAGGACCAGGAAGAAATCACACTACTCAAGACAGATGGTACTGAAAGCGTTCTAGACACTGTTACCACAGAGAAGGGAACATAAAACCATGCTGGTGGTATGGCAGAGGGAGAGACTGGTCAGCCTCAAGGAGCCTATGCTGGCTGAGGAGCAGTGGGAGCAAGTCGGTGAGCAGAAATACAAGGGCGGTTCAAAAAGTTCGTGGGAATGGAATTAAATAATGTTTAATTTGGTGCAAAAAAAAAAATCTTAAATCTGCATGGTTTCCATGAACTTTTTAAAGACCACTTGGGAAGCTGGGGTCTCAAAACTCAACAACACCTATTTGAAAGCCTTAAAGTTAGTTGGAAAAGTTCTTGGTGTAAGGTCACCTAGCTGCAAACACCCAAGGCTGTTACAATCTACAACCTGTGACTGGCACATAGCTGTAGAAGTTAGCTATTAAGAGAAACGCTCTGATAGCACACATTTGAATAGTTTATGTCCACAGAAAACACCAAACAAAACACAGCTTGTGCTGCCAGTTAACTCATTTTTGGTTTGTGTACATGTAACTGTCACAAATTGCCTTAGTAGACTGAAAGCGTGTCATTAATTAGGACAACAGCTCTTTTTGTTTTTATTTGTTTCTAATTCAAGCCTATATGTTATTGGCTCATTATATTGGCATCAGTGAATAAACACAAACTACAGGATCTGTGGAGCCTACTTTACCACGCCAGGTAAGAGTTGAGCACATCTGCCAGCTTCTCCTGTGGCTGAAAGCCTTGAGCAAACTTAAACCAGCTGTGTTGGGATAATACAATAGATAATGAAGGTGTAATAATTTTTAGTACTGCCTCTATGATTTTTATTTAAAAATAGGAAATCCAAGCAAATTATTTAGCAACAATTTTTAAAGAAACATTTTCTAGTATTTCTTGTAAACTAAATTGATCTAAAACCTTAGGGAAATTCAGAAGCTACTGTATAATTGGTATAGATTTTTTAAATATTTATTTATTTATTTGAAAGTCAGAGTTAAATAGAGAGAGGAGAGGCAGAGAGAGAGAGCAAGAGAGAGGAAGAGAGAGGGAGAGAGAGAGGTCTTCTATCTACTGGTTCGCTCCCCAACTGGCCGCAATGGCCAGAGCTGTGCCGATCTGAAGCCAGGTGCCAGGAGCTTCTTCCGCGTCTCCCACATGGATGCAGGGGCCCAAGCACTTGGGCCATCTTCTACTGCTTTCCCAGGCCATAGCAGAGAGCTGGTTGGAAGTGGAGCAGCTGGGTCTTGAACCGGCGCCCATATAGGATGCTGGTGCTTCAGGCCAGGGCCTTAACCCGCTGCGCCACAGCACCGGCCCCTGTATAGATTTTTAATTGCTCACCTTTGTAAATCAGTATTTTCTTTTTCTTTTTTCTTTTTTTGGACAGGCAGAGTGGATAGTGAGAGAGAGAGAGAGACAGAGAGAAAGGGCTTCCTTTTTGCCGTTGGTTCACCCTCCAATGGCCGCTGCGGCAAGCGCATCGCACTGATCCGAAGCCAGGAGCCAGGTGCTTCTCCTGGTCTCCCATGCGGGTGCAGGGCCCAAGCACTTGGGCCATCCTCCACTGCCTTCCCGGGCCATAGCAGAGAGCTGGACTGGAAGAGGGGCAACCGGGATAGAATCCGGCGCCCCAACCGGGACTAGAACCCGGTGTGCCGGCGCCGCAAGGCGGAGGATTAGCCTGTTAAGCCAGGGCGCCGGCCGTATTTTCTTGATAATATGCAACCAAACCAAAATATCAAATACTGGGGCCACCATTGTGGTATGGCAGATTAGGCTGCCACTTACAATGCTGTGATCCCATCTAGGAGTGCTGGTTTGAGTTCAGATCCAGCATCCTGCTGATGTGCCTGGGAAGACAACAGAAGATGGCCCTGCCATCCATGTGGGAAGAATTTATAGCTCCTGGCTTCAGCCTGTCTTAGCCCTGGCTGTTGTGGCCATTTGGGGAGTGAACAAGCAGATGGGAGTATGTGTTCCCTCTGTCTCTTTGACTTTCAAATAACTACCTAAGTAAATAAATCTTGTTTTAAAAAAAATTTTAATTGGATGCTGAGACTAAACTAAAATCCAACTTTTATTCATATACCTCTGTTTCAAATTTGTGTTCAACAGAACCTCATTACTCTTGTCAGCTAACTTGATACGAATTCATAAATTTATATCCCCATCACCACCACTAATAGCAGCTAATATCTTCTAGTGTTTGCTATATAGCATGCACTGTTCTATGCACTGTACATAATCCTAACATTTGAGTTTAAAATTAACTTTATTTAAAAATGAATGTATCTATTCTTTGAAAGGCAGAGAGAGAGAGAGAGAGAGAGAGATCTTCTAGGTGGTTTACTACCCAAATGGCCTCAATGTCTAGGGCTGGGCCAGGCCAAAGCCAGGAATCTGGAACTCTATCTGGATCGCCCACATGGGTACAGGGGCCCAAGTATTTGGGTCATCCTCTGTTGTCTCCCCAGGCACCTTAGCAGGGAGCTGGATTGGAAGTGGAACAGCTGGGATAAGAACCAGGCTTCATATGAGATGCCAATGTCTCACATGGTGGCTTAACCAGTTGTACCACAATACCAGTCCCAACATTAGGTTTATATCATGAAAGTATTATTAATAATATATTCATTTTAGAGATACAGAACTTGAAGCAACGAGAGGTTATACAACTTGCCCAAAGTGACACAGGTAGTAAATGGCAAAATAAGGATTCCCAAAGGAGAAGTCTTGCTCCAGAATCTGTGTTTTTAATTACCATGCTATACTGCCTCGCAAGAAACCCTCCTTCAATCTGTTTTGTATATTAAAGTCTACATTAAGATTTCACAGGGAGGGGCTGGCTCTGTGGCACACTAGGTTAATCCTCCGCCTGTGGCACCAGCATCCCATATGAGCGCCTGCTCTAGTCCTGGTTCTAGTCCCGGTTGCTCCTCTTCCAGTCTATCTCTCTGCTGTGGTCTGGGAAAGCAGTAGAAGATGGCCCAAGTGCCTGGACCCCTGCACCCGCATGGGAGACCAGGAGGAAGCACCTGGCTCCTGGCTTCGGATCAGTGCAGCTCCGGCCGTTGCGGCCATTTAGGGAGTGAACAAATGGAAGGAAGACCTTTTTCTCTGTCTCTCTGTCTATAACTCTACCTGTCAAATAAATAAATAAATAAAATATTTAAAAAAATTCTTCCGTTCTTAGGGAAATAACCCAGTTACAGATAATTTCATACAAGGTATCAAGCTCTCAAGTAAAATACTTTATTAAACATCAGGGAGATATACATTAAAACCAAAATTTATAAACACTACTACACACACATCAGACTCATTAAAATAAAAAACATGATACACCAAGTGCTGGTAAGGATATGGAGGGGCTGGCACTGTGGCATAGTGGGTTAAGCCTCTGCCTGCAGTACCAGCATCCCATATGGGCACTGATTTGAGTCCCAGCTACTCCACTTCCAATCCACCTGCCCGCTAATGCATCTGGGAAAACAGTGGAAAATGGCCCAAGTGTTGGGCCTCTGCACCCACGTGGGAGACCTAGAAGAAGCTCCCAGCTCATGACTTTGGTCTGACCCAGCTCTGACCATTGTGGCCATTTGAGAAGTGAACCAACAGATGGCAGGTCTCTCTCTCTCTATCTGCCTTTCAAATGAATAAATCTTAAGAAAAAAGAAAATGTATATGCCCCATGCAATACTTTTTATGATAATCCCTAAATTGGAAATAATCCCAATTTGTCATTAGGAAGTTGGTTAAATGAATTATCACAGTCATGTGATAAAAAACAATGCAGCAGCTTTGTTACTTCCTTGTTACACCACCTTAGGAAAATTAACCCTCTCTGGGCTTCAGTTTCCTTAAATGTAAATTCAGAATAAAAAAAACAGTATATTGAAGCTTGATATTAGGATTGAGTGAATTAATATTCATAAATTACACAGAATTAGTACCTGGCATGCATGAAAGTTACCTATTAAAAGGAAGGTAGTATATCTATGCCTACTGACATAAGAAAGTGCCTAGAACTGAACGGACGGATGGATGTGAACTATATACTTCTGAAAATAGAGGTCTATAGGACCAACACTGAACAGTTTCCCTCACAGCAGCTCTTTCCCACTGTCTTCTCACTCAGGCAAAACCACGCATCCTTTTGCTCTTCTCTTTCCCTCACACCTCACATATCCAATCTACTGGCAAATTCTGTCCATTTCTACCTTCAAAGTCTGGAATCCAACCACTCTTCTCCCTCCATCATTCCCACCTTTGTCCACAATACCATCTCTTGTGTGTATTCTCACAACTGTCTCCTGATTTATGTTCTCAAAATAATAACCTGGGTGGAATCAGCTCAAGACTCTTCCTTCAAGAGCTTCCTATTTCACTTTAAAAAGACAAAAAACAAGTTCTTACAATGGACTGTAAGACTCTTGGGGATATAGTGTGTTAAGTCACACCACTCTGCTCCCCACCCTGGCCCAACTGTTATGGACTGAATTGTGCTCCCCATCCCTCAAGTTCATAGGTTACAGTTCTAACTCCCAATGTGACTGTATTTGGGGATACAGCCTTGAAGGAAGCAATTAAGGTGAAATGAGATCCTAAGAGCGGGCTTTAATCCAATAGGATTGGTGTCCTTATATGAGGAAGAGACACCAGCTATCTTTCTCTCCATGCAGAAGAAAGGCCATGTTAAGACAGAAGCTAGGGGTGGGTGTGTGATAGCAGGTTAAAGCTGCCACTTGCAATGCCAGCATCTCATATCAGAATGCCAGTCTGAAAGTCCCAGCGGCTCGGATTCTAAGTCAGCTCCCTGCTAATGTACCTCAGAAGGCAGTGATGATGGCCCGAATGCTTGAGGCCCTACTATCCACATGGGAGACCCAGACAGAGTTCCTGACTCCTGGCTTTGGCCTGGCCCACAGCCAGACACAGCTGTTGTAACCATTTGGGGAGTGAACCAGCACGCTCTTTTTCTCATACACACAAACCTCATTCACCCCGTCTTTCAAATAAACAAAAAAACTTAGGAAACAAAAGACACAGAAGATAGTCATCTGCAAGCCATGGAAAAGGGCAAGAGAAACCAAATGTGTCTATTCTTGGGACCTGCAGCCTCCAGATTTTGAGATATAAATTTCTGTTTAATTTAAGCTATCCACCGAGCGCCTGCGCCAGGTGCCGGGCGTCAAGCACTGCCTCTAGCGCCCGCTACTTGCGCACGTAGAGGCTGGACACACAGGTGCCGGGGGACACGGCCGTGGCAGCCACCTGGTGCTTGGCGGGCCGGTGGGCCAGCAGGTTGTGCAGGGCGGCGGCGCTGCCCATGGCAATCATCTTGTGCCTGGAGTGTACCAGGTACGCAGCATGTTCACGGCGCCCAGGTCCCACAGCAGCTCCTGGTCCTGTCAGGTTCCACAGCGCGCCGCACGCGTTGCTCACGAAGGTCAGGTTGTGCGAGGTCAGATGCTGCAGCAGCGTCTGCAGGCAGTTGGGATTGAGGAGCACCTGCCTAGGTCGGGGGAGGGTGTGGTGGGAACATGTGGCCCCGCCCCACCCTCCGGTGGCCAGAGCAGAAGGCCAGAAGGCATTTGGGGGCGCGAATCAGCAGGTGGGAGGGGTGGTGGTGGTGTGTCTGCGTTTCTCAGATAAATTTTAAATTAAAATTCAAAAAAAAAATTTTAAGCCATCCAGCCTGTGGTAGTTTATTATGGACACAAGCCCTAGCCAACTAATACATAAACTAAATATCACTAAGTAAACCTCAGAGAAAAGCTTTTATCCAAGGTGTTTGCCAGGTGACTTGGTCAGAGAACTGGCTTCTGGCTGACAGAACCAGGTCCTGCCCAACACTGTGCCAGCCTGCGGATCTATGTTGGTGTGCAGAGCATTGCTGCAGTGTACTACCTAACCGCCAGACTGCGGGGGAGGGGATGTATAACCCCAATAGACCACTGATTTGTGTGCATTTCCAGTATCTAAATGAACACGACCATTGTTCAGATTGATTTTGGTCATCCATAAAAATTCCTTAACGTTCTATTGTATGTTTGGTTTTCCCTAAACATTTCAGATTATCTGTTTATAATCCCTTCAAGCAACATTTATTTATAATTTCCTTATCTATGTGACTTTCTGCTTAGTTTATTTCCATTTGGCGTCATATTCTGACTTCTGCCTCAAAAAAAAAAAAAAACAACTATAAATCCATTATTTGTTGCTGTTGCTAAAGATTGATTGATTTGAAAGGCAGAGAGAGAGAGAGAGAGAATCTTTCATCTACTGGTTCACTCCCCAAATGGCTGCAACAGCCAGAGCTGGACCAATCTGAAGCCAGAAGCCTGGAGCCAGGAGCTTCTTCCAGGTCTCCCATGCGAGTGCAGGGGCCCAAGATCTTGGGCCATCTTCCACTGCTTTCCCAAGCCATAGCAGAAAGCTGGATTGGAAGCGCGGTACCCAGGACTTGAACTGGTGCCCATATGGGATGCCGGCACTGCAGGCAGCGGCTTTACCTGCTATGCCACAGTGCCAGCTCCCTATCACTTCATTCAAAAGATGGAATGGCAATATTCACTAATTTCATACAAATGATCTATATCTACATTATTTCTTAGCAAGCACTTAATAAGGGCATTTAGCACATGCAAACTACATGAGGTTACATATGAGTTATCCCTTATGATATCTTTTTTTTTTATTTTTAGAGCAGTTTTAGGTTCACAGAAAAATTAAGCAAATTCTCATTCCCCCCACTCTGACATAAATAGTGTCTCTCACAGTCCAATATGCCATATCAAAGTTGTGTGTTTCTTACACTGTATGAACCTACACTGACACAACATCACCCAAAGGACAACATTTACATTAGGATTCAGTCACTCTTGGTGTTGACAAATGTATGACAGGCACCCACCAGTACAGTATCATACAAAACAGGTTTATTGCCTTAAATATCCTCTATACTCCACCCACCCAGTCCTCCCTAACCACTCCCAACAGCTGTCTCAAGTATTGCCTTTTCCAGAATGTCACAGAGTTAGAATCATGTAGTATACTGTCTTTCCAGATTAGCTTCTTTCACTTAAGAATAGGCCACTGAGGCTACTCTATGTTTTTCCATGGTTTGATACTTCCTATCTTTTTAGTGCCGAATAATATTCCACCGAAAGGAATTATCCCTGTTATTTTCTTTTTTTTAAGATTATTTGTTTTTTTTTTTTTAAAAAAGATTTTATTTATTTATTTGAGAGGTAGAGTTACAGACAGTGAGAGGGAGAGACAGAAAGAAAAGTCTTCCATATGCTGGTTCACTCCCCAGATGGCCGCAATGGCCAGAGCTGTGCAGATTCGAAGCCAGGAGCCAGATGCTTCTTCCCAGCCTCCCACGTGGGTGCAGGGGCTTAAGGACTTGGGCCATCTTCCACTGCTTTCCCAGGCCACAGCGGAGAGCTGGACTGGAAGAAGAGCAGCCAGGACAAGAACTGGCGCCCATATGGGATGCCCACGCTGCAGGTGGAGGATTAATCTACTGCACCATGGCGCCAGCCCTAAGATTTATTATTTGAAAGACAGAGTTGCAGAGAGAGGTAGAGCCAGAGAGAAAGAGAGGTCTTCCATTCCGCTGATTTACTCCCCAAATGACTGCAGTGGCCAGAGCTGAGCTGATCCAAAGTCAGGAGCTTCTTCCCGGTCTCCTACACAGGTATAGGGACCCAAGGACTTGGACCATCTTCTACTGCTTTCCCAGGCCATAGCAGAGCGCTAAATCAGAAAAGGAGCAATCGGGACTTGAACCAGTGCCCATATGGGATGCCAGCACTGCAGGCTGGGGCTTTAACCTGCTGCACCACAGCGCTGCCCTCCCCCCAGTATGTTCATAAGCACTACAGTCTTACAGTTACAAGGCTTAAATATTCATTATCTCCTCTAAACACAGAAGTTAATTTTTTTAATCCACAAAAGTAGTATTTTAATATACTTTCAACTAGTATTGCTACAAGTTAGAAATTTGCAAAATAAATCACAACTGCATTTAAGCCAAGCTATCTAGCTAGCTACCTAGCTATACACATGTGTGTCTGTATTTTTTACTTGTTACACTATTTAGTAATAGGCATACTGAATTTTACATAATCTAAAATAACAGCAGACAAGTTATCTTATGGTTAAAACATCTAAATAAATTGGATTTAAGTCTATATAAATGATAATCACCTCTAGCATAAGCATTTTCCACTTCCATCTTCCTCTATACTCCAGTACAAGAGTAAATTATAACCCATTTAATTCAGTCTAATTAACTGAATCATTAATTTATTTGTCCATTCCACTAAAAGTAAACAGAAGGCAGGCTTGTCACTTTGTCCAGTTATATTCAAATACCCCACTGATAACAAATAACAAAACAAGAAAACTAGTAAGATTTTAACTTATTTTAACCAGTAGTGAACTACAGCATTATAAAGATACTTCAAATGCTAAGTTATTGACGTCCAATTTGTGAACTAGGAATTAAAACAGTCAAGATGCCAAGAGAAACCCAAGAAAACCTTTCCAAGGTGGTTATTCATAATAGTGAGCTCTGCAAATTACACACTGTAGGATTTCAAACAGTTAACTTAGAATTTTGGTTGCTTTTATCTCTGAGACCAGCAGGCTACATAGGCAATTAAGAAGGAAGAAGGGTCAGAAATTTGGTATAGGGGCTGGCGCTGTGGCATAGTGGGTAAAGCAGCTGCCTGCAGTGCTGGCATCCCACATGGGCACCAGTTCAAGTCCCAGATGCTCCACTTCCAATCTAGCTCTCTGCTATGGCCTGGAAAAGCAGTAGGAGATGGTCCAAGTCCTTGGGTCTCTGTACCCACATGGGAGACCCCCCCAGAAGAAGCTACTGGCTCCTGGCTTCAGATTGGCCTGGATCCAGCTGTTTCGGCCATTTGGGGAGTGAACCAATGGATGAAAGACTTCTCTGTCTCTCTCTGCCTGTCTCTCTGTAACTCTGACTTTCAATAATAAACAAATAAATCTTAAAAAAAGAAGAAATGTGGTATACCCACAAAAAAGAATATTATTCAATTTTTGAAAGGAAGGACCGGCGCCATGGCTCACTTGGCTAATCCTCCGCCTGCGGCACCGGCATCCCATATGGGCGCCGGTTCTAGTCTCGGCTGTTCCTCTTCCAGTCCAGCTCTCTGCTGTGGCCCAGGAAGGCAGTGGAGGATGGCCCAAGTGTTTAGGCCCCTGCACCCGCATGGGAGACCAGCGGCCATTTGGGGGGTGAACCAACAGAAGGAAGACCTTTTTCTCTATCTATAACTCTACCTGTCAAATTAAAAAAAAAAAAAAAGAATTAAAGTACTGATATATCCTACAATATGAATAAATGTTATGCTAAATTAAAGAAATTGGACACAAAATACCACATATTGTACGATTCTATTGATGTGAAATGTCCAAAATAGGTAAATTCATAGAGATATGAACCAAGAGAAGCAGGGAATAAAGAGTGAGTGTTAACAGGTATGGGGTTTTGTTTTGGGTGATGATAATGTACTGGAAGTGGTTGTACAACCTCACGTGAATTGTACACTCTAAAGTGGTGGATTTTAGGGTATATGAGTTAGATTTCAATTTTTAAAGTAGATATTCAAAATCTACCACTTAAGCAGAAAAGTAACATCTTAATTTAATAATCACCTCTCTTTGAAGAAAAAGAAAAAATTCAAATAAGAAGACAAAAACAAAATCTCAACATTCAGTAAGTGAATACTGCAAATGAAATGAAATGAAATGCTGATGAAGATACAGTAAAGAGTTTTATATCGATGATAAAAATCAAGCCAGAGAAATCTGGAAGTTAGTTTTAAAAACTAGATTATATGAGCACAGATAATAAATGCTATATTTACATTAGAATCTACTTCTTTTCCCTCTCCTCAGATAATTCACAGCAGAAAGAACGCAGATGACTGCTAAACTTTAGGTATGTTCACTCCTTTGCCTCTACACTTAAAGAAACAGCATTTGGGGCCAGCACTGTGGTGCTGCGGGTTAAGCTGCTTCTTGCAATGTCATCCATATGGGAGTGCTGGTTCAAATCCCAGCTGCTCTGCTTCTGATCCAGCTCCCTGCTGAAGAATGGTCCAAATACTTGGACCCCTGCCACCTATGTGGGAGTTTCTGGCTACTGGCTTTGGCCTGGCCCAGACCTGACTCTTGTGGGCATCTGGAAGTGAACCAGCAGATGGAAGGTCGGTCAGTCAGTCGGTTGGTTGCTCTGTCTGGCTCGCTCTTTCTTTCTTTTTCTTTCTCTCTCTCTCTCTCTCTCTCTCTCTCTTCCTCTCTGTCACTCTGCCTTTCAAATAAACAAATGGAGAAATCTTTACAAAAATTAAAGAAGCATCTGCTCCTTTCCACCCCTGCTTTGACTGAGTTACAGACAAGGAGCGCCACTCCCAGGCCTGTCCACTAAGAAACTTCCACAATCTCCCATTCCCTTTTCCCTTCTTCCAACTTAAATACTTGAATACAATGAACCTCAAAGTTATAAACTGGAAAGTACCTGTGGCTCTAAAGAGACCACTCCACACTAGAAGCATTTACTTTTTAAACTTCACGTGAGAAAAAAATTAATTTTTGTGGCTTGTTTGCTAAACATGTATTAGCTTATAAACACGCATTAAGTCCTTTTAACTGGCATTTTAAATTACTAGAGGTACGTCACCCATCATGCTTTAAGAGTAGTAGTACCTTTGTTATTTTGGATGATTTTCTAAATGCTAATATGGCAATTATTCTCCCCCCCAACACTTATAATCTGAACAGAAACTGCTTATAATTTTCTGTGTTTCATGTCTTCTTTATCTATACTATGATTCAAAGTATCATTTTTTAGATATATAAATTATATAACACAAAAATCATTTAATATGAACCTATAGTACACGGAATATGCACTATACACACACACACACACACTAATTTAAATAATGTAATATACTCATTTCATATAATACAAATTCAGAACCTTTCACTCTTTTCTGAAAATACAGTAACTCAGTACAACACATCCAATAGGCTCAGTTTACTCAAGGCCTAAGTCACATGAGAGGGTAGAGTCAGACACTTTTCAGAAGTACCTTTTAGCACAGGGAAGAGATGCTTCTTGAAAGTCCTGTAGACTACTGAAGAATCAGAAAAGGAATAAGAAAAGGGAAGTAGAAGGGAAGGGAGAACAGGAAAGAAAAGCCCATCTGGGCAAGGATTGTAGACATCTCCCAAAGTGATCATTTCTTGTTTAATAGTTCCCAGGTGAACCCAAACTTCAAAAATAGATTTCAAGAAAAATCCTAAAACTACCATCTTCCTCGCCCAAACTAGCTACAACCTGAGGTTAACTGGAAATAAACAAGATTCTGCTCATTCTGCCTATCCCAAAAGCAACAGAAAACTAATCTGCCAGTTTTAACTGATAATTTTCTAAGGGTGAGAAAAAAATTAAACCAAGGCATCTCAATAGAAAAAAAAAGGGGGGGGGGGAGACAAGAAAAAGAACATTCAAAGGATTGATGTTTCCCCCTTTTAACAGCTAATGGTGATACTTCAGCCTCATTTTGAATGCTCTTTCTATCCATCTATCCAAAGAGCAAGAGGATATGATTCAGGCAGGAAGAGCCACCTGCTCTGCCGGCTCAAAATCAGAGCTTACCTCCTTAGATTGATGGCCTTTGCCAAGTTTGGAACACCTTCCATCTCTGTTGTCTTCTGCCCCATCAGACTGCTGATAGGCCTATGGGGGGAAGAAAGAGAAACAGACCTGCTAGAATGCCACATCCAACTCATTATTTGCCTTCTCAAAAGGAGTCATCAGTTCTTACTGTTCCTAGAAGGCAGATAATCCAACTGTTACTGGGCCTCAGAAGACTGACATTGGTCTTTCAGAAACCTCTCTGAACAATTTAGAATCCAAAGTCCCAACAGGTAAGCCAGAATCAAATACTGACTCAAGAGCAAGCGGATCTCAAGACGACTGCATCAAAAAGTAATGAAAACCTCCATCTGCCAACCACATCCTTCACTGTGTCTCTAAACTTCAAAAGACTTTTCAGACAGATATTACATATTATTAATCAATAGCTCAGTGTGAAGTTATAAATATTTTAAATCTCTCATGAATCAATGATCACACCCATAAAACAAAGTAGATGACTTCAAACAGTCCCAGAGGCAAGGCCTTGCAGTGATCTGACCCAGGCACGGAACCGAAGACCTCCCCTAAGCCGTCCATGACACAAAGTGGCCTCCTATTCTAAAGCCTCCCTATAGGCAGGGAGAAACCATCCTTTACCCCAGTACACACGCAGAGTATCACATCACCCTCACAATCAAGAAACATCTCCTCATGGCCAACTACAGCCAACACTTTCATTTCCCCTATTTTAATCTTTCAAAATGACAGGAAAAAGAGCTTGCTGTTTTCTTCATCATCCCTTTGCATGTCAGAGAGAGGTATCAATTCGTTTATTTTTCTTCTGTTCTCTAAACTAAATCACCAGAATTCTTTTAACTCTTACTCATAAAAATAATCTTCTATGATTTAGTTCTTTAGTTCCAGATGTTAATTATAAATTATAACTTAAAGGTTCTCAATAGACAACACTAGACTACAAAAATGAAAGAGTCCAAATACAGATAATAAAACATAAAACCAAAGACCACACAGTATTACCTAATGAAGGAACAAGAAAAGCAACAAAATGTTAGTGTTTGTACTAATTATCTTGTGCTTAATTTTTTTCTACTTCTGAATATACAGGTCCTAAGAAAAAAACACAGCTCTTAAATAAGGTTTATTAAATATACAGATATTCTCTATATTGCAAACAACTAGGATCAAGTAAAAGGGACTAAAATTAAGTTTCTATGTAATTAACTTCATTGTCTTTTTTTTTCAAATCAGCACAAATCTGAAACTCCTAAAACCGCCTAATCAAATAAAGAATATGCCTTCAAAATATATAAATCAATAACAGCCTACTTTTATCATCCTAAAAATGATGTAAAGGGAATATCTATTAACAAGATAAAACTGAAATGGAAAAAGTGATCTAATACAGCATTATTCAACTTTTTCTGAATATTAACATTCATTGCCAATTGCAAAGTACAGCAAAGGGACTGATAAGGCTTTCTATATCACCCTCAAAGTATATTTTTAAGCGATTTGAAAAACAGTAAAAGACAATATGTAGGCCCTCTCAAATATTAACTTTGGTATGAAACTATACTTGTGGGCTGGCATTATGGTGTAAGCAGGTAAAACCGCTGCCTGCAGTGCCAGAATCCCATATAGGCACTGGTACGTGTCCCAGTTGCTCCATTTCCAATTCAGCTCCCTGCTAATGGTCTGGAAAAAGCAAAGGAAGATGACTCAAGTGCTTTGGCCCCTGCTTCCTACATGTGGGAGACCTCGAAGAAGCTCCTGGCTTCGGCCTGGACCAGCCCTGGCCATTGTGGCTATTAGGAGTAGTGAACCAGCTGGTCAAAGATCTCTCCTTTTCCCTGCCTTTCTCTGTAACTCTGACTTTCAAAAAAATCAATAATTCTGTAACCCAATTTATTTAAGAAAGAAAAAAATTATACAACTAAGTTTAAAAGTTTTATTTTTCTTCTGTGCTGTGAAGTCTAAATTTATCAATCATATCCTTAACAGACCTTTCTATGAAGATCAGTTTTTAAATATACTTTAAAATAAAAAATAATTGACCACACTAACCTCCCCATACTTTCCATCTACTTAAGTACTTATTCTTACTACCTGGAAATAATTAATATTTTCCTTGCAACAATAAATAATGTTTCCAAGTAAAGACTTAAAGGTATTTTACTAAATTAGAGCTTGATATCAACTTTTAAAAGCAAACAATGTTGTATGGGATATGGAAAGGGTAGAAAGATTAGAGTTCAAAACTCTGACAGATGAGTTTTCAGTTGCGTACATTTTCCCATTTCATTGTTTTTTTGTTTTAAGTGGATTTTCATTCAAAGAAATGAAGGGCAGAATCAGAAGTGCTAAGTACTGGCTCTGCATATACCTCAAGGAAAAGTGATCTATTGTAAATTCAAGGAGCTAGAGGGTAAGAGAAGTTTCTTAACTGAGAACAGAACAGTAAATGGTTCTTTATCGGCTTGCATGCTCATTTGTTGTAAATAATGACTTAACTTCATATACTATGAATAACAAAATGGAATTTACTACTAATAATTCTCCAACTCCGTTCACATACAGTGGCTGAATACTATTATATACTAAGAACCACTAAAATGTTCATATTCCTTCATCTACTTCCTTAAATATTTTCTATGAAACATATCATAAGAGGGAAAATTGTGTGAAAAAATATTTACTGCAATGATTCACTACACACACACAAAAATGTTTACCCAATCAACAGGGGAAGTTTTTGGTTTGGGGCTTTTTTTTTTTGATAGGCAGAGGTAGACAGTGAGAGAGAGAGACAGAGAGAAAGGTCTTCCTTCGTTGGTTCACCCCCAAATGGCCGCTGCAGCCGGCGCGCTGTGCGGATCCGAAGCCAGGAGCCAGGTGCTTCCTCCTGGTCTCCCATGCGGGTGCAGGGCCCAAGGACTTGGGTCATCCTCCACTGCCTTCCCGGGCCACAGCAGAGAGCTGGACTGGAAGAGGAGCAACCAGGACAGAACCCAGTGCTCCAACCGGACTAGAGCCCGGAGTGCCAGCGCCGCAGGCGGAAGATTAGTCTAGTGAGCCGCGGCGCCCGCCTGGTTAGGGGCTTTTTGAAAATTTACTTATGGGGTCAGCATTGTGGTGCACTGGCTGAAGCTGCCACCTGCAATGCCAGCATTCCATATTCCAGTTTGAGTCCTGGCTGCTCCACTTCCGATCCAGCTCTCTGCTAATGCACCTGGGAAAGCAGTAGAAGTGGCCCAAGTCCTTGGGCCCCTACCCTCGTGGGAGACCCAGAAGAAGCTCTTGGCTCCTGGTTTCAGATCAGCGCAGCTCCAGCCTCTGCAACCATCTGGGGGGTGAATCAGCAAATGGAAGACCTCTCTCTCTCTCTATCTCTATCTCTTTCTCTCTCCTCCTATCTCTCTCTCTCCCTCTCTATCTGCCTCTGCCTCTCTGTAACTCTGCCTTTAAAATAAATATTAAAAAAAAAAAAAAAAAAAAAAGATGACCCAAGTGCTTGGACTCCTATGCCCACATAGGAGACCCAAATGGAGTTCCAGGCTCTGGCTTCAGCCTGGCCCAGCCCCAGCCAAAGATTGAAAAGGCAAATGGAAGATCTCTCCTTCTCTCTCTCTCTCTCTCTCTCTCTGTAACTCTGCCTTTCAAATAAATAAGTAAATCTTTTTTAAAATTTTTACTTATAGTTTATCCTGATTCATTCTACAAAGGATTGGAGATACCTTACAAGAACATATCATCATTTATTCATTATATATGTATAAAATTTGGATCAAGGAAAAAAATAATTTTAAGATTCCAATCAGGCGAGGTCCAAACCAGTGCTTATGGGTGCACTCCAAAGTTCGTTCTGAGTTTCTGGGTAGAAAAGGTAAAAAACAGGCCGGGCTGTGGCATAGCAGGTTAAAGCCATGGCCTGCAGTGCCAGCATCCCATACTCCACTTCAGCTCCAGCTCCCTGCTAATGAGCCTAGGAAAGCAATGGAAGATGGCTCAAGTCCTTAGGTCCCTGCACCCACATGGGAGACCTGAAAGAAGCTCCTGGCTCCTGGCTTTGGTGTGCCCCAGCCCCAGTCGTTGCAGCCATTTGGGGAATAAACCAGTGGATGGAAGATTCTCTGTGGTTCTCCCTCTACAACTCTGCCTTGCAAATAAATAAATCTTAAAACAAAAAAAAGGTAAAAAACAAAGTGGCTTTTAAATAAGTCTCACTAGAGGACAGCAGAATGCACAGTTCCTCAGGAGAAACAAAAACTCTCAACAGGTGGCATAACTTCTGGATGATGGATACATACGGACATTACTAAGGATTATACAAGAGAAATATGATCATGTTAAGGGAAAGATACAAAATCATATATACATCCTAACTGCAGTGACACAAAGCATGATACATATGGGGAAAAAACTGGAAGGCCACATACACAACCACCTCTATTCTACAAAGCTAGACTTGACATAAGCCCCAAGATCACACCTAACTTCTGCACAACAACCACACCTGGGCAGAATACTAGGCATACCAGAGCTTAATATTTTTAAGTATATTAAAATGTCAACATTTACTTGGCTCATTTAAGATAATATTTGACTTACAAGCCAGAGATATTCAACATCCAGTAGAAATAAATAATATAAACAGTATTTTCTGAGAAAGAACCCATCACTGCCACACCAAGCAAAGAGGACTAATGACTCCTCACAGGGTTGAAAAGCCTGCCTCAATTTACAACTTCCTTATTCCACACCATGTATGTTTCACATTTTTCCTTAAGGCCCTCAAGATATTCATTACCAAGAACTGTTACTGTTATTCCCACCAAAAGCATAACATACAGCATTTTTAAAAAAGCCTTATTTATATTGGAAAAACCAAAAAATGTCTTCTGTCAGTTCAAATTTTGAAAGGGAACAACCAGAAATCTCTAATATCAAACAATCATAAAATTGTAGCCAAAGCTTTTATTAGTGTTTACTTTCTCAACATTGTTAAATCACACCAGTCAGATCAGTTCCATACTATCAAACACACAGCAAATAAACACAACCCAAATTTCCCATTTCAATATAGGAAGTGGTCTTTAAAGTAGAACTTGGACTTCTATTGTGACTACTTTTTAAAAGGATATATGCTTCTAAAACCTATCAATCAGAATGCACATACCCTATTTTTTAAAATTCAAGACTTTAAGACATTGTACACAAATATGGAAATTGGACAAGGTACAATTATTCAGCACTCCAAAAAATGGCACTGAACAAAACAAACTGCACACAACCCTGCTCCATTACCTAGGTACCATCAACAGTAATTTCAATGGCCCTGAATAAATGTTTATTCTAAATGAAATGTTAGGATATACTTACTTTAATAAAGACCACTATATTTTCTTTTAAAAATAAAATAATAGAATTAAGACAATTAGGAGCTGGAACTGTGGTGAAGTGGGTTAAGCTGACACTTGCTATGCTGGCATCCTATATAGCATTAGTTGGTGTACTGGCTGTTTCACTTCTGATCCAGCTCCCTGCTAATGCGCCTAGGAAAGCAGTGGAAGACGGCCTAAGTGCTTGGGCCCCTGCCACCCATGTCGGAGACCCAGAAGAAGCTCCTGGCTCCTGATCAGCACAGCTTTGGCTGTTGCAGCCAACTGGGGAGTGAACCAGCAATGGAAGACCTCTCTCTCTCTCTGCCTCTCCTTCTCTTTCTGTATAACTCTTTCAAATAAATGAATAAATCTTTTTTTAAAAAAGTCTGAATTAAAATGGGAGGTGTAACAATCAATACTTTTGGACAGAGGACTGAGAAGATGGGTGCCACACAATGTAATAATTCTCAACAACTGGCTATGACTCACAGAACTGGGTAACAAATATGAGACAATGAGGAAGGCAAACTTTGAGATACTCAAATGTTCTCCTAAATTTATCATTTCCCTTAAATAACAAACTACTAGGTTTTGTTTATGTTTACTGGAAGCAACAAGAAACAGATTTTTATATTTCAGTAATAAAAGGGGCTAAGTGTAATGTGAAACTTTTAGTAACACATTCCACTTAAGTTTGTGGGAAAAAAAAACAGTTCTCTTTTGAATATGAGAGAAGACAATCAGGTACTTTCATAAAAAAAAAAATGGTTTCAAGTATAAGGTCATTTTTACTCTAATAATGCTTCCTTATGATAGAAGCAGATTACTTGATGCATAAAAGGGGTTTTAGGCAAGGAATTCCTTTCCAATTCCAAAGAAATTTTTTTTTTATTAAAAATTTGGTAGAAGTTGGTATTGTGGCACAATTTCTTTCTTTCTTTCCTTTTTTTTTTTTTTTTTTGACAGGCAGAGTGGACAGTGAGAGAGAGAGACAGAGAGAAAGGTCTTCCTTTTGCTGTTGGTTCACCCTGCAATGGCCACTGTGGCCGGTGTGCTGCGGCCAGCGCACCGCGCTGATCCAAAGCCAGGAGCCAGGTGCTTCTCCTGGTCTCCCATGCGGGTGCAGGGCCCAAGCACTTTGGCCATCCTCCACTGCACTCCCGGGCCACAGCAGAGAGCTGGACTGGAAGAGGGGCAACCGGAACAGAATCTGGTGCCCCAACCGGGACTAGAACCCGGCGTGCCAGCGCCGCAGGTGGAGGATTAGCCTATTGAGCCACTGCGCTGGCTGTGGCACAATTTCTAATCAAAAACTTGGTGGGAGTAGGCATTGTGGCTCAGGGGGTTAAGCTACCCCTTACAACACAAGCAACCCACATCAGAGTGCCAGTCTGAGTGCTAGCTACTCTGCTTTCAATCCAGCTTCCTGCTAATGCACATGGGAAGGGAACAGATGATGACCTAATTATTCAAGTCCCTGCCATCCATGTGACAGACAGGATGGAGTTCTGGGCTCCTGGCATCAGCCTGGCCCAGACCTAGCTGTGTGACCATTTGGGAAGTGAACCAGCAGATGGAAAGTCTCTCAGGGCCAGTGCTGTGGCGTATTGGGCTAAAGCCTCTACCTGCGGCACCAGCATCACAAAAGGGCACTGGTTCTATCCCGACTGCTCCTCTTCCAATCCAGCTCTCTGCTGTAGCCTGGGAAGGCAGTAGAACATGGCCCAAGCATTTGGGTTCCAGCACCCACGTGGGAGACCTAGAAGCAGCTCTGGCTCCTGGCTTCAGATCCACCCAGCTCCAGCCGTTGTGGCAATTTGGAGAGTGAACTAGTGGGTGGAAGATCTTTCTCTCTGTCTCTCCTTCTCTGCCTGTAACTCTACCTCACAAATAAAAAAAAAATTTTTTTTTTTAATTAAAAAGTCTTTCTCTCCATCTCCCCCTCATTCTCTGTTGCTCTCCTTTTCAAATAAATAAACTATAAAAGAACACAAACAAAAAAAACTCGGTACTCTTTTGAAATCAAGAAAAAGGTTTAATATGTAAAACAACAGAAGGCTGATTCTGCCGACTGTGCCTTTTATTGCTTGGTTATAAAACAGTATATAATCCCTGACAGGAAAAACACAATCAGGTTGGGATTAATATTATCTTCAGTAAATAAACTTGCTTTTTATTTGAATAAATAGAAGATGCTTGTTTCTTGAAGGTCCCAAGAGCTTGCAATTGCCACAGACTGTTTCTCTAAATGAGTGATACTTAGTGATGTGACTCCAGCACTTACGAGTTATTATTGTGTGCATGTGGAATTCTTCATACACCTAAGAACTAAAATTCTATATAGAAGTACAGAAGTCATGTGACATATTCAACATTAACTAACGATGAGTATACAACTCCAGATTATCTATGACCCTAAAAACACATGATACATAACTCATTCTGTTTCACTCAAAGGGCTTTCAGTTGTCAGACATCCATTGGCTCTCTATTCTATGACATCTGTTTAATAGCCATGTGAGTGATCCTTGAATTCCAGAATGCCTGGATTTGATTTAGTTGTATTAGACCCTTCCAGAGTTCTAAATTTGTCACAATACTGCAAATTTGATGGCAAAGTTTATCCATCACAAATGCCAGTCCCTGGGACAGCATTGTGGTACAGTACGTTGGGTTGCCTCCTGCAACGCCAGCATCCCATATGGGTGCAGCTTGAAGTCCTAGCTGCTCCATTTCTGATCCAGCTCCCTGCTGATGTGCCTGGGAAAGCACCAGAAAATGGCTCAAGTGCTTAGGCCCCTGCCACCTATACGGGACATCTGAATAGAGTTCCAGGCTCCTGGCTCTGGCCTGGCCCAGGCCTGCCATTGTGCTCATTTGGGGAGTGAGCCAGTGGATGGAAGATCTTACTATCTCTGTGTGTCTGTCACCCTCTCTCTGTAACTCTACTTTTCAAATAATGAATAAACGAATAAATTTAAAAACAGGTATCACAATATAGCCCTAACAGGTGATATGGAAAGGGCAACTGCCTGGCAATCCCTTTTTCTCCCTAGGATTCTGAAAGTTAATAATCCTGGGAGGGAATAGCAGGGAGCTTTCTGCCTACCTGTGTTAGTCATGAAAATAATGAAGTTTCTCATCATTTCCTTTTCTAATTTTGACATAATTAGGTTCATTTTCATTAGCAAAAAAAGGAAAATCATCCTTGAGGTTTCAAACAAAAATTATTTTAAAAGTCAACAGTAATATATTAAATGATATAAAAATAAAATGATTCTGAAAAATGAAATTCTGTTCTCCTAAATGCATGTATTTTCCCATTAGAAAGTAATAAAATGTTTTTTCACACAATTCAAAACCAGAGTCTATCTTACATTTTAAAATCTCAAAACAATTCAGAAACAATGAAATTTTGGGTACTTGATCAAAGTTAGAAGAAATGATCCACACGCATGCATTTAGTCACTTCTGCATACATGGGTGCTACATGAAAATGTGAATATAGAACTAACCCTAGCTCACTCTTGAGTCTCATTCTTTAGTGCAGGATGACAACTCCGAACACACAGCTGGAACCACAGCGAAACGTCAGGAAGAGCTCACGCACTATTAGAGCCCACTCTTTAAAGTGTACTTATGAGGAAAGGTATTTTTACTTACTCTGGTCAGCATAGTTTTTTGCTTTGAGTTCAAGTTGTCTTGTTTGAGATTCTAAAGATTCCACCCGGGTCTGTAGGTCCTTTTTTTCCTGTTCTTGAGAGTCTTCAAATTCAATGAATTTCTAATAAAGAAGAACAATATATATTGTCATCAGAGGAAATGAAATTTTTTCTATATTTTCAACTCCTCTGCTTCTTACTATCAAAAATCACAATTAGGGGCCAGTGTTGTGATGCAGTAGGTTAAGCCACGGCCTGTGACACCAGCATCCCATTTCAAAGCACTATTTCAAGTCCCAGCTGCTTTGCTTCTGATTCAGCTCCCTGCTAATGTGCCTGGGAAGCCAGTGGAAGAGGGCCCAAATACTTGAGTCTCTACCACCATGTGGGAGATCCAGATGGAGTTCTTAACTTCTGGTTTCGACCTGGCCCAGTCCTGGCCATTGAGGTCATCTGGGGAGTGAACCAGCACATGGATGATCTTTCTTTCTCTTTCTTTGTCACTCTCCCTTTCAAATAAATAAAATAAATCTTTAAATAAAAACGAACATGTGGCATAGTAGGTTAAGCCACTGCCTATAATGCTGGCACCCCGTATGGGTGGCAGTTTGAGTACCAGCTTCTCTACTTCTGATCCAACTCCCTGGTAATGCACTTGGGAAAAGCAGCAGAAGACTGCCTGAGCCCCTGGACCCGGGCAACCATGTGGGAAGCCCAGAGGAAGCTCATGGCTCTAGTTAGGCTCAGCTCCTGCCCTTGTGGCCATTTGGGGAAATGAACCAGAGGATGGAAGATCTCTTTGTCTCTCTCTCTATATATCTGCCTTACAAATAAATAAATAAATCTTAAAAAAATAAATAAAACAAAAAAGGACTCACAATTAGGTATAACTACTTAAAGAGATCTCAGAATTATGAATTTGATTTTTATTTTCTCTATAAAAATTAAATTTAAAAACCTCCCATTATAAATATATGACAAAAGAATTTGTTTATAACTGTTTCCACTTCATATAATAGACATTCCCCAAGGCCGGCACCGTGGCTTAACAGGCTAATCCTCCGCCTTGTGGCGCCGGCACACTGGGTTCTAGTCCCGGTTGGGGCGCCAGATTCTATCCCGGTTGCCCCTCTTCCAGGCAAGCTCTCTGCTATGGCCTGGGAGTACAGTGGAGGATGGCCCAAGTCCTTGGGCCCTGCACCCGCATGGGAGACCAGGAGAAGCACCTGGCTCCTGGCTTCGGATCAGCGAGATGCGCCAGCCGCAGCGGCCATTGGAGGGTGAACCAACGGCAAAGGAAGACCTTTCTCTCTGTCTCTCTCTCTCTCACTATCTACTCTGCCTGTCAAAAAAAAAAAAAAAAAAATAGACATTCCCCAAAGGAAAAACATTTGAGTATATTCTACTACAAAGAGATCATTCTTTTAGTATACTTCCATATTCTTGAGTTCAAGACCTGATTTTTGCTTTGTCTTTTATTTTATTTATTTGAGAAGCAGAAAGAGACAGAGAGCTATCACCCATCCATTGGTTCACATCTCAGATGCCCACAGCAGCCAGGGCTGGGTCAGGCTGAAGTCAGGTGTCTGGAGCTCCATCCAGGTCTCCCACAGTGGTAGCAGGGATCCAACTACTTGAACAGGCAGCATCTTAACCACTATTCCAAACACACTTCCCAGGACATCATTTTTAAATGCATAATATGTATAAACAGATAACAAAAATAAATATTTGATAAATGATTATCTGACTGATAGGTAGTCTTATAGACATATCTGAACCATGGAGTTTAATTTCCTTAAAAAGGGCACACACCAGAAATATCTCCAACAATGAAATCCAATTTACCAAAATTATTCACATTAAAGGGATTATAGTTAAATGCAATCATCAAATCTCAAAGTCTTTAACTTATTGTTCTATCAGCAACATTAGACAATTGATCATTCCTCCTTAAAACCTTTTTTTTTCCCTCCAATTTGGCTCCCAGGACATTTCCTTGTTTCCTTCTGTATCTCCTCTTCTATTCAACTTCTTCATAATGGAATGCTAGGTCCTTGGACAAATTATCCCTTCCTTGTTTATTCTTATTCCCTAGTGATCTCATCCAGTTTCATAGGTTTAAACACTAACTGTATTTCCAACTTTCTGTCTTTAGCCCAGACCTCAATTCCAGATTTGTATGTCCAATTGCCTAATGGATATCTTCACTTAGATGTCTAATAAGCATCTTAAATTTTATCATGTTAACACTTGTTCCTCTCCTGGTCTTCTCTAGCTCATTAAACTACTATGGTCAACTGTCTAGGTCTAAAACTTTGGAGTGAGCTTTGACTCTTGTCTAACACCTCATATCCAATCCATCAGCAAATTTACCTTTGGGTCTAATCGCTTTTCATCACCTCCACCACCACCCTGTTCTACACCAGCATTACCTATAGCCTGGATTACTGGATTAGCAATAACCTCTTAATAAGTCTCCTTCCTTCCATTCTTGCTTCTCTACAATGCATTCTCAATAAGCAGTTAGGGTGATTCTTTTTTGTTTTGACTTTCAAATTTAGGGCGATCCTTTAAAATCAGTCAGATAAACCATCTTCTCTACACAAGGCCCTCTGATGGCTTACATTCTTTATCTATGAACTAGCCATAGCCTCCCAGGACCTAGAGCTTCTGTTCCACCACCCTCTTACAGAATTCTTTGACATCATTTCCTACTTATTTCCTTTGTCCCCTTCTTCCCATTCTGATTCAATTTTCACTTTGCATTTCTACCTTCAGCTTGGATTTCTCTTTCTGCAGCTATCTACAAGGCTTGCTTCCTCATAATATCCAAATGTTACCTTCTCAGTGAGGCCTTCTTTGGCTACCTCATTTAAAAACCACAATATCAGGGTTAAGTGTTTGGTGCATCAGTTAAGATACCATATTTAGGACATCTACATCCCATATCAAAGTGCCTCAGTACACAGAGTAATGTGTACTCTGAAGAAGGCAGCAGGTGCTGACTCAAGTAGTTAGGTCAATGCCACCCTTGTAAGAGATGCAACTGAGTTCCAGGCCACTGGCTTTGGCCTGGTCCAGTCCTGCTATGGACATCTGAGGGCAGTGAACCAGTGGATGAAGATCTCTGTCTCTGTCTCTCTGCCTCTCAGTTAAATAAAGCTGCAGTAGCCATTCCTTATTTCTCTTCCCCACTTATTTTTTCCAGAACATTTATCCCAATCTAACATGCTATTTGAATAACTTACTTATTATTTACCTGCCCTCACTAGAATATAGGCTACATGAAGGTAGAGTTTTGTTCTACCCACTACTGTATTCCCCATGCAAAGAATGATGAGGTATATGGCATCACATATTTGTTACAAATGACTAAGTAAATGAATAAAATTTGGACAGCCAAAAACAGAAACTCACATAGAACAATATATAACACATGGAAAAACTTAGCTATTATTAAATACACTCTCATTTCAATGTAAATTTTTCCAGTCCATCTACTTTATTTGTCCTCAAATTTTTCTTTCTTTTTAAAGTTCATTTATTTATTTTAAATGTTTATTTATTTACTTTATTTATTTGACAGGTAGAGTTATAGACAGTGAGAGACAGAGAGAGAGAAAAGTCTTCCTTTCACTGGTTTACTCCCTAAACGGCCGCTACCGCCGGCGCTGAGCCGATCCGAAGCCAGGAGCCAGGTGCTTCCTCCTGGTCTCCCACGTGGGTGTAGAGCCCAAGCACTCGAGGCCATCCCCCACTGTCTTCCTGGGCCACAGCAGAGAGCTGGACTGGAAGAGGAGTAACCAGGACTAGAACCCAGCGCCCATGTGGAGGATTAATCAAGTGAGCCATAGCACAGGTCCTTAAATATTTATTTATTTATTTATTTATTTATCTGAAAAGCGGAGAGCGAGAAAGAGGTATCTTCCACTCACTGATTCACTCTCTAAATGCCCACAACAGCCAGGTCTGGGCCAGGCCAAAACCAGGAGCCAGGAACTCCAGTTGAGTCTCCCATGTAGTTGGCAGGAACCCAAATACTTGGGCCACCATCTCTTGCCTCCCAGGCACATTAGTAGGGAGCTAGATCAGAAGCAAAGGCAGCAGCAGCCGACTCTGTTGTGTAGCACGTAAGCTGCCTCCTACAGTGCCAGCATCCCATGTGGGCACCAGTTCGAGTCCCTGCTGCTCCACTTCTGATCCAGCTCTCTGCTATGGCCTGGGAAAGCAGTGGAAGATGGCCCAAGTCCTTGGGCCCCTGCACCCACATGGGAGACCCGGAAGAAGCTCCTGGCTCTTGGCTTTGGATTGACCCAGATCCAGCCATTGAGGTCATTTGGAGATGGAAGATCTCTCTCTCTCAGCCTCTGCCTCTCTGTAGCTCTGCCTTTCAAATAAATAAATGAATCTTAAAAAAAGGGAGGAGGAGAGGCAGTGCTGTGGCTTTAGTGAGCTAAAGCCTCCACCTATGGTGCCAGCATCCCATATGGGTGTCAGTTCAAGTCCCAGCTGCTCCTCTTCCAATCCAGCTCTCTTGCTACGGCCTTTAAAGCAGTAGAAAATGGCCCAAGTCCTTGGGCTCCTGTACCTGCATGGGAGATCCAGAAGAAGCTCCTGGCTTCAGACCCTAGTTCGGTCACTGAGGCCATTTAGGGAGTAAACCAGCGGGTGAAGACCTCTCTGTCTCTCCTTTTCTCTGTCTTTAAATTTATCTTTTAAAATAAACATTTAAAAAAAAAAAAAAAAAAGCAGAGGCAGGAGTTGATCCCATGCACTCTGATATGGGATGTAGACAACCCAAGTGGTGGCTTAACCTGCTGTGTCATAGTTAACTTGCACCCTATGTACTCAAATTTTTCAATCACTGTAGAAGACTGTTTTCTATCAATTCACATTCCCTTCCTTTGGGGAACTTGCTCAGCCTAGTTTCACGCTAATTCTATTCAGCCCATGATTTTTGACTGGTGATGATTCCACTTCCCTAGGGGTAGGTATATGACTTGAACCAGACTTGTCAAAACCTTTTCTGGGACATTTGCTCATTATTAGGAGGAATGCTACCTGCTATGCTTTAGATGTGATTTATCCTTGCCAAAACTCAAGTTGAAATATGATTCCCAATGTAACAATGTTGAAAGAGATGATTAGGTCATTAAAATGGATTAGTGTCTTTGTGTCTTAAGTTCTCCTTCAAAGGACTAGTTACTGCAAGAGCAAGGCAGTCCCTTGGTGTTTTGCCTCTTCTGCACATGCCCACTTGCCCTTCTGCTTTCCACCGTGAGTTAAAGCAGACAAGGCTCTCACCAGATTCAGCCACTTGATCACGTACTTCCCAGCCTCTAGAACCATCCATAAGTCACAATAAACTCTTCTTTATAAACTACCCAGTCTCAGGTATTCTGTAAAGTAAATAGAAAGTGAATTACAATACTACCCCCCTCCTCTAAAATCTCTTAAGAATTTAGCAGACTTAAGCAGTAAACTGACATTTTTACAATGTAAAGTAAGAGGAGGCAAGATAAAAATTTTAAGTACAGGGGAAAAAAAAAAAAAAAAAAAGAACAAAGAGAAGGAAAACCCTAAGTAAAGATACTATTGGGTTGGATGTTAAATAGTGGTTACGATGCCAGTATTCCACGTTGGAATGCTTAGGGTCCAGGTCCCATTCCAGGTTCCTGCTAATGTATATTCGGGGAGGAAGCAGGTGATGGCTCAATGGTCTCTCTCACCCATGTGGGAGACTCAGACTGAGTTCCAGGATGCTGGCTTCAGCCTGGCCCAGCCCAGCTTTTTTGGGTATTTAGGAAGTGAACGCGCAAATAGGAAATCTCTGTCTGTTGTTTCTCTGTGTCTCTCTTTTTTTTTTTTTTTTTTTTTTTTTTTGACAGGCAGAGTGGACAGTGAGAGAGAGAGAGAGAGAGAGAGAGAGACAGAGAGAAAGGTCTTCCTTTTGCCTTTGGTTCACCCTGCAATGGCCACCACGGCTGGCGCACCGCGCTGATCTGAAGCCAGGAGCCAGGTACTTCCTCCTGGTCTCCCATGTAGGTGCAGGGCCCAAGAATTTAGGCCATCCTCCACTGCCTTCCCAGGGCCACAGCAGAGAGCTGGACTGGAAGAGGGGCAACCAGGACAGAATCCGGTGCCCTGACTGGGACTAGAACCCGGTGTGCCGGCACCACAGGCAGAGGATTAGCCTATTGAGTCGCGGCGCCGGGCCTCTGTGTCTCTTTTTCAAACAAAACTAATAAAAAATATTTTTAAGATTTTTTTTGTTGTTGTTGTTTATTTGAAAGCCAGAGTTATGGAGAGGAAGGGAGAGATACAGAGAGAGATCTTCCATCCGCTGGCTTAGTCCCCAAATGGCCACAACAACCAGAGCTGGGCATGCTGATGCCAGGAGCCAGGAGCTTTTTCTAGGTTCCCACTCAGGTGCAGAGGCCCAAGCGTTTTCTCAAGCTATCAGTAGGGAGCTGGACTGGAAGTCGAGCAGCTGGGATATGAGCCAGTGTCCGTATGGGATGCTGGTGCTGCAGGTGGCAGCTCATAACGTCGGCCCCCAGCATGGTTTTCAATTCAGAGTCCTTCATTCAGCAGCAGTTCCTAGAGTCAGCATTTTTCTGATGTGTTTTTTTTTTTTTTCCAGTTACATAAGCCAAAAAAAATTCCTTTCCTAAGTGAGTTTGTTTGAGTTTGTTTGTATCACAAGAAACTGAAAGCTTCTCAGCACAGTCATCTACTTTCCTTCAAGGGCCATTTGATTAAATTTTTGTTCATGTTTGAAGTTTGAAACCTACCACCTCTAAAATGGGTCCAGAGATCTATATGGAAACTTTATATATCTATATATCTATATCTCCATGTTTCCCTAGAAAAAAAGGCTCCATGCACCCCAAGTTTTATCTATTTTTTTTCTCAGGGAGCTCAAAGATCTCTTGCATTATAATTTTTTATGAAAGTATTCCATTTTTGTGAGGCTTCTGGGGAAACTCACCAAACAAGCACTGTTAATTTTTCTGTAATATTAATCTAAAGATGACCACATGTAGAAGCAATAAAGGATACAGCAAATAGAAGAAGCAAGCTAAAATCACTCATTCAAGAAACATCTATTTACCATGTGCCAGGCAAAGAGAACATTCTGTGAGCACCCCTTTACTCTTGCCTTCCAAGCCTCCACTGGTTACAAGCAAAATCTGGCAAGCAAATCATGTAAGATGACATTAAATAGAAAAGCAGCACCTATGAAGTCTGAGTAAGTTATTTCAACATTTTGCTTGAGTATGTAAGTAAAGATTTAGAATTAATAAGAAAATATAATTTTTTTTGGCTTGTTCCCTTGGCTAACTTAACTCCCATATCTATGTAGGTAACAAAAAATTCTTATTTTAGGCTCCTTTTGTGTTATGGATAAAGTGCTGTTTTAGAAAATATTCAGCAGACGCTTACCAAGTTAACACTTAAAATGCTGCAATATGGGCCGGCACTGTGGCATAGCGGGCTAAGCCTCCACCTGTGGGCTGCTCCTCTTCTGACCCAGCTCTCTGCTGTGGCCTGGGAAAGCAGTGGAAGATGACCCATGTGTGCTTGGGCCCCTGTACCTACTTGGAAGACCTGGAAGAAGCTCCTGGCTCCTTGCTTCAGATCAGCTCAGCTCTGGCACCCAACTGGGAAATAAACCAGTGGATGGAAGACCTCTCCCTTCCTCTTCTCCCTCTCCCTCTCCCTCTCTACCTGCTCTCCCTCTCCCTCCCTCCCTCCCTCTCATGTAAATAAAAAGTAAATCTTTTTTATTTATTTGAGAGAGAGAGTTACAAACAGAGAGAGGGAGAGACACAGAGAGAGGTCTTCCAACCACTGGTTCACTCCCCAGTTGGCCGCAAAGGCCAGAAATGAGCTGATCCAAAGTCAGGAGCCAGGAGCTTCTCCAGGTCTCCCACATGGGTGCAGAGGCCCAAGGACTTGGGTCATCTTCCACTGTTTTCCCAGGCCACAGCAGAGAGCTGGAATGAAAGAGGCACAGCTGGGACTTGAACAAGCGTACGTATGGGATTCCAGCACTGAAGGCTGAGGCTTAGCACACTAAGCCACAGTGCTGGCCCACAAATAAATCTTTTTTAAAAAATGCTGCAATACTGAACTCCTAGCAAAAAATTCTAGCATCATTTTGCTTATTCAGAACACCTGTCTGACTGGTAGAAGAAACATCATAACGACTCACATCTGTTCAAAGTCACATCTCTGCTTCACTTCTGAGTGACCCAGCTTGGCTACAGGAGAACATGAATAATCCATAACTTAACCAGTCACCGATATAAGTTTACACTACAAGCATATTACTTATGCTTACCTACAAGATTCAAGCCTCAAAATTTTTCACATTATGACTATTGAAGCCTTATGTCTATACTGCTTTAAGTAAACACAGCAAAAAGAAGAAAGTTTCGAGGCAGGCACTGTGGTGTAGTGGGTAAAGCCACCACCTTCAGTGCCAGCATCCCATATGGGCGCCAGTTCAAGTCCCAGCTGCTCTCTTTCCGACCTAGCTCTCTGCTATGCCTGGGAAAGCAGGAGAAGGCCCAAGTCCTTGGGCCCCTGCACCCACATGGGAAACCTGGAAGAAGCTCCTGGCTCTTGACTTTGGGTCAGCGCAGCTCTGGCCATTTATTCAAATAAATAAAATAAATCTTTAAAAAAAAAAAAAAGAAACGTACTGTTATTTACAATGCTGATCACTAAAATGCAACAAAATAAATGCTCCTCAATTCTGATAGTACATCATAATAGATCACATAATGCACCAAAAGCCTAGCAGGACAAACCCTTTAACAGCCTTCCGAGAGCAATCAAGAAAAAGCAACAAGTGATTGGAATATTATAAATTTTTACCCAAGAAAAATACCCATCAAATAGGCTAGTTTTGAACCTTTATTTTAGGAAATGCCCCTGGTAATAAAGGTAACCTCAAAACTAGAAATTGCTGAAGGGTAGAGTAGTTTAGGAAACAGAACACTGTGAAGTATAGTTGGCCTAGGTACTCATGGGTTCCACAAACACGGAAATACATGAATAAAAATAAAAACACTGTATCTGTACTTAACACATACATACTTTCCCCTTTGTCATTATTCCGTAGACAGTACAGTATAACAACTCTTTATGTGCATTTACCTTGTATCGGATACTGTAAGTAATCCAGAGATGATTTAAAGTACACAGGAGGATGTACATAGGTTATGTACAAATATTAAGTCATTTTTATCTAAGGGACCTGAACACCCACAGAGTTTCAAGTGTAGGTGGTTGAGAAGCGTGGCGTAGCAGGTAAAACCATCTGTGATTCTGACATCCCACATGGGCTCTGGTTCAAGACCCCAGCTGCTCCACTTCCAAACCAGCTCCCTGTTGATGGCCTGGGAAAGCAGTGGGGACAGCCCAAATGCTTGAGCCCCTGTACCTACATGGGAGACCTGGAAGAAGCTCCTGGCTCTTGGCTTTGGCCTACCCCAGCCTCGGCCATTGCAGCCATTTGGGGAGTGAACCAGTGGATTGAAGAACTCTTTCTTTCCCTCTATCTCTGTAACTCTGCCTTTCAAATAAATAAATAAATCAGAGTTAGAGAGAGAGAGGTCTCCCATCCACTGGTTCACTCCCCAGGTAGCTGCAATGGCCAGAGCTGTGCTGATCCGAAGCCAGAAACCAGGAGCTTCCTCCAGGTCTCCCATGCGGGAGCAGGGGCCCAAGGACTTGGGCCATCTTTTACTGCTTTCCCAGGCCATAGTAGAGAGCTGGACGGGAAATAGAGCACCTGGGTCTCATATGGGATGCTGGTGCTTCAGGCCAGGACGTTAACCCGCTGTGCCACAGCGCCAGCCCCAATATTTATTTTATTTATTTGAAAGGCAGAGTGACAGAAGAAATGGCAGACAGAGAGAAACATATCTACTAACTGCTGGTTCACTCCTCTGATGGCTACAATAGCTGGGGCCAAAGCCAGGAGCCAGGAACTCCAAACAAGACTTCCACGTGGGTGGCAGGGATCCAAGGACTTGGGTCATCTCCTGCTGCTTTCCCAGGTACATTAGCAGGGTGACGGATTGGAAGTAGAGCAGCTGGGACATGAACCAGTGCTCAGAATATGGGATGCCAGCATCACATGTGGTAGCTTAACCCACTGCACACAACACTGGCCCCTGAATACAAAACTTTTAAAATCATGGAATTCTAGTTTGCAAATAGGGCAACCATACTGTAACCATATATGTGACACAAGAAATAGAACAAGATCCCAAAAAGTATATAATGAAGGAACTAACTTGATAAGGGAGATTCTCTCTCTCTCTCTCTCTCTTTTTTTACAGGCAGAGTTAGAGAGAGAGAGACAGAGAGAAAGGTCTTCCTTTTTCCGTTGGTTCACTCCCCAAGTGGCTGCTATGGCCGGCGGTGCGCCGATCCGAAGCCAGGAGCCAGGTACTTCCTCCTGGTCTCCCATGTGGGTGCAGAGCCCAAGCACTATGGGCCATCCTCCACTGCCTTCCCAGGGCCACAGCAGAGAGCTGGACTGGGAGAGGAGCAACCGGGACTGAATCCGGTGCCCCAACTGGTTCTAGAACCCGGGGTGCCAGTGTCGCAGGCAGAGGATTAGCCAAGTGAGCCGCGGCGCCAGCCGGGAGATTCCCTTTTAAGTTGACACCTCAAAGATGAATAAATGTTCATCAAGCAAAAAGAGCTCTGTTCCAAGAAACCCAGAATAGCCAAGATGAATCTGGAAAACTAAGACAAAGCCCAAGAGAGAAAGAGAATAGCCTAAGACGAAGCTAGAAAACAGAGAAGGCCCGTAGCATGCAAGGACCTGAGGGCATGGGAGCATATTGAGTATACTGAACGCCACTCATGCTTCAGGTTAAGCTGTCACTTGTGAGGTCAGCATCCGATATCAGAGCGCAGGTTTGAGTCCTGGCTGCTCTGCTTCCAATCCAATCCAGCTCCCTGCTAACACACCTGGGAAGGCAGCATAAGATGGCCCAAGAGGCTGGCACCACGGCTCAATAGGCTAATCCTCCACCTGCGGCGCCAGCACCCCGGGTTCTAGTCCCAGTCGGGGCACCGGATTCTGTCCCGGTTACTCCTCTTCCAGTCCAGCTCCCTGCTGTGGCCCGGGAGTGCAGTGGAGGATGGCCCAAGTGCTTTGGCCCTGCACCTGTCTGGGAGACCAGGAGAGGTACCTGGCTCCTTGTTTCGGATCAGTGCAGTGCGCCGGCTGCAGAGCGTTGGCCGCAGCGGCCATTGGGGGGTGAACCAACGGAAAAGGAAGACCTTTCTCTCTGTCTCTCTCACTGTCCACTCAAGAGGGAGGGAGTTCCTATGTGGAGTGGCTCAGAACTGGCTGTTGTGGTCATCTGGGAAGTGAACCAATGGATAGAAGACCTCTCTCTCTCCTTCTCTCTGTCTCTGATAATCTTTCAAATAAATAAATACTTTTTAAAAAGTCTACACTTCCTGTTTAAGCAAGGGTATAGATAGTAGTTTAACTTATTTAGTGAAGAAGATATGGAAAAAATAATAAGCAGACCAGGAAAGAGGTAAGAATATTATAACATATAGATTTTCAATATCAAGATAAGCTGAAAATACCTGTGAGGTATTCAAGTGCATATATGGAAATTGTAGTTATAAATGAGTTGACTCACTGGGAGCATAACTGTTACAAGCCATCTGAAGGTTAGATATGTATATCAAAAACTCTTAAAGTATTAAAAGAGGATTTTTTTAAAAGGTTCATTTATTTATTTGAAAGAGTTACACAGAGAGAGAAGGAGAGGCAGAGAGAGAGAGAGAGAGAAGGGGTCTTCCATCTCCAATTGGCCACAAAACAGCCAGAGCTGTGCAAAACCAAAGCCAGGAGCCAGGAACTTCTTCCAGGTCTCCCACGCGGGTGCAGGGGCCCAAGGACTTGAGCCATCTTCCACTGCTTTCCCAGGCCATAGCAGAGAGCTGGATTGGAAGTGGAGCAGCTGGGACTCAAACTGGTGCCCAAATGGGATGCTGGCACTGCAGGTGGAGGCTTTACCTGCTACACCATAGCGTCAGCCCCAAAAGGATTTTTTTTTTTTTTTAAAAAAGGTGATGGACTGAAAGGGAGAAGCCCAAGGCCTTAAATCCGTGTCTGTTTTTTTTTTTTAAATATATATATATATTTTTTATTTATTTGACAGAGTTAGACAGTGAGAGAGAGAGACAGAGAGAAAGGTCTTCCTTCCGTTGGTTCACCCCTCAAATGGCCGCCATGGCCGGAGCTATGCCGATCAGAAGCCAAGAACCAGGTGCTTCTTCCTGGTCTCCCACGCGGGTGCAGGCGCAAGCACTTGGGCCAACCTCCACTGGCCTCCCGGGCCACAGCAGAGAGCTGGACTAGAAGAGGAGCAACCGGGACTAGAACCCAGCGCCCATATGGGATGCTGGCGCCGCAGACAGAGGATTAGCCAAGTGAGCCACGGTGCCACCCCCCCAAAAGGATTTTTTAATATGCATTCCTTACAGGCATTGATAAAAATGTTATACGTAGGGGCCAGCACTGAGGCGTAGTAGGTTAAGCCTCTGCCTGCACTGCCGGCAACCCATAAGGGTGCCAGTGGAATCTGTATTGCTCCATTTCTGATACAGCTCCCTGCTAATGGCCTGGGAAAGCAGTGGAAGAAGGTCCAAGTGCTTGGGCCTCTGCAATCACGTGGGAGACCTGGCAGAAACACCTGGCTTTGGATAGGCCCAGCTCCGGCAGCTGCAGCCATTTGAGGAGTGAACCAGTGGATGGAAGACTCTCTCTGTCTCGCCCTCTCTCTCAAATAAATGAATCTTTAAAAAAAGAAAAAGAAATATTATGTGTAGTACTGATAGCTAGGCAGGGAGTTAGGTAAGAATAAATAAATCTGAAATTGTTTTTCATAATTTCTGTGTAGCACTGCATTGTAACTCTACCCCCTACCTCTCAATCTAGTACGACAAGTTTCCCATGATTCACCTGTGTCTTATCTAGGACCAGATGGAGAAGAAGCTATGATGGCCATGTGGAAATCAAGTTCCACACAGAGGGGCCATGAAACTCCCAGAAAGCATAACACATCCTAATCTCCACCCTGTATATTCAGTGAGGACACCATTCCCTACCTCAGAAAAGGGACTGACACATACAGAAACACCCTTTGCTTTTGGCTTCTGGGTTCTTTGGCCTCCTTCCAATCTCTCTCCTTGTAGGCAACTCTGGTCTACTTATGATAGGTAACTCTGTGTGGGGTTGTCCACATTCTCGTGTAAATGTATATTTTCTCCCTCTCTTAAATAAGTCCTGCTCTCACATGCACACTGTACTTAAATCGCTGCTTTGAATTCTTATTTCTGTGAGGGCAAGAACCTGGAATAAAGATTAAGATGCATATGCCCAGGGGCCAGTGTCTTGGTGCAGCAGGTTAAGTAACTACCTGCTTGATGGCATAACATGAGCATGTGTTCAAGTTCCAGTTGCTCCATTTTAGATCCATTTCCTTGCTAATGCATTTGTGAAGGCAGCAGATGATGGCCGAACTGCTTGGCCCCTGCCTCCCACATGGGAGACCTGGATAGAGTTCCAGGCTCCTGGCTTTGACCTGGCCCAGCCTCAGCTACTGTAGCCATTTGGGGAGTGAATCAATAGATGGAAGATCTCTCTTTTTCATTTCTTCCTCTCTCTGCAACTCTTTCAAATAAATAATAAATCTTTAAAAAAAAAAAAGATACATATGCCCATAACAATGTATTCTTACTCTTACATAACAGGGGGAAAAACAACAGGCAAAAGAAAAGGTTTGGGGAATCTTCAAAAAGTTCACAGAAAATGCGTATCATGAAAAAAACTATACAGGGCCAGAGTGGTGGGGCAATGGGTTAAGCCACTACCTGCAACACCAGTATCCCATATAAGTACCACTCAAGTCCTGGCTGCTAATGTGCCTGGGAATGCAGCAGAAGAAGGCCCAAGTACTTGGGCCCCTGCAACCCACATGAGTGACCCAGATGGAGTTTCAGGCTCTTGGCCTGGCCCTGCCATCACTGTTGCAGCCATTTGTGAAGTGAAGCAGAGGATGGAAGATCTCGCTCTATCTCTTCCCCTCTCTAACTCTGCTTTTCAAATAAATAAATAAAAATCTCCAGCAATGTGGCACAGGAGATTAAGCAGCTGCTTGAGACACTGGCATTCCATATGGGCTCCCGTTTGGATCCAGGTTGCTCCACTTCCAATCCAGCTCCCTGTTAATGTGCCTGGGAAAGCAGAGGAAGACGGTTCGAGTTGTGCCGTTCTGAAGCCAGGAGCCAGGAGCCAGGAGCTTCTTCCAGGTCTCCCACATGGTTGCAGGGGCCCAAGGACTTGGAACGTCTTCTATTGCCTTGCCAGGCCATAGCAGAGAGCTGGTTTGGACATGGAGCAGCCGGGACTTGAACCAGCGCCCATATGGGATGCAGGCCTGCAGGTGGTGGCTTTACCCACTGCACCAGAGCAGCCTCATCCTTAAAGTCTAAATTTTATTTTTTGCTTTTTTTCTTTCACTTAATGGATTATTTATATATTTTAAAATAACAAAGGGTGGGTGATGTAATGGGTTAAACCATCACCTGCAATGCCAACATCCCATATGGGTGTTGGTTCCAGATCCGGCAGGAAAGCAGCAGAAGACAGCCAAGTGCTTGGGCCCCTGCACCCACATAGGAGACTCTGATGGAGTTTCTGTCTCCTGGCTTCAGTTTGGCCCAGCCCTGAGTGTAACGGCCGTTTGAGGAGAAGACCAGCAGATGGAAGACCTCTCTCTCCCCTCCTTCTCTCTGTAACTCTGCCTTTAAAATAAATAAAATGAATCTTAAAAAAAAAAAAATAACAAAGAGTGAAGATGCAAAATACAGCCCTCTTTTTAAGTAATTTATTAATACACTAAAATTCTCAGGGTCACAGCAAACGCATGATAATTATAACACAAATCTCATGTAAACATTATGTTAATACAAAGGGAACAGATTCAATGTAGCTCATAGATATAATTCTTTTTTTATTTTTAAAATTTATTTACTTGACAGAGTGAAAGAGAAAGAAGGAGAGACAGAGAGATCTGCTGGTTCACTTCCCAAGGGGCTGCAACAGCCAGGTTGAAGCTAGGAGCCAGGAGCTTCATCCAGGTTTCCCATGTGGGTGCAGGGCTCAAGCAAAAGCACTTGGGTCACCTTCTGCTGCTTTCCCTGGCACATTAACAGCGAGCTGGATCAGAAGTGAAGCAGCTGGGACTCAAACAGATACCATATGGGATGCCAGCATCACAAGCAGTGGTTTAACCTGCTACACCATAACAGCTGCCCCACAGACACAATTTTAAGAATATAATAAAACTGTTCCTACCTATTCTACTCTTTTTATTGTTATTAGGATAATATTTTTAATTTATATTGGGCCTATATCTTTGTAATGGTGGTAAAAGAGCTAACCATGACCTTTACTTAATTCATTTGCAACTCAGTTTAGGAAAATTTGGTAAATCAAACTTAGGTTGAGTATCCCTTATTGGAAATGCTTGGGACCAGAAGTGTTTCAGAGTTTGAATTTTGTAATATTTGCATAGACTTTGCCAGCTGAGCATCCTAAATCCAAAACCTGGAAATCCAGAATGCTCCCCAACCCAAAACTTCTTGAGTGCCAGATTCTGGAATTCAAATTTAGGATTTTCAGATCAGGAATGCTCAAACTGTATTAATACTGTCATCTGAACAAAAATGTTGATATTTTTCTAAGTACAGTTCATCAAAATAAAACTCTTAAATAGGATATTGAGGCAGGGGAAATTGACGTGAAAGGATAATTCCATTTACTTATTGTACATACAATTCATGACACACATCATGATAGTATATAAAGTTTGTTCCAGTCCGAAGTTAAAAAAAAGACTTCTGTTTTTCAGGACTGGGATACAGAAGGGTGGATCCATTCCAAACAGCCTATAGAAAGACTGTATAAAACAGATTCCTTCCTATATTTTAGCGGTATGTATAATAGAGTTCTCAGTGTAAGCAGGTGGCTTCCTTTTATTACTATAACCGACATATAACAATATTTTTCTGCAACTAAACAGGATTTGTGGGGCTTTACCCTAGTCAGAGGTATTCTAAAGCAGAATAAAAAAGAATGCTTATAAGAAGTCTAGGCCGGCGCCTCGGCTCACTAGGCTAATCCTCCACCTTGCGGCACCGGCACACCGGGTTCTAGTCCCGGTCGGGGCACCGGATTCTGTCCCGGTTGCCCCTCTTCCAGGCCAGCTCTCTGCTGTGGCCAGGGAGTGAGTGGAGGATGGCCCAAGTCCTTGGGCCCTGCACCCCATGGGAGACCAGGAGAAGCACCTGGCTCCTGCCATCGGATCAGCGCAGTGCGCTGGCCGCAGCGCGCAAACCACGGCGGCCATTGGAGGGTGAACCAACGGCAAAGGAAGACCTTTCTCTCTGTCTCTCTCTCTCACTGTCCACTCTGCCTGTCAAAAAAAAAAAAAAAAAAAAAAAGTCTAACAACAATTGTAACTGATTCGATGTGACTTAACATCTTTCCGGGGGCATAACTATAGAATTGGTTGCCTATACTTGGCAAACATTAAAACATCCATGATGTAGTTTGAGCAATACCAAAATCATGGTAAGAAAGAAGGTAGGAGGGCCGGCGCCATGGCTCACTTGGTTAATCCTTCTGCAGCGCTGGCATCCCACATGGGCGCCAGGTTCTAGTCCCAGCTTCTCCTCTTCCAGTCCAGCTCTCTGCTGTGGCCCGGGAGGGCAGTGGAGGATGGCCCAAGTGCTTGGGCTCCTGCACCTGCATGGAAGACCAGGAGGAAGCACCTGGCTCCTGGCTTCGGATCAGCATAGCTCTGGCCGTAGCAGCCATTTGGGGGGGTGAATCAACGGAGGGAAGACCCTTATCTCTCTCTCTCTCTCTCTCTGTCTAACTCTATCTGTCAAATAAATTAAAAAAAAAAAAAAAAAAAGAAAAGAAAGAAAGAAAGAAAAGAAAAAGAAAGAGGGCAGTTTCCCAAAACACAAAACCAGCTTCTCCCTGGAAATTTTGGCCACTCTCCAGCACAGGAGAGGTTGTCAGCTGCCTAGAGTACCCTGGGAGAGTATACACCCTTCCTTTTTTTCTGTTTCTCTCACCCACAAGAGTGCACGCACACACACCTTCACTACATATCCTTTTACTCTCTCAACAACTAATAGGCCAGCAACAACACTGACGCAATTTCAGAGAGAACTCTCTTGGGAGCAACTAGACACTGTTTAAAAAAAAAAAAAAAAAAGCAGTGGACAATACAGACTTATGTCAGGATCTAAGAAGAATAAGCTTTGTGGTGAAGCAAAATGCTTTCAAGTCCAGATGGCTTATAGGGACTGTTTTGCCCTACTGTTCTAGAGAAAAACAAATGAACACTTTGAAAGAGCAAGCCTCCACAGATTAAAAAAAAAAAAAAAAAATCCTGGCAATTGCTGCTCTTTGGAGCAAAGGGGACCAAAAGGGGAAAAAGCCCTTTAAGTAGTTACTTTGACTACAGTAGTTACCTAAAAAACACCATTAAGCCACAGCAATAAAATAAATCTTTCAAAAAAAAAAAAAGACTCAAGGCCCAGTGGGAGCTGGTTAGGTCATTAGGGGCACAGTCCTCACAAGGGACTAAGGTAGTCCTCATGGGACTTTGTAATTCCCATAGGAGGGTTTATAAAACGGCATGAAAGTCTCTGGCTTCTTGTCTCAGTTCCTCCCTCACACACTCCCACTACTGTAATGCCACCTGCCTGAGGTCCTCACCACAGCCCAGCCAATGCTGGTGTCCTGCTTTTGAACCTCCAGAACTGCGGGTGTAATAAACTTTTTTTTTAAGATTTATTTACGGGCCGGTGCCGTGGCTCAACAGGCTAATCCTCCGCCTTGCGGCGCTGGCACACCGGGTTCCAGTCCCGGTTGGGGCGCCGGATTCTATCCCGGTTGCCCCTCTTCCAGGCCAGCTCTCTGCTGTGGCCCGGGAGTGCAGTGGAGGATGGCCCAAGTGCTTGGGCCCTGCACCCGCATGGGAGACCAGGAGAAGCACCTGGCTCCTGGCTTTGGATTGCCGCAGTGCGCCAGCCGTAGCGGCCATTTGGGGGGTGAACCAACGGCAAAAAAAAGGAACACCTTTCTCTTTCTCTCTCTCTCACTATCCACTCTGCCTGTCAAAAAAAAAAAAAAAAAAAAAAGATTTATTTACTTTATTTGAAAGTAAGAGTTACACAGAGAGGGAAGAGGCAGAGAGAGAGAGAAAAAGGTCTTCCATCTGCTGGTTTACTCCCCAGATGGCTGCAACAGCCGGAGCTGCGCCAATCCAAAGTCAGGAGCCAGGAGCTTCCTCTGGGTCTCCCATGCAGGTATAGGGGTCCAAGGACTTGGGCCATCTTCTACTTCCTTCTTAGGCCATAGCAGAGAGCTGAATTGGAAGTGGAGCAGCCGTGACTCGAACTGGTGCCCATATGGGACGTCAGCACTGCAGATGGCGGCCTTACCTACTATGCCACAGCGCCAGCCCCTATAAAAAAATAAACTTCTTTGATTTATAAATTACCTGGCTTGGTATCTTTCATTATAGTAAAGAAAAAAGACTGGGGCCAGCCCTGTGGCATAGCAGGTAAAGCTGCCACCTGCAGTGCTGGCATTCCATCTGGGCGCTGGTTCAAGCCCTGGCTGTTCTACTTCTGATCCAGCTCTCTGCTATGATCTGGGAAAGCAGTAGAAGATGGTCCAAGATCTTGGGCCCCTGCACTCGCATGGGAATCCTGGAAGAAGCTTCTTGCTCCAGATCAGCACAGCACCGGCTGTTGCAGCCAATCAGGGAGTGAACCAGTGGATGGAAGACCTCTCTCTCTCTGTCTGCCTGCCTCTCCTTCTCTCTCTATGTAACTTTGACTTTCAAACAAATAAATAAATCTTTTGAAAAAAAAAAAAGAATAATATGAGTTACAGATGAAACAATATTGGCCTGATATTGTAGATTGGATATTTCTTTCTTTTTCTTTTCTTTTTTTTTTTTTTTTTTTTGACAGGCAGAGTGGACACTGAGAGAGAGAGAGACAGAGAGAAAGGTCCTCCTTTGCCGTTGGTTCACCCTCCAATGGCTGCTGCGGCCGGCTCATCACGCTGATCCGAAGTCAGGAGCCAGGTGCTTCTCCTGGTCTCCCATGGGGTGCAGGGCCCAAGCACTTAGGCCATCCTCCACTGCCTCCCCGGGCCACAGCAGAGAGCTGGCCTGGAAGAGGGGCAACCGGGACAGAATCCGGCACCCCGACTGGGACTAGAACCCGGTGTGCTGGCGCCGCTAGGCGGAGGATTAGCCTGTTGAGCCACGGCGCCGGCCTGGATATTTCTATAATAAGAAATTAAAAAATAAAGACTCTGGACAATTATTAGTAGCATTTAAGTTACTATTTCTAAAAAATAATTTGCAATGAGTTTCCTGTTATTAACAAGCAAATAAATAGGGGCTGGTGTTTTGGTGCCAGCATCTCATATGTGTGTTGGTTAGAGTCCAGCTGCTCCAATTCTGATCCAGCTCCCTGCTAATGTGCCTGAGAAAGCAGCAGAGGATGACCCAAGTACTTGTGTCCCTGTACCCACGTGGGAGACCCAGATGGAGTTCCAGGTTCCTGGCTTCCAACTGGCACAGCCCAGCCCTTGTGGCCATTTGGTGAGTGAACTAGTGGATGGAAGCTCTCTCTCTTCTCCGTCTGTAACCCTGCCTTTCAAATAAATGCTTTAAAAAAAAAAAAGGGCAAATAAATACACAAAAAGGGACATAAACATTGTTCATTGAAAACCTATTCGTGGCCGGCGCCGTGGCTTAACAGGCTAATCCTCCGCCTTGCGGCGCTGGCACACCGGGTTCTAGTCCTGGTTGGGGCACCGCATTCTATCCCGGTTGCCCCTCTTCCAGGCCAGCTCTCTGCTATGGCCCGGGAAGGCAGTGGAGGATGGCCCAAGTCCTTGGGCCCTGCACCTGCATGGGAGATCAGGAGAAGCACCTGGCTCCTGGCTTCGGATCAGCAAGATGAACCAACGGCAAAAAGGAAGACCTTTCTCTCTGTCTCTCTCTCTCACTATCCACTCTGCCTGTCAAAAAAAAAAAAAGAAAGAAAAAGAAAAAAGAAAACCTATTCGTAAGTTCAAAACTAGAAGACAATTTCTATATCCACTAGTGGACAGTAGACAAACAAATTATGATAGATCCATACTACAAAAACTATTTAATAGGGAATTAGGATGGGGGTAAATGTGGGGCTGAGAATGCACAGAAGTCTAAAATCACTACTTAATAATAGCTAGTAAGTCCCCAGTTTCAGCCAAGAGCTGACAAGTAGCCCACCTTGCTTGACCACACCGGAGATAGGGGGGGTGTTTTCTGCACAAATCCAACCAGGGAGATTTTATTCTAGGGATACTCTAGTCAGAGTGGAAAAGTGAAAATTCAATGACAGTCTACACACTGAACAGTATTACTGACAGTACCCTTTGAATTTCTGCGCTCACCCAGCTTTCAGTAACAGAAAGAACAAAGCTCACTTACTACTCTGCCATCCACCCCCAGAGAGATCATCCTTCAGTGGAGAAACTAAATGTCTCTGAGAAAAGACCATGGGATTCTGAAATCTCAGTTCCCAAAACAAAGTAAACTGCACCCAGGCACACGAAGCTTTTGGTCTTCCTTTTACAGTGCCTCACTTTTAAAACAAGAAGGGCTAATTAAAGGTTATCAACATCAATGAGAGACCAAAACTATTAACAGAAAAAAAAAAAGTGAGGCTCTGAGGAAACAGAGAAAAGCAGAGAACAAATGAAAACTATAATTAATATATTCAGAGACCAAAGAAAAAGCATTGCTCCCATGAAACCAGAAGAGATGTTATTTTTAAAAGTAGAAGTGGACTAAGAACAAGGAACAGCTCTTGGAGATCATTAAAGTATGAGGAAGATGGAACCACTTTTCCTTTCTTGTACAACTATACCCCCAGGGTAGCCAAACCGTTCATGAGGGGAAGTTCTCCTTTATAAAAAAGCTTAGCTATTACATATTGAAGGAATACTGGGTTAGAATAGCACCATTTCCCAACCTTTATTGAAATAACAGAGGCTACCTTAGTCACTTTTCAGATTTTCCTGGTTGTCTCATAAATGTTTTACAACGATGATCCAAACAAGGTTCATATATTGCATGTAGACGATCTGTTAAGTGTCTTTTAAACTACAGATTCCCCAGGTCTTTTTATCCAGTTGATGCTCCTATAATAAAATCATTGAAAAATATAATTTAGATCTATCCATGTATTTCTACAGATAGGCTATTGTCACTTATGAGTGAATGAAACTGAAAACATGATCCTTAGCAAAGTAGAATCATCAATAAATGCTTAAAACACATGCTCAGGGGCCTGCACTGTGGCATAGTAGGTTAACCCTCTGCATCCCACATGGAGTCTGGCTCCTCCACTTCCACCCAGCTCCCTGCTGATAGCCTGGGAAAGCAGTGGAGGATGACCCACATGTTTGGGCTCCTATACCCAAGTGGGAGACCCGGAAGAGGCTCCTGGCTTCTGGCTGCAGTTCGGCCCAGCTCTGGCCATTACAGCCATCTGGGCAGTGAACCAGCAGATGAAGATCTCTCTCTCTCTCTCTCTCTCTCTCTTTCTCTCATAACCCTACTTCTCAAATAAATAGATCTTTTTAAAAAAGGAACAAAAATAAAAGAAAACATGTTTTACCACAGCAGTGATCTGAGAAAAGCAAAATAAAATCAACAGGTGGTTTCATTCACATCAGACTGGCAACTGAAGCCAAAAAAGCCAGAGTGCCAAATGTTTCCCAATACACAGGTAAATAAGAATTCATCCACTACTGACAGGAATAAAATTCACTACATCCCTCTGACAAGCAATGTGGCAACATCTAATTAGGTTTACAAATACACATCCTGAAGCCTGTACTCCAACTTCTAAATGTACATCTGTGGGACACCTTTACACCTGCACAGAATTTTACTGCAGCAATGTTTGTAGCACATAATATGGCAATGTAGCAAATAGCCCAAAACTTTCATTAACAGAGTACAGAAATAGTTGTATATTCATAATATGAAATGTCTAACAGTTAATACAAAAGAAATGAATTATATGTATCAGCATGAGAAAATTTGAAAATTGGAAAAATAAAATGTAAAATTATATAAAATTGTAATATTATTTAAGGAAAAAATTTAATTTATAAAACTAATGCTACACATAGTTTATAGATACAAACATGTGGTAAATGCCTAAAACCACACAACAGAAGATACACTAAATGCACAGGTTACCTTGGTGATCTTCCTCAGAACCACTTCCCTCCCCAAAGGTGACTTATTTTTAATGCTCTGTATCATTTATTTAAAAATAAAATTTTTAAGTAAAAATAAATTGCCAATATGTTACCCTCGTTGTGGCAGGTGGATTTTTTTACATTATTTTCTTTAGTCGTCTATAATTTTACGTCATTTTTTTTAAATGAAGAAAGTTTTTTTCTGCTTCCAGCAAGCCTGTGTTTCATTCCTCTGAATCAATGGTTCTTGAAATTGAAGGGAGGGTGGGGCAATCACAAGCACCTTGAGAGATTTGATTTTTTTTTCCCCCCTGAATACATAGGCACAGCCTACACTTCTCCCAGAGTCTCACAAAAGAGGAGTAAAAGTGCAAGGATCTAAACAAGTGGCTATTTTGCAAGCATAGCTCCAAATGGTTGGGGTCTTTACTAACTTAACCGTAGGTAAGTCAGGAAGGACAGTGGCACCCCCACATGGGTCCTGACTCAACTCTCCTTAAGCCCTCAAACCAATCCCTAATGACCTTCCACCTGAGTATGTGTGTATATCATCCAACTGCTTTGTAGAAACAAGGGAAGATGTCAAAGACAAGTTATGAATTTAAAAACAAAGAAAGAAAATCAGGGCAGGGATTTAAGATGCTGCTTGGGATGCCTAAATCACTTATCAGAGTGCCTGAGTCTGAGGGCAGGCTACGCTTCCAATTCTAGCTTCCTGCTAATGTGCACCCTGAGAGCAGCAGGTGACAGGTCAAGTATTTAGGTCCCTGAGACCCACATGGGAGACCCACATTGAGTTCCCAGCTCCCAGCTTTGCTGGCATTTGGGGAGTGAATCAGGGAATGGGGGAATCTCTGTCTTTCAAAAAAATAAAAAACAATTAAAGAATAGCCAAACAAGCACCACATGCACAAGAATTTTACTCAGTACCTGAAAGCATCATCCAAAATTACATACATGTGGTCAAACATAGCCATTTGCTCAACATGTGCGTCCTGTTCTCCTTGCTTCTCAAGTCTATTTCCTATTCCTTATTAGTCCTTGCGACTAATCACCACAGCAAAAAAGAGAATTCATCTTCTACTGCCATACCCAAAAGCACAGGAAAGGAGAAGAGGAACTCCCTGACCGATGGCTGAGGCCACCAGGCAGGAACTAAGAGCTACACTGACCAAGCCTGAGAGGGTGCCGACTGTGAGGCTTGCTGCATCAGTTACCAACTTTGTTTTACTGTCCTTTGGTTCTCTAAGTACGTGATCAATATCTTACATTTCTGACTTTAAGTTTCAGATCATCATGTTTAACCCTGTGGTTTTATTTCAACACTTAACTATTGCAAAAACATTCTGCCATTTAAAAAATTAGAAAATGTTACCTCAAAATAAAAAATACATGACTATTGAAAAAAAATTAGAAAATATCTACAAAGAAAAAATAGTGGCTAACCCTTTCTTTCCAGATGTCTTCCAATGGCTTTACAAAACTGAACAAAGGGAGCCGGCACTGAGGCATGGCAGGTAAAGACACCACCTCCAGTGTCGGCATCCCATATGGGTGTCGTTTAGAGTCCCAGGTGCTCCACTTCCGAACCAGCTCTCTGCTGTGGCCTGGGAAAGCAGTAGAAGATGGCCCAAGTCCTTGGGTCCCTGCACCACTGTGGGAGACCCGGAGAAGGCTCCTGGCTCCTTGCTTTGGATCGGCACAGCTCCGGCCGTTGCAGCCAACTGAGGAGTGAACCAGCGGATGGAAGACCTCCCTCACTCCCTCCCTCCCTCTCTCTCTCTCTCTCTCTCTCTCTCTGCCTCTGCCTCTCCTTCTCTCTGTGTAACTCTGACTTTCAAGTAAATAAAAGAATCTTTTAAAAAAAAAAAAAAAGAACAGTGGAAAAAATAATAAAATAAACCCTACACATGCACTCCATCACCCAATTTCAAATTATCAGTATTTGTCAAATCATTGTATCTTTCCCCTTTCCCCTGACAAATCTCAGCAACACACTATTTCAGCTATAAATATTTTAGTATACATATATCAAAGTTACTTTATATATACTTGTACTTCAAAAGTACATATAGGGTACTTCAAAAGTTCATGGAGAGCTGAATTAAAACATGTTTGTGGGGCCACCGCTGTGGCGCAGTGGGTTAATGCCCTGGCCTGAAGCGCCAGCATCCCATATGGGTGCTGGTTCGAGGCCCAGCTGCTCCACTTCCGATCCAGCTCTCTGCTATGGCCTGGGAGGGCAGTGGAAGATGGCCCAAGTCCTTGGGCCCCTGCACTCGCATGGGAGACCCGAAAGAAGCTCCTGGCTCCTGACTTCGGATTGGCACAGCTCCGGCCGTTGCGGCCAATTGGGAAGTGAACCATCGGATGGAAGACCTCTCTCCGTATAACTCTGACTTTCAAATAAATAAATAAAATCTTTTAAAAAAAAGTTTGTTTATACTGGTGCAAAAATTTTTGAAATTCATGTAGAATTTTCCCATAATACATATTTTCTATGAATTATATTTTAAAGACTTATTTATTTGAAAGGCAGAATTGTAGAAAGGCAGGGGCAGGGGCAGAGAGAGAGAGAAAGGTCTTCCACCCACTGGTTCACTCCCCAAATGGCAACGGTCAGAGCTGGGCTGATCCGAAGCCAGGAGCTTCTTCCGGGTCTCCCACGCAGGTGCAGGGCCCAAGCACTTGAGCCATCTTCTACTGTTTTCCCAGGCCATAGCAGAGACCTGGATCAAGAGGAGCAGCCAGGACATGAACTGGTGCCCATATAGGATGCCAGCACCGCAAGCGGAGGCTTAGTCTACAGCGCCAGGGCACTGGCCCCTCTATTAACCTCTTTTAAGAATCCCATGTATTGGGCTGGCACTATGGCAAAGCAGGTTAAGCTGCCCCTATGAATCTGGCATCCCATATGGGGGCCAGTTGGAGTCTCGGCTGCTTCACTTCTAATCCATCTCTCTGCTAATGCACCTGGTAAAGTAGCAGAAGATGGCCCAAGTGCGTGGGCCCCTTCACCTACATGGGAGACCCAAAGGAAGCTACTAGCTCCTGGCTTTGGCCTGCTTCAGTCTCAGCAGTTGCAGCCATCTAGGGGAGTGAACCAAAGGATGGAAGACCTCTCTTTCTCTGTTTCTCCCTAACTCTTTAAAATAAATTTAAAATTTTTAATTAAAAAAAAAATTGACAACAAAAGAACCCCATGTATCCAGCCATTTCATTCCTTTGATTAAATATCAATGGCTTCCCACTAGAATTCAACATTAGAATGCAACCCAAACTCTGCCCTGGTTGGCAAGACCCACGAAGTGATGAGCTCCTCTATGCTCCTTCTATCTCCTTCTTTTCCCTTTCCCTTCCTCTAGACTAGCTGACTCCTTTTGGACTGCCTTCCTGAGAGTCCCATTCTATGGATCTAGAACACTCTCCCATGTTGTAACAGAAATGTTACCTCTACAATGACCTTCTTTGACCATCATTATTATTTGGAAAATAAATCAGTATATAGAGAATCTCTCTCTGCCTCTGACTCTCCCTCTTTCTCTGCCTTTTAAATAAATTTTAAAAAAATATAATTAAAATCCTCTATGCTCCAAGGGACATCATCATATATTTTTTTAAAAATTTTTTAAGATTTATTTTATTTATTTGAAAGCGTTAGAGAGGAAGAGAAACACAGAGAGACAGGTCTTCCATCTGCTGCTTCACTCCCCAAAATGGCTGCAACGACCAGAGCTGAACTGATCTGAAGCCAGGAGCCAGGAGCTTCCTCCGGGTCTCCCACATTGGTGCAGGGGTCCAAGCACTTGGGCCATCCTCTGCTGCTTTCCCAGGCATATTAGCAGGGAGCAGGCACTGGAAGTGGAGGGGCTGGGACTTGAATGGGCGCCCATATGGGATGCTGACACTACAGGCCAGGGCTTTAACCCACTGCTCCACAGTGCCAGTCCCAATTAGTCTTTTTTTTTTTTTTAATAGAAAGCATTTATTTAATAAATATAAATTTCATAGGTACAGCTTTTGGACTATAAGTGGTTCTTCCCCCCTACCTGCCTTCCCACCCCCACTCCCGTCCTACCTCCTACTCCCTCTCCCATCCCATTCTTCATTAAGATTCATTTTTAATTATCTTTATATACAAATGATCAACTCTATACTAAATAAAGATTTCAACAGTTTGCATGCACACAGACACACAAAGTATAAAGTACTGTTTGAAGACAGTTTTACTGTTAATTCTCATAGTATAACTCATTAAGGACAGAGGCCCTACATGGGGAGCAAGTGCAGTGACTCCTGCTGTTCATTTAACAATTGACACTCTTATTTATGGCGTCAGTGATCACCTGAGGCTCTTGTCATGAGCTGTCAAGGCTATGGAAGCCTTTTGAGTCCACAAACTCTGACATTACTTAGGGCCATAATGAAAGTGGAAGTTCTCTACTCCTTTCAAAGAAAGTTATTTGATGGTCCCTTCCTTCCACTGAGATCTCACTCAAAGAGATCTTTCATGTAGGCCATTTTTTGCCACAGTGTCTTGGCTTTCCATGCCTGAAATTCCCTCATGGGCTTTTTAGCCAGATCCGAATGCCCTAAGGACTCATTCTGAGGCCAGAGTGCTATTTAGGGCACTTGTCATTCTATGAGTGCTGTGTGGCCTGCTTCCCATGTTGGATCATTCTCTCCTTTTTAATTCTATTGTTATTAGCAGATGCTTGCTCTTATTCATGTGATCATTTTGACACTTATTCTACCTTTATTTTCAGTTATGCACTTTAATGATCACTTTAACTAGTAAGATGGCATTAGTATCTGCCAACTTAATGGAATTTGCAAGTTTTTAGCTTTACCCTTAGGTGTAAGTCCATGGGAACGTGTGTCAAACTGTATGTCTCCACCCTCTCTTATTCCCACTCTTATTTATTACAGGGATTGATTTTCAATTGGATTAAAACACCTAAGAATAATTCTGTGTTAAGAGTTCAACCAGTTGGCCGGCACTGTGGCTTAACAGGCTAATCCTCCGCCTTGCGGCGCCGGCACACTGGGTTCTAGTCCTGGTCGGGGCGCCGGATTCTATCCCGGTTGCCCCTCTTCCAGGCCAGCTCTCTGCTATGGCCCGGGAGTGCAGTGGAGGATGGCCCAAGTCCTTGGGCCCTGCACCCACAAGGGAGACTGGGAGAAGCACCTGGCTCCTGGCTTCGGATCAGTGCGGTGCGCCGGCTGCAGTGGCCATTGGAGGGTGAACCAACGGCAAAAAGACCTTTCTCTCTGTCTCTCTCACTATCCACTCTGCCTGTCAAAATAAAAAATAAAATAAAAATAAAAAAACTTAAAAAAAAAAGCAAAAAAATAAAAAGAGTTCAACCAGTGGTATTAAGTAGAAAAAGAAAATACTAAAAAGAATAAAATAGTAAGCTGTTCCTCAACAATCAGGACAGGGCTGATCAAGTCATTGCTTCTCATAGTCAATTTCACTTCTACAGGTCTTCTTTTAGGTGCTCAGTTAGTTGTCAACAATCAGGGAGAACATATGCTATTTGTCCCTTTGAGACTGGCTTATTTCACTCAGTATGATGTTTTCCAGATTGCTCCACTTTGTTGTAAATGACCAAATTTCATTTTTTTTTTTTACTGCTGTGTAGTATTCCATAGATTACATATTCCATAATTTCTTTATCCAGTCTTCGATTGATGGGCATTTAGGTTGATTCCATGTCTTAGCTATTGTGAATTGAGCTGCAAAAAACATGAAGGAGCAAGCAGCTCTATTATTTCCCTTGGGTAAATCCTAAGGAGTGGGATGGCTGGGTCATATGGTAGGAATATATTCAGATATCTGAGGTATCTCCACACTGTCTTCCATAGTGACTTTACCCATTTACATTCCCACCAACAGTGGATTAGGGTACCTTTTCCCCCCACATCCTCACCAGCATTAGTTGCTTGCTGATTTCCATATGAAAGCCATTCTAACTCGGGTGAGGTGAAACCTCATTGTGATTTTGATTTGCATTTCCCTGGTGGCTAGTGATCCTGAGCATTTTTTCATGTGTCTGCTGGCCATTTGGATTACCTCTTTTGAAAAATGTCTGTCTAAGTCCTTGGCCCATCTCTTAAGTGAGTGCTTGTTTTGTTGTTGTGGCGTTTATTCATCTCTCTGTAGATTCTGGTTATTAATCCTTTATCAGTTGCATAGTTTGTAAATAATTTCTCCCATTCTGTCAGTTGCCTCTTCACTTTTCTGTTTCTTTTGCCATACAGAAACTTCTCAGTTTGATGCAATCCCAATTGTTAATTTTGGCTTTGGCTGCCTGTGCTTCTGGGGTCTTTTCCAAGAAGTCATTGCCTGTGCCTATATCTTGCAGGGCTTCTCCGATGTTCTCTAATAATTTGATGGTGTCAGGATGCAGATTTAGATCTTTAATCCATGTTGAGTGGATTTTTGTGTAAGGTGTAAGGTAAGGGTCTTGCTTCATACTCCTGCATGTAGAAATCCAGTTTTCCCAGCACCATTTGTTGAAGAGGCTGTCCTTGCTTTTAGCTCCTTGATCAAATAAATATAAGTTGGTTGCAGATGTTTGGATTGATTTCTGGAGTTTCTATTCTGTTCCATTGGTCTACATGTCTGTTTTTGTACCAGTACCAGGCTGTTTTGATTATAACTGCCCTGTAGTATGTCTTGAAATCTGGTATTGTGATGCCTCTGGCTTTGTTTTTGTTGTATAAGATTGCTTTAGCTATCCGAGGTTTCCTGTGCCTCCGTATGATTTTCACCATCATTTTTTCTAGATCTGAGAAGAATGTCTTTGGTGGCCCCAATATATTCTTTCAGACCTCTCATCCCTTGGCTCTGTGACATTTACCCAGTTAAAGGCAACACTTTCTCAATGAAGTCGCCCATCAATTCAAGAAAGCCATTTACCACCCTGCACATAACAGTTGTTTAATTCTTGTCACCTGGGCACAAGGTATTTAATTAACATCTAAGAAGTAAATAAATGTCTAGAGCTTTGAAAAACTCATTTTTTCTGTTTAATCTTCACAACTCTATGAGGTTATTACTATTATTATCCCCTACTTAGGAAGAAACTGGGGCCGGCGCTGTGGCACAGCAGGTTAAAGCCCTGGCCCAGTTCTAGTCCTGGCTGTTCCTCTTCCTATCCAGCTCTCTACCATGGCCTAGGAAAGCAGTAAAAGATGGCCCAAGTCCTTTGGCCCCTGCACCCACGTGGGAGACCCAGAAGCAGCTCCTGGCTCTTGGCTTCGAATGAGCGCAGCTCCGGCTGTTATGGCCATCTGGGGAGTGAACCAGCAGATGGAAGACCTCTCTCTCTGTCTCTACTTCTCTTTGTAACTCTGTCTTTCAAATAAATAAACTAAATCTTAGAAAAAAAAAAAAAAAAAGGAAGAAACTGAGACTTGGCATTAAAAAACTTGCTCATGGGGCCAACATCCTGGCACAGTAGGTTAAGCCACTGCCTGTGAAGCCAGAATTCCATATGACCACTGGTTCAAGTCCTGGCTGCTCCACTTTTGATCCAGCTCACTTAAAAAAAAAAAAAAATTTATTTATTTGTTTGAAAGGCAGAGTTACAGAGAGGCAGAGGCACAAAGAGAGGGGTCTTCTACCCAATGGTTCACTCCCCAGATGGCTGCAACAGCCAGAGCTGAGCCAATCTGAAGCCAGGAACCAGGAGCTTCTTCTGGGTCTCCCATGTGGGTGCAGGGGCCCAAGCATTTGGGCCATCTTCTAATGCTTTCCCAGGCCACAGCAGAGAGCTGATTCGGAAGTGCAGCAGCTGGCACTAGAACTGGCGCCCATATGGGATGTCTGCACTGTAGGCGGTGGCTTTACCCTCTATGCCACAGTGCCAGCCCCGATCCAGCTCTTGGTTAATGCGCCTGAGAAAGTAATGGATGATGGCCCAACTATTCGGGCCCCTGCCACTCATGTGTAAGACTCAGATGAAATTCCTGGCTCCTGGCTTTGGCCTGGCCCAGTCTTGGCAGCCATTTGGGGAGTGAAGAGAAGATCTCTCTATCTCTCCTTCTGCCACCGTGCCTTTCAAATAAATTAATTAAAATTTTAAAATTCTTAAATTAAAAAAAAAAAAAGAAACTTGCTCTTGACCATATAGCTTGAAAGTAACTGAGTTAGTATTTGAACTAGGGCATCAGATCACATTGTTCTTGGCCACTGCACTACTAGCACTTTTTCTAATTTTCAGAATCCTGCATCAGGGACATCTGCTATTTATTATGTATAAATATTTATTTCTAATAGACACCCACCTTAATTTGCTGTAATAACCAGTTGAGGGCTAGGAAATTATTTTACTTAAAATAAGGGCAGGGCTGTACATTTGAACAGTGGTTAAGACACCACATGGAATGCCTGCATCTCATAGTGGAGTGCCTAGTTTGAGTCCCGGCTCCTCTACTTCCAAAATCTAACTTCCTGTTAATGCACACTCTGGGAGGCAGGTGGGGATGGCTCAAGTACCTGTGTCCCTATTACCCTCATGAGAGATGTAGATTGAGTTCCAGGCTCCTGGCTGTTATGGGCATTTGACCAGTGGAAGGAAGATCTTTCTGTTTCTCCCTCTTTCTCTGTCACTCTGCCTTTCAAATAAAAAAATTTTAAAAAATGTTTTTAATGCTTATTTATTTTCATCTATTTGAAAGGCAGAGAGAGAGTAACAGAAAGAGCTTCCACAGTAGAAGATGGTCCAGGTCCTTGGGCCCCTGCACCCACGTGGGAGACCCGGAAGAAGCTCCTGGCTTCTGGCTTCTGATCGGCGCAGCTCCAGCCGTTTTGGCCATTTGGGGAGTGAACAATCAGATGGAAGACCTCTCTCTCTCTCTCTCTCACTCTCTCTCTCTCTCTCTCCCTGCCTCTCCTCTCTCTGTGCAACTCTTTCAAGTAAATAAATAAATCTTTAAAAAACAACAACAAAATGATCTTATTTACTTCTTAAGATATTGGTGGTTAAAAAAAAAAAAGAGCTTCCATCCATTGGTTCACTCCCCAAATGGCTACAATAGCCAAATCAAAGCCAGGAACTAGGAACCCCATGCAGTTCCCCACATGGATGGCAGGGACTTAAGTACTTGAGCCACCATCTGCTGCCTTCCAGGGTATGCACTCTAAGAAAACTGGATTCAAAGCGGAGCAGGGACTTGAACTCAGGCACTCGAATATGGCACATGGGCATCCCAAGTGGTTTCTTGTCCAAAAAAGTATTTGTTTCTGAGTTATTGGTTAAGAAATAATTTGGGGCTATGTGAATAAATTTCCCACACAAATGAAAATTAAATGCTGGACTTAATAGTAAATGTTTAAAATCTTGTGTTAGACATTTTAATTAGGATTCACTAGCATCCTACAGTAACAAATAAAATGGTTGGTAAAACATTTACTTCTGAAGAAAACATTCATTAAAATTCCATATGGGTGCCAGTTCTAGTCCCAGTTGCTCCTCTCCAGTCCAGCTCTCTGCTGTGGCCTGGGAGGGCAGTGAAGGATGGCCTAAGTGCTTGGGCCCTGGTACCTGTGTGGGAGACCAGGAGGAAGCACTTGGCTCCTGGCTGCTCCGGCCATTGCGGCCACTTGGGGAGTGAGCCAGTGGAGGCGGGACCTTTCTCTCTGTCTTTCTCTCTCTCACTGTCTGTAACTCTGCTTATCAAATAAACAAAATCTTTAAAACACACACACACACACACACATTTATTTATTTGAGAGTCAGAGACAGGTGGACACAGAAAGAAAGCTCCCATCTACTATTTTACTCCCCAAATACTCACAATGACATGGACTGGACCAGGCCAAAGGTCCTAGCTTGGTATGCAATCTAAGTTTCCTATGGGGGTAAAAGGAACCCAATAACTTGATCCATCACTGCTACTTCCACATTAGCAGGAGGCTGGAGTCATGAGCCAGTGCCAGGTGCTGAACCCAGGTACTCCAATATAGGAAGGGGGTATTTTAACTGCTAGGCTAAATTATGCCCATCCCAAGATGTTAATTTTTTAAAAAGTTGATTGTGATTCTACTATGAAGATAGTTTACTTGAACTTGTTTCATGTGATTTGGGAAACATTTGACAAATTACCCACTCATTTGTGACTTTTTCTGCTGGTGGTGTTATTTTTGTTGTTGTTGTTGTTGTTGTTGTTGTTTTTGGCAAGATTTATTTATCTATTTACTTAAATGGCAGAGTGACAGAAAGAAAGAGAAGAGTCACAAAGATCTTCCATTCACTGGTTCACTTCCCAAAGGCCTGCAATGGCCCCAGGCAATGCCAGTGCTAGGAGTCTCCTACATGAGTGGCAGGGGCTCAAGTACTTGAGCCATCATCCACTGCTTTCCTAGGCACATTAGCAAGGAACTGGATTGGAAGTGGAACAGCCAGACCTTGAACTGGTGCTTCAATATGAGGTACTAGTGTTGTAGGTGGTGGCTTAACAGCTATGCCATAGCATGGCCCCAAAAACAAATAGGCATTAAAAAGAGAGATCACTTATTTCAACCTTTGCAAATGCAGAATTCCTTCAATACTTTTAATAATATAGTGATCTTAATATTTCAATTCCTAAAATGTATAAATATTTCTGAATCATTACTATATACAGAATAAAGGGTAAAGTTTATAAAACAACAATTCTCAAGAGAAGTCATGATTTTTTTATATATACAAAAGTCAAAGGCTTACTGAAGAACTTTTTGGAAGTTTCAGCATAACTTGGCACCACAAGTAAGGACAATAATTCTAATTCACAAAGAGAACTTTAAATGGTTTCGCTCAGCAATTTGACCTTTGGCATATTCATCCACCCAACCAACAAATATGTACCTACTGTCTCCCAGTTATCTGATGGGGGTATGAAAGTGACTGGTTAGTTTGATATACCACTGGAAGTGCTGTGAGCACTTCCTGCTGTGAGAGGATACAGGACAGACACAGTCCAAACCTGGGTATTCATGAAAGGTATTCCAGAACTGAAACCTGAGAGATGAATCAAAGTAGTCAGGCAACAGAAGACAAAGAAAATGCCAAGCAAAGAGACAGCTTTTATGAAGGTCTGTAGAAAAAAAAATTTGCAAAACAAACTCAAAAGTGTTACGTATAGCTAAAAAATGAACATATGACACCGACAAGATAAGGGGCAGCCAGATCTCAAGACCTTGTATCTTAGGAACTTAAGTCATCTCAAGAACTTTAGACAGAGCTATTTAGTACTGTAAGTACAGAAAATTATCTGATCAGATTTCCATTTTGAAGAAATGGGCAGTTTACAGGCTGGCAATATTGAATGCAAAAAAAAAGTCAGTTGTGGGACAATTTTAGTTGTCTGGCCATTTAACCATATTCTTCTAGTCCCTCCTATGTGCCAACTACTGGGACACAGTAGTGAATAACATAAAGTTCCAGCTCTATAGAGATTTTATTCAAGTGAGAGATGTTGTTGGGCTGTAGCAGAGTGGGAGAAACAGATTTGGAAAGAAGTAGAGATGCTGGAGATATTTAAAAGTAGAAAACAAAATAAAGCAGAGGGGCCAGAGCAGTGGAATAGCAAGTAAAGCACCACCTACAGTGTAGACATCCCATATGGGCTCCAGTTTGAGTCTCGGCTGCCCCACTTCCAATCCAGCTCTCTGCTATGGCCTGGGAAAGCAGTGGAAGATGGCCCCTTGAGCCCCTGCATCAGCATGGGAGACCTGGAAGAAGCTCCTGGCTTTGGATTGGGGCAGTTTCAACTGTTGAGGCCATTTGGGGAGTGAAAAGAGCTCTTGCTCACTCACTCTCACTGTGCCTCTCTGTAACTCTGCCTTTCAAATAATAAACAAATAAATCTTTGTAATTTTTTTTTTGTTTTTTTAACTTTTATTTAGGAAATATAAATTTCCAAAGTACAGTTTATGGATTACAATGGCTCCCCCCCTCCATAACTTCCCTCCCACCTGCAACCCTCCCATCTCCCGCTCCCTCTCCCATTCCATTCACATCAAGATTCATTCTCAACCATCTTTATACACAGAAGATCAATCCAGCACATATTAAGTAAAGATTTCATCAGTTTGCATGCACACAGAACACAAAGTGCAAACAAAGTACTGTTTCAGCACTAATCATAGCATTAACTCACACTGAACAACACATTAAGAACAGAGATCCTACATGAGGAGTAAGTACACAGTGACTCCTGTTGTTAACAATTTGACACTCTTGTTTATGGCATCAGTAATCTCCCTAGGCTCTAGTCATGAGTTGCCAAGGCTATGGAAGCCTTTTGAGTTCACCGACTTCAATCTTATTTAGACAAGGTCATAGTCAAAGTGGAAGTTCTCTCCTCCCTTCAGAGAAAGGTACCTCCTTCTTTGATGGCCCGTTCTTTCTACTGGGATCTCACTTGCAGAGATCTTTCATTTAGAGGTTTTTGTTTGTTTGTTTGTTTTTGTTTTTTGGCCAAAGTGTCTTGGCTTTCCATTCCTAAAATACTCTCATGGGCTCTTGAGCCAGATCCGAATGCCTTAAGGGCTGATTCTGAGGCCAGAGTGCTGTTTAGAACATCTGCCATTCTATGAGTGCTGTGTATCCCGCTTCCCATGTTGGATCGTTCTCTCCCTTTTTATTCTATCAGTTAGTATTGGTAGACACTAGTCTTGTTTATGTGATCCCTTTGACTCTTAGACCTATCAGTATGATCAGTTGTGAACTGAAATGAATGTTTACTTAAAAAAAAATAAAGCAGAAATGGGGGTAAGGAACAGAGAATTAAGGATGACCATGTTTCTAGCCAGGTAGATGGACGTCTCTTTCACAAAGATAGGAAACAAAGAAGCAGGCCCGAAAGATAAGCTCAGATTAGCATTCATTTTGGGCGACATTCATTTCCAACAAACAATGAAAACATGGATTCAAAACTCCAGAGAGAAATCTGGCCTTAAAAGTTATTGATGGGCTGTTGGCTTCACAAGGCAAGGACCCTGTATGTCTCCCCAGTGGGGATATACTAGGCACATAATAGGCACTCAGTATAGCTATCTGTTCAATGAGTGAGATATACATCTTGAAATAATTAACACATGGTAATTGAAGGGAGTAGATAACATCAGCTAGGCAGTATACAGAGTGAAAACTAAAGAGGACCTCAGAATGAATGCCAAGGACACCAAAACTAACAGGAATAAGAGGAAGGCACAGGGTGGTCAGATAGGTAAAAGGAAAACCAAGAGGCTGCAAATTCACATAACCCAAATATAACATTTCTCTCAGAAAAGAGTACTGCGAGATCAAGAATGAGAAGGAATACGACAAAAGGAAAAACTGCATCTATGACATCTACGTACTTTCTTGAATTTTCAAGATTAAGTAGAAGAAACTGAATTTACAAGCCTCAGATTTTGGATGTAAATACTTAAGAGGTGAGTTATTTGATGCATGGGCAGATTAACCTTCTATAAACTTGTTTGCTCCATCTAAAGTTCCTGCCTCTTCACTCTTTTTTTTTTTTTTTTGACAGGCAGAGTGGATAGTGAGAGAGAGAGAGAGACAGAGAGAAAGGTCTTCCTTTTTGCCGTTGGTTCACCCTCCAATGGCCGCTGTGGCCGGCGCATCTCGCTGATCCGAAGGCAGGAGCCAGGTGCTTCTCCTGGTCTCCCATGCGGGTGCAGGGCCCAAGCACTTGGGCCATCCTCCACTGCACTCCCGGGTCATAGCAGAGAGCTGGCCTGGAAGAGGGGCAACCGGGACAGAATCCGGCGCCCCAACCGGGACTAGAACCTGGTGTGCCGGCGCCGCAAGGCAGAGGATTAGCCTGTTAAGCCACGGCACCAGCCCACTCTTTTTCTGATATCCTGTTTATTTCCTGCATGGCATCTAACATAATCTGTAATTAACTAGTTTGTCTATTCTTTATTAGAATACAAGCTCTTCCTTGTCTGCTTTGTTTGTGGCTACATACTCAGTACCCAGAACAGTATTTTGCTCAATATTTGTTCTGAGTATCTATATGTCTGTTTTCCTTTCCACCTAACTTAGGGAATGGGATGGGGCAGAACTAGAAGATCATGGAATTTTCTTCTAGCTCTTAAAAAAACAATAGAGGAAGAACAAGTGGAAACAAATTTTATAGGACAACAACTGAATCCAAAATCACAAAAATTCTAGACCTATCCCCTGGAAAGAATTTTATTAGCAGGACCTTAAATTACAAATTAAAAAAATTTACTCAGGCTGTATAACTCTAGTGGAGCAGGAAAGTAGTCAGAAACAAGATATCCTGGAAATGTGTGACAAGAGTTAAAAAAAAAAAGTTTCTCGTGATAGTAAATGTAGAATCAGCTTCTCAATTTCTCTATCTCAAATTTCAAAGGAAAGAAAACATTCATATAATTTTTTAGTTTATTTATTTCAAAGGCAGAGACGGGGGAAAGAGACAGACAGAAACAGACAGCTCCCATCCAGTGGCTGACTTCCCAAATGTCCACATGCTGGTAACAGCCAGAGCTGGACCAGGCCCAAGCCAGGAGTCGGGAATTCAATCCAGGTATCCTATGTAGGTGGCATGAACCCAATCACTTGAGTCATCCTTTGCAGCCTCCCAGAAGCATATTATCAGGAAGCTGAAAATGGGAGCAGAGCTGGGATTTGAACTTGGGCACTCAAATATGGAATGTGGGTGTCTCTCTGTTACATAGAGAGAGAAGGAGAGGCAGAGAGAGAGAGGTCTTCCATCCACTGATTCACTCCCCAACTGGCCACAGTGGCCAGAGCTGCGCCAATCCAAAGCCAGACCAATCTGAAGCCAGGAGCCAAGAGCTTCTTCTGGGTCTCCCATGTGGGTGCAGGAGCCCATGGACTTGGGCCATTTTCTACTGCTTTCCCAGGCCATAGCAGAGAGATGGATTAGAAGTGGAGCAGCTGGGACTCAAACCAGCACCCATAGGAGATGCTGGCACTGCAGGCGGTGGCTTTACCTGCTATGCCACAGCACTGGCCCCAGGACCAAAACTCTCTAGCCCACTAAGCATGCCACAGGACACTGGTTTTCAAAAACCACTTAACAGGTACAATGCCAGCTCCCCATCATAATTATCAGGTAACAAGCCATTGTACTAAAGGCACAAAATAAATTTAATGTTGGAATAGAAATGAAATTTCTGCTTTTTAATTTCCTAGATCCTTAATAGACAATAATTTTGGCTTAATATGTATATGAAATTACTATACTACACTGTCACTTTATAAAAAAAAAGTCTCAAAGCTCAGTTTAAAGAGTTCAAATTTCTCCTTTTTGCTGGTTATTAAAGAGATTAATTTAACCATGATTCTAAATTATTTTGCAGAAAATCAAAATTAACCTCCTTGAGAGCGGGTGCTTAGTTAGCTGTAAAGATGCCCTGGCTGGCCAGCGCCACGGCTCAATAGGCTAATCCTCCGCCTGTGGCGCCGGCATACCAGGTTCTAGTCCCAGTCGGGGCGCTGGATTCTGTCCCGGTTGCCCCTCTTCCAGGCCAGCTCTCTGCTGTGGCCCGGAGTGCAGTGGAGGATGGCCCAAGTGCTTGGGCCCTGCACCCGCATAGGAGATCAGATCAGCGCAGTGCACACCAGCCGCAGCGGCCATTGGAGGGTGAACCAATGGTAAAAGGAAGACCTTTCTCTCTGTCTCTCAAGATGCCCTGGCTGTTGTGGCCATCTGGGGAGTGAATCAGTGGATGGAAGACCTCTGTCTCTCCCTCCTTCTCTCTGTAACTCTTTCAAATAAGTAAATAAATCTTTTTTTTTTTTAATTTTTTTTATTTTTTTTATTTTTGACAGGCAGAGTGGACAGTGAGAGAGAGAGAGACAGAGAGAAAGGTCTTCCTTTTGCCGTTGGTTCACCCTCCAATGGCCGCCGCGGTAGCGCGCTGCGGCCGGCGCACCGCGCTGTTCCGATGGCAGGAGCCAGGTGCTTATCCTGGTCTCCCATGGGGTGCAGAGCCCAAACACTTGGGCTATCCTCCACTGCACTCCCTGGCCACAGCAGAGAGCTGGCCTGGAAGAGGGGCAACCGGGACAGGATCGGTGCCCCGACCGGGACTAGAACCCGGTGTGCCGGCGCCGCAAGGCGGAGGATTAGCCTGTTGAGCCACGGCGCCGGCCAGTAAATAAATCTTTTTATGAAAAAAGAAAAAAAGGTATCAAATGTCAATGCCTATTTTCTGGTTTACTGTTCCCACTTTCACATACTTCCAAAGAAAATAATTTGATTAAAGTCTTCGTACAGAAGTCTTGTTATTACCCAAGTTCTGATTTCTTGGGGAGAATTTTTTTTTTAAAGATTTTATTTTTTTATTTTTTTTAATTTATTTATTTTATTTATTTCTTTATTTTTATTTTTGACAGGCAGAGTGGACAGTAGAGGGAGACAGAGAGAAAGGTCTTCCTTTTTGCCGTTGGTTCACCCTCCAATGGCCGCCACGGTAGGCACGCTGCGGCCGGCGCACAGCGCCATTCCGATGGCAGGAGCCAGGTGCTTCTCCTGGTCTCCCATGGGGTGCAGAGCCCAAGAACTTGGGCCATCCTCCACTGCACTCCCTGGCCACAGCAGAGAGCTGGCCTGGAAGAGGGGCAACCGGGACAGGATCGGTGCCCCAACCGGGACTAGAACCCGGTGTGCCGGCGCCGCAAGGCGGAGGATTAGCCTGTTAAGCCACGGCGCCAGCCTAAAGATTTTATTTATTTTATTTGAGAGTTAGATTTACAGACAGTGAGAGGGACAGAGAGAGGTCTTCCATCTGCTGGTCCACTTCCCACGTGGCTGCAACAGCCAGAGCTACACTGATTCGAAGCCAGGAGCCAGGTGCTTCTTCCTGGTCTTCCATGTGGGTGTAGGGGCCCAAGGGCTTGGGCCACCTTCCACTACTTTTGCAGGCCATAGCAGAGAGCCGGACTGGAAGTGGGGCAGCCGGACTGGAACCGGTGCCCATATGGGATGCTGGCGCCACAGGCAGAGGATTAACCTACTGCACCATGGTGTCGGCCCCTACTGGGGAGAATTATAATCTGAAAATCCTCATAGCATCTCCCACCTCTGCATTTACTTGATCTATTTTCTTAAGCAAAAAGTCACAAAAAAATAAAGTCACAAAATCTCAAAATTGTGTTTCTACCAAAGACATTCTCCCTTCATACATAGTTCTATCATGAAACTAGGGAAGAGAGGAAGAAGATGGCATGTCTTCACTTTGAAGTACAATTTCTCTATACCCAGTGATGCTAAATAAACTCTCCCTTTACAAATAAACGTAACAAGGCTCACAGAATCACTCAGAGGGAAGCTTGTAAGAAAAGGGTTCTTTAACTTACATATTACTTTTCAGAGTAGTTTTCTTTTTTTTAATTAATGAAGATTACACCTTTTTTAAAAAAATCAGAACTTGGCCGGCGCCGTGGCTCAACAGGCTAATCCTCCGCCTTGCGGCGCCGGCACACCGGGTTCTAGTCCCGGTTGGGGCGCCGGATTCTATCCCAGTTGCCCCTCTTCCAGGCAAGCTCTCTGCTATGGCCAGGGAGTGCAGTGGAGGATGGCCCAAGTGCTTGGGCCCTGCACCCGCATGGGAGACCAGGAGAAGCGCCTGGCTCCTGGCTTTGGATCAGCACGATGCGCAGGCCGCAGCAGCCATTGGAGGGTGAACCAACGGCAAAAAGGAAGACCTTTCTCTCTGTCTCTCTCTCACTATCCACTCTGCCTGTCAAAAAAAAAAAAAAAAAAAATCAGAACTCGCACAAAAGCATGTTTAAAAACACTAATATTTTGGCCGGTGCTGCAGCTCACTAGGCTAATCCTCCACCTGTGGCGCCGGCACTCCAGGTTCTAGTCCCAATTGGGGCGCCGGTCCTGTCCCGGTTGCTTCTCTTCCAGGCCAGCTCTCTGCTGTGGCCCAAGTGCTTGGGCCCTGCACCTGCTTGGAAGACCAGGAGGAAGCACCTGGCTCCTGGCTTCGGATCGGTGCAGTGTGCCAGCTGTAGTGGCCATTTGGGGGGTGAACCAACGAAAGGAAGACCTTTCTTTCTCTCTCTTTCTCTAACTCTGCCTGTCCAAAAAAAAAAAAAAACTAATATTTTATAAACTCAGGAATAACATTTCTTTTCATTTCATTTTCTATTCAGATTTTTATGATTAGTAAGTCATTGATTTAAAATGAACTAATTCAATATATTCGCAGGGCTTCCACTCTGCTAGAGCAGAAGGAAAAGTCTCACTGAAAAAGTGAAACTTAAGCTGAGCACAAAGTGAGGGACCAGCCAGGTACAGCTCTGAGGGAAGAACTCTCTAGGGCAAGGGAGAGCATGGGTGATGGCCTCAGACAGGGCTGGATTAAGGAGAAGGTGTGTGGCAGGGAGCCCTATGGAGAGAGTCGTGGGCGATAAACTGATTAATTTACTGATGAGCATTTGAAGCTAGTCCAAATCAGCACTCCTTTAGGTTGTTTTTAAAGAATCACTAAAATAGCAGTCTAACTCCCACAAGAAAAAAAAAAAGTCAAAGACAAGCAAAGAAAGAGATGGTATTCAAAGTAAGTCCTCTCATGATAATAAAGATTAAACTTCTGACTCCTTGTTGAGAATTCCTACAAGCAAGAGTTTGCATCACCACTTCTAAAACAGTCTCACCATTTACATACCCTTCTAAATTTCTACAAGGTGCTCAGGAGTTTACACCCTCTGGTGATGGACAATTTTCATGGTTTCAAATTACTTTTACTGTCAATATCCCTCCAGCATTTTTGCTAAATAGCAGCCTTGCAGACTACACATTAAAAGCACAAACAAAGCACTCACAGAAAATTAAACACAGTACTCACTCTGCACAGTGGCCTAAGAGAGACTGAACCTCTAAGCAGTAGGCAACATTTGATTTATGATCTTACATGAAGACTGATAATGAGGCAGTTTGATGTTTGTGGTCTGGGAGTTGGCTCATCTAACATTTCATCAATGTTCTCCCTTCTCAGGTCACGGCCCTTTGCCCAAAGGTTTCATTATGGAGAATTTATAGATGTGACTGAACACGTATAACCTTACAAACAAACTTCTTAGATGGCCTAATTTTTTTTTTTTTTTTTTTTTTTTTACTTTTTGACAGGCAGAGTGGACAGTGAGAGAGAGAGACAGAGAGAAAGGTCTTCCTTTTGCCATTGGTTCACCCTCCAATGGCCGCCACAGCCGGCGCTATGGCCGGTGCACTGCGCTGTTCTGAAGGCAGGAGCCAGTTGCTTCTCCTGGTCTCCCATGCGGGTGCAGGGCCCAAGCACTTGGGCCATCCTCCACTGCACTCCCTGGCCACAGCAGAGAGCTGGCCTGGAAGAGGAGCAACCGGGACAGAATCCGGCGCCCCAACCGGGACTAGAACCCGGTGTGCCGGCGCCACTAGGCGGAGGATTAGCCTGTTGAGCCACGGCGCTGGCCAGATGGCCTAATTTTTAAAAATGTGTTTGCTTCAAAAGTTAATATAAAACTCAGAACTTCGCAGCTAGTTTTACTTTCTGATTCTGCAAGCTGTGGCAGATGGTTGTCCAAGGCACCTGTGACCTCGGCGTTCTGCCCATGTTTGCCTGGACTGACCCGAGTTTAAGGCTGAAGGGAGCATTTCTTTTGCCAGAGGTGGCAGGTCACGCTGGGCCTGCTCCTCACCCCTGTGTCCATGTGGCTCCTCACCCCTGTGTCCATGTGGCTGAGCCACCAGCCTCTTCCAGGTGCATTCAGGAACTGGCAAAGGCTGCATAAACATGAAGCAGCAGCAAGCCGTCTCAGAAGTAGTAGCTGACATCTTCTCCATAAACACCGCTAACACACTAGTGGATATTTTGATCCCATTTTTATTGGATTTTTCAATGCTTCCTTCCCTAGCTGCCGAGAAATATTGTTGAAATAAAGTCAAATTAAACTGCATTTTTCTGAGACAACTGGATCGCAAAATCAGAACTAAAAATCATCCCTAGTCAAGCTGTAAAACAGACTGAAAAAGACTCGTGTAAGCGGGGCACAGGCATGCCCTACAGTGACAAGACAAAACACAGTTAAATGGGGTAACTTTCAGTATTAGGAAACGAGCCGCTGCACAAATCTCACATCCTAAAAACTTCCCAAGTACTTTTGAAAAAGAGCACTTCCTTTCTTCTATAATTAGTCATCTAACTTCCTCAGTCACCACGCACACGGATTTAGTCAGGTGTGCTAGTTGCTCCAGAAACAAAAGGCAGATAGGGCATTTCTCCTGCCTTAACTAAGTTCCCCAGAGATAACAGGAATACAGCCTGACAGCTACAGTCTGTCTCTCAAGATGCCAAGGACCCATCCCTTGCACCGCAGAGAGTGAGGTCAGCGCTCCGGTGCCAGGTAACAGCCGGGCAAGTGCACCTGTAACCCGCAGTCTAAAAGGAGACTCAGACAGCAAGCGTGCCGCGACCGTCACCTGCACCTCCTCAACCCCGCCCCCCCAGGCGTCTTTATAAACAGAGGGCTTCTGAAGGGAACTGTCCAAGGTTACCACCTGACAGGGAGGAGTGCTCGGGTGAGGGATGCCGACAAAACACAAGCACGTACTCCACCGAGCACCGCTGCCCAGCATCTGCGTCTTGAGAAGGCAGGAACCCAACAAGGCACATGAGACGTGAAAACAAGACCTCTTTCTTAACAGGATTAAAACGTCAAGGAAAAACTGGCCGAAAGAGGGAGATCTCCGACTTCCAAAGCAGCCAGCAACCCCCTGGAAAGGTACTGGAACCAGCGCAAGTTACAGACCCAGGACAGAAGTGTCCCCCTTCCCAACGGTAAAAGTTTGAGCCGCCCCCTCCGACTGGCCTACGGTGGTCGGAAACTTCCCCCGACGACCCCAAGCAAGCAGACAGCCTCAGACCTCCGCCCTCGGCCACCCCCAGGTGTCCTCGGGCCAGGCTGCCGCCTCCTCCGGGCCTGGCCTCTCCCATCGCGCTCCCTCCCTCGCCCGGACACTCGCCGGCCTGCCTTGGCTTCCAACGCCGGCCGGGGTCCCGGGGTCCCGGGGTCCCCCGAGGCCGCCGGGCTGGCTGACGCGGGGCCTCGGCATCCGGCCCGCCCTCCGGGAGGCCCGGCGCGCCTCCGGCCCCGGCCGGGCCGCGACCCCGGCCCCGCGGCGCGCCCTGCCCGCCCTGCCCGCCGGCCGGCGGCCCTCACCTCCTCGGCGTGCTTGCGCAGCGCCTTCTCCCGCTCGTACTGGGTGATGAGCTGCTCGTTGTCGTCCCGCAGCAGCTCCAGCTCCACCTGGTGCTCCTGGTCCTGCGTGAACACCGAGTCCAGGTTCTCCAGCACGGCCACCACCAGCGGCATCAGCTCCTTGACCACCTCCTCGTCGTAGCGCCCGATGAGCCGCTCGAACTCGCGGTAGATGGAGCCGGCCAGGCCGGACACCCGCTCCGACATCACGGCCCCGGAGCCACCGGGCTCCTCCTGGTACACCACACCGTCCTCCAGCTCCATGGTGGCGGGCGGGCGGGCAGCCCGGGGCGTCGCCGGCCGAGGAGCGGCACCGGCCCGCACGGGACGGGCCCGGCTGCGGCTGGCGCTGGCGCTGGGGCTGGGCCCGGCCGAGTCGGGGCCGGGGCCGGGGCCGGAGTTGGGGAGGGGAGGGGTGAGCGCACTCACCCCAACCGCCGCTGCACCAACTGCCGGGGCTGCCGGGCCGCGCGCGCAACACGTCACCCGGGGGCGGGGCGGGCGCCGCGTCGGCCCGAGGGGCGGGGCCCCGCGGGAGGCCAGGCGCGGCCGGGGGCGGGGCTGCGGTCGTCGCGCGCCGGCGGAGGCTGGCCGTGGCGTCAGCACTGGGCGCCGCGCGACGGGCGCGACGCCAATGGGAAAGGCTGCGGGGCGTAGGGTGGGGAGAAGTGTCAGCCTGGGCCGGACTTGTGGGGCGATCCCAGAGGATAGGGAGGGGTTCCGGAAGAGTGACTGGCATCCAGGACGAGCGTGGCTAAGGTTATTGCTTTTTACAGCTCACAAAGCTCATTCTTATTTGACGGTCACAACAGGCGCGGTGCGGAGACAATTGGCCCCCGTTTCATGGACAAAGAAACCAGGCCCCGAAAAGTTGTGGTTCACTCAAGGTCAAGAATCAGGAAAAGAGGCCGAGTCGGGACGCAGACCAGTTGTGACGGAGAATTCCGGGCTCAGAGAAAAAGGAACAACAGGGGCGGGGCGGGGGGCAACAACCATAACCAGGAGATGGTCTGAGTGCTTTTTAAGGTGGTCTCCAGTGGGCTACAGCTGTTTTGAGATGGGAGGGAGGAATAAGGATAGCCTAAAACAGGAAGTACAAAGCATTCTGGAGAAGGGTAGGACTGTAACGCCACATCCTGCACTTTCCCAAACATGGAATTTCTCTGCTCCTCCCGGCCAGCTCTGCGGAGGCAATCGCCAGGCTCCAGCCACCTTCCTCTCCGCTGGTCTGGAAGAGGAGTGGAGGAGGGAAGGGGTGGAGTCACTGGGGTGAATAAGTCCCGTGGTGTGTGAGGTCTCCTCCGCCCCGGGACAGCGTCACGTGTGGGGAATGACACAACACCCAAGCCTGCAGCGGGCTGAGTCAAGGATAACTTCTCGGTGTTCTCATCTGGCGTCCAAGTGGGTCGGAATACGTTCTCAAAGCCCCTTCTCTTCGCCTCAGTGACTCACCTAATAGGAGGGAAGTCAGGATTCAGATAAACAAGGGTTTAGTAGGGGAAATCTGCCACTTCCCCGGATCATAAATAACCTCAACTTGGTGTTTTCAAGTTCCTCTCACCAAGCGTGAATTAGTCCCCAAAGTCTCCCACTTTTTTTTTTTTTTAACTTAAGATTTATTTATTTATTTGAAAAGCAGAGTTACACAGAGAGAGGGAGAGACAGTGAGAAAGAGATCTTCATCCGCTGGTTCACTAACCAAGTGGACTCCAGTGCTGAGGCCAAGCTAGGCTGAAGACAGGAGCCAAGAACTCCATCAGGGTCTCCGATGTGGGTGGCGGGGCCCAAGTATTTGGGCCATCTTCCACTGCTTTCCCAAGCACATTAGCATGGACTTAATTCCAAAGTGGAGCACCCAGGACTCCAGCCTATACACTCATATGGGATGCTAGCTTCTCATATGAGTGTGGCATAATCCACTGTGCCACAACACTGGCCCCAAGTCTGCTCTTGACCCACCTGAAGACCAATGAAAACAGTATGAATGTTGGGCCACAGTCAATTTATAGAGTCAGAAGAAAAAACAAAACAAAATGCTAAGTCTTATGTCAAATGTACTGAATTTGTGTTCTGTGCTGTCTTGTTTTTTCACCCTCACCCCACATCCACCCTTATATTGTTTGGGGATGTCTGGGTTATAGAAGTACAGACTACTTGGTTGGGTGTGAGCCTCTAATGTTCTTTCTCTTCTTAACATCTGAAAATCAGGAAATATCTGATTTCTTTTTTCACTTTCTTCTCTCCTCTGGAGGGATGTCACTCAGGCAATCTATGTATATTAATGTGATTATATTTTTCTGGGAGTCAGATGAGCAGTAAAGCTTAGAGCAACTCTTTATTTTCCTTTCCACAATATTACTATACACATCAGAAAATTTAGGGGAAAATGCCAATTTTCAGGTACAAGATTATAATTACGTCTTTGTAATAAGATTTTTTTAGTTATAAGCTCAACAAAGACATGAAATATATATTTATGTTGATTTTAAACTTCTGGTAACAGAGTTCACATTTAAATTTTTTTAAAGATTTATCCATGTATTTGAAAGAGTCGCAGAAAGGAGAGACAGACAGAGATCTCACATCCACGGTTCACTCCCCAAATGGCCACAATGGCCAGAGCTGCGCTGATCTGAAGCCAGGAGCCAGAAGCTTCTTCCAGGTCTCCCAGGTAGGTGCAGGGACCCAAGCACTTGGGCCATCTTCTACTGCTTTCCCAGGCCATAGCAGAGAGCTGGATCCGAAATGGAGCAGCCCAGACTCAAATCGGTGCCAATATGGGCTACTGGTGCTGCAGATGGCGGCTTACCCCACTAAGCCACAGTGCCGGCCCCACATTTAAATGTTTAAAATGAAATTCACATAAATAGCTATAAACTGGTGAATTATATGTATACAGTAGACTGTTACTCAGCAATAAAAAGTACATCCCCCAATAGGGATGAATGTTTGAAACATGCTAAGTGAAAGAAGCCAGCCACCAAGGACCACATACAATATGAATCTATTTGTATGAAAGGTCCAGAATAGCCAAATCTGTGGTTGCCTAGGACTAGGAAGCAATGAGATAGTGGGATAAGGGAAAAGGAAGATGACAGCTCATGAGTTTAGGCTTTTCTTTTTTTAAAGTCAGAATTACACACAGAGAGAAGGAGAGCCAGAGAGAAAAAGTCTTCCATCCATTGGTTCACTCCCCAGTTGGCTGCCATGACCAGAGCTTTGTGGTGATCCGAAGCCAGGAGCCAGGAACTTCTTTCAGGTCTCCCAGGTGGGTGCAGGGGCCCAAGGACTTGGGCCATCTTCCACTGTTTTCCCAAGCCATAGCAGAGAGCTGGATCAGAAGTGAAGCAGCTGGGACTTGAACTGGTGCCCATACGAGATGCCGGCACTGCAGGCGGCAGCCTTACCTGCTACACCACAGCGCCGACCCCAAGTTTAGGCTTTATTTATGAGGTAATGAAAATGTTCTCAACTCAATTGTGGTGCTAAATACAACTCTGTAAATATAGTAAAAGGCACTGAATTTTACACTTTTATAATATTTTTTTCTTTTGTTTTGAAAGGCAGAGAGAGAAAGATCTTTCATCTACTGCTACACTCCCCAAATTCCCACAACTGGGATTGGGCCAGGCAGCAGCCAAGAGCTTGTAACTCAGTCCAGGTCTTCCACGTAGGGTGCAGGGATCCAAGTACTTAAGCCATCTTCTGCCGCCTCCCAGGGTGTACATTAACAGAAAGCAGAATGGGAGGATAAGGAGCCTGGGCTCCTCAAGCACTCCAGGATGGATGTGAGCATTCCAAAGCAGTGTCTTGACCACTGCGCCAAATGCCTGCCTTGAATTTTACACTTTAAATGAGTGAATTGTATGGTATGTGAATTACATTTCAATATAGCTGTTAAAAAAAATGAGCGGCCGTGATTGGCTTAGTGGTTAAGATGTCGGTTAAGATGCCTGTGTTCCTATTTTTTAAAGATTTATTGTTTAGTTTACAGTAGAATAACAGGGAGAAACAGATATCTTCTATCTGCTGGTTCACTCCTTGAATGCTCACAACACCTGGGGCTAGGCTAGGCCAATGCCAGGTGCCAGGAACTCCATCTGGGTCTCCCACAAGGGTGGCAGGGCCCAAGCACTTTAGCAGGAAGCTGAATCAGAAGTATGGAGTAGCTGGGACTCAAACCAGGCACTCTGTGTTGAGATGCAGGCACCATGATGTGCCCCGTGTGTCCCACACTGGAGTGCCTGGCTTCAATTCCTAGCTGTAGCTCCAGATTTCAGATTCCAGCTGATACACACCCTGGGAGGCAGTAGGTGATGGCTCAAGTGATTGGACCCCTGCCACTCAGGTGGGAGACCTAGATTGAGTTTCAGGCTCATGGTTCCAGCTCTAACCCAGCTGGGACTGTTGAAGGCATTTGGGGAGTAAACTAGTGGATAGGAGCTCTCTGTCTCTTTCTCTGCCTCTCAAATAAATGAATAATGAAAAATAAATAAATAATGAAATAATATTCATGGCTATATAACCATGAGTCACTTATTAATGGAGGTAGATTGTGATGAATGTGGCACCAGGTGGTGTTACTGTTTTGTGAACATCATAAAGTACTTACACAAACCCAGATGATATGGGTCAGCCACCCAGCCTGGCCTCTTGATGCAATCAAGGGACTCAGTAAACATGTGGTGTATGAGGCTGCCTCTGCTGTAAGATTACATACTATTTTACAGTGATCTTTTTTTATAAATAGAAGTAGTATGTGCCAAAATAATCATTACACGCATAGCATAGTAAATACATAAACCAAGAACACGCAACTACTATCACTGTCAATATTATATACTGTACATAATGGTGTGTGCTACACTTTAGAACAACTGTCAGCCAAGTAGGTTTATTTGCTTGCAGCAGCATCACCACAAACACACAAGTAATGCATTGCTTTATGACTGCGATGGCTCTGACGTCAGCAGGTGATAGGAATTTTTCAGCTCTACTGTAGTTTGTTGGGACCACCATTGTATATGCGGTACACTGATGACTACAATGTTATGAAGTGCATGACTGTAGCAGACTTAAGTCTATGTGATAAGTCAATGTGATAGAATGGAAAGAAAATGGTTTTGAAACCAGGAAAGTTGTATTCTAGTATGGTCTGGTCATTTTGTACAACTTAGGTCAGCAAAAAAGAGCAAATAGTTATTGACTACCTACTGGGTGCCGCTAAGTGTGATTAAGACTGTGAACCTCAACTCTTTGAACAATGAAGGGGTTTGTCAGAGAACCTGTAAAGGCTTCTTGAAATCCTGAAATCCTGTGATTCTTGTTTGTGGGTGGGAGTGACAGACAGGAAACAGGGCCTTGAAGCTGAGTCCCATTAGTCAGCTTCTAAGTATGCTGGCAGTGATACTACCTCCTAGCACCCACCTCTAACCCCGAAGGGCTGAGATTTTTATTAAAGACTAACAGTCACTAAGGAAAAACAGGTCACTTTTCCACTTTAGAGTGTTTACTCGTGATTCCTAAAGGGAAGGAAATTCCAGTTCAAGAGATTCCTAGGCCTTGTAAAAATAATGAGGACAGTAGGAAAGGGGGGCCCAAGAGAGGGGGGAGTTGATGAGGGCAGGAAGGGAGGAGTTTCTTCCTCAGCACAATGACTATAATCACTGGGAGGCTGAAATTACTAGTCCTGTTGTTTGCCTGGCCTTCTGGAACTTTTACAGTCGCTCCATATGAATCAGTTTCTCTGTTCTCACCTACCACCTTTTCTTAGCTGAGGAAAGAGTATTGAAAAAGGAAGAGAAAAGTGGGCTCCTGGGCCTGGGGCCTTCTAGTTCTGGCTGTGTGAAATGCCAGGTGAGTCATCACTCCACACAGCCCAGCACATGCTTGCTGAGGCAGGCTGGCCCTGGAATTCCAGACTCTTGAAACATGCCACAGTACCTTTGTGAGTCCTCGGTTGTTCTCTGAAAGCCTTTTAATGCACCAAGACGGATAAATGTGTTGAAGGTAGGAGGCTTCCAGACAAGAACTGTTCCATTTTACTCCCTGACTCTCAAGACTTTGGACTAGCAGGAGTTGCCTGGAAGAGGAGGAGGCTAAACATGAGTCCTGGTATCTGAGGCTCTTTTTAATGGGTACAAAGTATATTGTTCATGGTGTGTGAATTCAGGTCTGTTTTCTCTCCACTTCTTCCAGTATGAATTGAGAAGAAGCGGAGGCTCATCACCCACCTCTCAGTGTACTTGTTACACGTCAAGCCAAAATTCACTCTGGAAATAAAAGATATGGATTCTTCTAAGATTTTCTTTTTAACTTGAAAGCAGAGTTACAGAGAGAGGAGGAGAGAGAGAGATCTTTCATCCACTGGTTCACTCCCCAAATGGCCGCAACAGCCAGAGCTGGGCCAGGCCAAAGCCAGGAGCCAGGAGCTTCTTCCAGGTCTCCCACATTGGTGCAGGGCCATCTTCTACTGCTTTCCCAGGTGCCTTAGCAGGGAGCTAGATCAGAAGTGGAGAAGCCGGGTCTTGAACTGGCATTGCAGTGGGAGACTTTACCTGCTATACCACAGTGCCAACCTCAAAGAAATGTTTTTAATACAGTGGGCTGGTTAGGTTTTTTTTATCCCTTGATTATAGAAGGATGCATATTCAGTATAGAAAAATTTGTTAAATATAGAAAATCACAGAATAAGAAATGAAAATTACTTTTTCTCCCAAATATCACATGGTTAGTATCTAGCCATCTCATTAGGTGATCCAGGAAGTCTCCATCAAGCTCATGGGAGAGAAGTCAAGTGCAAGCAAGACTTGCTGTCTCTGAAGTAGGTAAGTATCCAGTGAGATCCGCCAGCAAGAAACCTGGATTTGTCCCTCACTTGAGTCTCAAGTGAAAAAGATGATAAAGGTGTAGATTATAATTGTAGGAAAATCACCCACACCCAGAACCTGTTTCTTTCTTTCTTTTTTTTTTTTTAAGATTTTTTATTTATTTGAAAGACAGAGTTAGAGAGAGAGGTAGAGACAGAGAGAGGTCTTCCACCCACTGGTTCACTCCCCAGTTGGCTGCAACTGTGCCAATCTGAAGCCAGGAGCCAGGAGCCTCCTCCAGGTCTCCCATGCAGGTGCAGGAGCCCAAGGACTTGGGCCATCTTCTACTGCTTTCCCAGGCCATAGCAGAGAGCTGGATCAGAAGTGGAGCAGCCGGGACTTAAAGTGGCACCCATATGGGATGCCGGCACTGCAGGTGGCAGCTTTACCCACTATGCCACAGTGTCGGCCCCTGTACATGCGATTTTGAAGGAAGGTCTCAATGACCCAAAATATCATTCCTGAAGTCCATTACCTTTTTTTTTTTTTTTTTTGACAGGCAGAGTGGACAGTGAGAGAGAGAGACAGAGAGAAAGGTCTTCCTTTTGCCGTTGGTTCACCCTCCAATGGCCGCTGCGGTAGGCGCGCTGTGGCCGGCGCACCGCGCTGATCCGATGGCAGGAGCCAGGTGCTTCTCCTGGTCTCCCATACGGGTGCAGGGCCCAAGCACTTGGGCCATCCTCCACTGCACTCCCTGGCCACAGCAGAGAGCTGGCCTGGAAGAGGGGCAACCGGGACAGGATCGGTGCCCCAACCGGGACTAGAACCCGGCGTGCCGGCGCCACAAGGTGGAGGATTAGCCTAGTGAGCTGCAGCGCCGGCCTGAAGTCCATTACCTTTAAAAACTCAGTATAGGGTGGACATTTAGCCTAGTGGTTAAGATGCCTGCATCCTGTATCAAGAGTGCCTGGGTTCAATGTCTGACTCCAACTCCTGACCCAGCTTCCTGCTAACACAGACTCTGGGAGACAATGGTGATAGCTCAAGTAATCAGGTTCCTGACACTCATGTGTGAGACCTGGATTGAGTTCCAGTCTGGATTCAGCCTGGCCCAGCCCTAGTTGTTATATTTGGGAAGTGAATCAATGGATGGGAGCTTACTCTCTCTAATTCTGTCTCTCTGACTCTCAAAAAAAAAAAGTTTTTCAGTACAATTCAGCCAACATTTGTTGCCTGTTAAGTGCTGGGTCCTGTGCTAAACCCAAGGTAGGGGCCAGCACTGTGACACAGCGGATAAAGCCACCGCCTGCAGTGCTGGCATCCCATATGGGAGCTGCTTCGATTCCCAGCTGCTCCACTTCCCATCCAGCTCTCTGATATGGCCTGGGAAAGCAGTAGAAGATGGCCCAAATCCTTGGGCCCCTGCACCCATTTGGGAGACCCAGAAGAAGCTCCTGGCTCCTGGCTCCTGGCTCCTGGCTTTGGATTGGCACAGCTCCAGCCATTGTGGCCATCTGGGGAGTGAACCAGCAGATGGAAGACCTCTCTGTCTATCTCTCTCTCTCTGTCTCTGTCTCTCTCTTTCTCTCTGCCCCTGTAACTCTGCCTTTCAAATAAATAAATAAATAAATAAATAAATAAATCTTTAAAAAAATAAACCCCAAGGTAAAGAAAGGTGCTAGGCCTAATGTCAAGATGAATCAGGCATAGTACCTACCCCCAAGATGAGCAGTCTAGTAAGGACAGCACAAATCGAAATCCATTATGAAAGTGCAACAAACTAAGTATGCACAAAGTACAATGATGTAAAGAGGAAGAACAGTTGAAGGGTGCTGGGATGAGGGCCTTTAAAATCTGGGAGATTTTGCTAAGAGAAAGGCAGAAACTTAGCTTGGAGGTTCGTTCACATCATGCTTAGGTAAGCAGAGAAAATATAATTTGTTTTGTCTAAATCTAATCTGGCCTACTTTCTGAGCCCTCACTCACTGAACAGACCTACTTCAAAGGAAAACTTGGTCTAAACCGATTATTGAAACAGTTCCTTCAGGTCATGTGCAATCTCGTGGATAACAATGCTGGGTCTTTGAGCTAACTCTTCTCTCTCCTACTTCTCCCCTTAACAGGGTTTGATGTATTGGGCAGAAGAGCTTCTGCCACTTGACTGGTTAAAGGTGCATGCGGGCTGGCACTGCGGCTCAATAGGCTAATCCTCCGCCTGCAGCACCGGCACCCCGGGTTCTAGTCCCGGTCCGGGGGACGGATTCTGTCTCGGTTGCTTCTCTTCCAGTCCAGCTCTCTGCTGTGGCCCGGAAGTGCAGTGGAGGATGGCCCAAGTGCTTGGGCCCTGCACCCGCATGGGAGACCAGGAGAGGCACCTGGCTCCTGGCTTCGGATCAGCATGGTGTGCCGGCTGCAGAGCGCTGGCCGCAGCGGCCACTGGGGGGTGAGCCAACGGAAAAAGGAAGACCTTTCTCTCTGTCTCTCTCTCTCACTGTCCACTCTGCCTGTCCAAAAAATAATAAAAAAAAAAAAGGTGCATGCAGTCTTTGGACCCATGCAGTGACATTTGCTCTCTATTTTCTGGCCACTAAACAATGCTCTTTGCTCTCTTGGTCTCTGGATAGCCAGCTGGCCTTCAGAGCTGAAGTTTTGAGTTGCTAGAATGTGGGATCTGTGCTTTTGGCATTACTCCCTGTCTAAATTGGCCTCCTTTGACTCTGATGCTAAGTGAGACATCTCTAAATTTGGTTCTGATAGCAGCCTTTCCTGCAGCCCTCACCTCAGAGCCACTTGCTTCCTACCCCTGCTACCACCCCAAGTCTAGACTAGCCTTGGGAAAGTTTAACTTCTGCTCTTCCCAGGGCCTGACCCCACAGCTGAACCAATGTGGTATGTTTGTTCCCTAGGTTAGTACGGGGTGGTTTTTGGGGCAGCATCTTTCTGAGCACCAGATGAGAAGAGAATATAGCCCTCAACCTAATTTTCACTTATCTAACATGGCTTCTACTTTAGTACAAAGCCCAGACTAACAAAAACATGGATACATATATGATAGTTTGACTCTCCTCATTCTGAGTTTCCTTGCCTCCGTCCTACCCACCTTCCAGTCTGAAAAGTAAGACCTTTCTCACATATGCTCTTCCAACTTCAGTCTCATGACTGAATTTTAAATTTTTATTTATTTATTTAGAAAGGTAGAGAGACAAATCGAGAGAGATCTTGCATCTGCTGATTCACTCCCCAAATCTCCAAATGCCTGCAACAGCCAGAGCTGGTCCAGGATGAAGCCAGGAGTCAGGAACTTCATCCAGGTCTCCCTTGTGAGTGACAGGAACCTAACTGCTTCAGCCATCACCTGCTACTTCTCAGGGTACACATTAGCAGAGGGTTGGGATAGAGAGCAGAGCTGGGATTTGAACCCAGGCACTCCATAATGGGATATGGATGTTCAAGTGCAGCTGCGCCAAATACTTGCTCCTGGTTAAATCTAAGTAAGTGCAGATATTTTATTTCTATATTGGGAACTCTGTAGGAATCAAGACCTTTGTCTGGTTAGTTAAGCTAAAGCCTTGGTGCATTTGCTTATACTGATTTTACTTAGATTTTTCTCTTGGCTTTCCATCTGTACCTACTCTCCCTCAGTGCCTCCCCAACCCCCATGCTAAGGCAGTGGCAATGGTATGGGTCCAAGAAACATTTAAGAGATGCAATAGACAGAATTTATAGAGAGCTATTTATAGAGAATGACAAAAAGACTTCTGGCTCGAGCAAATGGGTAAATAGTGCTACCACCCTTCAAGATAATACTTCAGGGACTGGTACTGTGGCATAGAGGGTAAAGCTGATGCATGTGACACAAGCTTCCCATATTGTACTGGCTGCTCCACTTCTGATCCAGCTTCCTGCTAATGGCCTAGGAAAGCAGTAGAGGATGGCCTAAATTCTTGGGCCACTGCACCCATGTGGGAGACCTAAATGAAGCTCCTGGCTCCTAGCTTTGGCCTGGCCCAGCCCTGGCCATTGTGGCCATCTGGGGTGTGAACCAAAGGATGGAAGACCTCTTTCTCCCTCTTTACCTCTCTCTCTCTGTAACTCTTTCAAATAACTAGTAAATATATTTTTTAAGATATCTATTGCAGAAAGGAAGATGGCTTTCAAAAATATAATAATGGGGCCAGTGCTGTGGCTCACTTGGTTAATCCTCCTCCTGCGGTGCCAGCATCCCATATGGGCGCCGGGTTCTAGTCTCGGTTGCTCCTCTTCCAGTCCAGCTCTCTGCTGTGGAGGATGGCCCAAGTGCTTGGGCTCCTGCACCCACATGGGAGACCAGGAAGAAGCACCTGGCTCCTGGCTTCGGATTGGTGCAGCACCAGCCGTGGCAGCCATTAGGGGAGTGAACCAACGGAAGGAAGACCTTTCTCTCTGTCCCTCTGTCTCACTGTCTATAACTCTACCTGTCAAATAAATAAATAAATAAATAAATAAATAAATAATAGGGGCTGATGCTGTGGTGCAGTGGGGTAAACACCCTGGCCTGAAGCATCAGCATCCCATATGGGTGCCCGTTCAAGACCCAGCTCTTCTGATCCAGCTCTCTGCTATGGCCTGGAAAAGCAGTAGAAGATGGCCCAAGTCCTTGGGCCCAAGCACCCATGTGGGAGACCCAGAAGAAGCTACTGGCTCCTGGCTTCGGATCGGCTCAGCTCCGGCCGTTGCGGCCAATTGGGGAGTGAACCAGCGGATGGAAGACCTCTCTCTCTCTCTGCATCTCCTCTCTCTGTGTAACTCTTTCTTTCAAATAAATAAATTAATCTTTTAAAAAAATATATATATATAATAATGAGTTCATGGTGGATACCTTTGACTTGAGGTGCTTTTGGACTGCATCTCGAAGATCCAGGCTGGATAAACCTATTGTACTAATTTGTTTATGAATGTAGTTAAGTTTTGTTGTGCATAATAGTCTGAGGAAGAAACAGTTTATGAAGCACATGATTCAATATTCACTCATTTAAAAAAAGATTTTTTTATTTATTTGAAAGACAGAGCCAGAGAGAGGCTATTTATTTTTTTTAAATCCTGTTCCACTCCCCCGATGGCTGCAATGGCCAGAGCTGAGCCGATCCGAAGTCAGGAGCCAGGAGCTTCCTAAGGGTCTCCTATGTGGGTGCAGGAGCCCAAGGACTTGGGCCCTCTTCTACTGCTTTCCCAGACCATAGCAGAGAATTGGATCAGAAGAGGAGCAGCCAGACTACAACCGGTGCCCATATGGGATGCCGACGCTTCAGGCCAGGGCTTTAACCTAATGCGCCACAGCACTGGCCCCAGAGAGGCTTTATATTTTGCTTAATCAACTGCTTTCTTTTTTTCTTTTTTTTTTTAAACTTTATTTATTTATTTATTTGAGAAGTAGAGTTACAGACAGTGAGAGGGAGAGACAGAGTGAAAGGTCTTTCTTCGCTGGTTCACTCCCCAAATGGCCACAACGGCCGGAGCTGAGCGGATCCGAAGCCAGGAGCCAGAAGCTTTCTCAGAGTCTCCCACGTGGATGCAGGGGCTCAAGGACTTGGACCATCTTCTGTTGCTTTCCCAGGCCACAGCAGAAAAGTGGACAGAAGAGGAGCAGCCGGACTAGAACCGGCACCCATATGGGATGCCAGCGCCATAGGCAGAGGATTAACCTACTGCGCCACAGTGCTGGCCCCTCAACTGCTTTCTACCAAATAGCTAGCTGAAATCAGAGAATGGAAATTTATCAGATAAGGGAAAGAAGCATGGGTTAATTTTAGAGTTTATGTCACTAATTCTTAGGAAGGCAGAATTGGGGGAGAGGAGGATTGCATTAAGAAATAACTTTAGGAGCCTGCGCTGTGGCATAGTGGGTAAAGCCGCTGCCTGCATCCCATATGAGTGCTGGTTCAAGTCCTGGCTGTTTGACTTCTGATCCAGCTCTCTACTATGGCCTGGGAAAGCAGTAGAAGATGGCGGCACAGAAGATTAAGCCGCAGCCTGCAACACCAGCATCCCATCTGGGTACTGGTTCGAATCCTGGCTACTCCACTTCTAATCCAGCTCTCTGATAAAGCACCTGGAAAAGCAGTAGAAGATGTCCTAAGTACTTGGGTCCCTGTTGCCCACATGGGAAACCTGGATGAAGCCCTTGGCTCCTGCCCATTGCAGTTATTTGGAGAGTGAACCAGTAGATAGATCTTTCTTTCTTTGTCTCTCCTTATCTCTTTTTGTAAGTCTTCCTTTTAAATAAATGTTTATAAGAAAGGAAGAATTTTAATGGGGGCCAGGCATTTGGCCTAGTACTTAAGATGTCTGCATCCCAAATCAGAGTACCTGGATTCAATGCTGGGCTCCACAAGTGGTTGGGTTCTTGCCACCATGTGGGAGACCTGGATTGAGTTCTAAGCTCCCAGCTCCCCAGCTCCCAGCTCCCAGCTCCAAGATGTATTGTGAGTGTGGAGCAGAACATGAGTGGGAACTCTATATCTCTCTCTAAAAAAAAAAAAAAAAAAAAAGAACTTTAGTGATTTCATCCCCCATTCTTCTTCCTGTTTTACAGCTAAGAAGATTGAGCCCTAACAAGTGAGAGGCTTTGAGAAGAAAGCAGAATGAGGGCGCTGGCCCTGAGAGGGGGGAGCGGAAAACAGATTCCAGAAGGTAGAAAAGAATCCCCAGAAACTGAATAGGAAGACTATCAGACAAAATGACTTCCTCGTTTTCCCCAGGACGGATCCTTCCCTAATCAGAAGTCACCACCTCAAGAGAACATTGTGGGGGCCGGGGCTGTGGCACAGCCGGCATCTCATATGGGTGCCAGTTCAAGTCCCAGCTGCTCCACTTCCAATCCAGCTCTCCGCTATGGCCTGGGAAAGCAGTAGAAGATGGCCCAAGTCCTTGAGCCCCTGCCACACATGTGGGAGACTCGGAAGAAGTTCCTGGCTCCTGGCTTCAGATCAGCTCAGCTCAGCTCTAGTCGTTGTGGTCACCAGCAGATGGAAGACCTCTCTCTCTCTCTCTCTCTCTCTGGCTCTACCTCTCTGTAACTCTCTGTCTTTCAAATAAATAAAAATAGGCCGGCGCCGTGGCTTAACAGGCTAATCCTCCGCCTTGCGGCGCCGGCACACCAGGTTCTAGTCCCCGGTTGGGGCGCCGGATTCTATCCCAGTTGCCTCTCTTCCAGGCCAGCTCTCTGCTATGGCCCGGGAAGGCAGTGGAGGATGGCCCAAGTGCTTGGGCCCTGCACCCCATGGGAGACCAGGAGAAGCACCTGGCTCTTGGCTTCGGATCAGCGCGATGCGCCGGCCACAGCGGCCATTGGAGGGTGAACCAACGGCAAAAAGCAAGACCTTTCTCTCTGTCTCTCTCTCTCACTATCCACTCTGCCTGTCAAAATAAATAAATAAATAAATAAATCTGAGGGGGGGGGGGGAGAGAACATTGTGAACTTGTCCTCAGGTTGCCACATCACCAGGGGGATGACTGACTGTTCAAGAAGTCAGGTCTTTGGACTCACTCTGCAAACTGTAAAATGAAGTTGTAAATGTCGTTAATATTTCCCTCTGTTGCTCAGAAAAATATAAAAATCCAGGTGGAGGGACAAGACCTAGCCCCAAGCGAAGACCAGGATATGAACAGGCTGAAGCACAGTGACTGGCTGCGGACTGTGTTTTCTATTTAAGGTACACAGCTTATCTGAAAGAAAACAAAAAAGAGGGGGCTGGCTGGGACGAGGGGTGGTGTCTTGTTGAAGGGAAATAATCCACTGAGCCTCTGTGACCTTTGTCATTTTTTCCCTCCACATATTCATGTATGACAATGACTCAGCTCTACCACCGGTGGCTTATTTTAGGAAGGGTAACTGAGCCAGTTGAAAACCTAAGCATAGTAACCATTGCCAATCAGCAGCCTCCCAGATCCAAAGCAGGAAAGAAATACTCATTTCTTTATTTCAGCGTAATCTGTGTGATTCAAGGTGGGTACCAGAGAGCTATCTCTTTCAAGATAATTTGCTCTTCCTTCTCCCACAGAGCTGGGAAACTCCCAGGGGAGAGTGACTCCCAAAACATGAAAGTTCCCCTTAGTCAGTGCTGAGTGGAACCCAGTTTCTTCATTTTCCAAATATGGAATCACCCCCCAGCCATGTGTAAGCTCACGGCTATGCTGGAACTAGTATCCTGGGCCACTCAGCTCTGTGCCCCATTCCACTTCCCCTGTTTCAGATTCCTTAGGCAAAAGCCAAATAATGTAAGTTTTTCATGAGATCATCAGCCTAGAAGAAGAGGGCATTTCCTGGGCTGATTCCCTATTCTAATGCAATGTAAATGCTGCATCTAAGGGAAAACATTATACTGTTTATTATCACGTTAGCAGAAATCAAGGCCCAGAAGGTTATGTACTCTACTGCTTTGTGAAACTGTTAAAATTCAAAACCTTAGCCAAGCAAGAAGCAATGAACAAGAATGACTGAGAAGGTACAAGTTGTCTGAGATTTGCTGCTGGGGTCTGAACTGTGCTCCTACCACATTGCTGTGAAGGCCTGGGCAAGGTATTCTCTGTACTGAACTTTCCTTATCCATAAAATGTGGCTGACAATAAGAGAACTTACAGGGCTGTTGTGAAGGTTAAATGAGATAATGCACATAAAGCACACAGAACAGTGCCTAGTACATAATTGCTCAATAAATGTAAACTAAGACTATCAATTAGTTTTAGGGTTAGGTGCTTGGAACAATGGTCAAGGTGCCACCTTTGACACCTGCAACCCATATCAGAGTCTCTGGGTTTGAGTCCTGGCACTGTTTCCAATTCCAGCTTCCTGCTAATGCACACCTTGAGAGGCAGCAGTGATGATTCTCATAGTTGAGTCCCTGCTAAACTAGATTGAGCTCCCAGCTCCTGGCTTTGGCTTGGCCCAGGCACAACTGTTGCAAGCATTTAGGGAGTGAACAAGCAGATATGAGATTTCTTCTTGCCTTTCAAAATCAATCAATCATTTTTTTAAAGATTTATTTATTTATTTGATATGTATTTGAAAGTCAGTTACACAGAGAGAGGAGAGGCAGAGAGAGAGAGAGAGAGAGAGAGAGAGAGAGAGAGGTCCTCCATCTGATGGTTCACTTCCCAATTGGCTGCAACGGCCAGAGCTGCACTAATCGGAAGCCAGGAGCCAGGAGCTTCTTCTGGGTCTCCCATGTGGGGTGCAGGGGCCCAACGAGTTGGGCCATCTTCTACTGCTTTCCCAGGCCATAGCAGAGAGCTGGATCGGAAGAGGAGCAGCCGGGTCTATAAACGGCACCCATATGGGATGCCGGCACTTCAGGCCAGGGTGTTAACCCGCTGCACCACAGCACCGGCCCCAATCAATTAACTTTTAAAAGACTTAGTTTAGAATTATCACCAAGGAGCCAGGCTCAGCTCTCCTTCCTGTAGGCATTTCTTTTTACTGCATGTTACTGTTTCAAAAATCATACCTAGCATATTTGTAGCATGGTCTCCAGTTTCTTGGACAGATACCAATTTTTTTTTTTTCTTAAGGCTTATGCAGGATGATTTTGTCCCTTGAAAACTACTGAGATCAGTTCATTCTGAGCAAAGTGGCCCAGTTAGAGAAGCGACTTGAAGACTTGACCTGAGAAGAGTTTGAAGTAACTGGACATGATCACCCTGTTGAGAAAACCCTTGAATGTTAGTGAGCTGACTTTAAATACCCATCATGTTGAAGGAGGACTAGCAGGCAGATCATTACCAACCTATGAGGGCATTTTTTCTCAATATAACTTTTTTTTTCCAGTCAGTTGGTACTGTCCAAAAATGGTAAGGTTAAGTCAAGCCAGTGCTGTGCCTCACTTGGCTAATCCTGCATCTGTGGCGCCAGCACCCTGGGTTCTAGTCCTGGTTGGGGCACTGGATTCTGTCCCGGTTGCTTCTTTTCTTTTCTTTCTTTCTTTCTTTTTTTTTTTTTTTTTTTTTTTTTTTTTTTGACAGGCAGAGTGGATAGTGAGAGAGAGAGAGACAGAGAGAAAGGTCTTGCTTTTTGCCGTTGGTTCACCCTGATTGGCCGCTGCGGCCGGCGCATCTCGCTGATCTGAAGCTAGGAGCCAGGTGCTTCCTCCTGGTCTCCCATACGGGTGCAGGGCCCAAACACTTGGGCCATCCTCCACTGCCTTCCCGGGCCATAGCAGAGAGCTGGCCTGGAAGAGGGGCAACCGGGATAGAATCTGGTGCCCCAACCGGGACTAGAACCTGGTGTGCCGGTGCCACAAGGCGGAGGATTAGCCTGTTTACCCACAGCGCTGGCCCCGGTGGCAGCAGATGATGAGCCATGTATTTGGGTTCCTGTCACCCATGTGGGAGACCTGGGTGGAGTTCTAGGTTCCTGGCTTTAGCCTCATTCAGCCCCAACTGTTTGCAGGAATTAGGGGCATGAACCAACAGGTGAAAGATCTCTCTCTCTCTCCCTCCATGCCTTTCAAATAAACAAAAATGAATAAGCTTCCTGCGATTGTGCCTGGGAAAGCAGTAGAGAATGGCCCAAGTACTTGAGCCCCTGCCACTCATATAGAAGACCTGGAAGGAGACTGAAAGGCAGAGAGAGAGAGAGGAAGAGACAGAAGGGGAGAGATGCTGGTACACTCCCCAAATGACCATAATGACCTGGCCACAATGACCAGGGCTAAGCCAGGCTAAAGCCAGGAGCAGGAACTCTATCTGGGTCTCTCACATGGGTGGCAGTGGCCCAGGTACTTGGGCCATCTTCTGCTGCTTTCTCAGGTGCATCAGCAGGGAGCTGGATTGGAAGTGGAACAGTAGGGATTCAAACATGTGCTCATATGGGATCCTGGTGGCACGGGCAGTTGCTCAACCAGTAGAGCCACGATGCCAGCCCCAAATAAATAAATCTTAACAACAACAACATAACACAAACACTCATCTGGATCAAGACATGCGAACATTTTGGAAGAGGAAGAACTATTTCTACCAGAGACTGTCCTAGGGAGATAGCGGCCCAGGAGTTGCCCCTGGACCTGGCTTCCAGAGCATTGGTTCAATTTGCTTTTATCCCCTGAGTGTTGCCCATGTCTCCCTTTCTTCATTGCACTTCAGAGAAAAAGTGTTTCTTGCTCTTGTAACTCCAACTACCGAATGTTTGTGGGGAGGGGTTCTTTCCAGACCACTCTCAGCAAGATATATCTTAGAAAATAACCAGATATAAAACCAGGCACGGAGAAGAGAAGGAAAACATTCCAACTGTGAAGCATGCAAGTGAAAGAGCAGAGCCAGGGTCATCTGTCAGGGTCAAGACAGTGCCAGAGCAGGAATTAGATTAAGCTGTAATTAGTGGGTTTAGCAGGAAAAGGTTAAAATCCAAAGTACAAGTGGATAGGCTGCCACTAGTCTGCGAAAGGAAGAGACAAGATTGCAGTGTGTGCAATACAGTACTGAGAAAAAAGCAAAGCGAGTTCTGCCTCCCAGAATGCCACCTGCTTCCTCATATTAACTCCTTTCCAGTTAGGTGGGGCTAACTCATCTGACTAGTTTTGGTCAATGGGCTGGAAAAAGAATCATAGGTGTCATGCCCAGGCCAAAGGAGCCACTGAAGAGCTTCTGTGTGGCCCTGTAGGTCTCTCTGCTCTGGTGTGGTGTACTAGGATGGCAGAGCCACCTGTTGGGAACAGCGAAGCTCACAGATTCACTGCAATGGGAAGCTCACTGGAAAGGTGCCAGTCCTGCAGCAGACTGGGGAAGTAAGAAAGTTGATTTTTTTTTTAAAGATTTATTTATTATTTATTTGAAAGGCAAGTTACAGAGAGGAAGAGGCAGAGAGAGAGAGGTCTTCCATCTGCTGGTTTATTCCCCAAATGGCTGCAATGGCTGGAGCTGAGTTGATCCAAAGCCAGGAGCCAGGAGCCAGGAGCTTTTCTGGGTCTCCCATGTGGAGGCAGGGGCCCAAGGATTTGGGCCATCTTCTACTGCTTTCGCAGGCCATAGCAGAGAGCTGGATCGGAAGTGGAGCAGCCAGGACTTGAACCGGTGCCCACATGGGATTCCGATGCTACAAGCCAGGGCTTTAACCCACTATGCCACAGCACTCACCCCCAAGAAAGTTTGGTTTTATTTTAAGCTACTGAGATTTGGGGTTTCTTTTCCCCTGCAGGATAATCTAGCCTATGTACATTAACATCAAAGGTATTCCAACAGTATTCTAGAAGTTAGGGGTTACATGACATTCAGCTCCAAACTTCAAAAGAAGTTGAAGGGAGGAAGAAGTGCTGAACCAGTCTAGGATCATGATTGGTAGACACAAAAGATACAAGGCCCATCCAGAGACTTGCAGTGGGGGTCCTGGAGAGTCAAACCACATGAAAGCGGGAAGATTGATGCTAAGTCACTTCTCTGAATTGGGAGGCTCTTCATCCACATAATCCTGTCCCCCAGAGGTTTGCCCTGAAAGACTACACCAGGGTCAAGGCAAGTGTAGAAACTGTAACAGGCAAGGAGCCCATGGTTTTGCTAAAGGCTTATTGTGTCTACCCTTAGAGAGTAGAAACAAGAAGGTTGTAAGGGAATGGAAAGACAAACAGGGAGAAGAACAGCAAAAATAGAGCCCTTTCAAGAGGAGAACAGGACTCTGGAAACGAAATCCAGGAGAGCTTGCGGCAGAGCTGCTCCCCATCCTCTTCCCTGTTCTGACTTCAGGATATGCAGCTCCTCAGCAGGTTCTTTTCTGCTGCTTGTTCTATTGTTACTGTTACTGTTACTATTACTATTATGTTTGTTTGAGAGAGAGAGAGAGAGAGAGAGAGAATCTTCCATCCACTAGTTCACTCCCCATTGCCTGCAACAGCAAGTGCTGGACCAGACTGAAGCCAGCAGCTGGGAACTCAATGCATTTTGCTATATGGGTGGCAGAGAACCAAGTATTTGAGCCATCATCTGCTGCCCCCTAGGATGTGCATTAGCAGGAATCTGGAGAACAGAGCTGGGACTTGAACCCAGATACTCTGGTGTGGGATGTAGGCGTCCTAAGCGCTGATTTAACAACTGCACCAACGCCCCCTGCACCCCCCCCCCCCCCCCCGCGGCTCAATCTTTTGTTTCAAATCTGCAAAGGCAACTCCCTTTGGATCACCAGTAAACCTGTAATGTGCTTTCCTTACAGAACTGTCACATTCCTGAAATAGTCTCTCAATCCAACTGTGGTGAACATTTCAGAAAAGTTAACTCCTATGATAACTTAGAAGTAATGTTAAGTATATAAGAATTTAGTAACTATAACCTAAGCTTTTTGCAATTCCTATCCCTTACTCAGAATGTCAAGAAATGTTAACTTTGATATCAAAATAAATAAATAAATGGGAAAATGTTCACGGAGCTTGAGGAGAAAAGAGCAGTGGTATTAGTATCATTGTTCATAGGCAAATGTAGAAGACGTAGGGGTGCCAAAGGCATGGAACACAGTTGAATAGAAAGAAAGAAGATGATTGACGTAATTTGGGTTTGATGGAGATTTTTTTTTTTTTTTTTGTCAAAAAAAAGGCAGAGTGGATAGTGAGAGAGAGAGACAGAGAGAAAGGTCTTCCTTTTTGCTGTTGGTTCACCCTCCAATGGCCGCTGCGGCCGGCACATCTCGTTGATCTGAAGCCAGGAGCCAGGTGCTTCTCCTGGTCTCCCATGCGGGTGCAGGGCCCAAGGACCTGGGCCATCCTCCACTGCCTTCCCGGGCCATAGCAGAGAGCTGGCCTGGAAGAGGGGCAACCGGGAAAGAATCCGGTGCCCCAACCAGGACTAGAACCTGGTGTGCCGGCGCCACAAGGCGGAGGATTAGCCTGTTAAGCCACGGCACCGGCCTGATGGAGATCTTTTTAAAAGACTTATTTATTTATTTGAAAGGAAGAGTTACACAGAAAGAGGAAGAGAGATCTTGCATCTGCTGGTTCACTTCCCATATGGCTACAATGGCAGGGTTGGCCCAGGCTGAAGCCAGGAGCCCGGAACTCTATTTGGATCTCCCATGTAGATGGAAGGGATCCAAGCATTTAGGTCATCCTCTGCTGCTTTCCCAAGTGCATTAGCAGGGAGCCAGATTGGCAGTAGAGCAGCTGGGACGCTATGGGATGTCAGTTTCACAGGCAGCTGCTTAAGCCGCTACACTACAATGCCGCTCCCTAGATTGTGATCATTAAGGTCTCATCCTGCCAGGAAAGTCTGTGATTTCTGAGGCCATCATCGCCAAAGGTACACAGTGCAGTAGTTCACAGCCACTGGTACACAGTGCAGTAGTTCACAGCCACTGGTACACAGTGCGGTAGTTCACAGCCAATGGTACACAGTGCGGTAGTTCACAGCCACTGGTACAGTGTGGTAGTTCACAGCCAACGGTACACAGTGCGGCAGTTCACAGCCAATGGTACACAGTGCGGTAGTTCACAGCCAACGGTACACAGTACGGTAATTCACGGCCAACGGTATACAGTGTGGTACGGTAGTTCACAGCTTATGGTACACGGTGCGGTAGTTCACAGTATGAGCTCTGGAGCAAGACTAAGATGGGTTCACAGCCACGCTTTTCCATTTACTAGTTTTGTGGCATTGGGCAAGTTATTTAACCTTCCAGTGCCTCAGTTTTTCCACCCGTAAAATAGGATTAAGAGTGATGCCCACCTCACAGGGTGGTTGTACCATACAGTGATGAGAAGTCCCTCATGACTTCCTTCCTCTGTCAGCCAATAATGCAAGTTTCCCAAAGAAGTCTCTGCTTCCCCCTCTCAGGAATCGGAGCCTCAGATGCAGACAGATGAGCTGTGAGTGGGATTTATGCAGCACAGGCAGTTGCCTTCACCCAATGATCCCGCTGTTTGATTTGTAGTTTGAGTCTGAGTCAAAGGTGGGAGGGTTCATACTTCATTCTTGATTGTGAGCACTGAAGATCCCCCAGAGGCTCATTCTCAATTAGTGTTATGAATGCTCTCTCTTTGCCCTGCATCCCAAGGTGCCTTTCGGTTTCTCACACACAGGCATAATGCATTAGTTCCTCCAAGTACTTAAATCATTAATAACAGGATGGTCATGTCCTAAATCAATTCCACCCTTTGCTCAATATTAGAGCTAGCTGTCTTGTCAGTCTCAAATTACTTTCAAAAACAATTATATCATTTCCTTGTCGTCCTGCTGTGATCTCCTTACACCATGGTGTGATCTTCCCAGAGCAATGAGTCTCAGCAATAAACCTTGCAGGAAGCAACAAACACACAGTTAAGAGTGCTACATGCCCCAGCCTTAACTCTTGGTTCTACTTTCGGTTGTCAGAAATCAAGTCACTCTCTCCCCATGAGTTTTGGCTTCCTCACCTAAAAAATGAGGATAATAATATTTATCTCATGAAGGAGTTATGAAATTAAACTCGTAAATATAAATATTTTGTGTCTGGCACACAGCAACTCAAACATTGGCGACTATAATTTTTTTGGTGTAAGAAATGAATGGAGGGGCTGGCACTGTGGTGTAGTGGGTAAAGCCACCACCTGCAGTGCCAGCATCCCATACGGGCTCCAGTTGAGGTCCCACCTGCTCCACTTCCAATCCAGCTCTCTGATAATGTGCCTGGGAAAGCAACAGATGATGGCCCAAGTGTTTGGGCCCCAGCACACATATGGGAGGCCTGGAAGAAGCTCCTGGTCCTGGCCCAGAGAGCCATTGCAGCCATTTGGGTAGCAAACCAGTGGATGGAAGATTTTCTCTCTCTCTTTCTTTCTCTCTCTCTCCCCTTGTCTCTCTCTCTTCTTCTCCTTCTCTCTCTGTAACTCTGCCTTTCAAATAAATCAATCCTTAAACATAGAAATAAATTGTTATTATCACTCCCTTATTACACTTTTTAGATCTACAGCTCATATTTATGCAGAAAATTCCATCTCTCTCTCTTCAGACCTAGCATCTTTTCTGAACCCCAACTGATGACTGAATACTTTCACTCAGAATAATTGTCCATCGTTAACACCACACCAAGCTCAAGGGCCTCTAGTGGCTGCTGCCAGGCTTCCTTATTTTTGTTAATATTAATATCACAGTTTCTTCGGTGTGAAATTTTGTCAACCAAAGTTAGAAAAAACAGACAAGCAGCTGACATTTATTTACTATGTGCCAGACAGTGTGTTAAAATTTTATTGGATTACTTTCTATAACCCTCACAAGAATCTTATGATGTAGGGGCTCTTTTTTTCTACTTTTTGACAGGCAGAGTGGACAGTGAGAGAGAGAGACAGAGAAAGGTCTTCTTTTGCCGTTGGTTCACCCTCCAATGGCTGCCGCGGCTGGTGCGCTGCGGCCGGTGCACCGCGCTGATCTGAAGCCAGGAGCCAGGTTCATCTCCTGGTCTCCCATGCGGGTGCAGGGCCCAAGCACTTGGGCCATCCTCCACTGCACTCCCGGGCCACAGCAGAGAGCTGGCCTGGAAGAGGGGCAACCAGGACAGAATCTGGTGCCCCGACCTGGACTAGAACGTGGTGTGCCGGTGCCTCAGGTGGAGGATTAGCCTATTGAGCCGTGGTGCCGGCCTATAGAGGCTCTTACTACCCCCATTCAGCAACTACAGAAACTGATGTTTAGAGATACTGAATAACTTGTTCAAGGTCACATAATCCCCAAGTGTCTGAGCCAAGACTGATACCCACATGTTTTGAAGACAGATCCCTGCTCTTGGGCTCTATCATGGCTATGATGCATTGCCTCCCTGGCCCTTGTTATGAATCTCTAATCAATTCCCAAATCTTGTCATTCATCCCAGGAATTCTGTCATAATCACATTTGGTGTTATACTTTAAGACATGTTCGCATTCTTTGGCAGGCATTTGGCCTAGCTGTTGAGCTGCCACTTAGCGTACACACATGCGATATTACAGTGCCTGTGTTCAATTCCAGGCTGTGGCGTCCAGCTTCCTGCTAATGTAGACCCTGGAAGGCAGCAGGTGGTTCCTGCCACCCATATACGAGATCTGGTTTGAGTTCTTAGCTCCTGGGTTTCCACATCTCTCCATCACAGGTCAATTGTGGGCATTTGGGGGAATAAGCAAGTGAATGGTAGGTATTTCTCTTTCTCTCCCCTCCCCCCCTATACGTAAATAATTTAAAATTTAGCATTCTGGGGTAGGTTTTGTGGCACTGTTGATTAAGCCACTGCTTGGGACACCTGTATCCAATATTATGCCGGTTCTAGTCCTGGCTGCTACACTTCTGACCCAGCTTCCTGCCAATGCACCTGGAAGGCAGATGATGGCTCAGTACTTATGCCTCTACCACCCACATGGGAGACATGGATGGAGTTCCTGGTTCCTGGCTTTGGCCTGGCTTGGCCCTGGCTATTGCAGGCATTTGGTTCAGCAGATAGAAAGTCTCTTTCTGTCTCTCCCTCTGTCTCTCTCATTCTGCCTTACAAATAAATAAAAAACAGTTAAAAATGAATAAAAGCACTCTAATAATTGTGTGGTCATGTCTCATTGTGGTCTTAATTTGCTGTTTCCCTAATGGCTAATGATATTGTATACCTTTTCATGTGCTTTTTTGTCATCTGTATATCCTCTTCAGTGAAATGTCTAATCTTGTCCTTTTAAAAGTGTTTACTTACTCATTTTCATCTACTTGAAAGGCAGAGCAACAGAGAAACAGAGAGAGACCAAGACACACGCGCGCGCGTGCACACACACACTTAGGGAGAGAAAGAGAGAACCTAACCACTGGTTCACTCCCCCCATGTCTACAACACCTACAGTTGGAAGCTCAATCTGGGTCTCCCACATGAGTGGCCAGGACCTAACTGCTTGAGTTATCACTTGTTCCCTCCCAGGAGCCAAAAGTTGCAATTAGCAGTAGAGTAGGGACAGGAACCTAGGCACTCCAATATGGCATGTGAGGATCTTTTTTTTTTTTTCTTTTTTTTTTTTCAGATTTACTTATTTATTTGAAAGGTAGAGATACAGAAATAGAGGGAGGGAGGGAGGGAGAGAGAGAGAGAGAGAGAGAGAGAGAGAGAGAGAAACTATCTTCCATCCGCTGGTTCACTTCCCAAATGGCTGTAACAGCTGGGGCTGGGAGCCAGGAGTTTCTTCTGGGTCTCCCACGTGGGTGCTTTCCCAGACACATTAGCAGGGAGCTGGATTGTCAAGTGGAGCAGCCGGGACTTGAACCAGTTCCCATATGGGATGCAGGCACTGCAGGCAGAGGCTTAACCTTCTATGCTACAGTGCCATCTGATGTGGGAGTCTTAACTGCTATGCCAAAAATTGGCCCCAGGATTTAAAATAATATTTATATATAATATATATTATATAATATATATGTTTTTCATTTTACATTTAAATCTATGATCTATTTTGAGTGAAAACATTTTTTAAGATTAATTAATTTCTTTGAAAGGCAGAGTTTTACTGAGAAAGAGTGGAGACAGAATCTTTCATCTGCTGGTTCACTCTCCAACTGGCCTCAGTGACTGGAGCTAGGTATGTCTCAAGCCAGGAGCCAGGAGCTTCTTCTGGTCTCCCACATAGGTGGCAGGGGTCCAAGGATTTGGTCCATCTTCCACTACTTTCCTAGGCACATTAGCAGGGAGCTGTATCATAAGTGGAGCAGCTGGGACTCAAACTGGCGCCCACATGAGATGCTGGAGTAGCAGGTGGTGGCTTTACTTGCTGTGTCACAATCAGGCCCATTGGGTGAATTTTTATAAGGTGCAAGGTTTAGGCTGAGGTTCACTTTTTATTTTTATTTTTTTGCTATCTAAGCCTGCAATTGCTCCAGCATTGTTTGTTGAGAAGACTCCTGATATCTGTCCCTAATTCATAATCCATGTAGCAGTTAAGAATAACTTTCATTTTTTTAAATTTTTTTTTTATTTTTGACAGGCAGAGTGGACAGTGAGAGAGAGAGACAGAGAGAAAGGTCTTCCTTTGCCGTTGGTTCACCTTCAAAACATGTACCTTCAGGGGCCAGCATTGTGGCTCAGCAGGTTAAGCCTCTGCCTGTGACTTCCGCATCCCATATGGGCACTGATTGTCCTGTCTTGGCTGCTCTGCTTCGGATCCAGCTCCCTGCTAATGCGCCTGGGAGAGCAGAAGATGGTCCAAGTTAGTGGGCCCCTGCACCCACGTGGGGGACATGGATGAGTTCCAAGCTCCTGGCTTGTGGCCATTTGGGGAGTGAACCAGCGGATGAAAGGAAGATCTCTCTCTGTAACTTTGCTTTTCAAATCACTCAATCTTAAAAAAAAAAAAAAAAAAAAAAAAAAAAAAAAAAAAAGGCCGGCGCCGTGGCTTAACAGGCTAATCCTCCGCCTTGTGGCGCCGGCACACCGGGTTCTAGTCCTGGTTGGGGCGCCAGATTCTATCCCGGTTGCCCCTCTTCCAGGCCAGCTCTCTGCTATGGCCCGGGAAGGCAGTGGAGGATGGCCCAGGTCCTTGGGCCCTGCACCCCATGGGAGGCCAGGAGAAGCACCTGGCTCCTGGCTTCGGATCAGCGAGATGCGCCGGCCGCAGCGGCCATTGGAGGGTGAACCAACGGCAAAAAGGAAGACCTTTCTCTCTCTCACTGTCCACTCTGCCTGTCAAAAAAAAAAAAAAAAAAAAAAGTACCTCAGATGCTATCCAGCCCAGTTCCTTCCCACATTAGTGGGACCCTTGTCAACCGCACTGTTTACCACTCGGTGCCCACCACTGCGCCTGCTCTGATACCCATGGCCTTGCTCCTTCCCTTCACCTGGGTGCATGGCATTATCCCCTCCTCAGAGCCATTTCTCCTCCAACCTTACTGTCCCCCTGCTCCTGCACAGCACTGCGTGATGTGAACTTCCAGGTCTCAGTGTGCATGTTTACCGTTTGCCCCTCCTCCGCACCCCACCGCCAGAAGCTCCAAGACTGCATGGTTTATCCCCAGGGCCCAGGTTAGCGCCTGGCACACAGCAGGTGCTCAGCAAATGGCTCACTGCTTGACAGGCCCGGGGCCAGGAAAATCACCAAGCAGGAGCGCCGCCTCGGCTTCTAGGTCAGGCGCTCCAGTGGACTTCACGTAAAGTGCGAGCGCCACCTCTCGGGAAGCCAACTTGTTCTGGAAGGACGGAAGTGAGTCACAGAGGCTGGCAGGGAAAAACACAGGGAGGCGGGCAGCCGGAAGGGCCCGAAGACCCCAGCACCGGAAATTAGCCGTCGGAAGATGGCTCCCCAGAAAGACGCCCTACTCACCGGAGGAAGCGTGGGCGAGCGGTGTCCCTCCAAAACGGGTTCCTCCGCGGCAGCCTTGCGAATAAACGTTCCGCGCGTGTGGGTGCTGGGAGCCGCGTGGGGTCGGGACGCGTTTCCGGTGCCGGCGACAGCGGCCGGAGCTGAAGCCCAAGCAGCTGCAGGGGTGAGGACGTTTGGAGTCCCGAGGGGGAAAGGACGAGGGCTGGGGTCGGGGGAGGGGAGAGGACAAGAGGTGTGGCGACGAGGTGGCTTCGTGGCCAGGGGGATGGGCTGGGAGGAGGGGCGGGAGCGGGTGTGCAGGTGCAGCCCTGTCCGCGCAGGTCCCGCGCCGCATGGACTCGCCTTTGTCCGTGGCCGCCCCTCCCCGCACGCCGCAGCGACGGGGCCTCGTTGGTCTCTGTCGGGGCCCGCGCGGCACTCAGCACGTGCTTGCCGAATGAATGAATGACAGGGTGTGTGCGAATGAGACCGGCGTGGAGCGCATGTACAGCGTAGGGGCTGTTTCTGATCTTAAAGGTAGCTCCGTTTTCTCCTGGAGAACCTGCCCCGCGCGCCGCCTTCGGTTCTCCAGCCGGTCCTTGGGCCTTTTTTTCTTGAAAGGACGGGGTGGTTATCATGGAGGGCATTTCCTTTGCGCTTGATGGCTGGTAGGCCCTGCCAGGTATGGCAGACAGACAGGAGCCGGCCAGCCCCATAGGAGGGTCGCACGCCAGGGTGGGCGAGGGGGAAACACACACTGGATTTGGACCACAGTTGTTAAGGTGCTGTCCTAAGAGGTTAACTAAACAGGAAGGTAGAGCCGGGAGGTGAGTGTCTCACCTTAGTGTTTGCTGAGGCGGCCGCCGCCTCGCTTTCTCGCCCTGTGAAGCCGGAGCTCCTAGGCCTTCTCCCAGTGTGGGGTCCTAAGTAGTGTGTGTAGCTTCCTCACCTTTTAAGGCGGAGCATACATTGCATAGGGTTGGGAAACCACCTGGTCCTGCTGCGGGGGACCTGTTTCTGCATTTGTCGAGTGAAGGGGACGGTAGTGACAGATTTCCTGCAGCCACGGCCGCGGCGGTTGGGCACACTGTGTCCTGCTGCCTTGCACCAGGTGTCACCCCTGTTCTCACCAGCGTGGCTTCTTGAGGAAGATGGTGCTTTGTTTCCACATCCGCTGCCTGCGGCCCAGCACCGTGTTGGGTAGGGACTGGATACGTGCAGCTGAAGTCGCAGCCCCTGCTCTTGCACTGGTCCTGGCTTTGGGGTTTTTAGCTCTTGGATGAGGGGACTGGGGGGAACTGGTTTTTTGTTTCGTTTTGTTTTTTTTTCCAGAGAGACCTGGGTTGGCATGACAGATTGAAGCCAGCTTTCTGCGGTAATCCGCTTGAGAGGGATAATGATGAACACAGAGAGTTCAGTGCTGTCTCACTCCCCCACCCACTCTCCCCAGGACCATGGCCAACACCGAGCGCACCTTCATTGCCATCAAGCCCGACGGGGTTCAGCGGGGGCTTGTGGGAGAGATCATCAAACGTTTTGAGCAGAAGGGCTTCCGCCTCGTTAGTCTGAAATTAATGCAGGTGAGTGGACTGCCTTCCTCTTATTTTGAGCCCTTTGTAGCGTAGGGGAAGATGGTACATGCAGCCGCCTCTTTCTCCCTTCCCCTCTGTTTCACAGTCCCTGTGGTAGAGTGAACACAAACTCCTCAGTGACCTAGCATCTTGGCTGACCCTTGGAACAAACTGAGATTCTTGGGACTTTGGAAGATAGTCTGTGTTCCCTTGGCAGTGCCGAATCCCACCTGTTACTGTGAGTTCTGACTCAGAGCTCTGAGCACTTTTGAGCTCTGCTCTTGAACCTCATGAGCAGATAATTTAGATCTGCCCACTCCTTTTTTTTTTTTTTAAGATTATTTATTTGAAGGTCAGAATTACAGAGAGGGGAGGAAGAGGCAGAGAGAATGAGAGAGAGAGAGCGAGCGAGAGAGAGAGAATCTTCCATCCACTGCTTCACTGCCCACATGGCTGCAACTGCTGAGGCCAAACTTCTTCGGGGTCTCCTGCTGGGTGCGTGGGAAACCAAGGACTTGGGTGATTCTCTGCTGCTGTCCCAGGTACATTAGCAGGCAGCTGGATGGGCAGCAGAGCAGCAGGGACTTGAGCCAGTGCCCATATAGGATGCCAGCAGGGCAGGCAGCAGCTTTACTGCTCTGCCACAGCACCAGCCCTGCAGATTGTTATCCAGGAAGAAAATCTTCTTGTTATCAGTGACCACCCGTTTAGTATCTAGCATGTATTAGGCCCCATAGGGCCATGTGGAGGAAAACTGGGCTTTTGCCTTTGGGGAGGCCCTCCTGAAACAGCAGAGAGCAGGGACACCTGCAAAGCAGTGCTTCAATGAGTGACCAATCTTGATTGACCCCTTGCAGATCCAAGAGATGAAAATTCAAATTCCTGGGCTGGCGCCGTGGCTTAACAGGCTAATCCTCTGCCTTGCGGCGCTGGCACACCGGGTTCTAGTCCCAGTTGGGGCACCGGATTCTATCCCAGTTGCCCTTCTTCCAGGCCAGCTCTCTGCTATGGCCCGGGAAGGCAGTGGAGGATGGCCCAGGTCCTTGGGCCCTGCACCCGCATGGGAGACCAGGAGAGGTACCTGGCTCCTGGCTTCGGATCAGCGCGATGAGCCGGCCGCAGTGGCCATTGGAGGGTAAACCAAGGGCAAAATGGAAAACCTTTCTCTCTGTCTCTGTCTCTCACTATCCACTCTGCCTGTCAAAAAAAAGAAAGAAAAGAAAAGAAAATTTCCCAGTAGATTAGGACACAAATGGTTTTCCACTCAAGGAATCAACTTTGGAGCCTCCAAGCACATTTTACTTATTTAAAAACATTTTTTTTTTTTTTTTTGACAGGCAGAGTGGACAGTGAGAGAGAGAGACAGAGAGGAAGGTCTTCCTTTTGCCCTTGGTTCACCCTCCATTGGCCGCTGCAGCCGGCACATTGTGCTGATCCGAAGCCAGGAGCCAGGTGCTTCTCCTGGTCTCCCATGCGGGTGCAGGGCCCAAGCACTTGGGCCATCCTCCACTGCCTTCCCGGGCCATAGCAGAGAGCTGGCCTGGAAGAAGGGCAACTGGGATAGAATCTGGCGCCCCAACCGGGACTAGAACCTGGTGTGCCGGCGCTGCAAGGTGGAGGATTAGCCTGTTAAGCCACGGTGCCGGCCTAAAAACATTTTTTAAAGTTTTTGGTTCTATTTATTTGAAAGGCAAAGTGACAGAGAGGGAGAGAGAGACAGACAGAGACACCTTTCAGATGAGATTGGGCACATTCAGGGTATGGCCATGGACAACAGAAACATCTTTCATGTGCTGCTTCACTCCCCAAATACCTACAGCCCTGCAACAAAGAGGCTGGGTCAGGCTGAAGCCAGGAACTCAGTCCAAGTTTCCCACATGGGTGGCAGGGACCCAAGTACTTGAGCCAGCATCTGCATCATCATCAGCTCCCAGGTGCATGTGAGCAGGACGCTGAGATCAGAAGCTAAGGTGGTCGGGGCTGATGCTGTGGTGGAGCTGGTAAGGCTGCTGCCTGCAGTAGCAGCATCCCATATGGGCGCCGGTTCGCGACCTGGCTGTTCCAATGCCAGTCCAGCTCTCTGCTATGGCCTGGGAAAGCAGTAGAAGATGGCCCAAGTCCTTGGGTCCATGCACCCGTGTGGGAGACCTGGAAGAAGCTCCTGGCTCCTGGCCTCAGATTGGCCCAGCTCTAGCTGTTGCTTCCATTTGGGAAGTGAACCAGTGGATGGAAGACTCCCCCCCACCTCCACTGCCTCTGCCTCAGCCTCTCTGTAACTCTGCCTTCCAAATAAATAAACAAATCCTTAAAACAACAACAACAAAAAAAAAAAAAACAGCAGCAGCAGCAGCTGAGGTGGGACTCAGTCACAGGCACTCTGATGCGGGGTGGGCATGCTAAGTGGCAGCTTAACCTCTGCATCACAAAACCCACCCCACGAGAGCCCTTTTTTTTTTTTTTTTTAAGGATTTCTTTATTTATTTTAAAGGCAGAGTGACAGGGAGAGAGTAAAAGAGAGAGGGAGAGAGAGGTCTTCCATCTGCTAGTTCACTCCCCAGATGGCTGCAACAGTCAGGACTGGGTCAGACTAAAACCAAGAATCTGGAACTCCATCCTGGTCTCCCGTGTGGGTGCAGGAACCCTTGTTCTCGGGCTGTCTTCTGCCGCCTTTTCAGGTGCATTAACAGGAAACTGGGTCCAAAGTAGAGTAGCTGGAACTTGAACCAGCAGTCCAACCTGGAATTTGAGTGTCTCAAGTGGCAGCTGAACCTACTACACCACAATACCTACCCTTTCTAGTACATTTTTTTTTTTTTTTTTTTTGACAGGCAGAGTTAGTGAGAGAGAGAGAGAGACAGAGAGAATGGTCTTCCTTTTCCGTTGGTTCACCCCCCAAATGGCTGCCACGGCTGGCGCGCTGCGCCGATCTGAAGCCAAGAGCCAGGTGCTTCTCCTGGTCTCCCATGGGGTGCAGGGCCCAAGCACTTGGGCCATCCTCCACTGCCTTTCCAAGCCACAGCAGAGAGCTGGACTGGAAGAGGAGCAACTGGGACTAGAATCTGGGGTGCCGGTGCCGCAGGCGCAAGATTAGCCAAGTGAGCCATGGCGCCAGCCTTTCTTTTAATTTCTATTAAATTTAGTTTGATTTGCATATGTGGTATTTCAGAAAAGCTGCTATAATGTAAGGGGTAGACTGATGCTGTGCTCAGGGGAGCGCACAGTGTGATGGTGGGAGCCAGGTGTGCAGTACACGCAGTGGTCTCCAGAGGGTTGGCGTGTTCAACCAGGTTTTGAAGGTGAAGTGAAATGAACACGTTGTTCTTTGGGGATTCAGTGTGTGCTGGGTACATGTTGTTTTTCCTAGCCCTCATGACAACCCTGAGAGGCACTTCTGTTCTCATAGTTGTTAGTGGTGATCCCGAGGCTGGGAGAGGTTAAGCAGTGTGCCTACAGCACAGCACAGCCAGTGATGCAGCTGGGATTTTATCTTGGGCCTCTTGCATCCCTAAATGCTTCTTTCTCCTTTACACTGGATTTCCTATCAGGGATACGGGTTGGTGAGAACGGAAGGCGGGAGAGCTGCCGAAACTCTGAAGGGTTGCTGACATCTGGTGCAGGGTGGGATCAGGGCAGCTCTTGAGGTCATCTCCTTACTCAGAGAAGCCTGTGATCTGTTCCCCAGGCTAAACATAGTCAGAACTAATGGGTGGACTGAAAAGAAAGGTCAGGTCAGTGGGTTGTGGGAGACTTCTACAAAAAATTGTCCATTTGGATAAGAAGGGACAGGGTGAGGAGTGGCACCTGCCAAGGATTGCTTGCGTGGCCAGACAATCCTGCTTTGGCTAAGTGGTGGGATGGTCTGGGTGTGCCTTTCAGCTGACCCGCTCATTTGTGTCACGGAGGTGTGCAGTCTGATTCATGCACTGCAGTGCTGGACCCCTCACCAGTGCACCTGCAGTGGCAGAGAGAACACAGCCACGCTGGGCTGCTCTGCAGATGGCTTGTGCTCTGGCTGACTTGATCTGTTCACACATACCAGCCTTGCAGTGTGAGAGATTCTGGTTTCTTCTTCAGCAAAATTATTTGTCGCTAGATATGATGAACTTCTGGGTGGTTTACAAGTAACTGGGAGTCACTTGGTTCTCACACTGGGCCTTTATCCTCTGCATGAATTTGGAGGATCCCGGGGAAATGGTCTTGTTCAGTTTGCTGTTCACTGAATGCTGGGGTTACCTCCCTCACTTCCCTCTAATGTTTTAGTTTGGGTTTGCTCTGGAAAATGAGATGACTGGGGGTCGGCACTGGCTTAGCCGGTACGGCTGCTGCCTGCAGTGCCAGCATCCCATGGGGTGCTGATTCGAGTCCTGGCTGCTCCACTTCTGATCCAGCTCTCTGCTGTGGTCTGGGAAAGCAGTGGAAGATGGCCCAAGTCCTTGGGCCCCTGCACCTATGGGAGACTCAGAGGAAGCTCCTGGCTCCTGGCTTTGTATCAGCCCAGCTCCTGCCGTTTCAGCCATCTAGGGAGTGAACCAACAGAGGGAAGACCCTCTCTCTCCCTCTGCCTCTCTTACTCTGCCTTTCAAATAAATAAAATAAATCTTTTTTTTTTTTTTTTTTTACAGGCAGAGTGGATAGTGAGAGAGACAGAGAGAAAGGTCTTCCTTTTTGCCGTTGGTTCACCCTCTAATGGCCGCTGCGGCCGGCGCACCACGCTGATCCGAAGCCAGGAGCCAGGTGCTTCTCTTGACCTCCCATGCGGGTGCAGGGCCCAAGGACTTGGGCCATCCTCCACTGCACTCCCGGGCCATAGCAGAGAGCTGGCCTGGAAGAGGAGTGACCGGTATAGAACCCGGTGTGCCGGCGCCGCAAGGCGGAGGATTAGCCTGTTAAGCCACGGCGCCGGCCTAAAATAAATCTTTAAAAAGAAAGAAAGAAAGAAAATGAGATGACTGGATTGAGTCCTAGCGTTCTGTGGTTTTATTGTGATCTATCAAGGCCAGCAGGGGGAAGACTGGTTCAGAGCTGTGGCATCACCACTAGTTCTCGTCACTGCTCTCCCTTCTCCCTGGCAGTGTGGAGAATGAATTAAGTTACTACAGAATCAGTGAGCTGAGTGCTCCCTTTTTTTTTTTTTTTTAATATAGATTTATGCATTTATTTGAAAGGCAGAACTAGAGAGAGAGAAAGACAGAAAGAAATCTGTCTACTGCTTCTGTCTACTACTTCACTCCCTAAATGGCTGAAGCCAGGAGCCTAGAACTCCCCTCTGGGTCTGCTGTGTGGGTGCAGGGGCCCGAGTAGTTGGGTCATCTGTTGCTTCCCTAGGCACATTAGCAGGATTGGAAGTGGAGCCTCTGGCACATGAACTGATGCCCAGATGGGATGTTGGGGTTGATGGCGGCGGCTTGACCTGTTATACCATAACACCAGCCCCTGAGAGCTCATGTTTACAAATTTTTAAAAAAGATTTATTAATTTATTTGAAAGGCAGAGTTACAGAGAGGCAAAGGCAGAGGGAGAGGTCTCCCATCCACTGGTTCACTCCCCAGATGGCCACAACACCTGGAGCTGCGCTGATGCGAAACCAGGAACCAGGAGCTTCTTCCGGGTCTCCCACACAAATGCAGGGGCCCAAGCACTTGGGCCATCTTCCACTGCCTTCCCAGGCCATAGCAGAGAGCTGGACTGGAAGAGGAGCAGCTGGCACACGAACTGGCACCCATATGGGATGCCAGTGCCACAGGCGGTTACTTTATCTGCTATACCACAGTGCCGGCTCCTTGCATTTTAAATTTTTTCTAAAATTAATTTCTTTTTTAAATTTGAGAGACAGAGAGAGAGCGTGCTGCCGTCTGCTGATTCATTTCCCATATACCAGCAATGGCTGGGGCTGGGCTGGGGTCAGAGCTGGGTGCCAGGTGTGCACTCAGGTTCTCCCACATGGTGGCAGGAACCGAGATGCTTGAGCGGCCACCTGCTGTGTCCCGGAGTCTGCATTATCCGGAAGCTGGAGTCGGGACTGGAGCTGGGCGTTGATCCTGGTTACCGCAGTGTGGTGTGCAAGCGTCTTAGCTAGTGTCTTCACCCTGAGGCTAAACATCCAGTGATTTGAATAAAATCGATTGCTGGTTCTGCCAGTAGTTTTGGGGCCAGTTTTCATTCTGTGTCCTGTGGAACAGGCATCCGAAGACCTCCTCAGGGAACACTACATCGACCTGAAGGACCGTCCGTTCTTTCCCGGCCTTGTGAAATACATGCACTCGGGACCCGTGGTCGCCATGGTGAGTGTGCCTGTGTGGGAGTGAGAGCGAGTGCTGTGATTCCAGCCTCTGATGCCAGGTCTTCACTGCTGTAGATGAGACTGGGGCTGGCAGGATGGCTCGGCCAGGTTCTGATTCAGCTAGAGAGCTAGCAGACTCTGAACACCCGGGGGAGGAGGGATCAGGAGAGACGGCTGACTGTAAGCTGCTGGAGGACAGAGAGATTGTCTTGTTGATGCCGGTACCACTTCTCCAAGTACACACGGCTTGTCATTTCGCGGGTACCACTTCTCCAAGTATACACGGCTTGTCGTTTCGCGGCCAGGCTATCTTCTAGCCACTGGTTATGTGGCCATGAATGAGAAAGAGAAGATGCCTGTTTCCAAGCCTTCTTTGCCTAGACTTCTTGAAGGGGTCGGGGGTGGGCAGACAAGAAAGAAACGCATGCCCAGTTACACAGTGGCACTGCATGCACAGATACAAAGGATGGGATGATGTGACAGCAAGTGGCCACTTTCGATTGGATGGGAAGGGATGTGATTTTCAGGCTGAGATAGGAATGACAGGAAGGAGCCAGCCACGCATAAAAATCACAGTAAAGACCGTCCCCAAACAAGCCAATAGCACGTGCCAAGGACTCAAAGTAGGGAGAAGCAAGGCTTTCTGAGGACAGTTGGGCCGGCACAAGCCTGGTGAGGGAGAGAGAAGTTGGGGTAGATGAGATGGCAGGCAGGCAGGCAGGCAGGCAGGGTCTGCATCATACAAGCTGTGTCAGACTGTATACTCCACGAGTGCTGGGAAGCTATGGGCCGTTTTATACTAGGCACTTTATTTACTTATCTTTTATTTATTGGAAAGGCAGAGAGAGTGAGAGTGTGTGTGTCTCCCATCTGCTGATTTGTTCCCAAATGCCCACAATGGCTGGGAATGGGCCAGACCCAGGCCAGGAGCTCGGAACTCAATCTGTGTGTTCCATGTGGGTGGCAGGGGCCTAGTACTTCAGCCTCACTTGCTGTTCCCCAGGGTGTGAATTAGCAGGAAGCTAAAATTGGAGTGGAGCCGGGACTCTGATACGGGATGCGGGTGTGCCAAGTGCCGGGTTAACTGCTGTGCCAAGTGCCCACTGCGTGCTTGGCATTTTGAGAAGGCCACTCTGCCTGCCAGGTTGAGCATGGATTGTAGGAGGCAAGAGTGAGGGCAGACAGACCAGTATCCCCAGTGCTGGAAGAGGTAGGTGCTCTATGGATATTCATTCAAGGAATGGGTATCATTCAATGGGGCCTTTTTCTTTTCCTTATTTATTTCTTCTTTTGTAAAAAACAGCAGTTGCCAGATTTTCTGCTGAGATTGGTTTTCGTCTTCATGGTATCTTCTTTTGTCCTTGGAGGTCTGGGAGGGGCTGAACGTGGTGAAGACAGGCCGAGTGATGCTCGGGGAGACCAACCCTGCGGACTCCAAGCCGGGCACCATCCGCGGGGACTTGTGCATCCAGGTTGGCAGGTGGGCTTTGTCATCTTTACCCTTTTCTAGAGTCTGACTTGGTTGTTAGAGGATTTTGGTTCCTGGGGCTGGAGGCAGACATGAAGCCGTAGGTGGCGTGATTTTATCCGAGTTGATTGTTCTCCTCCAGTTGATATTTGGCGTCAAGGGCTGTCTGCCTTTGGTTGTCAGCATCATAGCAGTTGTGCCTCTGTCGAGAGCATAGCACCTGGAAAGTCTTCCCTGGAAGCCCTCACCACTAGCATCCTTGTTGGCGGGAGGGGAGGGGACGGGGAGGGCATGCATCCTGCTGATGGTGGCCGTGTTGACGTGGTCTGATGGACCTGGGCCCAGTTGGAATGCAGTGGGCTTCTGGGCGGTTTAATTCTGTTGTTCTTGGTCATGTGGCTCTCTCTCTCCCACCCAGGAACATCATTCATGGCAGCGATTCTGTGGAGAGTGCCGAGAAGGAGATCAGCCTGTGGTTTCAGCCCGAGGAGCTAGTGGATTACAAGAGTTGTGCTCAGGACTGGATCTACGAGTGACAGGAGGTGGATGCCTTTCCCAGCCACTTCCCCTCCTTCCTGTGGAGAGAGGACCAGACTGTAGCAAACCTAGTTATTTCCAGAATTTCCTTATAATCTGGAGGGGAACTCTTGGAGCTGTGAGTGCTCCCTGTACAGTGTTATGTGCTCCCATCAGATTAAAATGTTTCATCCCAATGTAGGATTCCTTGAGTTGGTTACTTTGTATTTCAGTATTGCTTTACGTTCTTTTTTCCCCACTGTTTTTTTTTGTTTTGTTTTGACAGGCAGAGTGGATAGTGAGAGAGAGAGACAGAGAGAAAGGTCTTCCTTTTTGCTGTTGGTTCACCCTCTCACCCTCCAATGGCCGCTGCGGCTGGCGCATCTCGCTGATCCGAAGCCAGGAGCCAGGTGCTTCTCCTGGTCTCCCATGCGGGTGCAGGGCCCAAGGACCTGGGCCATCCTCCACTGCCTTCCTGGGCCATAGCAGAGAGCTGGCCTGGAAGAGGGGCAACTGGGATAGAATCCGGCACCCCAACCGGGACTAGAACCCGGTGTGCTGGCGCCGCAAGGCGGAGGATTAGCCTGTTAAGCCACAGCGCCGGCTTTTTTTTTTTTTTTAAAGATTTTATTTATTTGAGAGGTAGAGTTACAGACAGTGAGAGGGAGAGACAGAGAGAAAGGTCTTCCATTTGCTGTTTCACTCCCTAAATGGCTGGAGCTGAGCCAATCTGAAGCCAGGAGCCAGGAGCTTCTTCCAGGTCACCCACGCAGGTGCAGGGGCCCAAGCACTTGGGCCATCTTCTGTTTTCCAAGGCCATAGCAGAGAGATGGATTGGAAGAGGAGCAGCCAAGACTGGAACAAGCACCCATATGGGACCGGCGCCGCAGGTGGAAGATTAACCTACTTTGCTACAGCGGCAGCCCCCTACTGTTTTTAAATACAACTATTTTAATTAATTAATTAATTAGTTTTTAATTTTATTTGGAAGGCAGAGAGTGAGAGAGAGAGAAATCTTCCACCTGCTGGCTCACGCCCCTAAATGCCTTCAACAGCGAGGGCTGGGCCAGGTTGAACCAGGACCCAGGAACTCCATCCAGGAGTTGGGTGTTAGGTTCCCAAGTACTTGAGCCATCATTTCCTGCCTCTCAGGATGCATTAGCAGGATGCTGGGATAGAAGTGGATTGGGGACTTGAATCAGGCACTCTGATATGAGATGCAGGTGTCCAAAACAGCAACTTTAACTGCTGTGCCAAGCATCTGCCCTATTTTTATTTTTCAAAACTTTAAATTTATCTTACTTTATTTGGAAAGAAGACAGACAGATAGAGATGTCCTATCTGCTGGCTCATTCCTCAAATGTCTGCAACAGCTGAAGCCAGAAGCCAGGAATTCAGTCCCAGACTCCTATGTGAGTGGCAGGGATCCAGTCTGAGCCATCACCTGCTGCCTCCCAAGTTATGCATTAGCAGGAAGCTGGAGCTGAGAGTGGACCCCTAGCTCAAGCTCACATCCCATATTGGGGTACCAGTTTGAGTCCTAGCTACTCTGCTTCCCATTCAGCTTCCTGCTAATGCATAGTTGGACCCCTGCCACCCATTTGAGAGACCAGGATGAAGTTCCTGGCTCCTGGCTTCAGCCTTGTTCATACTGGCTGTTGCAGCCATTTGGGGAAGTGAACCAGGATGGAAGATCCATCTGTCTCCTCTTGCTTTGCCTTTCAAATAAATAAGTCTTTTAAAAAAACCAACCAAATGACAAACAAAACCTAGGCTGTCTGATATGGGATGTGAGCATCCCAGATGCTGTCTTAACTACTATACCAAATTCCCACTCCCTCTTTTGTAATGAATCATGGATAAACTGAGCAAATAGAAAGCATAAATACTATATATAGTTTTTTTTATTTAAAATTCTTATTTATTTGGCCGGTGCCGCGGCTCACTAGGCTAATCCTCCGCCTTGCGGCGCCGGCACACCAGATTCTAGTCCCGGTTGGGGCACCGATCCTGTCCCGGTTGCCCCTCTTCCAGGCCAGCTCTCTGCTGTGGCCAGGGAGTACAGTGGAGGATGGCCCAAGTGCTTGGGCCCTGCACCCCATGGGAGACCAGGAGAAGCACCTGGCTCCTGCCATCGGATTGGCGCGGTATGCCGGCCGCAGTGCGCCTACCGCGGCGGCCATTGGAGGGTGAACCAACGGCAAAAGGAAGACCTTTCTCTCTGTCTCTCTCTCACTGTCCACTCTGCCTGTCAAAAAAAAAAATTCTTATTTATTTATTTTAAAGATTTCTTTGAGAGGCAGAGTTACAGTGAGAGGGAGAGACAGAGAGGCAGAGAGAGGTCTTCCATCTGCTGGTTTACTCCCCAAATGCCTGCAACTGCTGGAGCTGAGCAGATCCAGAGCCAGGAGCTTATTTCAGGTCTCCCACGTGAGTGCAGGGCCCAAGCACTGGGGCCATCTTCTACTGCTTTCCCAGGCCATAGCAGAGAGCTGGGTTGGAAGAGGAGCAGCTAGGACACGAACCAGTGCTCCTATGGGATGCCGGTGCCACAGGCAGAGGATTAATCTACTAGGCCACAGTGCTGGTCCCTATATAAACTTTTAAAGTATGTATTTGAGAGAGAGAATGAATGAGAAAGAGGAAGGGCACTCCTTTTGCTGGTTCACTCCACAGATGTTTGTAATGGTCCCCATCTGGCGGGAGCTAGGAGCTGGGAACTCAATCCAGGTCTCCCACATAGATGGCAAGAGTCAAACTACCTCAGCCAGACTGCTGCCTCCCAGGATTTGCATTAATGGAATGCTGAAATCAGGAGCTGGGCATTGAGTCCAGGCAGGCACTGCAGTGTGTAAGTGGCTTAACCATAAGGCCAAATGCCTTCCTATATAGAAATTATTTCTGTTGGCCTGAGAGAGCTCACATCCACTCAGGCATTCTTTGCCTGCTTCTTTCCTTGTACCCTGCATCCTACTTTTTTTTTTTTTTTTTTAAAGATTATTTTATTTGAAAGGCAGAGTTACAGAGAGAAAAAGCAAGACACAGAGATCTTCTATTTGCTGGTTCATTCCCCAAATGGGTGAAATGGCTGGATCTGGGCCAGGCTGAAGCCAGAAGCCAGGAAATCCATCCTGTTCTCCCACATGAGTGGCAGGGACCCAAGGACTTAGACCATCATCTGCTGCCTTAGCAGGGAGTGCATTAGCAGGGAGCTGGATCAGAAGTGGAGCAGCCTAGACTCCAGTCTTCAACCAGCACTAAGCTATGGGATGCTGGTGTCATAAGCAGTGGCTTAACCCGCCGCACCACAATGCCAGTCCTTTGTAAGTAATTTTGATTTGTTAGGATAGTGACTTAAAAAAATACACATTGGCCTGGTACCTTTAACAGAGAAGAACTAAAAGTTTACTTCTCTTTCACTTAAGATCCAAGCTGGGGGCCTGTGTTTGGCTTTGAGGGTTAAGCTGTCAATACTAGCATCCCATATTGGAGTACCAGTTCAAGTCCCAGCTGCTCTGCTCCTGATCTGTCTTCCTGCTGGTACACCAGGAAGGCAGCGAATGATGGTCTAAGTACTTGGGCCCCCATATCAGGGCAGCACAATGGCGTAGGTTAAGCCTCTGCCTGTAGTGCCAGCATTCCATATGGGTGTTGGTTCGAGAGCCAGCTGGCTCCATTTCCAATCCGGCTTCCTGTTAATGTGCCTGGGAATGCAGCAGAAGATGGCCCCAGTGCTTGGGCCCCTGCACCCGTGTAGGAGACGCAAAGGAGGCTCCTGATTCCTGGCTTTGGCCCAGCCAGCCCTGGCTATTAAAGCCATTTGGGGGAAAAATTTAAAAACTTAAAAAAAAAAAAAAGCCATTGGGGAATGAATCAGTAAATAATCTTATCTACTGGTTAGGATCTCCTGCCCAGGCTGGGGGCTTCGGAGCCGTCCGGCCAACTTAATCTGGAAAACACAGAGCAACCCCACTCCTGAAACCTCAGTGCCTCTCTTTCTGTCTCTTCCTGTGTTTCTGTTGTTCTGCCTCCAAATAAATAAATACATGCATCTTTAAAGATCATTAAAAAAAAAAAGTTAAAACCCAAGCTGGTTGATGGGCAGTGGTAAGGCTCTGGCCCTTGAGGCTGTCAGGGCTCTGGTTCCTTCTAACCGAGCCCAGATGGATCCCCTCCCCTAGGTCTGTCTGCCAGCAATTAGGAAGTGAAGCAGAGCCGATCCTTTTCAAGGTAAAATGCTGGATTTGCAGCCTTCACTTCTCCTCCCGTCCCTTTGGCCAGAATTTACCTACACGACTGCATCTAGCAGATAGGGAAGCTGGAAAATGTTTGTTTTAGGTTAACCTTGTGTCCAGGTAAAACTCCAGAGTTCTGAGAAAAAAAAAAAAAAAAAAACAAGGGAAGGAGAAAGAATGGATTTTTTTAAAAAAGATTTATTTATTTGAAAGAGTTACACAGAGAGGGCCGGCGCCGTGGCTCAACAGGCTAATCCTCCGCCTTGCGGCGCCAGCACACCGGGTTCTAGTCCCGGTTAGGGCACCGGATTCTATCCCAGTTGCCCCTCTTCCAGTCCAGCTCTCTGCTGTGGCCTGGGAGTGCAGTGGAGGATGGCCCAAGTGCTTGGGCCCTGCACCCCATGGGAGACCAGGAAGAGGCACCTGGCTCCTGGCTTTGGATCAGCGCGATGTGCCGGCCGCGACGGCCATTGGAGGGTGAACCAACGATAAAGGAAGACCTTTCTCTCTGTCTCTCTCTCACTGTCCACTCTGCCTGTCAAAAACAAAACAAACCAAACCAAACAGCTCTGATGTTTGCTGCAGACTGTAGCATGTGTTTTCTTGGTCTTTTCCCTGTTCTGGCTTTGGCAGAGGCAGCAGAGAGGAAGGAATCCCTCAAGAGGAGGCCGGCAGTTGGGATGGGGCTGCGTGTTTTGGGGGGCAGCTGAGGGCTGGGTGAATTTCTGTTTTACATGCAGCTGGCTTGTTTGTTTGGGGGTGAGAGTTTCTGACCAGGACTTTGGGGAATGAGTCAGGAGCGTAACAGTTTCCACATTTAAGGCCAGTCTCTCCAGGATAGAAAGGAGCTGGGATGGCAGTGCCTGGGCCCTGTGTGGGTATCAGTGACCTGATCCAGTTGCAAACAGCTGTCCACTGGACAGAACTGTCTAATGAAATTCTCTGACCCTCTGCCACCGCTGGCAAAGAAACCCAAGTAAGCAAGTGCATCCAACTGAGGCCCAAGCAGACACTGTTCCAGAATGAGGGACGCTGAAAATCACTGCCAATGTGTTGTGAATCAGTGCTCTTCATATAAGCCAGAAAGTGTCACGGACGCCTGGCTTGTCATCCTTGGCAGGATCACTAGGATGGTGGCCGCTGTGCGCGCGCGTGCACACACACACACACACACACACGACCGTCCTGGGACAGCAAGCCCTGCCACAGGGGGTCAGTAAGGGCTGGGAACCATGGGAGGTGTGCTTCATCCTGCTAGCCCTTGGCTGGAGTCGCCCCAAAAGCAGACGCAGAGGAGTCCCCAGTGCCGCACTGTCCTGAGATGGGGCGGGCTGGGACTCTGCTCGAGGCCCATTCCAAAGCACGTGTCACATAGGGAAAAGCTACGTTCTCCCCAGAGGCGTCTGCAGGCTAAGGAGTTTCTAGGATGATTTTAGGAATTCTGGAGCAGTTTCGGTATTTTGGGCAACACCTTCCTCGGCGCCCTGGGACTGACTGTAGCCTGCAGGGAAAGCCTGCAGCAGGCTGGGTCCCGGAGTGGTCCCGGAGCGGTCCGGCGCCCTGTAGTTTTTGACAAAGGGCATCAGCCGTTTGCCAGGCAGACAGGAGGTGGAGTCGTCTGCAAGGCACCGACAGGGCCTGGTTTCCACCCTGAGAGAAGCCAGACTTGTCAGGGGTGCCACTCTGCTTGGACTAGACAATCTGACCGCAAGAGAGCTGGATGGGGGCCAGAAAGGGAGGGAGGGAGCCGGGCAGCCAGGCCACCCGCAAGGGGAAAGCACGGGGCACCTGGCCCAGGCGTTGGAGCGCGGTCCGGCGGGTGGGGGCCGGGCTGGCTGGGTCGAGGCGCTGGGCGGCTGCCGATTGATCTGGATGAGGAAGGCCGAGGGTTTCTCCATGGCTCAGAGCAGAGGGTTGGGGGAAGGAAGGCTGGATCTCCGAAGGGGGAATGGAGAGTCAGGCTTGGGGCTGCGCGCTGGGGCGCATGGAGAAAGCAGAGGTACCGCTCTGGATAAAGAGCTCCAGACCCGGAGCAGGTGCTCGTGGGCGGGTCCTGGGAAGAACAGAGATGAGGCGTGGGATCCGGGACGTGTGTGCTTCCCACCGCGGGGCGTCCAGGCGCAGAACCAACCACCTCCAGTCCGCGGAGCCCGCACCAGCTCCTCCCACGGGGCTGCAGCGTGAGGCCCGTAGCCGGCGAGGCGCAGGACCGGCGGGCGGGCGGGCGGGGCGTCCGGGGTGTGTCCGCCCCGCGCTCCGCCCCACGCCCCTCCTCCGCGGGCGGCTACCGGGTCCGGTGGTCGCTTCCAGTCTCAGCTTCCGCAGTGCAGCCGCCGCCCGGCTCCGCCAGCTTCCCGGTAAGCCTGGGGTGAGTTGGGGGGGGGGGGCGATATCCGCTGCGACCCTCGGCCCCAACCCTGCTTGCACCGCGTCTGGCGGATCCCGATCTGCCGGCACCCCTAGCCGGCGCAGGCCAGCGCGCAGGGCCGGGTTGAGGCGGAAGCGCCCGGAAAGCCACGTGTCCCCCAGGCGGAGGGACTGGAGCCTGCCTGCCTGGGGCCGCGCGGGCTGAGGCCATGGCCGGGCGGGCGCCCACGTGGCCTCCACGGCCGGGACCCAAGCTCGGACCCCGAGCCGGACCCGGTGGGAGGGGAGCTGTTTTGGCGCGGGCGCCTGGCCTGACCGCCTGTCTCGCCCCCGCAGGACCATGGCCCACCTGGAGCGCACCTTCATCGCCATCAAGCCGGACGGCGTGCAGCGCGGCCTGGTGGGAGAAATCATCAAGCGCTTTGAGCAGAAGGGATTCCGCCTGGTGGCCATGAAGTTCCTTCGGGTAACGTGCCCTCGCCCCACGGGAGCCCGGTCGCGGGGGTTTTCTCGTCCCGGGAGCGGTTTATCCGCGTCCCCTTTCCAGCCAGAGTCCCCCGTGGCTGACCTCGCCCTTGCGAGAATCCCTTTGGCCCACGCCCCTCCCCAGGGCGGCTGCGCCCCGCCAGCCCTTCCCGGGGCCGGGGAGGACCGACGCCCTTGGGAAGGTTGAGCCGAGGTAACGTGACTCCCTGGCCCGGGCCGGCCTCGCTTCCCGACCGCGGGCCTCCGCCGGTCGCCAGGGGGCAGCCCGGAGCAGCAGGGAGGGACGCAAGGCCGGGCCGGACCTCCTTGTCTGGCCGCGTCGATCCAGAATGGCGGCCTTGTGGTGCTGGCAAGCGCGTTGAGGTTCCAGGAATGGGGTCGCTCTGTGTTTTCCAGATTAAGTTGGCCGGACGGCTCCGAAGCCCCCAGCCTGGGCAGGAGATCCTAACCAGTGGGTGAGGATGCTGCCAGGTGTCCCAGGTGTATAAAGGAGCAACGTGAAGAGGCCAGAGGCGGGTGACTCGGCCTCTGTCACGTGCAGAGCCGCTGCAGCCAGCACTTCCTAATTAGATCCTCAAATCATTGTTAAGTCTAAATTGTATATATCTTTTAAGCATTTATTTGAAAGAGAGATAGATAGAGGGAGAAACACAGAGGAAAAGAGGTGTTCCATCCTCTGGCTCACTCCTCTGATGGCCTTGGCATTCCGAAGCCAGGAGCTCCATCCTGGTCTCCCATGTGTGGCCCTGGGTGGAGTACCTGGGCCCTCTTCCACTGCCTTCCGAGACACATTGGCAGGGAGCTGGGTCAGAAGCAGTTGAGCGAGGACTCCATCTGATGTGGGATTCCATGTCCCAATTGTGTTTTAACCACCTTGCCAAATGCCTGCCCGCCACTCACTTCTGAAAGAGGTCAGAGCTGAGGCTCTTGTGGTGGTGTGTGGACCCTTTGCCTGCCCGGTCCCATGGTCAGGGCTCGGTGGCATCCGTGCGGTCGTTGGTGTTCTCCAACTTTTCTCATCTGCATGGAGGAAACCCCACTTAGTAACCAGTGCCGCTGCTGGGGGGGCCCAGGAAGGGGCTTGGGCTGCTGGTTCCTTTTAAAGAGGAGGAAACAGGAGAGATTCCACACACACACACACACACCCCCAAGATTTATTTTATTTATTTGAAAGGCAAGTTACTGAGAGAGAGAGGGAGAGAGAATCTTTTATCCACTGGTTCACTCCCCAAATGGCTGCAACAGCTGAGGCTGGGCCACACCAAAGCCAGGCGCCTGGAACCACATGTGGGTCTCCCATGTGGGTACAGGGGCCCAAGCCCTTGGGCCACCCTCTGCTGCTTTCCTAGGTGCATTAGCAGGGAACTGGATCGGAAGTGGAGCAGCAGGACTCAAGCGCTCTGATCTAAGAAAGTCAAAGTGACACAGAGAGAGAGAGATCCTTCATTCTCTGATTCACTTCTCAATGGCCACAACAGCTAGGGCTGGGCCAGGCCAAAGCCTGGAGCCAGGAGCTTCTTCCAGGTCTTGCAAGGACCCAAGCACTTGGGCCATCTTCTGCTGTTTCCCAGGTGCATTAGCAGGGAGTTGAATGGGAAGCGTGGAGTAACTGGGGCTGGAACCAGGCACTCCCATAGGGGATGTGGTGGGTTATCTGCTGTGGCACAACAGCAGCCCTGCCTCCTCCAAGAGTATTTTATAGTGAACATTGAGGGGAGAAAAAACAGAACTTGTTCACACTGACCCACATGGCTACAGATAAAGAGGGGAGGGATAGCAAGTTCCATTAAGAGGAGTGCTTGCTGCTTGGCGGCTGGGTAATTCCGGGGCAGAAAGCCACATGGCCTTGATGGCTCCTCTGCCACCTGCAGGACAGGCGTGCAAGGCAGTTGGTCCTCTTGTTCTTTGATTTAGCCCAAAGCTCGCGTCTTCAGCCTTTGGCTTCATTGAGGACAGAATTCTTTGTTTTTATTGGGGTGAGGACTCAGGGCTGGAAAAGGTACCTTGGAGGAGCCCCCGGCAGGGAATGAGGACACAATTCTTATCACCACCTGCTTCACCTCCTTAGGGTTAGAAGATCCCTAATGTCATTGACGTCATGAGGGTGTCTTTGTGGGCAGAATAATCTTTCTGCAAAACTGGCATGGGTGTCATGGTTTGGATAGGAGTTTTAAGTAATGCATACCAGGAGCCCTCTGCGTCTCCCATGTGGGTGGCGGGGACCCAACCATTTGAGTCATCAGTGCTGCTTCCCAGGGTGCCTGGTGGGAAAGTGGAGTCAGGTGAGGAGTGGGGATGCAGGCACTTGGATATGCCTGCAGGTATCCCACCTGGGGTACCTCGGTGGCCTCAGGATGGGATGGCGCCGGCCCTGTTTCCTAACGCTGCCTCCTCACTGCAGGCCTCCGAGGAGCACCTGAAGCAGCACTACATCGACCTGAAAGACCGCCCGTTCTTCCCGGGGCTGGTGAAGTACATGAACTCGGGGCCGGTCGTGGCCATGGTGAGCGCTGGGCGCGTGAGCGAAGCAAGGGGAAGGGCTCACTCCTCGGCAGACCTTTCTCAGCCATTCCCCCACCTACTCTTCAGTTCTTTTCACAAATGGAGCCTGCTGGAGGCACCAGGAGCTTGGCAGGAGGGAGGCAATGGACGTAGAGCTTAGGAAGAAAGGACGCCTTGAGGCAGGATTCTCTGGGGGTAAACAGTGTCTCGGTGCTTACAAAAAAGTGTTGCATTTCTTTTGTTCCCAGTGTTTGAGACCTGGGTGTTTCCTAGATTTTGAAACCACGTGGAACAATTTTAAACTACGTCTGTGATCCATGAAGCGGAAGTTCCCTCAGATAGAAATGAAACGCTTGCTTCTGGAAGATGTAGTGCCGCAGAGGCCTTCCCACGTAGAGGGGCACCGCCACTGCTGGGGAGGTGGACTGCTTCCTGTTCGCTGGGGAGGACTGCTTCCGCCTGCTTACCCCGCAGTGCCGTCCCCCGTCACAGCCATCCTCGCCATCCCTTGCTCTTACAGTTGCCTGGGATGCGCTTTCCACAGATCCTGTTCCAGTCTCCTCACTTTGCTCTACTCCTTCTTTAGTGTTCTCGGGGTTGTGTCTGCTTAAGAATTCTTCGGTCTTACTATTTGTCTCAGCTGGATAGGGAAGTCCACACGTTGGATAGACTGTCACCTGGCGATAATGGAATGTTTCTGTAGGCCTTTACTGTCTACTGGGGTGAGCCAGTAATGTCATCGACTGGTCTCATTGGTGTTTGCTCTTAGGCAGGGGTTAATGACTGTCCCTAATGATTCTGGGTGGCAGATCTGATGCCACAGTTCAAGTCCCTTTTCTTTGCTGGCAAGGTCTGGGAGGGGCTGAACGTGGTGAAGACAGGCCGAGTGATGCTCGGGGAGACCAACCCTGCGGACTCCAAGCCGGGCACCATCCGCGGGGACTTCTGCATCCAGGTTGGCAGGTGAGTCCTGGGCAAGTACTGATGACTTCACCACCACCTGGAACCTGAAGCAACCCTTTTGGGCATATCCCAGTTTTCGAAGAACATTAGGTGGTAGTGAACTCGTGGATAAAAGCGTTCATAAATACCCACTTCTGAGTTTCTGGAACTTGAAGCAGCTCCAGGGAGCTGGCTGCATGTGGCGGCTCCCGTGTGGGGCAGCAGGAAGCACAACGTGGCAGGGCCTGTTTCCAGCCTTGCCTCTGTCATTGAACCTTTGGGCTCCCTCATCTAGATAAGGTCTGCACAAAAAACCTCTCCGTGGTTAGGAGACTCGGTTGGGCTTTGCAAACCCTCGTGAGAACAAACCGCAGCAGGGAGGGGCCTTGATAAGGCCTGCGGCATGGGCAGTTAGGGTTTTGGTCTGCAGTAGCTTTGCCTATTTCTGTATTTTTTCCAGAAATTGACAAGGGATAGGCCGGCACCGTGGCTTAACAGGCTAATCCTCCGCCTTGCGGCGCCGGCATACTGGGTTCTAGTCCCGGTTGGGGCGCCAGATTCTGTCCCGGTTGCCCCTCTTCCAGGCCAGCTCTCTGCTGTGGCCCCGGGAAGGCAGTGGAGGATGGCCCAAGTCCTTGGGGCCCTGCACCCGCATGGGAGACCAGGAGAAGCACCTGGCTCCTGCCATCGGATCAGCGCGGTGCGCCGGCCGCAGCGTGCCTACCGCGGCAGCCATTGGAGGGTGAACCAACGGCAAAAAGGAAGACCTTTCTCTCTGTCTCCCTCTACTGTCCACTCTGCCTGTCAAAAAAAAATAAATTAAAAAAAAAAAAAAAGAAATTGACAAGGGATGTTTGGCGCCCTTGGCCATCTTGATGGGCTGGCAGTGAGCGAAGGGATCCTTGTGCCCAGGCACCTTTGTAGTGCTGTAGCCGCTTTGAGGAGGAACTCCTTTGGGCAGCTGTGATTGGCGGGCCCGCTGAACAAACCTTGGCACTTGAACCCGCGGTGACCGGCGACTGTTCTCATTTTCAGGAACATCATTCACGGCAGCGACTCAGTGAAAAGTGCTGAAAAAGAAATAAGCCTGTGGTTCCAGCCTGAAGAACTGGTCGACTACAAGTCTTGTGCTCACGACTGGGTCTATGAGTGAGAGGCGGCCAGGCAGCTGGAGGAGCTCCTGACGCAGCCCCGCGTGGCAGACTCGGAAGCCTGTTTACCAATAAAGCCTTTGGGAACTGGGCACAGTGTATGTGCTTATTTCATAGGGAACTGAGTGAAGTGACTTGGTTCCCCGATGCTGGTGGCATTATGTCAGCTAGTCAGCCCTGCTGGCTCTGGGACAATGGCCTGATTCCGCTCAGAATCTGCATACATTTCATGATGCTCTGAGGGAGTAGCCGGGCCGATGAAAAGCATGGCACTGCCTGTGGACCTATGGAAACTGAGCAGGAAATAACAGACATCCCAACTGAGTGAGCCAACAAGGATTACTGAATCACAAATACCTCTGCAAGCCTTTGCCCATGTTTTACTGTTCTGAAAAATGAATTATTTGAAAGAGTTAAGGAGAGAGGGAGGTCTTCATCTGCTGGGTCATCCCCCCACCCTCAAAGGCTCCAACAGCCAGGGCTGGGCCAGATCAGGCCAGAATCAGGAGCTTATTCAGGTCTCCCATGTGGTGGCAGGGGCCAAAGTATTTGGGCCATTTTTTGATGCTTTTCCCAGGGAGCTGGATCAGAAGTGGAGCAGCCAAGATTCAAAAGTGATGCCTATGGCCGGCGCCGTGGCTCACTAAGCTAATCCTCCACCTGCGGCACAGGTTCTAGTCCTGGTTGGGGTGCGGGATTCTGTCCCGGTTGCTGCTCTTCCAGTCCAGCTCTCGCTGTGGCCCAGGAAGGCAGTGGAGGATGGCCCAAAGTACTTGGGCCTTGCACCCGCATGGGAGACCAGGAGGAAAAGTGATGCCTATATGGGATGCCAATGTCCTAGACAGTGGCTTTACCCCCCCATGCCACAATGCCACCTCCTTACCCCCCTGCCCCATTTTTCTTTGTTCCCTGGGATATTTAGTCATGCCTGTTTCCTGGGGTAGAAGCAGTGAGTGGTTATGAGAATCATATTCCCTGTATTAGAGGTTAATTTTGCTGTAAAGTGAAGCCAGATAAGCACCCGTGGTGCCTAGACAAATCTGTAGCACTGTCATTTGTAGTTTGCTTAAAAAGCTAACAGTGACTATAAACTGGTGGAAAGCTATACGTCATACATATAGTACACACACACATATATGTATGACCTAATGTTTTTTGGGCATATAGATTCATTAAATACAATAACACAATATAATAAAAAATAACCAGAGCCATCGCCTGCTGCTTCCCAGGGTGTGCATTAGCAAAAAGCTGCTGCTAGTGGACACTGATGGCCAGGGAAGAGGGGGGTGGTCCTGGAGAGCTTCCAAGTGGGCAGGGGGTGGGTGAGTGTGTGATGTCTGGTTGTCAAGGGAACCAACTTGTGATTAGAGGGTTGGAACTGCTCTTGTAGGGGATGGGGCTGAAGGTTGGGCGATGATTGATGGCTAGTGATGTCATCCATCAGGCCTATGTAATGCTACTGGGCAGGTTGTGGGGAGCTTCCCTACTGCCAATGTGTCTGGACGGTGGCATTCCTGGAGAAGGCACACATGTTGTCTATACCTCTCTCTGGTCTGGATCATGTCCCTTCTTAAAAGAAACAATAAATGGTAAGAGTTCTGTGGAGCTGCTGTAGCAGATGAATGGAGTCCTGATGGGTGCAGGAGTCATGACGTGGAGCTTGTGACCAGCATCTGGTGGGACAGACTACTGGGATGTGATGTGGGACTGATGTGAGTAGAGGACACCTCTCTCTCTGGTGTCTGCTGATTTCCCTGGTGGAGGGCAACATTCTCCTATCTGGAATCAAGTGCTCATATGACTTGGAGTAGAGAAAGGGTTGCTTTCCACTGGGATGACATAAATTAATAGCTTTGTACACAAACCATCAGGACGCTAGTTTCAAGTCAACAATTGATGAGAAATTTAACATTTTCAAAATCATTTTTCAGTTTAGTTCCCATGTTTCTGTCTGCTGTACACTTTGATCACAGTTAAGCAGCAGAGCTGGGTGAAAATGACAGCTTCTGGGAGAGGGCTTGGAGGCCTGCATTTCCACCTGCTGCGTGGTCACAGGTCTGCAAGCTGGGAGAGGTGCTTTGATTCATGGCACCAGAAAGCACACATTTATTCTGCCTTAGGGACACGGCTGGAATCTCCACAACTGTTGGGAGGTCGCCACTCCTGTCCTTACACCAGAGGAAACTGAGCCAAGTTGCCCATCAAGTGAAGGTCCCAGGCTCCACCTCAGGCAGCTGGCTTCGAGGTCCATGTTTGTGGCCACTGTGCCTCAATGCCCCCGCATAAACATTTTTTTAAGTGATACCAGAAGTCCTGAGTTTGGAGGGTAAGTAATAACTTTGGAGTGGGGAAAGAGTTGAAAGGAAGGTTTTGGATGTTAGGAATGGTGAGGTTGGGGCTGGTATTGTGGCTCAACAGGTAAAGCTACCACCTGTGACACCAGATCCCAAATGGGGGCCAGTTCATGTCCTGGCTGCTCTACTTCCAATCGAGCTTCCTGCTTATGTGCCTGGAAAAAGCAGTGGAGATGGCCCAAGTGTTTGGGCTGCTGCCACCCACGGGGGAGACCCAGATGAAGGTCCTGGCTTCCACCTGGCCGTTGCAATTATCTGTGGTGTAAACCAGCAGATGGAAGATTTCTATCACGCTTTTAAATAAATATTAAAAAAAAAAACCAAAAAACAAACTCTTGGTCGGCGGCGTGGCTTAACAGGCTAATCCTCTGCCTTGCAGCGCCGGCACACCGGGTTCTAGTCCCGGTCGGGGTGCCGGATTCTATCCCGGTTGCCCCTCTTCCAGGCCAGCTCTCTGCTATGGCCCGGGAAGGCAGTGCAGGATGGCCCAAGTGCTTGGGCCCTGCACCCGCATGGGAGACCAGGAGAGGCACCTGGCTCCTGGCTTCGGATCAGCACAATGCGCTGGCTGCAGCAGCCATTGGAGGGTGAACCAGCGGCAAAAAGGAAGACCTTTAAAAAAAAAAAAAAAAAAACTCCAAAAAGGAATGGTGAGGTTAAAAGTACTTCCTCTGGGGGTGCAACTGCATAGGGTAAGCAACTTCTAACATCCTACATCCTACAGCACACAGGATAACTATGGTTTACAAAAAGCAATTGAAAATTCTAGAATAGCAGAGGATTTCGATTGTTACCAACACAAGTGTCTATGGTGATACCCCAACTCCACTGATCATTCCATACTATACACATGCATTAAAAGGTCACCCTGTACCCCATCCACAGGCAGAAAATAATAAAAGAATAGAAAGCAAATAGTTTTGTTTCTGGAGTAAGGTTGGACTGAGAACCCTAATTCTGTACCAGCTGTGTGTGTGAGTAAAAGTAACAACATTCAGAACCTCCCACGTTTTCAGTAAAATATAAAGCACATTATCTGAAGTGCATTTCCTTTACATTGTTTTTGTAGGTAAGCCCTATTTTGATCTGCTTGTGTGGCTTGGAATTTTTTGACAGGCAGAGTGGATAGAGAGAGACAGAGAGAAAGGTCTTCCTTTTTGCTGTTGGTTCACCCTCCAATGGCCGCTGTGGCCAGCGCATCACGCTGATCCGAAGCCAGGAGCCAGGCGCTTCTCCTGGTCTCCCATGCGGGTGCAGGGCCCAAGGACTTGGGCCATCCTCCACTGCCTTCCCGGGCCATAGCAGAGAGCTGGCCTGGAAGAGGGGCAACCGGGACTAGAACCCAATGTGCTAGCACCGCAAGGCGGAGGATTAGCCTGTTAAACCACGGCTCTGGCCATGGCTTGGAATTCTAACAGGCCAAAATCGGTTGTCCTACCTAGCCTCTAAGACAAAGTCTGAATGTTGGCTGGGGGGCCAACAGTGGTCACCAGTTTTGGGAAGCACTTGCTACTCTTCAATTCCGGGCTTAGTGCATACCAGGAAAACGTTTCCCAGGAGGCATGTAATTGTTACAGAAAGTATGAATCAAAACCCAAGAGATACCAAATAACCAGCCGGGGATTGCAGCTTCCTGGGGCAACTGTTTAGAACCATTTAAAGCCGAAAGCAGGGCAAGCAGGGCAGAATTTAGTTTTGCTTTACTTGGAATGTTGCATTTTTTCTAGAGTGTGAAATTAACTACTGAAGAAACTCACTCCACCTCATTACTTTCATAACCTATCCTTTCCCAATTGATAAACTTCTCTATAAACTGCTTTTGCATTTGCCGGAGCCGGTTGCTGGTAAGAGGGCTTCTTGGCTCTCCCTCTTAACAAAAACAGCAAGACAGCTGGATACCGCGTTCAGCTCCCGAGAGCCTGGTCTGCAGCTGGCAGCTCTCCATATCCCTGCCTTCCTTGAGTCAACCAAGTGAGGCTCAAAAGTATTTGGCCAAAAAAATTCTATCTGTACTGAATGTATACACACTTTGTCATTCCTGAAGAACACAGGGCAGCAACTATTTACACAGTATTAGGCCTTGTAAGTAGTCCAAAGATGACTTAAAGCATACGAGATGATGTACATGGGTTATATATTAATGGCATTCATGGATTTTGGTATCCAAGTAGGGAAAGAACAGGAGCCTGGATGCAATCCTCTAATACACTGAGACACAACTGTAGATAATAAAGTCTTCTACAAGAGATGGCAATTCCTCCAAACATGATGTTCTAGCTAAGGTGATTTATTTCCCCATAAATACTCCATATGTATTTTTTAAATGTATTTATTTATTTGAAAGGCAGAGTCACAGAGAGGCAGAGGCAGAGAGAGATCTTCGAACCACTCCCCAAATGGCTGCAATGGTCAGAGCTGTGCTGATCTGCAGCCAGGAGCCAAGAGCTTCTTCCAGGTCTCCCATGCAGGTTCTGGGGCCCAAGTATTTGGGCTATCTTCCACTGTTTTCCCAGGCCACAACAGAGAGCACGATAGGAAGCTAGGACTAGAACTGGTACCCATATGGGATGCTGGCAGCACTGCAGGCGGCGCCTTTACTCACTACCTCACAGCGCCGGCCCCCATATGTACTTCTTCTGCAATTTTTATCTCTACCCCGCAACTCCCTGCCAAAACACACAGCTTCAGTGCAACCTTATCCATCTGTCTACTGATATTCTCTGCCCTTCTCAGCCAGCAGTAAATTCTTCCTCAGCGTTAATGTGCTTGCTTCACTCTATCGGTTTAGGTTATCGGTTCCCCGAGGAAGGAACCGATGGAACTTTCACTGGGGCCTCTGCTTACAGAAGAACTCCAACATTTTGAATACCACCCACCCTCCCACACATATTAAAAAACTGCTCAAATGCCGCTTAACTTTAACATTTTATTTTGTGTAAAAAAGGGCAAATTTAGTGAATTATTTTCATCTTGTACACAAAGTTATAATTTTAATGCTTTTCACATCCATGCTGAAAATTTGCAATTTGGTAAAAATGAAAGAAAACATAAATTTCCCGGAAGGAATTTTTCACGCCATTATATATACATTTATTGAGAAAGTTTCAAACACTCTCTCAATGATCACAAGTTACCAGAAAATAAAAGATTAAATTTATACAGATATTGATCTATATATCAAATACATACAGAAATGATGTAAAAACCTTACGCAGTTTACTTTGACCTCTGTCCTCAAAAGAGTTGCCCAGGGACAGATGCTTTTCTTGTGTATAAATGACTGTGGCTTTATTTAAAATATGAAAATCAAAGGAAGAAACCCAGTTTAATCACAGTATTTTTAAAATCCCTTCCCAATATTAAAGGATCATTACCAAATATATAGCACCATAATACAAATATTGATGGGAGAGGGTATTCACATCACGCAAAATTAATAATAATAAAAACAAACAAACACTGAAAACCCGTGTTAGTATCCGTAGAATAAGAAGTTGATAACAGCTTTAGCTTTCCTCATACACAGCAAGAAAAAGGTTTAAGGTTTAAACTACCAAGAGTCCCCAAATCATTCTAACAGCAAACAAAAACAGAAACAAGAAACACAAAGAAACCCCAGGTCAGCAGTACATTTTGAGCTGTAAGAGAGAGCGGGGCTGTGAGTTGTACAGCTGGAGTTGTGGCTAAGACAGAATCTCCTCTGCGTGAACTTAGTTTCTGTTCAGTAGCAGCAGGAGTTAAGAGTCTGCACGATGAAGAGGGCTACAGATTGTTTGAGACCATACAAGTCCTTACCAACCTCTAGCTGTTGGTCATGGATCAAGAAAAGAACACTTCATGAATAGGTGGAAAACTTTAACACTCAAGCAGCCTGGTTTTACTGCAGAATTGGAAGCTTCTATAACCGGGCTACAAGTGAGCATTTCACAGAATTACCAGGCTTGACTGGCTCTAAATCATAACCCTCCTGGTTAATTCAGTCCCAAAGAGGCCCTAATCCCAAGGTACTAGTAGAGTACACGACCCAACAGGTTTCTTGCACCCGTATCATGGAATCAGAATCCTGGGCTTGATTCACTAAGTCTGAGAGCAAAGACTACTGTAAGCCACACTCTGGAACTCTTGTTGGCTTTGAGTTTGTGGAAAGATGGAAAGATTGAGCAAGTGTGAGCATATCACATTTACAGTAGGTCCCTCTCAGCAATGTTGTTTAAGATAAACATCCAGGAAGTTAACAGCTGAATTCACATATATTTGACACATGAGACTCAACCTGTGCTGATTGATCTACACTTACGCCCCCCAAAGAGTCATATTAAGAAATGGTGACATGTGATTCCACACATTCTTACACTATAAAGTAACACATTTTACTTCCAGTAGCTACTACAAAACCTTATGTTATTAACCCCTCTTGCATAGAATGAGGTAAACCTGTGCGTATTACCAATGCTATTATTCCCAAAAGTAGAGCAATATTTTAGAAAATAAATTGCTGGTTTTTAACGTTCTATGCATTTTAAAATTTGAAACAAAAATCTTACCTAAAACGGTCTCCTGGGGCTTTCCATTAACATTGTTTTAAAGCATTCCATAGGCTGAAGGGCTGCAGAGGTTAATCATTTTGATTAATTTCTAACCAGCCCCAGCTGTATTCCAGAGGAGATGGTCAATATTACTACTCTGAAGAGGCCAGGCTAAGACCCAGAAGCACTTGTAGAACAGATGCATTAATTCCTGAGAGTTTAGTTTATGAACCTCACTGGTAAACGCTAGAGCTCTCTCATTCAGTCACAACTCGGCAGAAGTTAGAAAACGCAGAGAGCAAACCTTTCACCAATTTACCCTTGTATCCTTTTGTTTAAAGGAAGCCATATGAATTTAAAAATAGGGAATGTTCAAAATGGTCCAAGTAAGTTACTGTTAAAATAAGTTCTGAATACAATTAAAGACAACTCATATTATATATGGAATTTTATGAAACTTAGATTCTCTTTCAGATTATTCTCTAACGAATCCAGGATAGTTAACAGTGGAGCTGGAATGATTTTGAAATCTCAACTTATTCTGACTTTGAATTACTTTTACTTTGGTTCTTCTGGTAACACAGAACATCCGTTTCGGGGTGTGGTTATACTAAGTTGTTATCTCACAGATGGAGGGAAATGGCAGAGAACTGATCAGAATCCCGCTTGTGGGGTATTTTTCAATAAGGAAAATAAAATGAACTTACGACAATATTGCATTTCCCCAACCCCTCAATTTGTAGACTGAGATCCGGTATATCTTGTCAACCATTCCAGTTTAACACTCTAGTGTTAGGATAATTTTAGTTTTTTTTTTTTGTCTTTTTTTTTTTTTACATAAAAGAGAACATATAAAAGTATCCAGAGTTCTTCCAGTTTCATTCAGAACTCCAAATAAATTTCACAGAATGAAAAACATTTCTGTACAAACATTTAAAATGGGCTGCAATAAAACGGCAACAAGCAGAATTACCGCTTCCGTGATCTGTGTGGTGATGAACCCTCTGTGAAGGGGTCAGTTGCATATTTCTGCAGCAAAGGAAACTGGAGATGTGACTGGCCTAACTTCTAACATCCCAAAATCTCCCAACAGGTACCAAAAAGGTTCATTTGTAATGACAGTTCATTTGCATTTACAACAATATCCTTCTTAAATCATTTCCTTCAATCCTGCTACCTAAACTTTAATCTTACCAAAAAAGTTAGAATTTCAGTTCTTGTTAACAATGCACATAAATCCAAACTTGGAAAATATTACAAAATTCTTTCAAAAGCTTCAAATACAACACAAAAAGTGTCCATCTTTATAAATTGAAAAATTTCCCTCCCCGACTAAAATAGTTTCCCCGCCCACCTGAAAAATCTGGAACTGAAATTTTCTATATTTAGCAAAATGTCCCAGTAGAATAGTCCCGCTGTACAGCTGGATTGATTACAAATCAGTCCTGTGTAAAACTCTTCCCCTCCCACCCTCAGTTTCTGAGCCACGTCACGGCTCTTGTTTGATGTAGAAGTTGGCAGAGCCATTGCTTTCCTGATCAGAGGCTCCTTGAAGGAAATGATAATCTTCTCCATCTAGCAACTCCTCCTTTAGCTGCAATGTAGTCACTGCACGAAAGAGAAGAAAACAGGAGATGTTAAAGCACTTCTGGGATGTTCAGACTGCTTTCAATTTTCATGTCCCATCAGCTTTACAGTTAGTAAGACTTCTTCATTTCTGCAGTGACTCTTGAAAATAAATTCCTAGAGTATGAGCATTAAATTAATTTTAATTTTCAAAGTCTATTAGCAATCAAGAAATTCTGAAAACAAGGAACACTGAATATGGGACACGGTACAATGAAAATCTTCAATGGAATGTGCTCAAGGGAATAATACCCACTAAGTTGACTGCAAAAATTAAAATTTTTCTTTCAAGTATTCGCTTTTATGTCAATGTCTATGCAAACAGTGATGTGTTTCTTGCATGGTTCTGAAACACAGCATTTTTTTTTTTTTTAAAGACTTATTTATTTGAGAGGCAGAGTTACAGACAGAGAGGAAGAGATAGGGAAAGGTCATCCACCTGCTGGTTCACTCCCCCAAATTGCTGCAACTGCCACTGCTGAGACAATCTGGAAACCAGGAGCTTCTTCTGGGTCTCCCATGTGGGTGCAGGGCCCAAGCACTTGGGCCATCCTCCCCCGCTTTCCCAGGCACATTAACAGAGAGTTGGATTGCAAGAGGAGCAGATGGGACATGAACCGGCACCCACATGGGATGCCGGTGCTGCAGGTGGAGGCTCAACCTACTACACTACAGCGCCAGCCCCTGAAGTATAACATTTAATGAATAATATAATTAATGACTAACATTTTAGTTAAAATAAAACATTTATTGATACTAGCAATGTGACGATCACTAATGCAAATCCGCTAACACTGACTGCCTCAGTTCTTACCTATGAATTTTTTTTAAATTTTTATTTATTTATTTATTTTTGACAGGCAGAGTGGATAGTGAGAGAGAGGGAGACAGAGAGAAAGGTCTTCCTTTGCCGTTGGTTCACCCTCCAATGGCCGCCGTGGTAGCGCGCTGCGGCCAGCGCACTGCGCTGATCCGATGGCAGGAGCCAGGTGCTTCTCCTGGTCTCCCATGGCGTGCAGGGCCCAAGCACTTGGGCCATCCTCCACTGCACTCCCGGGCCACAGCAGAGAGCTGGCCTGGAAGAGGGGCAACCGGGACAGAATCCGGCGCCCAAACCGGGACTAGAACTCGGTGTGCCAGTGCCGCAAGGCGGAGGATTACCTGTTAAGCCACAGCGCTGGCCTGAATTTTTTTTTTTAAAGATTTGAAAGTCAGAGTTCCACAGAGAGGAGAGCCAGAGAGAGAGAGAGAGAGAGAGAGGGAGAGAGATTCCATCCGCTGTTGTACTCTCCAGTTAGCCACAACGGCAGGAGCTGGGCCAATCCAAAGCCAGAAGCCAGGAGCTTCCTCCAGGTCTCCCACATGGGTGCAGGGGCCCAAGGACGTGGGCCACAGCAGAGAGCTGCATCAGAAGTGGAGCAGCCAGGACTCCAACCAGTGCCCATATAGGATGCTGGCACTGCAGGCGGAGACTTTACCCGCTACACTACAGCGCCAGGCCCCTATGAATTTTTTTTTTAATTTATTTTTGACAGGTAGAGTGGACAGTGAGAGAGAGCGAGACAGAGAGAAAGGTCTTCCTTTTGCCGTTGGTTCACCCTCCAATGGCTGCTGCGGCCGGCGCATCGCGCTGATCCAAAGCCAGGAGCCAGGTGATTCTCCTGGTCTCCCATGGGTTGCAAGGCCCAAGCACTTGGGACATCCTCCACTGCACTCCCGGGCCACAGCAGAGAGCTGTCCTGGAAGAGGGGCAACCGGGACAGAATCTGGTGCCCTGACCGGGACTAGAACCCAGTGTGCTGGCGCTGCAAGGCGTAGGATTAGCCTACTGAGCCACGGCGCTGGCCACCCCTATGAATTTTTAATGAAAACAAACCAACAGTAAAGGCAGTCCTCGATTTATGATAGGTCTCATGTTCTAATAGGTCTCTCACCTTTTTTAAGAAAAATGTTTATTTTGAAAGTCATAGTTACAGAGCAAGAGAGAGAGACCGACCTTCCATCTGCTGGTTTACTCCGCAGATGGCCACGATAGCCAGGGTTCGGCCAGACTGGGGCCAGGAACCAGGAGCTTCATCTGGGTCATCTTCCACTGCTTTTCCCAGACTGTTAGTTAGGAGCTGGATTGGAAGTGGAACAGCCAGGACACAAACTGCATCAATATAGGATGCTGGCATTGCTGGTGACAGCTTTACCTGCTATGCCACAATGTGCCCCCGGAGGGTCTTTGTTTCTAGGGGAAATGATTTTTAGTTTTCCTTATTTCCTTTATTTATTTAAAAGGCAGAGTGAGGCCGGCGCCGTGGCTTAACAGGCTAATCCTCCGCCTTGCGGCGCCGGCACACCAGGTTCTAGTCCCGGTTGCCCCTCTTCCAGGCCAGCTCTCTGCTATGGCCTGGGAAGGCAGTGGAGGATGGCCCAAGTGCTTGGGCCCTGCACCCGCATGGGAGACCAGGAGAAGCACCTGGCTCCTGGCTTCGGATCAGCGAGATGCGCCAGCCGCAGCGGCCATTGGAGAGTGAACCAACGGCAAAAGGAAGACCTTTCTCTCTGTCTCTCTCACTATCCACTCTGCCTGTCAAAAAAAAAAAAAAAAAAAAAAAAAAAAAAAAAAAAAAAAAAAGAAAGGCAGAGTGAGACAGAGGACAGAAGAAAGTACTCCACCATCACCTGCTGCCTCCCAAGAACATTAGCAGGAAGCTGGGTCAGAAGTGGAGATGGGACTTGATCCCAGGGACTCCAATATGTAACATGGGCATTCCAAGCGTTGGCTTCCCTGTGCCACAATTCCCACTCTAGTTTCCATTATTTGAAATGGGGTTTACATTTGTGGGTAGCCACTGAGGTCACACTGCTCAGAATTCTTAGTGACAGGAATGTTCTTTCTAATGCATGGGCAAGGACGAACAGATAATTTCATTTTGTTGGACCCAAAACTATTTGTAGGCAAACATTTTATATCAGATTTAACTCTGAGATTTTTTTTTTTTTTTTTTTTTGACAGGCAGAGTGCACAGTGAGAGAGAGACAGACAGAGAGAAAGGTCTTCCTTTTTTCCGTTGGTTCACCCCCCAATGGCCACTGTGACCAGCACATCGCGCTGATTCGAAGCCAGGAGCCAGGTGCTTCTCTTGACCTCCCATGTGGGTGCAGGGCCCAAGGACTTGGGCCATCCTCCACTGCACTCCCGGGCCACAGCAGAGAGCTGGACAGGAAGAGGAACGACTGGGACAGACTCCGGCGCCCCAACCGGGACTAGAACCCAGGGTGCCAGCACCGCAGGCGGAGGATTAGTCTACTGAGCCGCAGCGCCTGCCGAGATTTTCTTATCTCCTTGTATAAGCTTTTGTTACTATCCAACACAACACAGTACTAACAGATTTCCCTATATCCTTTTTCTGAAGCCTATTCTCCCTTCTTCAGAAATTACTTTCCTATTTTTCTAATGGAAATGATCTCTAGATATTAGAAGTCAGTTTCACTAAATATTGAAATCTTAGAGATGTAGCAGGTTTCTTAAGAAGTTATTGTTTAGGGGCAGGCACTGTGGCTTAACAGGTTAAACCACCACCTGCAGTGCTGACATCCCATATTGCTGCTGGTTTGAGTCCCAGCTGCTCCACTTCTGATGTAGCTCCCTGCTAATGTGCCTGGGACAACAGCAGATAGTGCAAGTGCTTGGGCCCCTGTATGTTCGTGGGAGATCCAGATGAAGCTCTGGACCTCTGGCTATGCCTGGCCCAGCACGGGCCATTGTTGCCAATTTGGGAAATGAACCAGTAGATGGAAGATCTCTCTCTCTCTAATTCTGCCTTTAAAGGGAGAGTCATAGAGAGAGAAAAGGTCTTCCATCTGCTGGTTCACTCCCCAGATGGCTGCAATGGCTAGAGCTGTGCCAGTCTGAATCCAGGAGCCAGCAGCTGCTTTTTTTTTTTTTTTAAAGATTTATTTTATTTATTTGAAAGAGAGAGAGGCAGAGCCAGAGAGTGAGTCTTCCATCCGCTGGTTCAATCCCCAGAAGACTACAATGGCCAGAGGTGAGCTGATCTGAAGCCAGGAGCTTCTCCTGGGTCTCTCACATGGGTGCAGGGGCCCAAGGACTTGGGCCATCCTCCATTGCTTTCCCAGTTCATAGCAAAGAGCTGGATCAGAAGTGAAGTAGCCGGGATTCGAACCAGCGCCCATATGGGATGCCAGCACTGCAGGCTGGGGCTTTAACCCACTGCACCACAGCACTGGCCCCTCAGGAGCTTCTTCTGGGTCTTCCATATGGGTGCAGGGAGACCTGGGCCATTTTCCACTGCTTTCCCAGGCCGTAGCAGAGAGCTGGATCAGAAGCGGAGCAGCCGGGAATCAAACCAGCGCTTACATGGGATGCTGGTGCTGCAGATTGGGGCTTTAACACTCTGTGCCTCAGCACTGGCTCCAATCTTTTTTTTTTTTTAAGAGACGTTTACCCAAAGTTGGTAAACTTTCAAAAACAGGTGAGGTGATCTATTACATATACCAGAACCTAGGTCCTACGTGAACAATGCTTATCATCCTCCCCAGAGACACATACACAGATCTGCTATATCAGAGGCCACAAAATCCTCTGTCTACCTCTTGCCTTGGTACCATGGTTCTTTTCGAAGTTCACTGAATGAGTTAAGCTGCAACCCACATCTGAGTGTCTGGGCTGTTTCCAATCTAGTTTCCCACTTAATGGGCACCCTGGGAAGCAGGGCTTAAGTAGCTGGCAGACCCAGACTAGGTTTGTAGCTCCCGTCTTTAGCCTGGCCCAACTCTGGATGTTGTGAGCATTTGAAGAGTGAACCAAGGCAGAGATCTGTCTCTCTGCCTTTCAAATAAATTATTTGTTTTTTAAAAAGAAAAAGGTTTCACATAAAAATCTGAAAAGCAGGGGCAGGCTTTGCTGCCAGAATCCCATATGAGTGCCAATCCATGACCCTGCTGTTCCTCTTCTGATCCAGTTCTCTGCTTGTGGCCTGGGAAAGAAGTGGAAGATGGCCCGAGTGCTTGGGCCCCTGCACCCACATGGGGAGCCTGGATAAAGACTCTGGCTCTTGGCTTCGGATCAGCTCAGCTCCAGCCACTACGGCCATTTGGGGAGTGAACGATGGATGAAGACCTTTCTCTCTGTCTCTACCTCTCTCTGTTTGTAACTCTACCTCTCAAATAAATAAAATCTTTAAAAATCCAAAAAGTAGATTTGGCAATATTTAGCATCCTTCAAAGGTATGATCAGTGGGACCTGGCAGCTGTTACAAGCCTGTACTTGGGCAGTCTGAGATCCCCATCTACCACACAGTTCACCATCTCATGTTCTCCATGTTTTTCAATGAGTTCCTGCTCCTGCAGGCAACTGGTTCCAAAACAGAGGTAAATGTGTTTTGCTTCTGCCTACCAGATATCCCCTACCTAACAAATGGAATGAGCGGTTGTATATACCGCAGTCCCCCCTTATCACCTATCACTTTCTGCAGTCAGCTGTCATCTAAAAAGACTACATGGAACATTCCAGAAGTCGATAATTCATAAATTTTACATTGCCTGCCATTCTGAGTTGCATAATGAATCCTCCTCATTCTATCTTGCCTGAGACATGACTCATCCCTTTGTCCAGAGTATCGGTAACTCTATATGCTACTTGTCTATAAGCCACCTAGGTTCTTACTGTCACAGTGTTGCAGTGTTTGTGTTCAAGTAACCATTATTTTACTGTCAGTAATGGTCACGAGAGTATTGATGCTGGCAATTTTATTACAGCATATTCTTATGCTTGTTTTCCTCCTAGTATTAGCTGATAATCCCTTACTGTGTCTAGTTTATAAATTAAACTTTACAAGTATGTATGCATAGGGAAAAAAATCACAGTATGTAATAAATAGGGTTGGAACTAACTCTGGTTTCAAGCATCAACTGGGGGTCCTGGACTATACCCTTGCAGATGAGGGAGGACCACTGTACATAGAAGATAAATTGGGAACTGCTCATACTGAGAAATATAATTTATGAAGGGAATTAGAGAACTCAAGAGTACTTCCAAGGTAGCAGGGTAGTAAGTTATTTAAGTTTTCCATCAGACAGTAACAGTGCTACCACAATGAACAGTATTAAAATGGCTACAACTTCTAAAATCAAATAGTGTGTAGCTAGAGAGAAATATTTCCTGTCCTAATTCTACTTTTAAAAAGACTAGTTTTAAAAAATGGTACTTTTTGTGGCTGGCATTGTGGCACAGTAGGTAAAGCTGCCTCCTGCAATGCCATCCCATATGGGTGCTGGGTTTAAGTCCCGGCTGCTCCATGTCTGATCCAGCTCCCTGCTATTAGGCCTGGGAAAAGCAGTGGAAGGTGGTCCAGTGTTTGGGCCCCTGTATCCATGTGGGAAATCCAGATGAAGCACTTGGCTCCTGGTTTTGGCATGGCCCCGTCCTCAGCCTTTATGGCCATCTGAACCAGAAGATGGAAGATCTCTCTGTCTTTCCCTCTCTTTGTAACTCTGCCTTTCACATAAATACTATAAATCTTTTTTAAAAAAAGTGGCCTCTTATACATTTAACTTACTAACTTAAACAACAGTCTCTTGAGATAACTTATTTTACATGGTTAAATGTTTGGGTAATGGTAATGATAAACTTAATAACCCCAAAGACAGAAAAGCGAATACTTCACGTGTATAACAGCAAAAAAGATGCTAGGAAGACTGCTGACAGGTAATGCAAACAAGTCCATGAAGATCTTCCTTTAAGATGTTACTTAATTAAGATGCTTTTACAGACAGTATCAAACATATAACAGTAATCCTTCAAATCGAACCATCATGAGAGACATTTTAACAATACTACTACCAAGATAAACACATTCAAAAGAAAACAAAACCAAGTTTCATTAAAGGTGCAGTACCCACAATAAAAGGTTGATCAAAACAACATCTTGTTAAAGGATGATCAGATGGCTAAATGAATGAGAATTACCAGGCTTCAAGGTCAAACATGTTCCATTCAAACAGATGGTTTTTATTTTTTCAATGTGTTAAGATAGATACGCTGAGATTCTAAAGCACATCCTGAAGCTGTTTGCATTTACTGTTAACAACAAACAGATGAGTGTGCTTCCAGTCCTGTTAAAATATGGAAGTGATGTGCTTGGAAAGTCACTCAAGGTCAAGGTGAGACATTCACTCAGATGTGGAATGTTTTAATGCAGCTTCACTGTTTCATGGAACCTGTCTGGTAGCTTCACAATTTTCTCTCCAGGACTTATTCTCAATGAATGAAGGATGAAATAAAATAGATCCTTGTGGCTGAATGTCACTTTCTACAAAAAGGCTTTTTGTAGGTCCATTTTTAAGGAAATCAGTTTGTTGACACTGATAACCACTAACATTTTAGGAGATAAAATAACTGAAATCACCTGTTCTCTGCTACAGAGCCCATAAATAAACTGTCCCAACAGCCACTCAAACCATAGCTTTCAGATAGTTAAACCAGCAATGTTATCCATCCAGTTTCACTACAGTAAAATCACACCAAATCCTTTCAGCACTCAGAAGATGCTTCAGACATCAGTGGAAGAAGGAAGTCCAATAGGAGGCCACGTGGTTTCCAACTAATGCATTGAGCTAACTTCTTGAATTCTGCCAAGAAATCAAGTTCTGTATTACGTAAATCAGTACACCTCACAAAACGTGACACAAACCTCCAAAACCAGTCTAATGTTTCAAGGAAATACACCCAAAATCCAATACAAATGTAAATATACTCAGAACTCACAATATCCAAAACTTAATTAGAGGACAACTGTTTCATAAATAACAAGTGCAAAAAACAAAAAAGTTAAGCCGATCAACAAGGCAAATGGTAATGTTCTCTAGAAAGGTGACACCTGCTTTGGAATCCTAGTCAGTGTTTCATACCAACTACTCTAATCTCCTCTGGACACAAAGGTAGCAGAGTGATAGGCACAGGGACAGCCTGGGGAGGAGCCAGATGACCCAATATACTGGGAAGAGGCAAAAGCTAAAGAACACATCTTAAAATGGCAACAACAGAGGATGGTATCTTTGGGTGCAAAAAGTCAGCAAACTGAAGCATGCGAAGAGAACCAGGTACCAAGTTCCATCTAAGCTTTCAACACATTTTTAATGAATGCTTCATGACATATAAAGCAATTCAGTTTAAAAGCAGTAATGAGGACATGGCAAAATACATGCCAAAGCAGCTTTGAGGCTGTAGGTCACACACTCACATACAAACCTCATGACACACGAGTGAAGCCTTTCTATGATTAACATCACACTTGTCTTAGCAACAACAAAAGGCAAAACCCTCTGCAGTCTTCCTTACGCCAGGACTTGACAGAGCCTTTCCTGTGAATGGGAACTGATTAGACTGACCCCTCATGACACACTTCTTCCCCAGGTCAAATCACATAGAATCCTGTGAAATGAAGTGTTCAAGCATTTTAATGAAACTATGAAACACTACGTGTCTCCTAAATCCAGATACTAAAATAACTACCCTAATTTGAAGGTCAGAAGTGATTTAGAACAAAATAAAAATCCTTCCCTGATGATGTGTCTTAGTGAAGTGACCACCAAGGACCAGTGAAAATGAATTTTCTTTGTTGAAAGAAAAAAGAAAACTTGAATGAGTCAGCATTTGTCCCGCCAGGCCATGCTGTGTCTCCCACCACCCTGCCCAGCACTTTTGCCCTCAGTAGTACCTGTGGTGCTGACGGGACTAATTACCTGGTTTGAGGCTGGGACTGAACTCTCGGCTAGTGCTGGGAGGTGGGAAGGCCTCTGGGGCTGTCTGTGCTGGAAGGGTTCGATATGGAGGAGGAGTCAACTCTTCGTCACCAGAGAAGCTCCTCCGCACCCCACCCGACCTGGGCAGGCTCGACAAACTGACAGGCTTCTTCCCAACTGGCATCTTCCTCTCTAAACATCAAGTCAGACTGAAGTAAGCTTTTACTTACATGTGGGGTAAGAAAAGTGCATCACATACTAGGAAGCGTGTGTTGACAGGACACTCTGAAAAGAGAAACAGCTAAGCAAGGTCTGTACTTCTGAAAACAAGCGAGTGTGTGTGAGAGTGTATGTGTGTGCGCGCACACACGCGAGGAGGTAGATGATGGTGGTGACTACTCCTACTCTCTGACAGTCTGATAATGCTGGTCTTGATTCTCATTTGAATAAGCTTAAAACAAAACAAAGAAAAATGAACCACAGAGAGCATTTTTAGTGTGCAGAACAGCTGGCGAATTTCTTTCAAGGAAATCCCAGCTTGAGGTGGAGTGAAAACTGAAGGAGACAGAAAGGGTTTTAAGCATAGCACTTCCCTGTCCAAACAAGCCAACACTGGCCTAATGAAAGTGAAGTAAAAGAGCTTAAATATAGTATCTGGGAAGCAGGATTTGATCAGCTTGAGATTTGCTCCCCTAGTTTTTAGTTTACAATCCACTCTCAGAAAACATTATTCTGAAGAGCACTTCTGAAATTCAAAGCCGACTGCTTGCAAGTCCTTAGGCAATCTAATTTCTTCTGAAACAAATTTATTATACCCTTTGGTTATAGTTTCATAAACAAACATAAACCTTACTAAGACTTATACAATGTTTTCACCAACCAAAAAAACACTCTGAACTTTGTAAATATTCCACAACCAAGTATAGGGCATCAAGTAGGTTGAAAACTGAAAGACACTTATACATCTTTGTCTACTGTAAGTTATGTCTGTTTTCTTCCAAAGTATACACTGACCCAGGTAAGAGAAACCAGAAAGCATAATTCACAGAATCAGAGAAAAAAAAAAGATAAACCTAAGGCAGACAGTACTCCTATGAAATGAATCTGGAAACTCAGCCACTAGTGAGGATCCTGTCAACTCTCAAACCAAAGCCATGTGCAGCAATGACTTAAGACCTTCTCTAATACACCATATATTTAGAGGCAGAAATGCAAGGAGCAATCTCCAATTACTTACAGTAGTCTCTGAAAATGGTGACACTGAAGACATAAGTTAGTGCTGCTTTTTCTGCTCTAGTGTTCTACACCTTGAGAAAAAGGGGCCTTTGAGACTGGACAATCTGGAAGATCCCCTTGGCAGACCATGGCCCTCACATTTCAAAGTGATACTTAGTAACTTTATAGCATGAAGGCGGCTCTTACAAAATGGGCCAACCAGGAAGTCAATCACTATCTATTTCTGCAGAAAAATAATCACTACTAAAGAACACACCGATGGATGATTTAAAGTATAAAAAGATCCAAGGGTTATAAGACAAAAGAACAGAGCCAGAACATAATAACCTACAGGCAAAGTTAAAAACAAATAAAAGGTTTGGTAGTTTGCCTATTGATTTAAGCAGGCCTGTAATAGATGACTTATGTTTCTAAGCATCAAATTCTTTATTTAGATAACTGAAGTTTTGTGGAAAATATTTTGAACAGACTACTTATGAGTAATACAAATATCTGCATGTATTTTACTCCAGAAAGTGCTCCAGTCTGCAAGGGGTGTTCCAAAATATATGCCACACACACTTAGGTTTTACCCCTAATTCTGCATTTCAGCACATCTAGCCTTGCAGGTCACTAATGAGGGACTGTGGGTTATACTTCTTTTTTATTCTATGCTTAGAGACATTAGAGATGATGCCACAATATTGAAAACTATCAAGACAACCCAGTTAAGGAATATGTTGCATCTAGAGCTAAATTAAATTCATTTTACCCAGCTAATCCAGAAATGTGGTAATTATAAATATCACTAAAAACTGGAATGCTGAGATTACTTCATTAATTACATATTTTTTCCTATGTTTCTAGCCTATTAATTCAAAATAACCTAAACTTCACAAGCCAGAAACAAACCCTACAAGAATCAGACTGAGGTAAGCACATGACCTGAGTGCAGAATGCTCATAAATTAGGCACCAAAAGCAGGTCATCTAGCCAGGGTAGTACTGTTCTCAATTCAACGTCTTAGAGAACTGTGAAATATCAAAGTCTTATTATCCATCAAAAAGCACACAGAGGCTAAACCAGCCTGTTATTCATGTTACACAAAGCTTAGCAATCATACCTGCTACGCTTTCTAGTTCACTGACAATGTTCCCATGTGAATTCTCCATAATCATTTTCAGATACATGGGAACCCACTCTGCTCTACCTGCTATGGCACTGCTGAAGTTCTTCCAGATAAACATCAGATCTAGCAAACAGCTAGTTGGTGACATTCAAAAGTTTACTGGCTACAATTTCTTAAGCAAGTTCTTTTTTTGGTGAGCAAAATAATCCCGAGTCTATGGGAGGTTGAGGCTGATAAAAGACAGGCTCATCTGTCTGTAGGTTACCATCAGTGTGAGGCTGACTTCGGTTTTGTGTTGGGAGGAAGTTTGTTTTTCAAATCACCACTATAGTGCCAAGAAGTTTTTAAGTTTCCCACTTAAAAAGAATTATAGACAAGCAACTCTAGTCCGAGAGAGCAAGGTAAACTCCATTTCTGTTGCTTTCAACCTGGCTGTTAATGAGACAGATTAGCACTTATCTGAACACATGGCAAGTTAGCTACAAAAATCTGTTTCAATTCTGATTAGGTGTGAATGTTTTAAAAAGATCCTGAATAAAAATAAACAATTTCATCTCTGAATGAAATATTCCAGGACAAGTTTCATGAAGAGAAATCCTCTTGGTTTTCTAATGTGGGGACAAAATGATTCTAAAGAATCCAATATAGCCATCAATGTATTTTACATTACTTTGGCTATAAATGCCAACAGCCACTCACTGGAAGCTAAAATAGAGAACAGAGAATGCTGCGTAAGCCTGACTTTGTTAGCCATCAACCTGGATTTCTCACAAGTATCATTCTTGAAAGATAATTTTGCTTTTGCTTTATAAAAACAATAGGTTTTTAGGCTCCAAGTCTACTGTAAGCATCAAGCACATTTTTTTAAAATATAGACTGTTAAAAAAGATTAACTTTCAGTAGGTTTACATACTATTTCAAAAACCATTTGTAGCTGTGTTCTTTACCATGTTTATGTTAAATTCCATGGTAATCATTTTTCCTGTCAGTTAAAACCCAAGTGGTTCTCCTTGTTGAAGAGGTTTGCCTTTTATGGCATACTGCACCTTTAAGCATTATACATAACGCACACACAGCATTTTGGACAGAGATTCCATTTTCTGTGCAAGAACAATGTAGCCTCAATTGATTAAGAATTAGAAAACGCATGTAAGCACCATGTGGTGACCCACTTTTCTTATGTCCTTTGTATTGCTGGGACTTAGCCTTTTTCTTCTGTTTTGATGAAGCTGACTGGCTTTCTCTTGAAGCTGAAAAATAAAAGGGAAAATTGGTACCAGATAACTGTTTACAATTCTAGATACAATTTATATGAACTGTCTTTACCAGACCGTTATGCTATGAAAATATATGACAGTATGAAAATAAAGGGCACTTGTTCCTACACAGTCAGAAGCTTCAAGACCACACAGATGTCTCTCCTCAATAAGCACTTCTTGTGTGCTCATCAACTCTCTGCCTGTGATCTGAATTTACTTAAACAGGCAATCTAGCTTAATTTGGTTACTTTGTGTTTCCACAGACATGTAACTGACTATTGAGTTCATACTGCTTTTGGTACACATGGTCTGATTTTCTGAGTCTGTTAAGTTTTAACACCTTACCTTGCAACCAATCAAACATAGGTATATTCTTGTCCTGTGAGCTCACAAGATGATTTATGTGAGACAGTCCTCTGGAGAACTGCTGATGTTTACGAAAGGACACCTTTTCTGTATACCAACTTACACTGTGATGCTGGAGGCTGTAGCTGATATCCAGTTAATTGACACCACCCTACAGGATAGAGGTCAGGGGACTCACAGTCTACCCACTGATCATACTCTTCTTCCCATCCATCAAAATGTATCCTCAAGAGACGATGAATAATTCGAGTTACTGTGGCTACACATATTAAACGTGGCTCCATGAGATCTACTGCTTCTAATTTCATTCCTACACGAAATCCGTGGTTTGGAACATCCTGACAGGGAAGCAAAACATTAACACTAGTATAAAGAATGCACGACTGAACTGTAACTAAAATAGCAAAAATTGAGGCAATACAGCCAAATAACATAGCCCCTAGATCTCAAACCACTTTTTAATTATTTAAGTTATATTATGGAAGTGAAGCATTTGAGAATTAGGAAATGTATTACTTTTTATTTCATTCATATTAAAAATGAAACGTAGTTTGGAAATAAGCTTCAACTAAGAAAATAAATGGTTTTAATATTATGTATTTATATTAATCACCACTAAGCAATTATAATATAAAGGAAAGACATCTTCATCAACAATGACTTGCACTTATAGGTCATCAAAAAACTCCAACATAATTAATTCAACATTTATATTTACCTTATTAAATAGTTTTACTGGTGCTGCAATGGAGCCAGTTTCCCTGAGGTAGTCAAACCATTTAAAAGGAAGTTTTGTGTAACCTAAAAAACAGAATTTTATGAAGTAACACTTCATTTAAAATTGGCCTAATACTAAAATGTAGAAAGAGAGTCTCCCATTTTAGGTTATATGACACACTTTTTACTCACTGGTGTGTCTACTTACTATCATGCCAGTTTGATTCCCTTCCTTTGGGTTTACTACAAGAACGACTTTTGCTTTTGCAATCACAGGCTTCAGAAGAGTCTAGCATTTAACACCCTAAAGTGATATTTTTCTTTCATTTAAAGAAAGAAAACTAGGCAAACAAATATATATATATATATATTTTTTGACAGGCAGAGTGGACAGTAAGAGAGAGAGAGAGAGAGAGACAGAGAGAAAGGTCTTCCTTTGCCGTTGGTTCAGCCTCCAATGGCTGCCGCGGCCGGCGCACTGCGCTGATCCGATGGCAGGAGCCAGGTGCTTCTCCTGGTCTCCCATGGGGTGTGGGGCCCAAGCACTTGGGCCATCCTCCACTGCACTCCCGAGCCACAGCAGAGAGCTGGCCTGGAAAAGGGGCAACTGGGACAGAATCCGGTGCCCTGACCGGGACTAGAACCCGGTGTGCTGGCGCCGCAAGGTAGAGGATTAGCCTATTGAGCCGTGGTGCCGGGCGCAAATATTGTTTTTATAGACCTCTGTTGTAGCTTTCTTTTTTCCTCTTCTGAGAGAAAAAATAAAACTCTGAGGAAAATTGGAAAAATCAACTGATTAAGCCATGTGATTTACTTAATCCACATTTCCTTTAAGGAAAAAAAAGCCATCTTCAATCTTAAGGAACAGTGAGAGAGAGAAATAGAAATGGCCAGAGCTGGGCCAGGCCAAAGCCAAGAGCCAGGAACCAAGATCCAGGAGTCTCTTCCAGGTCCCTGACACGGGTGGCAGGGGCCCAGGGACTTGGGCCATCTTCTGCTGTTTTCCCAGGCAAAGTAGCAGGGAGCTGGATGGGGAGTAGAGCAGTCAAGAATTGAACTGGCACCCACATGGGATGCTGGTGCTGCAGGAGGTGGCTTAACCTGAAAGCCAGCAGCACCCTTTCCTTCAATTAAAAATAAATTTATGTATGCAATAGCCTTTTGCATTCATATTATCATTAGGATTTAAAACACCAATTCATATCAGAAAATGGACAGATGGCTTGGGAAAAATTCTGTCTTAATGTAATTTGTTATGTAAACTTAAATACAGTGCTTTGTTTTTAGAGCACCTAACAGCTTCTGTTATTTCTATATAGCTAACACACACCTATATATTATATAGACCCCAAAGCAAGAATATCTGTGCTAAATGTAAACATCCTGTGTAAGAAGAACTCAAGAATCAAATCCGAGTGTTCACATTAGGATGGAATACCTCTGGGTGGAGTAAGTTCAATCATATTAATTTCACAGAAACCGACAGGGAAAATCGAAGGAGATGTCGCATGGTAACAGAACCAGTCAGAGCCATCCGCTGCTTCTGAGCCATCAATCCCAATCATGAGGAATCCATCAGCCAGCACCTTTGAAATTAAAAGCCCAAGTATCTGAAATTAGATACAACTATTATAAAAAATGACACTCTGAATTAAATGACACTTTAAAGGAAAGGAAAATCTATTACATAAGGATCTCTCCAAAGTGGAAATGCTTGTCTACTGAATTATGTTAAATAACAGAAGATGTAACGAGAAGCCTATGTAGTTTCCAGTGTGTTCCAGAAACCAAAAGCAGAATAACAAAGTGACTTCAGAGGTTTGAGAAAAACAGTATCTTTGCCACTAGCAAAGCTGCCTGTTACTGTGTCAGGTTGAAGCGCCATAACCATGCAGGCAGAAAATACTACTCAGCAGTACCTTTACTTTGTTCCTACTGATCTATTTCATAGTTTTTCCAGTACATATTACCAGGAAGCTGGAATTAAGAGCAGAGCCAGGATTTGAACCTCAGCACTCAGATATGGGACATGGGTGTCCTAAGAAGTGTTGTGATTACTGTACCAAATGCCCACGGTGATTCCTACATTTTTTTTAAAGTTGTACTTATTTATTTGAAAGTCAGAGTGAAAGACATAGAGGGAGAGACAGCGAGAGATCTTCATCTGGTGGTTCACTTCCCAAATGCCAACAGCGGAGACTGGGCCATGTGGAAGCCAGGAAACTCCATTTGAATCTCCCACGTGGGTGACAAGAACCCAAGTATTTGGGTCATGATCTGCTACCTCCCCAGCTCATTAGCAGGAAGCTGGATTGCAAGTAGATGTGGGACTTGACCCCATGCACTCTGGCATGTGACATGGGCATCTGAGGCAGTGCCTTACTTCCCTGTGCTACAATCCCTGCTTCTTGATTACTGAAGTTTTATCATGAGTTCGTCAGTTCTGCAGGCTAAATATACTCTGAAAATTAGTACAGGGCATCAAACCAACAATCCTCTTACTTCTCTGTAGGTAATCAATCTCCAGGTGTCAAGACCCCACCTCTACTGCCAGTCCCTTCTTTGTCCTCGTCAATCTCTGTCACTTCATTATGATGTTTGGTATTATTGCTTTCAACTGTCTTCCACAGACACTCTCTCACACAGACTTCCTACTCTTCCAGTGTCTGCTCCCAAGTTCCCATTTCCTAGTTATTTCTACTACATTGGAGCTCAACAGCTCCACTTGCATGGTATTCCTTTCTCTATCCTTCTAAACACAGCTGACTAACCAGAGGCTGATGGTATCCTGAAAGGGAACCAAACCAAAGGTTAGGCTCAGCTATTTCAATTTTCTCTTAGTAACTAGAATTAATAGACATAGCAATTGTTCTAAGTCATGGTTGGGAGCTTGAAACTATGCTGCAAAATGGCCAGGGGCCCTTAGTCCAGAGTGAGTGAATGGGACACCAAGGGAGATAGCAATACTATGGGTACAGAAGAGAGATGGGAGAAAGGGTGACAGAGAGGCAGGGGGAAGAATCCTGGGTCTCTTCCAGCCAGGCTCTCAGCCCTGTCACTGTGCATCTGTGAAACTGTTCACTAGGCACTGGTAAGTTTCTCAGAGTTAATCTGAGTATGTTTCTGTTCCATTTGAAAACCAACCAACCAAAACACACAACAACTCTGACCAGAATCCCCAGCACAATGTACATGTACAATTTCCATGTACATCTTACGTGACCCTCTTGCCCTTTGTTGAGCCTAGCCTGTACTTTCCTTCCCATCTTTGGGTTTTAGTGCTCAGTCTCTCCCCACCTGCAGTTTCTACCTACATCTGTGCTGGGTTATTTTCCCAGCCTTCAAGATATATTTTTCAAATGCCCTCCTTTCCTTTCCTTCCTTTTTTTTCTTTCTAGATGTTCTTTACAAATGCCCTTTCCCCACATTTCCTTTCTTCCTTTTAAAAAAACATTTATTTTTATTAGAGCAATAGAGAAGGAGGGACGGAGAGACCAACTGATTCACTCTCTAAATGGATGCAACAGCCAGGGCTGGACCAGGCCAAAGCTAGGGTCAGAAAGTCCATCCTGGTCCCTCACACATATGGCATGGGCCCAGGTATTACAGCCATCATCTGTTGTCTTCCTAGGCACATTAGCAGGAAGCTGGATCGGGGTAGAGTAGCTGAGACTTGGGAACTGGAACTGTGATATGGTATGCAGGCATCACGCTGCACCACAGTGCCGGCCCCTGCCCTCTCTTCTATAAAGCTTACCTTTACTCCTCTGCAAACATCTTTTCTTTGTACTTTGTATCTTTTTTTTTTTTTTTTTTTAAAGATTTATTTTACTTGAAAGAGTTACAGAGAGAGGTAAAGCCAGAGAGAGAGGTCTTCCATTCTGCTGGTTCACTCTCCAAATGATTGCCACAGCCAGAGCTGAGCTGATACAAAGCCAGGAGCTTCTTCTGGGTCTCCCACGTGGGTTCAGGGGCCCAAGGACTTGGGCTATCTTCTACTGCTTTCCCAGGCCATAGCTGAGAGCTGGATCAGAAGGGCAGCAGCCAGGACTCGAACTGGCGCCCATATGGGATGCTGGTGATGCAGGCTGGGGCTTTAATCTACTGCGTCACAAAATCGGCCTCTTTGTACTTTGTATCTTTTTTCTCTTTGTAAAAAATGATTTATTTATTTTATATATATATATAGAAGGCAGAGACACACTGAGAAAGAGACCGGGAGATAGAAATCTTTCATCTGCAGTTTCACTCCCCAAATGCTTGCAACAGTTATAGCTGGACCAGGCTGAATCCAGGAGCCTGGAACCCAAGCACTCTAAGCCATCACCTGCTGCCTCCAAGGTTATATGTACATTAACAGGAAAGTAGGTTCAGAAGTGGAGCCAGACACTTGGATATGGGATCTAGCATTCCAAGAGGGGTCTTAACAGCTGCAAACGCCCATCACCATGTTTGTATGTTTTTTTTTTTTTTTTTTTTTTTTTTTGGGACAGGCAGAGTGGATAGTGAGAGAGAGAGAGAGACAGAGAGAAAGGTCTTCCTTTTTGCTGTTGGTTCACCCTCCAATGGCCGCGGCAGCCTGTGCATTGTGCTGATCCGAAGCCAGGAGCCAGGTGCTTCTCCTGGTCTCCCATGTGGGTGCAGGGCCCAAGCACTTGGGCCATCCTCCACTGCCTTCCCGGGCCATAGCAGAGAGCTGGACTGGAAGAGGGGCAACCGGGATAGAATCCGGCGCCCCAACAGGGACTAGAACCCAGTGCTGGCGCCGCAAGGCGGAGGATTAGCCTGTTAAGCCACGACGCTGGCCAATTTTACATCTTAACTTTGTTCTATCAGAATATTAAGAAGCCAAACCAAATGTAGCACATTTTTGAACGATGCTTGTTCTAATTGGACAATTCATTCTCATATCATAAAACAGAGAATGATAGCAACGGTTTTCAAATCTGGCTGATTATCAGAATCACCTAGCAGACTTTGTTGCTTTAAATTTATTTGAAAAACAAGAAGGGAGGGAGGGAGGGAGGGAGGGAGGGAGAGAGGGAGGGAGAGAGAGAGAGAATAGACATCTTTCAACCACTTGGTTCTCTCTTTAAATGTCCACAATAGCCATGGCTGGGCCAGGCCAAAGTCAGGAGCTGGGAACTCCCTTTTGGGTCTCTGATGTAGGCAGCAGGGACCAAAGCACTTGGGTTATATCATCGACTGCCTTCCCATGCAACATCAACAGGGAGCTGAATCAGAAGCAGAGTAGTTGAGGCTTGAACTGACACTTCAGTATGGGATGTGCTGTCCCACTGTGCTGCAGCACAATACTTGCCTCTTCTTTTCAAAAATAAACACAGGGGCGGGGGTTAAGCCTCCATTTGAGACACCCAAGTCTCATATCAGAGTGCCTGGGATCAAGTCCTACTTCCACATCTGATCCAGAGTCCTGCTGATGTGCCTGGGAGGCAACAGATGATGGCTCAAGTACTTGAGTCCCTGCTACCCATGAGGCAGACCTGGATGGAGTTCCAGGCTCCTGGCTTTGGCCTGGCTCCACCACTGGCTGCTGTGAGTATTTGGGAAGTGAACCAGCAGATGGAAGATGTGTCTCACTCTGCTTTTCAAATAAATAAAAACAAATCAGTAAACATCTAAGCACCCCAAAAAACAGAAGGAGGGTATTTGGCCTAGTGGTTCAGATATCATCCCACAGGTCAGTGCAGATAATGGGAGGCAGAATTTACAGCTCCTGGGTGCAGTCCTGGTCCTTTCCTGGTTGTTCAATCAGCAGGGAGGAACTCTATCTTCCCTGCTGTCCTGTCCTGAGTAAATAAATCAGCTAAGAACTGGGAGCTCATTTCAAGTCTCCCATGTGGGTGGCAGGAACCCAATTACTTGAGGCCATCATCTGCTGCCTCCTACAGTCTGTATTAGCAGGAAGCTGGAGCCTGGGGCCAGAAATGGGCATCAAACTCAGGCACTCCAATACAGTACATTGGCATCTTAACTGGTATCTTAACCACTAGGCCAAATGCCTGGTCCATGTTTAAGATTTTATAGGTGGCTGTTATCACTAGTAAGGTAAAGAGGAAGAACAGGATTTGGACTCAGTCTTGTTCATCTATATGACTTTGAACACAGGTATTTGTGATACTCAGCTGCCATAATTGTCTTTTGCCTTAGTTTTAGAATTTAAATGGAAATTATACTTTAAGTTATAATTTCAAAGTAATAGATTCTGGATCAGTGTTTTTTTTTTTTTTTTCTTTTTTTTGACAGGCAGAGTTAGATAGTGAGAGAGAGAGACAGAGAGAAAGGTCTTCCTTCCATTGGTTCACCCTCCAAATGGCTGCTACGGCTGGCACGCTGCACCGATCCGAAGCCAGGAGCCAGGTGCTCCCTCCTGGTCTCCCATGTGGGTGCAGGGTCCATCCTCCATTGCCTTCCCGGGGCCACAGCCAAGAGCTGGACTGGAAGAGGAGCAACCAGGACAGAATCTGGTGCCCCAACCGGGACTAGAACCCGGGCTGCCAGCGCCGCAGGCGGAGGATTAGCTAAGTGAGCCGCGGCGCCGGCTGGATCAGTGGTTCTTAACCACAGCTGTACAAGAGAATCACCCAGGGCCTTTAAAAATGCCAATGCCAGGGACTCAACCCGAACCTATTTAATCCTAACAGGGGAATGTGAGGGTGCACCTGTCTTAAGTTTTAAGTTTCCCAGGGAATTCTGATGCATACTGAGAAATAAGAATCTTTCTTCTAGATCTTTACATACAAATAGTTTCAGCTGAGAGGGAAAAGAGAGAATAAAGTACTATCAAGAAGAGAAAGAGTACAAAAAGAAAACTGAACATAAACTTTGCCTTCTTGGGCTGTGTTGAATGAGTCTGACCAGAAAGTAACTCTGATAAATATTCTTCTAATTCAGGTAGGCTATAGTTTCAAAAATAAAGTAGCAGCAGATTCAAAATGACAATCTTGACAGCAAACCACATTAAAAAACAAAAAAAGGTGATCTGATAAGAGAACTCAAATTTATGTTGAAATGACTAGTATCTCTCCTCAGTCAACATCCAGATACACACACACTTTATGTCTAAATGAATATGGCAGAGGCCTCCTTCTACTGTATTTCTGTACTGTGAGTCCTACTCTCTTACCTTTCTAATGGTCGCAACACATATTGTAGAAAGATTTAATGGGTCTATAGCTTCCAATTTCATTCCTTCTTTGAACCATTCCCCACTCTGGTCTACTTCTTTTACCTAAAGAATCATATGAAAGCACATCTACTATTATAAACATTGTCATTTTAATGATTACAATGCAAAAAAATTTGAAAAGGTTTACCAGATGCCTTCTCCTACCTACCTAGTATTCTAATTCAAACGTTTCATTAGGAAATAAACTTCAGACACACAGACAGATTTTAAGAATAATTAGAATAAAAGTGTGACACCTATGGATTATAAGGTCTTAATCCTTTTAAGTGAACACAAGTGATTTCCAAAATTTTAGGAAAAAACCCACAACCCTCTTTCAAAACTAATTTACAAATGAGGGTTCTTATAAAAACTTCTTACCTTAGCAAATAAATGTGGTGGTGTATCAAAATGTCCATCCTGTTTCTTTGTAATATCTACAAGGAAAAGTTACATACTAATCTGTCAGCATTTGTGAGAAGACCAAAAAACCACGTTTCTTTGAAGGCTTCAAACTCACAAGCTATGTAATACTCTAAAAACATGGCAAAAAGACAAGCCTTCTACATTTATGGTGAATAAGATTCTTTAATAGTCTTTTCTCTCTTCAGGCTACATGTGCATATGCTAGGAAATACATTTCAGCCAATCAGAATGCTGATAATCCCAACAGTTAGGGAATTACAACTTTAGAGGTATGTTTTAATGTGTTTAGTATCAAGTCTAACCACATCTAATCCTGTTATTTTGATTACAGACTTGAATGGAAAGGGAAAGGCCATCTTTAGATCTTTCTAAAGGGCCAGATAAGAAAAATTATGGAAACCATCACAGCCTTGGACCACAGCACATTACTTTTTTTGAATGAGAACAAGTGGAAGGAATGTAAAGGAAATAGGACATTAACATGGTGCGAAACTTTCAATAATTAAAGTTGAACAAACAGCTAGAATGCTGCTTTTAATCTATGCTATTCTGCAGAGAAAAGTAGTCAAACAGCATAATTCAGCCTCAATGATCCTTAAATAGGAAATTCTTGTAATAGATGCTTACCAGATCTTTTGAATCGATGGCCTATGCTTCGAGACCAACCGATATGATGGATCAATGGGCTGTGCATGTGGCACCAGAAGTCATCTGTTCTGTCTTCACTCTCTTCATACACAAGCCTTAACCTTCCGCCAATTACACTTTCCACTACTGCCACTCGCGTTCGACACAAATGCCTCTTGTCAACCACTTCTACTCTCATGCAAGGTTTGAAAGGATATTGCATACTCTCTGAAACCTTGAAACAAAAGCAGACAACACCTGTTTGGAACTCACGACAAAGGCCCACAAGTAGTTTAATACTGTACTGTAAAAATACTGAATGTACTCGACATTTAATGTAGATCATCCAGTTGATGAGGAATTCCTTAGACATGCTCTAAACGACCCTCTTTTTGAGAGCTCTTCAGTCCTTTATCAGATCCTATTTTTACCTTTTGTGAGAAGTCAGGAGGAAGGGTTTTGGCACCAGTCAGTCTTTTCACTAGAAAAGCTTTCCAGTTTGTATACTTATGTTGAATAGCTAAAACAAAAGAAATAACTAGTTTATACTTTAGCAAAAAGTAGAACTGCTTCATAAATTATTTGTTATTTCTCTGCAAGTAAGATTAGCAGTTAGGATCTTGAAAAGTAACAAAAAAAAAAAAAAAAAAAGAGAGAAAACAAGAACATCACTTAGTGGTAAAGTCCCTGACAATCAAAAATATTTTATTACTTAGTATTACTGTGTGTGAAAGAGTCTTTAAGTACATATATTTAAAATTATAGTAAGGTTAATTTTGCGTTTAAAATTATTTATTTATTTGAAAGGCAGAGAGACAGAGGGAGAGGGAAGAAAGGGAGGGAGAGAAACAGACTGACTGACTGATTTCCCAGCTGCTGGTTTACTTCTCAAAAGCCTGCAATGGCTAGGGCTGTGCTAGACCTAAGCCAGGAGCTGGGAACTCAGTCTGCATTTCCCACATGGGTAGCAGGCACCCAATCAACTGAGCCATCACAACCTGCCTCCCATGGTCCACAGCAGAAAACTGGAGTTGGGAGCAGACCTGGGGCTCAAGTCCAGGAACTCCGATATGGGATGTGGGCCTCCCAAGTGCTGGTTTAGCCACTGGGCCAAACACTTGCCCCTAGGGTCATTTTTCAAAGTTACTTACTTCTAGGGGGAACAAGAGGTTTTCCACTGGCCGCACACCAACCAACTGGATGTATATCAGAACCACATATATTGCACCAGAAGTCCAGACCCGAGTCATTTTCAAATCCTTCATATCTTAAAAGCGCATTATAACCTGAAACCAACAAATTATTACATAATTTAAGAAAAGAAAGTTGAAATAACATGATGTAGCATCTGGTAGTGGTGTCCAACTTTCACTGGCATCTGCAATAGAATGACCAGCAGAGTTAAAAAAAAAGACAGATGGCTGTGGCCTGCCCTAGATATTCTGGCTTAGTAGACTGTGGATGGGCCTAAGAATCCGCATTGCTAACATGTGCCCAGATGATGGATGCTGCTGCTGGTGGTCCAGAGACTACACTTTGAGAATCATTTATTAGATGTAATTTGTTCAACTGTACTGAGTGTGGCTTCCTCCATTGAATGGATTTCAATTTTACTCAAAATTTCTCAAATTCTAGAAAGAAATTTCTCAGTGAAAACAGGGTGAAATGGTTCTCTAATGTTTAGTTCTGATAATGACCGAGAAGACTGTGACAAGTTAGTAAAACCCTGTCAAGTCATAGAAATCCTGGTGTAGTATATGTCAAAGAAATAACTTTATCTAGCTAACTAGGTGGCCATTAACTCTTGGATAATATGAATGTGATGACTTCAAGTATTTACATTTTTTATTCTATTTATTATGGAATAAGATTTGAAAATTCTAAGTAAGTTCCATAAACATAAAAGTAGGTGAAATCACTTAAAAACAGTATGTCTACAGCAAACAGGAAGCCTTTTATGGATAGAACAAAAGGTATTTACTTTGTTTATAAATTAAGAAAACTTACACTGGTAACAGATTAAGGTTTAATTTAAGGCTTTCAGTGGAATAAACAAAGGGTCGGAAAAAAATCTCTACTTCAGGTTTCAGGATAGGAGCTAAGTTCAGTCAGCTTTTTCTTTTTCTTTTTCTTAACAGGCAGAGTGGACAGTGAGACAGAGATAAAGATCTTCCTTTGCCGTTGGTTCACCCTCCAATGGCTGCCACGGCTGGTGCTGCACCAATCCGAAGCCCGGAGCCAGGTGCTTCTCCTGGTCTCCCATGGGGTGCAGGGCCCAAGCATTTGGGCCATCCTCCACTGCACTCCTGGGCCACAGCAGAGAGCTGGCCTGGAAGAGGCGCAACTGGGACAGAATCCGGCGCCCTGACCGGGACTAGAACCCGGTGTGCTGGCGCTGCAAGGTGGAGGATTAGCCTATTGAGCCGTGGTGCCGGCTCAGTCAGTATTTTCTTTTTTTTAAAATTTTTTTTATTTTTTATTTCATAAATGTGAATTTACAAAGTGCAACTTTTGTATTGTTGTGGCTTCCCCCACAACCTCCCTCCCTCCCGTGGCCCTCCCCTCTCCCTCTCCCATCCTGCCCTTTATCGAGTTTCATTTTCAATTACCTTCATATACTAAAGATCAACTTAGTATATACTAAGCAAGGATTTCAACAGACTGCATTCACACAACCGCACAAGGTATAGGGTATTGTTCCACTAGTAGTGTTTTTAAGTTTCATAGTAAAACACATTAAGGACAGAGATCCTACGTGGAGAGCATGTACCCAGTGACTCCCGTTGTTGACTTAACAATTGGCACTCTTATTTATGACGTCAGCAATCACCCGAGACTCTTGCTATGAGCTGTCTAGGCTATGGAAGTCCCTTGAGTTCACTGACTCTGAACTTGTTTAGTCAAGGCCATGTCACAGTGGAGGTTCCTTCCTCCCTTCAGAGAAAGGCGCCTCTCTCCTTGATGGCCTGTTCCTTCTGCTGGGGTCTTGTTTATCAGGGTCTTTCATTTAGATTGTTTTTTTTTTGCCACCGTGTCATGGCTTTCCATGCCTGTGAGACTCTCATGGACCTTTTAGCCAGATCAGAATGTCAGTCAGTATTTTCATGTGTTAGTATCCACAATGAAGATTTATGGCATTAAACCTTTGCTTTCAAAATTCAGTAGTTTACAGAACAATGTATGAGTTTGCTAATTATTGTTGAACTCGTTTATGATTAGTATCAAACTAACTTCTACAATGGCATTAAAATGGTTTAAGACACCTGATAAATTCAGATAAACAAATGTAAAGCTAGAGATGGAAGGCAGAAATAATTCTTGGGTGTAAGTGCATTGCCTATTAGAGCTATTTAAATGCGAATGACTCATACACATAGAGACAAACAATGTTGTTTTAAATTACAATGTAGGGGCAGGTGTTGTGGCTCAGTGGATTAAGCTGCCACCTGAGATGGTGGTATCCCATTATCAGAAGGTCAGTTTGAGTCCTGGGCTACTGTGTGCTTTTGATCCAGCTTCCTGCTAATGTTCCTTGGAAGGTAGTGGATGATGGCTTATGTACTTGGGCCCCTGACACCCATGTAGGAAACCAGGATGGAGTTCCCAGCTCCTGACTTTTGCATGGTCCAGCCCTGACTGTTGTGGACATTTGAGGAATGAACCAGCAGATGGAAGATCTGTCTTTCCCCCTTTATGTCACTCTGCCTTTCAAATAGATACATAAAGAAACCTTCTAAAAGAAAACAATTTTTATACTGGAGAAAATAATGGAAGCATTTAGAGAATGCTTCTATGGCTGGGGAAATGTTCACGGAAAAGGCGGGGGCCTGAACTGGGTAATATGGGTAAGGAGAGAGCAAGGGGACTCTCTTGCAGGAGCAACCCAAGGCACAAAAGTGACAGCTGTGTGAGAGGAGCAACAACCTGGCCTGATGTGAGGAAACAGTTTTGGCCAGTGGGGTGTGATACTTATCATCTTCTTCATTTAAGGACAGAGAAGTCATCAAAGAAAATAGAGCAGAATGCAGATGGCCCAGGGGAAAATGGCTGGAGATAAGCAAAGAGTAGGATGAATTAGCTACTACTTTTAGTAGTAATCTAAGGAAAATCTTCTTATCAGAGTGGCCCCTCCTCTAAAGTACTATAGTATCCTAACATCTACTCCTATAAAGCATTTTGCCATACAATGCCTGGTAGGTGTCAACATCTGACAGATATGCGTTTATTAGAGAAACAAAAACAAAAAACACACAAAACCAAGATTTATTCTACCATCTGTCCACAGTGTCCAACACAGCGGACCCCTAACACAGTTATTTCACAGTCACAAAGTTACAAGGGCTGGGGTGCAGTGGAGGTGATGGAATGATATCATGCCTATGTGCTGCAATTGTTACCTGCATGCAACAGTGGTAGAGATCAGTAGTTGAGATATATAGTACATGGCCTGCAAAGTTGGAAACATTTATGGTCTGGTTTTTCACAGAAAAAAAATCTGCCAGCCCTACCCTATAAAATAACTTCACTTATTTGTCAGTACTTGCAAAATTTATAAATTTTTTTTAAACAAATGTTATAAGTATCATTGGCATTTACTAGTAAGTTATTATGCATGCTTTTCACCTGCTAATTTTACAATTCCAGCAATCCAGAAGACTTTGGTAGGTAGGCTGCAGTCTGTATTGGGAACTTCTACTCTCACATTTTCTGAGATATCACCCCAGCAGGTTCCCATAGGTGCCTGTCATATAAAAATTATTAGATTATTGTCTTATTAACATAAAGCCCAAACATACATAAAAGTAAGCATTACCATTAATAATGGGGTATTAAGCTAAAAACGCCACTTCCCACATTTATTTATATCTAGATATAATTGCTATTCCCCCTTTCCTAGAGTTTTATTTGGAAAAAGCCAGAGTTAGCATCAAACTCAAGATGAAGAGAAAAGTCACATACATTAGATACAAGTTGAGTACAAAATTCAATGCTATTTTAATATAAGACTTAAGCAGCAAATTTCCTAAAAGCTGAAATACAAACCTGAAAGCAGATTAAGCAAACTTACTAGTTTCAGTATGCACTGAATGAAAGCACTTTACCCTAAGCTCTAATTTTAGAAGAACTGGCCAAAGAGCAGAAAGAAAAATGATTCCAATCAGCAACAGAGTTCCTAACAACTATATAAGGAAAAACAAAACTTAGTCATTACTTTCAATGTAAGTTAAATTCATAGAATATAATTTCTTCAGAAGGACACAAATGAAAAACATTGGATAAAGTTATTAAAAAGGTAGAGTTGAGGTTTTGGAAATCAGTACCATCATAAATTGTTAAATAACTGATTATTTCACAATTTCTCAGGTAGGAATTACCTTAAAGAGAAAACTTCCAACCTTATACCTGGTATTCACCAGTCACCACACCAAACGGTCAAGACAGGGAATCAGAAAACCAATTAAATGAGAAACACAAAGGGATTTTCTGGAATACAATGTATGTTCCCAAATTACAATTTCTTTTACCTTTTAATCCTTAAAATCCAATGCACCTCAAAATTATTCACAGCTTATGCAATGGTAAATTAAATCAAACAATTGAAATTTGTCATGTGTGTAAGTATTAATAATGTTAAACAGTCTCTGTGTCCTTGAATAATCAGATCCTCATTAAATGTAATTTAGAATCTTGATCATAATGAAAAGGATTGAAGTTATAAAAGACTCACTCACATGAACAAATCAGAGAAAAACCAAAACAGCCTCAACGCTCAAAGATGAGCAAAGATATCTAAGAGTCACACAAACCAGCCAATTGAACAGTGGGCAAAATAGCTTTCTTACAAGGCCCTTGTCCTTTGGTGGATGACCCAGCAAGGGTTAGCCTAAAACACGATTCAACACCTGTCCTCTCAATAGTTATGGAATCTCTGAAGGAGAGGAAAAGAATGTTAAATGATATGGAACTAGAATAAGACTAGAAACCAAAGGCAGAATCAGTTAGTAGCTATTATTTTAAGATGCAAGCAATGAACATACCTGAATTAACTTAGAGATGTGGTCTACTTTAACTATTTATAATTTAGGAATGGTACACTAAACTATCTCCCCGAGTTGTGCAAAAAATAATATATTCATATGACCACCTCTTTTTTAAATTGAAAGACTGGACTCTTCAGGTTCTGCTATCTCCCCCTATAAACATTCTAGACTGTAGGGCCATCCCTATTGCCAGCAGATACGATCAGAAAAAAGGCTGGAAGATAGGCAATATAGAGTAAGGTAGCATTTATTAATATAAAGATTATGTATCCATTTCTGTAGGATGAACCCAATTAGAGCAGATAAAGCATGCATTAAGTTGTATTAAATTAAGGTCAAGTATCTTTGTTTGGCTGCCAAATCTGTGAATTATATTTATTTTTTCATTGAGAAGGAAGAGGCATGTTTATGCTGACCAGTTAAGCAAGAGGTTAGGTTGGCACGTTGCTAAGTGAATTTGGCAAAAGGGACTTAAATCTTTTGAGAGCTAGATATGACAATTTGCCATGCTGTTTTTTAAGACTTCACATTGGTTTGGAGAAAATTTTTAGTTATATTTTATTAAAGAAAAACAAAATGTCATATGCTCACTTAAGAAATAAATGGTCACTTCAGTGGCGGATATTATGTTTTGGTCCCTACAGTCTGGATTGGTATAGGAGAAAGTAGCAGAAAGTGACATTTGTTCTTGCCTGTAAGGTTGTGGTTCTGCTAGGCCCTCTTAAACCAATCCATATGGTTCACTCTAAGAAAAAGAATGAAAAACAACATCAACAAGGAAGAGCACCAGTCAGAGCATAGAATGTGCTCAGTGTGTTGAAATATTAAGATAATTTCACAGATACATCTGCCCTTATGTTTAAAACAAATATTAAGTGTGGAAGACTAAATGACCCAGGGCTTAACAGCCATCTTCATCCAAGTCATCTGTCTTCTCTTGCTGGCAGGAGGGATACCTCTGAAAGTCTGGATTGGCACAGCATGAACTAGCAGAACCATAATTTACAGGTAACAACAAATTTACCTTCCAGACTCAGGACGCGAGGTCCACCTCAGGCTCCACCACTTCCTGCTCCAGGGCCACTCGTGAGGGCTATCTGGGGAACGGCTCTCCTTCCCTGCAAGGTAAGCTGTCATCAGGTCCTGCAGGACATGGCCAAGTCCAAATGCTGAGAGGGCCCCAACACAAAGCAGGTAACCTCCACCTGACTGTCTGTTGGAAGAAAATAAGTGGGCAGGAAGTCTTACTTTCTGTACTTCAAGAACATTCCAAGACAGTCCAAAAGCCCATAGGGCTAGCACTCAACTTTTACAGGGCCGATACACTGCACACGCACATGGCTGAAACAAGACTTCCCTCTGCAGAGCTGCCAACCTGTAACTTTTCATAACCAGAAACTTTAATGTTAACAAAGAACATGAACAGGCAGAGTTAAGAAGCAAAGTTGTGCATAGGTCACCAAGAATCTATCCCAACGACACAGCAAATGTACAGAAAGCCACCATTCAAATACCTTCAGACTAACAGGCACATGATTATTAAAGTGCATCTAGCAAGGAAAGATGAAATATTTGATAAAAAAGGAGGGGGACAGAATACCACAGAAAACTGACTAGAAAGAAACAACAGTTCCTAAACACTACTTAACAGATATGGAAAGAAGTAGAAACAGAAAAGCAAACAAAACAAAAACAAACAAATGCAGAACTGTTCCCATCTTCCCCAAGGAAATCAACTCATCTTCTGATTTGTTTTGGGTGGTGGTATTGAGAGATGAGTGGAGAGGACAATGAAGAGGACAAAAGAAAATGGAATTCTTAGGGTTGAAGTAAGATGAAGGATGAGAAAATGCATGCATAAATAGACAGGAAATAGAGGCTACTAATTTTAAAGGCTTAAAATAGTACTTTTTAAAAAAAGAAATCACATTAAGTCAGTATTATTTAAAAAATGTGGGGTATAGCAATAGGAAAAAATACTCAGTAATAGAAACAGAGCAAAAATAGTAATCTTGATTTATTTAAGTTGCTTTCTTTTTGCTAAAAAATATGCAGTGATAATACTCAAGCTTTCAACTTTCAGTAGAGTGTGAGTGAAGGCTGGGGAAAAAAATAAATTTACCTCAGAAAGATTATTTTACTAATAAACATATACCTGAGATCATATACATAATTATGAGACTAGTGTTGTGGCACAGTGGGTTAAACCACTGCCTGTGACAATGCCAGTATCCCATATTACATCACTAGTTTGAGTCCTGGCCACTATACTTCTGACCCAGATCCCTGCTAACTGGCTAGGGAAGCAGTGGAAGATGGTCCAATGTTTGGGTTCTTGCCAACCAAGTAGGATATATAGATGAGCTCCGGACTCCTGGCTTTGACTTGGCCTTTGTGGCTATTTGGCGAGTGAGCCAGTAGATGGAAAGTTATTTTTTTTTTCTCTTTCGCTCTCTAACACTGCCTTTCAAATAAATATGTATTTTTTTTAAAAACAAATAACAAGGTTTATTACAAAGTTTACCTAGTTCTACAAATACAGAAACAAAAGAAGTTTTTTAAAAATGTTTTTAATATGAGGGTACTTCAAAAAGTTTGTAGAAAATACAATTAAAAGGTAGCATTATTTTAGTTAACAATTTTTGAAATGCATGAATAATTTTTTCACGATGGCCATTTTCCATGAACTTTTTGAAGATGCTATAAATGAATGCATGGATTTCAAATTTTTTTTGCAACAAAATACACATCTTTTAATACCATGAACTTTCTGATGTACCTGTCTTACATGTTGCAAAAAATATCAAAAATCTAATAAAAAAAGACAATCAGATGGGGACTGCATTGTGGCACAGCAGGGTGAGTCGCTGTCTGTAATGCTGCTATTCCATAAAGGCACTGGTTTGAGTCCTGGTTGCTCCACTTCTAATCCAGCTCTCTGCTAATATGCCTGGGAGGGCAGTGAAAGATGGTCCAAGGGCTGAGGCCTCTGCCATCCATGTAGGAGATAGGGTTCTAGGATGCTGGTTTTGGGCTAGCCAACCCCAACTGTTGTAGTCACTTGGGGAGTGAACGATCTCTCTCTGTGACTGCCTTTCAAATTAACTAATGAAACTTTTTAAAAGATTTTACTTATTTGAGATGTCGAGTTACAGACAGTGAGAGGAAGAGACAAAGGTCTTCCATCCACTGGTTCACTCCCCAGATGATCACAACGGCTGGAGCTGGATCCGAAGCTAGGAGCCAGGAGTTTCTTCCGGGTCTCCCATGCGGTGCTTGAGCCATCTTCTTCTGCTCTCACAGGCCACAGCAGAGAGCTGTACTGGAAGAGTGGCAGCCGGGACTAGAACCAGCACCCACATGGGATGCCAGCACCGCAGGTGGAGGATTAACCTACTGAGCCACAGCGCCAGAACACCCACCCCCCCTTATTTATTTATTTATTTTTTGACAGGCAGAGTGGACAGTGAGAGAGAGAGACACACACAGAGAGAAAGGTCTTCCTTTGCCGTTGGCTCAACCTCCAATGGCCGCTGCGGCCAGCGCACCGCACTGATCCGAAGCCAGGAGCCAGGTGCTTCTCGTGGTTTCCCATGGGGCGCAGGGCCCAAGCACTTGGGCCATCCTCCACTCACTCCCGGGCCACAGCAGAGAGCTGTGACAGAATCCGGTACCCTGACTGGGACTAGAACCCGGTGTGCTGGCGCCGCAAGGCGGAGGAATAGCCTATTGAGCAACGGCGCCAGCCTTCCCCCTTTTTTTAAAGAGAGAATTAAGAGTGTGGTCATGAGTTGCATGATATTTTAGTCAACCAGACTGCATATGTAACAGTAGTCCCATGAGACTGTCCAGTGACCACAGTTGTTTTTGTTTAGGTACACCCTATGTTTCCACAATGATGAAATCACCTAACAATGAATACATTCTCAGAATGTGTCTCTGTTGTCAAGTGATGTGAGACCATATATCATGTAAATACCATGTCTATCAGTAGAAGCAGAATGAAAAAGCATAAGATCAGCTGTTTTTTTTTTTTTTTAAAGATTTTATTTATTTATTTAAGAGGTAGAGTTACAGACAATGAGAGGGAGAAACAGAGAGAAAGGACTTCTGTCCACTGGTTCACTCCCCAGATGCCTGCAACAGCCAGAGCTATGCTGATCCAAAGCCAGGAGCCAGGTGCTTCTTCCCGGTCTCCCATGTGGGTGCAGTGCACTGGGCCATCTTCTACTGCTTTCTCAGGCCACTAGCAGAGAGCTGGATTGGAAGAGGAGCAGCTGGAACTAGAACTGGCGCCCATATGGGATGCTGGTGCCACAGGCGGAGGATTAACCTACTGCGCCACAGTACAAGCCCTCAGTCTGTTTTTTTTTTTTTTTTTTAAAGATTTATTTTTTTAATTTGAAAGACAGAGAGGGAGTGAGGGGGATAATCTTTCATCCACTGGTTTATTCCCCAAATGGCCAAAAAGGCCAGGGTTGGGCCAGGCCAAAGCCAGGTGCCAGGAACTGGGTCTCCCACATGGGTGCAGAGGCCCAAGGACTTGGACCATCATCCGTTGATTTTCCAGGCGCCTTAACAGGGAGCTGGACTGGAAATGGAGCAGCCAAGACTCAAACCGGTAACCACATGGGATGCCAGCACTGCAAGCGGCAGCTTAATCTCTATGCCACAAGACTGGTCCCTAAACTCGGCTTTAAAGTCATACCATACATGTGTACTAAGGACTGATTTTTGGTGCAAAACTAAAACAATTTTCAAGGGAGAAAAAAAGGATGATTAAAATATGTATCAGTCATCACTAAGATGGAAAATATATAGTTTAGGCACCAAACAAAAGAAAACTGAAGTCTACAAATACATTAAGTGAAGGAACAATTTTAGCCTTTGGTGTGATGCCCATCTGTTATTAGCACATATTTGCCTGTATTATAATTTTTAGAAATGTTTCACTTGACTTAATAAGGCAAATAATGGGACATAAGAATGCTTTAAATTAAAAGACTATAGTCTTAAAATTCTTTCTAAAAAATACTGAGTGCTTTAAAGCTAAATGTTCTGGGGGCCAGCGCTGTGACCTTTAAAATCGGTGTCCCATATGGATGTCAGTTCAAGTCCCAACTGCTCCTCTTCTGATTCAGCTCTCTGTTATGGCCTGGGAAAGCAGGAGAAGATGGCCCAAGCACTTGGGACCCTACACTCACATGGGAGACCCAAAAGTTCCTGGCTCCTGGTTCTGGATTGGAGCAGCTCCGGCTGTTGCAAACATTTGGGGAGTAAACCAGTGGATTGAAGACCTTTCTGTCTAACTTTACCTCTCAAATAAATAAAATCTTAACAAAAAAAAAAAAAAAAAGCTAAATGTTCTGGACACACCATAAACTAACTGGAGGGTCGCTTGGATTCAAAAATGAAGAATAGAAAAAAACACTAAGTTATACAGTGCGCCTGAGTGGCACACAGTATTATTTTGATTTTTTTCCCCTCCCTGTTAAGACCAACACAGACTTTGCTTTTAAAGGCTCAATTAAAAAACAAAGGGCAGGCACTGTAGTGGGGAAGGTTAGGCAGTTGCTGAGACACTGTCATCCCTTTTCAAGGTGCCTGGCTTGTATTTTTACATTCCAGCTCCCTGTTAATGTGCCTGGGAAAGCAGAAGATGTCCCATGTACTTGGGTCCCTGCCACCCACATGGGAGACCTAGATGGCTGTAGCCTGGATCATCCTGAGCCATCACAACCATTTAGGGGAGTGAACCAGTAGATGGAACATCTCTATTTCGGTTGCTCTGCCTTTCAAATAAATAAATCTAAAAAAAGGAAAAAAAGAAAAGATGAAATTACGAAAAGTAGGTTAATGCTCCAGAGTTGGAAATTACTATCTGGCTTCTTACAAAAGTTATGAGTTTCTTCATTTATAAGAAATTGGTGCCGGCACTGTGATACACTCACATCCCATATGAGTGCTGGTTCAAGTCCCAGCTGTTCTAGGTTTCTGTGGAGTGAACCAGCAGATGGGAGATTTCTGTCTCCCTGCCATTCCATGAATAAAAATGAATTAAATCTCATGACTTTAGAACTAATCACAATACTACCTGAGTGCTGCAGAACAAAATGCTTATTTGGGGTCCTTAATCCAGAAGAGGTTGGGGTAAGTCAAGAAAGCCAGGCAGTTAGGACTGATACTTTTCTACCTCAGTTTGTGAATCAGAATGGTTCTGATTTCGTGATAAATACTTTTTTTTTTGGTAAATTATGATTGGAAAACACCTATAGGAGGAGGGAAAGGCCCACACTGTGTGATTCAGTGGAAGAGATGGCAGATGTGGGGTTTGGAAGAAAAAGACCCGATTGATGAACTGGGGATGGTGCAGGTATCAGAGCTTAAGACAGCTTTGATGATACGAAGCAGGATCTTGTATTCCTAGCGGCTCTTGATAATGGGTTTTCTAAAGCCTAAGCCTCTATCTGTCCTTGGAGACCCACGAAACTATCTCAGAGAAGAGACCCAAGAGGAGTCAACTCTAAAGGACAAAACTGAGTTTAGAGAAATGCCTGATTTCTTTAACTAAGTGGTTTCAAACTGAGATGTTGGTTAGGTTAAAAAAAAATTCACTATACTAAAACATACATGAGGAATATGGAATTTCTGGCATAATTTTTTTTCTATTTGACAAGGAGAAAGGCAGTAAAGAAGGCCATGTAGAATCAAGAACATACTGGGTACAGGCCGGTGCCGCGGCTCACTAGGCTAATCCTCTGCCTTGTGGTGCCGGCACACTGGGTTCTAGTCCCGGTTGGGGCACCGGATTCTGTCCCGGTTGCCCCTCTTCCAGGCCAGCTCTCTGCTGTGGCCTGGGAGGGCAATGGAGGATGGCCCAAGTGCTTGGGCCCCACACCCCATGGGAGACCAGGAGAAGCACCTGGCTCTTGCCTTCGGATCAGTGCGGTGCGCTGGCCGCGGTGGCCATTGGAGGGTGAACCAATGGCAAAGGAAGACCTTTCTCTCTGTCTCTCTCTCTCACTGTCCACTCTGCTTGTCCAAAAATAAATAAATAAATAAATAAACAAACAAACAAACATACTGGGTACAAATAATTGAGGGACAGATGTCTTACTTCATATGGTCAAGGGCAGGTACTACATTTTATGTGCTAGAACATTTCAATCTGAAAACAGCTAAAGTGATAATAAAACCAAACAATTTTATTAACATAACAGATGTCTTACAATCCAGGAACCTTAAGGATACTTTAAAAAGTTCATGCAAAATGGAATTAAAAAGTATATTTTGGTGCAAACAATTTGTGAAATCCCTACCTAGTTTTTTATCATATGCATTTTCCCACAAAGTTTCTGAAATAATCTCATGTAGTGTAACTGTTCAGAAATGGACAGGAAACAAAATATGTTTTTGGGTCTTTGAGATGTTATTTAAAAAATATACTATGTACAGAAAATCACTAGACCTGACTTATGATATTAAAAACCTGAAAAAACAAGTACAAAGAGAGATAAAGGCCACTCAGAAAGAGACAACAGACACATGCTTCAGGAATCTTGAGATGAAACAGTGTAACCGAGAGTTAATCTAATCCACAAAGACAGGAGAGTTAAAGATTTGCTTTCTAATTGAATTTAAAGCTGTTGTTGCCATGTATGTAGCATGTCTCACAATCGAGGCATTATTATTATGAACATTAGAGCAAAAAAAATCACCTACCTTACTCTAAGACAAGTTTAAGACAGCATGCCACTAAGGGCTGATTTTTAATTTATATTTCTACCACTGAATATGCTTGATTTTGATTAAAATCATGAATGAGTGAAAATTTGTTTGGATTTCTTTGCAGGATCTCAAGCTCGGTTTAGTTCCTGTGCTTTTATTTAGAAACACAGTCTTAACAACTTTTCATTCATTAATTCTGTAAATCATCTTTTCTTCTTACACACAGACAGCAGCAGACAGAACCTCTAAATATATATTAAATCTAATTAGGCTTTTAAAAATTTATTTATTTATTTTTTTAAATTTTTGACAGGCAGAGTGGACAGTGAGAGAGAGAGACAGAGAGAAAGGTCTTCTTTTTGCCGTTGGTTCACCCTCCAATGGCCGCCGCGGTAGGCGCGCTGCGGCCAGCGCACCGTGCTGATCCGAAGCCAGGAGCCAGGTGCTTCTCCTGGTCTCCTACGGGGTGCAGGGCCCAAGCAGTTGGGCCATCCTCCACTGCACTCCCTGGCCACAGCAGAGAGCTGGCCTGGGAGAGGGGCAACCGGGATAGAATCCGGTGCCCCGACCGGGACTAGAACCCGGTGTGCCGGCGCCGCAAGGTGGAGGATTAGCCTAGTGAGCCACGGCGCCGGCCTAAAAATTTATTTTATAATTTATTTTAGAGGCAGAATTACAGAGAGGAGAGGCAGAGAGAGAGAGAGAGAGAGAGAGAGGGAGGGAGGGGTCTTCCATCAGATGGTTCACTCGCCAAATGGCTGCAACAGCAGCAGTTGAGCCCATCCGAAGCCAAGAGCCAGGAGCTTCTTCTGGGACTCCCACGCAGGTGCAGGGGCCCACGGACTTGGGCCATCCTCCACTGCTTTCCCAGGCCATAGCAGAGAGCTGGATCAGAAGTGGAGCAGCCAGGTCTCAAACTAGCACCCTTACTGGGTGTCAGCACTGCAGGTGTTGGCTTTACCAGCTGTGCCACAGCACCAGCCCCAACCCTCTAATTAGGTTTTAAAAAGTATTGCAGAAGTTCATCTCAGAAAACAAAATTAAAAAGGAAGAATCTCATCAGGTATATTTTTAATTCAATTCTCGGGGTTGGCGCTGTGGCATAGAATGTTAAGCCTCTGCCTGCAGTTCCAGCATCCTGTATGGGAGCCAGTTCAAGATCCAGCTGCCTATTAATGCTCTTGGAAAGGCAATGGAAGATGGCCCAAGTGGTTGGGCCCCTGCACCCATATGGGAGACCTGAAGGAGGCTCCTGGCTCCAGGCTTCAGCCTGACCCAGTACTGGCCATCTGGGGAGTGAACCAGTAGATGGAAGATCTCTCTCCTTTTATTTCCACTTTTCAAATAAATAAATAAACCTTAAAAAAAAAATTCTCAATTACTTCAGATGCTCTGTAACAGTCTACTTGTTAAAAAGATCGTCCAGGGAGGGCTGGGGAACTTTTTTACTGCCATTTGGGTATTAGTAACATCAGTTATGGGCCATATAAAATTACCAACTATAGGGCATAGCTGGTAAAGTCACTTCCTGCAACGCTGGCATGCCGGATGGGCAGCAGTTTGAGTCCTGGCTGCTCCACTCCCCACCCCGCTCCCTGCTAATGGCCTGGGAAAAGCAGTGGAAAACTGCCCAAGCGCTCGGGCCCCTGTACCCAAGTGGGAGATCCAGAAGAAGCTCATAATTCCTGGCTTTGGCCTGGCCCAGTCCTTGCCATTGCGGCCATATTGGGGAGTCAACCAGTGGATCGAAGCCTTTTCTTTCTCTTGCTCTTTCTCTCTAACTTCGACTTGCAAATAATAAATATATCTTAAAAAAAAAATTATTGGGGCGGGTGCTGTGGCATAGCAGGTAAAGCCACTGACTGCAGTGCTGGATGCTGGTTCGAGTCCTCGCTGTTCCACTTCCGATCCAGCTCTGTTATGGTCTGGGGAAGGAGTGGAAGATGGCCCATGTCTTTGGGTCCCTGCACTTGCACTGGAGACCTGGAAGAAGCTCCTGGCTTTAGATTGGCGCAGCTCTGGCCGTTGTGGCCAATTGGGGAGTGAACCAGCAGGTGGAAGACCTCTCTCTCTCTGCCTCTCCTCTAACTCTGATTTCCAAATAAATAAATAAATGTTTAAAAAGATTATTAATTTAAAAAGTCCCAACTGTGATTGCCTTGGCGGGACCAGGCCAATTGATTTCACACATCTTATATGGCCCACATTCCAGACTTTCCCCAATCCTGTAAGGATTTCTCATGACCTGTATCACACTCTTTAATGCAAAATACATTAGCAATAACTCTTCCTTTGTTTTTGTGATTTTACATTTCAGACAACAAAACTGGAAGAAAGAACCCCTCTTTTTTCAATTATTATGTCAAATGACAAAAGATTTAGGTAACATAATGATGGATGGTTTCTATTAGGTTGAACCAAATGACACTGCCAATACATAATTTTTTTTTAAGATATATAAGACTGGCAATTTTACATGGTTCAATGTAATATGAAAATTAGATGAGACTGGTACTTTTCCCTGTTTAAAATTTCGAGTTGCAATTCTTGGTTATTTCTAGTGTTAAGTTTAATAATAAAAGAGAAGCTTTTCCTTTACAAGGTATCACACGAACCTCTCCTAAAGATAAGATGCTTAAATGTTATTGTTCCTTCAGATTTAAACAATTACTAAGTATTTCAAAATAAGAATGCGGGAATTCCATACTCACATGTTTGAAACACGTAACTGGAGCTGCTATAAAGCTATTGCTATTGATGTAGTTACCCCAGCTGAAACCTTCCATGGAGACTGCTGAAATAAAATAAATTCAGATTTACCACAATTCTCAGATCTGTTTTCCCTAAGATTATTATTGATAAAATGTGAAAGGGCATAAAATTAGTAGATCTCCTTCAAAGAAAATTTTATTTTTGTAAAGATTGAAGAACTCTTCTACATTACATGAATTTTATCTCTCTCTCTCTGCAGGAAACAGCAGTTTGAAGTCTGCTATACCACTTGTTCCTTGTGAAGTTTTGTATGAGCTCTCCAGCTACGTGGAGCAAAGAACAGCTCAAAGAAGCATACAGAGTAACAAACACTGCTGTGCCACTTTGGCAGCTTTAGTGGTTTTATTCTGTTGGCTCTCACCATCTGAGCCTCAGTGAGGTTATCTACCACCTCGTATTTTCACTAGGATTTCTAACTGCTTTACTTCCTGCTTGTCTCCTTGGCTTTTTGTTCCTATTAAGAATCTTCTACCAGGCCGGCGCCATGGCTCAGTAGGCTAATCCTCCGCCTTGCGGTGCTGGCACACCGGGTTCTAGTCCCGGTCGGGGCACCGGATCCTGTCCCAGTTGCCCCTCTTCCAGGCCAGCTCTCTGCTGTGGCCAGGGAGTGCAGTGGAGGATGGCCCAAGTGCTTGGGCCCTGCACCCCATGGGAGACCAGGAGAAGCACCTGGCTCCTGCCTTTGGATCAGCACGGTGCGCTGACCGCAGCGCGCCTACCGCGGCGGCCATTGGAGGGTGAACCAACGGCAAAAGGAAGACCTTTCTCTCTGTCTCCCTCTACTGTCCACTCTGCTTGTCAAAAATTTAAAAAAAAAAAATTAAAAAAAAAAAAAAAAAAAATCTTCTACCAGAAATGGCCCTTTCTTGCATATCTTCCTTGTATTACTCTCCTCTCCCCCATTCCTTTCAAATCTGTTAAGTGCCCTGTTTTTTTTAACCATTTTCTCCCAAATGCTCCTTATCATTCAAAGCAAAGAGAATCAGCACACACAAAAAATAAATAGTAAACCAATTAAAAATTATCATTAAGGATACTGCCACAAGCACTGGAACTTGTTCTAGAATAAATAGAATCTAAAAACCAAAGCATCATTGATTAAAAATAGGTTTGGCTTAGCAACTGAGATGTCAGTTAAGTAGTGCATGTCCATATTGGAGTGCTTGGGTTTGATACTCATTTGACTCCAACTTCCTGCTAATGCAGATTCTGGGAGGCAGTGGTAATGGTGTTAAGTGATGGGTCTTGCCACCCACATGAGACGGGGTTCTGGGTACCTGGCTTAGGCTTGGCCCAACCCTAGCTGCTGTGGGAATTTGAGAAGTAAACCTGTGAATGAGAGCTCTGTCTCTTGCCTCTCTCTGTCTAGCTGTGTCTAATAAAAACTGAAGATAAAACAAAACCCCAAAAGTGGATGAATCAACATCAAACATTACACCACTATTACATTTGCAAATATTACCTGCTTTCGTCTTTGCTTGATTTTGCAAGGTAGCTTGATACTGAGCATATGCGGCTAGTTTAGCAACTAAAGGTTGTTTCTGAAGAACTTTTGCTTTTTTTGTTGGAGGCTTACCCTAAAACAAGAACAGTTAAGTAAATAGGATTCTTTTTCATCCCCCCCACCACTGAAATTTAATTTGATTGCATTCTACTCATTCTGCTTAAGTAAACAAAGGTTTAGAAAATTATTAAAGCGGGAGGGGGGAACATACAAGGGATTTTAACAAGGAGAAATTTTTTCTGGAGTTCTGCTCCAATGTATATATTATCTACACAGGTAGCAGAGTTGGCATAGCCTAAAACAGCAATATGCGAATTAATATGTTAATAAAAAATTATATCCCGTAGATGTTAAAATATAGGCTGTGGTAGATATTTGATTCCTTCTTAAAGTAGATAGAACCAGTGGTTATTTACTCATGCAGGCTGCCAAGCTTCGCTATTTATATGGTAAGAGAAGATGATTTAATGTTCAGAGAGCAAGTGACTGAGGTTTATACCTTTAGTGCTAACGCAAAAGATCAATGAAAAATGATCATGGGCCAAATTCACAGTGTGACAAACTGCCATCCATGTGGGTACAGACCACTGCTCAGGATCTTTTGTACTGTCTATCTGAAATATAGAAATACATCTAAGTGATGTATTTCCTTAATCTGGGGAACTAAAATAATTCTTTCAGTGCTATGTAATGATCACAGTAAGCTAAATGACAATAAGAAAAATGTGATCATACAACAAAAGATACTACAAAAATCAGTTATGTAATACCTTTATGTGATATTATAACAACTTGGACCAATGGTCAGTCTTCAGTCATTCCGTAGGCACGGGTGTATATTTAAAGAGAGACTGTTTTCTTCCCATACTATGTTTTCCATACTACATTTATATTTTCAAAAATGTTAGTTGAATCAACCAAATATATTTGGTCAAATTACCAGGTAGGTTGTGCTCAAAAGTACAAAGCAAGGATGATGGGGAAGTAAGACCATCAAAGAGTTTACCTTGATGTTAACTCACAAGGAAACGGGGGAAAAATGGTTTCAGTTTCTTGACGGTATATTTGGTATATATAGCTGTTTACTGTCTTTACATTTATTTGAAAAAGGATATTTTCAATTCACTCAAACAAACATTCATAGTTTGCTTTGGATGGTATGTTTTGTCCATTCAGAACAGTTGTTCAATTTTGTAAGTGGAGCAAATTTTTGGAGTTCTCCCATTTCCTAAAAACATGGGGTATCACATAACTGGCCAATTGGGTGGAGGTGGAGTGCAGTGAATCACAATCAAATGACAGATAAATGGTGAAAGCCACAGAAACAACAGATATAAAGAATAAGAAGGTTTCTGTACCGTTACCTGAAGTCTGGCCAAAATGCTTGCCTTCTTGGAGTTTGACGAATAACTTCTTGAACACGAAACGCTACAGAAACGCTTTGTTTTAGAGTAAAAGGCATCTCGCACGCCAACCATCCCACACATCTCGCAGGTAGCTAATTAACAAAATAAAAACTTGGGTGTTATGATCAAATAATAAAGTAAGTTTTAATCTAACAGTTCGATAATCTCTCCAATTATCTAAAGAACTTTGTTAAAAATCTGCTGTGAATGGCCGGCGCCGCGGCTCACTAGGCTAATCCTCCACCTTGCGGCGCCGGCACACCGGGTTCTAGTCCCGGTCGGGGCACCGATCCTGTCCCGGTTGCCCCTCTTCCAGGCCAGCTCTCTGCTGTGGCCAGGGAGTGCAGTGGAGGATGGAGGCTTGGGCCCTGCACCCCATGGGAGACCAGGAGAAGCACCTGGCTCCTGCCATCGGATCAGCGCGGTGTGCCAGCCGCAGCGCGCCTACCGTGGCGGCCATTGGAGGGTGAACCAACGGCAAAAGGAAGACCTTTCTCTCTGTCTCTCTCTCACTGTCCACTCTGCCTGTCAAAAATAAAAAAAAATTAAAAAAAAAAATCTGCTGCGAAAATTTCTTCTACCTTCTATATAAGTGGTAAGCGATGCCTACACAAAAGTCAGGAAAAAAATGGTATGATGTCATGATGAGGGGCTTGATGTCTAATAATAGTTCAAGGTCTAAAAGGCTTTAAAAAGGCTGAAAAGACACAAACAAATGTAAGTCAGATTCAACTAACATTTTCCTCATGCTTACCAGGTGCCTGGCATTTTCATATAACACTATGAATTTCTGCTTTTGAAAGGGTTATAAGCCAAAGATGCAAAGTGAAACACAATTTTTTGCTGCAAAGTGCAGTACAAGCCTTCAAAATACTGCAAAGTTTGAAATCTAAAACGAGCTAACACTTAGAAAAATGCTAAGGCAAATCTAAGACAAGAATTCCTTCTGGTTATGTTCAGGAAACAAGGAGGAAGGGATAGGTTCAAAGCTTGAGATAGATACGCTGTTACCAAGCATACGGCGAGAAACAGTAGAACTCCTAACTACTCTCGCACATAATTAACAATATCCTGAGAGGCAGAATCAGAAGAAAAAGGTTCACAAGAACTTAAGTTCAAGAAAGGTGAACAGTAACATAACAAACAACTGCCCTGAGTGGGCTAAAGTCTCCACTCATACAGTTTGACTAGAGGGACTTGTAGTGTAACCAGCACTTATCAATCTATGAGAAATGACAAAAAACCCAAAAAACAAAAAAACCCAGATGATTTAGAAATGAACAAAGGGTATCCAATAGGAGAGAACATAGAAAGATTTTCTCCTATAAATTCTAGGATAGATTGTTAAAAACGTAGATAATCACTTAGATAAAATAGCTGTGATGCAAAGGGGATACTGAATCCTTGCCAAGAATCATCCATCAAACCACAATTCCCAAGACTAGGATGCTGTTCATGGCTGTATCTCTAGTATTTAAAACAGATGGCGACAAACACCAAGTCTTGACAAATTTTAGTTTTTACTCTGATAAGATCACCAGACTGATGCAATCACCAAACCATGGCAAGAATAATAATAGGAGTTAAAAAATTGATAACATCTCTTCTGTAGCTTTGTTAGTCAGGACTAAGAAATCTGGGCTAGAATAGAAAACATTTCAGTAGGTTTTAACTGATAGGATGACCACACCCTAGTGGGCCCTAAATCAACGTTTTGATATTGTCTGCAGGGCTATGCACCAGGGGCCCAAGCACTCTGGGCATCCTCTGCTGGCCTGCAGCTGGGACATGAACAGGCAGGCGCCCATATGACAAAGCTGCAAATGGCAGAGTACCACAACACCAGTCCCATAAAAACATCTTTAAAAAACAGAAAGTCCAAGACCAAAAGTTACTAAGAAAAAAGGTACACAGAGAGATTCAGTTTCATACCTGGACCTAAAAAATAAAATTAATAGCAAAAACTGAAAACTGGTTTCAACAGGTTCAGTTTAGGCAGTAAAGACCAAAGGATGTGAGTTACTTGCTAATTTAGCATTATTTCCAGAATATAAAGCAATTTTCATGGTATTAATGGAAACAGTGTCGTAAAAAGGGGAAAGAAGGGCTGACTATTTTCTGCCATAATCACTTAGGGTGACCACCCATTTTCTTAAGGTGTTATTAGGATGAGTTCTCACCATACTATTATATAATGTGAAATATCCCAAGAAGAAAGTGATCAGCATATTGACAACTTAAATCACAATGATACCATGACAGAGGAGTAGAGCAACTATGGTTAACTCGGCATGCCCCAGAGACCTCAACAGAACTGAGTTCACTGTGAAGAGATGTCATTAGAAAAGGATTAGGATTATCCTGCGTAACTTTTTTTTTTTTTTTTTTTTGACAGGCAGAGTTAGTGAGAGAGAGAAAGGTCTTCCTTCCGTTGGTTCACCCCCCAAATGGCCGCTACGGCTGGCGCACTGCGGCAATCCAAAGCCAGGAGCCAGGTGCTTCCTCCTGGTCTCCCATGTAGGTGCAGGGCCCAAGCACTTGGGCCATCCTCCAATGCCTTTCCGGGCCACAGCAGAGAGCTGGGCTGGAAGAGGAACAACTGTAACAGAATCCGGTGCCCCGACTGGGAGTAGAACCCAGGGTGCCAGCGCCGCAGGCGGAGGATTAGCCTGGTGAGCTACGGCGCTGGCCATCTGTGTAGCTTTAAAAAACAAAATTAAGACCGTAAGACATGGGGCCAGGGCCAGCATCCCATATCGGCTCCAGTTCGTGTCCTGGCTGCTGCTTTTCTGATCCAGCTCTCTGCTGATGGCCTAGGAAAGCAGAAGAAGATGGCCTAAGTACTTGGGCCCCTGCACCCACGTGGAAAACCCAGAAGAAGCTGCTGGTTCATGGCTTTAGATAGGCCTAGCTCCAGCCATTGTGGCCATTTGGGGAGTGAACTAGTGGATGGAAGACCTTTCTGTCTGTCCCTCCCTCTCTGTTTTTAACTCTACCTCTCAAATAAAAAATCTTAAAAAAAAAAAAAGATCACAAGACAAAAGTCAAAGCAAGATAATTTTGGTTCATTCTAAAAAGTAATCTAGTGGTTAGAGAATACCATCAGATGAAACTGCTTTCTGAGTTAGAACATATCCTATCACTCCAAGTAGTAAACAGCAAGCTTCTGGTAGGGAGCTGAAGGTCTCTCTCAACTTTAAGGCCCTACAAACTTCCAGTTACACAGGAATTTATTATCTCATTGCTGACTTTATGCTCACATTTTTCTTGGTAACATTTTATTTTATTTTTTTTTGACAGGCAGAGTGGATAGAGAGAGAGAGAGACAGAGAGAAAGGTCTTCCTTTTTGCCATTGGTTCACCCTCCAATGGCCACTGCGGACGGTGCATCTCGCTGATCCCAAGCCAGGAGCCAGGTGCTTCTCCTGGTCTCCCATGCGGGTGCAGGGCCCAAGCACTTGGGCCATCATCCTCCACTGCCTTCCCGGGCCATAGCAGAGAGCTGGCCTGGAAGAGGGGCAACCGGGATAGAATCCGGCGCCCCAAGCGGGACTAGAACCCGGTGTGCCAGCGCCGCAAGGCGGAGGATTAGCCTGTTAAGCCACGGCGCTGGCCGGTAACTTTTTATTTTTATTTTGTCCTATTTGCTTGCCATGAGAAGGAGGTAGGCAAAATAAAGAGATCGAACACAAAATTCAGTGTTCTTATCTGGAACTGTAAAGTTCAGGCTTTGTCTCTACACACTGCCATTTAAACATTCTAAGAAGAACAACAGAAGCAGTCAAAGGAAACACATTCTCAAAGACAAAACTGTATATCACAGGTGAAGGTTATAAATACTCACCCATGCCAGATTTCCCGTCTGGGTAAGTGTAGACTTGCCCATTGTTTTTGATAATGGGGAGATTGGAAGGTAAAGGAGCAACTTCTTCTTCACTCTCCTCAGAGCTGGAGCTGCTACTTGTGTCCTCACTGCAGCTGTCATAACCGTCAAACATCCCGGATCCCGGACACGTCTCTTCGTTTCTGTGTGTATCGTGAGGAATGTTCAGTCTTAGAAGCAGAAGAAACCAATAACACATGATGCAGCGTAAGACCTTACCACGCATCCTGAGATCTGACAAACGAAAATTTAGCCCTGAAAAATTTTATTTTGCATTGAAAAGCTTAATGTGTCAAAATGGAGTCCTCAACTTCTAGGAAACACAAATCCATTAGCTTTCTTATTAACTGGTAAGAGTAATAATGATGATGGTGAGAGAACACTGAAAGTGAATCAGAAGACATGTAACTCAGTCTTGCCTAACAAAGTGTGTCATTTCTCCTCTTTAAAAAGGTTAGATCAAATGATTCCTTGCTTAAAAAAAAAAAAAAAAAAAAAACAAAAAACGAGAGGCTCAACATATTCTAATAATGGTGCCATAACCCTCAACCATTTTTTAGTACTATGCTTTTAGAATTGATTTTAAAAGGAAGATCTATTGCTTGTGTTCACTTTAGAATTACTCCCTTTCTTCTCCCCAACAGTTTTCTCTCATTTGTTCATCCATCTTACTTAGCAAAGTAAGATGTATTTTCAAAGAATCAAAATTTCTGACCTTCGGGAAATTTAAAAAGAATCAGATTCTGAAGAATTATTGCAGAAGTTCTAGCAACACTGTGATCTGATAAGGTGGTAGGTAATGGGTTAATTCTTGTTTAAGAAGGAGAGTGGTGCTATGAACAGATCTGGGTCCTAGAGACTTTACCATTTGTTAGCTATGAACTTCAGCCAGTTATGAATTTCTGCTTTACTCATTCAACAGGCATATACCAAGCATTTCTGTATATCACACGAACTGAGGTGAAAGAGTGAAGTATAAAGCAGACAAGATCTGGGGGTTTCAAAGATTGTAGTCCACGACGAGAGGCCACTAAGCAAGGGCGAGTGATGACACAGGAATTTCAGCAAGGGCAGTCGGCGGAGATTCAGCAGTGAAGAAAGGCCTCGGTGAGGGTAAGACCCTGAGAACAATACACACAGGGTGTCTGGTGTGGGATAGTCTAGGCAAAGGAAAGAACAGGATAAAGGCATCCAGGCTGGAATAAATGCAGCACACTGACAGGTGAGTGTGGCTGGTGTCCAGTGTGAGAGGTGTGGGTCAGAGGAGGATCTAGCAGCCAGATCACCACTGCCCTTTAAGGCAGCTTAGCAAAGGAACTGATTTTTTCCCCCTGAGGGTAATAAGAGGACACTGTGAACTATTTATTGCAGAGCCTTGTCTATACATTTAGTAAACACTGGATTCTAAGTTCTAATAAATTCATTAGGCCACCTTCATGGGGAAGTGACATTTCATACCCCTAGTTTGCATACAGACTTGTCTAATCTACAGTCAACTCAGCAGAGACCCACTGTTAACAGACATCTTGGTTTCAGTAATTATTAGCTGCTAATATTAACAACAATTGAGACCATCTTTAATGAAAGTACCATGATCAAATATACTTAAGAGATGTTCCTTACTTCAACGTCTTTCTGTATCTTTAATATCAAGATGATTAAAGAAGAACATAATGCAGTCTTTTCCAAAGTATCCTGAAGAAATAATGCTTTCTGATCTTTTCTATATTCCTGGCACACACAGATAATAACCATCTGTACGAGACAAGGGTAGTAAGCCCATTGATAAAACCAGCCCGAGGCCTTAACTGTCCCTAATAGTGCAGGGATGAATATCCTGACACACTAGTTGGTTAACTATATTCTACTTAAGGAATGTTGCTTGCTAAATATTTTGTCTTATGTTACGACAGAGCTGGTATAGCCTGTGTAAAAACTTACCATGTATTTACTATGGTGTAGTTTACGTGGAAAATCCTGCATCCGATCAAAACTCCTGAAAAGGGGTTGTAACTTTAATGAAAGAATGGGTGATGAGTAAAACTGAATTACACGCAAAGACGACCGATAGGGAATCTTTTTCTGTCCACACCTTGGGTGGAGGGGCTTGTGTGAGATTTTGTAATCACAGGCCTGCCCTCATGATTGAGTCTTTTTTTTGACAGGCAGAGTGGACAGTGAGAGAGAGAGATACAGAGAGAAAGGTCTTCCTTTACCATTGGTTCACCCTCCAATGGCCGCTGTGGCCGGTGCACCGAGCTGATCCGAAGCGGGGAGCCCGGTGCTTCTCCTGGTCTCCCATGGGGTGCAGGGCCCAAGCACTTGGGCCATCCTCCACTGCACTCCCGGGCCATAGCAGAGAGCTGGCCTGGAAGAGGGGCAACCGGGACAGAGTCCGGTGCCCCGACCGGGACTAGAACCTGGTGTGCCGGCGCCGCAAGGCGGAGGATTAGCTTACTGAGCCACGGTGCCGGTCTTGATATTGTAATATACCCTCCCTTCTATGGTCAGGAAATCCATAGGCCAAAAAATTAAAGAAATTCCAGAAATTAAGTAGTGCACTTTAACAACCAGTAGAAGCAATCTTAAATCGTATCAGGAGGTAGTCACTTAAATTCAAGCCTTTCAGTATCCCCAGAGATTTTATCAAACAAGCACATATCCAAGCCACCCCAGCAACAAATCAGCAGAAACCAATTTAAGAAGCCCCCTAACACCAAGCACTAAAATTGCCAGAGATACAGTATAAAATGAGTTCAAGAAATAAAAATATTATTAAAAACGAGCAAAGGTAATTTAAAGAAGTCACAAGATTAGGCATGACTAAAAAGAATTAGGGAAATGGAAGGCGTCTATTGAGAAAACATCAACAGTACAGCAGAGAGGAACAGGAAAATGGAAATAAGAGGTGAAGATCTAATAAATATCTACTAATCACCACACTGAAGCTCAGTAGTCACCAAGCCTAACTCACACACACTCAGCCCAATCAGCTGTTTAGGACCTGCCCGTTAAATATGACGAGATAGGCAAGGATCCCTGACCATTTGAGAAAGGTCTAGAAGAATGTGAAAGATGAAAACAAATCTTCAGGAAAAAGTAATCTGCAAGGGACAAAAGCAAATGCAGGGAGGGACCAAAAGACAACTTCCAAAATATTAACTAATTCTTCAGAGATGTAAGAATGGGACATTAGAGAAGATGGGTCTTGGATTTCTCACATCGAGTACCAGCTGGATTCCTAGCTGTTTCACTTCTGATTCAGCTTCCTACTAATGTGCCAGGGAAGGCAGCAGATGTTGCCCAAGTATCTGGACCCCTGCCCAGGATGGAATTCCTGGTTCCTGGCCTTGGTCTGGACCAGCCCCAGCTGTGTTGGCCATTTGGGGAGGAAACCAGTAGATTGTAAAGCTTGTCTCCTCCCCATCAACCCTCACTTTGGGAGAAAGATAAAAAGCTCCCATCTGGTGGCTCACTCTCCAAATGTTTGCAAAGGGCCAAAGCTAGGAACTGAAGCGAAAGCATTATCCAGGTCTACCAAACAGATGTCAGGAATCCAATCACTGGAATTCCACTGCTGCCTCCGAGGATCTGCATTAGAAGGAAAGCTGGCTGGATTCCTGGCTTCAGCCCCCAGCCCTGGGCTGCTTTGGGCATTTGCAAGTGACCAGTGGATAGGAACATTTTTTTTTTTTTTTTTTTTTGCCTTTCAAAACAACTACAAAATATTGTAAAAAGAATTAAAGAATGACATAAATAGACACGTACTATATTCATGGATCAGTTATAGTAATATGATTAAAATTCTAATTCCTTCCAAAGTGATTTAAATATTTAACAGAATCCAATTAAAATCACAAGATTTTTGAGTTGAAACTGATAAGGTGATTTCAGAATCATATGGAGTTGCAAAGTATCTAGCATAGCCAAAAATCTGAAAAGAGCAAAGTTGAAAGACAGGCTTCCTGACTCTAAGACAGATATACTATGAAATGATAGTGATCAAATCATGGATTTTGGCATGAATATAGACAAGCAGATTAACAAAACTGAATGCAGTCTAGATGCAGACCCATGTGCGTGTGTCTGTGTGTGTTTTGTGGGGAAGGGGTAATGTGTGAAAAGGTAAAAAGTCTTTAAACAAATGATGACAGAAAAATTAGATATCCATACATTAAGAAAAAAATTTGGGGCTGGTATTGTGGTGTAGCTCGTAAAGCTGCTGCATGTGATGATGGGCAATGTCGGCATCCCATATGGGTGTGGGTTCGAGTCCAGCTGCTCCACTTCTGATCCAGCTCCCTGCTAATGTACCTAGGAAAGCAGCAGAGGATGGCTCAAGTCCTTGGATCCCTGCACCCATGTGGGAGACCCAGAAGAAGCTCCTGGCTTCAGTCTAGTCCAGCCTTGGCTGTTGCAGCCACTTGGGGAGTGAACCAATGGATGGAAGACCTCTCTGTCTCTCTGTCACTCTGCCTTTCAAATAATTAAAAAAAACAAACAAACACAACTTTAATCTGTACCTATCACATAAAAATATTAAAAATTAATTTACAAATGGGTAATAGACTTAAATGTAGGAGCTAAGAATATAAAACTTCTAGGAAAAAGGAGAGAAAAGAATCATGACCTTGGGTTAGTCAAAGTTTTTAGGTATGACATCAAATGTAGGATCCATAAGACAACACTGATAAACCTGGATTTTAGTAAAATTAAGAATTTTTTTTCTTTGAAAGACACTGTTAACAGAATAAGACAAGAACAGCCCAGGAAAAAGTATCTATAAATTATATATCTGATAAATTATTTGTATCTTTAAGAAGTATCAAAACCCAATGATCAAAACAATCCAATCAACAAAATACAAGCAGATAATTCAAATAAGACATATAAATGGCACGTAAAGAAAAGATGCTCAACATCACTGGTCATTTAGGGGATATACATTACAACTTTTAACATACTTGTGAGAAGTGGCCAAAAGAACAAAACTCAATGGTGTAGCAAATATGGAACTCTCATATATTGCAGATGAAAACTTAAAATAGCACAAGCACTTGGGAAACAGTTTCTTAGAAAATTAAACATTATACCACTACCACCCATTCCACTCCTAATTATGTAAGAGAAAAGAAAACATGTGTCTATATAAAGGCACATATACAAATGGTCATAATAGCCCAAACTGGAAACAACTTACAAGTTTGCCGGTAAGTAAATGAACAACGGTGAATTCACATGACTACTCTACTTTGCTACCCAGTAATAAAACGGAATAAATTAATACAGAAAACACAGATAAAACTCAAAATAATTATGCCAAATGAAAGCCAGATGAAACTAAAGAGTAAACACTTCATGATCACTTTTTCATAAAATTCTAGAAAATGCAAAGTAGTGTAAAAGGACAGAAAGCATACCAGTAATTACTCAGGGATGGGGTGGGGACCAGGGCTAAGTAGAAAAGGTTATAAAAGATTATGAGAAGGGGCCTTCAATGTGGGTAAAGCTGCCGCCTGTGATGCTGGCATCCTATATGGGCTCCTGGCTGCTCCACTTCTGATCCAGCTCCCTGCTAATGTCCTGAGTGCTTGGGCCCCTGCTACCCACGTGGGAGTCCTGGAAGAAGCTCCTGGCTTTGGCCTGGCCCAGCTCTGGTGGCTGTCATCTGGGGAGTGAACCAGTAGATGAAGGATCTCTAACTCTGCCTTCCAAATAAATCTTACAAACAAAAACAAACATGAGAAAAAGATGTATATGTTCATATTTAGATTGTGGTGATGGGTTTCATGGGTATAAACCTGTATCAAATGATCCAACTGCACACTTTGAGTATAAAGCAAAAAAAAAAAGGGCAAAATTATTCATGGGCCTGCATCACAGTACAGTGGGTTAAGCTGCCACTTGTGACATCCATATCTCATTTTAGCACCTGTTTGAGTCCTGGCTGCTCCCCTTCCAATCCAGATCCCTACTAATACACTTGGGAAAACAGTGGAATATGGCCCAAGTACTAGGGCTGTCACTGATATAAGAGACCTGGATGGAGTTCCAGGCTCCTGGCTTTGTCCTGGCTCAACCCTGGCTGTTAGGTCCATTTGGGGAATGACCCAGTGGATGGAAGATCAGTCTTTCCTTCCCTGTCACATGTCTTTCAAAAACATAAATAATCTTAAAACTATACCCAAATTATCAACCAATTATAATGACAGGATAAAGATATTTTTAGATATTCCAATTCTCAAGACTTAGCTCCCCTGTTTACTTTTTCTTGGGAAATTATCAAATGTGCTTCATTATATCATCAAAGTAACCAAGAAAAGAGCCAGATAGTTCATTTAGCAACTAAATGATCCAACCAGGACAAAGCTAAAGGGAGCTTCTAAGGCAATGAAAAGGAGATTTACTATGACTACTGCTGTAAAGCAAGTCTAGAAGGCAACCACACTGTATCAGAGGAGGGTGGATGGCAACTCTGAAGTGGTTCAACAAAATAAAACAAAAAAAACAAAAAAACAAGGCAATTATTATCTCTAGGGAAAAAAAAAGTTGTATCAGAAAGAAAACACAGTACAGTGACTCGCTGAGCTACAGTGAACACTATTTATTATATAAACACTAGTAATTTAACCAAACTTTTAAGCCAATGAAGTGGGTAAGTCTGAAAACAAGATGATGCCTCATTTCCCAATGAGATAAAAAAGCAGCAAGATCTTTTTAAAAAAGATTTATTTATTTGAAAGGGAGGGAGAGAGAGAGGGAGAGAGGGAGAGAGAGGGAGAGAGGGAGAGAGAGGGAGAGAGGGAGAGAGGGAGAGAGGGAGAGAGGGAGAGAGGGAGAGAGAGGGAGAGAGAGGGAGAGAGAGGGAGAGAGAGGGAGAGAGAGGGAGAGAGAGACTTTTCATTCACTGGTTCATTCCCCAAATGGCCACAATGGCTAGGGCTAGGCCATTCCTTCTGGGTCTCCCACATGGGTGCAGGGACCCAAGTACTTGGGTCATCTGCTGCTGCCTTCCCAGGCACATTAACAGAAAGCTGGATCCAAAGTGGAGTAGCCAGGACTCAAATTGGTGCTTTTATAGGATGCTGGCACTGTAGGCAGGTTAACCTGCTGCACCGCAACGATGGCATCCCCAAAACAGCAAGTTTTTTTGATGAACTTGAATAAAAACAATTTGGGTGATGGAGACAGAAAGGGCAAATGTCTACTTACAGTTATTGAGCTATACATTTTTGTTTTTCATAAAGCTTTATTTATTACATTTAAATTACTGTACTTTCTACTTCTTTTAAGGATAACAGATTTCTAACTATAGAATACTTAACATTTTATTTATAAGTTATAATTTATAGATATCCCAATAGAAGACACTTGGGTTCCCTTTACCTTGACTATTACCATTTTGTCCCATTTATTCCTCTCTACATGTAAATTTTTTTTTTTTTTTTTACATTCAACCATTTGTGAATGGCTTATACATTTCAAGCTTCTTTACTTCTACCTATCAAGGCTGGAAACACCACAGAGGTTCGTCAACTGTGATAACATTAACAATTTGACCAGATAAAGCTGTGTTGTGAGGGGCCGCCTTGTATTTTTTTTTTTTTTTAAGATTTACTTATTTGAAAGTCAGAGTTACACAGAGAGAGGCAGAGAGGCAGAGGCAGAGAGACAAAGAGGTGTCTTCCACCCACTGGTTCACTCCTCAATTGGCTGCAACAGCTGGAGCGGCACTGATCTGAAGCCAGGAGCTTCTTCTGGGTCTTCTATGCAGGTGCAGGGGCCCAATAACCTGGGCTGTTCTCTACTGCTTTCCCAGACGACAGCAGAGAGCTGGATCTGAAGTGCAGCAGCCGGGCCTCGAACTGGCGCACATATGGGATGCTGGCTTTACTTGCTATGCCACAGAGACAGCCCTGGTCTGTGCATTATTAAGATGCTTAGTTAGGGGCCAGTGCTGTGGCACAGTGGGTTAAAGCCCCGGCCTGCACATTCCATATGGGTGCCAGTTCGAGTCCTGGCTGCTCCACTTCTGATCCAGTTCCCTGCTGATGTGCCTTGGAGGGCAGTGGAGGATGGCCCAGATCTTCAGGCCCCTGTGGGAGACCCCAAGGAAGCTCCTGACTTCAGATTGGCTTAGCTCCAGCTGTTGTGGCCATTTGGGGAGCAAACCAGCGGATGGAAGACCTGTCTCTACCCCTGTCTGTAACTTTCAAATAAATAAAATAAATCTTATGAAAAAAAAAAAAAAGATGCTTAGTTAGCATCATTTCTAGCAGTATTGCCTCCCCACCCGCTGTGACAACCAGAAATGCTTCCTGGCATTGCTAGGTGTCCTCTGGAGACAAAACAATCCCAGGTAAGGAATATTTACCTTGCACCCTCACGTGTTTTTCCCAATAATAAGGCCCCTCTCTTTCAGAATCGGAGCTCAGCTATCCTCTTCAAAAAATTTAGATTAACCCAATACTTTCACTACTCTATCCTCTGCCAGCCTTGTCAATTGACTCAGCCATGTCCTTTAGATCCTTTTTCCTCCAGTTCAGGTTTGCATACCATGTCATGTCTTAGTCTTTAATCTGGAAGGAGACTTTAAGAATGCAGTTCCATTAAAGAAAAAGCTATTTTTAAAGAACAATTTGGTTTAAATTTACAGAAAAACTGAAAATATAGCACAGAATTCCTCAATTCTGACATCTTTTATTTTATTTATTTATTTATTTTTTTTTTATTTTTTGACAGGCAGAGTGGACAGTGAGAGAGAGACAGAGAGAAAGGTCTTCCTTTTTGCCGTTGGTTTACCCTCCAATGGCCGCCGCGGTAGGCGCGCTGCGGCCGGCGCACTGCGCCGATCCGATGGCAGGAGCCAGGTGCTTCTCCTGGTCTCCCATGGGGTGCAGGGCCCAAGGACTTGGGCCATCCTCCACTGCACTCCCTGGCCACAGCAGAGAGCTGGCCTGGAAGAGGGGCAACCGGGACAGGATCGGTGCCCTGACCGGGACTAGAACCCGGTGTGCCGGCGCCGCAAGGCAGAGGATTAGCCTAGTGAGCCGCGGCGCAGGCCTGACATCTTCTATTTGTACTTTTTCCTTTAAAATTAACGAACCAATAATGATACATCAGCTGAAGTCTATATTCTGATTACTTTTTTTTAGATTTATTATTTATTTGAAAGAGTTACACAGAGAGGAGAGGCAGAGAGAGAAAGTCTTCCATCCGCTGGTTCACTTCCCAATGGGCCACAACGGCCGGAGCTGCGCCGATCCGAAGCCAGGAGCCAGGAGCCTCCTCAGGGTCTCCCACGTGGGTGCAGAGGCCCAAGGATTTGGGCCATCTTCTACTGCTTTCTCAGGCAGAGCTGGATCAGAAGTGGAGCAGCTGGGACTAGAACCAGCGCTCATATGGAATGCCAGAGCTTCACACCGGGACTTTAACCCACTGAGCCACAGCGCTGGTCCCCTGATTACTTTCATTTTATCTAATGTTCTTTGCTGTTCCAAGAGCCCATGTTACTTAAGTCTAATGTTCCTCTTGGATGTGACAACTTTTCAGGTTTTCCTGGTGTTTGATGGTGGCAACAGTCTTGAAGAAGACTGGTCAGGTATTTTGTTGATTGTCTAACTGGGATTTGTCTAAGCAATGCTTCATGATCAGGCTGGGGTTATGTTTTCGGAAGGTACGTGACAGAAGTGAAGTGCCATTTGGTTGTATTATATAGAGGATGTGTGACTTCTCACTGCTACCACAGGTTGAGGTAGTGTTCCCCAGGTTTCTTCCCTGTGCAGTCACTCTATATTCCCCTTTCCATGCTGTACTCTTTGGGAGGAAGTGATTACGTGCAGCCTAAATAAACTTCCAATTCTTCAGCACAGATTTCCTTTTTTCCAAAAATAGAAATTTTCTCAAGAGGTTTTTCCTTTAAAGAAGTATTTCTTTGAAAAGGAGAATGACAGAGGGAGAGTGGGGAGAAGGGTGTGTGTGTGTGTGTTGGGGGGAGATCTTCCATCCAATGAATCACTACCCAGTTGATCACAACAGCAATGTCCGGGCTAGGTCAAAGTCAAGTTTCCCACATGGGTGGCCTCTGCTACTTTCCTAGGGCATTAGCAGGATGCTAGATTGGAAGTGGACAATCAGGACTCAAGCAGCAGCAGCTTAACCTGCAGTGTCATATGCTGGGCTCTCTTACTAGGTTTTCTCAAGAGTAAACTGAACTTGCACACACCCAGCTGAGCTATTCCATAACTAATGCTGTGTGTTTCTCAGCTTATCAAATCCAGAGGGGTCATGCCCACCTGCTCCTTACTGGTGATGTTATTTTTGATGACTTTATCTAGGTAAGGTCTGATTTCTTCATGGTATTTTACTTTTTTTTTTTTTTAAGATTTATTTATTTGAAAGTCGGAGTTGCAGAGAGGCAGAGAGAGAGCGAGCGAGTGAGAGAGTGCACTCCACAATTGGATGCAATGGCTGGAGTTGTGCCAGTCTGAAGCCAAGAGCCAGGAGCTTCTTCTGGGTCTCCCACGTGGGTGCAGGGGCCCAAGGACTTGGGCCATCTTCTACTGCTTTCCCAGGCCATAGCAGAGAGCTGGATCAGAAGAGGAGCAGCCGGGACTAGAACTGGTGCCCATATGGGATGCCGGCACTTCAGGCCAGGGTGTTAACCTGCTGCACCACAGCGCCGGCCCCGTTACTTTTCTTTTTTTAAAGATTTGAAAGGCAAAGTAACACAGAGGGAGGATGAGACACATAGAGAGGTCTTCCATCTGTTGGTTTACTCCCCAAATGGCCACAATGGCCAGAGTTAGGCCAGGCCGAAGCCAGGAGTCAGGTGCTTCTTCCAGATCTCACATGTGGGTATAGAGGCCCAAACACTTCGGTAATCTTCCAATGCTTTCCCAGGCACATTAGCAGAGAGCTGGACTGGAAGAGGATGACTCAGGTCTTGAACTGGGGCCCAAAAGGGATGCTGGCATCTCAGATGGCTCCATAGCACCCGTTCCCTTTCTTTAAATAAGAACTCTAGGGGTGTGCATGTGGAGCTGCTACTGAGTCACCATTTGGGAGGTCTGCCCCATGTCAGAGTTCCTGGTTGCAGTCTCAGCTACTCAGTTTCTGATCCAGCTTTCTCCTGATACACTTCCTGAGTGGCAGCACACGGAAGCTCAATTACTTGGGTCCCTGCTATTCAAATGAGACCTGGGCTGTGTTCTGGACTCCTGGCTTCAGCCTGGTCTAGCACTCGCTATTGCAGGCTTTCGGAGAGTGAACCAGCGAAGATTTCTGTGTCTTTCAAATGAAAACTTAAAACTATGGGAAGGTATTAAAGAACAAATATTCTGCTCATCAAAGTTTCACTCTGGATTTAGCAAAGATGACTCTTGCTCAAACCTGCAATTATGACTTTCCAATCTCAGCAATCCCTCCATATTCACCAGTATTCTTCTATAAGAAAGAGCCCCCCCCATTATTAATTATGGGTAAGTCTCATGGATCTCTACTTTTCAATGGCTTGTAGTTCATCATTATCCTTAATTACTTGGGTGTGCAAACTGTCCCAGAGGAAGCCCCTTCATGTCAATTCTGATGTGATCTGATCATTTCTGAGTAGTTCTTTACTTTCTGGCGTATCAAACTATTCCAGGCTTTTCTTAAAATCTTTTAGTAAATATTTTTCAAAATATCCTTAGTTTCTTTTAATGGGGGAAGGAAATTAGAATTAGAGATCTAGATGTTCTGTGTGCTGTCATGGGGTACCTCTTTGCTCAGAGTCAGAATATAACACACATGTACTTTAAGACAATAGTGAATTCACACTTACACCTCCAATTTCAATCCACATGACTTTCTACCTTCTCAGTTTCTTCCAGAGTGGGAACACTGTCCCTCAACAAAAGCAACATTTATTTATTTGCTCAATCTTTTTACTCATTTACAGAATACCTGCAGGCATCCCACTACCAAATCAAATCAAAGGGGTGGGCAAATATTTAGCCTAGTGGTTAAGACACCCACATCCCAGTTCCTGGGATTAATTCCTGACCAGATCCTGACTCCAGCTCCCTGCCAGTGAAGACCCTGGGAAGCAGAAGTGGTAGTTCAAGTAGTTGGGACTGAGTTCCTGGCTGCAGCCCAGCCCAGCCCCAGCCACTGTAGACATTTGGGGATTTAGCCAGCAGATGGGTGTTTTACCAAACTCTCAAATAAAATAAATTCTATTAAAACAAAACAGGAAACAAAATACTAAGGAGTCAGGATTTCTCTGTTGTGATTTCTCCCCTGATTGAGGGTTAGAGCACTGAGTTTATTTTTTTAATTTATTATTTTTTTCTAAAAATTTATTTCTTCATGGCCTCAATGGTTGGAGCTGGGCTGATCTGAAGCCAGCGGCCCGGAACTTCTTTGGGCTTCCATGTGGGCACAGAGACCCAAAGACCTGGGCCATCCTCCCCTGCTTTTCCAGGCCATAAGCAGAGCTGGTTAGAAGAGGGGGAGCTGGGACACAAACTGGCACCCATACTGAATTTTAATATTTATTTCTCCTTCTCCAACGTGGTCATTATTTAATAGAAATAAGTTGGGTTTGACTTATATTGGATTTTTAAATTTCCTCCATCATCCTTATTGAATTAATTCCATTTTTTTGAGACTGTCTGGAAGATATTCATGTTTCTTCAAATAAAATCTATACAAAAATGTATTCCTCAAAGAAATGCTTTTTCTTTCCCTGCCTCATCATCCACCTTTAAGGGGGTAAATTCATGGTTTTTGTCATTTTTCTTGTGTATATATGTTTTGGAAAGGTAAACAGGTATATGTATTTTATTTCTTTTTTTTAAAAAAAAGATTTTATTTGACTTTATATGAAAGAGTTACAGAGAGAGGTAGAAACAGAGGGAGCGGTCTTTCATCCACTGGTTAACTCCCCAGATGGCTGCAAAGGCCAGAGCTGCACCGATCTGAAGCCAAGAGCCAGGAGCTTCTTCTGGGTCTCGCACGCAGGTGCAGGGGCCCAAGGACTTGGGCCATCTTCTACTGCTTTCCCAGACCATAGGAGAGAGCTGGATCGGAAGAGGAGCAGCTGGGACTAGAACTGGCGCCTATATGGGATGCCGGCAATTTAGGCCAGGACTTGAACCCACTGTGTTACAGCACCAGTCCCTATTTCTCTCTTTCTAAAAGATTTTAAAATCTATTTGAAAGGCAGAGTCTTGGAAGAGGGGGAGAAACAGAGATTTTCTATGTGCTGGTTTACTTCTCAAATAGCTGCAACAGCCAGAGTTGGGTCAGGCTGAAGCCAGGAGCCTGGAACTCCATCTGAGTCTTCCCTGTGGGGGCAGGGGCCCAAGTACTGGGACCGTGTTCTGCTGTTTTCCCAGGAGCATGAGCAGGGAGCTGGATGGCAAGTGGAGAAGCTGGGGCTTAAGCTTGTACTTATATGGGATGCTGGCATCTCAGGTGGTGGCTTAACCCACTGAGTCACAAAGCTGGTCCGCTCCTCCTTTTCTTTCTTAGGCAAAAGGCCACATGCTGTATTCTTTTCTCCTTTGGGAATGGAAATCATTCCATTCCAGTAGACAGGCATCTTTCTCATTGTTTTTAGCTGCATAGTACTCCATCACATGTTTGCTTATTCAGCTTGTCTCTTGTTTGCAGTTTCCAATGTTTTGCTATTACAGCTCAGGAGTATTTATTGCTGTATAATGTGAGGCCTTACCCTCTGATGGGGTTCCTGGGTAGAGGACACACGTACATGTTATTTTGTTGGGATACTGCTGAATTTCCTCCCAGGGAAGTTTTACCAGTGGTATTTCTACCAGCAATTTGAGAGTGCTTGTTTCCTCAAAGCCTTAGGGAATGAACTGTCAAGTGTTTGAATTCTTGCCAAAATGGAGTCCTTCTTGCTTCTTTTGAAACTTTCTATTAGAAAGTAATTTTGAACTTTTAATAAGTTGGAAGTCCAGTGCAATGAACTCCTACCAACTCCACTCATAATCACCAATTACTAATACTTTGTCTCCTTTGGTTTATTCTTTTTTAAATGAACAGTTTAACGAACCATTTGAAAGTTGCATATTCCAAAAATATGTCAATGAGAACCCTATACAAATAAAAACATGCTCAGAACTACAGCACAGATATATTATCGATATGATCGTCTTTGCCAACTTAGCACCCATATTCCAACTGACCCAATACTGTCATCTTTACAGCATTTCCTTCTCCTAGAAAGGCATTATACATTGTGTTTATCTTTTGAGTTTCTCATTTGGGGTTCACATAATGTTTCCTCATTATATTTAGGTTATGTATCTGTAGAAAACTACATAAATGATGTTGTATCCTTCTCGGGATATTGCATTCACAAGGACAAGATGCCTATCGGCCCTTACCATGGCTGTTAATTTTAATCACTCCGTTTACCATATTTCTTGCAACTAGCAGACATTCTTGGAGACAAACCTTAAGATGTGGTAAGTATTATGTTTCATTGAAATTCCACTATCCCTACCTCCTAATTGAGAATCTTAGTAACTCTTGCCAAATCAAACACCACTGATGGCTAGAAAATGATATCCCAATTCCAGTGTTTTACCATTTAGCAGGAAATCCCACCATTATCTCCTTTATTGTATCTACCTATTACCAGCATGAATTAACTGAATCATATTTTTCCCATTTTATGGTTTATCATTGTCCTTAATTTGGAGGACAATGATTTGGCCACTAGGATTGTTCCTTGTTCTTCTGACACAGACCCATCAATTTCTGAGTACTTATCTTACTTTCTGGTCTATCAAAATTGTCCCTATTTTATATCTAATGTTGCTCCAGCCCTGAAACCAGTGATTTCTCTAAGGAACACTAACTCTTTATTTGGTACTAAAAACCAAGACGCAGGTGCTCATGGTAGTTTTACATTGATACCTTTTACATCTTCTTTGGTATCTGATTTTGTCTTCTTACTTTTTGTCTCTTCCTTCCCTGTTTTTGGGTTATTAATATTACATTTTCCCAAGACCTTTGCATTTAAGAATTTACCCGTGCTGGCGCCGCGGCTTAACAGGATAATCCTCCGCCTTATGGCGCCGGCACACCGGGTTCTATCCCGGTTGCCCCTCTTCCAGGCCAGCTCTCTGCTATGGCCCGGGAAGGCAGTGGAGGATGATGGCCCAAGTGCTTGGGCCCTGCACCCGCATGGGAGACCAGGAGAAGCATCTGGCTCCTGGCTTTGGATCAGCACAATGCGCCGACTGCAGCGGCCATTAGAGGGTGAACCAATGGCAAAAAGGAAGACCTTTCTCTCTGTCTCTCTCTCACTATCCACTCTGCCTGTCAAAAAAAGAATTTAACCTTTATTTGTATATATGACAACTTCTGGTTTTGCTCATTGCCCTTATTTGCTATGCAAATAAAACAAAACAAATTAATGTGGCAAATTCTACTGGCATTTTCTTTCACTGTACCTTGATTATAAGTCAGAGTTAGAAAAATCTCCCGGAAATCACAGTATAGAAGAACTCATCCAATTTTCTCCTGAGTTTGTCTTTATATTTAGATCTCTGATATTTGCTTGAAGTTCACTCTTATGTATGGCATAAAAATGGGTCTAATATATTTTTTCCAAATTCTTATCTAGTGGTGCCAGTATTCTTTCCTAAAATATCCCCATTTGTCCCAGTGACTTGAACTACCACTCTTAGTAGCAGTGTACATTTATGGACTTTACACAGTCTCTCATGGTTTAAGGAACAGAGATGGTCTAAGACACGTATTATTGGATGATTTCACTTTAATGCAAACATCAGAGTATACCTGTATAAACCTAAAATGCTAAAGCCTACTATACATCTAGGTTATATGGTAAAGCCTAATGCCCTGTCAGATTTGCTGTGGCAAAGTTAATCTTCTTCTACAATCAGCTTATGCAGTTTCCAAAAATCCTTCCACTGCTTTCACAATAGCACTTAACAAACTTAGCACTCACTTCCACATTATGTAATGAATGATCACTCTTGCATCGTTTAAATCACCCAGAGTTAGCAGTAAATGCATTTAGTCAGGTCCAGCCTTTTCTTTCAACCGGGTTCAATAACATTATTGTTTGGCCACAACTGTGTAGCTCAGACAGGGATACTCTTCTGTCTGTTCTCCAGCTCAGGGCATTAGAACTTGCTCATCTGATACAGGCCCTTCTCCAAGCTTTGTTAGTCTCAGTGCTGGGGTATGGTTGGAGTGTATCCTTCACAAAGGTTCATGTGCTCGAAGTAGGATCCCCAGGGTGTTGGTGTTAAAGAAGGTGGAACTTCTAAGAGGTGGGATTTAGTGGATACTAATTAGGCCACAGTATGAGAGTGTTTTCCTTGCAAGTGCTTTCCTTGGAAGGGATTAATGTCATTCTTGTGCAACTATGGTCAGTTCCTCAGAGAGCAGGCTGTTACAAAACAGGCAAGCCTGGCTCCTGAATCTCTCTGGCTTCCTCTTTTCCTTATAAAGTAGTAAGCCTCAGGTATTTTGTTATAACAACAGAAAAATGGACTACTAGAAAAAACTGTTGCTTTCAATGTAACAGATTCTTAATAAGTTCTGTCACTTCCTTCTTGTTCTGTAAGATCATAGCTATGATGAAATGGGATGTGCCTGACTGGCAAGCAAGCTCTATCACTGAATTTCCAATCTTTGTAGTCCTTAATCACTTTTAATTTTATTTCTAGCCTATTCACTCAATATAGCCTCCTACTGGCAATATTAACAGTGGATTTTGAATGCTTAGGTGTCATGATGAAGAAAACACCACAAGAATAAATCAAGTACAGTAAACATGAGATGTATGAGGCTGCTGTTGCTGCTAATATAGCATTCAGTAAAAAAGATAATGATAAAAGTATAGAAAACACACAAAACCCACTTATTATCAAGTACTATGCACTAAAGACAACTGCATGTACTACATTTTCTTTTTTTTTAAAGATTTACTTTTTTATCTAAAAGGCAGAGTTAGAGAGACAGAAGGAGAGACAGAGAGAGATCTTCCATCAGTTGGCTTGCTCCCCAAATGGTTGCAATGGACAGGGGTAGGTCAGGCCAAAGCTAAGCGCCTCCTCCCTATCTCCTATGTGGGTACAGCAGCTCCAAGGACTTGGGCCATCTTCTGTTGCTTTTCTCTGTACATTAGCAGGGAGCTGGCTTGGAAGTGGAGCAGCTGGGACTTGAACCAGTGCCCACAGGATGCTGGTGTTGCAGGCCGTCACTTTAACCCACTGTGCCAGTGTCAGCAACTGTACTGCGTTTTTCTGTGACTGATAGCGTGGGTTTACAACAGCACTACCATGCACACTAACAATTTTTTGTGTTATGACATTAAGATTGCTACATCACTGCGAATAGAACGGAATTTTTCAGCTCCATTAGAATCTTCTATCACTACTGTGGATGTGGTCTCTTGTTGACCAACATATTATGCGGTAAATGACTGTACGAGGGCATTTCAAAAAGTTGATGGAAGAAGCCACTGTAATCCATAAGCTGTACTTTGGAAATTTATATTTATTAAATAAAAGTTAAAAAAAAAGTTGATGGAAGGGCTGGTGTGGCACAGTGGGTTAGGTTGCCACCTATGATGCTGTCATCCCATATTGGGGTGCCAGTTTGAATTCCAGCTGCTCTTTGCTAATGTGCCTGGGAAAACAGCAGAAGCCACATGGGTCTTGAGACCCGGAATGAACTGTAGGCTCCTGGCTTTGGCCTGACCCAGCTAGCCATTGTTGCCATTTGGGGGAGTAAACCAGCAGATGGAATATCTCTCTCTTCGTCTCTCCTACTAACTCTGCCTTTCAAATACAAAGTCTTATATAAAAAAAAGTTGATAGAAAATAAATCAACTAAAACATGAAATGTAAACATTTTACATGAACTTTCTGATGTCCCCTCATACTTCACTGGTCTATTCCTATGCCAGTATCTTGCTTTGGCAAGGTTTCTGTAAACCTTCCAGTGTATCTTGATATGTGGTAGGGCCAGAGCCTCCTTAAAGGACTTCTCTTTTAATGCTATGCTATTTTTGAATACTTATTTTTCAGATGAACTTGAGTATTAACTAGTTCAGCTCTGTCCCAAAATTACCATTATCTTGTTATTAGGATCTCATTAAATTAAGTTACAAGTAATATTTTGATGTTGAGATGTCTTAATTAAGAACAATGGAGGTCTTTCCCTTTGTTCAATTTTAACTTTCATTTTTAGGGATTTTTCATATATTTCTGAATTCTTTTGAGATAATTTAAAAAATTATTTTTGAGGCTTTCCAGATAAACAATCATATCACCAACAAAGAAACTTTGATTTCTCTTTTTCCCATTGTTATGAGTCTGTTTCCTCTGTAATGGCTCATAGTTCCAGAATCATGTTAGTTAAATAGTGGAGAAAATGGGAACCCTTACTTTGTTCCTCATCATGGTGCTACTTATTAAAATGTTGACTTTAGGATTAAGGGTGTGTGTGTCTGTGTAAATAAATATACCTATAGTATACTTAAAATATATTTATGAAAATAAAACCATGTTAAAGGAGTTTCCATCTATGCCTGTTCTCTCAATTTTTTAAATCAAGGTGTAGAATTTTGTAATAGGCATTTTCAGCACTGATAAAGGGAACACAACTTTTCATTTTAGATCTACAAATGTGGTGAATTATTAAGATTCCAAATATTGATTTATCCTTATATGAATGATAGTATAAACCTCACTTCATCAAAATGTACTTAAACCTTTTTTTTTTTTTTTTTTTGACAGAGTGAGACAGTGAGAGAGAGCTAGAAAGGTCTTCCTTTTGCCGTTGGTTCACCCTCCAACGGCCGCCGCGGTAGGCACGCTGCGGCCGGCGCACCGTGCTGATCCGATGGCAGGAGTCAGGTGCTTCTCCTGGTCTCCCATGGGGTGCAGGGCCCAAGCACTTGGGCCATCCTCCACTGCACTCCCTGGCCACAGCAGAGAGCTGGCCTGGAAGAGGGGCAACCGGGACAGGATCGGTGCCCCGACCGGGACTAGAACCCGGGGTGCTGGCACCCTAGGCGGAGGATTAGCCTAGTGAGCCGCGGTGCCGGCCAGTACTTATATCTTATTAATAAATGCTATTACACAGCAGTTTCCCACTGATATTCATCAGTGGCATTTATCTGTAATTATAACTTTTATGATCCATCTTTATCAGGCTCAGAAATCAGCATTATTCTTGCTTTATCAAAATAAAAGTTTTTTTTATTTTACATATTCAGAGCCCTGGGATCATCTGTTCTCTGAGACAGAATTCACTATGAAACCCCTTGGGCCTCATGTTTTATTTGATAGCTCCTTGATAAGTTTCTATTTCTTTTATGGATTCTTTTTCCCCAATCTCCAATGAGGTCAATTTTATAATATTGTACCTTAGAAATTGTCCACTTTATTAACATTTTCAAATTTATTTGCATAGAGATATTTAAATAGTCTTGCGTGATTTTCTCAGCTTCCTCTGTATCCAGTGTTTCCCCCTGGTCGTTTTTTGTGCATTTGTGCTTTCTTTTTCTTCTTGGTTAAAATAGCTAGGGGTTTACTTTGTGAATTTCCCCTCAATATTGCAGACCAACTCAATTAAATGTATAATTTTTCTGTACTTTAACTCATTAATTTCTACTTTTATCTTTACTATTGCCTTTTCAGTGTTTTCTCTTGACTTACTAATTTTTTTTTTTTTTTTTTTTGACAGAGTGGACAGTGAGAGAGAGAGAGACAGAGAGAAAGGTCTTCCTTTTGCCATTGGTTCACCCTCCAATGGCCGCCGTGGCTGGCGCACTAGGGCCGGCACACCACGCTGATCCGATGGCAGGAGCCAGGTGCTTCTCCTGGTCTCCCATGGGGTGCAGGGCCCCAGCACTTGGGCCATCCTCCACTGCACTCCCTGGCCACAGCAGAGAGCTGACCTGGAAGAGGGGCAACCGGGACAGAATCCAGTGCCCCGACCAGGACTAGAACCCAGTGTACCGGCTCCGCGAGGCGGAGGATTAGCCTATTGAGCCGCGGTGCTGACTTTTGACTTACTAATTCTTTTCATATCCAATTTGGGAATTTATTTTCACTGATACAGGAGTTTAGGTTAAGAATTTTTCTCAGCTGTTTTGTATGCATTCCACAGATTCTGATGTGTAGCATTTTTATTATTTTTCATAAATTTTCTAATGTGTATTTCTCCTTGCTACAACAACTTTTTAACATTGAGGTATACTTTTGAATATATATTGAAATACAGGACTTCTTTTTGGTATTCTGGAATGTTTCCTCATGTACTTTCCCAGTCAATTGCTGTCAACTTTAGTTAATGTGGCACATACTGATTGAGTATCCTTATCTGAAACACAAGTGCTTGCATTTTGGAATATTGGCATATACATAATGAGTTATCTTGAGGAGACATTAAATCTAAGCATGAAATTCACGTCTTACATACACTTCATATCTGAACAGAATGAAGGTAACTTTATAGAATACTTTTAGTGCTTTTTTTTTGACAGGCAGATTTAGACAGTGAGAGAGAGAGAGACAGAGAGAAAGGTCTTCCTTCCATTGGTTCACCCCCCAAATGGTTGCTAGGACTGGCACGCTGTGCTGATCTGAAGCCAGGAGCCAGGTGCTTCCTTCTGGTCTCCCATGTGGGTGCAGGGCCCAAGCACTTGGGCCATCCTCCACTGCCTTCCCGGGCCACAGCAGAGAGCTGGCCTGGAAGAGGAGCAACCGGGACAGAATCCGGTGCCCCAACCGGGACTAGAACCCGGTGTGCCGGCGCCGCAAGGCAAAGGATTAGCCAAATAAGCCCCGGCGCTGGCTTTAGTGTGTGTTTTAACATGAGGTTAGCTGCAGAATTTTCCACTTGTGTAGTCCTGTTAAGTCTTTAGTTTCAGATTTTGGAGCATTCTGGATTAGGGATGTTCAAACTGTAAGATTTTTCATAAATGGAATAAAACTGCATTAACATTTCTGGTTTTTTTTGCATGGCATGGTGTTTTCCAGGTTGACTTAAGTTACTGCATTTTATGAGTGTTCACTTTTTATTGCTAAGTAAGATTCCACTTTATATCAATATGTAAGAGTTTATCCTTGGGGCTGGCATTGTGCTGCAGTGGGTAAAGCTGCTGCCTGCAGTGCCAGCATCCCATATGGGTGCCAGTTTGAGTCCTGGCTGCTCCACTTCCCATCCAGCTCCCTGCTAATGAGCCTGGGAAAGCAGTGGAAGATAGTCCAAGTCCTTGGGCCTCTGCACCTATGTGGGAGACCAGGATGAAGCTCCTGGCTCCTGGCTCCTGATCGGCTCAGCTAAAGCTGTTGTGGCCATTTGTGGAGTAAACTAGCAGATGGAAGATATCTTTCTCTGCCTCTCAAATAAATAAATCTTTTATAAAAAGAAGAAAAAAGAGCTTATACTTTCTTCATGCAGATCTGACTACTATGAATAAAGTTGCTGCGAACCTTCCTGTACAAGGTTTTCTGTGAATGTTCAGTAGTGCCCTGGGGTTCTCCTCAGAGGATACCTTGCAACACTCCCAGTGGATACGTGAAATCACAAGTACTATTGAATCCTATCATACTATGATAGTTTAACTTACAAATCAGGCATAGAAAGAGATCAACAGTAACAATATACTGTAACAGAAGTTACATGAGTGTGATCTGTCAACATCTTACTGTAGCGTGATGACAGGAGGTCAGGAGAATGTAGGCACGGTGATGTAGTGTTAGACTACTACAAAGGCACATGCATATAAGCACTGAGATACCAACAGACAACCTGATCACTGAAATGCTGTTAAATAACCTATGGGGACGCAACATGAACGCACTGGTCAAAGAAATGATTTGTGTTCTGAGTCTGCCAAGTGGGATGCTGTGGTATGACTTGTTTTCTAAAACCTCAAACTTGGTCGGCACCGTGGCTCAATAGGCTAATCCTTTGCCTTGCGGCGCCGGCACACCAGGTTCTAGTCCCGGTTGGGGCACCAGATTCTGTCCCGGTTGCCCCTCTTTCAGGCCAGCTGTCTGTTGTGGCCCGGGAGTGCAGTGGAGGATGGCCCAAGTCCTTGGGCCCTGCACCCGCATGGGAGACCAGGAGAAGCACATGGCTCTTGGCTTTGGATCAGCACAATGTGCCGGCCACAGCGCGCTGGCAGCGGCGGCCATTGGAGGGTGAACCAACGGCAAAAGGAAGACCTTTCTCTCTGTCTCTCTCTCTCACTGTCTAACTCTACCTGTAAAAAAACAAACAAACAAAAAAAACCCCTCAAACTTAAATGTTGCATTCACAAAGGTCAAAACAGAAATTAACAAATTCTCTATGACAACTGAACTTAATAGGTACTACAGAGCTATTTAGCTCTTGCTGACCTCTTTCTAATTCCTCTAGTAGGATAGAACGTACATCTGTCACAGTGATATACTCCTTAGTAAAAACAGAAAAGTCTTCATTCTTTCTAAGCTTACTATAATGAGGAAAACAAATGATAAGGATTTGGGATTAAGGTCTTTTGTTTCCTACAAGTTCATGTAAAAGTAGGAATAAATTTATGTCAATTATACAAATCATGAAGAAACCAAAAGCAGTAATACTAATATTCATCCTACCTAGAAAAGCTGAAAAGTTCCAAGACATCTTTGATTGACAAGATATAAGTTTCTACCTATTTACATTCAACATATGGTTCTATCACTGTTATGACTTTGAATGTAACCATTCCTTGGGTCTCAGTTTCCCTCTTGCCCAAATAAGGAAAGTACCACTTACCACACAGGAAGGATGTATGATAAAATAATTCACATGGACTTTCAGTTCTTCAAAAGACAGCTATGAATCCTTAAGTATGATCCTGAAAAAGCTAATTAAAAATAAGATGACCTTGTCAAAATTAAGTCTGAAAACAGAGCAGCCTAGGGGGTCTGTACGTTCATTAGCAGCTACCTATCACTTCTACCCAAGTAACAGAATTCACACTAAGGTAGGGTGTGTAGCACAAATATGGCTTGAGCAAGCAAGTAAGATATTTTGTTAATTTGTTACTATAGAGAAAATAGTTAAACAGGTTATTCAGCCTTATTTTGATTTGATACAACTCAATATCACAGAAAATGATGACATGGTATTTGCCTTCTAAAAATATGTAAGGTACTTGTTGCTCAAAATATGTATAATTATTAGCTACAGAGTATTAATAATGAAACAATTAAAATTGGGTCAAACACAGAAAGGTGGCTGCTTCTCCACGGTATAAAATAATCTAATTAGCACATTCAAATTTTGAAGCCTAAAGGTAAGGTAATAGATACTCTCCCTTATTTATAAAGCAATATATAAAAGTCATCATGCTAAACACCAAAAATTTTTTAAAAAGTTAATATACATGTCCTACAATTAGGCAACCTGCAGTGAAATAACTGGGCAACAATGACTCAATAAATTAATGAGTATTGCATATAACATAACAAAGAGGCCTGTAAGACTAAGAATTAGATAACAGAAGGAAAAGACAAATAGGGGTTCTGGGAAGACATCATTACATTTCACTTATTATTCACAGAGCAGCTTAATTTTCTCATACAGTGGTCATCACATCTGAGGGGAGGTTTTCAGAACCCTCAGAAGGGTGGCATGGCTGATAGCCCATTATTTCAGATGAAGAAATGAAATTCAAAGAGATGATGCAACTTGCCTAACAGCTTAATAGGTGGCAGAGCTAGCCCAGGCAGTCTGCTGACTTTCCAGAGCCCACCTAGACTAAATTCTAAATTACCAAGACTAAAGTCAGAACTAGAAGCAAGTTTGGAAATCTAATGCAGTGTCCTCTTGATCAATCTATAAAAAAACTTTCTAGAACCTACACTGAAAGCCCCCCCAAAGGTGATTCTAGTCATTAGCTAAGCTTAGAAAACATCTATACCTGCATGTCCAGCATGACAGACATGTGGGTATTTAAATTTGTGCTAATGAAAATACTGAGTTCTTCAGTCTCACAAGCTACATTATGTATGTTTAATAGTTGCACATGCCTAGTAGCTACCTTACTGGAGAGCAAATACAGGACATTTCCATCCTGAGAAAATTCTACCGGACAAGGTGGAATCTAGACCAATCCTTTAATTGTGATGAGAAAATGAAAGTACAGGATCTTGTCCAGCACGCGCTCAGAGGGCTAGTTTGCGGCAGAATTCAATTTTAACCCAGTCTGCCAGTGACCTCTGACTAACCTCATCATACTTCATGTTCAGGGTTTGTTCAGATGGAAATTATTCCCCCCCCCCCCTTTGTTTGGTCCTCCAGCAAAGTAATTAGAGAAATTCTAAATGTGTGGCTCACTGTCCCAACAAAAATCCTTAAAAAAAAAACAAAAAACAACAACAACAAAAAAAACCTCATAGGACTGGTATTGTGGTACAGTGAGTTAAACTACCATTTGCAATGCTGGGTGCCTATTTTGAGTCTCACTGCTCCACTTCCAATTCAGCTTCTTGCTAACGCACCTGGGAAGGCAGTGGAGGATGGCCCAAGTGCTTGGGCCCCTCACGCACATGGGTGATGTTCTGGGCTCCTGGCTTTGGCCTGGCTCAGTCCTGGCTACTGTGGTCATCTGGTGAGTAAGCAGCAGAAAGATGACCTCTTTCTGTCACTCTTTCAAATAAATTGGGAAAAAGAAACTTTTTATTAAAAATAATCTAAATCAATCTATAATCTTTATAAAAAAATAAAAGTTATCTTGGAGAGTTAAGAACACCCTGGTGCTGAGAGACATGTTTTAGATCATTACAGCTATTTTAAGTCCCCTGTCCACTATCGTGGTGCTGTATCTCATGAATTTGAAACCCTGAGACTAAAGAAACATTAACTGAATTATCCTAAAATCTTAAGTGTGAAATATAAAATTGCAAATATTTTAAAGATTAAAAATGATAAAAAATGAACAACCCAACACTGTTCTAATTTTAGAAGGCTGTCACTCAGACCACTGAGTGCTCTTGGCTCAATAATTTAAAGGTTTAACACTCAGGAAATCATTTTTTCAACCTCCTTCGACTACTATGCTATGTTTTACAACCAGCCATAAAAAATATAGCAGCGTCTTCTTTAAAAATAAAACCAGTTGTTCCTGTCTAGTATGTTCAGAATGCAAATATCTCCAAAGCCAGTCAACTTAACTCATGACACTTCATGTTTAAAGCAAGCAGGAAAACAACTTGGAACTATATTAATTAAAACTTGAAAGATACAATTATGTAGCTCTAGTAATTTTGTTCGTGATGTAGTACTCAATTCCACACTACATTCCATGTTCTAGCTTCAGAGAAAATGCTATACCAAAGTTTACATTAGGATTAAAACTTGGATGGTTGAAAAACATGTCCCAACATAGGACACTCTGAATACTCACTCAAAACAGATTTTTGCCATAATATGCAAGGTATACACAGGCCTAGACTACAGAGTTCTACACAAATAGAAGCTACCTGTTACAGAGGACATGGTACAAAAAGAGACAGCTGTTTTCTTTTTAAACACTTTTTGGTGTTGAGGTAAACAAATGAAAAATAAGTTTTGGCAACCAAAAGCAAAGCAACAGTCTACAGATCTTAAGAGAGGGAGGGGAAAAAAGTGTGGTCTTTCAGACCTTTTAAACAGGGTATCAGGAACTTAGAGTAAAATGTTTTCACTGGCTGTTAGACATGACTTCTACATAATATGTGTTAACTCTTACTTCACCATATTAGGAAAGGGAAAACATGTACCACCTCCTCCCCACCCTCTTCTTATGCCATCTAAACGACTGGAGGCAGCTAGCTCACCAAAGGAAAGAGAGCCTCAGACAATCACTGAGTGACAACAGCTGAGGCTGAACTGCCTTAACTACCCAGTGATAAATACTGGGGTGTACTCATGCAGGAAGCATTAAAATACTGCAAATTCTAAGTAAATACTAAGGTGTTGCATAAGCTGCAAGTCTCTTTATGACAGAGTTGTTGGGAAGAGGGGCTCCTGGGTGGGAGAGCAGCTCTGGCTGGTTAAACAAGTGAGAACGCTGGCAGAGGGATGCGGTCTGCTCAGCTCCACCAGCTGTTTCTTTCTTACGGCTTCAGTAGCATCACCACAAGGCAACTCCAGGCTTCCTCAGGGAAAGTGATTTAGGTAGCAAGCAAACACACTTCATGGTAGGACTGACTATACCGGTGATGCTCAAATGTCCAACTTCAAAAGATGCACTGACTAGGGAGAGAAAACGGCCTAGAAGCCCTCAGACTGTCATTCCCTGGTTTCCTGTGTGTGTAACAAAAAAGCACAACACCAATGTCTTCAGACGTGTAAGCCAGCACGCTTGACACCGACCCGGCAAAGTTTTCAGCTGGCCCTCGCTCGCCCTCAAATTCTCTTTCCTCCACTTCCCTGCCTGCTGTTCTTTCCCGGTACACAAAATATAGGCCAATGAGCAGTGGGTGGGTGAGGAGGATGTGAGAGAAAAATTTGAGAAGTTGAAAAAAAAAAAAAAAAAAAGAGCAACTTCACCAGGACGCGAATGACAGCGGAGGATCTCTAAGGACAGGCACACAGCAACGCGAACCACCGAGACACGGAAGGGGCTTTCCTGCCAGAGGCCAGACTACCTACCACTTGTCAGAGAGGCTGCACGGGGGACGGCGGCCGTGGTGACCTCTAACGTCTCCTCCGACTCTGAAACGTGAGGATGCTCAGTTCACACAGGAGAACGCAATGCGCACCCAAGCCCACCGCCTCGGCACCCTTCTAAGGGATCGGCCCGGGCGGCCGCGTCCCCACCACCGCTCCCACCCCGCCCCCCTGCAACAGTCCCACCTCCACGTGCAGAATGCCTCGCGGCACCTCCCCCGGCAAAGCCCCCAAACCCCGCGCCTGCGACCCCCTGGGAGGTGAGGACGCGACTCGCCCACCCCGGGCGGCCGAGAAAGTCTCAGACCCAGCCTTCCCCCCCGACCCCCAACCCCCGGCCGCAGCGACACGGGGACGGGGGCGTAGAGAAAAAACTTTCTTTTCAAAATTTCCTTCCCGGCTGGATGAGCCGGAGAGAACCTCGACGCGTCCCGGGCTGAGGCGGTGGGGGAGGGGAGCCCCTGAGACGTTTAACGGCCGGTAGGGGGAGGGGGCTCCAGGGGGTGAGGGGGCGTGGGGCGGAGGAGCGGGCCTGGGAGCGGGGTCAGGGAGCTGGAGGCGTGCCCCCCCACCTGGCACACAAAGCGGCTGCCGCGCTCGGCTCTCACCAGATCCTTTGTGTTTTCCATCAGGGCCTCATGGGTAGGGGTTGTCCGTGCTCCCCGAGCCCGCGGCGCCCCCTCCCCGAGCTGGGGGCAGGTGCCTCTCCCCCGGACTGCGGCGACTACAGGGGTTCCCGGCTGGGCCCAGACCGGCGGCGGCTGCAGCAGCCCCCGGATTTCCCCCCTTTAACTCGGGTGGCCCCAGGATATCAACAACATTAGCATAGCCCTCCCTCCCAGCGCGCCTGCGCCGTGACCCGCGCCCCGATTGGCCCACTTCCCCACATACCCTCCTCTCGCTCTTCCAGCGTGGGACCCTCGGCAGGCTCCGTACTCTACGGACCGTACCAAGACCGAGGGTGGGAAAGGTTAACTGAGGCTGGCGTTCTGTCGAGTGGCTGGAAAGTCTGGAGGAAAAGGAGGCGTCTCAGTCAGTCATCCCAGCTGATGCTCCAGTCCCCTTAAGCGTCTTTCGATATGCTCCAGCTGCGAGGTTGTGTTGGGGAAAATTTTCCACTCCAGTCATGCCGCTTCCCCCTACACCCGGAAGATTGCTTCTCCCAAAGGAACTCCCACTCGGGGCGGGGCAGGCGAGGAGGAACGGAGTTACGTATTGGGGGTGGGGAGGGTTGGTCACGTGGCAAGAGGCTGCGCAGGCTCCTTCCGGCCCCCGGGGCTGCGGCGGCCGCGGGAGGTGAGGCGCCTGGGCGCATGCGCATGAGGTTCCACGTGAGCGCCTGCGTTTCTTCTCAAACTCAACGATGCCGCCGGAACGGAGGAGCCGAACGAAACCGGGCCGGAGCACCGGAGCGAAGCCGGATCGGAAGATTCGAATGAAGCCAGAACGGAGAGCCTCTGCGGCGACGGGCGGGCCGCCCCGAAAGGCTGCCCCTTCATCCCAGCGGAAAGCGCCGGCCCGGCCGAGCGCGGCGGCCGCGGCGATGGCAGTCGCGGCGGCGGAGGAAGAGAGACTGCTCCGGCAGCGCAACCGCCTGACGCTGGAGGACGACAAGCCGGACGCGGAGCGGTGTCTGGAGGAGCTGGTCTTCGGCGACGCGGAGGACGACGAGGACGCGCTGCTGCGGCGCCTGCGGGGCCCGCCGGTGAGGGAGGCCGCGGCGCGCGGGCGGGGCGCGCGGTGGGCGGCGAGGCTGCGGGGGCGGAGCCTGGGCGACCTGCGGCGGCGGCGGGCCGCGGGCCCGGGGGCCGCCGCGGCGCCTCCGCCGCCCCCCGGCGCCAGCCCGCGAGCCTCGGAGGGCGGGGACCGCGCCTTTCTCCGCCCCCGGAGGAGCCGCTGCGCCGGGTATCCAGCAGGCGCTCAACACGCGTTTGTTTCGCGAACTGTAGTCGCGGGCATCCCTAGCGCTCGCCCGCGCCGGAGCTGAGCGTGAGAGCTTGAGCCCAGCGCCGCGATTCCTGGCGGTGATGCAGGCCTTGACGGAATCGCTTGGTGGGCGCGGGTCTGGGAGTCCGCGTCCTGAGCGCTCCCACGTGGGCCTGCCGCACAGCAGCTTTGGAGAATGATCGCTTGTATTCTCCCATTCAGCAGACTCGAGTATTTGCAAATACTCAGTGCCAGTGGCACAACCTGCGTCATTAGGATCGTTAGGTTCTTTATCACTGTAAGTTATATATATATTTTTCCTGCCCAGATAGGGAGTAAAATTTTAGGCATGCTGTAGGTGGACATGGGGGGAGACACAGCAGTGGGCAGCAGAGGCAGAAGGCACCTAAATTTATAAAGTACATCGGTGACAGGTGAGAAGAGAGGAGTACAGAATACGGTGGGGGCGGGGGAGTTGGTGTGGGTGGGAAGGTTATGGAGTTTCAGGTCAGGTCGCCGGTCAGGGCCTCCCTAAGATGGCTCAGTGAGGGCTTGTTACCTGGAGAGCTTAGCTAGCCGCAACCTCCGTTGGGTGCTTCTGGGAGAAGCTGCAGCAACCCAGTGGGAGAGGAGTTTGGGAACTGCTGGCAGAGTGCTCAGCACTGTGCAGACTTGTGTCCAGGGAAGGGAAGCGCCTGCCTGGCGGAGGAGGATTGGCTGGGCTTGGCGGGTCTGAAACCGGCCTAGAGCGAGTAGAAATCACCGGCCCCTTCTTTAGTGTGGTTTTGGGGGTATTCGCTGGTCTGGGTTTACATTTGATAGCGTTGAGTCGTTTCTTGCGGAGGTTAAACATGAAGAGATACTGAAGTAGCGATGTGAGAGGAATCGTGACGTTTAGCCTTGTCATCTCCTGATCCTGTAGCAGGTGCCTTCCTACAGTCTGCTGCTCCTGCCCGCCTGTGTCCGCTTACCTGTCCTCCTCCGTACCTGGTCAATTCCTGTTAGCATGTGCACTTGCTGTCCCTGACCCTTGAGATTTGCCTCGCCCGTCCAGCCGATGGCGCTGTTTTCTGGTCTCCGCATTTTCTGCTTCTGGTGCTTGTGTCTCATGCGATAGCATTTCATTGTGTTCCATCCCATTATTTCGTCAGAGCATTCCACAAGCCATCTAACTAACTGGGGTGAGTATCTGACACCCCGGGACCGGGAAAATTCAGTGCTTGAAGAGAGTTTTTGTCTTCTGTAGGTTCAAGTTCATGAAGACTCTGGTGACTCGGAAGTGGAAAATGAAGCGAAAGGTGATCTGCCTCGAAAGAAGCCAGTGTGGGTGGACGAAGAAGATGAAGATGAGGAAATGTAAGTTGTCTGCCTCCTTCCAGAATCCCTCTGGACGTTTTAAAAGTTACTTTGTGGGTTTTAAAGTCATGCTGTTTACGATTATGTGATTATGTTAAGATTTGAAAACCACTGAAAGTACAGAAAGGGGTTCAGGATCCTACCACCGAGGGAGCTACGGAGGGAGCTACAGTTCTTCTTGTGCTGTGTAGAGTAGCGAAGAGAACGTGTTCATAGTCTGACCTGCATTTTGCCACTTCCTAACTGACCCTGAGCCTGTTTAGAACCTTTTTTCACTTGTAAAATACAACTGTTTTTGAAAGCTGTTGTGATTAAATGGAATAGTGCATGTAGAACTTTCCTGCACAGTGCCTTGAACTGAATACAGGCTAAAAAAAAAAAAAAAAAGAAAAGAAAAAAAAGAAAACTCACTAGCACATACAATATGTATTTTTGTAAATGAGAATCTGCTATATATTCAGTTTTACATTTTGATTTTTTTTTTTTGCAAGAATTCTTGGAATTGTTGCAAGGAATTCTCCCCACTGTGAAAAAAAAAAAAACTGTTACAGCATTTTTTTAAAAAAGATTTTATTTATTTATTTGAGAGGTAGAGTTACAGACAATGAGAGGGAGAAACAGAGAGAACAGTCTTCCATCTGCTGGTTCACTCCCTAAATGGCTGCAACGACTGGAGCTGAGCTGATCTGGAGCCAGGAACCAGGAGCCAGGAGCTTCTTCTGGGTCTTGCTTGGGCCATCTTCTGCTTTCCCAGGCCATAGCAGAGAGCTGGATCGGAAGTGGAGCAGCCATGACCAGAACCGGTGCCTATATGGGATGCTGGTGCCGCAGGCACAGGATTTTCCTACTGTGCCACAGTGTCAGCCCCTGTTAGAGCATTTTAAAGTGACTGTTGTAGCCCTTTGTATGAACTAATCACAATGTACATAGCTCTGGTTGAATAGATTTTCTTACTTTTCACATTAACAAGTTAATACTTTGATAAGCATTCTTATAAATACACTTTTTTAATTCCTTAAGAATTAATTTCTTTGGCCGGCGCCGCAGCTCAATAGGCTAATCCTCCGCCTGCGGCGCTGGCACACTGGGTTCTAGTCCTGGTCGGGGCGCCGGATTCTATCCCAGTCGCTCCTCTTCCTGTCCAGCTCTCTGCTGTGGCCCGGGAAGGCAGTGGAGGATGGCCCAAGTGCTTGGGCCTTGCACCTGCATGGGAGACCAGGAGAAGCACCTGGCTCCTGGCTTCGGATCAGCGTGGTGCGCTGGCCGCAGCGGCCATTGGAGGGTGAACCAACGGAAAAGGAAGACCTTTCTCCCTGTCTCTCGCTCCCACTGTCCACTCTGCCTGTCAAAACAAAAAAGAAAAAAAAAAAGAATTAATTTCTTTTATAATTCCTTAAGAAAGTTTTTTTTGACGTAGAATTACTTGCTCAAAGAGCCCAGTTTTTTTTTTTTTTTTTTGGACAGGCAGAGTAGACAGAGAGAGAGAGAAAGGTCTTCTTTTTGTTGGTTCACCCCCAAATGGCCGTTACGGCCAGTGTGCTACACCGATCCGAAGCCAGGAGCCAGGAGCTTCCTCCTGGTCTCCCATGCGGGTGCAGGACCCAAGCACTTGGGCCATCCTCCAGTGCCTTCCCGGGGCCACAGCAGAGAGCTGGACTGGAAGAGGAACAACTGGGACAGAATCTGGCACCCCAGCCGGGACTAGAACCAAGCGAGGGTGCTGGCGCTGCAGGAGGAGGATTAGCCAAGTGAGCTGTGGTGCCGGCGAGCCCAGATATTTTTAAGGCTCTTAATAAATACTGCAAGTTACTGCAAGACTGCACACTGATTCATCCTCCCATTGAAAAATGTTCATTTCAGTCCATTCTTACAAGTAATGATCTATTTCTTTTCAGTTTTCACCAGTTTAATGGTAAGAACTATACCTGCCCAGTTTGAATTGAGAAAACATTTTTGTTGCTAGCCATTGACATTTCTTACTTTATATTATACCTCTACTGTTAGAAATTTTTTTTTTTTAATTTTTTGACAGGCAGAGTTAAGAGAGAGAGACAGAGAGATTTATAGACAGTGAGAGAGAGAGAGAGAAAGGTCTTCTCTCCGTTGGTTCACTTCCCTAATGGCCACCACGGCTGGCGCTGCGTGCTGATCCAAAGCCAGGAACCGGGTGCCTCCTCCTGGTCTCCCATGTGAGTGCAGGGACCCAAGCACTTGGGCCATCCTCCACTGCCCTCCCAGGCCACAGCAGAGAGCTGGACTGGAAGAGGAGCAACTGGGACTAGTACCTGGTGCCCCGACCGGGACTAGAATCCGGGGTGCCGGCGCTGCCGGCGGAGGATTAGCCAAGTGAGCCACGGTGCCAGCCATAGACACGTTTTCTTAATCCTCTTAGTATGTTAATTTCTACTGAGAATGTCAAATCTTTATTGGTCAGATTCATTGCAGATTTTTCTCTAGCACAAAAGCTAAAGATTTTTAAAAAAATTTACTTATTTGAAAGGCAGAGTTAGAGAGAGAGAGAGAGAGCCAGCGAGAGATCTTCCATCCACTGGTTCACTCCCCAGTTGGCCCCAATGGCTGGAGCTGGGCCAATCTGAAGCCTGGAGCCATGAGCTTCTTCTAGGTCTCTCACGTGGGTGCAGGGGCCTGAGCACTTAGACCATTCTCCACTGCTTTCCCAGGCACATTAGCAGAGAGCAGGATTGGAGATGGAGCAGCCAAAACTCAAACTGGTGCCTATATAGGACGCTGGTGCTGCAGGTGGCAGCCTAACCTGCTGTCCCACAGCACTGGCCCAAGAAGTTTCAAAGAGTGGCAGAGAGAGAGAGAGAGAGAGAGATTGATCTTCCATTTGCTTGTTATTTCCTCAAATGCTGACAACAGCCAATGCTGGAGAAGCCAGGAGTCCAGAATTCAATCTGGATCTCCCTGTGTATGGCAGGCCCTAAGAAGTGAACCATCACCTGCTGCTTCCCGGTGTGCATGTTAGCAGGAGCTGGATTTGGGAATGGAGTTGGGCCTTGAACCCCAGGTACTCCAGTATGGAGTGTGGGCATCCCCCTTGATGTCTTAACTGCTGTACCAAATGCTTGCCCGTTCAATTTTTATTTGGTTACATCTGAGAATCTTTTTCTTTAGTATTTTTCTGTTGAATAGTAAGTTTTTTGTTTTCTTTCTTTCTTTTTTTTTTTTTTTTAACATTTATTTATTTGAAAGAGTTAACACAGAAGGAGAAGGAGAGGCAGAGAGAGAGAGGTCTTCCATCTGCTGGTTCACTCCCCAATTAATTGGCCACAACGGCCAGAACTGTGCCAATCTGAAGCCAGGAGCCAGGAGCTTCCTCCAGGTCTTCCCATGTGGGTGCAGGGGCCCAATGACTTGGGCCATCTTCTGCTTTCCAGGCCCTAACAGGGAGTTGGATTGGACGTGGAGCAGCCGGGACTTGAACGGGTGCCCATATGGGATGCCGACACTGCAGGCGGTGGCTTTACCCGCTACTCCACAGTGCCAGCCCCAATAAGTTTTTTTTCTGAAAGAGACAAGTATTTGCCTATATTTTTCCTTCGTGGTATTTTAAAGTGTGTGTGTGTGTGTGTGTTTTAAGTATGGTTTTCGGGAACGGTATAAACTGTGTCTAGGTAAGTCATGATGAATTTTCTGAAATAATAGGTTTCCAAATAAACTAGGAAGTTTAGGAAGAATGACGAATAAGCATTTGAAATGCTTTGCATCTTTAATTACTATTTGTTAAATGTTTTCTCAAAATACTAAAGGTAGCAACTCTTTGTATTGAATTTAAAAGTCATTTAAAATATCTTTTTTTTTTAAATAGGGTTGACATGGTGAACAATCGGTTTCGGAAAGATATGATGAAAAATGCAAGTGAAAGTAAACTTTCCAAAGACAAACTTCAGAAGAGACTTAAAGAGGAGTAAGTGACTCTTTTGTTGTGATTTACTAAAAGGCAATTGTAAACAGTGGTTTATTTTGGTTCATTTTGTCTTTGGCTGTAGCAGCTTCTTGGGTAGTCAAATTTCCATGTGGAAGTCAATGCTGTTGGAGGCGGTAGGGCCATTTGGGAATTGTGAGGGGGGAAGGGGGAACAATAAGCACAAAGAAAATTTGGGAAAATCTAAAATTTCACATCCCTCAAATGTAATCCGTGATAAAATGTCACTTACATGCTTGTTCATTTGTATGTCATGAATCATATTCCCACAGTTTTATAAAATGAACATTTTCCAAACCTGTAAATTCCTGCCGCATAGGTTCAATGGTATTTTAACATTTTGCCACATCTGCTTTATATATTTGGGATGTATAAAGTTTTCCGAATGCAGAATAAAATGTAGATGATGTGAAACACAACCCTTAAATTCGTCAGTGTGCACTAAGACAGGTTTAGACCCTTTTTTTCTGTTGAGCATTTGTGTATTTATAACATCATTTGTGAGCCACACAGAATGATCAATTTAAAAATGAGACTGATACAGGTGTATTGCGTTTCGTGTCCTGCCCTTGGTTGCTTTGGTAGGGCCAGACCAAATGATTTTGTGGGCCAGACATTCCCCATTCCTGGCCTGAGATTAAGATACCATTATCACACTTAAGGAAAGTGATACAAATGCCAGCCCATATTAATTTCTCCGGTTGTGATAAGATTAGTATGTTATATGTGGATTTTATGTTTCTTAAAACTTTTTATTTAAACTGGTATACCCATCTTTTAGTTTTTTCCCATGACACTAATGTTTTTGAGATGTTCAGGCCCATTATCTTGTAGAATGCCTTGCATTCTAAAATTTTCTCTTTTTTTGTAGGTGAACAAAAAGTTAACCATTTTGTTATGCAGTTTAATGGCCTTTAGTATGTTAATAATGTTGTGTAACTACCTTTTCATTCTTTCAAAACATTCTCATCTCCCTAAAAGAAAACCCTTCAGTCAGTCACTCCCCATTTCTTCGTCCCTCCATCTGATTATTTCCTCACTGTATTGTTCAGCTTGTTTTTCTGTTGTATGTATTTACTGTAAAGAGAGACAGGAAAGCTTGGCTAGAATAATGTTAGGATGATGTGGACTTTTCTGCATCACAAGTAGGGAGCTGTGATGTAGGATTCCCAACTGTTAATGATGCAGAGTGCTCTCACTGTGGCCTGTGGACCACCAGAGGCCTCTTCCAAAGCTCTCACACTGTCCCCGATGTGTGGTCACTAAGTAATCCTGTGTGGTTCTTGGGCAGTGTGGGAACAACTTGTTCCCCCAAGACACTCTGACCTAACAGAAAGCATACTTTGATAATCATCGCCTTTTTTTTTTTTTTACATTAGAGGTCACAAGATGATCTAAAAATTCTGTCATTGTTGAAGTTCCCAAAGAAGATCTTGGAAATCTATTGATTGTATGAAGTTGGTTTTATTAAATTTGCTGAACAAGAGAAAACACTCTTACCAGAGTCTTGCTGACCATAAAGGAATTGGGAGACTATATTTATGGGTTTAAGGACTGGAGTTAGTCATATGAATAGTTAGTAGTTACTATCTTGGGTGGGTTGGTCCAATTTTTTTTTTTTTTTTTAAAGATTTATTTATTTGAAAAGCAGAGTACAGAGAGAAAGAGGGAGAGACAGAGAGAAGAGAGGTCTTCGATCTGCTTGTTCACTGCAAATGCTTGCAGTAGCCAGGGCTGGGCCAGGCTAAGACAGGAGTCTGGAACTTAATGTGGTCTCCATGTGGTTGGCAGGGACCCAGCACTTGGGCCATCTTCTGCTGCTTTCCCAGACACATTAGCAGGGAGCTGGACTGGCAGTGGAGCAACCAGAACTTGAGCAGGCTTTCACATGGGATGCTGGTGTTTCAGGCAGTGGCTTAACCCGCCTTGCCACAGTGCCAGCCCCCTGTGGTCTTATCTTCAAATACATGGATTTCTATGAGCAGTTTTAAGCACTTGGAGCTAAATGGGTTAGGATTTGTGTCGTGTTTGTTCTCATTCTATATTTTTTGATGAGCATTCTTTTGAAAAGAAGAGCTCTGCCACTTCCCAGGATTTTACCAGTATTCCTTTGGATTCAGGATTTTTTTCTATTTTTGTTAAGATTCCAGCATGCCATGGGGGGCGTACCTGCCTGGGCAGAGAATAAGAAGCGGAAAACATCTTCAGATGGTGAGCATTGCTATCTCTGAGTTAGTAAGGAAAAGTCCCTCTTTCTTTTCTGTTATTATTTTTTTTTTAATGTCTCATTTTGTGTTATTTGTCTGCAGTGCCCTCTGTTAATAGGGTAAGACTTACTTAATAGAGGTTGAACATCCCTAATCCAAAAACCCGAAATTACAAATCCTCCAAAATCCATAACTCTAAACACCTACATGATGCTGTAAGTGGAAAATTCCATGCCATGAAGCTTTGTTTGATGCACAAAATTGTTGAAGATACTGTATAAAAGGATCTTTAGGCTATGTATATAAGGTATATATGACATAAATGAATTTGATGTTCAGACTTGGGTCCCATCCCAAGCTATCTCCTTATGTATATGCAGATATTACAAAACATGAAGAAATCTAAAATGTGCCACAATTCTGGTTCCAAGCAACTCAGCCTGTGGTGTGTTCTCTACTGTAAGGAAAACAGGCAGATGAATTTTATGTTCGTTTCCTGACTGAACATTGTGGCATAGGATAAAGGGAAAACAACTAACATTATTTCTTGATTCAGAGCCCCTCAGAAGACATTGGTAGTGAGTCTGGCCATGTCCTTGGAAATGGGACGTACATGGCCAGTCAAGCCCAGGTCACTCATTTTATAAAAAGCTGTTTTTCAACTCTAGATTTTAAGCTTGATGTATGTCATAACTATATACTACTTTTTAGATCTTTTAGATCTTTTTAACCAAGATCTGATTTGGATGATCGGATTGGAGTTAAAATTTTGTATGTGGAATTAGCCTTTGAAGGCATTTAGGAACCCTAGGGTCTGTCCTCTGACACAGCGTAGGAGCTTTCCTTAGCCTCGTGGTCTGTGATAAGCCGCTGGTTGATGACCACCACTACCTGCCCCTCCCCTCGTCCTGTCAGTAGACATGATGCTTAAGTACAGGGAGCCTGTTACCTTGTTTCCAGATGGATGCTTTTAGAGATTCAAGGAATCTTGGCCATGTAGCTGGGCTTTATCCACGGTGAGCATCTTTTCTACAGCATTTTCCTTTGCTTAAATATATCAAATGTACTTTTTTAAAACAATTTTTACTTATTTATTTGAGAGGCAGAGATACAGAGAAAGGTATTCCATCCGCTGGTTCACTCCCCAAATGGCCACAACGGCTAGAGCTGGGCCGACCTGAAGCCAGGAAACTGGAACCTCCTCCAGGTCTCCCATGTGGGTGCAGGGTCCTAAGGCCTTGGGCCATCTTTTACTGCTTTCCCAGGTGCATTAGCTGGGACCTGGATTGGAAGTGGAACAGCCGGCATTCAAACCAGCACCCATATGGAGATGCCAGCATTGCAGGCAGCAGCTCAACCCATTATGCCACAACGCTGGCCCCTGAAGGTGTACTTACTACTGATAGAATGGTGACTAGAACCTGGCTTCCCACTTAGCTCCAGTGTGTTATTTTTACCTGCAAAATGTCATTGAGTTTGTTTAAAAGAGAAGTACTCCTTTTTACACACAACCACAGGGATGGTGGGTGTTTGCTGTGGTGGTTAAGATGCCACTTGAAATGCCCTCACCCCATGTCCGAGCCCCTAGATTCAAATGCTGATTCTGATCCTTGTTCAGCTTCCTGCTGCTGGGTGCTGTGGGCGGCCGCAGGTGGACGGCTTAACTACTGAAGTCCCTGCCATCCAGTGAGATACCCAGGTTGAGTTACTGGTTCTTAGCTCCAGCTCCTGGCTTTGGCTTGGCCCAGCCCTAGGTGTTGTCTTAATTTGGGGAGTGGACCAGTTGATAGAGTTTTCTCTTTCTCTTTGTCTCTCTCTTTGACTCAAAAAAAACCCCCCTCCCACCCTCAAAATAACCATATTACTGATGTCATACACTTCCAGAAAGCAACAGTAATATGTTAATATTATGTGTTGTTTTGTTGCTATTAATGTTCTCAGCCTGGTACACACACAATCATTTTCTTTCCTTTTTATTTTATTTTTTTAATATTTATTTATTTGAAAGAGTTACACAGAGAGAGAAGGAGAGGCAGAGAGAGAGAGGTCTTTCATCTGCTGGTTCACTCTCCAGTTGGCTGCAACAGGAGAGTGAGGAGCCAGGAGCTTACTCTGGGTCTCCCACGTGGATGCAGGGGCCCAAGGACTTGGGCCATTTTCTACTGCTTTCTCAGGCCGTAGCAGAGAGCTGGATTGGAAGCGGAACAGCTGAGGAACTGGCTGCCATATGGGATTTCGGGACCTCAGGCAGGGGCTTTACCCTCTACACCACAATGCCCCCTCCCCCCTTTTTTAATTAATTTATTTATTTGAAAGACAGAGTTACAGAGAGGCAGAGGCAGAGAGAGAGGTCTTTCATCAACTGGTTCCCTCCCCAAATGTCCTCAGCAGCCGGAGCTGGGCCGATCTGGAGCCAGGAGCTTCTTCTAGGTCTCCCATGCAACTGCGGGGGCTCAAGGACTTGGCCATCTTTTACTGCTTTTCCAGGCCGTGGCAGAGAACTGGATTGGAAGTGGAGCAGCTGGGACTTGAACTGGCAGCCATATGGGATGCTGGCACTGCTTGTGGCAGCTTTACCTATTACACCACAATGCTGGCCCTACACACAATCATTTTCATTTGCTTTGTATTCTGCTTGTGCTTCACATTGCTTTCAGAGTCCAGAGTGCTGACCATTACACTATGAGGCCCACATTGCTTTCAAAGCTGACTTTTGATGTCTTTTTGAGATTTGGAAATTCTTGCTATCTCTATAGATACTGTTTCTGTTGTGTTAAGTGTACTTAACCTATTCTGTCTTCTCTTCTGTCATTTTTCTTTCTGTACTTCAGTCTGGATATGTTTTTCAGGTATGTTTTCTAGACCACAGTTCTCTCTTCAACTAATTTTGATGTACTGTTAAAAACACCCTTTGGGGGACCTATGTTTTGGTATAGTGGGTAAAGTCACTGCCTGTGGCACCAGCTTCCCCTATGGGCACTGGTTTGAGTCCTGGCTGCTGCATTTCCAATCCAGCTCCCTTCTAATAACCTGGGAAAGTAGCAGCAGATGGCCCAAGTAGTGTACCCTGATACCCACATGGGAGACTCAGATGAAGCTCCTTTCTCTTGGCTTCAGCCTGGTCACCCTTGACTGTTGGCGGCCACTTAGGGAGTGAACTTGAAGGTGGAAGATTCCTCTGTCTCTCCCTCCCTCTCTGTAACTCTGCCTTTCAAATAAATAATTTTTTTTTAAAGATTTGTTTGTTTATTTGAAAGGCAGAGAGAGAGGTTTTCCATCTGCTGGTTCACTCCCCAAATGGCTGCGACAGCTGGAGGAAGTTGGGATCCATGAGCTTCCTCCAGGTCTCTCATGCAGGTGCAAGGCTCAAGGGCTTGGGCCATCCTCTACTTCTTTCCCAGGCCATAGCAGAGAGCTGGATCTGAAGTGGAGCAGATGGCGGCTTAACCTGTTACGCTACAGCGCTGGCCCCCCAAATAAAGAAATCTTAAAAAATCCTTGGGGGCTCAAATTTAATTGCAGTATTTTAAAGTTCTAGGATTTCCACGTGGTTCTTACACAATAATTGTAGTTCTTTGGTTCTATTCTGACTATCTTTATTCTTCTTGAACATATTAAACTAATACTTTTTAAGTTTGTGTCTGATGACTCTGTTTGATTGGATCCCTTATTGAGATTGTCTGTTTTCTTCCAGTATTCTGTCAGGTTATCTTATTTTATGAATATTGTCCTCGTTGATTTTATTGAGTGCTGGCCATTGTACCTGAAAAGTAGTTTGGATTAGTTAGATCTGGGTGATGGTTTGTGTGCTTGTTTCTGAGAGGCTGTGCAGTCCCAGAGTGTCTTATTCCACTAAGGGCTTCTGAAGAGTCAGAACTGCGGCTCAGCTCTTGGAAATTGTTCCTACAACTGATTTCACCTTTAATCCTTTTGTAGCCCCCCTTCAAAGCATGGTGTTTTAACAGATGCTCTCAAGAAGCCTAGAGGTTTTTAATGCTAATTTTTGCCTTCTCATTTTTTTAAAAACTTTGCTGTGCTTCTCAGCAGTCTGTGGGGATCGTCAGTCATCTCCCGGGGAAAAGCAGCCCTGTTAGCTCTCCTTGAAGTTCTGATGCAAGTGTGCTGACATTGATCTTTCTCAGTCAGCTCAAAGTCCTCGTTCTTTTTCATGTGAGTTATTAAGCTAGATCTGCTCTCCGCCTATTTTCCGTAATAGCCTCTTTTTTAGACATGGGACTGGATTTGTTTACTCTTGGCTTTCACTTCCACTTGTTTTAGTCATCATCTCTGTGTGTTATTATTTCATTCCAGAGTCCACCTTGGTCTTACCTCCATATGTTGAAGTCTGTGTCATACTTCCCTCTCCTTTAAATGTATTTTTCTGTTTGCTTCTACTAATTGTAATTTTAGGGAAACAATTGAGTTCGGGAGGCTGGGAGGAGCTGATGTTGAAAATACAGAAGTTTGGGTTCAGTAAAGGGCCATCTCCTTGATTCTAAAGATCAGTCTTATGGGTTTGTTTGACTTAGATGAAAGTGAAGATGAAGATGATTTGTTGCAAAGGACTGGAAATTTCATATCCACATCAGCTTCTCTTCCAAGAGGAATCTTGAAGGTGAGAGTCAGTGAAGCAGACACCTACCCAAGCGTTTGCCTCTAAAATCCATCTGCTTCTCAGTTACGCATGTATGGGTTCCTGTCTGTGGGATGAAATATGCTTACTGTCAACACTCAGGTTAGCTTTTTGTTCCTTTTGTAAAAATGATCGAGGTATTAAATTATGTCTCCAGTAATTCTAGGAATTCTGTTGAATTTCTTCTTTTGCATTTCTCTTCATTTATGTTGGCACCAGCCTATTCTGTACTGCTGTAATCTCTCACCTGGCGTACTGCAATGGCTTTCTGATTGACTTCTCCACTTCCATTTTATTTTTTCCTAAATATTCCTCACAGTAGTCAGAGGGAGCCTTTTAATAAAACATCAGGGGTGTTTCCCTAGTGATTTTCCTAGTGGTTAAGATGTCTGCATCCCCAGTTGGGATGCTTGAATTCTGTTCTCTACTTGTGCTGTTGTCTCCAGCCTCCTGCTAATGTGCATCGTGGGAGGCAGTGTGATTGTTAAATACTTGAGTTCCTGCCACTTAAAAGGGAGACCTGGATTGATTTCCTGGCTCTTGGCTTTGATCCAGCTATTGGGGGCATTTGGGGGAGTGAACCACTGGATGTCTCCCTCTCTTCTCTCCCTCTCCCCCTCTCAAACTAAAAAAACGTCAGGAGGCCTGCATTGTGGCACAGTGGGTTGCACCACTGCTTGTGATGGAGGCATCCCATTATCAGTGTCAGTTCAGGTCCCCACGACTCCACTTCTGATCCAGCTCTCTGCTAATGTGCCTGGGAAGGCATCTAAAGATGGCCCAACTAATTTTAGCCATGCCACCCATGGTAGGCCAAGAATGGAGTTTCTGGCTTGTGGCTTGGACTGGGCTGTTGTGGCCATTTGGATGGAAGTGCTCTCTGTCTCTTTCTTTCTCTGTCACTCTGCCTTTTTGAATAAATAAGCAAATCTTTCCAAAATCAGCTCATGTAATTTTCCATTGCTTTCTGAAAACTTGTGAATTCCGTGTTATAATCCATACTACCCTTCATAATGCAACTCTGCCCACGTCCTCAGCCTCACCTTGGACCTCCTTGCCCTTGTTGCCTGCTCTAACCGTGCAGGCCTTTTCTGTTTCTTGAATGCGCTGGGTCCTTTCTTGCCTCTGAACCTTCCGTCTTGCTCTTCTGTCTGCCTGTGTATTCTTCGAACACTGCTGATGACCAGCTTGTTCTTGCCTTTCTGCTCACAAGGCACCGTGGCAATGATTTACCTCAAGTGGCCTTAACCCTCGTTACTTTTACTCTCTAGCTGGTTCACTGTGGTAGCCAAGTGCTTTCCTGGCACAGTGCTTCTGTTAAATGCCTGTCAGTTAACAGATCACTCTACACAGACATATTTTTCCTTCTATATAGTGGTGTGTGTTTAGATGGGGCAAGGGAACCATTATAGTAATTTATTAAGAGATGGAGTGAAAACTTCCTAACCCAGATGGATGGTATCTTGGGGAAATGACTATGCTCCCAAGAATGCTTGATAAATATAGACTTCTGTGTGGAAAGGATCTTAGACATGTTGTAGTACCTTCATTTGAAAGATGGTAAAATGGATTCTTGAGTAGTAAAATGACTTGCTAGATGGTGCCAGAGTTGTGGTCTTTTGGTTAGGATTATAGGTCACTTACTTCTGTATTATAAGTTAAATTGTCAACCTGCTGTAAATAAAATGATGTTAACCCTTTTGAATTGATAGAATTTAATTTTTTTGTAGATAAAGAACTGCCAGCATGCCAATGCTGAACGGCCTACTACTGCTCAGATCACATCTGTGCAGTTCCATCCTCGTGCCCAGGTTGTGATGGTTGCTGGGTTAGACAATGCCATATCACTGTTTCAGGTAGGCGTTTTAAAATGAAGATTTGTAGTGAAAAGTGTTTCCTACCAGGATACAGCATCCATGAAAGTAACCAAAAGAAATGTTTGTACTTCTTTATAGGTTGATGGAAAAACAAATCCTAAAATCCAGAGCATCTATTTGGAAAAGTTTCCGATCTTTAAGGCTTGTTTCAGTGCTAGTGGAGAAGAGGTTCTAGCCACAAGCACACACAGCAAAGTTCTTTATGTCTATGATATGCTAGCTGGCAAGTTAATTCCTGTGCATCAAGTACGAGGTAAGGCTTCTGTTGCACACAGAGCTGATCTTCTCCCCCAGACTGAGTTCATTTAACCAGGTTTACAACTGCTTTTTTTTTTTTCCATATAGGATTCTAAGAAATAAGGATTTCTTTTTTTTTTTTTTTTTTTTTTTTGACAGGCAGAGTTAGAGAGACAGAGAGAAAGGTCTTCCTTTTCTGTTGGTTTATTTGGAAAATGTTATTGTGTTGTTGAGATAATATGTTTCAGTGAAACTTGTGAACTTTTTAAGCACCTAGATCATAATTTGCAAATATATGAGAAGTCTTCAAAAAGTAGAAATGTGTATTATGATACAAAATTTTTTTTGCAGCAAAATAAACATCTTTTAATTCCTTTACTTTTTAAAAATAATTTTTTATGACCAATAATTATATATGTTTATGGGCTTCAGTGTGACGTATCAATGTGTGTATACCATGTGAACTGATCAAGTCAGTAATCAGCATTTCCACTTTTTTGCTGTTATGTTATGTTTGAAGCCTTGGAGCTCCTTTCTCCTGCTTGTCTATATAGTATGATTGGTTATTGTTAACTGTCTATTTAGTGCCAGGAACTCACTCCTTTGATCTGATTTGGTACCTGTTTTACAAACTCCCTCCATTCCCTCTATGCTTTGCAGCCTCTCTGGCAATCACCATTTTGTGTTCAGATTTTGTTTTTGTAACTTCCACAAATGGGGAGAGAGTATGCTATTTGCCTTTCTGTGTCTGGTTTATTTCACTTAAATGATACCCTCCAGTTCTATGGCCTTTGTAAAGTACTCTTGTATATCCCTAGTCCAGGAAAGCAGTTGCTTTTCACTTAGCTGTGAAGTTGAAGTTGGCAATGGATGCAGCCGAAAGTCTGAGCCAGGGAGCTGGAAGATCTGGCTCTCCCTGCCTTGATGAACTGTTCCACCTCTCTGATCTTTAGGAAATTTAGAAAGCCTCTAGTTTAGTGTTTGACCCAATAGAATTTTAATTTATACTTAAAAGAGGAGGTAATGTGTGTAATGTAGTTTAAAGAATGGACTTTTTTTGAAAAATAAGTGAAAAAAATCAGGTGAAAATGTATCTATTCTGTCTTATCTGTTATTACCCTTTTTCTCTAATATTTTAACGTAGCAACTTAAACTTTTTAAAACATACGCTTTCTTGATTTGGCAGTACATAAACATGTTCAGAAATCCAGTCTGTATCACATCCCCCAGGCTACCTACTCCCTTCCTTGCAGGTAGCCATTGATACTTGTTTCTGAGGGCTCTTTCTATGAGTAACTTGGAGCTGTAAGCATTCTGATAACAGAAGGAGTATCCTGTGTGGTTAATAGGAACTTTTCAGGCATGGGAAAAGGGTCATATCCCTTTACAAATAACTAAGTAGAATTCAGTTTCTCCAGTTTGTATGCCTGACTTGGGACTTGGTTACATCTTGAGAAGCTGATCAGTTCCTTTTTTTTGGTTTTGTTTTTAATTTTAAAGATTTACTTATTTGAAAGTCAGAGTTACAGAGAAGAGAGAGATCCTCCATCTCCTTGTTCAGTCCCCCAGATGGCTGCAGTCGCCAGGGCTGGGCCAGGCCTGTTCTGTGAGCTGCTTCCAGGTCTCCCACATGGGTGCCAGGGGCCCAAGCACTTGGGCCATCTTTCTGCTACTTTTCTCTGGCCATTATCAAGGAGCTGGATTGGAATTGGAGCAGCTGGGACATGAACTGGCACCCATATGGGATGCTGGCAATTCAGGTGGCAGTTCTACCTACTGTGCCACAGTGCCAGCCCCAACCAGTTCTTCAAGACACTAACATGAATTTTGTTTTGGACCCATAGACTGTGTAAACTGTTGTTCATCATGGTGTGCTTAGGAGGTGGCCAGCAACTAGTTTATAAATCTTGTGTTTTTGGTTATCTCTGATGGTAGTGCATTTTTCTTTTGATAATGAAGTTTGTGACAAAGAAGTATATTTTTTTCCTTTTAGTTAGATATTTTTCTGCTTACATTTGGAAAATTAGTTGATATATTTACTGTTTGGAGAGCTGAGTCTCTGACTTGAAATTAAAGTGGTGAATACTAACCAAGTTTGCTAGCATCTGTGGTGCCATGTTTGGGTTATACTCAGTGATGCATGGAATCAGACTTATTTAACTTGAGGCACTTAGATATTTTAAAAGGTAAGAAGTTCTGAGTTGTCACTTGAAGATAGCATTATTGAAAGCCATATTAAACCTGTTTAATCAATTCATCTGTTTTTAGGTTTGAAAGAGAAGATAGTAAGGAGCTTTGAAGTCTCCCCAGATGGGTCCTTCTTGCTCATAAATGGTGTTGCTGGATATTTTCATTTGCTGTCAATGAAGGTGAAGCATTATTAGCTGTTGCTTGTTCTTGGATAGGACAGCAGTGTGGGGGAGAATATTGAACCTGAGAAACAGAGACAGAGAGTGTTTCCAACTACAGGTGCACTCCCCAAATACCTTCCACAGCTAGGGCTGGCCCAAGGCAGAAGCCAGGAATGGCAACTCAGTCCAGGTCTCACATGGAGGGGTGGCAGAGACTGAATCACTTAAACCATCACTGCTGCTTCCCAGGCTGCACATAGCAGGAAGCTGTCATCAGGAGCCTAGTTTGGCATTGAGCCTAGGCACTCTGATGTGGGACATGGGAGGCTGAATGGTTGCCCAGGGGGAGAACTTTTTTGAGTATTGGGAAAAACAAAGGCAAGTAGGTACCAGAGACTAGGGGACTGGATTGTTTTTACTTTATACAGTGTGAACCTCTATATACCTAACAATTTGATAAATAATATTTATACTTTTAGACCAGAGAACTGATTGGTAGCATGAAAATTAATGGAAGAGTTGCAGCATCCACGTTCTCTTCAGATAGTAAGAAAATATTCGCCTCTTCAGGTAAGTTACATTATTGACATGGGAGAATCTTCAGGTGTGTTTCCGTTTCAAGATAAACCAAAATCCATGTTTGATTTTTAAATCTGCTTTTTAGCTAACATACCAGCTTTATTTTCAGAATTGATTTGTGTTGCCATTTTCATTTTGAGTTAGGCATGATGAAGGGCTAACTGTTAAGCCGGCAGTGCTCATGTTTGGGAAACGGGAGGGGCGTGCGTAGTTAAAACATCCTTTGGCTTCCCAGATGGTGTTCCTGTGCATGATAGCTTCTCTGCCATTGGGCTACTACAGGATCTTCACATGCTTCCCTTTGTTGTTGCATCGCACCGTAGACAGACATGAAGCAAAGGCTTTACAATTTGATCCTATTCAGTTTTTTTCCAAATATATTTTTCTGCTACTTAACCTGTACCCTTAGTTCGGCCTGGTAAATGTTGTCAAGGAAATAGTTTTAATGGAAAATCCACTGAATTACCATTGGGAGAATAAGAAAAGTTACGGAAGGGTGACTAATATCCCCAGGAAAGAAAGGTGAAACAAGGGGTGAGGAGCCATCTTTGAGATGGATATCGAATTATTATAGAAACGTAGAATGGAGGTATAGAATCATTATAGAAATGTAGAATGGATATGGAGAAGAGAGTGCTGAAAAGTATCCTGTGCCGTAGGAGAGAGAAGAGATAAGGACTGATTTTGGCAGTCCTTATATCCAGCATGGAAATATTTGTGGTTTCTTCAGATTTAACATCCTTTTTAATCTTATATGATTTTTCCTTCTTCAAATTATTCTTTAGAAAAATTGTAAATTTAATTTATTTGAAAGGCAGAAAGAAAGCACCTGATTTCCCATCTACTGGTTCATTCCCCAACATGTCTACAACAGCAAGAGGTGGGGCAGATTAAAGTCAAGAACCAGAAACTCAATCCTAGGTCTCCCATGTGGGTGGGACCCAACTACTGGAGCCATCACTGCTGCCTCCCAGGGTGTGCGGTAGCAGGAAGTTAGAATGTGGAGTAGAGCTGGCAGTCACATGCTGGATATAGGTGCCCAAGGGTGTTTTTTTTTTTTTTTTTTAAATTAATTTATTTATTTGAAAGGCAGAATTACGGAGAGGTAGAGGCGGAGAGAGAAGTCTTCCATCCATTGTTTCACTCCCCAAGTGGCTGTAATGGCTGTAGCTGAGCTGATCCGAGTCAGGAGCCAGGAGCTTCTTCCAGGTCTCCCACGCAGGTGCAGGGGCCCAAGGACTTGGGCCATCTTTTACTGCTTTCCCAGGTCATAGCAGAGAGGTGGATCGGAAGTGGAGTAGCTGGGTCTCGAACCAGCACCCATATAGGATGACAGCACTGCAGATGGCGGCTTTACCTGCTATGCCACAGTGCCATTCCACAGCAGAAGCTTTTTCTAAAAATTCAACTAAAACTAAGAGTTTGTGATTTTCTAAACCTAAAGATCTTGTGTATTGATGACTGATCAGTTTCTGCATATATGAATGTTTTCAAGAAATATTTTTAGTTCGGTGTTCCAGAATAAGGCGTTATAATAATGTATTTCTAGTTACTTGTTCTCTTAAAGAGGTGCAGAGAATGAAAGCAGAATTAACCAAACTTTTTTTTGGCTCGTTCATTCAGGCGATGGAGAAGTGTATGTTTGGGATGTGAACTCTAGGAAGTGCCTCAACAGATTTGTTGATGAGGGTAGTTTATATGGATTAAGCATTGCCACATCTAGGAATGGACAGTATGTGGCGAGTGGGTAAGTAAAGAGAGGTTCTTGTCACCTTCATCACACTGTGCTAATGAGAAAGTGTCCCTCATTTTAATATCCTAGACAGTACGTGCGTCTGTCACCAGTTGGAGCTCCTGTCTTTGCTGGGGGTTTATACACTAGAAGCCACTCTGAAGTGCTTGCATTTTGAGGACCATGGGTCAAACCCATAGAAATCTCTATTTTCTTTTCTTTTGTAATCAAAGTTGTATCAAGTAGTTAGAGATTTGTTGACTTCAGTCTTCATTAACGTTTTAAAAATGCACAATAAGAGTTTTTTATCCCCATAGTTTCCATGTAGCTTCAAACTGCTCTGAATAATTATAATAAAAATATAATATTGGCCAGTGTCATGGCTTAACAGGCTAATTCTCCGCCTTGTGGCGTTGGCACACCGGGTTCTAGTCCCGGTTGGGGTGCCGGATTCTATCCCGGTTGCCCCTCTTCCAGGCCAGCTCTCTGCTATGGCCCGGGAAGGCAGTGGAGGATGGCCCAAGTCCTTGGGCCCTGCACCCGCATGGTAGACCAGGAGAAGCACCTGGTTCCTGGCTTCGGATCAGCATGATGCGCCGGCCACAGCAGCCATTGGAGGGTGAACCAACGGCAAAAAGGAAGACCTTTCTCTCTGTCTCTCTCTCTCACTATCCACTCTGCCTGTCCAAAAAAAAAAAAAAAAAAAAAAGGAAAACGTTTTCTTAAGCATTTACTATGTGCCAAGCACTGCTTTAAGTACTTTTCTTTTTCTTTTTTTTTTTTGACAGGCAGAGTGGATAGTGAGAGAGAGAGACAGAGAGAAAGGTCTTCCTTTGCCGTTGGTTCACTCTCCAATGGCCGCCGCACCGCGCTGATCCGATGGCAGGAGCCAGGTGCTTCTCCTGGTCTCCCATGGGGTGCAGGGCCCAAGCACTTGGGCCATCCTCCACTGCACTCCCTGGCCACAGCAGAGAGCTGGCCTGGAAGAAGGGCAACCGGGACAGAATCCGGTGCCCCGACTGGGACTAGAACCCGGTGTGCCGGCGCCGCAAGGTGGAGGATTAGCCTGTTGAGCCACGGCGCCGGCTTTAAGTACTTTTCATATAGAAACTCACTTCCTGCTGCATGATACACTATTAGTTCCACTTAGGGATGATGACGCTGAGGCACTGTGAGTTGAGCTTGCTTCAGGTCACACAGATAGTAAGCAGTAGATGCAGGATTACTGCCCAAATAGTCTGGTGCCCAAGCCTGAGCTCTTAGACTGTACTGGTGTTTTGCAGGGGTGGGGAATATTTTTGCTGCCGAGTACCACTTGGGTATTTATAACATCATTCCTGGACCATTACAAAATTGTCAACTTAAAGCCCCGTAGGAACTTTTTTATCTTTGAAAAGTTCTAAATGTACCTTGGATTGCTGTTTTCTGAGTTTTAAGTCCTTAGCTTCAGATTTTGCTTTGAATTTTGGTAGTTTCAGAAACATGGGTTAGGAGATTGTGGAAGCTAATTTTCTATAATTTAAGTTTATAAATGCAGAAATTCTTCCATCTTTGTGCTACATCCAGCATATTTGCAGGTTAGGTCACTTTCATCATGACTGCCCTTTTTCTGTAATTTGTTCGTGGATCCCTGTATTTTCTGGATAGTGTCTTAGTGAGTCCAATCATCCATATCCCTCACTGTAGCCACTAGTCATGTGTGACTAAATTAATTAAAATAAATTCAGTTCCTTAGTGACAGTGGGCACATGTATGTTAAGTGTTTAGTGGCCACACGTGGCTAGTGGCTATCATATTGGGCATGGTGGACATGGCATTTTCACAGAAAGTTGTGTTAGATAGTATGAGTCTAATCCAGATGTTTTATTAATAAGGAAGCTGAGGTCTCAGAGGCAATTTAAGCTTTGTTTATTGATTATTAGTCATTAAACTGGATGTTTAGAGCTTGGTTTGGAACTCAGATTACGGGCTGCCCAGGTCTGTGTTTTTTCTTCCCTTGCCTTTATTTGAGAAGAATGCTAAGTAATTCAAAGTTACAAAAAATATGAAAATTCATTATGTTTCAGGATCTGGAATTAATAGTCCTTTAATTTTGATGTTCTCATTTAACATTTAGGTGGATTCCTTTTTTTTTTTTGACAGAGTGGACAGTGAGAGAGAGACAGAGAGAAAGGTCTTCCCTTTTGCCGTTGGTTCACCCTCCAATGGCCGCTGCGGCCGGCGTGCTGTGGCCAGTGCATCGCGCTGATCCGAAGACAGGAGCCAGGTGCTTCTCCTGGTCTCCCATGCGGGACTTGGGCCATCCTCCACTGCCTTCCCAGGCTATGGCAGAGAGCTGGCCTGGAAGAGGGGCAACCGGGACAGAATCCGGCGCCCCGACCGGGACTAGTGCCAGCGCCGCAGGTGGAGGGAGGATTAGCCTATTGAGCTGCGGCGCTGGCCAGATGGATTCCTTTTACATTTAGAGAATCTTTCAGGACATTTATGTTTATATTTTTTGTTTGTTTATTTTTAATTTTTTTTCTCAAAAACTTTATTTAGGGAATATAAACTTCATGCATTTTATAAGTGCAACTTTAGGAATATAGTGATTTTTCCCACTGTACCCATCCTCCCACCCCTCTTCCTCCTCCCTCTCCCATTCCTAGTCCTATTCTTTACTAAGATCTCTTTTCAGTTAAGTTTATACACAGAAGACCAACTCTATACAAAGAATTCAACAGTTTGCACAAAAAAAAAAAACCTGTTCTTCAACAGTCGAGGCAAAGGGCTGTTCAAAGTCATTGCATCTCGAAGTTAACTTCATTTTTTTTTTTTTTTTTTTTTGAGAAACTTGATTAGCTTTAAAGAAGCACCTAGGAATGATACTTCTTTTGCGAGCACTTAGATATAACTTATAAGACATAAGACTATCCTCCATTTAATAACATTCAAAGAAAATAAGTCTTTGAGAACATGTTTTATCATTAATTAAGGAAGCGCCTAAGAAAACAAGCAATGGAGTTGGACATAACTAAAACTTGTGAGACATAAGAAAATCCTCCACTTAATACACTAAAATGAAATAAATCTTTGAGAATAAGTTTTATTGTTAACTCTGATAATACAACTCTTTAAGGACAGAGGTCCTACATGGGACTCCTGTTGTTAATTTAACAATTAACACTCTTATGTATGACAGCAGTGATCACCCAAGGCTCTTGATATGAGCTTCCTAGGCTGTGAAAGCCTTTTGAATCCACAAACTCTGTCAGTATTTAGAGAAGGCCATAAGCAAAATAGAAGATGTCTCCTTCCTTCAGAGAAAAGTACATCCTTCTTTTCACTGGGTTCACACCCACAGAGGTTCTTCATTTTGGTGTTCTCATTTAACATTTAGATAGGTTTCCTTTTCCGTCTAGAAAATCTTTCAGGACATGTATGTTTTATATTGTAAGACAGACCTGTTTTATTCAGTGCTGTGTTTTTGCCTTAGTTTCCTCATTTATGAAAACATTTGGGAGGCGGGCAGTTAGCCTAGTGTTTAAGAGAACTGTGTCCCAGATTGCAGTACTTGGGTTTGATTCCCAGCTCCAGCCCCTTGTCCTCCTGCCGGTGCTGACTCTGAAAGACAGCAGTCATGGTTCAAGTATTTGGATTCCTGCCACCCACATGGGAGAACTGGGTTGCATTTGTACTCATGGCTTTGGCTTCTGGTCTGGGGTTTTTGTGGGTATTTGAAGAATGACCTAGGGGGATGAGACATTTCTCTTCCTCTCAAAAACAGATAGGTAAATAAATAAATAGAACAAACGTATTAGGCGGTGAGCTAAGGATTATAGGGCAGAAAACAAAACCTCATAGTTCGTGATGTTGAGGGAGATGGATATATACATACATCTGTTTACAGAGGTAAACCTTCATTAAGACTGCAGTTGAGATACGATGTCTTTTAAAGAACATAGAAAGTGGTGAGATTTGTTCTAGCTGAACATTTAGAAGAGTTTTTTGGCGATCACTGGCACTTGAGTTGGGCATTTTGAAGGCCAGGTAGGATTTGGAGAAAGACATTGCAGGTGATGGAAAGGGTGAGATATGGAGGTGAAAGAATTCACATTGGTGTCTGAGTGGAGCAGAGGTGGGATGACAGCTAAGGGTTGGGCTACAAAGGTCAGCAGACAGGGCACAGCTTTTGCTGGTCCTCATGATGTGCTGCAGTGTGGACATTATATTGAATAGAAAGAGAAATCCTCAAGGATTTAAAAAACTTTGATATGTAAGAGTTATATCACATGTGTGATTCCATGTATGTGTACATTTTGTAATGTTTATTATGTAAACATCTATTCAGACATTAACATTTCTTTATGGTGAAAACATTCAGAATCCTTTCTTTTAGCTTATTTAATCAGGGAGAAGAGAGAGAGCATGCACTCCCATCCACTGATTCACTTCCCAGTTGCCTGCAATGACTTGGGCTGGGCTGGGCCAAAGCCAGGAGTTGGGAGCTCAGTCTGTGTCTCCCATGTAGATGGTAGGGTCCCAGTTACTTGAGTTGTCACTTCTTGTTTCCCAGGGTCTACTGCAGGCAGCTGAAGTCAGGAGGCAGAACTGGGTATTAAACCCAGGTACTTGGAGATGGGATGTGGATGTCTTAACCAGCATCTTAACCACTAGGCCAAATGCCTACCAGCTTCTAGTTTTTTTAAAAAATAAACAGTATATTATCCTTATGTGTAGTTATCCTACTGTACAGTAGGACACCAGAACTGCTTGCTTTTATCTACCTCATTGCCCATGAACAACCTTTCCCCGTCCCTCCCGCCCCTTCTCAAGGCTTTTAAGCAGAGGAGACTCGTGATCGTTTCTGACTTTCAAGGATTTGAGGTAGGTATTCTCCTGATGGACTGTATAGGGAGGAGAGGGTCAAGGAGGTGAGCTTGAGTGTGTTCACTGCAATAACAGGCAGACGTCAGGTAATAATCACGAGGGCAGGGGAAAGGGAATAGAGGACACAGGCGAAAGAGGCGGGGGAGAAGCAGTCATTTTCAGGCTCTAGATCTAGGCAGCTGGTGGTGTGAACTGCCATTGAATGAGGGAGGAAGAGCTGTGTTGGGAGAGACGGACTCATGGGCAGGCCCGCAGGCAGTTTATGTGGTGCGGGGTCTGGGCATATGTTCCAGCAATTCAATTGCTGCTCGAGACTCCTGCATCCCATATCGGAGTGGCTGGTTTGAGTCTTGGCTGTTGTGCTTCTCAGCCAGCTTCCTGCTGATGCATATCCTGGCTCAGGTACTTAGGTCTCTGCCACTCACATGGGAGACCTGGACTGAGTTTGGGGCTCTGGCTTTAGTCTCGTTCAGCCCTGGCTATTGGAACCACCTGGGGAGTAGACTCTCTTCATCTATCTGTCTCTGTTTCTCAAATAAAATGAAAAAAATAAAAATTTTAAAAATGTAATGCAGGGGCTGCTGTTGTGGCACAGCAGGTTATGCTGCCATTTTGATGTGCTGGCATCCCATATCTGAGTGCTGCTCTGCTTCTGATCCAGCTTCCTGCTAATGTGCCTGGGTAGGCAGTGGAGGGTGCCGCAAGTACGTGGCCCCCTGCCACCCATGTAGGAGACCCAGATGGAGTTACCCGGATGGAATTCTAGACTCCTGGCTTCAGCCTGGCCCAGCAGTGGCTGTTTTGGGAAGTGAACCAGCTGATGGAAGAGCTCTCTGTCTGTCCATCTCTGTGGTGTTCTGCCAAATAAATAAATAAGCAAAAAAAAATTTAAAAAAATGCAGTGCCGAGTTAGGACTGTGGATGTTGATGCTGATTGGATATGAGTGGTAGGTGGTACATGGAAGTAAATGGGATGAGGCACTGTAGATGGGAGTCAGTGGACAAAGAGGTGACCGACAGAGACTGCGGATGAGGGGAACTCAGGAGAGGTCAATCTTAGAGAATTCCACAAAGGAGAGAGAATTTAAGTTTCCTCCTCAGCTTGTTTGGTTGTAAGTTCTGGGGGATTGCTTTGGCTGTGCTGGTGGACTAGACTTGCTCAGGCTGCCTTCCCAGGACAGTGAAGAAGAGGACAGCTGTGTGGGTGTGCAGATCAGGCCACAAGGATCTGGAGTAGAGTGTACCTGTCAGCAGGGTTCCAGCAGCCCTGGTGCTGGGGCTGTGAGTCCCGTGGTGACGTTCTGTGTTATGTTCTGCCATTACGGTATTGCAGCTTCTCTTGTTGGCTGCTTTTTCAGAATACTCTTGTCCTTACCAGTTAGCTTCGTCCTTGAGGATTTCTGGTAAGTATGGTGCTTAAACCCTTTCCTGCATCACAATACCCAGGGTAGTGTTTAAAAGCCAAGATTGCTGGGTGCCTCTGCAGCCCTGTGAGTTGGAGAATGCTAGGGCAGGCAGTGGGCACCTGAAGCCCAGGGACCTGTTGGTCACTCTAGGTGATTCCTCTGCACTGTGAAGTGTGGGAACCAGGGCCGTGTTCGCCTTCAGCGTGCTCTTGATTTGGGCTGGATGATGCACTGCGGCTGTCTGCTGTGGGGCTGTCCTGTGCGCTGGAGCATGTGGAGCAGCACCGTAGCGTCTTCCTGCTAGATGCCAGTGCCATTCGTCACTCCTCACTCTTCACTCCCCAGTGAGGCAATCAGAATGTCCCCACACAGTGCCAGGTGTCCCAGGGAACACAGTTCTCCCTGATTGATGAACTGCTGATGTACCATATGGTTTTGGATTTTGTTTTTCCTCTGGCTCGTGAAATTTATTCCTTCCTTCATGGCTCCAGTGTTCTCTTTCTGTGTTTTTTCAGCCTTGACTGTCATTCCTAGAACACATGGTAGTGGTTCCGAATCCCAGTTCATAAGTGAGGTATTGACCTGGCTAAGGGTCAGTCATTCCATTTTGGGAAGAACTTTGTGTACGAGGAGCCTTGGTGGTTGCTGGTCTGTTTGTAGCTGCCTGTGACTCAGGAGCTCACTCTTAATTGAGTCACCTGTGGGTGGGGTGTGAGGTCAGGTCAGGTGAGGGATCAGGTTGTTCTTCTGTCAGAAGTTGAGGGGTGAGCTAGTCAGTCCTCTTATTTCTAACCGTTCCTGTGATATCCTGGTTTGTTCACCTGGTACCTGCCTTCCCCAGCTTGACCCCTGTCTCTAGCATACAGCTTGCCTGGAGTACCTTGCTCTCATGCTGAGGTTCCCTTCCTTGAGGCTCCAGATCACTGTAGATCTTACTGCTTTGTTGCGTTCTTGGGTTTCTCTGATATTTTGTGCAGATACACATTTTTCTTGGGTAAATTCCTGCAACACTTTGTATACTTCTAGGCATATGGACACTGTTCAACGAATACTAGCTACTCATAAATGTGTATTATAATTAGTTATGATCTTTTTTTTTCTTTTTAAGATTTATTTATTTTAAAGAGTGACAGTGCGGAAGAGACAGAGAAAGAGAGATCTTTGATCCGCTGTTTCTCACTCCTCAAATGGCCATGAGTGTCAGGGCTGGGCCAGGAGCCTGAAATTCCATCTGGGTCTCCCAACGTGGGTGCCAGGGGCCCAAGCACTTGGACCATTTTCTGCTGCTTTCCCAGGAGCATTAGCAGGGAGCTGGATTAGAAGTGGAGCAGCTGGGATTGGAACTGGCACCCATATGGATGTTGACCTTTGAGGCTTAACCCGCTGTGCCACAGCACCTGCCCTAGTTATAGCACGAATCCAATTGTAATTTTCCATATATCAAAATAATTACTGTTTTTATTCCACAAATTTAAGTGAGTCAATTAAAAATTAATAGTCACTATTAAAGAAAGGATTCAATATTTGTTATGATAAGATTTTTTTTCTTTTCTTTTTTTTTTTTTTTTTAAGGTTTATTTAGTTGAAAGAGCTAGAAAGAGAGAAATCTTCCATGCTGTTTCACTCCCCAGATGGCCACAACGGCCAGGGCTCGGCCAGGCTGAAGCCAGGAGCTTCTTCTGGGTCTCCCATGTGGTTGCAGGGGCCCAAGGACTTTGCCATCTTCCACTGTTTTCCCAGGCACATTAGTAGGGAGCTGGATTGAAAGTGGAGCAGTCAGGATTCAAAACCAGCGTCCACATGGGGTACTGGCTCTACAGGCTGCAGTATAACTTGCTGTGCCACAACACTGGCTCCATTTTTTCTTTTCTTCTTAAAGATACATTTATTTATTTGAAATACTGGCAGAAAGAGGAGGGGAGAGAGAAATTTTTCCTTTCACTGGTTTATTCCCCAAATACTCAAAATAGCCAGATCTGGGCCAGGCCAAAGCCAGGAACCTGGAACTCTTGAGTCTCCCACATGGATGACGGACTTTTCTGCCTGGGCCACCATCCACTGCCTTCCCAGATGCATTAGCAGGAAGCTGGACAGGAAGTTGTGTGTCTGGGATGGATCCAGCACTCCAGCATGGGCTATAGGCAGTTTAAGATCTAATTTAAAATTGGTATTTAGAAGAGCCTTATGGATTATGACTTTTTATCCTTAATTAAGATGAATTTAGGTATAGATCAATTTTTAGCAAAAAAAGATTTAGTGTAAAATAAGTACAGTGAGTAAATACTGTGATCCAAGTAAAAAATGCAAATAAGATGCAGTTTGCTTCAGTCAGTTCAAGGTTCTGTAACAGCACAGTAGGCTGGGTGACTTATAAACAGAAATTGTTTGTCATAGTTTGAGATGCTGTATGGTTGAGATGAGGGTGTCATCATGGGTGGGTTCTAGTAAGGGCCCTGTGCCTGCCTGCAGATGGTAGACTGCTCACTCTGCTCTTCTTATGAGGGAAAGAGAAGAGAGTTGTCTGGGGTTTGTTACCAGGGCATTAGGCCATGTATGAAGGCTTTGCTTTTATAAGTTATTTCCCAAAGGCTATACTTCCTCATATCATCACATTGCAGGTTGGGATTTTAGCATTCAGCGATGGAAGTCCAAACATTCAGTCCATAGGAATTCTATAAACCAAAGATATGTATTGTTTCTCTTGAGTGGTTAGTTTGGGTATATAAATTGGTTCTATTAAATTAAGGGATTACTAGGATCAGTTGAGAAAATATATATGTAAATAATTGGAAGACTTTGACGCACCAGATAATTCTGATGTACCATTTATGTGTTAGCCGTAATTTTTAACTATAGAATCTTCCATGTGAACTGAATTTGTCTGTATTCATTGTGCCTGCTAATTGAGTAAATGAGAATAAAGATTTATTTATTTGAAAGTGAGAGTCACAGGGAGAGAGGGAGTGTCAGAGAAAGAGAGATCTTCTGTCTGCTGGTTCACTCCCTAGATGGCTGCAACAGCCAGGGTGGGGCCAGGCTGAAGCCAGGAGCCAGGAGCTTCTTCTGGGGCTCCCACATGGGTGCAGTCTTCCATTGTTTTCTCAGGCCATTAGCAGGGACCTGGATCGGAAGTGGAGCAGCCAGGACATGAGTTGGAGCCCATATTGGGATGCAGGCGTCGCAGGCAGTGGCTTTACCCATTATACCACAACATTACTCCTTATTTATTTCTAAAATATGTAATTATTTGTTTATTACAAAGCCAGAGTTACATACAGAAAGAAGGAGAGTCAGAGAGAGAGAGAGACAGACAGGGAGGGAGGGAGGGACGCAGGGAAGAGAGAGAGAGAGAGAGAGAGAGAGAGAGAGAGTCTGTCTTCCATTTGCTGGTTCACTCCTCATGACTGCAATGGCTGGTGGAAGTCAGGGGCCTGGAACTCCATCTTGGTTTCCCATTTAAGTGGCAGGGCCCCAAATACTTGAAGCAACATCTGCTGCTTTTCCAGGCAGGGAGCTGGATTGGAAGTGGAGCAGCCAGGACTTGACCAGCACACTCTAGTATGGGATGCAGGTGTCATGAACAGAGGCTTAACCCACTGTACCACCTAAATTTTTGTTTCTTCACTTTCATTTTATTTGAAAGGCAGACACAAAGAAGAGATCTTATCCACTAGTTCACTCTGGAAATCCTGGAAACAGTCAGTGCTAGGCCCAGCTTAAACTTGGAACCCGAAACTCAATCTGGGTTTCCCATATGAGTGGCAAATACTTGGGCAATCTTGTACTGCCCCTGAGGTATGCATTAGCAGGAAGCTGGATTGGAAGAGTGGAACCAGGTGCTCTGATCTGGGGTATGAGCATCCCGAGTGGTGACTTAACTGCCAGCACCACACGCCTTTCTGTAAATGAGGATATTTGAATGGTTGGAGTGAGAGTACATGTAGTGTATGTGTTACTCTTGTGAGACTGAGGCTTAGTTTCTTGTATCTTTAAGATTTATATTGCATTTATTAATTCAGTTTGTGCTGTGGTCTGAAAAAGTGCTTCCTAGGCCGGAACTGTGCTGTAATAGATTAAACCTTCGCCTGTAGCACCAGCACCCCATATGAGCTTCTGATCCAGCTCCCTGCTAATGTGCCTGGGAAAGCAGCAGAGGATGGCCCAAGTTGTTGGGCCCTTGCAGCCTCATAGGAGACCTGGATGAAGTTCCTGCCTTCTGCCTTCAGATCAGCCCAGTTCTGGCTGTTGTGGCTATTTGGGGAGTGAACCAGTGGATGGAAGACCTTTTTTTCTGTCTCTGCCTCTCTGTCTGTAACTCTGCCTCTCAAATTGAAGAAAAAAAAAAAAAGGAAGAAAAACTTAATTGCCGAGGTGATGGTATTAAGAGGTGTGACATTGAAGAAGGTGATTAACTCATGGGGGTGGAGCCTTGGTGAATAGGTTTAGGACCCTTATTACAAGGGCTTGAGGGTCCGAGTTTACTTCTGCTCATTTGTCCAGTTGGGATGATGCAGTAACAAAACAGCATGTTGGAAACAGAGCAATCTTCAGCAGATACTGAGTCTGCTGGTGCCTGGGTCTTGGGCTTCAACTGGCATTCCAGTATGGAATGCACCCTATTCATTACACCATGATGTTGGCCCCAGGATGTGTCCAGCTTTGGCCATGGAGTGAACTCTCCAGCCACTATTTCTTCTTCTGTACATTCTTGCAAGTATCAGTTTGTGGTGTTAATTCTAAATTCCCTTGTGTTGTGAAAACCCTTTTACTTGTTTTTAACTGCTTTATTCCCCTTTCTCTTTACAGTTCCAGTTGTGGAGTCGTTAACATATACAGCCAAGATTCTTGTCTCCAAGAAACGAACCCAAAGCCAATCAAAGCTATAATGAACTTGGTGACAGGTGTTTCTTCTATGGCCTTCAATCCTACTACAGAAATCTTGGCAATTGCTTCGGAAAAAATGAAAGAAGCAGTCAGACTGGTAATAATTCTTTACCCCTTTTAAGATGTGCTGATAATTTTAAACTGTAAGGTGAAGCCATGGAAAAGAAACAGGAATGAATGTTGAATTATGTTTTAGAAGTGTATCTTATTTAGAAGTAGAATTACTAGTATTGTAGCTTGTGGGTGTGGTTGTTAAGATGACCTACAAAGTCCACCAAATAAATATTACGTCAGTTTCTTGGGGAAAGCTGTCCTGCCCGTTCTCAGCAGTACATGCAAAGTGGAATTAAAAGGAATGTTTATTTTGGTGCCAGAAAATTTGACATGTGTGAATACAAGGAGTCTGCAAAAAGTTTGTGGAAAATACATATTATGAAGTAATTAAGCCTGGATTTCAGAATTTTTTGCACCAAAATAAACTTATCTTTTAATTCCATCATGTTCCACACCTAAACTTTTTTTTTTTTTTTTAAGATTTATTTATTTGTTTTTAAGTTAAAATTAGAGAGAGGGAGATCTTTCATCTGCTGGTTCACACTCAGGTGGCTACAACATCTGGGGCTGGGCCAGGCTGAAGCCAGGAGCCCAGGATCTTCTTCCAGGTCTCCTACATAGGTTCGTGGACCCAAGTACTTGGGCCATCTTCTGCTACTTTCCCAGGCCATTAGCAGAGAGCTGGATCAGAAGTGGAGCAGCTGCGAAATGAACCGGCACCTATATGGGATGTTGGTGTCACAGGTGGTGGCTTTTCTCGCTATGCCGCAATTCTGTCCCCTCCACAAACTTTTTGAAGTTTTAAGGAATATCTGTCAGGCAAATCCATTACTTCTCTACAGTTTTCTTTCCTCATCTGCCTTTTTTAAAGCCTGTTGTCTTAATGGAGTGGAGGCAGTTCTTAGATTTTTAAAAAAAATTTATGTATTTATTAGAGAGCTATCATCTGCTGGTCCACCCTCCCGCCTAGCCCTTTAAATGCTGCAGTTTCTGGGGGTGGACTGGGGTTCACATGCCTCCTACATGAGTGGCAGGAGTTGAATGACTTGAACTGCTGCCTCTTAGAGTTTGCATTAGCAGGAAGCTGGAGTCCGGGCCTGGAGCCAGGTGTTGATGTAGGCACTTTTACATGGGACTTGGATGTCTTAACCAGTGTCCTGCCTACTAGGCCAACCACTAGGCCAAATGCCTGCCCTGTTTCATAGATTTTGAAAATAAACTGAACTTGAAAATATTGTAGGTATATTGCCATTCCGATAGCTGGCAGTCCCCAGGACCACCCCCAGATTTGATGATTTACAAGAAAGACTCAGCATGTGGTCATACTATTGGCAAAGATTTGTTATAGTGAAAGGGAACAAATCAAAATCAGCAAAGGGAGAAGGTGCATGAATGGTAGCAAATTCAGAGGAAACCAGGTCAGGCTTCCAAGAATGTTCTCCCAGTGGAGTCAAACAGAACATGTACAGCTTCCCCAGTGTTTTCTACTAGGAGGCTCATTAGAGAGACTCCATGCCCAGGTTTTTATTGGGGGTTCAAGTAGGCGCCTTCTATCTAGTGTGTATCAAAAATCTCAGCTTCCAGATATAAAACCAGGTTACTATAAGCTGCATTGTTTGTACAGATGATTTCAGCAGAGTGAGCCACCCTGATCACGTAGGGAAAGTTTGACAGTGGTGGTCCTGAATACTGCCCGCAGGCTATGCTTTACGGGCAGGTGTCTAAGAATAGCAGCCTTGGGGGCCAGCGCTATGGTGTGGTGGGCTAAGCCTCTTCCTGTGGCGCCACCATCCGTATGGGTGCTGGCTCATGTCCCAGCTTCTCTCCTGATCCAGTTCTCTGCTGATGGCCTGGAAAAAGCAGCGGAAAATGGCTCAACTGCTTGGGCCCCTGCATCCACATGAGAAACTTGGAAGAAGTACCTGGCTTCTGGCTTCAGATTGGCTCCGGTCATTGCAGCCATTTGGGGAGTGAACCAGTGATGAAAGACCTTTCTCTATGTCTCTCCCTCTCTATCTGTAAGTCTGTCTCTCAAATAAATGATAGAATCTTAAAAACAACAACAACAAAATACAGAATAGCAGCCTTGGGCCTATGTTAACTCCTGCCCAACTTCACAGCTGAGCTTAAATGTCACCCCATTTGTTTCCTACTCTTCAGACAGAATCAATTTCTTCATTTAACAGATAATTGCTCTGGACACCAAGTATACTGATGGCATAGAACTTGAAGTAGTGATATTGCCTGGTGCTATTGTATGTATATGCCATTAGATTGAAAATATTTTACAAGACAGTTAGTTTGACCTTGCTCAGTTAGCAAAAAGCCTTCCATACTTCATTGGCACTGTGTAATAGTGTATAGCTTACTAACATTTACAAACAGTTCTTCGAAAGTTCTTTGAAATAACAGTCCATTAGAGGATGAATTTGTCCACAATCAACAGGTAGTAAAGGACAGAATTTGCTTCTAGGTTTCATATTCTTTCTAGCACTACAGTGGGTTTTCCAGAAAGTTCTCAGATCCCTAGAATCTGCACAGAATTTTACATGGTCAGTAGAACAAGGATGAGGCTAAGCTCTGGCCATATTACATAGAGCAGTGTCTCTGTTAGGTGTGGCATATATTGGGATTCTGCATAAGATTTCCTGAGAAAGCATTTTGTTGGAAAAAAAATTGAAAAATAGAGTGTTGCATTTTATTCCCTCTGTTGATTGGATCATTTGATACATGAGAAGGTTCTAATTCAAGTCAGCCTTAAAATCCCTGCTCCTCTAATGGGAGTGGTGTACTAGTGCATATTAACCTTTCATCATTTTAATAGTAGTAAATTGTTTTTGAAAACCACGGGATGCATCTCCTGTTGACATAATCTATTCTGCAAGACGCATCATAGTTAGTTCTGCCTAGTTTGCTTCAGTGATTGTGACAGCATTTATGTGTTTTTATTGTGGCGAAAGCATACAAGGAATTCATTAGTAAGAGCCAAATCATGTGTTTTAAATGGTAGTCAGCCATCATATCTAATGGAAAGAAGCCAGGCGTGGCAGCTTCAGAGGGCCTCAGCGAAGCAGTGGCGGTGCCAGTAAAATGCAAGTGCTTGTAATGATTGCAACAGTTTCTGTTACCCTAGCACAAAGCAGTGACTGTAAATCCAAGCCATTACACCAATAGGAGACCCCAAAGACAGATGGTTATGAAGGCTACAGCCTTGGATCCAGGAGAAAGTGGTGGGACTTCGTATCCATTAAGTGGTGGAGGATTAGCTTTTACGTGTTGACTTTGGATATCTAGACTGTTAACTGTCGAGTCAGAAACAGTGCTGGATAAAGGGAATGAGTTGATGAAGCGGAGTCTTTTTGGGCTTTCTATTAATTAATAGTTAAATAGCTTCTAGTACATGGGCCATAAATAGAGGTCAGCAAAACACAGGAGTCCTAGCCAGGTGTGGTCACTTGTCTGAAGGAAGAGGCACCAAATGCGGATGCAGTGAGAGATTTTGCTGGGGAACTCTGCAGGTAGCTAGTACTGAGCCTAGAGCAGGTTGTAAACACACAGCCCTCCTCCTTCCTCGCCCCCACCGCCTCCCCACTCCACGTCAGCAGAGATGACATTTACAAGTAGAGGCGGGTGAGTTGGTGTGTGTCCTGCACCTGAGGAGCACAGAGTACGTTGTGTGAGTGCATGGCCACTGTGTTGGTCGTGTAAGTTGCTTGTTGCTTGAGGGCACCGCGTCCAAGGGGCACCATTTACATCAAAGATTATAAATGTGTGTGTTTACCACAGTATTTCTGGTGCCCTGGTCTGTTTATTTAGCTGCAAAAGCACACAGTTACCTTTTGCCAAAAATAAATTTTAGAAAATCGCCACATTTCTTTTCCTCTGATTTTGACCCTTACTTATAGCAGGCAGTTGGTTTAGGTGGCTCTAAGTACAGAGACAATATGTTCCTTTTTTAGGCTGGAAATGAAAAGGGTGGCGCGATACAAATTATCTGTAAGAAATTACTCAAATGATACATTGGTTCTTGTGTGTTTTGATTCAGAAGAGTCAGAAAACCAGCCCCCCACACTTCAGTGCCTTGCCAGCCAAGTTAAGGATCCCATAAGAGTATCAGGTGACAGGTAGGGTGGGGACAACATGACAGCACTGTTCTTGCCCTGTAGCAAATGTGTTTTACCCAGATGTTCTGCTGCGCTGATGTTTGGATCCCTGTTCATAGTTGTCACTTGCCTAGAGTGTGCAAACTTACAGTAGCCCAAACAAAACACAGGAAGACAAGCCACTTACCAAGCAGCAAGGAATTTCTGCATTCCCAGACTCAGTGTAAAAACATTCTGCAATACACATATTTTGACTTCGCTCCTCAGAAGAGGAGTCTGCTTTATGTTCTAAAAAAAAAAAAAAAAAAATACTCTGTGGCATAGTGGGTAAGCTGCTGCCTGCAGTGCCGGCATCTCATGGGCGCCGGTTCAAGACCCAGCTACTCCACTTCTGATCCAGCTCTCTGCTATGGCTTTGGAAAGCGGTAGAAGAAGATGACCCAAGTCCTTGGGCCTCTGTATCGCATGGGAACACCCAGAGGAAGCTCTTGGCTCCTGGCTTCATATTGGTGCAGCTCCGACCATTGTGGACAGTGGGGAGTGAACCAGCAGGTGGAAGACCTCTCATTCTCTCTCTCTCTGCCTTTCCTCTCTGTGTAACTTTTTCAAATAAATAAATCTTTAAAAAATAAAAAAACTGCACTTAATTTCTTGAGACTAGGTGTAGAAAGGTGTGTAAGAACTTTAAATGTTAAAATCAAATTGGGGTGCTGCTAACTTAGCCTCACTAGGTTGAGATCATTTTTCCTTTTTTTTTTTTTTTAAGATTTATTTATTTGGGCCGGTGCCGTGGCTCACTAGGCTAATCCTCCATAGCTCAGTAGGCTAATCCTCTGCCTGCGGTGCCGGCACACTGGGTTCTAGTCCCAGTCTGGGCACCGGATTCTGTCCCGGTTCTTCTTCTTCCAGTCCAGCTCTCTGCTATGGCCCGGGAAGGCAGTGGAGGATGGCCCAACTGCTTGGGCCCTGCACCTGCGTGGGAGACCAAGAGGAAGTACCTGGCTCCTGGCTTCGTATTGGCTCAGCGCTGGCTGTAGCGGCCATTTGGGGGGTGAACCAACGGAAGGAAGACCTTTCTCTCTGTCTCTCTCACTGTCTTAACTCTGCGTGTCAAAAAAATATATATATTTATTTGAAAGAATTACACAGAGAGAGGAGAGGCAGAGAGAGAGGTTTCCATCCACTGGTTCACTCCCCAATTGGATGCAATGGCCGGAACTGTGCCGATCCGAAGCCAGGAGCCAGAAGCTACCCCCAGCTCTCCCACGTGGGTGTAAGGGCCCAAGGACTTGGGTCATCTTGTACTGCTTTCCCAGGCCACAGCAGAGAGCTGGATTGGAAGTAGAGCACCCGGTTCTCGAACCGGCGCCCATATGAGATGCCGGTGCTTCAGGCCACAGCGCCGGCCCTGAGACCATTTTTCATTAGCACCAGCGCTTTAGCATTGAAACTGTGCTGTGCAGACTGAACCTGCCCTCCTTATGCTTAGGTCTGGCTCCAGTGTGAGCTGGCTCTCTCTCAATCAGAACAGTTTCACTTGTTGAGTTGGGTTTTCATGATTCAGCTCTCCTTGTGGAGAGATTGCAAAAGGCAAATTGGTTAACACTTAGTTAAAAAACAAAGTGCAATTTTGTGATACTGGGAGACTTGATAACATTTTGAGTATAAGTTGTAAGACAGTATATGACTTTTAAGTTGTATAAAATGAAACTCTTCATTAATGTTTAAATTATCTCTGTGATCAGATTTTAGTTTTTTTAAAAAAATTTTGTTTATTTGAAAGGCAGAGTTAGAGGGGTGATATAGGAGACACAGCAAGAGAGATCTTCCCATCCGCTGGTTCACTCCTCAAATAGATTGATCAGCCAGGGCTGTTCAGGCTGAAGCCAGGAGCCCAGAACTGCTCTCAGGTCTCCCATGTGGGACCAGGGACCCAAGCATTTGGGCTATCTTAAGCTGCTTTCCCAGGTACATTAGCAGGGAGCTGGATCAGAAGTGGAGCAGCAGGTTTAAACTGGTGCCCATATGGGATGCCCATGTTACATGTGGTGGCTTAACCTGCCAGCCCCAGATTTCAGTATTCTTCACTGTGGTCATTAAATTAGGGCATTAGTGGCAACCATTGACTTTTTTTTTTCTTTCAGGATTTATTTATTTGAAAGAGTTACAGAGAGGCAGAGAGAGAGAGAGAGAGAGAGAGATCTGCACTATAGCACTGGCCCTGCAGCTGTTGACTTTCCACTTTAGTTAATTGATTTGTTTATCAGACATTTGAATCTCATAGGCACCATGTTAGATGCCTTATGAATGCTGTCTTTCCTCCCATCCCTTTCACTTAAAGATCATATAAAAAACTTTTAAAAAAATTATTTGAGAGGCAGGAAAAGACAGAAAAAGCTCTCATCTGTTGGTTCATTTACCAAATGTGTGCAATGGCCAGGATTGGATCAAGGCCAGAGCCAGGAGCTCAGTCCAGTTCTTACATGTGGGTGGCAGGGATTCAAGTACTTGCTTCTTCCCAGGATCTGCACTGGCAGGAAACAAGAATTGGGAGCCAGAGCTGAGAATCAAACCCAGGTGTTCCAGTGTGGGATATAGGCATGTTAACCACTGTGCCAACTGTGCACCTTGAGATTTTAATTTTGGAACACTTTGCTAATTGTACTTAAATGTGAGCCACAGTAAAGTGAACTACTTGTTCCAGTAAGAAGACAGAATGCAGAATAAAATTTAAGGAAAATGATTTCTCAGTTGTAATTTAAAACCTTTATTATCTCCTGCAGGTTCACCTTCCTTCCTGTACGGTATTTTCAAACTTTCCAGTTGTTAAAAAGAATATTTCTCATGTTCACACCCTGGATTTTTCTCCCAGAAGTGGGTACTTTGCCTTGGGGAATGAGAAAGGCAAGGCCCTGATGTACAGGTAGGTTGATTTATGTTTAAATTCGCAGGTGCCTGTACTTTTCCTTTGAGGATATGAAAGACAATAGTATATATTCCTGCAGTTACGTTCCAGTTGTAAAATGCGATTTGTTGCAGAGTGTTCACCTGGACTCTCATCTTGATTATCTATTTTGTTTATTTTTCTACCATAAAATATCTCTAGCAGAAAAGTTCACAATGGCTTGTACTGGGCCAGGCTGAAGCCAGGACCCAGGAACTTCATCCTGGTCTCCCACAATCTGCTGGTTCATCATCTGCTGCCTTCCAGGGTGTGCAGTAGGAAGCTGGATTGGAAGGGGAGTAGAGGGACTTGAACCAGGCACTCCAGTATGGATGCTGGCACTCCAAATGGTGCCTTAGCCTGCTCTGCCACACACCCTCTGCTTTGGAAACTGAACTTCTGTTTTTAGAGTAAGCCCCAAAGGCAATTAGACTTGACCAGAGCATTGCTCTCTAGAGTGAGACTGTGTCCAGCTGTACTGACAAGTGGGTGAATCTGACAGTATGTGTGTTGGGTGTGGCTGGGTCAGTATTTTGTAGATCCCAATTTGCAGCTTTGGAGCCAGCTTAATTTTTTCTAAAATCTGAGGCATTGAAATCCTCCCGAATGGTAGACCGAGGAGTCTGGACCTAACTGTGTGGGAGAATTGGGATTAGTTTTTTCCCCCTGATGTCTTCCCAGTTGCTGTTTTGTGATCCGATTGACAATACCTTCAGTAATTGTGGTTTTGTGTACATGACTTGTTTTTCACTTGCACCAATACTCAGGTTGGTTTATTTATTTATTTATTTTTTCAGGTTGCACCATTACTCAGACTTCTAAAGAGATTCTTTGAAGTAAGAAAATCCTTCTGTTATGAGTGGTCAGGCTTGCAGGGGACGCCCGTTAGCCGAACCCCTCGGTTGCTGCGTCTTCAGTTAGGGCAGTGGGATGGGCGTGGGTTTGACCCTTCCTTGTGATTTCTTATCGTGGGTCACAGCAATCCAGCTTTGTTCTTCTGAGGTCAGATCGCTAACCTTGCTTTCACTAATTGTCATAAAAGCTGTTGCTACTGAGCGTGTTTAATCTGCAGACAGAGTAGACTTAATAGAGGCATCCTCAGATAGAGCTGTTGCTTGAGTCCTTTTACTGTTCGCATTTCTCCAGAGGTCAGTATGTGGCTTGCCCTGTTTCCCAGAGCTCAGTAATGGCCGCACATTAGTTTTGCCACCCAGTACTTCAGATCCAGAGCATGCTTCCCTTTTGTGGCATGATCTTTGACCTCACGTGGTGGCCTGGAGGTTGAACTTCAGCTTAGCTCACTGTTTGGACTTCTTGTAGATTCATGGATGTTGAGCAGAGTATGGGAGTACAGATAGACTTTTTTTTTTTTTTTAAAGATTTATTTATTAGAGAATTGAAAATGAGAATGGAAGGGGAGAGGGAGAGGGAAAGGGGAGGGTTGCGAGTGGGAGGGAGGTTATGGGGGCGGGGGAGAAAGCCATTGTAATCCATAAGCTGTACTTTGGAAATTTATATTCATTAAATAAAAGTTAAAAAAAAAGAAAAAAATTATTTATTTATTTGAAAGAGTTACAGAGAGGCAGAGGCAGAAGCAGAGAGGTCTTTTTTCCGCTGGTTCGTTCCCCAGATGGCCACAATGGCTGGAGTTGTGCTGATCCGAAGCCGGGAGCCAGGAGCTTCTGGGTCTCCTATGTGGGTGCAGGAGCCCAAGCACCTGGGCCATCCTCCGCTGTTTTCCCAGGCACTTTAGCAGGGAGCTGGATCGGAAGTGGAGCAGCCAGGTCTCGAGCCAGCACCCATATGGGATGCCAGCACTGCAGGCGGTGGCTTTACCCGCTATGCCATAGCGCCAGCCTCGCAGATAGGTTTCATGAAGGAAATGGATTTGTAAAATAGAAGGGCTTTGAGCCAGGAAGGCCAGTGCATGTTAGCTGGTGACCAGCAGCTGTCAGTCAAGTATGTGATTTCTTCTGTTCTTTTCAGGTCCAGTTGAAGCCCAAGAGAAGCCTGTCCTGTTACATCTTTTCAGAAACTTTCCTGACTGTGGTACTGCAGGGATAATGATTAACAGAGTCAGCTGTGCTTAAGTTAGTGGCAGTGCCTTAATAAACACATGGCGGCTTTTGTTTGAAAGTAAATGTGTGTGGTTCTTCTCCCGGCACACAGCATGCACGCAAACACACAGACACAAACAACTTGGGTGCATTTCTTTGAAGACTGAACATGAGAAACTAAAATGCCTGTCTGTGGCCAGAAACTATAATAAAAGCAGAGATGGTCCTGCTTCGCAGTTAGCCCTGATGGCTTTCCCCCTCTAGCACAGATCTCCCTGCACATGGAGCCTAGGCTAACAGATACTCTGATGAGCTGTGGAGGTCACCTCACTTGATGTGAGAGCTCATGGGATGAGTTACTTCAAGTCTCCTACTACAAACCACTGTCATTGTTACATGTGAAACTCTGGTACTCTTGTCCTACAATAATGATTAACCACTCCCCTCCTAGAACTGTTCCCTGAAATGCTCCATTTAATTTAGCTTCCAAAACTCTTTAATCATAATATAACCTTGCATTAGAGAAGGTCCTGCATTTCTTCGGAAAGACTGAAACTATATCAAGCATTTAAAAAGTATTATAAAAAACAAAAAGTTTAAAGAGATTGCAAAGGTGGGTTATGAAAAGTACTCTGGAGGTCTAAAGCTTTCAACCCACTTCTTGGAGGTAGTTTTTCAAGTGACAAAAAGTGGCTGTGCCCAATGAATGGTGGGTCCCAATGTGGTGTGTAGGTCCCGCTGTAGCATGTCGAGGAGACAGCATAGGTCCTGCTGTCACGTGTCAAGCAGTGTGGGCCTCCCTGTAGCGTGTCTGGCTGACAGTGCTTGATCCCACTGTAGTCAAGCAGACAACATAGGTACCGCTGTAGTATATTAAGCATACTGCAGGGTGTCTTGGTGTCTTCCAGAGCCTTCCTGCTCTGTTGGATGTGACCCAGTTCTGGGTCACATCTGGGAAGTATGGGGTGTGTTGACTTATCCCAACAACTTTTTAATATATTTATTTAGATTTATTTGAAGTGGAGAGAGAACTCCTATCTGCTGATTCACTTTCCAAATGCTGGAAACAGCCGTGCCTGAACCAGGCTAAAGCCAGGAGCCTGGAGCTCAATCCAGGCCTCCTTTGCGAGTGACAGGGACCTAATGTGAGCATTTGCAGGAAGCTGGAATTGAGAGCAGAGCCAGGAGTTGAACCCAGGTACTTCATAATGGGATGCGGGCATCCCAAGCACTGTCTTACTACGTTACTGCTCAGGGGCTGCTACCTCCCGTCTGCCAGCATCTTTCTTTGTTTTTTTTTCCCTTAAGATTTATTTATTTATTTGAAAGAGTTTGAAGGAGAGGCAGAGAGAAAGAGGTCTTCCATCTGCTGGTTCACTCCCCAATTGGCTGCAACAGCTGGAGCCATGCTGATCCGAAGTCAGGAACCAGGAGCTTCTTCCGGGTCTCCAATGTGGGTGCAGGGGCCCAAGGACTTGGGCCATCTTCCACTGCTTTCCCAGGCCATAGCAGAGAGCTGGATTGGAACTGGAACAGCCAAGACTGGAACTGGCGCCCATGTGGCATGCTGGCACTGCAGGTTGTGGCTTTACCCACTATGCCACAGTGCTGGCCCCACACCAGCATCATTCTAAAAGGTTTGCTATTAAGATAGACTGTTGCTGTCTAATTGTGGAGATATGTTCTCTGCCCTGTTTTTCTGCAAGATCTTCCGTAGCAAATAGTATTAATACTAAAACTTCAAATTCCTGTAGCCATTTGGCTTGTTAGTGCTGTTTCGCTCTCGAGTCGCTAGAGGGCAGTGTTGGACTATGTGAGCAGCTGCAGGCCAGGCTTTCTAGTCTGTTACCTGGTTGTCTGGCTTCCGCTAAATCAGTTTGTTTCAGAAATGGACACCAGACCTTACTTATGCTTATTTTGCATATGGTTTCCAGTTCCCAGGAGTGTGAAGATTTACAGGAATTTGTCGTTCTAGAGAAAATGATGGGAGCAGTTTAAGTTTTAACTATACTTTGTTAAAATCTCTACATCATTTTTATATTCTGCTAGGAGCAAAGAATTTTCAGTTCTAACCCCCAGGGTAGACAGATGTGCTCTTTGTTCCACAGAGAGAGATGCTACCAATTCTGTATTTGTCTTAATAGTATTTCCCTCTCAGTGGAAGGGACTGGAGTCAGTTTCTCATTGCCTCTCATTATATTCAGTGCCAGCTAATGATTCAAGGACGTGAGAGCCACGACAGGCACTCTGCACAATTCTGTATTTGCAGTTGCTCCGGCAGCACGAGTGTGGCCCTGACGCCTGGCTGGGGGACCATCTTGAGCTCAGAGGTAGTGTTTTGCCATCCAGGGCCACGTGGGATGATCTAGGATCTACTTGGAGTGATGGAGAAGTTGGAATCTTTGATGTGTCTTGTTTGCCTCTTCCCCATCACTAGCAGTACTCTGAATAATTATCAGCCATTCCATAGAACTTTTGTTGTCCTTCCAGTGGAAGAAATCAAAGTCATAAAATAAATTTACTAGTTCCTTGGAGAAAGTATTACACCCCGTCCCCCAACTTACTGCCACATTCTTCACGTGTATTTTAACATTTTTTTCCTGCTAGTATTTTTTTTTTCAACTTTTTGTCTCCAACATCTAGTTAATGCTTGTGCCATATACTAGATGTATAACTTTGTGAGCTTTTAAAAGAATCTAGGGGATGGCACTGTGGCACTGACTTGCTGTATGGGAGCTCTGGTTTGAGTCCTGGCCTTTCCACTTCTGATCCAGCTGCCTGCTACGTGTTGCCTGGGAAAGCAGCTGGTGGTGGCCCAAGTACTTGGACTCCTGTCACCTACATGGGAGACCAAGTTCCAGGCTCCTGGCTTCAGTCTGGCCCAGCCCTGCAGTTGTGGGCCATTTTGGAGGTAGGGAGCGTGAACCAGCCGATGGAATATCTCTGTCTTTCCCTCTCTGTCACTCTGCCTTTCAAATAAATTTTTTAATCTGATTTGATTACAGATAGAGCAAAGGTTACATATAGGGTAATGGCTAAGGACACATTTTATGAGTTCCAAATGAAGATCTGTGGGCTCACTGGAGATGTGGGAATTGTGTGCTTCTCTCAGATGTGAGAGACTGTCTGGCAGGTGGAATGTGTGAATGCAGAAATGATGGAACCTTAGGTGTTCTCGTCGTTGACACAGCGGGCAGCTCAGAACACCTGGGAACTGAGACAGTTTGGGGTTAAGCTGTAGAGAGGAGCTGAAGAGTGAACGTGGAAGCCTAGGCACAGATGGACTGTGGGTAGCCAAAGACCAAACTCAAGCCCAGATGCTGAGTTGAAAATAACCCGTGTGTCTGGGAAGCACCTGGCTGTGTTGTTTTCACCGGCCGGTAGGTGGCGCTAGCGGCCGCCCCTTGGGCCCGGCCTGGGGAAAGGGCGTCGTTCCCGCTCAAACCCTGGTCTTCTGTGGCCCTCAGGGCGGCGGATGTCAGGCGCGACTGCCGGAGAGGGAAGCGCTTAGTAGGCGCCGATGAGCAGGCCTTCTTGTGGCCGCTGGCGAAGGGAAACGGGAAGGCCTGGTACCTGGGGAGACCCGGCACGGGGCGCAGCGCCTCGGGCTGAGGCCCAGCAGGTGGCGCCGAGCGGGTGGCGCCTCTCCGTGAGGCCCGCGTCTTCACCCCGGGCGCCTCCCGGCCTTGGGGGCCCGCCAGCGCCGCAGGGTCTCCTCAGACGTGCGGCCCGGGGCGGCGCGGAACCAGCACCTCCTAGGGCTTCCTTGATGGCCGCTGTGCTGTCAACTCCAACAGCGGCCGGGCCGGGCGCAGAGGACCTGGATTTTAAACCTGGAGACCCTCCGCTCCCTGGTGGAAGTGCCCTGCCAAGGTGACTCGATTTGTTCCTGTCAGACCTGCACTTGGGAGCCGGGCTTTTTTTTTTTTAAAGGATTTATTTCTTTGAAAGAGTGACACAGAGAGGGGACAGAAAGAGACAGATCTTCCATCTACGGGTCCACTCTCCAAATGGCCGCAACGGTCAGGACCGGGCCAGGCAGAAGCCAGGAGCCTGGAGCCGGGAGCTCCATCTGGGTCTCCACCTCGTGGGTGGCAGGGGCCCAGGCCCTGGGGCCAACTGCTGCTTTCCCAGATGCATCAGCAGGGAGCTGGATCAGAAGCAGAGCAGTGGGACTTGAACCAGTGCTCCAATGTGGGATGTTGGCATTGCAAGCGTGGCTTAACCTGCTGCACCACAGCGCTGGCCCTGGGGATCCAGGTGATGTGCACGTTAAAGCTCGTTCTACTCCAGTGCCCCTTGCTCTCCAGGCTCTTTGTGGGGCCCCCCTGGGGCTGCCTCTTAACCCCCAGAGAGTAAGAAAGGCCTGGAGTCTGGGCTCCAAATAGCTTCGTCTTTTCTCCTTGGCAAACAGAAGGCTGTGTTGGGCAACCCCCAAACTTGCAGGAGCTCCCGGGTCTCTGGCTGTCTCTCAGGGATAGGCTGGGAGTGGAGGGAGGGTACAACGCCCTCTCCTGCCAGTTCCCCGAGCCTGTCCTGCAGTGACAGGGTGCGGACTACACCCTGGAGTCTCCTTACACGGCTCAGTCCACTCGGAGGTGGCCCTGAAGCCCCACGCCTGCTTTGCTTGTGGAGGAGCTGCTTCTGGGTAGCGCTTGGTACCTGCTGTGTAGCATCCGTGGTCCAGGCCTCTCTGTAGCCAGGCCTCTGGGAGGCACATCGGAGGCCCAGAACCCGGAGTCACTCTGGGTTTAACGCCAGCCTTCACTTGGGAAAAGTAAACTCTCCACGGCTCAGTTTCTTTGCCTGGAGAAGAGGGACAACAGTAAAGGCCCTTTGGTTGGGCTGATGGGGGCTTCAGAGGTGCACCTGTCTGTAAGGCACGTGGCCCCTGCCTGGCACTCAGAGCAAGCATTCAGTGAAAGCCAGTGCTTAGTATTTGCTCATCTGATCCTTACTGCATCGCTGGGACGCGGGCAGGGCAGGTGCTATTAACCCTTTTATGCCCCTGGGGAGACTGGGTTTCAGAAATGTTAAATGACTTGAGCTGAGGTCGCAAAGCCGGTAAATGGCAGTCAGGACCCCAGGTAGCGGAGCTCTGAGTCCTGTGCTCTTGGAGTGGCCTCTGAAATGAATGCCGTTTCCCTTGGGGACCTTCCTGAGCGGCTCTCATGTCTGTGAATTCTCTCCCCTTCCAGCCGCTCCTCTGGTCAGAATCTCTAGAAACCTGAGAGTCAAACCTCTGTCTGTTGCTGTGAGTTCAGGATGCAGGGCCCTCTGGGGGACTCAGGAAGACGCTGCCATTTGCTGCAAGGCAGGCAGGTTGCGGCCCATGTGCGAGTGCTTGAGCCTTGACCAGGAGTCCCTCCAACTTGAAATGAAAACCTGTCATGTGTTTATGCAACTGAAAAGATATCCAGAATGATTTAATTTGATGACAGGTATCGAACATGTAAGAGAAACTACTGAAAAGTGCCTAATGCATTTTTACACCACTGCACTGTGTACGAATGATAACGTCTCCTGCAAGGCTGGAGCTGCTTGCTGTGTGTTTTTTTTTTTTTTAATAGAGTTAGTGTGAGAGAGAGAGAGAGAGAGAGAGAGAGAGAGAAAGGTCTTTCCTCTGTTGGCTCACCCCCCAAATGGCCGCTATGGCCATCGCTGCACCAATCCGAAGCCAGGAGCCAGGTGCTTCTTCCAGGTCTCCCAAGCGGGTGCAGGGGCCCAAGCACCTGGGCCATCCTCCACTGCCCTCCCAGGCCACAGCAGAGAGTTCGACCAGAAGAGGAGCAACTGGGGCTAGAACCCAGCACCCACATAGGATGCTGGTGCCGCAGGTGGAGGATTAACCAAGTGAGCCACGGCGCCGGCCCCGGAACTGCTTGCTGTTATGTGTTATCAAGGACATTTTGTTTTGTTCAGTGAAACATTGAGGTTTTTTTTTTTTTTTTTTTTTTTTTTGACAGGCAGAGTGGACAGTGAGAGAGAGACAGAGAGAAAGGTCTTCCTTTTGCCGTTGGTTCACCCTCCAATGGCCGCCGCGGTAGCGCGCTGCGGCCGGCGCACCGCGCTGATCCGATGGCAGGAGCCAGGTGCTTCTCCTGGTCTCCCATGGGGTGCAGGGCCCAAGGGCTTGGGCCATCCTCCACTGCACTCCCTGGCCACAGCAGAGAGCTGGCCTGGAAGAGGGGCAACCGGGACAGGATCGGTGCCCCGATCGGGACTAGAACCCAGTGTGCCGGGTGTGCAAGGCGGAGGATTAGCCTATTGAGCCGCGGCGCCGGCCAAAACATTGAGTTTTGTCTTCTCTGCCGTCTGATGGCGGCCGGTGGTCATCAGCGCTTCCTCACTCTCTCACCTCTGGTATACGCGTTTCTGAAGTGAAGTTCTCTTTCATCGATTGGCTGGGGGACTCTCGGCACATAGCCGAGCCTCTCAGAGCCTCAGCTGTCACATCTGAATTGATGATAACTGTCTTACAGACAGGGGCAAAGGGTTCAAGGAGATGGTGTGTGTGAAGGGTGTTGCATAGCTGTCGCGGACAGTTGGTGGCTTGGTGGCCAGCCGGAGGTCACCTTCAAGACCTTGTGTGTCTGTAGCCCTTCAACTTAGCCATCATAGTTGCAGTCATGATGTCATCTGCTGCTGAACCTGTGAGGCACCCAGGCCCAGTGTTCATTAGAAAGGTATTCAGGTAGGGCCACATCACCTTACAAAACCTTTGTCAACTCTGCCTCGAAGTCTCCCATGTACTTTACCTTTTTGTGTTTGTTTAAAGATTTATTTATTTATTTGAAAGGCAGAGTCATAGAGAGGTAGAGGCAGAGAAAGAGAGAGGAGAGGTCTTCCATCCACTGGTTCACACCCCAAGTGGCTGCAATGGCTGGAGCTTCTTTCAGATCTCCCATGCAGGTGCAGGGCCCAAGCACTTGGGCCATCTTCTACTGCTTTTCCAGGCCACAGCAGAGAGCTGGATCGGAAGAGGAGCAGCCGGGACTAGAACTGGCGCCTATATAGGATGCTTGTGCTTTAGGCTAGGCTGTTAACCTGCTGTGCCACAGCGCCAGTCCCATGTATTCCACCTTTACTTAAGCATACCTTAAATTTTTCAACAGAAGAATCAGATACAAAACCCCACACATAACAGATGTATGGCTTGCTGATTGGTTAGAAGGCAAAACCCACCCAAGTCAGAAAATAGCACTTTTGTCACCCATCCCAGAACCCTGCCCCATGCACTGTTGGAATCCAATGCTGTCTCTTTTCCTATAAGTAACCTTTTAGAGTTTTCATTCCCTTGCTTTTTAAAGCTTTTCTTTTAAATACAAATGTGCATCCTGTAGTGCAATAGTTTAGTATTACTCATTTAAAAATGTGATATTTTTGAGAAGTCTCTTAATCTGTATATTCCTCCTCCATCTCTCTTACTTATCTGTTGAAGAATTCAAGCCGATCGATATGTGGAGTTTCCCACAGTCTGAGTTTGCTGACAGCATACCTCTGGTGTAGCTCAGCATGGCCCTCAGGCCTTTGTATTTTCTACACATTGCCAGGTAGATCAGAGAATGGACCAGAACTCAGGTTCAGTCTCAGGCAAGACCATTGGTGGTGTTGGGCATGACTTCAGCAGGTGCATCATGTTTGATGGGCTCTCTTTTTACTGTGTTAGTGTCCATTTGTATTTAAGGTCAATGAGGGGTGCAGGATGGTGACATTCTACCTTTTCATTTTCACTTATTAGTTGGAATATTTTAAAAAAGGGATACCTACCTTCATTTATGGTTTAGTTGTTCAGTAATACAGTTCATATGGGAAAGGCAGAACAAGTGCTACATACTTCCCTTTATTGTTTTTAAAGATTTATTTATTTGAAAGTCAGAGCTCCAGAACGAGAGAGAGAGAGAGGCAGAGACAGAGATCTTCTGTCTGCTGGTTCACTCCCCAGATGGCTGCATTGTCTGGGGCTTGGCCAGGATAAAGCCAGGAGCCAGGAGCTTTATCTAGGTCTCCTACGTGGGTGCAGAGGCCCAAGCACTTGGGCCATCCTCCACTGCTTTCCCAGGCCATTGGCTGGGAACTGGATTGGAAGTGGTGCAGCCAGGATTTGACCTGGCACTCACATGGGGTGCTGGCGCTGCAGGTGTCTGTTTCCCTGGCTGTGAAATCTCTTATTCCTGCTGAGGAATGACTTCTGGCAAAGGTTTTTTTTTGGTTTTGTTTTTAAAATAGCTTCCTCACTATATAGTACATTTTCTCACTATTTGGTATACTATTTGGCAAGATATTCTTGGCTCATATTGTATATTTCTCACTCTGGAATCACTGACTTCTTTGAATGAGAAATATATTTCTTTTTTTAAGTTGTAAGTTTTTAATTTTTTAAGATATTTATTTTTTATTTGAGAGGCAGAGTTACAGAGAGAGGGAGAAACAGAGAGAGAGAGAGAGAGTGAGATCTTCCATCCACTGGTTCAGTCCCCAAATAGCCACAATGGCCAGAACTGGGCTGGTCTGAAGCCAGGAGCCAGGAGCTTCTTCCAGTTCTCTCACGTGGGTGCGGGGGCTCAAGCACTTGGGCCATCTTCTGCTGCTTTCCCAGGTGCATTAGCAGGGAGCTGGATTGGAAGTGGAGTAGCTGGGACTAGAACTGGCACCCATATGAGATGCTGATGTCACAGGTGGCGGCTTTACGAGCTATGCCACAGAGCCAGCCCTGAGCAATTGTATTCCAAGAGCATACTTTGGTTGCTGGTGATGTTGTTTATATTGATAATGGTCATTATTTCTAGACCTTTTCAGTAGACAGAACTGGGGGTGAGTTGGAGTGGAGATTTGTTGCATGATAACTGGATTTTTTTTTTTTTTTAAGTGAAAGGGTTTATTGGGGAACACCCTACAGACTGGAGTGAAGGGGCGGCGAAGGAAAAAGAAAGAGAGAAAGAGAGTATACGAGAGAAACAGAGAGGAGAGGAGCTAGCAAGGAGAGAAGATAGAGCAGAGGAGAGAGGAGAGTAGAGCCAAGAGAGAAGAACCAAGAGGCAAGAGAGCACGTGTTCAGGAACAGGCCCTTTTAAAACTTTGCCTGAGGGCGGGCAGGGAAGCAGGAGCAGCGAATCCCATTAGGATGGGGGTGGAGCCTGGCTCAGGTAGCTGGGCCATGCAGCCACCTGGCTAAAACTGCGCCAGTTTCCTAACATTCCCCCCTTTTGTTTTTTATAAAGCAGGATTTGTATGGGATTACATTAGTCCCAAAAGTCCAGAAGGGTTAGAGGGATGATGATCTGTCTTTAGAGCTACTTCCTGCTGACATAGGGCAATGAGGTACTCTTTGCTGGCATGGGGCGATGTCTCAGGCCACTGTCTCCTGGGTGGGGAGTATATCCTTGTAGCAGCATTTGGTTGACCACCTGGTTGTTGAAGGCCTTTGTTTGTTCCATTATAACCTGCTGTAAACACTTAGACACTGTAGTATAAAAGACAGGGTGAGAATAGTAATGATCCTAAGAGTAGCCTTAACCAGGTAATGAGAGGATTTCATAGAGAGGAAATGGGGGGTCTCTGGACCCTTGTGGGGACAGTTTGATATATGTGGCTTAAAGCTGATTCCAGCCAAGACTAGAGAAAGGCCACTTAACTTTTGCAGGTAGTGGGGTTTGTCTGTAGAGAAATTGTGAACAATTATACAACATTAAGTGGGGGAGAGGACCATCAGTACACACAGGTTGGGAGAAGAGTCATTGGTGGTAGAGGTTATGAAGGAATGAGGCCCAAGAGGGCTAGACAGAGGACAGAGTTCTTATTAGAGAACCTAAGAAAGGTGCTGTCTAAGCTACAATTAAGTTTTCTGATTGAGAGGCAAATAGAACCTGACAGAAGGGCTTGATAATAGTCTGGTGGGCTTTAGGCCTTGTAAATTATGAGGCTCAGACTCATCTATCTCTTCATATAGCCTACATCCTAAGGGAGGTGTGGACCTCCTTGGGGAAGGCACCCTATTGACTTCCATTACCTAGCTGGCCTGGGAGGAGGGCTGGCCGGGTTAAGGCAGGTGGCATCTCTAACAGGAAATTTTCAGTTCTGCCTGCAATGTTACTGACCCTACTTGGCTGTCCCTTCAGCTGCGGTGGTCACTTTGGAAGCTGTGCTGAGTGAAGGGCTTTTCAGCTTAGAGCCAATAAGATCTGTGGCTCTGACCTGGTCATCCTTCGACTCCAGAGCAGGTCCATTTCTAGTGATCCAACTCTTGGCTGGCGGAACTGTCAGGGCTCTTCATAAGCTGACTTCTGCTGAAGCCCAGGCTTACCACATTGAAAGCCACTGCAGTCGACTGGCATGTTGGGTCTCCTTGAGGGCAGATCACTGTACAGAGCTGCCTATAATAGGCTGCCACCTATCTTTACATTTCTGATGCCTTGCTTTCTCTTCCTTCTGGTTTTTGTTAAAGCAGACCAGAGGATGCAAGTCAAGGGGGTGCTCAAGTCCCATCTCTAATCTTCAGTGGTCTAAACTAGAAGTCTATAGTTACAGGCATATTCTGTAGTAGTTTCTCTAAGGTAGACAATGCCCATGAGGAAAATTATATTCTCACTTTAAAACTTTCTTTCCCTTTGTTCTGAAAGGGAGGTCTTTCCTGTTTACTGTTTACCTCGCTGATGGCGAAGTAAATCTGCTATGAAATTATAATCTAAGCTCTTATTTTGGCTATGCTATTACAGAAAAATGTTAGTCATCTATTTTATAAGATCTAAAATCAAATTTTGCATCTTGGAGATTCCTTCATAATAGAATTAGTTTCCTACCTTGAAGAGAACAGAGAAATGAAAGAACAAGTCAGGCTTAGAATAGAGAAATGAGGGAGCAAGTCCCAGATTGCTTACTGACAATGGCAATATCACATGAAAACTTAGCAAACAGTTTCAACCATTAGATAACAACTTAAGAAAACATTTACCAGAAGGTCCAATGCCTTCCATAAATATTAAGAATATATATATTTGGAAACATCTCTTGAATATTTAACATGGTGTAGCTTGTTTAACCAGCAAATTCAAGCACAAACATATCAAATGTTTTTAGTTTCTTTCTACCAACAAGTTTAAAATATATGATACAGAGATTCAGGTCACATGAATTAAAATGTATCTTTGATTAATTTTAGCAGTTTAAATTGATAATCAATCTTATCTATAATCCAATTAAAATAAAACTCTTAATAAATTTTCCCATGTAGACATACAATATGTATACACATATAACATAATAGAGCATAGCTGTTTTAATAGCTTTTTTAAAAAATCTAACTTCTGTTTGTAAATTACCAATTGATTTGAATTACTTTTTGTTTTTAGTAACCTCAGCCATACTTTCTCTCAGTTGGTACCTTTAATACATTATTGGCTTCATCTGTTTACAAAGCCATCCCAAAATACTGAATACAATAGAAGTGGCTGGAAAAAGTTCATCAGAACCTATAGGACAGCTGAACACAGAACTAACAATTCTTTAGTTTTATGAGCAACAAATCTGATATAAAACTGTGGATGACGAAAGACTTTAAGTTGCTGTGTTTAAAATTATAAACTCATTAACCAAAAAGAGGCACTTGCTTACTTCACACAGTATTTTTTTGAGAGTACCTGTAGGATTTTACAAAGCATTTAACCCTTTAGGCCTCTGGGGCTTTTCATTAACATAACTATCATGTCTAGTAACACAAGATCATTAGACTTTTTAATTTTTAGATCTTTGTAGCAGTAGCATTTTATATTATAGAAATTTAAAATTTAGTACCACTTCACATCTTGACAGTACTTCTAACATAATCCAAACAGCCTGATTAGTTGGTGTCTCTGCAAGATGAGAGACATAGGTCCTTTGATTTTTTCAGTTGGGCCCGAACTGGAAAAATCGAAGTCCAAAATTTACTGGAAATTTCAGAGTCCAAATTTTTTGAAACTTTGATTTTTTGAATGCCTGTCAAGAATGCCAGGAAGGCTCAAAATCCAAAATATCTGGATGAAATAAGATTTAACATCATGACATAATATAGACCAAATTTGATCATCTCGTTACAAGGTAATTATTTAAACGTTTGAAAATAAGCACATATTTAAATAACCCATAGCTCTTAATAAAAATTCAGCTGTTTTTAAACAATTAGAATTTAACAGATATCAAGAGAACATAATAGATTACTCTAACTTATTGCTTTAACAGAGGATCAGATTTTAATTCTATGTCAAAGAGAAATAGATTAGTATACTTGTGATGTTTTTCGTCTGCCAATGTCCTTGATTTACATTTTGAAATAACCCATTAAAAATTTTCAGAGTAAGATTAAAGTAACACATCAAATTTCAGTCTGAGTTACTTTAAACAATGTTGAACTATTTTCATAGTTTATGAATTAACCCAAATAGATTTTATATAGAATATAACATGTTGAGTATACAAAAGTTTACATTTAGACACATTTCATTTGCCTTTACCCAATTTAAATTAGCAGTTACATCTAAATGACTTAAAATGCTGATGGCATATATCTATCTGAATTTAATTAAAATTAAAATTGCATTCATCTAAGACAAGTACTAATTACCCATTGTTATTTCATTGAGTACTGATTACCTGGAAACCTGTTAAAATAAATCGCAAAATAAGTTCGGTAAGTTACGAAGCAATATTTTTAAAGGTAGTGATATCCCTAGATTTAAAGAAAAATTACAGTGGGCCAGGTCCATGCAGGAAACCTGATCCTCCTGTCTGGCTTGCTCTTGATAAAACAAAAGGAGCCCTCAGAAGGATGGGATACCTAATTTGTTTCTCAATAAGCAGGGAGCCCAAAAGGAGGGGACTACCATTCCCTTGCTATTCTTTTTTTTTTTTTGACAGGCAGAGTGGATAGTGAGAGAGAGAGAGAGAGAGAGAAAGGTCTTCCTTTGCCGTTGGTTCACCCTCCAATGGCCGCTGCAGCCGGCGCATCTCGCTGATCCGAAGGCAGGAGCCAGGTGCTTCTCCTGGTCTCCCTTGCAGGTGCAGGGCCCAAGCACTTGGGCCACCCTCCACTGCCTTCCCGGGCCACAGCAGAGAGCTGGCCTGGAAGAGGGCAACCGGGATAGAATCCAGTGCCCCAACCGGGATTAGAACCCGGTGTGCCTGTGCCTCAAGGCGGAGGATTAGCCTGTTAAGCCATGGCCGGCCTCCCTTGCTATTCTTATGGTAAGACTGGGACAAGAGAGGGACAAAAGACCAGTTGGAGACCATGGAGACCGCCATTCCCAAACTGTTAAGACAGAGATAGTAGACTTTGAGACATGACTGGTTCTAAGATAAAAATCCGAATTTCTAGATGGGAGGGGGAGATACCATGAGAGTTGGGGTAGGAGCTAGGGAGGAAGTACACGTGGGCAGAGAATGGCTTTGAGAAATAGATGAGAAAGGGGCTTGAGATAGGACAGAAGAGGTTGACACTGGCCCCTGGAATTCGGCAGGAGGGGGAGGTGACGATGCAGCCAGGGCCGTAGCTGATGGTGGATTCCCCAGTTGCTGCGTGGGATAATGGCGCTGGAACTTCAGCCGTTGAGGCCTCAGGAGGTGGCTGAGCTGGTGCCTGTAGATTGGAGCAATAAGGGGAGGTTCATCTGCAGGATCAAAGGAGGCTGTGGTAGTGGCGGTAACAGGATTAGAGAAAGACAGGGAAGGTTTAGTTTGAAGATAGGAAAAAGCTTGAAGGTATGAAATCTCCTTCCATTTTCCCGAATGCTCATGGAAGTGATAAAGATGTTATCAAGGTCAAACTACTCAGACTTCCGATCCCTCAGGGCCAAATGCGCCACCATGGAGGGGCCGCTTTTGAGGGCAAGGGCCAATTTGAGAGGGACCATCAGACGGAACACGGTTAGAGAAGTTTCCATTGCGACCTCTAGAGTCAGATCTGTGGATTGCAAGCGTCCTAGCATCCCGGCTGTCTGACTAGTGAGAGAATATGGGAGCAGAAGGCGGGGTTGTCACCCAAGCACCCGCTGGAGCCCAGGGCCTCGCCTGCAAAGAGGCGAACGGAGATGGAGTCGTCACTCGCACCCACTGGACACAGTGTGCCTGGACACAGTGTGCCTGGACACAGTGTCCGTAGAGGCTAAAGGCCTTAAGTAGGAGAAGTAGGAGTGGTGGCTAGAGTCCAGTGCTACGACCTTTACGAGAGTAGTCAGGCGAGTATCCGACAGTAGACCACCCCTCAAACAGCAGTCGCCGTGAGGAATTTTTGTTCCGCGTCTTACCTCAAAATTTGGAAGGCCGATGTGTGGATGGAGATCGCAGAGCGTTCAGTGGCGTGGAAGGCGTTCCGGAGGTGTGCTTTGCGACTGGCAGAAATCCAGGACCCCAGAGCACTGGGGGATGCTGGATTACCAATACGAGGCTATCCGAGTCACGGCACCAATGTTATATATTAATGTTAGCCGTCGCAAAACACACTGAACACCGGAGTAAGGGAAAGGGTTTGTTGGGGAACATCCAACAGACCGGAGTGAAGGGGTAGCGAAGGAAAAATAGAGAAAGAGTGTAAGAGAGAAACAGAGAAGAGAGGAGCTAGCAAGGAGAGAAGATAGAGCAGAGGAGAGAGGAGAGCAGAGCCAAGAGAGAAGAACCAAGAGCCCGATAACTGGACTTAAGCTCTGTAGCTCATTCTCTCATCCTGTGAGTATCTCAAATATTTATGTAAACTCCATTTCCTTTTATCATAAAACGTTGCTGGTAAAAGTCTGATAAGAATCTGTATTTCTTTCCCCAATTGAATCAAATGTTCCCATATTCTAGATAACCAAAGGATTTTTTCCTTTCTTTCAGTCCAGTATTTTTACGAGCATGTTTTGGTGCTGGTCATTCTAGGTCAGTATCCTCAGGAATGAGGTCTGTTCTTTCTAGATGAAGATTCAAGAGTATGTGTTTTTTTTTTTTTTTTAAAGTTTATTTATTTATTTGAAAGGGGTGGGGGAGAGACCTTCCTTCTGCCATTTCACTCCTTAAAAGCCCACAGCAGCTGGCAGTGCTGGGTCGGGTTGGAGTCAAGAACATAGAACTCCATCTGGGTCCTCACACATGGGTAGCAGGGGCTCAAGTACTTGAGCCATCACCTGCTACCTCCCAGGTGCATTAGCAGGGAGCTGAATTGGAAGTGGAGTAGCTGAAACAGAAACATGAACCAGACTCTCTAATATGGGAAGTGGGTGCCCACATGGTGGCTTAACCTGTTGTACCACAATGCCAGCCCCTCAAATCATTTTTTTCTGAGAAAACTTTCTCAAATTATAGTTTTTAAAATCTGTCCTACTGCCTTGTTTTGTTTTTAAAGGACTCTGTTATCTGTGTGTATGACCTTCTTTGATATTGTCGGTTTCTCTTGAATTCTTATCTCTTTCTTCAAATTTTTTTGTTAATATTTTCCCTGTTATTCACTTTCTATTTGTATATTTGTATTAGGATACATGTTATGTTTCTTTGATCTGTGTTTCTAATTTAATCTTCATTCCTGAAACTTTTTTTTTCTTTCATGCTCAATTGTTTCCTGAATTCTGTTCTCAGTTTTGAGTTTTGGTAATTCTGGTATATAATATTCTTTTTTTCATTTCTTTTCCTTTTTGTTTTTGTAATGTTGTTTTATGTACTATAGTTTTGAATTTGTTTTTATGGAAAGAGAGGAGAGAAAGAAAGAGAAGTAGAGAAAGGGAGAGAGAGAGAGAGAGAGAGAGAGAGAGAGATAGATATCAAGGGATATCTTCCATTTGCTAGTTTACTCCCCAAATGCCTGCAACAACTAGAACTGGGCCAGGCCAAAGCCAGGAGCCTAAAACTCCATCCAGGTCTCATTTGGGTGGCAGGGACCTGAGTCCTTGAGCCATCATCTGCTGTTCTCCAGGATGTACATTATCAGAAAGCTGGGCCTTGAATCTAGACTCTCTGACATGGGATGGGGACATACCAAGAGGCATCTAAACCACTGTGCCAAACATCTAGCTCCTGTGTTGTGGCTTAATCTGGAACAGCTATAGTTTTATTTCTGTTTTATGGATATGTCTTTTTGGTGTGTAGTTTCTTTGGTGTGGGATGACTCCTGGAAGTGAGCCCCCATTCCTAACTGCAGACCCCTTATGGTCACCCAGTGCCAATGAAGGCCAAACTCTTCCCTGTTTTCAGCTGCTGTTTCCACGTTGGCTCCACACCTTGCAGTGAGTGTCTGGGCCAGGTCAGGCTTCTGTGCTCAGATGCTGCCCCCTCCCTTCCCTCCTCTCTGTCCTGTGCAGTGCTCAGCACCAGTGGCCGCTGCTGGTGGAAGTTTCCTGTTGGGACTCGTGGTATTTTGATGTGGGTGTCTCATTACATGTTCTGATGGAAAGTTACTGTTTTTGTTTTGTTGTCCAGCTGTTTTTTTTCTTTGTCTTTTCTTTAGGAGTTGACAGTAGCATGAAATTATGATGCCACTGTTGCTGTCTTCATGGAATCCTCTTTATAACAATTTAAAAATTTTTATATTATTTACTGAAATTAGTCCTAATATATAAATATATACCAAATATAAAAATAATTACATAATATAACATATGTAATGTGAATATTTGCATATGTACATACAATTCCTTCTTCGTAACATAGCAAAAAGAAAACACTGGCTCAAGTCCCTGATACATTAGCTGTGTTGTGTTCTCCCTCTAGTCCTTGTCCATCAGATTTATTGTTTCATGTCATGCTTCATTCATATTTTATTTATTTTTTTAAGATTTATTTTTATTTATTTGAAAGAATTACAGAGAGAGGTAGAGACAGAGAGGTCTTCCCTCCACTGGTTCACTCCCTAGATGGGCGCAACGGCTGGAGCTGTGCCAATCCAAAGCCAGGAGCCAGGAGCTTCTTCCGGGTCTCCCACATGGGTACAGGGGCCCAAGGACTTGGGCCATCTTCTACTGCTATCCCAGGCCATAGTAGAGAGCTGGATCGGAAGAGGAGCAGCCAAGACTAGATCTGGCACCCATATGGGATGCCGGCGCTTCAGGCCAGGACGTTAACCTGCTGTGCCACAGTGCCAGCCCCCATTCATATTTTATAATTGTTATCCAGGTGTAATGTGCGTGGCGAAGACATCACATCCTGGGACAGGGAGGAGCCAGTCCCTGCTTCCCTCTCCCAGCCCTTGGTCCCCTCGGTTTCTTCTACTTGTTTCCATATGTCGAAGTTACACATTCATCCTTTAGACATTTTCTGAGTACTTCTGTGACATTTTCATGATGATTCAGTACTGGGCACAGCTTCCCCTCCCCTTCTCTCTCCTCCTCAATTCTCCCTATCCAGTCATTGTCTAATTTTTAGTTAAATGGTGTTTCTGTTATTAGCTGTGTAAATATTATTAACTAGAAGAAGAAGTGCAGTCATTCCTCCAGGAGAGATTGGTTGCAGGACCCCTGGGGGCGTAGTGTTTGCACATGGCCTTCACACATCCTCCTGCACTTGCTCATATACCTTCAGTCGTCTATAAATTACTTGTGGTACCCTGCACATTGTGAATGTCATGTAAGGGGTTGTTACATGGTGGAGTTTGGGGAATAATGAGAAGGAAAGAAAGTCTATACCTGTTCAGTCCAGGTGCCTTGTTTTTTCTTGCCAAATTATTTCCACCTGTGGTTGGCTGAATCCATGGATACAGAAACTGTGGATGCAGAGTCCGATTGTTATATTCTGATTACATTTAACTTCCGTGTTGTCTTCCTTTACCATCTCTTCCTTTTGATTTTGTTTCCCACCCACCCCCCTCCCCGCAGTGGAGCCAAAAAGTGAGGGGTCTGTTCTGCGGAGCGCTTCCTTCTGCTCCCATCTGAATCCTGTTGTTCTCTTGGCTGCTACACTCTGTCTCCTGGTTCCCTCATCTCCCTTTTTCTTTGTTTAATTTTCTTTTTTCTAGCACATTCTCAAGTAGCTTTCTAAAATGGGGTGCGTTGGAGGCATTTTTTTTGTTAGGTTTTGTGTGTATGAAAACATCCAGTTGACTTTGACAAATAAATCCTTTAGAATTTCGAGACATTTCTGCTGAGAAATCTGATAATTCTTAGTTTCTGTTTACTTTCAGGGTAATTTTCTTTCCCTTTCTTTGGGAAACTTTCAGAATCCGTTCTTTTTTCTCAGCACTGCAGGTGTTTACAACGATGTGCCCCATGTGCGTCTCTTCTTCATCCCTTGTTCTGGGTTCTCAGAATCTTCACCTCCAGCAATGAACTTGAACCGTGTCGTCAAGGGGTTCATCTCCGGTACCTTCTTTTCCCTGAACTCCTAAGTGGGTTAGATTTTGGTCCTCTGAAATTGAAACACTTCTGTTTTTTCCTCCCATGTCTTCTATCTTTCTGTGTTTTTATTCTGCTTTCTTGACTTTATCTTCTGACTTTTCCATTGAATTTTCATCTATCACATTTTTTTTTAATTCCCTTGAACTCTTTTTTTTTTAAACCTTATCCTTGTCCCGTTTTCATAGTCTTTCCCCTATGTTATGAGTATAACATCTTCTCTACTCTCTTTTAAGATAATGGCTACAGATTTTAAAATTAGAATGCCACTTTTTCTTGGTTATCTTTTTTAATGTTAGAGACTTTTTAAAACATATTTATTTTATTTATTTGAAATACAGAGTTACAGAGAGAGGGAGAGACAGAGAAAGAGGTATTCCATCATCTGGCTGACTCCCCAAATGGCCTCAGTGACTGGAACTGAGCTGATCCCAAACCAGGAGCCAGGAAGTAGGAGCTTCTTTTGGGTCTCCCACACAGGTGCAGGGGCCCAAGCACTTGGGCCATCCACTACTGCTTTCCCAGGCACATTAGCAGGGAGCTGGATCAGAAGTGGAGCAGCTGGGACTCAAGCCAGTGTCCATATGGATGTGGAGCTGCAGGCCAGGCTTTAACCTGCTGCACCGCAATGCCAACCTGATGTTGGAGACTTGTTTCATGTTCCTCAGATAACCTGGTAATTCTTGGCTAGTCCTTTTGATGGCAAGAATGAGGTCAGATCCAGTTGGCGGGAGCTCTGTGTGAGGGGCAGAGGGCGTCAGGTGACTGGTAGGCTGTGCATTGCGTGAGGGGGAAGTACCCTTGCTGTGCTGGAGGACAAAGCCAGAGTGAGATGGTCTTTTCTCCTGGGTGGCTTTGCCTTGGTGGGTATGGAGGATGTCTGGCCCACTCATTAGTGTTCTGTGAGGCAGGGGATGGGGCTGGGTGGTGGCAAAGGAACAGGTGGAGGAGGGTCCACTCTTACTAATACAGTAAAAAACAAACTTTCAAAGAGTCTCTCTGCCTTAGCCTGGAGTTGCACATGTTCCTGTCTCTGAACCTGGAGTCTCTCCATCTCTTCTGGTCTACAGCAGAGCTTGGCTGTCCTGCTGCATCCATTCTCACTCTTCCGGGCTGCCCAAACCAGCAGTTTTGTTGGAATCCCTTATTCTCAATATTCCCCTCTACCCCCATTCTCTCTTTGATATTGCTTTTTATTCCTTTACTATAAACTTAGCAAAAACTAAAAAGAGAGAGGAGATAACGCATGTGTCCAATTGACCCTCTCCACCTGGGAACTCCTAGTATTTCATTTTAATGGATCAGTGCCACAAATTATTCGCTGGAGGGTTGGGTAGGACTTTCTATCTGTCCCTTTTTGGGCAAGTATAAATATTTACTTTAGTCTATATAGGTGTATTAGCCAAAAACAGAGGAGATTATATTTATTTGGCTAAGTTTAGTTCTTTAACGGAAGGGGTGCTGTGGTGTTACATTACACAGAAATCTGATTTACATTGTGCTGGATACTGAAATGAAACCCATAAAACAGATTTACTGCATTTGACTGCGCTTTAGGTTGCCTTATTATCTCCATATTTCTGGGTTAGTGAGAAAGCAAAGGCTTAGGGTGTCAAGGCTTCTTTGGAACATCATTCCTATGTTGATTTTCATGTGGGAGCTAGGTCTTGGCTCAGAATTCTAGTTCCCAGTCTCCAAGCTCCCCTTTCTTGCCTCTTTAATGCTCTGGTTGTGTCTTGTACCCAGAAGTCCCTAATGTATCTTGTGAATATAAGAAAGCCTGTAAAAGTCTTTAAAAACATCTTTTTTTGTGTTTCTTGATGCTTTAAGAGACAAAAGTAATTTTGCAGCAGTGGCTTCTCAGACTAAGAGAAGAGAGTGAACAAGACCAAATTTACTCAGAGAACAGCTACATGTATGCAGGTGTTCAGGCCTGGCCCTGACATCCAGTCATAGCTGCCGTTCCTGCTCTCCGCACCCTGAGACACAGCTCAGATGCACACCCCCGGGGGCAGTGTCACTTGCATCCACTTGCATCCTTGAAAAGTGCCTTTCTGCTTTCTCTGATAGCTGATTCAATTCTAGTTCCCTAGGGTGCCTGGGAGTTGTTTGAAAGCCAGGGGAGTACCTAGACTCCAGATATCTCCTGAAATCCCACCAACTCCAAGGACCCATCACACAGCCCCTGCTGCAGGCACACTGATGACCACAGGCCCAACCACCATCTGTGTGGTGTGCCCCCTCGAATGCCATAGTGGCCTTCCAGCTGCCTCTCCTGGGGTCAGCTTTGATGCCCTCCCAGCTGGTTTCAGAGGCCTCATTGTGCTCCATAGCTTGCCATGTGCTTTGGACCATGCAGTGTTGGTAACAAACACTCCTTCATTGAGACTCATCAATGTGCCAGAGACCCAGCTATGTAGACTTTGAATGACATAAATCCCCACAACTCAGCGAGTTTAGTATTATTGCAGATGAAGCCTCTGAGAAGTTAGGCAATTTTTCTCAAAGTCACATTGTGAGTAAGTAGAAGAGCCAGGACTCAAACTTGGATATATTAGGAGATTCCAAAATCCATGTTCTTAATGATGTGATCATGCAAGTTCCCCAGGAAGAGGGCTCTGACATGGAGATTTGGGTGCAGGAGACTTATGACAGGTGTTCTTGGGATCAGTGCCTGTGGAAGGTACAAGTCAGAAGCAGGGGGAGGAAGAAGCTGAGCACTGTTGAAGTCCAACCAAGAGCCCCAGTCAGGCTTGGGGGCTCTGGGGCTTAGATGGCCCTTTAGAACTGTACTGAGTTGGGGTACAGGAACAGGAAGAAACCTTAAAAATAACCGAGGGGGTAATTCTGTGCTCCCACTCCAGGGAAGCTTGTTAGTTCATTCATTTATTTGCTCATTCATTCATTCAATGTGCCCAAGTTTAGTGCTGGATGCTGAAGGGATGCAAAGTGAAACACAGATGGTGAACACATGAGCTACTGCAACACAGTTTTGCTTTTTTAAAATTTCATTCATTATTTGGTAGGCAGAAAGAGAGAGAGAGAGAGAGAGAGAGAGAGAATGCATTCCCATTCACTGGTTCATTCCTCAAATGTCTACAACAGCAGGCGCTGAGCCAGGCCAAATCCAGGAGCTGGGAATCCAATCCAGGTCTTCCATGTGGCTAGGAGGAACCTAATTACTGGGTCTAATTACTGTGTCACCGTTGCCTCCCAGGATCTGCATTAGCAGGAAGCTAGAGTTGGAACTCAAATACCCAGGTACATCAATGTGCAGTGTGGGCGTCTGAAGCACCAGGCTAAATGCCTGCCTCCTTGAACACAGTGTGGGGGTGCTAAGATGGAGAGGTGCTGCACAGGTTTCCCTGGGAGAATGAACATGGGCCCTGGAGCCAGTGGGGAAGAAGCCAGGATGAGGTGTTTCCCCCCACTGGGGTACTTGGGCTTTACTGGGGAAGAGGGTGGAAGGGCATTTAAGACCTAGGGAACAGTCCCGCCCTGCTGCTGCCCCATGGGGGATTGTCTTTGTGGGTTTGGGCAGCCATGACCAAAGCATATACACTAGGTCACTTCCAAACAACAGACATTTACTTCTCACAGTTCTGGAAGTAGGAGGTCTGAGATCAGAGGGCTCTTACAGCTTCCGGTGAGGGCCTACTTCTGGATTGCACACTGCTGTCCTCTTCCCATGGCCACAGAAAGAGCTAGCGGGCTCTCCAGGGTCTGTTCTCAGGGTACTTTGGCCATTCACAAGGGCTCCACCCTTGTGACCTAATTACTCCCCAAGACCTCCACTCCCTACTATCATCACCTTGGGGGTTAGCATTTCAACATGACTGTTTGAGGGGCACAGACATTCAGTCCATAGCAGGTGCCTCGAGTTATGTGGGGTCAGAAACAAGGACTCTCAGACATGTGTGGCAGGATGGTGAGGCAAGGAGCAAACCCAAGTGACGTCCCCACATTCCCTATTTACCCTGGATGCTCTGCCCCCTCAATTTGCACCAAGAGGAAGGAGACCCACACTAAACGCAACAGAGTAGAGAGGTGGCAAATTATTGCTGATGAGGTTCCAAAGCCACAGGAGCAGGTGTGAAAAGATTTGGGCAGATGTGCTAGGCTGAAAGCAATTTTTTTCCCTCACTCCATCCTGGACAGCTGAAGCTGTGGGGGCGTGGGGGATGGACAGGTGAGGAGAAGCCGGACTAGTGAGGGGTGTCTGGGAAGAATGGATGGTGGGGAAAACACATCAGTTAGTTCTTCAAACTCTTCTCCTGCCACGGAAGAGTACAGGTATGCAGGCAGAGTCAGTGGACTGCTGAATCAGGCACAAGTCCATGGTCAAGAGTCCAGGATAGGGACCTGACACCACAGGGCTGTGTGTCTCTGCTGGGGCCAGTGGACCTCAGGTGGGCAGGGCATGGAGCCCAGGAGGTCTTGCTCTGCATCTGGGATCCGGGGTGAGGGTGAAGAGCTGAGGGTAGGAGCTCATGCTTGCAAGATGGGAGATTTGCCCATGGACAGGGAGGCAGAGTGGCAGCTGTGAGTGGTCCCACTTGCCTCTGGGAACAAGGACAAGTGGTCAGAGGCAATGCCTGCTCATGAGCCAAAGCTGAAGTCCAAGCAGACAGAGCCAGGCAGGTGTGGAAGGCTTTCTCCCCTGATCTTGGCCTTGCATGGAGCACATGGAAGGTGGAGCTGCAAGGACAAAGATGAAGGAAGGCAGAGTGAGGAGTGGCTGTCCTGGGCTGAACTGTATCCCCTAAAATTCCTGTGTCGAAGCTCTAACCCTGTGTACCCCAGAACAAAGGGCCTTTCCAGAAGCTCATTACATTAAGGTAAGGCTACATGGGTGAGCCCTAATCCAATGCGACTGATGTCCTTAGTAGAAGAGGAGAGGAGAACCCAGGAGACACAGAGGCAGAGCAGCAATCACAGGGACACACAGCCAGGGATGCCATCTGCACACCTTGGAGGGAGGCCTCGGAAGAAACCTGCCCTGCCGACACCTTGACCTCAGACCGCCCATCCCCAGGTCTATGAGAAATCAAGTTCTGCTGCCCGAGCCACCCAGTCAGAGGCACTTCATTGCCATTTAATTTCTTCTCTAAGGAGAGAGAGTGTGGACATGCATTCCACAAAGTCCTACTGTGTGCCTGCCAGGTCCAGGCACCCTGCTGGCTGCTCCCCTCCCTTAAGGAACTCACTGACAAGTGACCCTTTGTAGAGGAATGTGTGATCAGAAGGCCCTCCCTGGAAGACATGCTCACGGGGAAACCCAGCAGCCAACAGGTGCTGTCTCGTGGGCTCCTCACAGCCGGGAGAGAAGTTAGTAGCCCCTAGAGAGTCAGATTCTGAGGACCAGCTTGTTAAGTGCAGGGTCACAGGCAGAAGTGGCAGGAATTTGGACCCAGTTCTAAAGCTGTATCATCTCCAGTGCATCTCATCAACTCTTCCTGATGTCCCTGTCCAGCTCTGGCATGTTGGTCAGTGGAACAGACTTCTCTGGGCAGTCACAAGACCTGCAGGAGAGTATCTGATGTGTGGGTGAGGGGGGCTTTGGCTTCTGTTCCTTGAGAAGCAGGAGGTAGGAGCACGCCTCTTTAAAATAAGCTTTGGCTGTTTCCACGTCAGCAAGAATAGTTTTTCAGTGATTTTTAGAAGAAAATTTATTTCTTTTCTTAAATTTATTTGAAAGGCAAAGAGAGAGAAAGAGAGAGAGAGAGAGAGAGAGAGAGAGAGAGAGAGAGAGAATCTTTCATTGACTGGTTTACTTCCCAAATGCCTGTAATACCCAGGGTTGAGACAGGCTGAAGCCAGGAGTTTCAAGGACCCAAGCACTTGAGCCCTCGCCTGCTGCCTCCCAGGGTGTGTGTTAACAGGAAGTGGATTGGAAGTGAAAATGGGGCTTGAATCCAGGCGCTCTGACATGGGACAGGGACATCACAAACAGCCGCTTGATTGTTGAGCCACAATGCCTGCCCCAGGTTCTGGGAATTTTGGAGACCCCGCTTGGAGTCCATTCTCCTGCTTTCAGGAAGAGCAGGGATCCTCTTTTCTTTCTTTCTTTTTTAGAGACTTATTTATTTCTTTGAAAGGCAGTGTTTTATATATATATATGTATATATGTATGTATATATGTATATGTATATGTGTGTGTGTGTATATATATATATAGAGAGAGAGAGAGAGAGAGAAGCCTTTCATCCACTAGTTCACTCCCCAGATGGCTGCAAGGGGGTCAGAGCTGAGCGGGGCTGAAGCCAGGAGCCAGGAGCTTCCTCAGGGTCTCTCACGTGGGTGGCAGGGGCACAAACATTTGGGCCATCTTCCAGTGCTTTTCTCAAGCCATTAGCAGGGAGCTGTCAGAAGTGGAGCAGATGGGACATGAACTGGTGCCCACATGGGATGTTGGTGTCACAGGCGGAGGTTTAACCCACTGCCCCACAATGCTGGGCCCGGGGCTCCTCATCTCTTCCTGGGGCCTACTGCTCACTTTTTCCTTCCATGATGGTAAGAGTGGCTCCCCCACCCCCATCCAGCCTGGGGGACACACTGAGCCTGGTACAGGAGGCTCTGAATTGTGAGGCTTGTGATTGGTAGGACTTGGGGAGCTTGCAAGCATGGGAGGAGGGAGGGTGGCTCACGTAACTTCCACTGGCATGTGCTGCTGCTGCACATCCCCTCAAGGAGATCCTTGTCTCTAACGGGGCATGCTCCCCGGGAGGCAGCATCCAGCTTCCCAAAGCTGCTGTGGCTTCATCCGTCTCTCCCCATGGTGAATAGCAGCTGAGAGTCAGCTCGTAAGGCCCAGGCCAGCTCCAGTCATGAGGGCGAGGGCTGGTTTTCCGCGCTCACACGCCATTGCTTGACTAGTGGCGCCAGGGGAAGATGAAGTAAAAAGAGAAAGGAGAAATGAACAAAAAAACAGGAAGGAAGATAATTAGTAAGCAGGGGAGAGCGAGAGAGCTGGCACCAGGAGCACTCAACAGCCATTCTGGATTCTTCTGGAACTTGTTTACTCCCCACGCATCGCTTCATTGAATTCTCACCAAGTCCCTCTCATTGTCTCCATTTCAGAGAGAGAGAGAAAAAAAAATGCTGCCCAGACTGTGAAAAAGCAATGTTCATGTTCTTTCTACTGCTGCAACCTTGCTGCAGGCTGGGTTCTCTCACCGCCTGTCTGTGTGGCATGCCTTAACACTGCTTGATAGTTTAAAAAATCAAAATAATTATCATACTCAGGACATGCAAAAATTATAAGGAAATTCAAATGTGTAGGTCTTTAAATGAACTTCTGTTGGAACACAGATCTGCTCATTGACTTACAGATTAGCTGTGACTGCTTTTACCCTCCCATAGGAATGGAGGGGTCAGAGACTGTGTGGCCAGCAGAACCTGAGCTAGTTACTGTCTGGACTTTGGCAAGACAACTTTGCCAAGCCCTTTCACACTGCATTCCCGGTTATCTTGAAAGACAGCGGAAAAGACGTGTTGAGTTCAGATGCTGACGCAAGCTTTGTTGATGGCCCGCTGATGTAAGTAAACACAATTTTAAAGGCATCACTGTTCTGTCACCAGCCAGGAGGGGCCCTGCCGGGTTTAAGGATTTATAAGCATCATTAAATATTGTGCTAGATGTTATTCAGCCACTCCAGTGATTTGCCTTGAAGGTTCTTATTGTTTTTGAGTAAATACTAAGGATGCTTTTAGAAAAGTTATTTTTTTAGAAATATTTATTTATTTATTTGCAAGTCAGAGTTATATATAGAGAAGAAAGACAAAGAGAGAGAGAGAGAGACAGAGAGACCTTCCATCCCCAAAATGAATGCAATGGCCAGGGCTGGGCCAGGAGCATCCGCCAGGTCTCCCATGTGGGGGCAGGGGCCCAAGTACTTGGGCCATCTTCTACTGCTTTCCTGGGCACATTGGCAGGGAATTGGATAGTAAGTAGAGCAGCCAGGACTTAAACTGGTGCTGATATGGGATATTGGCGCTTTACCCACTGTGCCTCATCACTGGCCCCTAGAAAAGTTATTTTTTAAAGAGAGAGAGAGATAGATAGAGAGAGAGAGAGAGAGAGAGAGAGAGAGAGAGAGAATGAATCAGTTTTTGGTTTACTCCCAAAATACTAGGGCTGGGCTGAAGCTGGAAACCAAGAGCTCAAGTCAGGTCTCTCATGTGGGTGGCTGGAACCAAATCACATGACCCATCACTGCTGCCTCCCAGGGTCTGCACTAGCAGGAAGCTGGAGTCAGGAGCTGGAGTTGGGTAGCAGTCCCAGTGTGGGACGTGGACATCTTAACAGGCGTCTTAACTACCAGGCTTTGCAAACACCTGGCTTAGGGGTGGGGTTTTGAATGTAGCTTAGAGTTTGTCCCTTGATTATTACATGTGTATGATTATTACAAAAAAGTTTACTTTCCCCAAATTGGCTCAGCTCGAGGTTCGAGGCTGCCTAATTTCTCCATGATAGTGCGATACCTTATGTTTGGCCATTTCAGGCACAGGAAGAAAGAAAAGAACAAAAGAAGACAGTGCATGTAGGCTGTTAGTGGGTCACTGGTTTTACCGCAGCACACTCTTAAAAGAACAAGCACGAGCGAGCTGTCTCACTTTCCAGTCTGAGAAGGTTTTATTCCTCTGTGATGAAAATTCTCTGACATGACAGGAAAACACTCTGCAGAAGGGGAAGGTTCTTTCTCTGTTTTCCACCGTGACTCCTTTTGATTCAAAAAAGTCCTCCCATCTTCAACATCTTCTCCTACTCGTGGTCCCCAGGAAGGTTGCAGGCTGATGTGCGTTGTCTCATGCCCCCTTCAAGCTTCTTCTGTTCTTTGAACCTCCTGGACCTCTCGCTAAATCTTCCTTCTCACTGCTGCCATCATCTCTCACACAGTACCTGCCTTGTCTCAGGTTTATGTCTTTATTGGGTGGCTGTCAGCTTAACTAGAACTTAATCTGTGTCTCCCACATGGGTGGTAGGGACCCAAGCACTTGAGCCATCTCCTGCTGCCTTCCCAGATGCACATTAGCAGGAAGATGGAATGGCAAAGAAAGTTGGGACTCAAATCCAGGCACTCTGATAGGGGATGTAGGTATCCCAAGTGGTACCTTAACCACTGGGCCAAATGCCTGTCCAAGGGCACTCAGCAGAATGCATCACTCCCTTCTCTTTCAAATGATAGCAAAGGATGACAATGTCCATCAGGCCCCCAGGACATCTTTGGCCAACCAAAGTGCCTCTTTGAACAGTGGACAGGGGAGACAGGTCTAGAGAAGGTGGATGTGGGGATTGAAACTTTAAATTGAACCCAAAGAACCACCTGTGCATGGTACCTGGTGGTTGCCTCAACCCCATTTAGACCTCATAATACCTCTGGAGGGTGGAAGTTATTAGCTGCTTACGGGGGAAAGGGACCAAACCCAGATTAACCTCTGATATTACTATGTCAGTTTATGGCTAAGTGGGAACTCAAGTTTGGTCTTCTCTCCAGAACCTGGTATATATTCTTTCAGAAGATTTACCTGTCCTTGTGATGACTTCCCAGAAGAAAATCCAAACATTTTCATTCCTGCTTTCTGGCCATCTGGAACTGTGTGGGGGAATGATCACATTCATATACATTTATGCTCAAAAAATGAAAGAGAATACATTGCCAAACAGAGCTGGTGTTGTGGCACAGTGGGTTAAGTCACTGCTTGTGATGCCACAAGTGTCGATTTGAGTCTGGCTGCTCCACTTCCAATCCAGCTCCCTGCTAAGGCACCTGGGAAAGCAACAGAAGATGGCTCAAGTACTTGGGCCCTTGACAACCACATGGGAGACTTGGATGGAGTTCTAGGCTCTTGGCTTCAGTCTGGCCCAGCCACAGCCATTGCAGCCATCTGGGGAGTGAAAGAGTAGATGGAAGATCTCTCTGTCTTTCTCTCCCTCTCTCCATGTCATGCTGCCTTTCAAATCAATAAAATAAAGATCATAAAAAAAGCCCACCCAATTAGATGCACTCGTGCTCTCTATCATGGAGCTTTTAATAACCCTTTTAGAAATGTCTTAATCATGGAAGCCTGGCCTGCAGGGCAGGGGAAAGAGCTAGAGTGGGGAACAGACCCTGACCCCGAGCATGCAAGGATGAAGGCCAAGTTCAGGCATCAGATGCAGGCACACTGTGTGCAGTGGGAGGGGGCTGCTGGCAAGGCATGCACAGCTGCTAGAAACAATACAGAATGGATGCTGGAACCAAGGGCACAGCCCAGCTGAGGGCCTGAGACAGACTGTGGGTCAGGGTGGACAACCAGGGCATGTGGAAGGGAAGGCCCTCCTCCACACCGGGGCAGGAGCCATGCCTGCTTGTTTTTGTTTGTCTGTTTGTTTTAACCAGGGAGTCTAGGATGGAACCTGACAGTTTCTGGAACAGAGAGGATGTAGGATTTGGTGATGTTGTTCTTGTTGGCCTGATGGGTATGTGGGGTTTGTATAAGAGACTGGTGTGGATGCAGGAGAAGATCTGAGGCCAGTGCTCCTTTGTGACACTCACGGCATTGGACCCTGTGACACAGTAGGTGCTAAGTTCAATGAGCCATCCAGTTCCCCAGACCCAATGCCAAGAGCCAACCTTGGCACCTCCTGCTTTCACCCTCTGGTTGCCATGTCTTTCAGTGACCGGCTCACCTGGCTCTGTACTCTGTCCTTTGTGCCCTACCCTGTAGCCACCACTATAAGGCCAAGGTAAGGTCCCTGTCTCCTAGAGCCCTTTAAGGAGCACACCCTTCCCCCACTGCCACCACTCTCACTCAACCTGTTCTCCAGGCATCTTTGTAAGATGTCATGTCCCCAAGCCCTCACGCCCACCTGTTCTTCAGGTCTCATCTCAAGCATCATTGTCTGCAATCAGGTCAGGTCTTTCTGTTATTTGCTCTGACAGCATCACGTCTTCTTCCTTCCAAGCCCTTACTATAGTTTTTAATTATACTTTTTTTGCATGTGATTAATAGAGTAATTCCCTTCTCTTCCCCTAGACTTTAAATTCTACAGGAGAAGGACAGTGTCTATATTTTGCTCATTCATGAGCATGTTTCCCGAGCAACCGGTGCAGCCTATAATTTGGTAGGTGCCAAATGAATAAATAAATAAACACATTTTAGTGGATCTAGAAAGTAATGGGTAAATGGATGGATGATGTGACAGGAGTAACCACTCACTGCTGTGTGGGGAGCAGAGGGAAGAGAGGACAAACAGAACACCAGGCTGAGACCTCTCGCCTCCCGCCAGAGCGTTTTTGAAACACTTGCTTAGAAATATGTTTCATTATTATCCTAAGATGCTTCCCTAAATGGATGTGGTGAGCTACAACGGGAATCACATAATGGAATCTTATTTCTAAAAAAAGCAAATTGGTTCCTATTTAGGCAAAAATAAACAAGCTAGAAATTTGTGACTCAGATTTAGAGGAGGGGAGGAAGGAGCTGGAAAGGCAAATGTTTGGTTGGACTTGCACTGCCAGATGTGATTTTCCTTTGGCCACTTGGTGCTTGGGTGATTTTGGATTTTGGCCTCAGACCAAAGGCCTTTGCCTCTGGGGCTACCTGCTTCCTCCAGACACCGTGCCTGCGTTCACCCGTGTACCTCCAGGGCAAAGGACATTCTGGGTGATGTGGTTGGCTCCACTTTACTGATGGAACCACTGAAGTTAAGTGGGCTCAAATAACCAGTCCAGAGGCAGCAAATTGCCCTGCCTTCCTTCTTTCAGCCAGTGCATATGTCACGCTGTGTCCAGTGACAGGTCTTCTTAGCTGTGCCTCAAACCCATGCTGACTCACCATGGAGGACTGAGACAAACACGTGTCCCCCACACCTCTTCTGTGTGTTGGTGCCTGGCAACCAGTCTGGCCCCTAATTCCTGCCTTTACTTCCCAAATCTTTGCTTCGGGAGCAGGATGGGAAGGGGTGGGGTGATGGGAATGAAGAGCTGGGGAGAGAGGCAGAGCTGTATCAGTGTGCACTGATGCTGGACAGATCGCAGGCTATGCATCCCCTTTCTTAGAATATTTATTTGAAAGGCAGAATGTCAGAGAGAGAGAGAGAGAGAGAGAGAGAGAGAGAGACAGAGACCTTCTATCTGCTGGTTCATTCCCCCAGGTACCTACAAGAGCCATAAGTGGGCCAGGCTGAAATCAGGAGCCTGGAACTCCATCCAGGACTTGCTTGTGGGTGTCAGGAACCCAATTTCCCGGGCCATTATCTGCTGTGTTAGCAGAAAGCTGTATCAGAAGTGTGGAGTTGTCAGGACCAGGCCCTCTGATACAGGTGTGGGTATCCCGAGTGTCAGCTTAACCGGCTTACCCAGCTGTGCTGACACGCCTGCCCCCCGGCTATGGATTCAGATGTACATCAGTTCAGATCATGACTGATGTTGTGGCAATTTACTAACCCCGTCCAAGCCGTTGCTTTCTCGTGTGTGAAATGAGTCTAGTGAGACACACCGGGCAGGACCATGTGTGTATGGGCTTGAATGTATAAGGCAACAGCACACTGTGCACAATTATGACCCACTGCTCTTTCCTCCTTCCCTGTCACCTTGTCTCTCCTCTAGGAAGTGGCACAGCGCAGAGCACAGGCACAGCACAGTTTGCATCTGGACCAGCTTGCGTGAGATCCTGGATTGGCCATGGACTAGCTGTGTGGCTGCAGCAAGTAGAACAACCTCTCAAAACTTCTCATTGGCCCACCTAGCAAGTGGAGCATCACACACACAGTAATGCATACTCGGTGCCTGGTGCAGAGTGGAGGGTGGATTCCTCGCCTGCAAATTTCCTCTTCCGTGTTCCTTTGTGGGTTGATGGAGTAATTCATGGTTATTTGCCCACCTAGGAGTGGTTGAGTTTTACAGCACACACATACACACACACAGAAATGTGAGTGCAGGAGCAGCCCCGTGGAATATTAACTAAGGCATCTACTTTCACAGCCTGTCTGCACAAAGGGTTGTTTGTGGATCCTAGGCGCGTTGATATGATATGTGGCCGGGTACCCAAGCACTGCTTGGTCCCAGGTGGAACCTCTGACGCTGATAGAACCCTGGCATGGTCCTGACCACAGAGCTTCCACGGCATCCAGGATGACAAAACTCCTCTGTTCTTTCAGAAGTGTACCTCCTTGCACTTGATTTAAAAAAAAAATGGCTATTTGAAGGAACCCCAAACCTCCCACCCTAAGCTGTCCCTGAGTGTTTTTCTACCTCTGTCCGTGGATGGTGTCCAATGTCCCTTCCTTGAGTTGCTCCTTTTCTGGAAACGTGGAACAGGCTGAGTGTGCACGGCCTGCAGAGACGGTGCCTTCCTCTCGCGCTGCTCGTTCTCCGGATGCTCCCAACACAGTCGTTTCTCAGCACCTTTGTGTGAAGGGTGAAGAGAGGGCAGAGAACTTCTGTGAAGCTGCCTGCCTGAACTGCATTTGTTTTTATTTGAGACACACACACAGACACTCACACACTCACACACAGACACACACACACACACTCACACACACATGCACACATGCATGCATCCCAAGCAAGCTCCCATCTGCTGGTTCACTCCCCAAATACCCTAAATGGCAGGACTGGGCCAGGTGAAGCCAGAACCCAGAAACTCCATCTGAGTCTCCCGTGAGGATGGCAGGAATCCAGTCCCCTGAGCCATCACCACCATCCGTCTCCCAGGGTGCACAGTAGCAAGAAACTGCAGTCAGGAGCCGGAGCAGGGGTCAAACCCAGGCACTCCACTGTGGGCGTGGTTGTCTCAGCTGGCGTCTTAACTCCTAGGCCAAATGACTTTCCGGTCGGACTGCGTTTAGATGGGTCCTGGGCTTTGGAGTCAGACACACCTTGGGTTAAGTCTTGGCTAACATGTACTTACCTTAAGCGAATGCTTTAATTTTTTTGCACCTCGGTTTTCTTGTCTGTAAAATGGGAGGGAAGAGCATTACCACCTCAGAAGGTTGTTAGAATTTTGTTTTGAAAAATTGTTTATTTATTTATTTCAAAGGCTGAGAGAAAGAAGAGAGAGAAAGAGAGAGAGAGAGAGAGAGAGAGAGAGAGAGAGAGAGAATGAATGAGAATCTTCTATCTTCTGCTTCTGGTTCATGCCCCAAATGCCTACAACGTCCAAGGCTGGACGAGGCTGAAGCCAGGAGCAAAGAATTCAACCCAGGTCTTCCACATGGGTGGTAGGGACCCAGTACTTGAGCCATCATTTGCTGCCAGGGTGCACATTAGCAGGAAGCTAGATAGGAAGCAGAGCTGGGACTTGAACTCAGGCACTCTGAAATGGGATTAGGGGATCCTAAGAGGTGTCTTAACCGCTGTGCCAAGTGCCTATGCAGTTGTCAGGATTAAATGCTGCAGTGTGGTATCAGCATCCAAGATGGAGCAGTGTCCCACTTGGCAATGTCCCTTCCTCCTTCCTGTCGGTTTTTCAGAGGTCTGTTCAAAAGGTGAGTTATTGAGGTGATTCTGGATGGCCACCTATAGCCTAAGAGGACTGCTCATCTTCAGGTCACCTGTGGGTGGTGGGCAACTCAGGTTCTTGGGACCAGATTGGCGAAGCAAAGCAGAGCAGGCAGCAAAGCTGGGGTAGCTGAAGCCGAGGATGCTCCCTCAGTTGCTCATGGGGCTAGGCCTTCCTACTTGTCCCTTCTCACCATGGTCATTTTGCAGTGTGGCTGCAGTGGGCGAGACTTCCTTGCCTCCCAGTGTGCAGGTGACATCACATGGGCATGGGGGGCTTGCAGGTGTGGGGTGGCTGCTTGGTTGAGACTTCAGTCAGCCAAGTGGTGTTCACTTCAGGCTGCACATCCCCACCCCCTCCCCTACTCCTTGTGACACCCCTGCTCTTTGGAGGTCAGCTTACTGGGAAGATCTCGGGTCTTCGGGTCAGACCACAAGTTTAGGCTCACGGAACTCATGTGTGCCTTCTGACCACTGGCTAGCCTGTCAGAGTCTCACTTTCCTCCTCTGTGAAATAAGGGGATTATGCATCTCTCAGTGGGTCCAAAATGTCTTGTGTGGAGGCCTACTTTGGTGGCTGCCACAGGGACCTCACAGAGAAGGAGTTCTGTGCCAAGACAGGTACAGGCTGCACAAGGTCAGGCGAAGGTAAGGCCCATGGTCCCCTTTACCATGGGACTTCTCTTCCTGTATCATGAATCTTCAAAGGGGGGGATTAATAGTCGACATTTCCAAACTCATATTACCATGTCTGTTTGTTTATTTGCTTTGGCAAACAGAACATTTTGACATGAAAGGTGATGCAATGTAATGGTTAGCACAGTGGTGGTTTATTAGACCTGGGAGCTAGGGGCCTGAGTGCTAGCCCCACCAAAGCCACTTAGTGGTTGTGCCAGCTACTTCCTGCTGTGTGACAAATGACCACATAGCAGAGGCTATGGCTGTTATCTCACGGTTGCTGTGGGTCTGGAATCCAGGAGAGTTGAGCTGAGTCCTAACTTCAGTGTCTCCCAGTAGCCTTCAATCAGGGTGTTGGTCAGGGTAGCGTCTTATCTGAGGTCTGTACTGAGGAGAAGTCTGCTCCCAAGTCCAGATGATTGTTGGCAGGATCCACTTCCCTGTGGGATGCTGGCTGGAGTCTCCCCTTGGTTTCTTGCTTTGGGGGCCTCTGCAACACAGCAAGAGAGGGGCTGCTAGCAAGAGGGAAGTTGCAGTCTCACGTGGCCTGATCACAGGGCAGCCATCACCTGTGCCATAGTCTCTTGGGTAGCAGCAGTCACTAGGCCAGCCCACACTCAAGTGGAGAAGACTGTGCAAGGGCTTGGATACCAGGAGGTGTGTGTCGTTGGGGGCCATCTAAGAGTATGCCTGTCATGCCAGCTGGGGGACTCTGGGCAAGGACTTAACTTTGCCCATCTGTAAAATCAGGATGATAAAGGTACATCTTCTTCATAAGGCGGTCGTGATTCTGTGAGTATAAACAAAGCAATGTCTGGCAAATGCCAGGCCTTCTGCAAATCTTTGCTTTTGTTAATACCTAGATCAGCGTCTGGCACAGAGACAGTGCAGTCAACCTTGGTCGAGTGGATGAATCCAGAAATGACTTGCAGAACATGGATCTCACTTGGGGAAAAGCTGCCCCACTTAAAATTGCTGCAAGGATTAGGTGCAATAAACTGCAGGAGGCCCCCAGCACATACCAGGCTCTGAGCCAATGTCATTTGCCCTCCCACTTCCAGATGTAGATATTCATACTGAGATTTGAAGGCCCAGGGAGGTCAGGCCCAGCTCCCCTCTGTTCACTTCCTGTCTCCCTCTCCCTCCCCCTCCCCCTCTCCTGCACCAATGGTAATTTTCTCAGCAGATGGCCTTGTATGGTGCCACCAGCATTTAAATGCTTCATCAGAGTGGTTCTGCATGTGGCTGCCAATAACAATGAATTGGACTTCAGAGGCCTGAGCAGCAATGGAAATGAGGTAAATGGGGGAAAAGAAAAGAAAGGTCTGAAGAAGTGGAAGAAAAGGACCCAGGAAGACTATTTTGAAGAGTGATGCTATTGCGTCAGGCGTTGTGATGCAGCGAGTTAAGCTGCGGCCTGTGACACCAGCATCTTATATGAGCACCATTGGCTGTTCCACTTCCAAACCAGCTCCCTGCTATTGTACCCAGGAAAGCAGTAGATGACCCAAGTGCTTGGGCTTCTGAACCCACGTAGAGGTCCTAGAATAAACTCCTGGCTTTGGCCCACCATTCATTGTGGCCATCTAAGGAGTGAACCAGTGGATGAAAGGTCTCTCTCTCTCTTTCTCTGTAACTAACTCTGCCTTTAAAATAAATAATAAACTTTTTTGTTTTTAAAAGAGCATGCTATTTCTTCTTCATGTACCTGAAAGTTTTAAGGTGTTTTAATAACCATTCTTGCAATTTAAAAAACATAGACCCACATTTTCTTTCCCATCTTAGTTGCTCTTAATCTCTATATTAAAAAACAGAGGTTCTTTCCAGTCTTCTGCACTGCAAATACTTGCCCGGTGCCTACATTGAAGTGAATTAAAATTGATTTGCTTTTCAACTTCCATGTGGCCTCTTGAGTTAATAAAAGCAGCCAACATCTGTCAGGTGCTCTGCATTTGCAAAGTGCTCTCACACGTGTTACTCTTGAATCTTGCAGCAACCCGGCAAGGTGGGGGCTACCATTGTCTTTATTTTACACTGGAGAGAGAAGTAGGGGCGTGATCCTAAACAGATGGCAGCATTAGGACCTGATCACAGTATCTAACTGCAAGCCAAGGCCTCCCTCCGGCCCTGTCACCCACAGGCAGCTGAAACTAACGGGAGCTGATTTATAAAAATTGTGGGAGCCAGACTCAGGCCATTATATATGAGGGGGTTTCAACAGGCTTGTGGGAAAGTGGAATGAAATGTTTATTTTGGTGCAAGAAGATTTTAAATCCATTCCTATTCTTTTCATGCTGTGCATTTTCTACAGGCTTTTTTTTTTTTTTAAGATTTATTTATAAGACAGAGTTATAGAGAGGCAGAGGCAGAAAGAGAGAGAGAGGTCTTCCATCCACTGCTTCACACCCCAAATGGCCACAAAGGCCAGAGCTGGGTTGATCTGAAGCCAGGAGCTTCTTCCGGGTCTCCCATGTGAGTGCAGGGGCCCCAGCACTTGGGCCATCTTATACTGCCTTCCCAGGCCATAATAGAGAGCCTAATTGCAAGAGGAGCAGCTGGGACTTCAGCCAGTGCCCACATGGGATGCCGGAACTGCAGGCGGTGGCTTTACCCGCTCTGCCACAGCGCCAGCCCCTCTAAAGCTTTTTGAAGACTCCTTGTATATCAACATCCTCTGTTGATAGCTACTGGGTGAACAATCAGCATCTTTAAATTTTTTTTTTTTAAAGATTTATTTGACATAAGAAGGGAGGAGGAGGGAGGGATCTTTCATCTTTGGTTCACTTTCTGTATGGTCAGATCTGAGCCTAAGCTAAGAGCCGGGAACTCCAACTGAGTCTCCCATATGCATGGGGCCCAAGTACTTGGGCCAACTGCTACTATTTCCCAGGTGCGCTATTAGCAGGAAGGTGGATCAAAAGTGAAACAGCTGATGCCGATGCTGGCGTCCCAAGCAGCAGCTTCACCTGCTGCATCACGACGCCTGCCCCTAACATCTTTTGTTCTGAAAAGGAGTTTGCAAACTCTTCCTGCTGGACCTCTGTGAGTCTTCAAGGCCGCCCTCCTATTTTAAGTTGGCTTCCCCCAACAGCACAGGAGGGATTGATTGAAGCCAGGCAGGGGACACTGCTGGAGCTGCATCCCTGGCTTGCCAGGAAGGCTCTCCACGTCCGCTGGCTTCTGTCTCGTAGGCTGCTGTCCCCTGAACAGCAGGCTGGGTGCTGGCTGTGATGCCAGCCACTGGGCGTGTGTCCAGAGAGCCTCAGGCTGCTCCTGCTCCTCCAGTGCCAAGAGAAGAGCCAGCTGCAACTGCCTCTTTAAACCTTCTCTTTAGGGAGGGCCGAGCATGGGCACCGCTTTCTCCTGGAGATACGCTGCATCAGGGACTTTGAGGCAGCCTTCCCCATGTCCATGTTGCTTTGGTCCAGTGGTTCTCAACCAAGAAGGATACCACTTCCTACCCTCCAATGTCTGGAGAGAGTTTTCGGGTCATAGGGTAGCAGAGAAAGGGGACTGTTAGTGACATCTAAATTGCCCCCCTTACAACACAGAATTACCAAATTCATTCTGTTTGTAGTGCTGAGCTTGAGAAATCCTGCTTAGCCCCCTCTTCATTTAGGGGGCTCTAAGCATCTGGGGGTCTAGGTGGAAGAAGATGGCAATGGGCTAGTTGTCTATGCCTCCCTCCCCCTCCCCCTGGTCATCCAGCCCCCCTTTGCTTTAATTCTGTTTTAAGCCACCACTGTCTGCCTGCCAGAGCAGCAGCACCTCCCCATCGTTTCCATGCCCGGCCTGCCTTTGGCTGTGGCCTTGGTGGCTCTGGTTGGAAATTCATGTGCTACTGTTTGGAGAGAGTCGTATTTTTTACAGCAACATAACCCATTTTACCTCTGTAGTAATTGTTTTGGAATAAGAAGTAATCATCCAGGACTGACCAACTTGCTTTACTAAGCGCTCCTTTCTCACTCCTGGCAAATTGCTTTGAGAATTGAACAAAGCCCGGCTCAATCATGCAGCATATCCATTCCAAAGGATGCCAGGGAAGTAAATCTCTGGTAAGCCAGCCCCAGTCATGCCTCCTCCTCCCTTTTGCTGGGGATCAAACAGAGAGCGCGTGCTTCACAACCATGCCCCCTTGTTTTCAACTGGGTACCTTAAGCCTGGGGCTTGACCGGGGTGTTTTGGGTGCCCACGGGCCTGCGCAGGAGACCTATAGCAATAGTCTGGGCTGCACGGCAGCTCTGAGTCCTTGGGCAGATGGCGGCACTTTTCTTGTGGCTGTAGAACTTAATCTATGGATGTGTCTCCCTGACATGGGTGCTGTGAAATGTGAAATGGGTACTGACCGAAGAAGTAGTCAAATGGGTTGGACCACTTGTGTTCTTTCCTGCGGGCCTTCCCAAAGTCTTCTCGCTGTTAGCGAGCTGGGTGAATTGTCAAGGGGAGGTTACAGCACATGGAATTCACAAATTTTTTTTCCGTGAAGTATCTCCCAGGATTAACTGTCTGCTGAAAAGGACTTTGGAACATTTGGGAATGGGAAGAACCAGATCTCATCTCCTTTTCATCCCTCCTCCCCTCTTTTCCCTTCCTTGATATCAAGATCTTTTGTTGAGTGGGATTTAGAATCCCTCATCTCAAGGACTTCAAAAGTGCTGCCCTTGGGCCAGCACTGTGGGGTAGTAAGCTAAGCCTCCACCTTCAGTGCTGGCATCCCATATGGGCACCAGTTCGTGTTCCCACTGCTCCTCTTCTGATCCAGCTCTCTGCTGTGGCCTGGGAAAGCAGTAGAAGGTGGCCCTTGGGCCCCTGCACCCGCATGAGAAACCCAGAGGAAGCTCCTGGCTCCTGGCTTCGAGTCAGTCCAGTTCTGGCCTATGCGGCTGTTTGGGGAATGAACCAGTGGATGGAAGACCTTTTTCTCTGTCTCTCCCTCTCTATCTGTAACTCTGCCTCTCAAATAAGCAGATAAATCTTTTTTTTTTTTTTTGGACAGGCAGAGTGGACAGTGAGAGAGAGAGACAGAGAGAAAGGTCTTCCTTTTTGCCGTTGGTTCACCCTCCAATGGCCGCTGTGGCCGGCACATCGCGCTGATCCGAAGCCAGGAGCCAGGTGCTTCTCCTGGTCTCCCATGGGGTGCAGGGCCCAAGTACTTGGGCCATCCTCCACTGCCTTCCCGGGTCATAGCAGAGAGCTGGCCTGGAAGAGGGGCAACCGGGATAGAATCCGGCACCCCGACCAGGACTAGAACCCGGTGTTCTGGCACCGCAAGGCAGGGGATTAGCCTACTGAGCCACGGCGCCAACAGATAAATCTTTAAAAAAAAAAGTGCTGTCCTCTTTCCCTGTGGGAACTTCATTTCTTCTACTCCACTAAGCTAATTCCTACTTTCTCATCTTCCAGGGCTCAGCTTAAGCATCACATCATTGGAAAAGCTTTTCCCAAACCTGGAGGGTATCTGTGGCCATATCCTAGCTCAGGTACTTAGTAGTTAAGTGAACTCAATGGTTCAGTCATCAGTATAAGGTTGAGAGAGAGAGAGAGAGAGAGAGAGAGAGAGAGATTTCCCTTCTGGCTTGCTTCCCAAATGGTCACAGCTGCTAGGGCTCAGCCCAGGAGCTGGGAACTCAATCTGGGTTTCCCACATGGCTGGCAGGGACCTAAGCAACTGAGCCTGCTGCCTCTCAGGGACGTGTATTAGCAGGAAGCTGGAATCTGGAGCGGAGCCAGGACTCAAACCCAAGTACTGTTATATGGGACCTGGATGTCCCAAGCGGCTTCTTAACTGCTGATCAAACGCCTTCCCCTGGCATTTGCATATGGAGCCAAGAAGAGAACCTGGAGATTTCATGGCATGTGAGGTGTCAGCAAGGCTAGGAGTGGCTGACAAACCCCATTTGTAACAAGAGCTCTCACTCCAGACTGTAGCTGCGGTCCGGTCCCCGGAGTCCTGGGCTGTATGAAGCTGCACCTCCACGGCAGCCTCTGTCCAACCCTGTGTGTGGGGAAAGGCCCTGGAGTGTGAATGGGGGGCCCAGGGTTCCAGGCTAAATCTCACACACACTTCCCAAGGCCTGAGGTCTGCAATTATGCTAGTGATTGAATCATAAAAGCTGATCTCTTGAGTAAATTATTTTCCTTCTATGATCTCCCCTCGAATTCTATTATAGAGACCACCGCCGTTGGCTGGTAATTATGTGATTGGGAGTCAGAATGAATGGATATAACACGAGCTAACATCCCTGCAGCACCATAGCCTCATGAATCAGGTCTCAGCTCAGCCTCAGGGGCCCCACCGTCTCAGGAGGATGCTGAGCCTCAGCCCGGCCACTCATTCTCACATTTGCTTCACAGATACCGATTGAGCCTGACCTTGAGTTGGACTCCATCTGGGCTGGAGACAGGGGAGACAGAAATAATGAAGACAGAGGTTTCATCCCTACAGGATCAGTCTTGGTGTTTCCAAAGCAGAAACACCAACCTCTTCCCGACCCCCCTCTCCCCATATATCCAAAACCTTCAGCCAGGTAAGGCCCAGCCTTGGGACGGCACTCAACTTCTCATGGCTGCAGCCATCACTGTAGTGCATCTACTTCTGTCCCTTCCTGCCTCCATGGCCCAGTCCCTTATTTCTCAGGGGAAGAATTTTAGGGGGCTCTTTCTCCTCCTTTCCCTACCTTGGCCCTCCAAGTGCCGCTGCTCAGGGAGGGGCTGTAGTGTACACCTGGGCCTCTGTCTGCCCTCTGGCTTGCTTCTCTGGACGACTGGTTTGCTTGTGTTTTGTTGGTGGCCAGTGTTCCCGGGGCTTTTCCTTATGTCTTTTTGGTCTCTTCACCATAGGACTCTAGGAACTTGGTCCTCAGCCCATGCCTGAGCAGTGCATGTGAGATGACTGGATCTGGGGAGGGAGTAAGAGGTCTCCACTTTGGCCTCAGTCCTATTTGAATTTGCCATTCCGGGTTTGCCTGAGAGTTCTCTGTTTCGGCCATTAATCACCCTGATTGTCCAATTCCCTTCGTGTGTCTGTGTGTGCTGCTCAGCTACAGGGGAAGAAGGGCAGATGCAAGTATTCTGGCTGAATCTTTCCGAACCATAGAGGGAGAGAGGGTAAGGGGCTTGCTGCAGGTCGTGAGGGCTCCTGACGGGGGTGGGACTTGAATTCTGGTCACCTGGCTCTTGACCTAATGCTCTTCCTCCATAGCTCCCCTTTTCAGCTGGGCAGACCCCACCCATTGGTGCTCCACTTGTTGTAAAGAGGCTACAGCTCTGTAGACACAAGGATAAAAGTAAGGGCCCTGGACCAGAGAGAACTGGGTTTCCAAATTCTAAATCTCCCATCTCTCCTTGAAGTATTAGGATGACCATCAATTGAGATACTTTTTAAGATTCATTTGTTTATTTGAAAGGCAGAGTTACAGAGAGGCAGAGAGAAAGAGACAGAGAGAGGTCTTCCATCCACTGGTTCACTTCACAAATGGCTGCAATGGCTAGACTTGGACCGATCTGAAGCCAGGAGCCAAGAGCTTCTTCTGGGTCTTTCACATGGGTGCAGGGGCCCAAGTACTTGGGCCATCTTCCACTGCTTTCCCAGGCCATAGTAGAGAGCTGGAACAGACATAGAACAGCCAGAACCTGAATCAGTGCCCTTATGGGATGCTGGCAATGCAGGCGGTGGCTTTACCCACTACGCCACAGTGCCAACCTCTGAAATATTCTTTTTTAAAAAAAGATTTATTTTATTTCACTTGAAAGGTAGAGTGACAGAAAGAGGTTGGTGGGGGGTGGGGGGAGAGAAAGAGAGAGAGAAATCTTCCATATGCTGGTTCACTCCCCAAATGGTTGGAATGGCTGGGTCTTGGGCCAAGCCAAATTGAGGAGCCCAGAGCCTAGGTCTTCCACATGGATGCAGTGGCCCAAGCACTTGGGTCATCATCTGCTGTTTTTCCAAGCATTGGATTGGAAGCAGTGCAGCCAGTACTCAAACTGGCACTCTGTTATGAAATGCTGGCATCTCAGGTGGTGGCTTAACACTCTGTGCTGTAACGCCAGCCCTGAATTGAAATAATCTATGTAAGGTGCACAGTGTAGTGCCTGGGATGGAATAATTGCTCAATAAATGTCGCCTATTTTCATCTCAAACCAAGTGAAACTATACAAAGATCTTCAAGTCAGACAAAAATCCTGTCCCAGGGAGAGGAAAATAGAATCCAGCTGATGTAAGGTGGCAGCTGAGCCGTTCTCCTAATGAACAGGGTGCTGGCTATGTTTTCAAGGAGTGGTAATTCCCGTTGGGAATTCACCTGGTTAACATAACAGTTCCCTCCTGGCTGTGCAGCCCAGGCTGAACGCTCTCAGTGTCTCCATCTAGAACACTGCAGGCCCTCATATCTATAAATAGGGAGGAAGTCATAAATGAGAGCTCATTAAGTTCTTACTGACTGCTGAAAAGTAAATTAGAAAAAATAAACAGAGCTGAACATTTGTGTAAGCCTCAATCTTTTTGATGTTTTTCAATTAGCGGAGCCATTTTTCATCTGAAAAATTAATGGCTGTCATGTGCCACCTGGCTACAGAATCAAGTGACAAATTCGTTTTAATGACCGCTGTAGAATCTTGGGATTCAGCAGGGCATGACGAGTTACAGGCCATCTGGGCCGGGAGAAAGTACAAGGGAGTGACCTTTAGGGAGACTGCCCGTGTGCCAGGCACGGTGTTAGGCCACAGTGCAACCATCCCTTGAATGTCCTCCACGGCCCAGTGAAGCTGTTGTTATCCAAATTTTATTGATGAGGCTCAGAGAGGTCAGGAAGCTTGCTGAAGGTCATACGGTCCATGGGCAGGGCCATCTGATGGCACAGTCTCTGTTCCACCAGACCAATGTCTGCAGAGGGAGAAAGACTGGCCAGACAGGTGGGGGTGTCTGGGAACCGCTGGCAGGCAGGCTGCAGCAGGCATGGGGCTGGAATGACGCCATGTGGCTTGAAGTAGGCAGTGTGTGGCAGTGGGGTCGCTGGTGTCAGAGGAGACCAGATTCTGCCTCCCTGATCATGTGGCCCCAAACTGGGGCTCCAAGAGGCCCCATGCTCTGGGAGGCAGCCAAGTAAGAGCAAGGTAGGGCACAGGCAGGATGGTGTTCAGAAGACACGGCAGTTGGCAGGTGCTCAACAAAGACTAATGTGGTTTATAAGCAAGAGAGGAGAGGCAGAGGCCACCTCCATCGCTGTGGCAACTCCAGCAGAGTGTGGGTGGCAGCCAGGCAGGCAGATGCTGAGCTGACAACTTCTGTGTGGAGTTGCCTTCTTTCTGGAGCGGGAGGGCAGGACAGAACCTGCACGTGGAGTCAAGAGCCTTAGCGTGGGTGAAGCTGGGAATCAGGCAGGGGCTGGCCACTGTGATGCCAGCTTTCAGCGATTGTGGGATGGTCCTTTCTGTGCATAATCTTTGATCCTGCACCACCAGGAGATAGTCACCACATCCCCTTCTGTGGGTGAAGAAGCAAGAGATCAGAGAGGTGAGGTAACTTGCTTAGAGGCACACAGTTACCAGGGGCAGAGTAAAAGCCAAACCCAGAGACCTGTGCTGCTTTCCCTCCCCTTGCTGCCTCCTGATGTTCCTGCTCAACACTGGTGCTGACTTTATCCATCTCCTCTTTCCTCCCTGGTGGCCTTGGCTTTTACTTCCTGGGCATTGTCATGTAGAGAGATCACCTCTTGGTGCTGGGGGCAAGTCTGTGTGATGCTGGTGCACACCTGAACTCCTTACTAGACTGAAGATAAGGCCACTGAACCTGATGTTTGCAGCATGTCTTCTCTGTTGGATCCACAATAGTGGTAAGAGAAGCAAAAAGAACCTGCCAAAGTGATCCTCTAATTTAACTTAATTTATTTTAAACAATTTATTTATTTGAAAGGCAGACCACCAGCAGCAGCAGGGGAGAGGGGGAAGGGGAGGGGGAGGGGGAGAGGGAGAGGGAGAGGGAGGGGGAAGGGGAGGGGGAGGGGGAGAGGGAGAGGGAGAGGGAGGGGGAAGGGGAGAGGGAGAGGGAGGGGGAGGGGGAAGGGGAGAGGAAGAGGGAGATTTTTCACTCCCCAGATGGCTGCAACAGTCAAATCTGGCCAGGAACTCCATCTGGGTCTCCCTTGTGGAGTCCAGGCACTTGGGCCACCTTCCAGGTGCATTAACAGGAGACTGGATTGGAAGCAGAGTAGCTGGGATGCAAACTTTAAAAAAAAAACAAGCAGAGTAGCGAGGATTGTGCCAGGCACTCTGATATGGGATGTAGGCGTGCCAATTGGCAGCCTCACTGCTGTGCCAAATGCCCTCCCCTATACTGCGCATTTTCAATAGCTGTTTTGAAGTCTCTATATATTTTTAAAAATCCATTCATCTGTTGATGGGCACTTAGGTTGTTTCTGTATCTTGGATACCATGAATAGTGCTGCAATGAGCATGGGCCTGCAGATGTCTCTCTGACATACTGATTTCAATTCCTTTGGCTATATATACACGCAGAAGTGGGATGGCTGGATCGTATGGTAATTCCGTTTTTAGTCTTTTGAGGAACCTCCATACTGTCTCCCATAATGGCTGTACTAATTTACATCCTCACCAACAGTGCACCAGGGGCCTCTTCTTCACTTCCTTGCAGGCTCCTGCTATCTTTCATCCTTTTTGGTAATGGTTATCCTTACAGGTTGGAGGTGATATTTCATTGTGTGTGAAGTTTTTTTTCTTTCTTTTTTAAATTAAATCTGTATGATGTCAAAGAAGGGTAATTTTTCTTCTTTTCAATCTTTTTTAAAAATATATTATTTATTTGAAAGGCAGAGTTACAGAGAGAGAGAGAAATATCTTCCATCTGCTGGTTCTCTCCCCAAATGGCTGCAATGGCAGGGCTGGGCCAGGCTGAACTCAAGAGCCAGGAACTTCTTCCAGGTCTCCCATGTGGTTGGCAGGGGCCCAGAAACTTGGGCCATCTTTTGCTGCTTTCTCAGGTGCATTAGCAGGGATCAGAAGTGGAGCAACTGAGACTTGAACTGGTGACCATATGGGATGCCAGTACTGCAGGCCATGGCTTAACCCACTGTGTCACAGTGCTGGCCCCAATGCATGAATTTTGTTTTTTATTTTTTTTTTAAGATTTTTTAAAAAATTTATTTGAAAGGCAGAGTTACGGAGAGAGGTAGAGACACAGAGAGAAGTCTTCCATCTGCTGGGTCACTCCCCAAATGGCCACAATGGCTGGAGCTGGGCCAATCTGAAGATGTTTGAGGTTTTAAAAACATTTTATTTATTTATTTGAAAGGCAGAAAGTGAGAGGGAGCAGGAGAGGAACATTGGGGGGTGGGGGAGATAATCTTCCATCTACTCCCAAATGGCCATAATGGCCAGGGCTGGGTCAAGCTGAAGCCATGAGCCAGGAGATTCTTCCAGGTCTCTCATATAGGTGCAGGGGCCCAACCACTTGGGCCATTTTCCACTGCTTTCCTGGGTGCATTAGCAGGGAGCTAGACTCGAAGTGGAGCAGTTGGGACTTGCATTTCCCTGATGACTAGTGACATTGAGCATTTTTTTTTTTTTCATGTATCTGTTGGTCATTTCTGTATCTTCTTTGGAGAAATGTCTATTCATTTTCCTTACCCATTTTTAAATAAGGTTATTTGTTTTTTTGTTATTGAATAGTTTTGGTTCTCTGTATGTTTTGTATTCTAACTCCTCATCTGATGTATTAAGTACAAATATTTTTTTCCTAGTCGGTAGGCTGTCTCTTCCTTCTAATGTTCCCTTTGTGGTGTAAAAGCTTTTCTTCCAGACATAATGCTATTTGTCTATTTTTGCTTTCATTGCCCACCTATGCTTTTGGGATCACATCCAAAAATCACTGCCCAGGCCAATGTCATCTTTTTCCCCTTGGGTTTTCTTTTAGTAGGTGTATAGTTTCCTGTCTGCCTTTTGCTGTGACCCTGCAAGGAGGAGGCAGAACAGCCTGCTGATGTTCTAGCACTGTGGTTTCTCCACTTTTCTCTTTTTTCTCAGAATATTCTGAATTGAATGAAATAGTGTTGCTTCATTTTTCTATTTCTATCCACACGTGAAACTGGATTTTTTACAGTTCTTAAATATTTGAATTCTATTTCAGGCAGTTCTGCTGAATTTAGAGTCCCATACTGACAATTTTTTGGGGATGGTGTATAATTTTAAAAAGTAGAGTTTCATGTTGTAATTTTCTGCAGAAAAAGTCTCCCTGTTTTGTAATATTCTGCCTAAGGTTGTAAACTGTCCTTTCTTGAAGTAGATCATTTAAGAGCATGCGCTCTGAAGTCGGGCCCCCTGGGATTGAATCCTGGCTTCACCACTAACCTGCTGGGTTACTTTGGGCAAATTCCCTAACCTTTGCTTGCTGCAGTTTCCTGTCTGTAAGGCGTAGAAATGATACTAGTCATTACTATGCATAGGCTGGTAATGCTGTGGGTTGGTTTGCTCAACCCCCATCCCACTTTCCTTCTAGGCTGCTTCCTGTGCAGCATGATCTGGTAGGCTACAATCTACATTTCCCAGATGCCTTTGCAGCTTGGGCTCAGGATGCAATATAGGACCTGCTGTTAGTGGGAGACAGCTGCCCAGAAGCCAGAAGACCAAGTGAGGCAGAAGCACAAACTTTCTTCTTGATCCTTATGCTGGCATGCAGGGGTGTGGACAGGAGAGGTTTTGTAGCAATGTTCTAGTGGCCTGTCCCCAGTCTCCTGGGTGAACAGTGGTTATGGGGAAGCAGTGGGGGCAGCAGATTCTTGATTCTGTGTTCTAATCTCTGACTCACAGCTGAGGGACTGTTGAAGACTCAGTAGTTCCAATGATAGTTTTAGGGCAAGCATCTCCCAATGTTGACCAGTTCTTATTGATCGGGAATTCACTCCTGGGTGCCCAGACCAGAGTCTGTTCCTCCAGCTCTGCAGTACTTTGTAGCACCTCATTACAATTCTTCCTGCCTAAAATTCCCAGAGTTGTTCTTGCCAGTTGCAGGTATCTCCCAGAATCGTTGTTAGAATTTAGGAAGATCCAGTGGAAAGAAGTGGTCGTCAAGGAGGTACTTTTCTCTGAAGGCAGGAGAGAACTCCTACTTTGCTTACGGGCTTGTCTAAATACTGATGGAGTTCATGGATTCAAAAGGCTTCCATAGCCTAGGCAGCTCATGTCAAGAGCCTTGGGTGATCACTGACATCATACATAAGAGTGCTCATTGTTAAACTAACAACAAGAATCACTGTGCACTAACTTCCCATGCAGGACCTCTGTCCCAAAGGGTTATATTATAATTATGTCTAAGTGCTTGGAAGATGCATCATTCTTGGAAGCTTCTTTAAAGTTAATTAAATTTCAAAAAAAAAAAAAAGGGAGTGATATTGATTCTGAGATGCAATGACTTTGAACAGCCTTTGTCTCAACTGTTGAATACTTTGTTGTTGTTGTTGTTGTTTTGTGTGCAAATTGTTGGACTCTTTACTTAGTATAGAGTTGGTCTTCTGTGCATAAAGTTAATTGAAAATGGATCTTAGTGGAGAATGGGACTGGGGATGGTAGAAGGAGGAGGAGGAGGGGTAGAAGAGTGGGTGGGAAGGCGGGTATGGAGGAAAGAATCACTGTATTCCTAGAGTTGTATTTGTGAAATTCCTAAAGTTTGTGTTCCTTAAGTAAAAGTTTTCTTTGGGGGAAACAACAACAACAAAAAAAGAATTTAGGGAGATCATACAAGTACTAAACAGCAGTGCACAGCAAAGTCTGTATTTCAACATCTGATATGATTGTTCATTACTATTGCCAGTTTTTTAAAGAAATATTTTATTTTTTAAGATTTATTTATTTATGTGAGAAACAGTTATAGACAGCATCTTCACCTGCTGTGCCACAGTGGTAGCCCCAACTCCCTCATTTCTCACCCCTGTCCTGGATGGCACCCTGAGTCATCTGACACCATAGCCTTGCTCTCAGAGGCCAGGGCTGCATGGCCTGGGGGTAGAGCATCAGCCTCCTAAGTCCCGAGGCTTGGAGAGGGCAAGTCTCTCTTCTTTTTCCTGCTCTTGGCCCAGTGATGGGCAGGAGCAGGTGTCAGGGAAGCAGGATGAGTGAGTGAACACCCGGCAGCCTTGCTAGGCTCTACTGCCACCCCTGCCTCTAGGCCAATGTTTTCCAGTTGTGCCTGGGCCTCAGAATCATTTGAGAGATTTAAAAAATTCTGATGGCAGAGCCTCATCTCTGGAGGTCATGATTTAATTGGTCTGGGGTGTACCTGTGTTCTCTGTATTTTTAAAAGTTTCTTTGATCCCCTGCCTCCCATCACCATCCTTAATAATCACTTCCTACAGGACCCAACAATAAGCTGTGGGTAGGTTAATCCTTTTAGAATTAATTGCTGTGATCTCAGTTGTCTGCCAAGATGCAGCAGAACCATCCAGTTTGCATTCAGTCTTCTTTCATTCTCTTTCCCACCCGTGGAGGGGTGGGGCATCACACGCGCTGGGTGAAAACCAAGGGAGTTTGTAGCACCTCCTCTTTCTCCCTATCCTGGGATGTGGTGTGATGTCTCAGCAACTTGGGCTCCACCGAGGCACCTTCCAAGGAATCTAGTTCATTTTGTTTGTCGGGATTTGGAGGACTCAGCCTGTGCTATCCCTGGGAAAGACAGCTGTCATGCTACTGGAACCCTAAGTCCAAGAGGGCTTACGCGTAGCATTCATTAATTCCAAAGAAACCACTCCAAAAGTTCTATTGGGAGAAAACTTTACTCAAGGGTGAGATGGCCTGGCTGGAATACACAACATTCAATAGAACAGGAGTAAACAAGCACAATTGGTTCCTGGTCAAAGTGGCTGGCCATCCACAGCATATCAGGCATACATTGGCCCTCCCCACCAGATTTTACTTAAGATATTTACCCTGGTGTGGGGGTGGGTTATGCTCCTTCCCCACAACAGCATATCTCCGTGCCATGCCTTGCTTCAGAGGGACAGGGAACATCTTGTTGTCACTGTTTAAACCATGGCTGTTGGTGGACCCTTTTGTGTATCTCTAACCTAGAGAGAAGAGATGTTTTACCCAGAGCCTGTCTGAATATTTCCACCTTGCTTCAGCAGGAGCCTGGCCTGGCTCCCACCTGTCCTAAGCACCCGAGGGCCGCAGCCGGAATCAGCTCCAGTTGCTGCCACCAATGTTTTGCACCTGCTGTGTTGTGGGTTGGGGAATCAGACATGGCTGGGAGCCAATTCTGGCCATCCAGGAGTTCAGTCTGGTCTAAAGGCAGCAATTAGCAGTCAGCCGTGGTGACCCTGGAAGTACTGACAGGAAGGGACACTGGGTGGGGGAGACTCCACTCAGTCTTCCTAGCTGGAGTAAAGCTAGGTCTTAAGGGGAGAATGGGCACTTGTCAAGTGGAGAAGGAGGAGGGGGGCAGGCCTGGCAGAGGGAACAACAAGGTCCGGGGAAGCAGGCGAGGTGGGAGGGGCCAGACCATGAAGATCCTCCCAGCCAAGGTTAGGAGCTGGGATTTTATTCTGAGTGCAGGGGAGCCGTGGCAGGCTTTTAGCCAAGGGCATGACCTGACACAGCTGGCTTTGTACAGGAGAGCTGAAGTGACGGAGGGAGCCACATTTGGAGTCCGACTCCCCCAGGTCTTTATCCTGCATGGTGCGTCTCAAAGTGAGGCCCGTGAGCCATCCACCTGCTGCAGAATCACCTGGGGAGGATGTGGGTAGGTGCGGGAGTTTATTTAGAGGTCCCCGGGGCCTGGGAGTCGCCACAGCTGGGAACAAGCAATTCTTAATGCGCTTCCCAGGGGTTTCTCAAGTTCACTGAAAACAAAGAGAACTTCTGCCCTAGGAGGGAGTATAAATCACGAAGGCCCCAGGAAGAAACTGCTCCAACCAGAGCTGTATACAGAGGGAGCCCTGTTCTTCCCTGCTGCTTCTCTCAGTGTGCACAGAAATCACCTGACTCAGCGGGCGGGGCGGGGCGGGGCGGGGGCGAGGTTCTGCCTTCTAACAGGAGGAGACTCTACCAGGTGAGTGCCTCTATGTAGACACAGCTGATTGGCTGCTCTTGGGTCAGGTGACCTCTGTTCCAGGCTCATAAGCAGCCTGGGTAAAGGCTTTGTCTCAACACTGAGCACCTGCTGGGGTTGAATTGGAACATCCAGGGGCTGAGAACATGGACCATGGGAGAAGGGAGGCGGCCTGGGAGAAGCAGCTGTGGGAAGAGGAGGTGAAATCAGAATGGCGGAGCGTGGGGTGAGGACTCATGAGTTCCTGTTGCTAGATTCTTCTCACTTCAGAGCCACCTTCAAGTCTCTCGGATTTTCCCGGTAAGCCCTCTTCCTTTTGCACTGGTGGGCTTTAGAGTAAACACCCAGCACCTGAGGGGGTCTGGGCACAATTCTTCCTGTTAGTCTGCTTTGTGTTATCATGACAAAACGCGATGGAGCAGTCGCCTTCAACAACACCAGGTAACCGTCCCACAGTTCTTGAAGCCAGAGCTCAGGGCCGAGTGCCAGTAGGGTTGGTTTCTCTGGAGGCCACCCTCCCTGGCCTGCCCGGCCTTCTCCTGCACTCTAATGCTTTCCTCTGCCATCCACTCTGCCTGTGTTTCTTCCTCTTTTGATAAGAACACCGGTCCTGTTGGAATGAGGCCTCATTTTACCTTCCACACCTCTTTAAAGGCCCTGTCTCCAAATTCAGCTAAATCCAGTGAGAGCTCCAGTCTCTGAGTGCTGGGAGGGTACAACGTTCAGTCCATAACACTTAGGACCAAAGTGTGCTGGCCTTGTGGGGACAAGGAATGAAAACCAGAAGCCCTGAGTTCAAAATGACCCCTTCCCTGCCCAGAGCTACTCTTGGGCCAGCTCCTCCCTTTTCTCCTGGCTTTTGGTGCGAAATGGGGTGGTTTGGCCAGAGGGCCCCGAAGGCCCGCTCTGGTTAAGCCATTCTAGATGTCTTAGGTGTGTGCATTGCTCTAACAAAATACCATGGACGGGGTGGTCTGGACACCAGTTATTCTTCATGGTTCTGGAGGCTGGGATCTGAGACAAGTGAGCCAGTGTGGTCAGCCTCCAGCGAGGGCTTCTTTCTTGCCTTGTGGATGGTCTCAGTCTTGCTGTGTCATCAACCTCGTGGTCTCAACTAAGCCTATTATAGCCCCCGAAGGTCCCATCTCCTAACATCATCACCTGAGGAGTTAGGGCCTCAGCATCTGAATTTTGGGGGAGAACACGGCTATTTCAGTGCCTAACAAAGGGTCAGCATGAAATCCAAGGGGAGAGGAGCCCAGCAGGTTCTCTGTGCAACACAGGAGCCAGAGCAGGGTCTACAGGTGAGTTGAGGTGAGCCCCGGCCAGAGTGGCTGCCCGGCAGGAACTCTGAGTCTGATTTTTTTTTTTTTTTTTTTTTTTAATGACAAAGCACATTTTTTCTCTTTGTAGTGACTTCAATGGCAGGATCACCACTGCCATACTCTTGTGGGGTTTCTCTCAGATGCTCGTGGCTTTATGGCTTGAGAGATCTACTCACAATCAACACAGCTTGGTCTCGAGAATCTAACACAGCAAATGAATGAGCTATTCCCCAGGAGTTCTAGTGTCGTGCACAGAGCAAAGACAGTCAGCAGTCTCGGATCCTAGCTGTGTTACTGATTCACTTGTGGGACCTTGCATGACCCTTCTGTTGCTGGGCCTCAGTTTTTCTGTCTGTCAAATGGCTCAGGGCAAGCCCATCATCTTTGCAGCAGGATGGGAGATACTTCTGAGAACCCCTCTCCCACTTTCTGCAGGAATGTCACTCATCCCAAGAGCAGTTCTTCGCGTTTATGTTCAGGTAGCCTTGGCTGTGCGTCTCTTTTCTCTTTCACTCCAGCAAGTTAGCATCACTCAAAGTTCCTTTTAAGATGTGATGAGTTTTCAGAAATTATTTTCCAAGTCTGATTAGTTCTTTAATTCAGCTTTTGTGGGTTGCTTTGTTGTGCAGAGGAGCAAAGCTAGTCATTCAGGGTGAAGGCTTCCTTCTGGGCCTCTGACAGTTGCTGGGCCATGTGGGGCATCATTGCTGCCACAGTCTTGGCACTGGCAGAAGCATGTTTTTAAAAAATTATTTGAGAGGCAATGAGAGAGCATGAGCAGGAGAACCCATCTGCTGGTTCTGTCCTCAAATACCTGCAATGGCTGGGTCCTGGGTTGAATTTGGAAGCTAAGAACTAATTCCAGATCTTCCATGTAGATGGCAGGAATCCAACCACTTGAGCCATCATCTGCCTCCCAGGGCCTGCATTAGCAGGAAGCGGGAGCCGGTAGCGGGAATCAAACCCAGATCTCTCCGAGAGACATGGGTGTTCTATTTAGTATCCGAACTGCTAGGCCGGATTCTCACTCCCAGTGTCAGCTTTTGGTTGTGCTGCTCTGGTTTGAGAGCTGATGTCTGGCTGCATCACGGTACAAAAACTGAGTTTCTTTTTATATCACCTGCTCAGTTTTCTCTGCCATTTCACTGTGAACTCAAATCTCCTATTTGTAGGAACTCTTACCTGTTAACTTCCTCAGGCCTCCCTCACCCACCATGCCCACCAAGGGCTTCCATAAGGAAGCATCACGAACTGGGTCCTTAAATGACAATGTCTTGTTCCTTGTAGTTCCGGAGGCTGGAAGCCTGAAACCCAGGTGCTGGAAGGCCATGTTCTCTCTGAGACTCTCAGGGGAGAAGCCTTCCTTGTGCCTTGCAGCTTCTGGTGGCTTATGGCAACCCATGGTGTGCCTTGGGTTGCTGCTGTAGCATTTCAGGCTCTGCTCCTGTTGTCACCAAGCTTTCTCCGCACATGGATATGTGTGTGGATGTGCATGGGTGTGTCTTTTATGGGGACCACCCAGATGGGAAGCTCCTGGGGTGGCCAGAGCTTGTTAAGTATGTCTGGGCTTGGATATCTGTATATCTTTCAGGCTTGGCTATCTGTATTTTTAATGAGCTGCTGAGGCGTGCAAAAACTTGGGAACTCCTGCACCACATCTTGGCTCCTGTCTCAAGCTGACGGAAGCAGAGAGGGGGACAGCTGCTGACTGTGCACATGGGAAGGGGTGGTGGGTAGGTGGTGAGAGCCGAAGTCTAAACCAGTGTCTCTCACATGCACGTGAATCATCTGGGGATCTTGTGAAAATACAGATTCAGATTCCAGAGCACGGGGTGGGAGTCGTGAGTCTGTTTCTGACACATTTCCAGGGGCACACTTGGAGTAGCAGGGGTGCCAGGCGAAGCAGTGGACGAATCTGGGCCATCTGGTGGGTTTTTAACGTGTCAGGTCCAGGTCACATCTCCCGAAAGTACTAAGTTCCTCAGGTTATTCCATATGACCAAGATTAAGAGTTATTATTTTTAAAATATTTATTTGAAAGGCAGGGTATAAGACACACACGAGGAGAGGGAAGGAGAACCTGACCTTCCATCTGCTGGTTTACTCCCCAAATGGCCATAACGGCCAGGACTGGGCCAAGTTGAAGCCAGAAGCCAGGAACTCCATCCTGATCTCCCTCATGGGTGGCAGGGCTCAGATACTTGGGCCTTCATCGACCACCTTCCTAGCTGTGTTAGCAGGGAGCTGGACTGGAATTGGAGCAGTTGCGACTCAAACTGGTGCTTTGCTATGAGATGCCAGCATTGTAGGTCATGGCTTAACATGCTGAGCCATAATGCTGACCCCAGGAGCCATTATTTTATTTTTTTAAAAACATTTATTTGAAAGTCAGAGTTATATAGACAGAGGGAGAGAGAGAGGTCTTCCATTTGCTGGTTCACTCTCCAATTGGCTGCAACAGCTGGAGCTGTACCAATCTGAAGCCAGGAGCTTCTTCTGGGTCTCCCACTCAGGTGCAGGGGCCCGAGGACTTGGACCATCCTCTACTGCTTTCCCAAGGAGCCGTTATTTTAAAGCAAGGTGCGGATGCGTCTGTTGAAGTGGGTGTCAGCTTTTTACTGCCCTGCACTTCCTCCTCTGGAAAGTCTGTCTTACCCCATTCACTTGCTGCTGCTGACTTGGGGCCAAAATCAAATCCAAGCAAAGGGGCCCCACCCACCAGCCTGGAAAGGACTCTTCCTGCATCCTGTTGTTGTATACCAGAGCACTGGGTGCTAACCTGCAGGTTGATGGTGGTGACTTCTCCTAGGGGCTCTGGATGTCAGAATGAGTAGTTTTGCAGCTGGAGTTCCTCTTTAAAAATGTTGCTTGTTTGAAAGATTCAGGTTTCAAGTTGGAGTCACTTTGATTGAGTCACAGTGACTGTCCTCAGGGCCTGTGTTTCCTGCCTCAGGAGGCTCTGGTTCATTCTTCAGATCTTGGCTGGGGAGCTGGAGAACACAGTGGTCAGCTCAGTATCACGTGGCTATCTCAGAGTTCAGAGAGGAAAGGAGCCCGACCCTCTGCCTCTGGGATCTGCTACTGTGTGGTCAGAGCCAGAGCAGACCCATGATTCTGCTGGGTCCTGGGGTGGGAGGCGGGGAGCCTGCCTCTCATACAGAGACTGGGCAATGGAGGAGGAGGTGTGGCCTGCAGAATGTCTTTGTCCCTGCAAAAGTGACCCTCAAGTTCTTTCCTCCTCTATGGTGTGGGAGGCCTCGGACCGGGCAATGAATGGGCACTGGCGCTGCCTTTCAGACGATTTCCTGTGAGGTTTGTCTCGGCTCACTGCGGTTATTCTGCGTGCACTCTGCATCATTTGCAAAGTTGTTGAGCAGCTAGGAGGTACCTGTAGAACACCTAGGAGGTGCTGGCTCTTTAAGCTGAGCACAAAGTGGGGAGGGATTAATTTTGTTTCGGGGGTATCAGAGCTTCTAGGGTGACCATTTTTTTTTGGGGGGGGGGCTAAGCCTCAGTTTACCCAATTGCCCAATAGAGACAATACTGTCTAACCCACAGCTAAGTGACAGATGTGTCTAAAGCACTTTCTGCTGGGCACTGGGAGCAGTGCTCCATTGTGGACCACATCTGCAGATGGTAAGCAGGAATTTGGCCAGAAGGACTTCTCAGGGCGGCAACTCCTGGGAACGGCTCTGTAGACCTGGCCTTCCAGGCCCACCCATAATCCCTTGGTCCTTGGGTACATGTGCCTGAGCATCCGTGCTGTGCCAGGTGGGAAAGAGGGCCCGGAATGACGAGGTGTATGAAGCCAGCACCCACCCCCAGGGAGCTCATGCATTTGTGCCAGCACAGGATGGGTTTTGTCTCCTGGTTCAGTTTCTCCCACGTTGGTTGTTAGCAGTTTCCACCCAAGAGGGACAGGAACCCTACAGCTAGGGCAGCATCCCCCACCCAACCATGGGGGTAGGGGCACTCTGGTGGCAGGGCGGAACCAGATGGGGATTAAGAACCAGCCAGGATACAGGTGGCTGATCACCTATGGACTCGGGAGGATTTGGCTTCTCACTTCTGCTCTCTTCAATTATTAGTTCCCTATTGCTGCTGTTATCCTAGTCCACACTTCTTTCTTAAAAGTAACACATGGGCTTAAATAGCCTTCTTTTGAAATTGTGTCTTGGATCTGCCTGTGCATCCATCTATCCATCACCAGAACAGTCAGCATGTGATGGTTTCCTGTGTGTTGAGCACAAGAGGGAGTTTTCATAGTGAGGTTGTAAGCAAGAGGCCACTGTTAATTTTGTTTCTAAGACGAGAAAAATGAGATAACATGGTTGTTAAATAACTTGTCCAAGTTCACCAATTAGGAAGTGGCAGAGCCAGCCAGGAGCTCTGGTAACCTGGGCCATTGTCCAACCTCTGCACGACCATTGGCGGTGCTGCTTCTCAGCTTTTGGGTGGCACAAAGACATGTCTGCCCTGATGTGGCCCAATTCCTAACACCAGTCAGCTCAGAGTGGCTGGGTTGGGGATGATTTGTGGCTTTCAAAGTTTTCAGTTGTGATTTGATTTTTTTAAATGGTTTGTGTGAATTATTTTTATAATAAAATAATAAATATAAAAGCCAGCTTCAGGTCTGCAATATGCAGGATGTTACACAGAAATCGGGGATTTTTCGGGGGGAGCCGGTGGGCAAAGGAAAGGGCTTTGAAAGGCAGTAGGAACAAGAGGCTTGGCTTTTTGACCATCTTGAAGCACTCTTTGGAGGCTGATCTTTGCTTGGGTCCTCTTGATGCCTACGAGGGGTGTCCTAGTGCCCTGGTCTCTGTCTGCCACAAGATGGCAATCACAGCACAATGATGGACTGGTCTGCGGCAGAGTGCCGGCCCGCCAGCCCCAGTTGCACTGTGGGAGGAAAGGGCTCTGGGATAAGGATTACAGAGCTGACATCCCCTGCTGACCCAGACCCCGGGCAGACAGGCAGTCATATTCAGAGCTTCCGTTTGTAGTAGCCCATAGTTCATCCCAGAACAGGGCTATGTTGTCCATTGTGCTTTCTGATGAAAGAGGCACAGAGACAAAACGACAGAGGTTTCTGGGTACAGAACGAGTGCCAGCAAACCTGGAGAATGGGTTATTTGTAATCTGCAGACTTATTTACCCTGTGACTTGTGTAGATGCTTTTTGCTCCCTGGAAAGAAATTGGTGGTGGCCTTCCGGGCGTAGACGCGCTCAGTCAAGCCCCAGGACAGGCAGCTGGCTGCCTTAGCTGCACAGGGCAATTTTAGTGATGGCCAACTTCTGGGCCAGCCCCAGGAGGAAGACCATCAAGGGTGCTATTGAGCTCTGATTCCCTGAGTTGAAACTGGAGATGTGCCCTGGGGAGTGGGGAGGGAAACTTGGGGTGGGGGCCATTGCATCTCTCCCACCTGTGATGCCCAGTAGGGACTGGGCTCCAGCGTGGGAGCTGTGGGCAGGACTCCTGTGTCAGTGAATGCTTTGAGTCTCAGTGGTGTAAAACAACGGAAGTTCATTTCCTGCTGCTGCAATGCTCAGCACGCCTAGTCCAGATTAGCAGCAGGATGGTTCTTTTCCAAATGATGTTTTGGGAACCCGGCTGCCTTACATGGTGACTCTGATTTTTCCAACCATGCCTTCTGAGGATGCTGAGAAGTGCAAAAACCGTGGAGGAGCATGCCAGGCCTGGTGGGAGTAGGGCATCTCTCCCACTTCCATCCCAGTGACCAGAGTTGCATGGCTATGGCTAAAGGAGGCTGGGAAAAGTAGTTTAGGTGTGTTCAGAAGGATGAGGAAGCAGGCTTTGTGTGTACCTAGCCAGGCGTGGCCCCAAAGTTCATTAAAGTACTCAGACTAAAGGGTTCATTCCAAAGCAATAATCAGATTTGCACACACAGTTGTTCCCATGAAGGTGCTCATTGCTGTTACTGTGAAAGCGAATATTTAGAGTCAAATGTTTAACACCCAGGGACTCGAGAACTCGCAGCCTATTCCCACAAAGGAGTACTATACAGTCACCAACAGCTGGGTTGGAGAAGAATGTTTTGTTCCCATAGTAAGTACAGTGTTTGATTAGTTCATCCTAGAGCTTTGTCATTCAAGATGTGCTTTATTAAATAGTAATAGCAGGAAGTCCCCAGCTTCATGTGAGTCAAGAATGAAGCAAAAACAACCATTACTTACTCTCAATTGAAAAATGCACACCTCGAATTAGGCACAAAACGTTTTAAGTATAGCCCTTTATACTATTCTCATTGTCTTTCTAGGAACATGATTCCTCAAAAGCAAAATACACGACTGAATTACTCTGCAGACTTTATTGGAGACTATTTAATTCACTTCTTATCTCCCTGGTTCATTGTCTGACTCCCACCCTGAACCAGAGCTCACAGGGCAGGGGCTGTGTCAGGCTTGTTTACTGCTCTACATGCAGTACAGGGCCGAGAGTAGGCATTTGGCAAAAATTTATCGACTAATGCTGAATGCAATGGGATGACATCAAAAGAGAAACCAACTGGAGTGAGAAAAGCAAGGAAATCATGAACATGCAGTGTGATGCCAGCTATGTATAAAGTCCACAGATGCCTAGAAAAGATGGCAAGAGGCCGTCTCGGTACCACGGGGTTGGTGTCGTGTCCTCTTGTGTAGAATGTCCCCTATTTCAGTTCCTATTTCAGTAAATTGTATAATTTATGGCAATCATTTACACAGTTGAGATGAAAGGAAAAGCCATTCTTTTTTAAAAATTGATTTGTTCAGTGGTAGAAGAAACAGTGAGAGATAGAGGCAGAGAGATTGACCCTCTACTGGTTCACTCCCTAAATGCCCATGGAAGCTGGGGCTGGGTGGGGGCATCCCAAGCTCCATCTTAGTGTTCTACAAAACACTCTGCCATGGCAAATTATTCTTTTTTTTCCCTTCAAGATTTATTTATTTGAAAGTCAGACTTACAGAGAAGGAGAGAGGGAGAGATCTTCCATCTGTTGGTTCACTCTCCAAATGTCCACAAGGGCCACGGCTGGGCCAGGCTGAAGCCAGGAGCTTTTTTCAGGTCTCCAACATGGGTACAGGGGCCCAAGCACTTGGGCCATCTTCCGTTGCTTTCCCAGGTACATTAGAGGGGAGCTGGATCAGAAGTGGGGAAGCCAGGACTCGACCCGCTGCCCACATGGGATGCCTGTGCTGCAGGAGCTATAGGAACTATAGGCAGTGGCGGCATGTTATTCTTAAAGGATGCTGATACTGGGCCTTGGGAAAGGTGAGGGAACCAATATCTCCTGCTGGGGAGAGCAGGTGTAGGGCGCTCCCCAAGTCATTTATGCCTTGACCCTTCCCAGAGCCCCACCTGGACAGGGGGGCTGGGCTGCACGGAGGACTACGATGGGCCTGACACTTTTCCCCTGGGTTCCCCTCCTGAGCCCTCTTGACTTTCCCTCTGTGACATGAGCATGGCCCTTCTCTGTACTCAAAGTAGTGTGGTGTAGCCCTTAGCAGGGGTGGGGTGGGGAGGCAGGTGGATGCTCATCACAGCCTGGGCAGCTCCCTTCTGGAAGCTTCCCCAGCCTCCGAGGGCTGCCAGTAAAATACATGATCTTGGTTAAATTTGAATTTCAGATGAGTAGTGAAAAATGTTTTAGTATAAATATGTCTTGTATACAGACGGTTCCTGACTTCTGATGGCTTGACTTAGGACTTTCTGACTTTACGGAGATTTGAAGGTGATATGCGTTCAGTAAAGGCGTGCTATGCATTTTGATCTTTCCTGGGCTACCCCTGTGTGGCATGATCTCCTCTTGCAAAGCTGGGCGGTGGCAGTGAGCACCACTCCATAAGGCACAGGATCACGGAGAAAGTGATCAGTGCTCTGCACTGTGCTGTCTTGCTAAGCAGTGATGTTGGGTAGGATGAGTGGGTTAAATGCACTTTAGAACTGTGATTTTTAAAATGTTTGTATATTCATATATAGTACAGTTATATGTAGAGATAAAACCTTGCCTGGAGACCCAAGTAGCTCAGAAAGTCGATTGTCCCATCCCCCAAAAATTCTTTTATAAAATCTTGCAGTGGGCCGGCGCTGTGGCTTAACAGGCTAATCCTCTGCCTTGTGGCACTGGCACACCGGGTTCTAGTCCCGGTCGGGGCGCCAGATTGTGTCCCGGTTGCCCCTCTTCCAGGCCAGCTCTCTGCTATGGCCCGGGAAGGCAGTGGAGGATGGCCCAAGTCCTTGGGCCCTGCACCCGCATGGGAGACCAGGAGAAGCACCTGGCTCCTGGCTTCGGATCAGTGCAATGAGCCGGCTGCAGCGGCCATTGGAGGGTGAACTAACGGCAAAAAGGAAGACCTTTCTCTCTGTCTCTCTCTCTCACTATCCACTCTGCCTGTCCAAAAAAAAAAAAAAATCTTGCAGTGTGAACAGCTTATATTTTCAAAGTACTACTCATTCGTTGGGATGTAGCCCATGGTAAGTTGAAGAGCGTCTGTATGGCACTCTTTCCATGACATCCCCAAGCTAGAACCTCATTTTGGTGAAATGACCTGTTTTACATGGACTGGTGGAGTGACTGTCACTACCTCGTCCCTGATCCCATCTTTGAACCCCTCTGCCCTCCTTCTTTTCCTCTTCCCACCCACTGCCTTCCTCCCGCAGCACCACTAGTGGTGATGTCAAAACGTATGCCTGCATTGCCAGTCTCAGGGCTGGTTACCTAGGACACCTTTTCAGGAGAAGGCTATGTGGGCAGTGAGACCTTGTGGGTCTCTACAGGGGCTTTTTGTTCATTCCCTCCTGGGCAGCTGTTTTTTTTTGTTGTTGTGTCTTCCCTTGTCTGGGTTACTGAATGGGGCATAGATAGGGAGCTAGGGTGGATGGGGTGTTGGGGCAGGGTAGGTTGGCAAGGCAAAGACACTGAAGTGTGAGAAACCAGGGGCAAGTGACTCTTTGCAGCTCAGCTCAGTCCTGGCCGCCTTTGTGCTGGGAACAGAGGAAGCACTCCAGCCTACAGTGAGCAAACATGCAGATAAGAGGGATAAGCTCGCCAGGAACTGAGGCAAATGGGTTCAGAGCGGAACACCAGAGGGTCTGACTTGATTTCCGCAGATGATGCCTCCGCGGGTGCAGCGCGCCCTCCTGCCGAAGTTGCCAGGTTCTGGGTGTAATTGGGAGCAAGCCCCGCTTTCTGTCAGAATCCGGTCTCTTACGCTTGTCAGCTGAAAACCAAATAGCTCCTTTGTGTTGCCTGTTGGTTTAGAAAAGCGCATTTTCAGCAGAAGCTTGTGAATAAATCATTCATGAAAATGGAATTTCCCATTTTTCACAAGACCAGGTCAAACCAAATGAAATTGCCAGTACTTTTCTGTTTTGAACTTGGAAAAACAGCAGTTTCATATGACATGATTGTAAAACTGCACACTCACTCAGATGCACATGCGCAAAACAATACTGTTGTACAGAAAGACTTTCCAAAAGACATAGTATCTCATATATTTACACACACATAAGTTTTAGATCTTTATTTGAGAGGCAGAGAGAGAAGCAGCTTCCAAATGCCGGTTCTTTCCCCAAATGCCAGTTCTTTCCCCAAATGCCTCCAGTGACTGGGGCTGGGCTGTGGCCAAAGCTATGAGCTAGGAGCTCAATCCAGGTGTCCCAGGTGGGTGGCAGGGACCCAACTACTTTAAACATCTCACACTGCCTCCCAGAGCCTACATTAGCAGGAAGCTGGAGTTGGGAGTTAAAGCTGGGTATCAATGCAGGCACTGACTGTGATAAGGAATGTGTGAGTCAACCCCTAGGCAAAATGCTGGCTCCCAGGTAGACCATTGTCACTAGGGCTGACAACTGGGTTCAGCATGACCAGCCTTTCACAGACAAGTGCTGGGGCAGGCATGGTGACAAATGGCGGGCATGGTCTCCTAGATTCTGAGTTGAACAATTTTGCACAACCTCCTCTGCCCGCTCAGTGCCTCCTCCTGGAGGGACTGCTTTACCTCTGGTGCCTTTGCATACCCCTCCACCCACCCCGGGAAGCTGGGGCAGAATCCTGCTGAGGTCAAGTTCTCTTGGCAAAGCCAGGATTAACTTTGGAAGCTTCAGCCACACATTGAATCATTTTGTGCATTGCTATTCTATTGTTAACTTAGGTATGTGCTGTAACCGTTGACCTTCTGATTGTTAAATGGCCTCATGCATTCAGTCCTGTGCCCCTCTGATGACCTGAGATGTCTGGGATGAGTGAGAAGTTAAAGAATGGATGGCCCTGACAATGTGGGTGGGTCATGGAAAATGCATACAAGAAGGGTGAAGAAGGTTCAGGGCCCATGCCAGTTTGAGATTATTGATAGAATGATCTGGCAAACCCCAGAAGGAGGGTGGGAAAGTGTTTGATCTATGAGTATTTACGGGGAGAGTGACTGCTTGGAATGGGGTGATTTCTTCTTTAATTCTCCTACTCTAGTTCCTTATTTGTGAGCTGTGTGACCTTAGGCAAGCTGCTGAGCCACTCTGAGCCTCAATTTCCTCATCTGCAAAATGGGGAGACTAATTCCACTTCATGGAATAGCAGTGAGCATCTGATGAAAGCAGGCAAATACCAGCATGCTGTAGGCTGCAGCTGTGTCAGCGCCATAGCAGTGAGAAGTAGTGGGAACTCTCTTCTCGGGGGGCAGTTAGAGGAGAGGGGTAAAGACTGAGAATCTGACCTTCAGAGTGCTCCTAGCAGCCCAGGACTATGACTCTGGGGCAGTGGGCAGGAAGGGAGCAGGGTTGCTAGGGAGCCAGCCCCAGTCCTGTTGGGATGAAGGATGTGATGTGGAGTTGTCAATGTACATGATTGCTTGTGGTGGCTGGGGTGACCCCTGAACTGCCACTCCCATTGTGAGGCTTCAGCCCCTTTTCCCTTGGGACTCTGGAAATGCAGAGACCCCAGGAATCTCTCTTGCACAGGCTGTGGTCCAAGGGCTTAGAGACAGTATGTGACAGTGTGATGTCGCCCAAACATCAGTGACCGTAAGGTGCTTTAGACATCACAACATAGTGATGGACAGTGGCAGCAGTTTGGGTATGTTCCATGGTCAATCAACAGTGAAATTCCATATCATATGTAAATTACTGGATAAAGTTGCTCAGATAACCTGTGCTCTTCCAGAAGATGTGCCTGCTATGAACTTCTGTGGTGCATGGGATATTCTTTGTCTTCCTTGCAATGAAAGAATCTTAACTACAAGGGCTGGAACACAAATCAGACTTGCTTAAGCCAAAATAAATGTAATTTATTGGTTTGGTAATTGGAAATATTAGAGGGCGGCTATCTTTAGGGTCTTTGGTCTGACTCTGTTCCTGTCTCTTTGCCTTTTTTCTTCTCATTTGCTCTCAATTTCTTGAACCAATGATCTCCACGTGATGGAAAAGATGGCCACCAGTAGCCCATGCTGGAATTCTTTTTTTTTTTTAAACTTTTATATGAATTTTGAAAGTACAACTTTTGGATTATAGCAGCTTTTCTCCCCATAACCTCCCTCCCACCCGCAACCATCCCATCTCCCATCCCATTCTTCATCAAGATTCATTTTCAATTATCTTTATACACAGAAGAGCAGCTTAGTATATACTAAGTAAAGATTTAAACAGACTGCACCTACACAGACACACAAAGTATAGAGTACTGTTTGAGTAGTAGTTTTACCATTGATTTGCATAGTACAACACATTAAGGACAGAGGTTCTACATGGGGAGTAGGTGCACAGTAACTCTCATTGTTGATTTAACAATTGACACTCTTATTTATGATGTCAGTAATCACCTAAGGCTCTAATCATTAGTTGCCAAGGCTATGGAAGCATTTAGGGTTCGCTGACTTCGATCTTATTCCAACAGGGTCATAGTCAGAGTGGAAGTTCTCTCCTCCCTTCAGAGAAAGGTACCTCCTTCTTTGGCCCCATTCTTTCAGCTGGGATCTCACTCACAGAGATCTTTCATTTAGGTCATTTCTCTTGCCACAGTGTCTTGGCTTTCCATGCCTGAGAAAATCTCATGGGCCTTTTAGCCAGAACCGAATGCCTTAAGGGCTGATTCTGAGGCCAGAGTCATGCTTGCGTTCTGTTGCTTAGTAATGCCGGCGGAGATTCGGATCATTCAGAAAGGTGATGGTGGAGAAGTTTCAGGGAGATTCTGATCGGCTCACCTTTGATCAGGTGCTCATTCCTGAACCAATCACAGATGGGAGTCTTCTGATTGAGCCCTTCGAGGGAGTAGGATCAGCCTCCTCTGTATATCACAGAATACATCTGTGTTGGATGGGGAAGGGTCTTGTCTGAAGGAAGGGAAGGGTGGGTGCTCTGGAGGACAAAAATAATGGATTCCCACTGCAGTCCTTTGTGGCAGCTTGTGAACTGTCCACCCGCAGCCCTCTAAGGCAAGACTGTCTTGTTCACTATGGTCTCTCTTAGCATAGTACTTGGCATATAGTCAGTGCTTTATGTTTATATGCACACACACATAATATACATCTTCATTAATGAGTACATGAACAAATTACTAACTTGCTCAAGTATCTAAGTTAATTCTTTATTTTTATTTTTTTATTTTTGACAGAGTGGACAGTGAGAGAGAGAGACAGAGAGAAAGGTCTTCCTTTTTGCCGTTGGTTCACCCTCCAATGGCCGCCGCGGTGATCCGAAGGCAGGAACCAGGTGCTTCTCCTGGTCTCCCATGGGGTGCAGGGCCCAAGCACTTGGGCCATCCTCCACTGCACTCCTGGGCCATAGCAGAGAGCTGGCCTGGAAGAGGAGCAACCGGGACAGAATCCGGTGCCCCGACCAGGACTAGAACCCTGTGTGCCGGCGCCGCAAGGCTGAGGATTAGCCTGTAGAGCCACGGTGCCGGCCTGTATCTAAGTTAATTCTAAATATTTTTAAAAATTTGAGAGGCAGAGACAGAAACTGCATTTTCTGTTTCATTACCCAAATGCCAGCAATGGGTGGGGTTGGGCTGGGTTGGAAAAGGGTCTCTCACATGGGTGGCAAGAGCTCAGGTGAGCCATCACTGCTTCCTTCTAGGATCTACACTAGCAGGAAGCTGGAGCCAGGAGCCAGAGCTAAGAATCAAACCGGCCAGCGCCGTGGCTTAACAGGCTAATCCTCTGCCTTGCGGCGCCGGCCCACCGGGTTCCAGTCCCGGTTGGGGCACCGCATTCTGTCCCGGTTGCCCCTCTTCCAGGCCAGCTCTCTGCTATGGCCCAGGAGGGCAGTGGAGGATGGCCCAAGTCCTTGGGCCCTGCACCCCATGGGAGACCAGGAGAAGCACCTGGCTCCTGGCTTCGGATCAGCGCAATGAGCCGGCTGCAGCGGCCATTGGAGGGTGAACCAATGGCAAAAAGGAAGACCTTTCTCTCTGTCTCTCTCTCTCACTATCCACTCTGTCAAAAAAAAAAAAATCAAACCCAGAAACTCTGATGTGGGATGTGGGATATGGGAACTTACCTGCTAGTCTGAATGCCTGTCCCCAGTTATTGCATTTTGAGTGGGACTTCATGGTATTCAGATGCATTCACAGATACTATTTCTATTCAAAAATTAAGGTTAGGTCTCGACTGTTGAGGAACAGGTGTGTGTGTGTGTGTGTGTTGTGCAAATTGGTGAACTCTTAGTATAGAGTTGGTCTTCCGTGTATGAAGTTAATTGAAAATGGATCTTAGTGTAGAATGGGACTGGAAATGGGAGAGGGAGGTGAAGGAAGGGTGGGAGTATGGGTTGGAGGGCAGCTATGGTGGGAAAAATTATTACATTCCTAAAGTTGTACTTATAAAATGCATGAAGTTTGTATTCCTTAGAAAATAGGTTTCTTTGGGGGAAAAAAATTAAGGTGAAATTCCTGTCGCATAAAATTAACCACCTAAAAGTGTACAACTCGGTGATACTCAGTGCATTTAGTGTTGTGCAACCAGCCTTTAAACCAAGTTCCAAATCATTTTTAGTGCCCCAAAGGAAAACTGCATGCCCATTAAACAATCATTCATTCTTCCCCTACCCAGTTCCTAGTGCCCACCCATCTGTTCTCTCCTCTCTGTGGGCTTACCTATTCGGATATTTCATGCAGCATATTGTTTCTTAATGAAAACAACAAATTTTGTTTTTCCCCTTAAAATTACCAAACAAACTGAAGTTAAAAAAGACTTTGGGCTGGCGCCGCAGCTCACTTGGCTAATCCTCTGCCTGCGGCGCCGGCACCCTGGGTTCTAGTCCTGCTTGGGGCACTGGATTCTGTCCCGGTTGCCCCTCTTCCAGGCCAGCTCTCTGCTGTGGCCCAGGAAGGCAGTGGAGGATGGCCCAAGTGCTTGGGCCCTGCACCCACATGGGAGACCAGGAGAAGCACCTGGCTCCTGACTTCGGATCGGCCATTTGGGGGGTAAACCAACAGAAAAAGGAAGCGCTCGTGCGCTCGCTCTCTCTCTCTAACTCTGCCTGTCAAAAAAAAAAAAAAAAAAAAAACAAAAAACAAAAACTGAATATTTGGGTGAAAGCTCAAACTAGCTTGGGCTGGCAGAACCCAGGAAAGGGGGACTCTCCCTCCACCCAAGTTCCTTCCAGAAGCCCACTCACAGGGTCGGTCTGGGGTCATGGTCTAAAGACTTTCTTGAACTGTCCGCCTTCCTGTTGCTGCGTTTTTGTGTGTCTGTTTACTCAGAAGGGCTTTCTCTGCATTTTGGAACACGTGGCGGGAGATGCCTTTCCCCAGCTATTGGGGTGATGTCCCTTCTGTTCTTGCCCCATTCTGAGGCTAACTGGCTCTGCGTACACCTTCCTATTCTCTATGAGAGGGAATTGCTTGGGTCAGGTATCTGCCCCCGCCCCGTATTGTGGGTCTCGGGGCAGGGCCATCTGGTGAGTGGACCGAGGCGCTGCCAGACAGCAGAGGATGACGTGGAGCTGAGCCAGCAGGGAGAAGACCAGCAGCGACTCCAGGCTGGAGCTTCTCCCCTGGAGGCCTGTCTGTTGCTCACAAGCCAGAGGGCTGCTCTGGCCCCCACCCCGCCCCTGCCCTGAGTGTGGCTGTAATTGGTTTTGCTTTAGAGGATTTCCTGACCCTTCTTGAGATAATAAAAAGGACTAACATAAAAAATTCTCCCAAACAAAATCAATTGCCTTCCTTTTCCCAGCAGCACACAGAGGCAGTCTGCTGTTCCTCTGGGTGAGCAGACTCCTGAAGCGTGGAGCCCGGTGCCATGTGGAGGTCATGTGTGTCAGTCTGAGTGGCACTGGGTCTGCGGCTCTGCCCCTCTTAGATCCTCACCCCATTCCTGGGTTCAGAAGGTTTTCTGTTCTCCTGGCAGGAGTTGTTGAGGTTGGGAGCTTCCTAGGGCCAAAAAATAAGGGGCTAACCCGATTAAAGGGGGAGGACTCATAGCTGTTCACAAGGCACTTCACTGTAGATGACATCTTTCGAAAAGCCCAAAGCAGGGCTGTCTTGAGACGTGATCATCCTATTTATTTCCTCTGGGACTACAGGCTTCCTGCAGGCCTCGTGGAGTAGATTTGTGTACACACTGTGTTTGGGTGGCTGCTGGGTGATTAGGAGAGGGAGGTGTCAGTCTTTTCACATGGTCTGGAGCAGTTTCCACTGACAGCTAAGCATAAGGAGTTCTTTCCAGGGAGAGCAAGGACGAGATGCCCAGCCATCTACCTGAAACCACATTTCAGAAGTCCAGCTGAGCCCCATGCTCTGGGCCAAGCCAGTTGAGCGCTTTGCACAATCTGCAGGTTGAGGCCGGAGAAGGAGCATGCGCTCTGCAGCCAGGCCAACCTGTGTTTGGGTTCTAGGTCTGTTCTTTACTAGTTGTGGGGCCTTAGACAACCCAGCCTCCGATTCTCCATTTATAAAATGGGACTAGCAGTGTTTCTTTTGTTCTATTGACATAAGGATTGCATAATTCCCAAGCCTCACAATAGCACAGAGGATTTATACTTATTCTAAAGAAAGGTTGAATATGACTGCACAGATTGGCACAACACCTGCTTTTTAGTCCACCCTGTGTCTGTCTTCCTCAGTATTTTAGCTCATATCTTTTTTTTTTTTAAGATTTATTTATTTGAAAATCAGAGTTAAACAGAGCATGAAGGAGAGTCACTGAAACGCTGGTTCACTCCCCAATTGGCCGCAATGACCGGAGTTGTGCCGATCTGAAGCCAGGCACTTCTTCCGGGTCTTCCAGGGGGGTGCAGGAGCTCAAGGGCTTGGGCCATCTTCTGCTTTCCCAGGCCATAGCAGAGAGCTGGATCGGAAGTGGAGCAGCTGGGACTTGAACCGGTGCCATATAGGTTGCCAGCACTGCAGGTGGCAGATTTATCTGCTATGCCACATCGCCGGCCCCACTAGCTCACATCTTAAAGTATTGATTATCTTTAGGCAAGGCTCTTCAACTCTTACTTTTTTTGGCCTTGATTTTCTCATCTGTGAAATGAGATTGCAAGATCAGATCAACCTTATGAACCCTCTCATCCCTGAGCAGGAAAGCTCAGGTCTGTGGAGTTCTCCAGGACAGGAGTAGAGTTCCCTAAAGTCTGGTCAAGGCTGACCACTTGCAAGCACATGAGAAGTAGACGGTGCCTGGTTTGGACTGCAGCAGTCTGGAAAGACCTAAGCAGGGAGCTGGTGAGCCTGACAATTGTTTTCTCAGTGTGTATGTTGAGGAAAAAGGCAGCCCTGACATTTGACTTTCTGGAGTATTTTTTTTGCTCTTCTAATATACCCTGAAGTTGCCAGTCTAAGATGAATTGTGAATTATAAATAGTTTTGCCAAACAGTTGTTAAATGTGGTATTAAAGATGACTCTTTCACAATGGCAACTTACAGTGAGTATAGAGAATTATCCTCCTATAATGAATTTTCCATGCAGTTCAAGATTTAAAAATCCAATATTGAGGAGGACAGTGGACCAGAAGAGCCCAGTACAGCAATATACCCATAATATGGCCATTTCTATGGACAGCCAGGAGCTCTTGCTTGCAATACTCAATAAAAGGTTTGTGTGTTAGGCAACAGCCAATTTAGTGGCCCAAGGAGAGTCCTAGTTTCATTTCACTGTAGATGACATCTTTCGAAAAGCCCAAAGCAGGGCTGTCTTGAGACGTGATCATCCTATTTATTTCCTCTGGGACTACAGGCTTCCTGCAGGCCTTGTGGAGTAGACTTGTGTACACACTGTGTTTGGGTGGCTGCTGGGTACCGCTGGGTGCTGGGGAAGGGGTGGTGCCACACAGGACAGAACACGAGAGATGGAGGTGGAATCCCAGCACATCTTTCTGTGTTGTGTGGTTTTGGGCACATCGTTTCATCTCTCGGAGCTTCACCTGCTTGTTTCATAGTATAGGGAAGTGTCCCTGTGTTCTGTCTTCCCATGTAAGATTGTCAGGAGGAGGATGTATGACAAGGCATGTTGAAAATGCTTATCAAACTGTAAAGCACTATACTTGCAAATGTTTATTGCCAGATTGTTGTAACAGCTGTCAGGATACCAGCAGGCTTTGGGGGTGAAGGAGGGACCTCTGGGAGAAGTTGAGGGGCACTAGGGCAACACTGTTGAATTTCTTGTACATTTTATGCATGACCACTTAGCTAGGAACTGGAGGGGTTAGGCTTTGACCTTGCCTATACTCATGTAAACTCAAATTCTCTTGTGGATTTGAACTCCATTCTATAGAAACTTAGGTCATTCATGAGAACTGTAGGATTCTGTCAATGTCTGATTATCACTGTTGTAGATGGAGACCCAGTGGTGGTGTTTCTGAATGGCACCGTGAAAGGTCTTGTACTGCGTGGTGGAGTTGGAATCAATGTCTACCTCTGGCTCTGTGCTGTCTTTGCTTACTTTGGTTACCCCCAAATGCAAACATCCTGAAGTATCTGTTAGCCTCATGCTCGGGAAGAGTCCCCAGGCTTTCCTTAGCTGTGGTAAGCTCCTCTTCCTTCTGCCTTGACTGGGGTTTGGGCCCTTTTGTGGGTTGAGCAGGACTTGTCTCCCTAAACTCATACAGAGATTTAAACCCTGAAGTTACGTTAATGGATAAAGTTACGTTGATGGATAAAGTGCAGATATTTTAAAAATTAAAAATTTTTAAAATTAAAATATTTAATTATTTGAAAGTCAGAGTTACACAGAGAGAAGGAGAAGCAGAGAGAGAGGTCTTCCATCCGATGGTTCACTCCCCAATTGGCCACAACGGCTGGAGCTGTGCTAATCCGAGGCCAGGATCCAGGAGCTTCCTCCAGGTCTCCCATGTGGGTGTAAGGGGCCCAAGGGCTTGGACCATCTTCTACTGCCTTCCCAGGCCATGGCAGAGAACTGGATCAGAAGTGGAGCAGCTGGGAGTTGAACCAGTGCCTATATGGGATGCCATCACTGCAGGTGGAGGTTTCACCTGCTACATCGCAGCACCGGCCCCAAGTGCAGAAATCTAACCTAATCATGGGGTCAGTGATGTGGGTCTGGTGAGAGGTTGAAGTCAATGGGGCTTGCCCCAGACGATATATTTCTCACAAGAGGGTCAGTGATTGAAGCTGGGTTTGACCCGTTTCTCTCTCTGCTTCCTGGCTCACCATGTGATCATTCCCCTGCACCTGCTGTGCCAGTCTCTTTACCAGATGTCAGACTAATGGACTCGCCCGTTCTCAACTGGGGTCCTCCCCACTGGAAGCTGAAATCAACCTGTTCCTTCCCAAGCAGCTCCTCTGGGTGCTTTAGTTCAAGTGACAGAGAGCTGACTCGTACAGCAGTCTCCTGAGGAGTCGGCATCCCTGTGCGCTGGCTCTGAGTTCCACAGGCTGTGGGGAGACAGCTGAGCTGGAGCAGGGTGCCTGTCCTTGCAAAGTCCCAGGGTAATTAACACGGCGAGGGGGAGGAGAGCTCGGTGGGATTTTTCAGCGTGGCAGCTTGCCCCTTGAGAATACCTTGTGCTTGGGGAAGTGACCCTTCCGGTTCACTGTAGCATTTTCCTTTGAATAAATGACACACATCCATCATGTCATACATCCTTTGCAACATTTCGGCCTGTCACTAATGACCTTATTGGAAAGAACATTTGATTTAAGATTTAAACCTTTCACGACAACCTCTCTTAACTTAGATACATGTATCTGGAATAAAATTAATATGGTTTTAGCCTGCGGTCAAGTAGTAAATCCATGACTTTTCTGGGTTTAAGAGTCAGAAAACCATCCCTCTGCCTCTCCACCTCAACTTTTTAAAACAAACGTGCTTAAATCAAACTGTGTCGGGGCTTGGAAATATATTTAGATGACTTCATCCATTGTTTGACCAACTGATGGAATACTCTCTGAGGTGTCAAAAGAATTATTATCTCACTTTAGGAGTCAAGGTTGGAGCAGCAAGTGTCTGTTATTCTGATAGCTGTACATCAGATTCTAAATGGATGAGTCCATGGCTTGAGGAAATGATTTTAAGTCGGAAGAAAAGATAATATCATAGTGGCGTTTGACAGCATCTGTAAAGCTGAAGACATGTTGTCCACATTTTTTAAATTTCTCACATACATACAAACACACACACATACACACAGACTGATTGGTTGATTCATTCTCCGAATGCCCACAAGAGCCTGGACCAGGCCAGAGCTGGGAACCCAACCCAGGTCTCCCATATGGGTGGCAGGGACCCCATCAACTGAGCCATCACCTGCTGCCTCCTAGGGCCTGCAGTAGCAGGAAACTAGAATCAGGAGCCAGAGCTCTGATTGAACGCTGATTCCAATATGGGACATGGGTATCAACCTTTACGTCAAGTGCCTACCTTGTCCATGTTTTCATTTTTAGAGATTAGTTTATTTGAAAGTCAGTCACGGAGGAGAGTCAGAGAGAGGGACAGAGCAAGCAAGAGGTTTTCCATCTGTTGGCTGACTCCCCAAATGGCCACAACAGCCGCAGCCAGGCTGATCTGCAACCAGGAGCTTCTTCCAGGGGCCCAAGCACTTGGGCCATCTTCTACTGCCTTCTCAGGTACATTAGCAGAGACCTGGACTGGAAGTGGAGCAGCCGGGACTTGAATTGGCACCCCTTTGGGATGCTAGCACTGCAGGCAGTGGTTTTTAATTGTCTATGCCAAGGTGCTGGCCTTGACCCTGTCCACGTTTTTAACTTGGGCTTTTTAACTTGATTTAACATGCTCAAGTACATAGTAGTACTTAGGTCAGTCTCAAGGTGGCAGGCCTACAAATGCAGCATTTCTCTCTTCTGTTCTTGCTTGCAGAATTGTGGGAACTGCAGTTGCTTCGGAGTTCCTGCCTTCTCCCTGAGGAGGTCTCTGGTACTGAGGGGTGGATGGTGAAGACATCTTCCCTAGGAAGGGACTTGGTCCTTTATTGAAGTGGGGAAAGGGCCCACCTACCCTTGCCCTGTGATTTCCCAAGGCCTGTGCTGGGCTTTCAATCGTGAACAAGGCAGAGGTGGTCTCTGGGCCCGTGGTGGTCACATCCAATGGGAGAGATGAGTGAGTCAACAGGTAATTGCAGGAAAGTAGATCAAAGCTGACAGAGCCCTGGGGGAATGTACGGCAGGGGAATCCTAATCTGGGTGCCCAGCAGTGCTCTGGAGGAGGTGACATTGGTACGCTGAGGCCTGTGTGGGCTACCCTAGAGGCATGGGGCATAGACAATGAAGCAGGGCCGGCTTCTGCCCACGCCACCTTGTGGAGGCTGACATGGCACTCTGACGCCAGCCAGCTCCTCTTTCCAGGGCTGTGGTCAGAGGCACCCGCACGCTCACCAACCTTTCCAAAAAATTGTATGTTGCACTTCCTCTTCCCGTGGGCCCCCTGCCCCTGGAGGCCCCCATTTCCTCTGTGCAGATCGCTGGTGTAGGGGTCTCCCCAACCCTTCAGGTTTCCCAGATCTTCCTGAATTCCAAGAGCCCCTCTGTTTAGCCATTGAGTTGGATTCTGTCCCCCCCCCCCCCCCAATGGAGAAAGGATACAACAGAGAGCAGTAACTGGGTTCCTGGAAGGAAGACCCACACAAGCTCACTGGGGCCAGAGGGGCCCCTGGGGGGAGCTCCCCTGCGGGGGAGCCTCAGTCCACCTTTGGGGTCATGATTGTGCCTGTGGCTGGGCAGACTTGAGAAATAGAGCCAGGGTCCCCTGGCCCCAGAGTGACAGTGGCCTGAGCTGGTTAGGGAAGAATGTTGAAGGCAGGTGGTCCACAGTTGAGGGCCTTTTGCTGTGTTCGGAGCATGGCGCTTTTTCTGAGTAATGGAGGAGACCTGGCTTTTTAGGAAGTGCTCTCCCTGAGGTAGTTGGAGCGGCTGTTTCAGCCCAGAGCGTCTTCATGGGAAGGCCAGAAGAGGCCCCTTTGCCTTGTACCCTACTGAGCCCGGGGTCTTCCTGAGGGAGCCCCCTCAAAGGGCTGCTGGGCCACTGCCCTCCTCACCTTCCATTCTGCTCTCCTTCCTTCCATCACAGATCCCAGGATTCTGGCTCGTCCTTGATTTCCAATTGCACTTCGATCCTGGGAACTGACTCAGGCCCCTCAGCTGAATCCAGCCCACTCCCATCCCTAGCCCCTTCTCCTGGATCCCCAGCCTGTCCTGAGCGTGGAGTCTTTGCTCTGGACAGCACAAGTCAGGCTTCGGGGATGGAGTGGAGAGGGGGACTCAGAAACGCCACCAGGATGGCGGATGAGAGGGAGGCCCTGTGTGAAGGCCTGGACTGGGGTGAGGATGGTGTGCGGTGAGTGGGGCGAGGGAGCTGGGCCATCCGAGGGGGAGGATGCCGAGCGGTGAGCTGCAGCAGGAGCTCGGGCTCCTCGCAGGGTCCACTGGGAGCAAAAGGAACCACCTCCGTCCGTGGAGGACGGGTCCCTTGCTCTGAGGCTCTGTAGCACTGGCCCAAGAGCTCTCTGGAGAGGGGGGTCCTACTATCACTGCCCCCTCATGCTAGCTCCCCCATCTCTGCCTTTACATCCCCTTCCGTCCAATTCCTCAGCCAAATAGCTGGAACCTGCCCACTGCCTACATCACAGCTGCCTCCAGCTCAGCCACGTCACTGTCACACGCTTGTGACAGCCCCCTCCCCTCTGCCCTCTGCACTTCACTTTCTGAACAACCCCCGCAGTGGCCTTTCATCTGCTCAGCCTACTTCCGTATGAAGTTTTGCAGCTCTTACCTCTTAGGATAAACTATGAAATCTCCTACTTGGCGTAGGAGGCACCCACAGCCTGCTCTTTTCTCATGTCCTCAGTCTCCATTTCTGCTCCTCGTCTTCTCTGCAGGTGCCCTGGCCTTTGTCAGGGCCGCAGCCGGACTCTGCCCTACGACCTGGCCTTTCCCTTCATTGCATGTACCACAGGTGGCAATAATCCGTGAATGGGGGCCTTGCCTCCTTTCGCTCTGGAGGACAGGGACTGGGAACACTTTGTTCACCTCCCTTGAACAGGGCCTCGCCTCAGTAGACGCCGATACTTACTGAATGACAGACAGCCATAACATAAAGCACTCTACTGTGTGCCCACTATGGCAGCCACTAGTCGTGTGGGGCTAGTTGAATTTAAATGAATTAAAAATGGAATAAAATGGGCCGGCACCTCGGCTCACCAGGCTAATCTTCCGCCTGTGGTGCCGGCACACCGGTTTCTAGTCCTGGTTGGGGCGCTGGATTCTGTCCTGGTTGCTCCCCTTCCAGTCCAGCTCTCTGCTGTGGCCTGGGAAGGCAGTGGAGGATGACCCAGGTTCTTGGGCCCTGCGTCCGCATGGGAGGCCAGGAGGAAATACCTGGCTCCTGCCTTCGGATTGGCGCGGTGTGCCGGTTGCAGCGCGCTAGCCATGGCAGCCATTTTGGGGGTAAACCAATGGAAGGAAGCCCTTTCTCTCTAACTCTGCCTGTCAATAAATAAATAAATAAACAAATAAACAAATAAATAAATGAAATGAAAAATTCAGCCATATCCCAGGTGCTCACGTGTAGCCAGTGGCTACTCCCTGGGACAATGTGGGTCATTTTTACCATGCCAGGAGTTTCCATGGGCTCTGCAGCTAGTGGGTGTGCACATCAGAGCATTCACTCGGGGGTTAAGGTGGGTAAGTTAATTTCTCTAGGACTGGACTTGAGATTTATTTCGAGCCCACGTTGAGCTGAGGGAGGAGTCTCCCCCTTTCCAGGGTGGGACAAGTGCTGGGCGTCTGATGGAAGTCCAGGGTCTCCGTGGCACCATCCCTGTTGTCCTTCGAGGACGTCCTCCTCCTTTGGACATTGTCCGTGAGGGGCAAATCGTGCTCGGCATGAGAAGGAGCAGCCCCAGCCTCCTCCAGCCCTCTCCCTGGCCCCTCTATTCCCCAGAGGTTCCCTGTCCATTTCTAAAAGTGATTTCTCCAGGTTCATAAATAATGTGTGTAGATGGCTGTCTCCTTGTGGGGAAATGGCGCCTGCAGGGAAATTAGGCACACGTGGCAATTCAAAGATGGCACCCAGAGGAAGTCAGGTGGGCGGTACCCAAAGTCGTTTACCACCAAAGCTGATTGGCTGCACAGCATCAGGGGAGGTGACAACTGATGATGAGTGTACACACATATGGCTGGTCCTGTAAAAAGTCACCCTGTAAAATGACCTTTTAAGTAATTGGTTGGTCCTTATGCCCTGCCCCAGTAATCCTGTGGTCTTGTGCTTTAAAAGGCTTTGCTATGCACGCAATAAACCGAGTTCTTGCTTGCTTGACTTGACTCCCCGCTGCGTCTGACTGTCTCCCGGGTCGGGAGGCTGGGGAACGGGTGAGTGGCACACTTACCTTTCTTCGGACCCAGTCCATCCTCGTTCGGGTGGGCTAAGACCCTGCATCTCCTGATATGCCCACTCCTGACATTCTTTGCTTAATTCCTGTTCTGGTAGGTGAGGAACCTTCTGCTCCTTCCTGTCTGTGCCCCCCTGCCCCAACCTCTGGCATCCTTCCAGTCTAGGTGTATGACAGGTGTTTGCCGATACAGAAGGTTTTCTTACCACAACTGTGCCACTGTTTTTTTTTTTTTTTTTGGCAATTATTTTTATTATAAATTTTTCTTTTTGAAGAGAAGCATGCCTTTTGACAGCACCTGTAAACAAGTCAGTGAAATACTATTTTGAGATTCCTCATATATACATGTGTTTTTTTTGAGAATGTTGGATTACCACATCAATTGCATTACATAATAGTTATTGAAGGTGAATCAGATGAAAACAAGGCTAGAGCTTTATAGCTAAAAATATTCATAGCAGCAACTTTTAAAGCATGATTTTATTAAGTCAAGTCATTGCACTTGGTCATTTTATTGCTACAGCAAAACAAGGCCATTAAATTATAACACTTTGTATTTCTGATTTTAACTGATTGTCTCATTCTGTGCATATACTTCAAGTTTAAATGCAAGCATAAGATGTTTATCAAAAAACCTGGGTAAAGCAACATCGGCATCCCATATGGGCGCCACCAGTTCAGGTCCCAGCTGTACCACTTCTGATCCAGATCCCTGCAAATGAGTCTGGGAAAAGCACCGAAGGTGGCCCAAGTTCTAGGGCCCCTGCTCCCATGTGGGAAACCTAGAAGAAGCTCCTGGATCCTGGTTGTTGTAGCCATCTGGGGAGTGCAGCAACGGTTGAATGATCTCTGTCTCTCCCTCTCTCTGTGTAACTCAGACTTCCAAATAAACAAATCTTAAAGAAAAAAAAAGCAGGCCCTAGCTAAGACCTACTGAGATTTGAGAGGGCAGCAATGAGGTATGATCTCTAGCAAGAGACGAGCCCCTTTCTGTTAAGAAAACATTGCACTTCCTTTTAAAAAAAATAGTATGGAGCATAGAAAAGAGAGTCCTTTGCCACACAAGGCCTGTTCTCTCTGCATCTTCAGATTTTTCTATTGTTGTGTTCTGGATTGCCCAGATAGAAAGAACCCGGGAGACTCACCGAAATGCAAAGAACAAAGGGACTTTATTTGTAGGTCCAGCATGCTGGGGCCCCAGCCTCCCATGCAATGCAGTGCTGGGAGACTGAGACACCCTTCTCTTTGTTCTTGTATTACATCTGCATTCCTTCCTTCCCCTGGCCCTGCAGGACCAAGGACAGCCCACCTTATTGGTTGCCTCTACCCGGACAGGACCAGAGACTGCCTGGTGTCAGGTTTTATCTTCTCACACCAGGCGCATCCGGGGCTAGTCAGTTTTTTGTCTTGTGAGAAGCCTGTTGTGGTATGGCTCTGGCCTCTCACACTATAAAGTTTTGTAAAGTCCTTAAAATTTATTTAATTCTGTAAAATTCTGGGAAGTTGGAAAGAGGTAACCACTTTATAAGACAGAAGCTTAATAGTCACACACATATGCAAATAATACTGAAATACTATTAGGAAATTAGTATTCCACATTTCAAAGAATGGCAAATCTGAACAATATATTGACTATAAAACTTGGTGACAGATTCCATCCTATTTACCTTGAGCCTATTTATGTGTGTGTGGAAAAACAAATGATTTATCCCCCAAGTGAAGGCTATTTTTATTACATATCACTGTGATATGAACGTTAGTAATGCAGTAGGCAGGCATACAGGTTAAAATTGATCAGATTGGTGAACTGGAAGACCACGCCTCTGTGTGGCCTCATGCGCCTACCTGATGCCTTTGCCATGCCCTTGTGTGGCCTCATTCCCCTACCTGGCCACACCTGGGTGCCCACCAGCCAATCAGGTTAATTAACCACTCCCCTTTGGAAGTGGGTTAAAAGCCGGGCCACAGTGTGGCCCGCCCGGCTCTTCTTCCCTGGCCTCTTGCCAGGACAGGGCTTGCTGTAGCCCTGTGCCTCCAGGGCGCATGGCCTTCGGGCCATGTGCTCTAGGCTTCCTGGCCTAGATGCTCATCCACGTGGCTGGTTCCTGGTGCTTGGTATGAACCCCCATTCACTTCTCTCTCTTAAATAAAGCTCTCACTCTCTTATGCATCTTTCTCACTAAATAAAAGCTTACAACGTACCATGCTGCCTCATTTATCTGTGCTGGTATTTAGAATTCTTCTCTAAATATTAGGCAAGAACCCTCTCGGGCTTATTAATATCGGGGATTTAGTAATAAGCCCATGGTGAAATCATAAGGCACCCCAAATTCCGGTAGCGCATGTGGCACCCCGGATAGCATTTCTAGGGAACTTTAAGGGGCCACATTTTAGTGTAGATTCTAGGGGGTCTTCTCTGATTTCAGTAATTCTAAAAATTAGTAAAAGTCACCATTTCAAGAGCAATATGGGTAAACTGCTAGATTAAAGAAGTAATTTTCCCATTGAATTTTTGTTTGGTTTCCTTTTGTCAAAGTAGAAAAATAGACATGGTACTTCAATTACTTTCCTATGTTGACTGAGGAAACATACCAGCAAATGCTTTAGATATATTTCAGTACTCAGACGGCCATCTTGATTTTATGCATTATTGAAAAATGACTGGAAAACCTTGCATAGTCTGCAATCTGCTGCAACATCCCCACCCCGCCATTCACCTGGGGAGGGGCAACCACAGATTCCCAGTGGGAAAGCTGGAGGGTGGTTTCTGGGTCTCATTTACTTAACAAGAACAGAATCGTTCCTTTGGCTCGTAACTTAGCAGAATGGGGGACAATAATTCTGTTCGGTAGAATAATCTGAAGACTTTAAAGAATTCAAATATACATTCTCAACTGTGCGACTCTTCCTTACTGTGATCCTATGGCCTTTCTTAACTCTTTAGAGATGAAATAATTGATGTTTTTTCTGCTTTTTTGTTTTCTTCGCCTTTCTGGCTATGCCGCTTCACATCTTCTGATGATTCAGTACATTCAAATCAAGTTTGGTACATGTTTCCTTGTCATCAAATCCTTTTTTTCCCAGGGCTGATGCTGTGGTATAGTGGGTAAAGCCATGGCCTGCAGCGCCGGCATCCCATGTGGGTGCTGGTTCAAGACCTGGCTATTCCACTTCTGATCCAGCTCTCTGCTAATGGCCTTGGAAAGTGGTAGAGGATGGCCCAAGTGCTTGGGCCCCTGCACCCATGTGGGAGACTTGGAAGAAGTTCCTGGCTTTGGATCTGCCCAGCTCAGGCCATTGTGGCTATCTGGGGAGTGAACTAGGGATGGAAAATTCCGCTCCCCACTCCTCCACCCCCCTGTAACTCTTACTTTTGAATAAACATATAAATCTTTTTTTTCCCTGCCCTGGAGATGCTCCTCTTGGAGCTGTGGCTTCTCCTGCCATGCCCTGTGCCAGGTGCCTCTGCCTGCAGTCTGGCCGCTGCTCTGGGTTGCCCTTACCCCTCTCCTGTGTTGGGAACTCTGTCTCCTTAGCACTGCAGATCATTTTTCATGATTCAGTCCTTCATGTTGGCAAAGTTCAGCTTCTAGCAGTTTCCTGAGAATAATGGTGCATGCAGGCAACTTTCTTTTCTTTCATTTCCTTCCTTTTTCCCTTTTCCCTCCTATTTGACAGGCAGAGTTAGACAGTGAAAGATGGCACTAGCCATATGAGGTGATTCAGATGTAAATGAATTGAAATTACATAAAGGTAAGTTCCAGGTCCTCAAACACACTGACTGTATTTCCAGTGCTCAGTAGTTGCCTGCGGCCAGCGGCTACAACCTTGGCTGAACAGAACATTTCCAGTGTCACAAACACACGGTGACAGAGGTACGCAGAGACACACACCGGGACATGCAGACGGCAGTGCGGGTACAATGTGTGTCTCCAGACACATGGTTGTCTCTGAGGGGGTCTGTGGATTTTAAAGAAATATTTATTTCAACTTTTACTTAGTTTTTAACAGATTTAATGATTTGTAGATAAAATTCTAAGAACATAATGATATTCCCTACCTCCTCCCTTCCACCCTCTTTCCTTCACCCCCCCCCCCTTTTTTTTTAGCTAACACATTTTAAAATTACATGACAGTTAAAAGGCTAATATATCACCAAAGAAGTTGAACAAGTAAAAAGCAAGAAGACCCTAGTTTAGTGGGAATATAGACAGTGTCAGTGCCCTACCTTTCAAGTTCACAGTCCCCCCATTCCCAATCCATTTTGCCTTTCTGGGGCCTGAGTAGGTGAACAGGTTTGGTTCTCATTGATAAGCTCTTTCTCGGGACACCCAGATTTGATCTTTCTCCGCCATAGACATGTCTTTTTTTCCTAATTCCATCCTCCTCCAGTTCTATATGTCCTGGTTTTGAAGGACTTGTACTTGTGAAAATTTACCAGACTAACCTGCTGAAAAACAAAGTTTCAAGAAAGGTCAGTTTCTGGGAAACTGCAACTTAGCAGATAACAGGGAATACCAGTTTGGAAACCCCCCTTGTGCAATGGTTAAGATAAGTAAAACTGATGTGTACTAAGATAAGTAAAACTGCTGTGTACTAAGATAAATAAAACTGCTGTATACTAAGATAAGTGAAACTGCTGTAAATAAAAACCCCCTTCCCCTTTGTATTCACTTGCTTAAGATAATTTTGTGGTTTTTGCCTTTAAATACTGCCTGTAACCCTCGTCCAGCACCTCACTCTCTCAGGAGGGAGGGGTCCATTTTGCGCAAAACGTAAATAAACCGCCTCTTGTGTTTGCATCGCCGGTGTCCGGAGTCTGAATTTCTAGGTCCCCAGGGTGCTACCCAGCACCCCGCCAGCTTTGGGTCCTTCAGTTTGACTTTATAGATAACTTGTGGTCTTATTAATTTGGAGTTGCTCTTTCCCTACCTTGATTCTCTTGTTATTTTGGGATGAGTTCTGAGAAAGGAAGGGGGTAGAAAGGTTGTTCCTGGTTTGAAACGAGCTGTCTTTCTATGAAATCTCTAGCTAGTCCAGTTTTGCTCTTCATGGATCTTGTGTGCCCTAAGTCTGCTTGCAGTTCAGGATTTTCAGTTCATTAGCCAAGAACTGACTCACCTGTTCCCTGCACTTTGCTGATTCCTTCCCTGACCTGGCAACTGTAGGACGAATGCCCAGATTCATGGAAAAGGAGAACAAAGGATAGAGGAGGAGTGTAGAAGGAGATACTCTGGGGCTTGGTCGGAATGTTATCCCAAGGCAAAAGTTAAAAACTGAGAATTCAAAGACAAGAGATACTAGAATCAGAGAGGAGTTGTTTTCAAACTTAAAATGGCACCAACAAGAAAACTCTAACCTGAACACTAGAAGCCAAGAGAACTTTGAGGGTTAGCTGGGAGACCTCTGAGCAATTGTGGCTTGTCAAGGATTTGGAGATGGGGCCAGTGCCATGGTGTGGTGGGTTAAACCTCGGCCTGTGGCGCTGGTATCCCATATTGGCGCTGGTTCTAGTCCCAGGTGCTCTTTTTCCAGTCCAGCTCTCTGCTATGGCCTGGGAGGGCAGTTGAAGATGGCTCAAGTGCCTGGGCCTTTACACCTGTGTGGGAGACTGAGCGGAAGCTCCTGGCTTCTGGCTTTGGATCGTTGCAGCTCTGGCCATTGCAGCCATTTGGGAAGTGAACCAATGGAGGGAGGACCTTTCTCTCTGTCTCTACCTCTCGCTGTCTGTAACTCTACCTCTCAAATAAATAAATAATTTTTTTTAAAGATTCGGGGGGAAAACCTAGCCCAATAGGTCATTTGCTCACTTGGGAAAACTGATATCAGAGGAAGGAAGGGACTTGGCCAAGCTCGCCCAGCCAGTTAGCAGTAGACCTGGAGTCTGAACTTAGCTTTTGACTTTGGTGTTTTTGTCATTGTACCAGAAAGCATACACAATTTTCATGACCTCTCTCCTTTTTTTTGTAATTTGCTAAATGTTTTGGACAACCATCTGTCCCTTCTTTCCCAAGAGCAAGACCGTAATTTTTGCTCGTGGCTGGGTGGCCTTCAGTCTGTGCTCCGTTTTGGGAGTGCAGCTGTGAGCAGGGCATTGGTACAGAAGTTCGGGAAATGCAGTTTCCAGGCAAGCGGCCACCCTTCCAGCCGAGCCTTGCCTTGTGCGTGCTATGACTCTTCAGAGACATCAGCATTGGTGTGTGGTCCGATCGGGCTGCAAAACCAAGGGCCACAGGCTGTGGTGAGGGTTTAGACAGCAGGAATTCACCACCTCAAGGTTCTGGAGGCCGCAAGTGTGAGGCGGAGGTGTTGGCAGGTGTGGCTTCTCCTGAGACCTCCCACCTTGACTTGCAGGTGGCTGCCTTCCTGCTGTGTCCTCACAGGGCCTCTCTACTGGACACATGCATTCCGGATGTCTCCCTGGGTGTCCAGAGTCCCTCTTTATTCTTTTATTCTTTAATGTTTTGGAAAGGCAGAGCAATAGACACACACACACACACAGATCTCATGTGCTGGTTCACTCCCCAAATGTCCACCTGGAGCCAGGAGCTTCATTCAGATCTCCCACACGCCTGGCAGGGCCCAAGTACTTGGGCCATCACTCACTGCCTCCCAGGCTGTACATTAGCAGGAATATGCATTGGAACTGGAGGTGGGACTTGAATCCAGGCGCTCCAACTTGGGCCTCCCAAGCCACTGCTTAACCTGCAGCTCCACAGCGCCGTTCCCCTTTCCTCCCCTTATAAAGATACAGGTCTGATTCCTAAAACAGTATTTTTAAATTAATTTGCTCTTTAAATGTCCTACCTCCAGACCCAGTCACCCTCTGAAGAACTTGGAGTTACGACTTTAATACATGGATTTTACAGGGGTACAGAGTTCAGCCCTTAACAGTTGTCCCATCTTAGTGGATGACAGAATCCTCTGCGGTGCTGAGGGACTTGGGACTTGTATTCTAGGGAACAGCCTTTGGGAAGTGATGTCTCATGGAAACAAATAAATGGGCCACAGCTGTGAAGAGGCAGGGGCCCACACCAATGTCTACATCATACAGTGACATCATGTGGGAAATTCCTAGGGCATGGTGGACTGGGTCACTGTTTCTCTGTGTCTATGGTTCTTGTTCTTTTTTTTAAAAATTAGAGTTGCTGTATTTATTTGAAAGGCAGAGTGTCAGAGAGGGGAAAGAGATCTTCCATCTGCTGGTTTATTCCTCAAGTGGTCACAACAGCGAGGACTGGGCCAGGCCAAAGCCAGGAACCCTGACGTGGGCAGCCGCAGGCAGTCGCCCCCTTTGTTTACACTTAAACATATGGATGGAGACATCCTGGCACAGACAAAAGGCTAAGGAGATTCCAGGAAGAGGCAGGAAGAACCCTATCTCACTGCTAAACTTCTCACAAGAGAGGATGGAGATAATCAGTCACACCTGAAACCTGCATTTATCACCTAGGTGTTTTACTATACCCTCGTAATCAATGATTGATAACATTTACGATCTGTTAAGTAGAAGAACCTTGTCGGGGAACTCTTTGTAACCCCAAAAGTCTTTTAGATATGTAAATCTTTTGTGTGTCTTCTTGTATACAACTGGTCATGTTTAAATACTACTGGACTTGTTGAATAAACAAGCCTTGATCAGGATTTGTCTTGGCTCCATTCTTTGCATCCTTGTCCCCACATTCCCACTCTGTTTCAGGAAACCTGTTTCATTGTGCTGCAGGCCGGCACACCCTGAACTCCATCTGGGTCTCCCACATGGAGAGCAGGGGCCTAAGCACTTGGGCTGTCTTCCACTGCTTTCCTAGGTGCGTTAGTAGGGAGCTGGATTGGAAGCAGGGCAGCTGGGACTCAGACTCAAACCAGCACTCTCATATGGGGTGCCACCGTGTTGAGCTGCTGTACCACAATGCTTACCCCATGGCTCTTGGTTTCTTTCTTACTTTTATTCTTTTCTACATGGCTTGACTTAGATTCATTTTCCTTTTACCCTCAGAGGAGCTTCCTCCATGACCTGCGAGCTAGAGAGTATTTTTTGTCATTCTTGTATGAAGATACTCAAATGGCCTAAGCTTGGGTTATACTCGTTGAGGGATATGTTGCTCTTTTATTGGAGATAATTGGGTACAATCCAGAGGGAGGATGAGAGTATGGGCTGAGGGAAGGTAGCACCCACTGCAGAGAAGATGGAAAGACAGTGATGGTGATGGAAGGACCCAGGGGACGTGGGACTGTCGGAGCAGAGAAGGGGCTTCCAGCCTCTCTGAGGCTCAGCCAGAATTTGCTCTGGGTTCTCTCATGGGGTGGTCAGTCACGTGTGACCACAGGAGGAGACACGGGAGAGGCTCAAGGAAACAAGTTATTCTACTCACAGGTTCCAGAAGCAGGCTGGCCTGCCTCAGAGCATCATGTGGGAAAACACCAGGTAGCCAGGCAGCAAAGGGAGGGGCTCAGTGTTTCCCCGAGAAAGGGGTGGTCAGCGCAGGGTGAGTGCTGTGTTGCTGTGAGCAGTCTCCCAGGGTCCTAAGCTGCAGGGTGTCCTTACTTTCCTGGACCCTGCCTCGAGGGTGATGAAGGAAGGAGCACACTGCCCTGGGACGTAAGGTTAGGCAGAGGAGGATGGCGCTGGCTTGGCTCATGTGCGTATGAAAGGCAGCTTCCTGGCTGAGCCCTTGGTTGTATCAGGATGGGCAAGCCCCAGGGAGGGACAGTCTCTTTGTCCTTCAGAAAGGGTTTTTAAGATGTCAAAACATCATGAGTGGGACATTTGGCACAGCTGTGGATGCTCACATCCCATATCAGAGTGCCTGCGTTTGAGTCCTGGCTCTGCTCCCTGTTGCAGCTTCCTGCTGATGTGTACCCTGGGAAGCAGCAGGTGACAGCTCAAGTACTTGGGTCCCTGCCACTCCCATGGGAGACCTGGATGGAGTTCCTGGCTCCTGGCTTTAGTCTGGCTCAGCCCGGGATATTCACTCATTTGGAGAGTAAACCAGCAGATGGAAGATTTATGTCTCTCTGCCTTACAAATAAAATAAATAAATAAAACAATAAAATGTCAAAACATCATAATATGCATAAAATGAATAAATATAAACAGTGTGGTGTTTGGTCAGAGGAGCAGGTACCATACTTAGCTTTCTCAATGGCGCTAGTCATCTTACACTGGAGCACTGGAGCAGCTGTTCTCAGGGCAGGCATCAAGAAGTGGGGGTGGAGTCAAGGCAGAAGAGAGTAAGGGCAAGCTGGAATTTGTGAGCCTGAGGAGGAACCCCTGAGAACACACTACAACCTGCGCTGGGTCTCACGGCCTCCAACTGTGATGATGTGAATATCTTACAGGAGAAGCCAGAGCCCTTCATCACAGCCAAACACAGACCTGGCCCTGGAGTAGGAGAGGGTGAGGGAGGATCCTGGGGGAGGAGGGGCAGTTGCCGACTCCACGGCTGCCCCCGTACCAGTGAGGTGAACTACAAAAGTGGCAGGTGACTCTGCCCCAACCTTCCAAGTTAAGACACAGTATGACTGGAGCTCCACTCCCTCCAGATCTTCTGGAAGAAACTCTCTTGTGCTCTACCTTGATGCAGAAGCACACAGGCGAGGCATTTTAGGGAAATCACGTTCAATCCAGGTAAGTGATGCATTGCAGAGCTAACACCTTGGTCCAGCTGGGACCCTGGACGGAAGGAGTTGCTAGGAATGAACTGTGTGGGTGTGTGCATGTGGGTGAGGTGTGTGAATGTGTGTGGGTACACATGTGTGTGACGGTATGCAAATGCATGTGTGAGTTGTGCACATGTGGAGCTGCCAGCAGCTCTGGAGAGAATGTGTGGACACTACAGGTGGAAGACCAGGAAGAACCCTCACAAAGTGGAAGGAGCTGTTCTGAGGAGCTCTGCTCAGCTCCCTGCTCCCCACTATAAGCTGTCTCTGGCATTGGTTGCTGTGGGTATTGTGGGAACAGTGGAAACTTTGCTTTTCCTTTTTGTTCTCGTAAAAGTCCAAATTCTCCCAAGAACTGGAGGGCTCACATTCCTGAATGCTAGGCTTAGATTGGAGGTACCCAAAGACTTTGTACACTGAGGAGTAGAAGAAAGAAGTTTATACGTGGTCACTCACCAGTGTCTGGATTAGCAAACAGACTGACGGCCCCATCTTCCACTGTAACAGTTGTAGTGTGGTTGGTGTCTTCGGATGTAGCTCGGGGATGCAATTTTGAGTTTTAGAAGTGAGGGTAGGCACGAGTAAGAGGGAATGAGACTGTACGTTTCTGGGTAGTAGGTCAAAAAGGTGCCAAAGGGTGGCTTATGACCGAGTGTGTATGACGGAGTTGTGGAGCCAATCAACACTTTTTAAGGGGTTCTTACCCCTAGAATGCCCTGGGATTGCGCCATACTCAGTGACTCCCAATGTAGAGAGCACCAAGTCCTTTCTCTGTGTGTAACCATTCATGGCCTCCATCCTTCATCCACTCAACAGTCTTCGGAGAGCTGCTACGTTCCAGGTTCTGTTCCATGTGAAATCCTGGGAATACGGTTCTGGATCCAGGGGAACACATGTCCCAAGTTGGCTGAGTGGGGAAGAGGTGGCATAGGCTGGGGAAGACCCCTTACTAAGTCACAGCATAACAAGAGGAACACCGGGTGGGGAGTGACAAAGTCTAGTGGTCATGTTCCTTGGGTTGTAGAGCAAGAATCAGCTTTCCTTTTGCTCCCATTACCATTTAAGATGATAAATCATCCATCCTCGTGAAAATCCCTTTGTCCTGTGAGCTTCCTGTCATCTGCCCAATAAGGCCAGTAGGTTTGGGAAAGAATGTGCCAGTTTCCTTAGACCTGTGAAGATGGGCTGTTCCTCTAGCTTAAGAAGATGAGAGGAGAGGCCAAAGAATGACATTGGAGGCAGAGCAGAGTGGGGCCAAGGCGAGTGTATCTTACACATTTTAGGCTGCTGGCACAGCTTTCAGTTTCCAGCGAGACTACCTTCCTGGCTCCCTGCTACCCAGCTCCTGGGAAAATCCGTTCCTTGATTCTCAATCTGTTTTGTAGAGCAAGTCTCCTAGTAGCCCAGCTTATAGGAAATCTTGTCCTTGAAGACAACAGAGGAAAAAAAAAATCAATGAACTGTGGAGGTCCATTTAGCATTGAGACTGATGTAAAGTGGAAAAGGTACAAAGATAAATGTCTGTGTGCAAATTGGGGTTCTTTCCTACAATTGTGTTTGCGTAAATGGCTCAGGGCTAAAGATTTCCCTCCACAGAAGGTTGAGTCTTTTTTTGGTGGTGGTGATTTTTCTTGACCAATCCCAGAGGAAGCATAATTGATGTGAAGTTCGTAGGATCATTAAATAGTTTAAAAGTTGAGACAAAACATGGTTTTATAACTTTTGGAGCTTTGTGCTGGTTGATCAGCCACAATTTGCAAAACAGTGATGTGGTCGGTATGCAGGGGAAGAAGCCTTTGATCAGATTTAAACCGACATCTTGAACAGTCTGAAATGGGAAAAGAGAGCAGCACTGCCCTTTGATTCTGTGAAAATAAAACCAATTTGTCTTGAAAAAAAAAAGTACCACAACTTCTTTCTTTCATATTTGCAAGTTAAATGGGATTAAATCCCAATCAACTGTTCATTGTATACTTGCCAATTATGTAGACTTAGATTTGGCTCAGAGTCAGAGCTCCTCTCCAAGTTGAATGTCAGGTGCGTTGATTTATAGGAACTTCTGGAGATGCCTGTCGTGTCCCCGTTCCTACTCATACAGTGTATCTTTTGCCCCCTCTTATAATTTAGAACCCAGTACCTCATATCTGTAGATAGCATATAGCTTTTGAGGATGCAGAGTGTGAACAAAGACATTAGAATGCATTACATAAGGCAACGTAAAAGGAATACTAAATTCAAAATATCTAAAATCGATGGCTATTCAAGAAGTCCTAATATTTTTGATGTCCCTTTTAACTTCCATTTTCATGCTGAGATCCTATAAAATGCACATTTGGTTTCTTTTTGCCACCATGGAAATGTTTTTTGAAAAGTCACATTCTGTTTCTGTGGTGGCCAAACTCCAGTGATAAACCGAGTCCATTCCTTCCATAGCCACCTGGGGGCTGCGGTGTCAGAGCGGATAACCGTTGGAGAGAGGAGACAAGATTGCATTAGCTCCCCTTTCTCCTCAGAGCATGGTCAGATGATCTTTATTGGATGGGAATAAAAATGCTGCTTTTTTTTTTTGGCACAGGAATTTTGGCTAAAAAAAGACCGACAGGATCTGTGTGTGGAGATGTTAGGAGAGAGGAGTGCAGGGATAACGGTGTGTACACAGCAGGCTCACCCGGCCTAGAACTTGTTCTCTGTATTCATAACCTGTGACTGCTCTAAAGGGACAGATTAAAATTCCAAGCATGCAGATCCTTGGCTGTTTGATTTCAGACACAAAATTGGAAACGGGCTGATAAACATACGCAGCATGAATCTCACTACTGTTCCCTCTGTATTCTGCTATGCTGGGCTCGATGGTAAGGCGGAACCCCCATCCACTCTGGCCTAGGGAGGTCACTACCCTGCCCCCGTGGACAGGAGTCCTGTGGTCCCAGGCTAGAGTCTCCTCAACTCCCTCTGCTACTGCAGTGGATTGGAAAGGGGTGGAATCCAGAGGGGCCCACATGTGAGAAAGCTCATGCATCTTTGGCCATCTTTCCCTGGGACTGGGGAGAGATCCTTTTTGGGAGAGCAGTCCTGGGACCATGAGGCCCACGAGGTCTCAGTTACAAATGATACCACTGATTCCTCCAGGGCACAGTGACTGCATCCTCTCTGGCCTTTGCAGGCTGCAGTGGAAGTCTTCCATTGATCAGATTCTCTCCCTTTCTTGGCCTGCCTTCTAAAAGTCTTGGCTTTTTGAGGTCAAGCCTCAATGATTTCCTTAAATTTTGCATTAGTTCTTGAAAGCTCAGACAGCAGTGCTCAGCTTGCCAGTCATAGGTCCAACAGCATAGAAAGACGTTCCTAGCGTCCCCAGATCAGACTCTGTTGTGTATATTTGGGCTTCCTGAGCCCTTAAAGGAGCATCTCCTTTCAGAAGGGGCAGTGCAGCTGGCAGCATTAGATTCTGAGCACCTTCATTTACTCATACGCGGCTGCCAGCTGCAAGGCAAGGAAATGGGGATTTGTGATTAGCAATTCATGGAGTTCTCATTAGTAATGATCAGGCAGTTTGTTATTAATGATTCTTGAGTATTCCAAACACTAATGAAACTAGTGATTACTTTTGAATAGTCAGAGTTGTGTGTCCCTTTTAGAGCAGGGTGGCTGCCAAGTGCCTATGTTGTAAAGGCGTGTCTAGGCCAGATTGCCTTTTTTGGGAAATTGTTTTCTCTCCCAGGTGTGGACCTAAAATCCCAGGCCTGTCCTGTCTTATATCAGTTCTTTAGTCACACACAGCTGATTGAGATGGGTGGATACCTATCTCAGAGTTCAGTGCTGCATGGAGCCAAACCGTGATCTCCATTGGTAAATTAAATTAAAGGACATAGACACTGGCTGGGTAGGATGATGTTGGACAAAGGGCAGTCATACAATGCTGGGGCTGGAGTTGATGTCAATGCCAGCCAGACCCATGAGTAAACTGGAGGTATTGGGGAGGACCCCCGAATCTTACTCAGAAGCTAGTCTTTGGAGAGGATGAGCCGAGATGAGGGAGCTTGTGGTCCAGAGGGAGAATTGGGGGAGTATCCTTGGTCCACTGTGGCTCTATTTCCTGTCCTGGATCCCCAGTTGCCTGCTGTAGTTCTACGGTGACTCTTTACTCAGGAGAGGGATTTCTTTATATTGCAAGCAAACAACCCCAAAGCAGAAGAATGGCCCGTGATGATTGTGGCTGACTCATCACGGAGCCAGGAACACCCAGGGTCTTGGTGTGGAGATACACAGCTTCCATGGTATGCCATTTATGCAAGGCAAGCCATGTTACGCAATGACTTCACTGGGCACAGGTGTCCTGGGTGGGGTGGGGGGGGGTGGCGGCTGGAAGAGAGAACGATGGAAAGTTCCTGAGGGCCTGTTGGGTTCCAGACACTGTATTGGGTGCTGTCTATGTGAGGGTGCTTCAAAAAATTCATGGACAATGGAATTAAGAGATCAGTTTATTTTGGTGTAATTGTTTAAGATTATTTACATTTTGCAAATAATTTCTCCCATTCTGTTGGTTGTCTCTTGACTTTGCTGAGTGTTTCTTTTGCAGTGTAGTGCAGATAAAATGATATAAATTGATATAATCCCATTTGTCAATTTTGGCTTTGATTTCCTGTGCTTCTGGGGTTTTTTCCAATAAGTCTTTGCCTATGTCCATGTCTTGTAGAGTTTCCCCAATGTTCTCTAATAATTTGATGGTATTGGGTCATAGATTTAGATCTCTGATCATTTTGAGTGGATTTTTGTGTAAGGTGTAAGATAGGGGTCTTGCTTTATACTTCTGCATGTGGAGATCCAGTTTCCCCAACACCACTTGTTAAAGAGACTGTCCTTGCTCCAGGGATTGATTTTAGCTCCTTTGTCAAAGGTAAGTTGGTTGTAGATGCATGGGTTGACTTCTGGCATTTCTGTTCTGTTCCATTGTTCTTGCCTTCTGTTTTTGTATCAGTACAAGGCTGTTTTGATTATAACTGCCCTGTAGTATGTCTTGAAGTCTGGTATTGTGATGGACTTGGCTTTGGTTTTGTTGTATAAGATTGCTTTAGCTATTCAGGTTTTCTTGTGTTTCCATAAAAATTTTGGCATTTTTTTTTTCTAGATCTGCAAAGAGTGTCATCAGTATTTTGATTGAGATTGCATTGAGTCTGTAAATTGCTTTTGGTAGTATGGACATTTTGATGATTCTTCCAATCCATGAACATGGGGGATTTTTTCATTTTTAAATGTCTTCTTTTCTTTCTTCAGTGTTTTGTAATTTTCATTATAGAGATCTTTGGTTAAATTTGACATCTTTGGTTAAATTTATTTCAAGGTATTTGATTCTTTTTGGAGCTATTGTGATTGGGACTGGATCTTGGAAGTTCTTTCTCAGCCATGACATTGTCTGTGTATAAAAAGGATATTGATTTTTGTGTGTTGACTTTGTATTCTGCCACTTTACCAAACTCTTTTATGAGTTCTAATGGTCTCTCAGTGGAGTCTTTTGGATCCCCTATATGTAGAATCATCCCATCTACAATTGGTAAAGTGTTAATATCCAGAATCTATACAGAACTCAAGAAAGTCAACAATAACAAAACAAACAATCCAGTTAAGAAATGGGCAAAGGACTTGAACACGCATTTTTTCAGGAGAGGAAATTCAAATGGCCAACTTGGGATCATTAGCCATTAGGGAAATGCAAATCAAAACCACAATGAGGTTTCACTTCACTTCATTTAGAATGGCTTTCATACAGAAATCAACAAACAACAAATAGTGGTGAGGATGTGGGGAAAAACATACCCTGATCCACTGTCGGTGGGAATGTAGACTGGTGCATCCACTGTGGAGGTCAGTATGGAGATACCTCAGAAAGCTGAATGTAGACCTACCATATGATCCAGCCATCCCACTCCTGGGAATTTACCCAAATCAAAAGAAATGAGCACATGAAAGGGTTATCTGTATAATTCACAATAGCTAGGATATGGAATCAACCCAGATGTCAATCAACTGTTGACTGGATAAAGAAATTATGGTACACACACAAACACACTATGGAGTACTACTCAGCTATAAAAAAAAAAAAAGTGAAATCCTGTCTTTTGCAACACGATGGACACAACTGGAAACCATTACACTTAGAGAAATAAGCCAGTCCCAAAAAGAAAAATCATGTTTTCCCAGATTTGACGTAACTAATAGAGTACCTGAAATGTAATGTATTGGAGTGAAATAGACTTTTTGAGATTTGATGATTATTTATAGCCCCAGTCTCTTCCACTGGGGAACAGTGTTTTTCTTTTTTTCTTTTCATACTATTTGTCGGACTCTTTTACTTAGAGTAGGGTTAACTATACAATCATTAAGTATACTGAAAATAGATCTTTGTAAAAATTAAGAGTGGGAGTATGAGACCCAGGAGGAGGAGAAGTGTCACTATGTTCCTAAATTTGAATATATGAACTATATTAAACTGTATAACTTAAATAAAGATTTATTTTTTTCAATTTGAAAGTCTAAGTTACAGAGAGACTAGCAGAGACAAAGATACAGACAGATCTTCCATCTGCTGGTTTAGTCCCCAAATGGCTGCAATGGCTGGGGCCTGGCCTAGCTAAAGCCAGGATCCTAGAACTCTATCTGGATCTCCCACATGGAAGCAGGGCCATCTTCTGCTACTTTCCCAAGTACATTAGTAGGCCATCAGAACAGCCAGGACTTGAACTAGAGCCCGTATATGATGTCAGCATTGTATCCATTGTACTACAATGCTGGCCCTGGTGCAAAATTTTTTGAAATTCATGAATGTGAATGGTCTTCAAAAAGTTAATGGAGAATGTATATTATGAAAAAAGTTATGCATGGATTCCGAAAAAATCTTTACTACAAAGTACACTTAACTTTTAGTTCCATTTTCCATGAATTTTTTGAAGTATTTGCATCTCTGCCTCATTTTGTCCTTTGGTAGTTCTGGTAGATTGAGTCATGGCCACAGACATAATGTCCACATCCTAATTCTTAGAATCTGAATTTTAGCTTAAATGGAAAAAATTTTGCAGTTGTGCTTAAAGATGTAGAAAGGAGGATTATCCAGGTGAGTCTGGGGTAATGACAAACAAGCTCATGAGAAGGAGTCAGAAAGGTTGCAGTCAGAAGAGAAAGCAATGCAAGGAAGCAGAAGTTGAAGTGATGTGCTTTGAAGATGGAGGCCCTGAACCAAGAAATGCAGGAAACCACTGCAAAGTGCAAAAAGCAAGGAGATGGATTCTCCTCTAAGCACTTTCATTAGGACCCAGCCCTGCTAACCCCTTGATATAAGCCCAGTGAATCCGTGTTCGGATTTCTGAGCTCCAGAGCTGTCCGAGGATGTGTTTGTGCTGTTTGAAGCCATGAAGTTGGTAGTACCTTTTACAGTGGTGTTCCTATTGTCCCCAGTTTTACAAACAAGCTCAGTGAGGTCCAGTAACTTGCCCATGGACACACCGCTAGTAAGTGATAAAATAAAACTTGAGTCCCAAGACTGTCAGAATCAAAGAATCAATTTATTATATATACTTGTGTGTGTGTGTATTTGAGAGAATATATATATATGAGAGAGTATATAAATATATATTTGAGAAAGATTATATATATATACATATGAGAGAGAACTCAAATATATATATTTGAGAGAGAATCTGCTGTTTCAAATAGCCTCAACAGCAGGGGTTGGGTCAGGCTGAAACAGGGAGCTAGGAATGCAATCCAGGTTCCACATGTGGGTGGCAGCAACTCAATCATTTGAGCCATCACTGCTGCCTCCTGGGGGCTGCATTATCAGGAAGGTGGAATTAGGAACTGGTGATAGAGCCCATTCCAACATGGGATGTGATGTCTTGACTACTACACTAAATGCCTGCCCCCTGAGCACATCAAGGCTCTCTCCATGTGCAGTGAGGCCATGCAGGGCCATCTGGAAGCAGGGTGACAGGTGGCATGACTGTTCAATCTACTCCTATCCCACTGTTGTGCAGAAATGTGTGCATGCCCCGGTGGTCCCAGCCACTGGGCCTCCCGGCTGGACCTGGCATCAGGGTCTCTTCAGTGTTCGCTTCTTTCAGGATGCAGAAGTGGGTCTGATTTATTACGGTGCACTCCCCAATTTCATGGCAAATGATTCCATTCCAGTCGCCCTTAGCACTCAGGAGAGGCTTCCTGCTGGGCTCACAAAGATGAGACCGAGGTGGCCTAGAGCATGTCGGAACGTTTCACCTGATTGTTTATGGCAGGGGTAAGTGGCTTTTCTCCCACTTCGGAGGAGGTTAGTTAATCACAATGTATGGGAGAAGAGGGAGGAAAAATCTTCCTGTTTCTAAAGTGAAGCCAGGTTTTAATGAGGAAATATGGCAATGTTTTAACCATATTTTCCCTGGTTGCTGGGCCTGTCAGCTCAGGGTTACTCCTGCTCTGTTGAAAGGAATGAATGTTTATTGGTTTTGCATTATCATAAAAAAATGGCTACTGTTGCTACAGCAAGCGCCACGTGCCAGGTGCTGTGTGAGAGACTTGACAAGTGCTCCTTCAACTGAGCCTGCCACATCCGTGTTCCTGTAGTCATCTCACAAATCGGGAAACAGAGGCTTGGAACAATGAAGGAATCTGCTCAGCATACCCAACTGGCCAGCCAGGACTCAAACCTATGTTTTTCTGGGATTTATCCCCTCTTAAAGTGATGGCACACTTTTTTTTTTTTTTAACTTTTATTTAATGAATATAAATTTCCAGTGTACAGCTTATGGATTACAATGGCTTCCCCCCCCCCCATAACTTCCCTCCCACCCACAACCCTCCCCTCTCCCGCTCCCTCTCCCCTTCCATTCACATCAAGATTCATTTTCAATTCTCTTTATATACAGAAGATCAATTTAGTATAAAGATTTCAACAGTTTGCACCCACATAGAAACACAAAGTGAAACATACTGTTTGAGTACTAGTTATAGCATTAAATCACAATGTACAGCACATTAAGGACAGAGATCCCACATGAGGAGCAAGTGCACAGTGGCTCCTGTTGTTGACCCAACAAATTGACACTCTAGTTTATGGCGCCAGTAACCATCCTAGGCTGTCGTCATGAGTTGCCAAGGCTATGGAAGCCTTCCAAGTTTGCCGACTCTGCTCATATTTGGACAAGGTCATAAAAGACAGAGTGAGGATAGTAACCAATGATCCTAAGAGTGGCATTTACCAGGTTTGAACAATTATACAGCATTAAGTGGGGAAGAGGACCATCAGTACACACATGTTGGGAGTAGAGCCATTGGTGGTAGAGTAGAGGTTATGATTACAAAGGAATGAGGCCCAAGTGCACTAGACAGGGTCTAGAACAAAGGACAGAGTCATTATTAGAGGAGCTAAGAAAGGTGCTGTCTAAGCTACAATGAAGTTTTCTGATTGAGAGGCAAATAGAACCTGATAGAAGGGGCTTGATAATAATCTGGTGGGCTTCAGGCCTTGTAAATTCAGAGGCCCAGACCTATCTATCTCTTCACATGGGGTATATCCTAAGGGAGGTGTGAACCTCCTAGGGGAAGGCACTCTGTTGACTTTCATTACTTGGCTGGCCTGGGAGGAGAGCTGGCCAGGTAAAGGCAGGGGGCATCTCTAACAAGAAATTTACAGTTCTGCCTGCAATGTTGCTGACCCTACTTGACCATCCCCTCAGCTGCAGTGGTCACTTTGGAAGTTGGGCTGAGTGAAGGGCTTTTCAGCTTAGAGCCAATAAGATCTGTGGCTCTGACCTGGGCATCCTTCGACTCCAGGGCAGGTCCATTTCCAGTGATCCAACTCTTGGCAGAGCTGCCAGGGCTCTTCACAAGCTGACTTCTGCTGAAGCCCAGGCTTACCACATTGAAAGCCACTGCAGTGGACTGGCCTGTTGGGTCTCCTTGAGGGCAGATCACTGTACAGATCAGCCATTAATAGGCCTGCCACCCATTGCTTCTGATGCTTTCTTTTCCTCCTGGTTTTTGTTAAAGCAGACCAGAGGATGCAAGTCAAGGGAGTGCCCGTTTCCCATCTCTAATCTTTGGTGGCCTGAACTACAAGTCTATAGTCACAGGCATGTTCTGTAGTAGTTTTTCTAAGGTAGACAACGCCCATGAGGAAAATTATATTCTCACTTTAAAACTTTCTTTCCCTTTGGTCTGAAAGGGAGGTTTTTTCTACTTACTGTGTACTTCGCTGATGGCGAAGTGAATCTAGCTATGAGATTATTATTTGAGTTCTTATTTTGGCTATGCTATTGCAGAAAAATGTTAGCCATCTCTTTTATAAGGTCTAAAGATTAAATTGTGCATCCTACAGATTCCTTCATAATAGAGTTAGTTTCCTACCTTGAAGAGAATAGAGAAATGAAAGAACAAGTTGGGCTTAGAATAGAGAAATGAGGGAGCAAGTCCTAGATCGCTTGCTGACAATTTAAAATTATAAACTCATCAACCAACAAGAGGCACTTGCTTACTTCACAGTATTTTTGAAAGCACCTGTAGGATTTTACAAGTATTTAACCCTTTAAGCCTCTGGGGCTTTCTCATTAAGATAACTATCATGTCTCCAAAATATCTGGTTGAAATAAGATTTCTTAAAATCATGACATAACATAGACCAAATTTGATCATTGTTACAAGGTGATTATTCAAATTTTTGAAAAAAGCACATATTTAACCCATAGCTCTTAATAAAAATTCAGCTGTTTTTGAACAATTAGAATTTAACAGACATCAAGAGAACATAATAGATTACTTTAACACATTGCTTTAACAGAGCATCAGAGTTTAATTCTATGTCAAAGAGAAATTGAGCTTCCTGTGATCTTTTGCTGTGAGGTTTCCTTCCTTTACCTTCTTTCATATTGGTGACCATGTTTCTGTGTTTCTGTGTGTAAGACATCTTTAAGCATCTTTTGCAGGGCAGGATGAATGGCAACAAATTCTTTCAGTTTCTGTTTGCTATGAAAAGTCTTAATTTCACCTTCATTCACAAATGAGAGCTTTGCAGGATATAGTATTCTGGGCTGGCAGTTTTTCTCTCTTAGTACCTGGGCTATGTCTCGCCATTCCCTTCTAGCTTGTAGGGTTTCTGATGAGAAGTCTGCTGTGAGTCTAATTGGAGATCCTCTAAGAGTGATCTGACGTTTCTCTCTTGCACCTTTTAGGATCTTTTCTTTATGTTTCACTGTGGTGAGTTTGATTACAACATGTCGTGGTGAGGATCTCTTTTGGTCATGTTTATTAGGGGTTCTATGAGCTTCCTGTACTAAGATGCCTCTGTCCTTCTCCAAACCTGGGAAATTTTCTGCTAGTATCTCACTGAAAATGCCTTCTAATCCTTTCTCCCTCTCCATGCCTTCAGGAACTCCTAGAACCCGAATGTTGGGTTTTTTAATAGTATCCTGTAGATTCCCGACAATATTTTTTAGATTTCTAATTTCTTCTTCTTTTCTTTGGTTTGCCTGTTTCCTTTCCTGTTCTCTGTCTTCTAAGTCTGATATTCTCTCTTCTGCTTCGCCCATTCTGTTTTTAAGGCTCTCTAATGTGTTTGTCATTTGATCTATTGAACTCTTCATTTCATTATGATTTCTAGTCACTATCAGAGTTTCTTGTTCCACTAGTTGTTTCATTTCATTTTGATTCCTCCTTAATATTTCACTTTCACGAGAGAGATTTTCTATCTTGTCCATGAAGGATTTCTGTAGTTCAAGAATTTGTTTTTGAGAACTTCTTAATGTTCTTATCAATTTTTTGAGATCCACTTCTTGCATTTCTTCTATCTCATCATCTTCATAGTCTTGAATTGGGGTGTCTTTTTCATTTGGGGGCGTCATAGTGTCTTCCTTGTTCTTGTTAGCTTGGTTTTTGCGTTTGTTGTTTGGCATGTTGGAGATATTTGGTTTCTTCACTGTGGTGTTTTTTCTTGTTACACTATGGCTCTATATTAAGTGGACTGTCTGCTTTTGGTGGAGCCTTAGAGGCTTGAGATGAGTGTGGACTGAGAGCTGTGTTTGGTTCCTCAGGGCTGAGGGTGTGTCAAAGATGACACTCCCAGGTTAGGTGTGGTAAATCTCTCTCTCTTTCTTTCTTTTTTTTGATTCAAAAGGGAAGTAATTCCGCACAGCTGAACGTAATTGGAGGTAGTTAGCAGGCAAATGATATACCCACAGGAGCCAGAGATCGGAAGCTCTTTCCCAAGGACCACACAGGGAATCTCTGCTGCCCTCAGTGTGGGCTCCAATTCTCCTGCAGTCTCCTACTGGGTTGCCAAGTTAGATCCTAATCTCCTGTTATTTCACCCCTCCCCCCAGAGTCAGGTTTTTCTGCTAGGCTCAGGGCTGGTGCAGACCTGAGGTCGCCCTGCTTATGACGTATGTCCAAAATGGCGCCTGCTCTGTCTTGCTCGCCTTTGAGAGGTGAGCGGAGAGAGAGAAACTTGTGTCCGTATCAGTCACTTTTTTTATTTTTTTCTCTCTCTTCTAGTTAGCCTGGTGAACTTTTCCCCACGGAGTTTCAAGCCTCGTTCCCTCTAGCCTCCTCTTTCCGCTTGCCTGCTGGTATCTCGGGCTATGGAGGTTCGGCTCACCTCGCGTTCCAGCGCTGGTGCGTTGAGTCTGCCGCTGGTGTCCTGAACTTGGGCTCCCACGCTCTCCACGCAGGTCCACTGTGAATCACTAGTTCCGGAAGAGTTTCCTCTGCTGTTTCTTCCCCTACTCTTCCTTGACCCTGCAGTATCTCCACTTATATTAAACTTTCTCTCCCCCTGGACTAAGTGTGCTCCCTGCCTATTCCGCCATCTTGCCGCCTCTCCAGAGACATACTTTTCGGCACACGTTTTTGTTTGGGTATTCTGTTAGCCCCTTCTACATCCCCCAGGCCTCAGCTAAGATGTCCCTGCCTCCCTTACCCCTCATAGCTGGGTTCTCCTTGCTACTGGGTGCTCATTCTGCTGGTGCCCTGTGTCATGCCATGTTCTAATGATTCGTCCCTTGTTTGCATCCTCAGTATGCCAGGTATCCTTGATGGCAAACATTGCATGCTAGGTGCCCAGCACAGAGCAGGCGCCTAGCAGCTGCTCACTGGATATGTACATGAATGAAGGGAATACACACGCATGTAAATATTGTCACTGGAAATTATCATGAGATTTAAATACTATTCAGAAAGGCCCCATCATTTGCAAAGTGCATTCAAATATCGCTTTTAAAAAATATGGAAGTTGTGAAGGGGCTAGAAGTGACTGATGGTGGTGAGCCTATTAGAACAATTTGTTGCTGTTAAGCTAAACCTTATAAGACTTCTTATACCACAACCAGGAGCATTCCCTAAAATGATCAAAGTGGTTTCTTTGGCCGGCTCCGCGGCTCACTAGGCTAATCCTCCGCCTTACGGTGCCGGCACACCGGGTTCTAGTCCCGGTTGGGGCACCGATCCTGTCCCGGTTGCCCCTCTTCCAGGCCAGCTCTCTGCTGTGGCCAGGGAGTGCAGTGGAGGATGGCCCAAGTCCTTGGGCCCTGCACCCGCAAGGGAGACCAGGATAAGCACCTGGCTCCTGCCATCGGATCAGTGCGGTGTGCCGGCCGCAGCGCGCTACCGCGGCGGCCATTGGAGGGTGAACCAATGGCAAAAAGGAAGACCTTTCTCTCTGTCTCTCTCTCACTGTCCACTCTGCCTGTCCAAAAAAAAAAAAAAGTGGTTTCTTAAATGCTGTGATTCCCTGTAGATTGGCATGGAAGGGCTGTGAAAGCATTGCTTTGTTTCCAGATTGTACTGGACTTTGATTTTCAGAGTACCCCTTTGGATGTTCATCCCATTCAACCGCACCTTTTCTTTCTTAGAATTTATTCCTCTAGGCCCATTTGAACTTAAGCACTGTTAAGGACAAGACTGTATCATGTTCATTGCCATATGCCCCTGGTGCCTAGGACAGCGCCCAGCTCACGGGAACCTTCCCATTAATATTTGTTAGTTCATTGATGAGCTCCTCCTGTACCATTTGGTTAAAGAGTCAGAGAGGGGTGAAAGGTCAGGCTCAGGAGCAGGTGGAAAAGGGGGAACCAACCAGTAGCTCCCTAAGGTAATGAGTGCTGCTTACCTGGCTCATCTACTAACCAAGTGGGACCTCCCACACACCAGGCCCCAGGGTTCTATAGACACTCCACATAAGACCTGACTGCTGCAGGGTGTTCTAGGTCCTCATCAAAGCCCTCCCTCCCCCCTCATGCTTGTGCTGACCCCTTTCCCCTTTGATCTTGCCTCCTGGTTCCAAACTCCTTGACAGGACAATAAGCTCTGTGCTTTAGCTGTGATCCTGGCCCATGGTTTTTCCATGGATCCTGAGTGCCTGGATTTGAATCCCAGCCTCACCCATTGCCTGAGCTGCATGGTCTTGGGCAAATTCTTGAACCTCTCTGCTCCTCAGTTTCCTCCTCTGTTAAATGGGGCTAATCTCCATGCTTGTGAGAGGGCTGTTGAGTGGGTTAGATTGGTTACTATGTAGAAAGTGCTTCAACCAATGCCAGACATGCAGTAATTTCTAAAGCTGTGTTTGCTGCTTTGATTATTGTCATGCTGTCACTTGTGGGGGCTCTGGATGGGCCATCATCGGAAGTCGGATAGAATCTGGGAACAGGACAGAACCCTGTGGCTGTATGATTCTGAGAAGTGTCGCTGGAAAGAAAGTCTTACCCTCTGCAGACCCAAGAAAAACACAGATGCTAGAGGAGTCAACCCTTTCTGGCTGCTCTGCCTGCTGCTGCTGCTTCTCCGTCCATAACCAGCCTTCCTTGCTGGGTGTCCGGGCTGCTTCTCTGTCTGGTGCCCTCTGCCTCCTCCCTTCCTCACTCTGGGGCTCCCTCTTGAGGGGGTCCCTCCACCCTGAAGGGCTGTATATGAGGGCCCCTGCACCCCAGATCCTGCTGAGACTTCAGAGCGAAACCCTTAAGACAAGAAGCCTTGGTTCTGCCATCAGCAGCACCATCAAAGAGCAGAACCTGGGGGTGCTGTTATCTTAACAGTGCTTCCTTTCTGCCCCATCAAAGACCTAGGCTCAGGAAGAAAGGAGTGTAGGAAGAAGAGGATGACGGGGTGCAGGTGGGGTAAGCCACTTCCCATCTCAGAACTCAGGAAGAGCTCTTTTTGATGGTGGGGTTGGGGAGTGATGTCAGCCAGAGCAGGTGAAGAGCTAAGGATCCAGCTGCATGCTGGCATATGATTTCAATCCGTGCAGCTGGCATCTCGTTCTGCTCACAAAATCTACCTGCTCTCATCAGCATGCAGCCCCTGATGAAAAGAGGCATTAATTTACAAGAGGGGAGCCAACTAGCAGACGTGTGTCAATATGGGACTCTCAACTCAGGCGAGGAAATAAATCTCCTTTTGGAATTAATGTCATGATTGACTTGAGAGCATATGAACTTGTTCTGCAATTGCTGAGTAAAGTAAGAATGTGACCAACAGGTACAGGCTGCACCCTTTGCCTTTTGCTCACTGCCTTCTCTTCCCCCACTCCCCCTCCCCCTCCCCTTCTTTTTCTTTCCCTAAAGATTTATTGATTTATTTGACAGGCAGAATTAGAGAACGGGGGTGTTGGGAGTGGGAGACAGGGATCTCCCATCTTCTGGTTCATACCTTAAATGGCTGCAGTGGCCATGGCTGGGCCAGGCTAAACATGGGAGCCTGGAGCTCTATCCATCTCCCATGTGGGTGCAGGAGCCCAACCACTTGGGCCATCTTCCGCTGTTTCCCAGGTCATAGTCGAGGAGCTGGATTAGAAGTGGAGCAACAAGGACTTGAACGGTGCTGTGCTGTGGGATGCAGATGTCACAGGTGGTGGCATAACCTGTGCTACAGCGCTGCCCCTCCCCCTCCCTGGCTTGCCTTATCCAGGAAAGGCTGCCCTGAACCAGGGAGATGCAATCTGTTTTTTTTTTTTTAATGACATCCTGGGGAAAGCTACGCCGAAATGGCTGACTCCTCAGCCTACGGCTTGAGCTGAGCTCTAGCCATAAAGTTATACCCTGGCTTTGACACTTGCATCCCCCATGCTATTTCTGAGGCCTGTTTCTATGAGTTCAGATCACCACGGTGATGAGCTACAATGGGTCCTAACCTTGTACAGTTCGTGGTAGTGGTGTCTCTTGGTCTGCCTATCACCGGACACGCCCACCGCCAAACCCATCACACTCCGCCCTCTAATTCATGGCAGCCTGCAAAACTGCAGCTCCTTCCTTTCTTAATTAGACCAATGAGGGGTGATGGGGGTGTGGAACTCAAGGCCCTGGGACCCTGCTGATGGGAAAATGGTGGGAGCTGTGACAAGAAGCACGCTGCTGTTTTTGGAGCATGCGCACCTGGCTGGGAGGCTCAGCCTGATTTATGTATGGGCTGCCCTCTGTCCGCCAGGGCCCAGCACTATATCAGCCAGCATGCTGAAGGTGCCCCTAGTGGTTTATCGCTGTGATAATGGAGTTGTTACGGCCCTGGTGAGCTGGAATTTATCAAGGCCCAGATTCTTCTCTGGGTAGCGGGCTCTGAGATATAACGTTCCCTCTGTTAATGACAGAATAATAGCAACCACAATAATAAAAAGAGCTCACGTCTGCTAAGCCTTGTCTGGGTGCCTGGCACACACACACTGACATTTCACATACATTCCTTCCTGCTCTTCACACAGCCTGGGAGATAGACATTACGTCATCACCAGCTTCCGGGTGAGGGGGTAGGCCTGTTGCAGTCTCCAAGGCCACACCGTTAGGATTTCAGTTGGGAATTAAAACTCGGACAGCCTGAATCTAGAGCCCGAGTGCTCGCTGCTCTGGCTGCAGCCACAGGAAGAAGGGGACTGTCTCACCTTGGTATGGACAGGGAGGGCTCCTTGTTCTTGGCAGAGTGATTCGTGTGCACACGCATCTGTGAGGGCCTCAGCAGGCAGTGCAGGAACACTGAGAGCTTTCCTGGTCTAGAGTGTTGGGTCCCCATGTGCCTTGGCCCACCCAGTCCCATTTCTGTTTCCTCTGATGTGGGTTCTGGTAACTCCCATGGTGGCGGGAGGTGGAGGGGGGGGAGATCAGAAATAGAAGCCTTACGGTCATTTCGTCTCCCACCACACAGCGTCTGGGTCCCAGCTGCTAATTTCAGCCTCCTGTCATGTTCCTTGTAAGCAGGCCCAATGGGCCTGTCCTTGGGGACTGAAATCTACAATTGCACACACCCCCTTTAGAGCGTGGGGTGAGGGAAGAATAGGCTCAGATAGGGGAGGCAGGGAGCATGACTAATAAAAATGAGCCAAGGGATTAAGAGACTCAATGGTTCCCAGGCCAAGCCATAAGTCAGATTGGTGGATGTTAATGCAGCTCGAGGAAGAATGAGTTTAGTGGCAGGGGAACTGGTTAAATGAATTATGGCACATCCTTAGGATGTGCTACCATGCAACCACTACAGAAATGATCAAGAACAGGATCTGGCAACTTGAGAAGTTGGTTGTATAGGTATTTAGTGAAGGAAAAGTGGCCAGAACATGTGTTCCACATGGCTGCATTCTTATAAAAGCCTGTGCACACACAAACACAGTCTTCACAAATTTCATGGAAAATGCATATTATAAAAAAACACTATGTATAGGTTTCAAAATCTTTTGCTCTAAAACAAACATTTTACCTTCATTTCCCACAAACTTTTTGAAGAATTCTTCTTGGCATGTATGTATATATTGATGTGCACATGTATTACCATGTATAGAACAAATACTGGATGTTTATATTCCATAATATTGACTGTGGTTATCCTAAGGTGGTGGGATTGTGGCTAATCTTGGAATTATTCCTTGACTGTATTTTTGAAGATTTCTGTAATGAATCTCTATCTGGAATACAGGAAATATTTATAAATGAAGAAAAAGGGAACCATTAAAAGGAAGGTGTTAGAATCAAGCTCAGGCTAACAGTGAAGCAGAGAGAGAACAGAAAGATGTAGTGAACAACAGCGTCCTAGTCACTGGAGACCATGAGAATTCCAGGCCCTGTTGTGTCCAGAGATGGCTCGTTGGCTGAGTTTCACCCTGTTTCCCATCCTATTCCTCTGGCTCTGATTCCACAGTCACTGGGATTTTCATTTGACCTTTGTGTGCCCTGATATTGGGAAGAGGTGTTTGTTGAGTTAAGGACTGAAATATTCTAGTTATAGAAAAAAAAGAATGCCCACTCCCCACTGTCTGCCCCATGAGAAATAGGCACTTTGGCGTTCTGTTGGGTAATGAGCCCCTTAGGAGCATGATCAATGGGAGTCTGGCCTGCGAGCTGAGGACAGACCCAGGGATGTGGCGATGAGTCTGGGGGCCTCTCTGGTGACGCTGGCCTGTCTCTGGAGACAGCTCTGCTTGACAGGTGATAGGCTGGAAAGCACAAGTTGGAACTGGGTAGCCAAATCCTCCCTCATTTTTTAGCATTGTGATATTGAGTTGCTCTCTTGATCTTTCTGAAACTTGCCTTTCTCATGGGAAAGGTGGACATGATACATTGTGGTGTTCCTCTGGGGATTAGATAACGTGGAGTTCAAGTTGCTGGCCAATGGCTGGAATATAGCAGTAGTTAGTTCCTTTCCCTAGCCTGGTCTGTAGTATCAGGGAAAGCAGGAATAGTAGGCCAGAATATCTTCCCTTAACTCGGATCCTGGGAGTTTGTGTTTGCTCGTGGTGATGTGGTGCAACCAGACGAGGGCTCAGATTTTCTCCCTTCCTACTATGACTTCTGGGCCAATGTGATTTTGGGCCTTAAGCCGGGGCTGGCAAACTATGCCTCTGGGCTGAATCTGTTGCACTGTCTTATTGGAAAATGCACATCCCCATTCCTTTACATATTGTCCTTGGCTCAACAGCAGAGTTGAGTAATTCTAACACTTGGCACAACTCAGAGAACCCCAAATACCTGCTCTCTGGCCCTGGGTAGAGAAAGCTTACCCATCTCTGTTGTGAAGCTCATTGCCTTCTTAGGTGAGGGGATCTGAGAGATGGGGAACTCTCAAAAGGTTGAAGAAGAGAGCATTTGGGAGAGAAGCACCCTTTTTGGGAAAAGGCGGGAGAACGAAGGGGGAATACAGACCTTCCACAGGCCTGGCAGTAGCCCACCAAGGACTCACCAGGAAATATTAGGAAATCGATAAATCTGCTTCCTTTAATTCCTCTGTCTCTGTGGGGGATGAAAGCCGTTTGCAGAGATTATGAGAAAATATGTGCTGAATGTTTGGCAAAAGGCCAGGTCTCAAGATGGTCCTCCCGGAAGCCTGGCTGGCAGCAGGGCTCTTGTCTACTATTTGACTTTGCTTCCTCAGGGCTCTCGCTTCAGACCTGCAACCTGACATTTCCTAGAAATCCATCATCCTCTACAGCCGATTGGCTCCCAAGCCTCTTCTCCTCTGACTCCTTAACTATACCTCCAGCCTGTCCCTTCCTCTCCAGCCCCACCGCCACGGTCCTAGTTTATCTCACTAGGATTACTGTGATAAAATCTGTTCATCCATCTGCCCATCGATCCACCCACCTGCACTGAGTGCCTGCTGTGTGACACCAACTGGGCTGAGCCCTGGGACCCAATGTCCAGCACAGCCCCGTCTTTGCCTTCACAGCCTCACTAGCCAGTGGTCTTTAGCAACTGGTCTTTCACTCCCAGCCTCACCTCCACCCAGGTTCTCCTTCCTTATGCAATTTCCCTAGTTGAAACTTTTTAATAATTTCCCATCACCTACTTGAGGCATTCAGGCTCCTTTGCAAATCAGTTGTCACATAACCTTTAGTGAGTACTTTGACCTTTAGTGAGTACCTTCTCGTTATTGTTCAAGCTCAACATGAGGTTCCATGCTGTATTAGGGCAAGTACTGCCAGACTCTACTAAGGAAATCTGGAAATTCCAGTGCCTTTAACACAGAGAATTTATCTGCTGCTACTCAGTCCAGTGTGGTGTTCCTGGGTCTGGCTCCCTGGGCCTGCATGGAGGAGAGTGAAGAGAGCAGTGACTCGGGGATCTAGGCTCTTTCTGTCTCTAGGGTGATTGCAAGCTCACCCTGGAGTTATTCAGCCGGTAGAGGGGATGAAAAGTGCATAGAAGGATGCTTAGGAAGGTTTGGAAGCCAGACCTTACATCATTCTGGTCCCATTTCATTGGTTGGAATGCAATCATGGGCCCCACTAACCACAAGGGATGCTGGGAAATGTAAATCAGCTATATGTCCAAGAGGACAAAGAAATGGGTCTGACAAACAGACCATGTTACTTCTGTGACTCTCTTTCCTCTGCTTCTCTGGTTCTGTGAACATCTCCTTATCCTTCCAGGCCCAGCCCACATGACACCAATCCTGGGAAACCCTATCCTAGCCCTACGCAGGCCCCAGTCCCTCTCATTGTTTCTCATACTCTGTTATTATCATGGATAAGATTCTTTCTCTATGTACTAGACCCCACTCTGAGCTCTTAATATAAATTAACCTTTTTTCTTCTTTAAAGATTTATTTATTTATTTGAAAGAGTTACATAGAGAGAGGAGAGGTAGAGAGAGAGAGAGAGAGGTCTTCTATCTACTGGTTCACTCCCCAAATGGCCATGATGGCTGGAGCTGTGCCTATCCAAAGCCAGGATCCAGGAACTTCTTCTAGATCTCCCATGCTGGTGCAGGGGCCCAAGGACTTGGGCCATATTCTACTGCTTTCCCAGGCCCTAGCAGAGAGCTGGATTGAAAGTGGAGCAGCCGGGACTCAAACCGGCGCCTGTACGGGATGCTGGCACTACAGGCAACGGCTTTACCCACTACGCCACAGCGCCAGCCCTGCATTAACCCTTATGAGCCTTGTGTAGCCTCTATGAGATAGATAATATTATTACCCCCAATTTAAATATGAGGAACATATGCCTTTATGTGAGAAAGCAAATGTCCAAGAGCTTTATTAATACATCACTGTCCATTATATAGGTTTGCTTTCCAGACTGTCATTCTTTCTTGTTCTCCTTGAATGTTTGTACCATATTTATCACATGCTAAGCACTGTTATTAGTAGTCCTGTGTGGTAGGGCAGTCTGTCACTCTCATGGAATCATGAGTTTCTTGCAGGCAGGAGCCTGGATTTATTCATCTTTTATGCTCAAAATACGACATGACATCAGGAACTATTTGTTGTATGAAGACATGTTGCCAATCAACACTATATTTATTGATTAGGGAAGTTATTCTATACTAATCCATAATAGGATATACTCAATAAATATTTATTCTGTGGTTGGCTTAGAAGCAAGCCATCAGCCTGTGATAGATGGCCTGTTCTTTCAGAAGGAGCACGTGGCCAGCTGGGTACTGTTTTTGCAGGTGCTACAGCAGAAATCTACTTCTGACACATCACTTGCCTTGCAAGCTGTTTGGTCTTGGTCATCATAGGCTTCATGTGGTGGTGGTCAAACAGCTGATCCATCGAGTGCCAAGCTCAGGACCCCAAGACTTGTTGCAAATCAGATGTCATGTGCTTTTAGTTTGACCTTTGGGAAAGCTTTGATTCCATCACTTACTAGGGTAGCCAATGCACTTTATTTTTTTAGCTCAGAGAACCAACAGTGCATTTAAATTGACCCAAGTGAACCAAGCCTGAGTTATGTTCTAAGCTGGTGATGTGGAGATGAATAGAACATGCAGGCTCGTGCACTGAGAGAGTACTCACTGGGGTTAGAGGAGGAGATATGAGATCATTAGGGTCTACCTGATGGGGTTGCTGCAGGGGTAAAGGAGGTTATGAAGGCAAAGCACTCAGCACAATGGCGAGCAGGTTAGTAAGTGCTCCATTACTTTTAGCTGTTATTTTGGATCCAATACAGTGTGATCAGCATTATCCTGGTGACACAAAGAAAATACTACTGGTGCAGAGTGTGTGAAATTCAGGGAGATCTTCACAGAGGAAGTGAGGTGTGTAGAAGACTTTGAAGGATGAGTAAGAGTGCTCTGTGTGGCTAAGACAACGGGAGGGTAGGAATGGCTTTAGAGGTAGAAGAAACTAGGGGTGCAGAGATAAGGTTTGTTCTCTGAGAATACCAGGTAGCTTTGATGAGAAGTAAACACAGAGGAAATGGCAAAGACAGTACAGTAAACTGAATATGCCCCCCTCTGCCCTAGATGGCCACATCCTAATCCCTGCTACCTGTGACCATACTTCACATGGTGCAGGGGAATTAAAGATAGGATCCAGGCTGCTGATCACCTAATGATAAGATAGGGCAATTACTCTGGCTTACTCAGATGGCCCAGTGTAACCGTAAGTGTACTTTGAAGTGGAAGAGGGAGCCAGAAGAAGGAGTCACAGTGATAGAATGTGAGACGGACTCAACTGGGATTCAATTGTATTTGAAAATGGAGAGGGCGCCGCAAGCCAATGAGTGCTAGTGGCTTCTGGGAGCTGTAAAAGTCAAAGAAATGGAGTCTCCTTGGAAAGGAACTCAATCCTGAAGACTTCTCGATTTTAATTCAATGAGACCTGTGTTAGAAGTTATCATCTTAGGGTCCTTCTATCCACAACTGTGGAAACTTTGTATTGTTTGCCAAGGCTGTGTATTTGTTAAAGTAGTAGCAGAAAATGGATACAGACAGAGAAAAGAGGAAGAGGGGAGGAGTTTTGGAGGAGGCAGAGGTGGGTTATGGAAAGCTTCCTAGATTACACTTCCTTTCCTCTAGGACAGAGATTCCCAAAGAAAATAATCTGTCTCTCTGATAGGTTCTTCAGGAACAGGGCCCAAAGATGAAATAACGCTGGGCATCGCTGCGTACGCTACTCCTCGTTTGAAGATTCATAATGAACGTTAATAATTGAAAGGCTTCAGGAAGTCCTGCAGCAAAGAGACTTGTTTAACGCTGCTTAATCAAGCATTTCCGAAATTTATTTGATCATCAGGTTCCCTTTTTTCCCCATAAGACTTGTTAACATCTCAACACACTTCAGAAAATTCTGCTTCAGGTGATGGGAACTCACCAGAGTATTAATTTTAACAAATAAATATGTTTTTCGTTGAAAAGGTAGTTTAACCTCATTATGAAAAATAGATAGAAGGAAAAATCCAGTTAATTCCATCACCTTAACTATTAGTTGATATATTTTTATAAATATCTTCGTACATTTTAAATTATATTCATATACACATTTATCATGTCTGTGCCTATGCCTTTATTTTAAAACTTTTTATTTGAGAGGCATAGAGACAGAGACATGTAGGCAGATTTCTCTCATCTGCTGATTCGTTCCCCAAATAGCCGCAACACCTATGGCTGGGCCAGGAACTCAATCCAGGTCTCCCTCAAGGGTGGCAGGAACCCATTGCCTTCTAGGGTCTGCATTAGCAAGAAGATAGAGTCAGAAGCCAAAAGCAGGAATCAAACCCAGCTACTCAGTGTGGGGGGTGAACACCTTCGCTGGCATTTTAGGTGCTAGGCTAAATGCCCACTTCCGCCTCTACTTTTTGTATCCCAGATTTCTCATAAATTAATGTAGTACTTACGGCCATCACCACTCTAATTCTTTAGCTAGAGAAGGCAAATGGTGTGATCAGATTGTGGTCGCATTTACTGGAGATGGCGTGAGGAGGGAGAGTGGGGAAGATGAGGTAGGTGGCTCTTGACAGAGGTCGCACGAGTCCAAATGAAGCTCAAAAGCAAGGGAACAGCAATGGTGACAGGGAGGGTTGACAAGGGCCCCTCGTGGGGGCAGGGGAAAGAAGACAAGCATAGTGTGAATTCTAGTTAGGGTAGGAGTTGAGATGCTATTATTAGAGAAACATGATACAGGAAAAAGTGAGTTTTTTTTTTTTAATTGTGAATGGATATAATGAGTTTCATTTTACATGCAATCAGCTTGGGATTCCAGTGGGACTCAGGTGGGTCTGTGAATAGTCTTGGAGCAAAAGTCTGGCCTGCAGACTTGTGTGTAAGCATCATGGATATTTGAATGGATGGTTTTGGAGCAGTGTTAATTGCTACCAAGAACTGGGTTTGAGAGGTCAGTATGAAAGTATGACAGAAAGAAAAAGGACTGGATTCTGGGTAATTCATTTATTTAAAGCTTAGGCAGAGGAAGAAGTCATTTTAGAATGAGAAAAAAGTACAGAAATAGTAAGAGAACAAGAGGGAGGGAAGTGGAGGGAGCACAGAATTTTCATGAAGACTTGGTGGTTAAATGCCACAGAGAGGTCAGGAGACTGACAGCTGAAAGGAAGAAGCCATTGGGAGTGACATGTGGTCACCAGGGAGAAGTGCTTGGATGGAATGATGGGGTCAGCCCCCGATGATGTGGACTGAAGCCTCCATGGGCTCATGGTGCAACAAACAAGATGCTCTGAAAGGCCCTTGTGCTAAATATCACCACATGTTGTGTAAATTACACATTAACTATACCTGTAAATAATTAATTAGCATATTGCTTTAGAAAACAGGGAACGTGCCAAGAGCAAGACCACTGTGGTCTGTATACACTGTGAAATATTATATAGTCATGAAAAATTGAAAACCTGTCTTTTGCAGAGAAAGGGATGGAACTGAAGGACTTATGAGGTTAAATGCAGGATTTCAGCCACAGACAGATTCTGCATCTTTTCCTTCCTATGCAGAAGATAAAATACTCAATCTGAACACAGAATAGTGATTAGTAGATGATGGGCTGGGGAGGGGGACAGAGGGAGTTTGGATAATGGGAGCCAAATCAGAGTTAGAATGAGTAAGTTCCTGGCTTTAGATGGCATACTTGGGTAACTCTGATTCACAACAACATATTATGTATTTGGTGGAGAAGGAGAGCTCCAGGGTTCCAATCCTAAAGTGATGCAAAGGAGGGGGGATGTTGATTACCTTGATTTGATGCTAAGGAAGGGGAGATGTTGATTACCTTGATTTGATCAGCACATTGTATATATGTATTGAAAGTTCATACTCTGGTCCATAAAAACAATTGCTAAAAAATTTAAAAAAACTTGTCATAAATAACTTAAACATCTCATCAATTCAAATAAATATGTTAAGCACACAAAAAAGAACCAAACCAAACAAAAATTCTGTACAAACTAGGGAGTTAAAAATAGATTAACAAAAGCCAAGAATTTTATCACTAGTAGACTTTCACTAAGGGAACTTCTAAAGGATACACTTCAGGAAGAAGAGATGGTGAGTGAATAAATTAGTAAGCAAGTAGGTAAATTTACATAAACGTTGATCGTGGTGGTGATGTCAAATTCATGAGATAACAGAAAAGACAAAGTTAAACTGCTGGACAATTGGAGCAAGTATGTTGGAAGGAAGTGATTGGAAGCAAGTATTCTAATCATTCTAATAATTCTTATTCAAGCGTAAATGGATTTAAGATATTTAAGACTTTGTTATATTAAATATTTCTGATAAAATTTCAAATGTAACCCCTGAAATAAGATCAGAGCATGCAGATTAGAGCATTTGTGCACAATGGGTTAAGCCACCACTTGTGATGCTGACATTCCATATAGGATTGCAAATTTGAGTATTGGCCATTCTGCTTCTGATCCAGCTTCCTGCTAATGTACCTGAGAAGGCAGTGGAATATGGCCCATGTACTTGGGCCCCTGTCACCCATGTGGGAAACGTGGGTGGAGTTCCTGGCTCCTGGTTTCAGGTTGGCCTCACCCTGGCTGTCATGGCCATTTGGGGATTGAACCAGCAGATCAAAGTGCATGTTCTCCCTCTCCCCTCTTGCCTTTCTCTCCTTCTGTCACTCTTTCAAGTAAATATATAAATAAATCTGAAAAAAAATTAGAGGTCAACCACGTTGCTGTAATGAATAGATAAGACTTGCAATTAATGTAATGTTTGTATGTATATGGTTCTCCTGGAAATTAATTTTAAATTATTTGAACATCATGTAGTAAAACTGCCATTTTGTCCCTACTAAATGCTGATTTCCTCATTTTCTAGAAAGAAAGACACAATCTCTCCCAGTCTTTGACAGGCAGTGCAAGAGAAAGAGAAAGCAAGGAAAAGTCAGTTAACCCCAGTAGAAATCACAGAGTGAGATGGCAGAAACCTGGTCAATATACTTGTATATCAATAATCACAATAAATATAAATGGATTAAACTTACTAGCTAAATGATAAGTTGTCTTGTTGGGTGAAAAAGACTGATTGGTATGTGAGGAAGTGATGAAATATAATAAAAAATTTTTCCAAAAATTTGGCCATGATGGATCATTCCATGGAACAGAAACAGCTTTGAAGGAGATATTTTCAGCACTGGCATCTTTAACTATCTGGTCCTTCCAAAGCCTTGTGGTGGATAAGGAGTATGGGGCTGGGTAAGGAGTGAGGGATAGTTTTCATTCTTTGTCCCAATGAGTAGGCTCTGTCTTCCAAAAGAGTGGTATCTTAGCATGTAATTTATAGACCTCAAAAATACTTGGATGTGGGTTTGAGAAGGAGGAAAAGGGTGATCATAAAAGGGTCTTTGAAACAGAGAGGACAGACATAGGAAAATCTTGCAGAAGTACTTTACACATCTATGATGTCTTAGCCTTCCAATGGTGTTACTGAAAACTGTTACTCTACTGTAGATGTGAAAGTGTGGCTTGCAGGTTTGATCAATGATTTGGAGACAGAATGGTTTGGTGTAAAGGTTCCTGAATTTAAATCAGGACCTTGACTTGAATTCCAGCTCCACAATTGAGTGACTGTGAACTTAGACAAATTCTTTCAACTTTCTGTCTGACAGTCTTTTGCTGGGAGATAGGAGTAGTGGATAACAATCTCTAGGATACCTTGTAGTTTCCGACTTTGCTAAGGGTCTGAATTCCCTCAGAAGTGTCAGAGAAATGGGATCATTCTAATTCAGCAGGGTTAATTTTTTCCTCTACTTCAACTCTATAGCTTGCCCCTGGAAAGGATTCTGACACAAGGTGTTTGAGTAACTGGGACATTTATTGTGCCTGTTTACATCTCAAGATTGAGGAGCTTCTCAAGCAGTGTTTGCCAAAATGTAATTCAGGGACTACTAGTCCTTTGAGACAGTCTTTCAAAAAGGTTAGGAAATGCATTCCCTATTCTCTTTGAGTGATGCCTGGTGTATGGCAGCAAGTCAGAAACAGGCGACTTGAGCCAAAGCGGGTTATGACTGATGAGGACAAAGCCTCCAGGAATGAGGTGGATGCTCATGGAATCCACCCATAAGGGGGACCTCTTGTGGGAAAGGTTTGTTCTTTACTTTTACCCTAGGATAGGCATTGCTTTCCAGAGTAAAATCTTTGTGAATACTTATCAGAATTCATTTTTATTTTTCAACATCCAAAATATTTTAATTTTTTAAAAAGAGATTTATTTATCTCAAATGCAAATTGACACAGAGGAGAGAGAGAAAGACAGTGATCTTCGATCTGCTGGTTCACTCCCCAAATGTAATGAATGTAATAACCACAGCTGGGCCAGGCTGAAGCTGGAAGTCAGGAACTCCATCCTGGTATCCCATATGTGTGGCAGGGGTCCAAGCACTTGGGCCATCCTCTGTTGCTTTCCCAGTCTCATTATCAGGGAGCTGGGTCAGAAGTGGAGGTTCTAAGACTCGAACCAGGACTCTGATAAACAGCAGCTCAACCTGCTGCTCCACAATGCTGACCCCCAAAATATTTTTATTAACAGCATAGGGCATGGAGTTTATTCCTCTGGTGTACTAGAACTTTCAACCCTTGGAGTAGACATAGGGTTTGGTGTGGCTGTGCAGGACCAGACATTAAAAATTGTTTGATAGGATGGTGTCAGGAAGTGGAATGGTGGCAAACTGTGGGATGAATAAACATCTCAGCTAGCGTAGTGTTCTCTGCTTCTCTTAGCCAAACAAAATCAACTCTCTCTGTGGCAGTGGTTATTGGATTTTTAAAATTTTTTTAAACTTTTATTTAGTAAATATAAATTTCCAAAGTACAGTTTATGGATTACAATGGTTCCCCCCGCCCCCCATAACTTCCCTCCCACTCGCACTCCTCCCTTTTCTCTCTCCCTCTCCCATTCCATTCACATCAAGATTCATTTTCAATTATCTTTATATACAAAAGATCAGTTTACTATATATTATGTAAAGATTTCATCAGAACATAAAGTGTAAAATACTGTTTCAGTACTAGTTATAGCATTAATTCACATCAGACAACACATTAAGGACAGAGATCCCACATGAGGAGTAAGTACACAGTGACTGCTATTGTTGACTTAACAATTTGACACTCTTGTTTATGGCGTCTGTAATCTCCCTAGGCTCTAGGCATGAGTTGCCAAGGCTATGGAAGCCTTTTGAGTTCACCGACTTCGATCTTATTTAGACAAGGTCATAGTCAAAGTGGAAGTTCTCTTCTCCCTTCAGAGAAAGGTACCTCCTTCTTTGATGGCCCTGTTCTTTCTACTGGGATCTCACTCGCAGAGATCTTTCATTTAGGTCTTCTTTTCTTTTTCTTTTTCTTTTTTTTTGCCAGAGTATCTTGGCTTTCCATGCCTAGAATACTCTCATGGGCTCTTCAGCCAGATCCGAATGCCTTAAGGGCTGATTCTGAGGCCAGAGTGCTGTTTAGGACATCTGCCATTCTATGAGTCTGCTGTGTCTCCCACTTCCCACGATGGATCCTTCTCTCCCTTTTTGATTTTATCAGTTAGTATTAGCAGACACTAGTCTTGTTTGTGTGATCCCTTTGACTCTTAGACCTATCAGTGTGATCAATGGTGAACTGAAATTGATCACTTGGACTAGTGAGATGGCATTGGTACATGCAACATTGATGGGATTGTATTGGAATCCCCTGGCACATTTCTAACTCCACCATTTGGGGCAAGTCCGATTGAGCACGTCCCAAACTGTCCATCTCCTCCCTCTCTTATTCCCACTCTTATATTTACAGGGATCACTTTTCAGTTAAATTTAAACACCTAAGAATAATTGTGTGTTAATTAGAGTTCAACCAATAGTATTAACTAGAGCAAAAAAAAAAAACACTAAAAGGGATAAAGTATTAAATTGTACAACTAACCAAGCACCAAAAAGGAAGCCTGTTGAAGTGAAATGGACACTGTTAGAAACAGTGACTTGATGTCCTGACTGTTGATGTACAATTTAATACGTTATTGGATTTTTGGAGCCAAACTTGCTGGAAAGATCAAGTCATAACTCTCTTATAGTGGCATTGGGAAAAATACTAAATTTTAGGCTGAGCAGCAGCATCCTTCGGTTCAGGAGGGATGGGGTCATGTGTATTAGCATTTGGCCAATTTGTCCTTGTCGATTCAAGGAGGTGTCATCTGAAACGTCTTTGTCTGCTGTGCCCTCATCCAGCCACAAGTAAACTGCTACAGAGTGCCAGGCTCTGCGCTCACTCTTGGGGAAGTCAAGGGATAAGTAAGACACAGCTTTGCTGGGAGAAATGCAGGAAGACTCCAGGGAATCGAGACGATCCAGGAAGTAGAGTTAGAGCTTTGCCTGACACGCACCTGCTCCATTAGCATGATGAAGTAGGGGCGTGTAATGTAACCTGGGAATGTGGGGGAAGATCTCCTGGGCAGGTACCTCTGAGCTGAATTGTAAAGGATATGTAGATGTGAGCCAGGAAGAGTGGTGGTGGGTGAGCAGGGAGGCAGTGAGGGACACAGTTGAGAACAGGACCGAATGAGGGACAAGACTCTGATTGGTGTTACTGGAAGGAACTGTGTGTGGGGGTGGGGGGAAGAGGAGGAGTGTGAGGCAAAGTTGGAGAAGGTAAGCTTTCGAGGCATCTGATTACCATGCTAAAAAAACTAGTGCCAGGGCCGATGCTGTGATGTGGAAGGTTAAGCCTCTGCCTGCAGTACTGGCATCCCATATGGGCACCGGTTCAAGTCCTGGCTGTTCCATTTCCCATTGAACTCCCGGCTAATGGCCTGGGAAAGCAGTGGAAGATGGCCCAAGTGCTTGGGCCTCTGCACCCATGTGGGAAATCCAGAAGTTGTTCCCTATCCCTGGCTTCCGATTGGCCCAGCTCCAATTGATGTGACCATTTGGGGAGTGAACCAGTGGATGGAAGATCTATTTTTCTGTCTCTCCTCCCTTCCCCCATAACTCTGCTTCTCAAATAAATAAATCTTAAAAAAAAAAAAAGAAATTAGGGTTCTCTAATGTGTTGTGAAGTTTGATCCCATAGTCTTTGCATCAACATTGTATAAGGTGCTTGTTAAACATTCAGGCTGTGTCACATCAGGGTCTTCAGAGGAGGAGCCCAGAGATCTGCATTTTGAAGCAGCCCCCAGGCGACTCTGGTGTATATGCAGGATGAGAAATGTGAAAAGAGACAAGAGCCATTGAAGTGTTTCAAGAGATGGTGTTGCGGAGTCTCTGGTTTAGATACCACCCTGGAGTGGAGTGTAGGCTTGCTTAGCTACCAGCAGGGAGACCACTGAGGAGTCTCTTGAAATAATCCTGGAGGGAGTTGAGTAGGAGCTGAGCATGGTGGCGGTAGCCAGGAAGCAGAGAAATGCTGACGGGGCTGCAGAAGCTAGAGTACGTGCGTAAGCACTGAGCTGGTGCTTTGGGTCACCAGCCTGCAGGACACACATGCAGACAGTGCATAAATCCATACACGCAGGTGCCCCCGGAGCGTACTGTACAGACAGGTACAATGGTACCCAGGGGCAGAGGACATGATCTTCCAATAGTAAAGGAATGATCTTCAGTGTCCATGAAAATTGCTCAGCTTAGACAGCACCTTTCTTAGCTCCTCTAATAATGACTCTGTCCTTTGTTCCAGACCCTGTCTAGCGCACTTGGGCCTCATTCCTTTGTAATCATAACCTCTACTCTGCCACCAATGGCTCTACTCCCAACCTGTGTGTACTGATGGTCCTCTTCCCCACTTAATGCTGTATAATTGTTCAAACCTGGTAAATGCCACTCTTAGGATCATTGGTTACTATCCTCACTCTTTTATGACCTTGTCCAAATATGAGCAGAGTCGGCAAACTTGGAAGGCTTCCATAGCCTTGGCAACTCATGATGACAGCCTAGAGTGGTTACTGGCACCATAAACTAGAGTGTCAATTTGTTGGGTCAACAACAGGAGTCACTGTGCACTTGCTCCTCATGTGGGATCTCTGTCCTTAATGTGCTGTACATTGTGATTTAATGCTATAACTAGTACTCAAACAGTATGTTTCACTTTGTGTTTCTATGTGGGTGCAAACTGTTGAAATCTTTATACTAAATTGATCTTCTGTATATAAAGAGAATTGAAAATGAATCTTGATGCAAATGGAAGGGGAGAGGGAGCGGGAGAGGGGAGGGTTGCGGGTGGGAGGGAAGTTATGGGAGGGGGAAGCCATTGTAATCCATAAGCTGTACACTGGAAATTTATATTCATTAAATAAAAGTTAAAAAAAAGAAAATTGCTCAGGATTGCAGGCAAATTTCTCATGTTCATACTGAGGAAAATCAATGAACCTAATGCAAAAGCTCCAAGTGGTGGGATTTGACTTCTTTATCTACCCTCATCTCTAAACCGAGTCGCTCTCTCTCTTTCTTTTAAAAGATTTTATTTATTTGAGAGGTAGAGTTACAGACAGTGAGAGGGAGAGACAGAAAGATCTTCTGTCCACTGGTTCACTTCCTAGGTGGCTGCAAAAGCCGGAGCTGTGCCGATCTGAAGCCAGGAGCCAGGTGCTTCATCCCAGTCTCCCATGGCGGGTACAGGGGCCCAAGCCCCAGGCCATAGCAGAGAGCTGGATTGGAAGAGGGGCAGCTAGGACTAGAACTGGTGCCCATATGGGATGCTGGCACCACAGGCGGAGGATCAATCCACTGCACCACGGTGCTGGCTCCAACCCAAACCTAGTCTCTTCTGAGGACTCTGCCGTTAATAATTCGATGTTTAACTTCCAGACCCATTCTACATAGGATCATACATGTATTTCTATGGGAATACATAGCTTTACTTTGCGTGTACATCAGCTTTTTTTCACACACACGGAACAGAATATTCAAGTTGTAACTGACCTTTTTTCTTTTAACAGTCTGTTTTAGTGATTTCCCTGGAGTGTGTAGACCTATTTATTCTTTTTTTTTTTTTTAAATTTATTTGACAGAGAGACAGAGAAAGGTCTTCCTTCCTTCCTTCTGTAGGTTCACCCTGCAAATGGCCTCTATGGCCAGCGCTGCGCCGATCCGAAGCCAGGAGCCAGGTGCTTCCTCCTGGCCTTCCGTGTGGGTGCAGGAGCCCAAGCACTTGGGCCATCCTCCACTGCCCTCCCGGGCCACAGCAGAGAGCTGGACTGAAAGAGGAGCACCAGGACTAGAACCTGGTGCCCATATGGGATGCTGGCGCCACAGGCAGAGGATTAACCAAGTGAGCCATGGTGCTGGCCCAACCTATTTACTCTTTTAAAGTAGTGCAAGTAGTGCATTGTTTTCCTCCATGTGGAGTTTGCATTTTTCTATTCCATGCTCAGGTTTTTTTAAAAAATATTTATTTATTTGAAAGAGAAAGGAGAGAGAGAGGGAGAGAGGCAGAAGGAGGAAGAGAGCACTTTGCCATCTGTTGGGTCACCTTCCAGATGTCTGCAATGGCTAGGACTGGGCCAGACTGATGTCATGAGCTCCATCTGGGTCTCCCACATGGATGGTAAGGCCTGTTCTCTTGGGCCACCTTTCACTGCTTTTCCCAGACCATTAGCAGGGAGCTGGATTGGAAATGGAACAGCTGAGACGTGAACTGGCACCCATATGGGATGCTGGCATCATAGGTGGTGGCTTTCCACACTGTGCCACAACACCAACCCCAGTGAGCAGGGTGTTGAAATCCAAGTGCAGGGGTGCCTCCCTGGCAGCAGGCAGAGATCACAGGTGTCCTTGTCCTTCTTGCCTCACATCTCCCACCGACACCAAAACCACTGAAATGGGTGTCTGCTCCTGTTTCTGACCTGCTTCATCTCACTTCAATTAAACTTCTTCCCCTGGTACATCTTTGAGATGCTGCCTGCCCACGTCTGGTGGGAACACGAGAGCATCCTGTCTATACCCTGCTCTTAAAGCTTTCATGGGGAATTATTTGAGAATCCTACTAGGGCACATGGGCTTGCGGCACACCCTCACAGTCATGGGACTCTGAATGTATGGATTCTATTTGCTATATTTTCATCTGGGCTTAGCTTTCCTGTTTCCAATTCTTTATCTGTTATCCTTTTTTTTTTTTTTTTATCAAGTCCGAGAGTCTACTAGCAGAGGTCGTTGCAGAGAGCTCACTAGAAGGCAAAAGAAAAGTACTTGATGAAGGATTTCTTTATTTGGAAAAACATTTATAATTTTAGTACTTGAAAGAGATGTGAAGGTTATGGCGGATTTGTCCCAACTACAGCTCTTCACACAGGCATCAGCACAGGTTATTCGTAACAATGCATGCCACGGAGATGATATATTGGCTGAAAATAATTGGAAGGTCTAAGTGAGCCATGGAATGGGGGTCATGGAGACACCGCCAGCTTCTCCACCCACATGCTAATAGAAGAGTGGTGTGTGGGTTTTATTTAATCGAAACAGAGTGGAAACTGTGGAGCACCTGCTGCTTCTATTTATTCTCTGGATTTCTATGGGGAGCTGAGCTTGGAGAGGTGATCCTTCTAAAGAGAGTTTATAAGGAAAACATTTTCTTGGTGGTCAGGGGGAACTGAGGATTGCATGGAGCAGGTGAGTGGATTTGAGGAGTGCTGTATGGTTATGGGCAAGAGAGGGAGGTAGAACTTAGGTCTCCTTAAGTTTTGTTAATATGTTAATGATAAATTAATGATAGATCACAGTCACCTTTTTAAGCACCTACTGTGTTGTGCTCATGGTCTCCCTCAATTCTCAGGTATCTTTGAGGTGAGTAGAGAAAAGCTGTTATCCAGATTTTACTATTGAGGCTCAGAGAGGTTAAGTGAATTGCTTGGGGCTACACAGCCAAAAGAGGATTGTGTCCAACTGTGAAAATAGGTGATGGGATCCTGTAACTTTCAGTCTTAGTGCCTAACCTGCATGGGCACAGATACAAAAGTCCCAAGAGGAGGAGGAGAAAGTATAGAATGGCAACAAATTGGCTGAGAGGGATCACATTTAATTGATTATAAGATTATCAGCCATTGTTTTAGACCCTTTGTACTAATGTACAGGTGTGCCAAAGTCTCATCAAAGGATTCTTTCTTGGGGCCTAAAATATCACAGTCTGTCCCACCATGTGATATGGTGAGCACTGTAGGGACATAGCCTGACGTGACTGTAACTCCCATCTTGCCCTGGAGAGGACCTATGGGAATCCAAACTCTGTGGGGAAAATGAAATGGTTAGGATGACACGCTGCTCTTACCCAATGTCTGAAAAGTCAATATTTTTTGAGAAAATCCAGGTGCACTCTGGTTATAAAACCCTTCTCCTACCTGGTGGTGCAAAAATCCCCATGTCTCACTGCCACCCAAGACTATGCTTCTGCCCATAAATCCCTGATAAATTACATTCTGTGTAATCCAGAGTTTGTCTGCCTTTTTCATTGGTTTTATGCCACTTCTTGCCTTTGGTGGATGGTTCTCAGATACTGAGTTTTCCCAAAACAGACACCCTGGAAAATTTATGTATTCTTCTTAGAAGCCATGGCTCAAGATTGAAAGGGAGTGTTTGGCCATCCTGGAGCCGAGGGAGACCCTCTATTGTGTTGTCTGAGGCAGTGCAGCCAGTGGGAGGCTCACAGTGAAGGGTAGAGACAGGTTATAACAGGGAAGGCTCAAGGTGAAGGGGAAAGACAGAAGACTGGGATATGGAGCAGCTGGGATGTGCTGGTGGAGCAGGGAGTTCTGAAGTCATGAATGGAGAGTGGACATGAAAGATCTGCCCTTGGTGGCCCTGGCTGCATGACATGGCATGGGATTGCACTCCTAAAGGCCTGAACAGGTGGGAAGGAGCCAGGGCATACCCTAATAAAGGCACTAGTTGTGCCTGATATTTTTATGACAAAATGCTTTCACTGCAGTAGTGTGCAATGAATTTGTTGCTTGAAACTGACTAGGGGTGTATCTGTTACAGCTTACTACTTGGAAGTTCATATATGTTTGTGGACATTTTGATAATTTTGGAAGAACTCATTGACCCTGATGAGATTTGGTATATACCTCAGCTTCAACTTTTAGATTAGTGTATTATGTTGAAGCAAGACGGCAGCAAGTACATTTCTGTGTACTGTGAGAAGTCCGCCATCCAGAGAATCACAGGGGAACAGAAAAGGGCCGGGTTCCCTTTGGTGAGAGGAAGTGAACAGGACACAGCTGAGAATTCCCTTTGAAGTAAAAGGGGCACAAGAACGTCCTGGAATAGATAGTTAGCAGATGCACAACCTCCACCACTGGTAGTCTCTGCCATCTCTGACTCCACCAAGCTTCCATCTCATGAAAATTCCTTGTTTTGGGGTCTCCCAAGTCCATTATTCCTTTTAGTAACAGCACATAGAATATTCTTTGGGTTACTACTCTTCCCTTATGCTTAGGCCATAAATTTTGAATGAAGATGGCTCCATTGCTGCTTCTGGGACGGTCATATGACCACAGCTGGCCAATCGGCTGCCTATATTCCTCTAGTCACAGTGACTGGTTCAGGAGTGGGCACATGACCATGATTTAGTAGATGCTGCAGGAAATAGCGGCATTTTCTTTCTATTGCCTTGGATCTTTTTTTTAAAAAAATTATTTTCATCTTATTTGAAAGGTGTGTGCGCATGTACACACATACACACACACATACACATGCATGCACACTGCTTCTCTCCGTTGGTTCACTCCCCAGATGTCTGCAATATCTGGGGCTGGGCCAGGCAGAAGCCAGGAGCCCAGAACGCCATCCAAATCCCATGTGGGTGGCAGGGACCCAGCCACTTGAACCATACCTATTGTTTCCAAGAGTGCGTGATAATGGGAGACAGGAGTTGGAAGCAGAGCCAGGACTTGAATCTGGACACCATTATGGGGTGTGGGCATCCAAATCACTGGGCCCAACACCAGCCTCTCTACTGGGTCCTCACAATAGGAGGGAAGGCTTTAGTCATCACCACCCGATTTGCCTCCCTGAGAGGGGACGCTTTTTCTGAGAATGGAGCAGAACCTAGAAAAAGAAACAAGTTCTTGATGTCATCAACTGAATCAAGCTCATGTCAGGGTCCAAGTAAGAGACAGATGGAATATTCAAAAGGGCATACCTATTTATAGAGGGGTGGGGGATAATTTATAGAGCTGTGGGGGAGGACTAAGGGGAAGGAGATGACACAGTGAAGCACCCAGGGGTAGCAACAGTGGGAAACTGTAAACACCCTTACTCCTGAAGGAGAGGGAACAGTGTTGTCAGAACTGCCAAGAGCTGGAGCCATGGGAGAGGGGTGATGGCCACAGAGGAGTGCAGCCACTGTCAGACTGGGATAAGGCAGGGATGAAGTGGGGATGGTGACTACTCTGACCTTGCCCTCCTAGAGCCTTGCCATCTTCCGTTGGTACCAACTTTGGGCACAGTCAAAATCAGAGATCAAGTTCAATCTGGCCGCAAAGCAGGACAGAGAATGGATCCGTGCTGGAGGAGATAAAGGGAAGAAAAAAGGCACGGGGCCATTATTTTTTTAAAAGATTTATTTATTTATTTGAAAGGCAGACTTTCAGAGAGGCAATGGGGGAGAGAGGGAGAGGGAGAAGGAGAGAGAGATAGAGAAGTCTTGTATCCATTGGTTTACCCCCAAGATGGCCACAGCTACACCAGTCTGAATCCAGGAGCCAGGAGCTTCCTCTTGGTCTCCCAAGCCAGTGCAGGAGCCCAAGCACTTGGACCATCCTCTACTGCTTTTCCAGGCCATAGCAGAGAGCTGGATCTGAAGTGGAGCAGCCAGGACTTGAACCGGCGCCCATATGGGATGTTGACACTACAAGTGGCAGCCCCACGAGGCTGTTCTTGATGTCTTGTTAGATTTGTCAGTTAGGAGAGCTAATAACCTGTCTTTTTGCATAAGCCAGTTTAGGGTGAATGTTGTATCATTTATATACCAGGAGTCTTATGTGATACTTAAATCATACCGTCTCACTCTTATTGTAGTTACTGGTTACGTCTCATCTTCCTTATTAGATATGAGCTCTTTGAAGTTTGGGACCACCCTTTATATTTCTATAGTTGATGCTCAATACAGCTTGCTACAGTGCATTAAATGCAACTTCCATGCAGGGGGAACAGCTCATGCAAACATAGAAGGTATGTTCCACTATGACACTTAGTTGCAAGATTTTGGGACATCCTGACCCGCTTTACCTCTGCTGTGAAAGCAGAGAAGACTTGAGCCATGGAGAAGGCATTTGGACAAGTGTGTGGGAGGATGGGAAGGAGCAGAGGGAAACCCATCAGTGCTCCTGGCTGTGGGGAGTAATTCTGGACTTTGATGGGCAGAAGACCCAAAGTGGAATTTCCTAGGGGACAATGAGGCATGTATTAAAGAAAACCTTGATGTTAAAAGCACCATTAAAAATCATGTGATAGAATTCACAATGTGTGAAATTGTAAGTGTGGGCTTGGGGGTGCAAGGGCAGGATGGATGACTCTAAAGCACCAGCGTGAGGTTGACGATCCAGAATAACGTGCTAACACCTCAGCGGGAAAAGAAATCAGGGAAGGGTTCTGATTGGCCTGAATGAGTCTGAGGCCCAACCCTTCTGCCAATCACAGAAGCCAGAGGTTTTGTTCTTCTTTCTATGCCAGTTACCAGGAAGAGGTGGAAGGCAGGACAAAAAATGTGTACCAGGATTTAGTGTGTACCAAGAATTTAAGAAATTCTTGGAAAATGGAATTCAGAGACCAGCTTATTTTGGTGCAAGGGTATCTTGAAATGCATGTCCACCCATATTCTGATCTTTCTAACCATGTCGGTCAGTCTGTAGCCACTTCTGTAGCCTGTTTTTACAGGTAGGCTTACAAGGATTGCATACCAGATGGGTAGTGAGGGGTTCCCAGGGACCAGGAAATGCTGCAGGCAATGTATTTCTGGCATTCAGGCTATTCCACCTGGAGACAGTGGTTCTCAGAGTGTAGTCTCAGGACCTGTGAGGAGGATTCCGAGATCCTTTCAAAGAGTCCTTGAGGTCAAAACTCTTTTCATAATATGATGAGACATTATTTGCTTATTTCACTCGCATTCTCTCATGAGTGTGGAGCGGCCGGGAGTGGAACGTTCCAGGGGCTGTGGGCATGTGCTGATGTTCCACACTGAATGCAGAAGCAGGTCTGAGAACCCAGCTCTCCTATGAAGCCTGCCAGCGTAGAAGCCAGCAAAAATATAAAACAGTGCCACTCTTCTCACTGTTGTTTTTTTTGAAAGTAGTTATTTTCCATAAAATAGATCATGTTGATCATGTATTGGTTTTATTGTGGTTACTTTAAAGTGTAACATATTAATGCTTCAGAGATTTCTCAGCTTTAATTTCTAATATGGTAAATAGTAATAGATATAACCTACATAAGCGAGTGTTCTTTGGTGTTTCAATTCATTTTTAAGGGTGCAGAGGGATGCTGGGGCCAGTTTGAGCATTACCGCCTTGAGGTGGTGTGGAATCCTTGGTAATGAACAAGGGAAGGGAATTTGTGTGTGTGTTTTCTTCCAGTGCTCCTTTTTAATACTGGATTTACACTGAATGAATGAGAATCCTTGTCATCCTATGGAGACAGCCCAGTGGAGACAGCACAATCTGCAGCCGAATTCAGTCAGATCCTTCTGTCTGAAACTTCCAGTTCATCCAGGCAAGTGACCAGGAGCAAATGGCTTCCTATTTCAGAATGGCAGTTTCTCATTAGTAAAATGTAGAATGGTAACAGCTCTCCATCCCTCTGGAATTCTGTGAAGATTAAATAGGGTGTTTATGAAACCAATGAACCTGTTGCCAGGTACCTAACAGGTGCTCCATATACATTAGTTTCTTTCCCTCTCTCCCAGGTTGCTTAAGTAGAGTACTGCCTCCAAAATCTTGTGTGAAGCGCTTGGCAAAGGTAGTTCAGCCTGGTCTCGGGCCCTTTCTTGCTCCTTAAATCTCTAGCCCCTAAGGAATTGCTTGATTCTGGCTCATGGGACCTTCTTCAAGTGATGCTGATGTCACTGAACTGTATTTCCTGGGTTTGATTACTCTTGGTGGATGTAGTACATCACCAAGAGTAAGCCTAAGAATAGTCAGTGGACTTCCCATAAACACCCTCCGCTTTCCCTTGGGGATCAGAATTGGCTTGGAGGGAAGGGGAAGGTGCCCTGGTCTTTTTTTTTTTTTTTTTTTCCTGCAAGTTACCTAGCAACTGTTGGACCTCGGGTGAAATCTGCTAATTAGATTGATATGGAGTGTGGTTGGAGAGGTATTGCCTAGCAACCATTAGGCTCCTGGACATCATTGCGATTTTGGTGGATGGCATCCCCACTGCCTTGAGAAGGGTTTCCCCAAAGTTGCTTGCTCATGGAAATTTCCACATGAAGCTATCCATCCTGATGTCTGTCCTCCCCGCTTTTCTTTGTTTCTCTGCATTAAGCAATAAACCAGGCAGCTAGAAGAAAGCTCAACTTTCTTGGGGAAGCAGCAAGGTCTGGAAGCATAAATTCTGGAAACCAAATAAATCTGAGCTTCAAATTCATTCTGCCACTGACTGGCTCTGTGAGTTAGATAACTGACCTCATTGGAAAGTCAGTTTCTTCATCTATAAAATGGGACATAATAGAGCCATGCTCAGAAAGCTCTTGTGGAGCTTAAATAAGACCCAGAGTGCCCGGTGTACAGTGACAGTCACCAAACGTTATTTTTTGTCACTCTGTCTCTTTGCAATCAGATTTTCCTCACTCTGTATGGAATCAACCAGAAGAGTTGAAACATTATAAATGCAAGCCCCAAACATAAGCACTACAGGGGAGCACACTATGGTTTTTCATATACACTCATATTTTATATAAATATATGGGGACCCTCTTCTCATCAGCTCTTCAAAACTAGTCATGTAGGTGTGGGAGAAGAGAACAAAATGCTTGCATGCTGATGAAAATTTATTTTTTTCCATCTTGCTGCGGGAAGATGCTGTCAGATCATGAGTCTATTTTTTTTTTTTACATCAGAAACAGGAAGGCACTGCAGTAGACAGAGTAATGGCTCCTCAAAGATGTCCTCGTTTTAGACTCCAGAACCCATAAATATGTTACTCTACATGGCAAAGGGACTTTGCAGATGTGATTAAGGATCGTGGGACAAAGTGGTTACAGTAGTGGGTCATTGTAAGGGTTCTTATAAGGGACAGAGGAGGCAGGATAAGAGGACCCCAGAAGCAGAGATCAGAGGGGAGGACATAGGAAGATGCTACACTGCTGGTTCTGAAGCCAGAGGTGGTCACAAGTCCCAGAATGTGGGTGGCGTCTGGAAGGTGCAGAAAATGAGACGACTGATTATCCCCAGAGTCCCTGGAAGGAAGACAGCCCTGCCTACACCTTGAGTTCAACCAGTGAGATCCATTTCTGAGCTCCAGATCTGCAAGACTATCAATGAGGCTGTCTTGAAGTTACTAAATTTGTGACAATCTCTCAACAGCAGCAATAGGAAACCACTGCAAATACTTGCAGAGGTAGGGGTAGAGTGGAGCCTCACAAACCTGGAACCTGGACCCTTCTGTGCTGCTCTGATGCCCTGGACTACCTGGGGAGGGCTGATTGTGGGCTGAATGTGTTTTCATCTGTTGGTTGAGATCCAGGACTACCTGGGATCTCTCTCCGGCCCCTTCCTGGGTAACGTGGGTGTGGCTGTGCGCTCTGGGCCTGTCGCATGGGCATGGTTACAATGAGCACCCAGAGTGTGGCTAGGTTCTTTGAGGGCTGGTGTTCATTCAATAGAATGAAGCTTTATAGGTTCCAGGTGCTGTGCTCACTGCTGGGACTATAAAGACAGACAAACAGGCCATTTCCGGCCTTGCAGAAGTCAGTCTGAAGCGGGAGGGTGAAACACAGGTGCTGGGCTGGGGGGACTAGGGCAGGAGGGGCAAGGCAAAGGTGTCTGACAGGTGCCCAGGTGACAGTGAGTGTCTGAGAGGAGGTGGAGGATGAGGGGTGTTTAGCAGGAAGGGAGATGAATGAGGGTGTTATTTATGGCAGACGTGTAATTGTTTTTTACTTTGATGTTTTAAAACTAGAAAGGCTACAGGATAAAGAGATTGGCCAAGAAGTGCCCATTATATCATGGATATAAAATAGTGGGAAGGCCTAGAGAAAAACTTTGCCAGAGCGTTCGTGCTGGAACTCAACTGCCTGGCTTCCGATTTTGATTCTATCACTTGCTAGCTATGCAACCATTGGCAAATCAGGTGCTTCAGTTCTCTTGCCTGTAAAATGGGGATAATACTAGAATTAGCTCAGAGAATTAGAGAATATATCAAGAAGCTTTGGATCTGCCTGGAATACAACAAGTGTTTGCTGCTGTACTTGCTGCTTAAGATCCTACATGTTGGCGTTCTTCCTATCACTACCCTCTATCCCACACTGCTTGGTGGGAAGGAGGTGGCTCTCTTAGGCTATGTCCAAGGGGCCTCATTACTGTTTGTGGTAAGGTTGCCAAAGTGGACCTTGTTAAAATACCAATTCTCACTGAACTCTGTCCGGCAGCAAAGACTCCAAGGAGACCATTAAGGGGACACTCTGGGGGCGTTTCAGGAATGTTCTCTGTATCCTGCTGCCCTCAGCTGAATAGGCCTGGCAGGGTGGCCCAAGGCAAAACTTGCATGGGGCCTAAGCTCTACAGTTGGCTGCCTTCATTCTCCCTCTGCCTCTAAGAGGCTTAGCTTTCTCACACATAAACAGTCGACACTGCCTTTAACTAAGAACTCTTCATTGTCCTGTCAGCTACCTGTGACGGTGGGTTTCACCAACGTTTTGTGGCTTTCAATAGCAGAGGTTTCATAATCTCCAAGTCTCTGTTGGTCAAGAACCTGGGCACGGCTTCAGCTGGGTGTCTCTGTCTCCGGCTCTGTGGGCCAAGACTGCAGTCATCTCGGGGCTGAACTGGAGCTGAGGAATGCACCTTCAAGCTCATGCACACGTCCTTGCTTCTATCCACCTGCTGGGGCTGCCATTATGAAATACCACAGACGGGACGGCTTCACCAGCAGGAATGTTCCCCTGTAGTTCTGGCCACTGGAAGTGTCTGCTGGGTTAGCTTCTCGTTCGGTCTTGCTCCTGACCTTGCAGACGGCCGCCTCCCTGATGGGTCCTCACATGGCCTTTTCTCTGTGCCCCAGCCTCCCTGCTAACTCTCCCACTTATAAGGATGCCCATTGTGCGAGTCAACTTTTTGTCCCATAATGAAATACCTAAGACGGGAAACTGATGATGGAAAGGAAGTTTATTCCTTGTTAGGTCTGGAATAGCTCGGGGTTCTGGCCTTTCATGCCCCCAGAAAGGTTAGACAGAAAAAGGAGACAGAGGCCGACCTCAACAGAGATGGGTTTCTTTTTTGGAAGCAAAGAGGTTGGCAACAGTCTGTGCTTGGGAGATCAGGGCACATTTGGGACTCAAGTTTTATCTGGTCCAAAGGGAATTAGCTGCCCTGCCATTTATGTTGCAAGGAGTTGAGAAGGTTCTGGTTAAGCACCAAGGATCTCTACAAAAGAGAGGAAGTGGGGCAGGGAGGTGGAGAGGAAGAAGAAAGGGAGGAGGGGAAGGTGCAACAAGCCCTTCATTTCTGCTCACAGGATTGAAGTTGACGGTCCCAGATCTGGCAGGCCTCTTTAGTGCAGCAACCGGGGCTGGTGTTCTTGCTGGACGAGGTGCAGAGCATCACAGGGCAGGAGTGGCAGGAGGGCGTGCAATGGGTCTATGTCTCATTATGAGTTCCATCATGGTGCTCTCTCCTGACAACCCAGTCCAGCCACTTCCCAAGGGCTTCGCCTCAGAATTGGATTAAGTCTTTACCCTCTTGGGACCCTATTTCCACCCTTTCAGTGTAAGACTTTGGGGACCAAGGCTGTAACATGTAGGCCTCTGGGGACACCCAAGCTAACATCCAAACCATAGCACTAGTTCTTCTGGGATAGAGCCCCACACTCATGGCTTCATTTAACCTTAGGTAATTACCTCCTTACAAGCCCTGTTTCCAAAAGCAGTCCACTGGGAATTAGGTCTTTGTCACATAGCTTTAGGGGAATGTGATTCAGACTATTGCATTTGTTTATTACACAGGCTCTCCAAAAGCTGCCTGAGTGTCCTCATGACATGGTGATCCAAGAGAGTCATGAACTCTTCCCCTAATATGGTCTCTTTATTACCAAATCTTGTCCCATCACTTATCACCTAGTCACATCCCATCATCTCTCCATTGGAACCTAGACAGTCCAACCCACACTCAAGGAGGACATGCATTCCAGGAGGGGTCACCGGGGCCCATCTCAGAGGCTTCCTACTGGTCATTCATTCATACAACAAACACTTACTGGGTGCCTACTATATATATGCTCCTAGTGATACCACAGCAAATAAGACAAACAAAATTCTATACCTCCTAGAGCTTGTGCTCTAGTAGGGGGAAGTAGTGCTTTCTCTCTCTCTCATTATATATGTCTGTCTATTGATATTTGGATATCTCTATATACGTAGAGGTATATCTATGGAGATATGGAGATTCTTCCAGACTAGAAGTAGATGTAGATCTCCGTATCTTTAGGACCAGGTAGTGATTGGTGCTCTGAAGGAACATGCAGCAGGACAGAACATGGAGAAATGGAGAGAGAGATTAGTCCATTGATGTGGTCTTCTGCCACTTCCCTGATGGCACCACGAAGGCCTGCAGTAAGAGAGGGGAGAGCAGGTATCTAGGGTGGGGGTGGTGGGAGGGGTCTTTGCTGCTTTGTGGCAAGAACAAGTCAATAGTGCGGTAGATGGAGAGGTGTTGTGCAACTGTAAGAGTATTAACACTGTTGACAGCTTCTGCTGCCCACCTGTCCCATGCCACATTGCCTCATCTGCTTTGTTAAGGGGCTAACTGGTCAGTGTGTGGAAGGTTATTTGTCCACAGTAATCTCTCTTTTCACCTCCCTTTAGTGGGAACATCTTTGTTGTTTCTTTTGATTATATACTGATACATGACCATTGTAAACAAAATTACAGCAATACATGCAATTGAAATTTTAAAGAAGATTCTTTCAACTAAGAAAGACCTTGATTAAGCAAGATGCACCATTGGTGGCCGTCACCTGAAGGCTGCTTCAGGGAGAACGTCTCAGGGAGCTTCCTGACAGCCTGAGCACCGTCTGTCATCCTCTCAGCTTTACCAGTGTGCACAGTGGCACTCAGGTGTGTGGCAGGACTGGGATTCAGACATGGGCTGGCTCCACCCAAGTTGCTGCTGCTCCCAGCAACATGGCAAATGGCTATTCAGACAGGCACACTGGAGATGCTTTTTTTTTTTTCCTCAACATTTAAAAAAATTTTTAAGGTAAATGAATTTTATGTAATGCATATGTACAGATTTAGGAACATTGATTTTTACAGTGATCTTTCAATTTACTTTATATTCATAAGATTAACCCTACTGTTAGGAAACTGGCGCAGTTTTAGCCAGGTGGCCTCATGGCCCAGCTACCTGAGCCAGGTTCCACCCCCATCCTAATGGGATTCGCTGCTCCTGCTTCCCTGCCCGCCCTCAGGCAAAGTTTTAAAAAGGCCTGTTCTTGAACACATGCTCTCTTAGCTCTCCTCTCCTCCTCTCTGTTCTCCTCTCCTACTCTCTGCTCTCCTCCCCTCCTCTTCTCCTCTCTGCTCTATCTTCTCTCCTCACTAGCTCCTCTCCTCTGGCTCTCTCTCTTATACTTTCTCTCTCTTTCCCTTCGCCACCCCTTCACTCTGGTCTGTTGGGTGTTCCCCAATAAACCCATTCTCTTACTCCAGTGATCGGTGTGTTTTGCGATAGCTAACATTAATATATATACACCTACACTAAGTAAAGAGTTCAACAATAGTAAGAAGAAAAAAAAAACACTGTTCTTCAAAAGTAGAGATAAGGGCTGTAAACAATCATCAAATCTCAGAATGTTAGTTTGACTCCTATACATTATAGTTTTTGGTACTTGTTACCACAGATCAGGGAAAACATCGTGGTGGAATGAGAAGGCCATGTCAAGATGGCCACTGGCAAGCAAGCGTCAGTTACTCAGGAATGGCTTCGGAAATCCCCCAGGAAAACCCCCTGGGAAACCACCTGCCAATGGAGCCTGCCTGGCAACAGGCTGTGATTGGTTAGTGCATAAATCGCCCCTTGACCGGATTGGCTGCCTCAGCTATATAAGCTGCTGTATCAACTGAAATAAATGAGTCTGCGGGCTGCTCACCTCTGGCCCACTTTCACCTGGCTCCTGGTGTCTGTGTGGTGACTCCGCGCCTCTTGCCCCCTCTGCACTCCTTTCAGAACGAATCCACCACAACAAAACACGATATTTGTCTTTTAGGGACTGGCTTATTTCACTAGTATAATAGTTTCCAGTTGCATCCATTTTGTTGCAAAAGACAGAATTTCATTCTTTTTTACAGTTAAATAGTATTCCACAGTATACATATATAATTTCTTTATCCAGTCATCAGGTGATGGACATCTGGGTGATTTCATATCTTAGCTATTGTGAATTGAGCTGCAATGGACATGGGGGTACAGATAACTCATATGCTGATTTCATTTGCCTTGGGTAAATTCCCAGGGATGGCTGGATCATGTGGTAGGGCTATAAACAGCTCCCCCAGGTAACTACATACTGTCTTCTGCAATGGCTGTACTTAGTTTACATTCCTACCACCAGTGGATTAGAATACCTTTCCCCTACATCCTTGCCATCATTTATTTTTCAATTTCTTTTTTATTTTTAATCCCAAACGTGTTTTTTTGGGGAGGTTTCCTGCTCATCTTGATTCAGGGAGCTTTTAGTGCTGCTGCTTCTGAAGGAACGGCCTCGAAGCCTTGCTTTTCCTCCTGTAGGCTGGAGCAGCCAACACACAAAACTACCCTTAGTGCATGGCTAAAAACTGTGGTGGTTTTATAGTATCCTGGGCACATCAAATGTATGAAGTAGGTATTGGGGCTATGTACCAGGCACCACTTCTTGTATTCCTCTTTGCCTCTGGAGAGGGATGGAGAAGATCCTTTGCAAGAGGCATGTTTGAGTGGGTAGGTTGTCATGACTGGAAAGTATTCATTGATTTCTGTATGACACCCATTCTAACTGGGGTGAAGTGAAGCCCTGTTCTGGTTTTGATTTGCATTGTCCTGATGGCTAGTGATTCTGAGTATTTTTTCCATGAGTCTGTTGGCCATTTGAATTCCATCTTTTGAAAAATTCCTGTTAAAGTTCTTGCCCATTTGTTAACTGGATTTTTGGTGTTGCTGTTGTTGAGTATCTTGAGCTCTTTATAGATTCTGGATATTAATCCTTTATCAGTTACATAGTTTGCAGATATTTCAGAGGCTGTTATGAGCACAGGTGAGGAGGGCATCAGCTAGTATACTTCATACTTCTGCCCTTGGTGGTCTTTGCATTTTTGTGAAAGGAGACTGGAGGAAGTGGCAGTAGGGCATTCAGGTTTCCCACCCTGTTTTTATTTTATTTTATTTTGGCTTATATGGCCTGAGAGGCATTATCCCCATTAATATGTTGTCTCTTGTTCATAGGAAAAGACAGAAGCCAAATTTCTTGGTGATGGTGGGTGTGATCACACTACTTGAGGAGTTGAGCCCGTTATTAAGCTATGAGATCCTCTAACAGGGTGTGATGGTTTGATTTTTTTAAACTTTTATTTAATAAATATAAATTTCAAAAATACAACTTATGGATTATAGTGGCTTTTTCCCCCCATAACCTCCCTCCCACCTGCAACCATCCCTTCTCCCTCTCGCTTTCCCATCCCATTCTTCATCATTATTCATTTTCAATTATCTTTATATACAGAAGATCAACTTAGTATTTACTAAGTAAAGATTTCAACAGTTTGCACCCACACAGAAACACAAAGTGTAAGTACTGTTTGAGTACTAGTTATACCATTAATTCACATTGGAGAATACATTAAGGACAGAGATCCCACACAGGGAGTAAGTGCACAGTGACTCCTGTTGTTGACTTAACAATTGACACTCTTATTTATGACATCAGTAATTAGCCGAGGCTCTTGTCATGAGCTGCCAAGGCTATGGAAGCCTCTTGAGTTCACCAACTCTGATCTTATTTAGATAAGGTTGTAGTCAAAGTGGAAGTTCTCTCCTCCCTTCAGGGAAAGGTACTTCCTTCTTTGATGGCTCGTTCTTTCCAGTGGGATCTCACTCGCAAAGATCTTTCATTTAGGTGGTTGTTTTTTTTTTTTTTTTTTTTTTTTGCCAGAGTGTCTTGGCTTTCCATGCCTAAAATACTCTCATGGGCTTTTTAGCCAGATCCGAATGACTTACAGGCTGATTCCGAGGCCAGAGTGCTGTTTAGGACATCTGCCATTCTACGAGTCTGCTGTGTATCCCACTTCCCATGTTGGATCGTTCTCTCCTTTTTAATTCTATCAGTTAGTATTAGCAGACACTAGTTTTTTGATGTGATCCCTTTGACACTTAATCCTATCATTATGATCAATTATGAACTGAACCTGATCACTTTGACTAGTGAGATGGCATTGGTACATGCCACCTTGATGGGATTGTATTGGAATCCCCTGGCACGTTTCTAACTCTACCGTTGGGGGCAAGTCCAATTGAGCATGTGCCAAACTGTGCATCTCTTCCCTCTCTTATTCCCACTCTTACATTTAACAGGGATCACTTTTCAGTTAAATTTAAACACCTAAGAATAATTGTGTGTTAATTACAGAGTTCGACCAATGGTATTAAGTAGAACAACAACAACAACAACAAAAAACACTAAAAGGAATAAAATAGTACGTTGTTCCTCCACAGGACAAGGGCTGATCAATACATTGTTTCTCATAGTGTCCATTTCACTTCAACAGGTTTCCTTTTAGGTGCTCAGTTAGTTGTCACTGATCAGGGAGAACATATGATATTTGTCCCTTTGGGACTAGCTTATTTCACTCAGCATGATGTTTTCCAGATTCCTCCATTTTGTTACAAATGACTGGATTTCATTTTTTTAAAACTGCTGTATAGTATTCTATAGAGTACATATCCCATAATTTCTTTATCCAGTCTTCTGTTGATGGGCATTTAGGTTGATTCCATGTCTTAGCTATTGTGAATTGAGCTGTAACAAAGATTGAGGTGCAGACAGCTCTTTTATTTGACAATTTAATTTCCTTTGGTTAAATTCCGAGGAGTGAGATGGCTGGGTTGTATGGTAGGGTTATATTCCTGTTTCTGAGGAATCTCCAGACTGACTTCCATCGTGGCTTTACCAGTTTGCATTCCCACCAACAGTGGGTTAGTGTCTTTTTCCCCCCATATCCTTGCCAGGATCTGTTGTTGGTAGATTGCTGTATGTAAGGCATTCTAACCAGGGTGAGGTGAAACCTCATCGTGGTTTTGAAAGATAGTTTGATTTTAAGGATGCCTTTCTTTTGTAACAGTAATAGCTGACATTTGCTGAGCATGTACTGTGTGCTAGTTACCACTGTAAATCCTCTCTAGAAATTAAGTAAACCACAGACATACTTAGAAAGGTAATTTATGGATTATAGATTAAATAAATACATGTTAAACTTTACAAGAAGCTGCCAAAGGGGTTTCCAAAGCTGGTGATACCATTTTACATGGTTTTACATTTCACTAATGATGTTGGAGTGTTGATTTTTTAACATCCTCTTCAGCATTAAGTGTTGTCTTTTTTGTGTCATCATTTTCATCATGGTTTTAGTTTCCTTGAAGATTGATATTGTTGAGTAGTTTTTTATGTGCTTCTTAATTCACTTATCTTTATTTTAAAAATTTATTATTTATTTGAAAGGCAGAGTTACAGAAAGGCAGAGGGAGGGAGAGGGAGGGGTCTTCTATCCAATGGTTTACTCCCCAGATGTCATGGCCAGAGTTGGGCTGATCTGAAGCGAGAATCCAGAAGCTTTTTCTGGGTCTCCCATGTGGGTACATGGACCCAAGCACTTGGGCCATTTTTATTGCTCTCCCAGGCCATAGCAGAGAGTTGTATTAGAAGGGGAGCAGCTGGGTCTCAAACCAGTGCCTGTTTGGAATGCTGGCACTGCAGGCGGCAGCTTTACCCGCTATGCCACAGCACCCATCCCTTGAATTCATTTTTTCAATCTTTCTTACAATTAAATGCATTATAATTAAATAATTTAAGACTATGAAATTTTATGAGTATAGGTTTAGCTATATCCCAAAGGGTTCATAAAAAAGTGTTCTAAATTTTGTCAGCCTTAAGTAATTTTGTCATTTCTAATGATTTACTAAAATTCCTAAATTCTTTACTGGAGCGTTTTCAGGTTTCTCCAAGTGCTAAATTTTTTGATTTGCTTCTCTTAATTATTAGTTTCTGAATTTATGTGATTATAGTAAATGAGTATGATCTGTAAAATATTAGCTTCTTGAAAAAAACATTTGTAGCCAGGTGCATGGTTCTTATTTTTTAATTTTCTATGAGTGGAAAAAATATATTTTCTCTGGTAGTATACATGGTTCTCTTTCTAGACAACTGTGAAACCAGGATTGGTAAACAATGTTGCTCAAATAACTCAAACACCTACTCCATTTTTTGTCTGCTTACAAAAATTGAAGACAGATGTTTTAGATTCTTACTGTTACATTTTCTTTAAGAAAGCTTTTATTATTTTTTTTGCAAGCTTTTATTGAATGAATACAAATTTCATAGGTACAACTTCAGGAATATAGCAGTTCTGCCCCCCATACCTGTCCTCCCACCCCAACTCCTGTCCTACCTCCAGTCCCTCTCTCATCCCATTCTTCATTAAGATTCATTTTTAATTAACTATATACAGAAGACCAACTCTATACTAAGTAAAGATTTACACAATTTGCGCCCACACAAACAAAATATAAAGTACTGTTTGGAAGCATGTTTTACAGTTAATTCTCATAGTACAACTCATTAAGGACTTTTCATGGGTTTTTCAGCCAGATCCGAATGGCTTAAGGGCTGATTCTGAGGTCAGAGTGCATTTGTCTTTCTCTGAGTCTGCTGTGTGAACTGCTTCTCGTGTTGGAACATTCTTTCCTCTTTAAGTCTATCTATTGTTATTATAGTTTTATTTATGTGATCCCAATGACACTTAATCCTATCTATATGATCAGTTACACACTTAATATGCTCACTTGAACATGTAAGATGGCATTAGTACCACCCAGCTTAATGGGATTTGGAGTCCCATGGCAAATTTTTAGCTTTACTGTTATGGGTGAGTCCATTGGAATGTGTGCAGAACTGTACAGCTCCTCCCCCTCTTACTCCCATTCATATTTTTTTTTTACTGGTATCTATTTTCAGTTGGATTTATACACCTATGAGTAATTCTATGTTCAATTGGATTTATACACCTATGAATAATTCTATGTTAAGTAAAGAGTTAGAAAAATAAAATAACAGTAGAATTAAGTAGAAAAATAAAATAATAAGATAATAATCCGCTCCTTTACAGTCAAGCCAAAGGCTGTTCAAGTCATTGCTTCTCATAGTGTCAACTTCACTTCTACATGTTTCCTTTTAGTGCTGTTAGTTGTCACCGACCAGGGAGAACAGATGGTATTTGTCCCTTTGGGACTGGCTTATTTCACTCAGCGTGATGTTTTCCAGATTCCTCCATTTTGTTACAAATGACTGGATTTCATTTTTTAAAAACTGCTGTATAGTATTCTATAGAGTACATATCCCATAATTTCTTTATCCAGTCTTCTGTTGATGGGCATTTAGGTTGATTCCATGTCTTAGCTATTGTGAATTGAGCTGCAGTAAACATGGAGGTGCGGATGGCTCTTATTTGTTGATGTCATTTCCCTTGGGTAAATTTCGATGAGTGAGATGGCTGGGTCGTATGGTAGGTTGTATTCAGATTTCTGAGGTATCTCTATACTGTCTTATATAGTGGCTTTACCAGTTTGCATTCCCACCAAGAGTGGATCAGGGTACCTTTTCCCCCACATCCTTGCCAGCATCTGTTGTTTTTTGCTTTCTGTATGAAAGCCATTCTAACTGGGGTGAGATGAAACCTCATTGTAATTTTGATTTGCATTTCCCTGATGGCTAGTGATCCAGAGCATTTTTTTCTAGTGTCTGTTGGTCATTTGGATTTCCTCTTTTGAAAAATGTCTAAGTCCTTGGCCCATCTCTTAACTGGATTGTTTTGATGTTGTGGAGTTTCTTGATCTCTTTGTAGATTTTGGTTATTAATCCTTTATCAGTTGCATGGTTTGCAAATAATTTCTCTTATTCTGTCAGTTGACTCTTCACTTCACTGAGTATTTCTTTTGCCATACAGAAACTTCTCAATTTGATGTAATCCCATGTATTAATACTGGCTTTGACTTCCTGTGCCTCTGGGGTCTTTTTCAAGAAATCTTTGCCTGTGCCAATATCTTGCAGGGTTTCCCCAATGTTCTCTAATAATCTGATGGTGTCATGTCATAAATTTAGGTCTTTAATCCATGTTGGTTGGATTTTTGTGTATGGTATAGATGGGGGCCTTTTTTCTTTTCTTTTCTTTTCTTTTTTTAAGAAAACTTTTATTTAATAAATATAAATTTTGAAAGTACAACTTTTGGATTATAGTGATTTTTCCCCCCATAACCACCCTCCCACCTGCAAACCATCCCAGCTCCTACTCCCTCTCCCATCCCATTCTTCATTAAGATTCATTTTTAATTATCTTTATATACAGAAGATGAACTTAGTATACATTAAATAAAGATTTCAACAGATTGCACCTACACAGACACACAATGTATAAAGTACTGTTTGAATACTAGTTTTATCATTAATTCTCATAGTACAACAAATTAAGAACAGAGATCCTACATGGGGAGTAATTGCACAGTGACTCCTGTTGTTGATTTAACAACTGACACACTTATTTATGACATCAGTAATTACCTGAGACTCTTCATGAGTTGCCAAGGCTATGGAAGCCTCTTGCATTCACAAACTCCAAAGGTGGGGGTCTTGTTTTATGCTTCTGCATGTGGAAATCCAGTTTTCTATGCACCATTTGAAGAGACTGTTCTTGCTTCAGGGATTGGCTTTTGCTCCTTGGTCAAATATAAGTTGATTTTAGATGTTTGCATTGATTTCCAATTTTGTGTTTCTATTCTGTTCTGTTGGTCTGTCCATCAGTTTTTGTACCAGTATCAGGCTGTTTTGATTATAACTGCCTTGCAGTATGTCTTGAAATCTGGTATAGTGATGCTTTCTGCTTTGTATTTATTGTATAAGATTGCTTTAGCTATTTGAGGTTTCCTGTGCCCCCATATGAATTTCAGCATAATTTTTTCTATATCTGAGAAGAATCTTTGGTATTTTGATTGGTATTGCATTGAATTTGTAAATTTCTTTCAGAAGAGTGGACATTTTGATGATATTAATTCTTCCAATCCATGGCCATGAAGATTTTTCCATTTTATTGTATCTTCTATCTCTTTCTTTAATGTTTTGTAGTTCTCAATGTAGAGTTTTATGACATTTTGTTAAATTTATTCTAAGATATTTGATTTTTTTGTAGCTGTTTTAAGTGAGATTGATCTCTTGAAGCTCAATCTCAGTGTTGGCATTGTCTGTGTATACAAAGCTTGTTGATTTTTATGTACTTATTTTATATCCTGCTACTTTACTGAACTCTTCTATGAGTTCCTAAATTATCTTAGTGGGGTCTTTTGGATCCCATGTATATAGAGTATGTCATCTGCAAAATAGGGCTAGTTTGAGTTAATCCTTTCCTATTTGTATCCCTTTTATTTCTGTTTTTTTTTCCCCTCTGGCTGAAACTTCCAGGACTATTGAATAGCAATATTCAATATAGAGTATTGAGTGGGCATCCCTGTCTGGTACCAGATCTCAGTGGGAATGCTTCCAACTTTTCCCCATTCAGTAGTGTACTGGCCATGGGTATATCATAAGTTGCCTTGATTGTGTTGAGGAATGTTCCTTCTATACAGAATTTGCTTAAAGTTTTCATCATGAAAGGGTGTTTATTTTATCAAATTCTTTCTCTGCATCTATTGAGATAATCATGTTTTTTGTTCAGCAGTTTGTAATGTCATGTATCATTGATTTGTAAATGTTGAACCATCCCTGCATACCATGGACAAATCCCTCTTGTTCTGGGTGAATGACCTTTCTGATTGTTGTTGTATTCCATTGGCTAGAATTTTGTTGAGGATTTCTGCATCTATTTTCATCAGGGAAATTGGTCTGTCATTCTCTGCATCTTTTTCAGATTTGGGAATTAAGGTGATGCTGGCTTCATAGAAAGAATTTGGGAGCATTTCCTCCCTTTCAACTGGAATTGCTCGCAAAGAATTGGAGTTAATTCTTCAACCACTTAGCTGGTTGCTGCATGTGTATATGAGCTGTTGAAGCTGTTACATATGTCTAAAACGACACCCACTCTATTGGCTTGTTACAGGACCCCGTTGTAAAATGATTGGGGAGAGAGAAAAATGTCCCTCTGGTGGAATGAGAAGGCCATGCTAAGATGGCCGCTGGCAAGCAAGCATCAGTTACTCAGGAATGGCTTCAGAAATCCCCTGGGAAACCACCTGGCAACGGAACCTGCCTGGAAACAGGCTGTGATTGGTTAGGGCATAAATTGCCCCTTGACTGGATTGGCTGCCTCGGCTATATAAGCTGCTGTACCAACTGAAATAAACGAGTCTGTGGGCTGCTCACCTCTGGCCTGCTTTCACCCAACTCCTAGTGTCTGTGTGGTGACTCCATGCCTCTTGCCCCACTGTGCTCCTCTCAGAACGAATCCACAGCAACATCCCTCCTTTTTTTTCTCCTCTAGTTTGGCCAGGTACACTATCCTCTGTGGGGTTCCATGCTGGGTTTCCTCTAGGCTCTTCCTGCAGCTTTATCACCAGTGGCTTGGGCTGCTGTTGTCTGGTCTCACCTCATTTTCCAATGCTGGTGCGTAGGCTCTCGGCTGCTGCAGTCCTGAGTTGTGGGCGTCCATGCCCTTCATGTTGGTCCACTGTGTCCCTCTAGTTTGTGTAGTTTTCTCTGCCATTTTCTACCTAACTCTTCGCTGAGAATGCACTCTCTCCACTCTAAAACCATCTTCTCCTAGACTAGAGCAGTGAGCTCTCTCCCTACTCTACCATCTTTGAACTCCCCTACAGTCATATTCTTCTTTTTTTAAAAAGATTTACTTATTTTACTTGAAAGTCTGAGTTACACACAGAGAGAAGGAAAGGCAGAGAGAGAGAGAAAGAGAGAGAGAGGTCTTCCAATTGCTGGTTCACTCCCCAGATGGCCACAATGGCCAGAACTGTGTACCAAAGCCAGGAGTCAGGAGCTTCTTCCAGGTCTCCCACGTGGGTGCAGGGACTCAAGGACTTGGGCCATCTTCTGCTTTCCCAGGCCATAGCAGATAGCTGGATCAGAAGTGGAGCAGCCAGGTCTCAAACAGGCACCCATATGGGATGCCAGAACTGCAGGTGGTGGCTTTACCTGCTACACTACAGTGCCAGCCCCACGTCATGTTCTTAACATTTAGTATCTTTACCCTTACTTGATTTTGTTAGGTTTGGTCTGATTCTTTTGTTCATCCTGTTTTCTTTTTCCTACTTTCAGTGTTTCGTTTTATGCTCATGTCTTATAAATGGCTTATAACTGAATTTTTGTTTTTCAAACTCACTCTAAGGATTTTAGTCTTTCCAGAGTGGGATTCACTCTTTCACGTGTAAATGGCAGCCAGGATGTTTGGTCTCCTCCCTGCTGTTTAATTTTATGTGTGTTCTATTTGTTGCATTTTCTTTTGGTTCACTTGTTTCTCCTTAGCGTATATTTGTTAAAAGGATGAAGTTTCTTTAATCCTTTTTCTTCCCCTCCAGTGAATTCGGAGGTCTAATATGAATGCACATTCTTCTGCAGTTTATAAACATTTAATATATATTTCATCTAAACATTTAATCTATATGTTTAAACATTTCTCCAGTGGTTACAAAAATGAAATGATGATGTCCCTCAAGTTTTGTTAAAATAATTGGAATGTTTTATGTTATGAACTGTTTTTCTCAGAGTAGGCCTCATATTTCAAGAGTCCATTAACACTTAGTTTGTGGTTTCAAGTCGCATTGTAATCATCGAGTTAGATTTGAATATCTATTCCCTGGAAGTGTATGGGACGTTGCAGATCTCTTTGTTCAACTGCCTGAGGACAGAAAGCATTGAAGCAATGTTTCTTAGACTCCCTTAGATGCTTGGGGATTCACTGACACTGGGGAGTGTATCTTGGCCCTGGAGTTGGCCTGTGTTTGCCTCACCTCTGCCACCTGTTAGGTGGGTTTCACAAACATTACTGCCCACCTGCTCCCTCAACTATGAGGCTGGTGAATAAGGTTAAGAGGAAGAAATTTGCAAGAATCCTGAAACCCCTCAGGTGCGACTGCTGGATGAACACATGGCTGGGTGAAAATGGAAGAAGCAGTGCCCAGACTCTGAGCTGTGTCCTGCAGGTGAGTACCACGCCTGGGAGCTTTCTCTGCCCTCACTTTGCAGCTGAAGGTATTTGGGCGAGCTCAGCCTTGAGGAGGCTGTAGCTGTGGGTGGAGGAGCTGCAGAGAGGTTGCCAGGGTTCCCCAAGCTCTAAGGTGCAGCCCGGTGGGTCCCTGTGTGAGACTCTGCTGTTCCCAGCAGTCAGCCTGGCAGAGTGTGAAGGGTGTGGCTTGGAAAGGATGTGCTTGGCTCCCAGGGAGTTGATTGGCCCTACAGGGTTGGTTTCAGCTCCCCTGCGTCTGGGACCAGCAGAGTTCCTGTCTATCTTTCTGCCCTCCCACCCTTTGTTTGCCTGCTCCGTTGGTTCCTTTTTAAATATACCTAAAAATGTTAAGGTTTTCCTTTATTAAAAGACACACCATTTTTTCTTTCTTCCTTCTTTTAATCTGGGAGCTCAGCACCTAAGCTGGCTCAGCTTGAGGTTTCTCTGCTTTCTGTTTTTCACGAGGATGACCGCAGTCCCCACCGCCTCGCCTGCGTGTTCCGGTGCTGCTTGCTAATTCCGCGATCTCTCAGCATTCCCTCTGCTTCTTTGCTCTGGCACTTCTGCCCAATGTCTGTGAGTCTCAGGGCCTGCATGAAGTGGAGTTACATTTGACCTTAGCTGCCTCACTAGGGGCACCCTTTTACCTTTGCTGAGCTTAGTACATGGTGCCAGGCATCCTTTGCTGTACCTGAGATCCCTCTCCCACTTGAATTAGCATTTAACTTGGATTTTCAGAAAAGTTTCAAAGCTAGCTCAGAGTTCCCAAATACCCTCCATCACCATCCCTTGCTATTAACATCTTTGGTATGATAGCATCATCTCTAGACTTCAGAATTTAACAGTTTGCTCAGTAATGTCTTTGTTCTGTTCTAGAATCCAATGTAGAATCCCACATCATTTTTAATCATCATAGGTCCTTAGCCTCCTCCCATCTGTGGCAATTGCTCAATCTTTTATTGCTTTTCATGATCTTGAAAGTTTTGAAGAACATCCCATTTTAATTTAGAGCATTGCAGGCTTCCTTGCATTTGGAAAGGTGGAAAAACAATTTATTAATTATTTTTTGCCTTCTCAATGGCAGTCTGCTTTTGTCTAAGCCATTTTCTCAGTAGCAGAATCAACCTTCTTAGGAGCTTATTTAAGAAACAATTGGGTCAGTGAATTTTCTTTGCCATCTAGAGGTTTGATGGGGGTACTATTTCACTTTTTTTTTTTAACTCGCCATGACCTTGACTTTGTGTCTGAACAAGTCATGTGTGGTGTCCACGGGCTACTGATGCCCCCAGGTGATGTTATATATGCCTGTACCCGCTCTCCCTGTAGGTGACATGGCTGGGCTGGACACCAGCATTGTTGGCAGGCACACCCCATGGTCCCCCCTTGCCTCTGCCTCTGTGGGGATACAGACCCTAAAGGAGAGCAGCAAGTGCTGGAAGCCCAGTGTCCTGATTCAGACACCAGGATCCAGTGGGGCCAGGTTTGTCTGAGTGGCACTTGGGGCACCCCCAGCTCCCACACTGGGGAATCCGGTTACAGTGAATAATACTGAGGATTTCTGAAAAGGAAAGGATGGGAGGGTACAGCAAAGCAGGACCACATGATCCCAGGGGTGGGGCTGGGGGGATATGGAGGAGGGAAAGGAACAGCAGCAACTCCTCTCGCCTTTCACGTCCAGGGTGTGTGTGTGTCTGTGTGGGTGTATGTCTGTGTGTGTATGTCTCCATGCATGTGTTTGTATGTGTGTGTGTCTCTGTGTGTGTGTCTCTGTGTAAGTAGTATGTGTCTCTGTGTATGTGTGTATGTATGTATGTGTGTGTGTCTCCATGTGTGTATAAGTCTGTGTATGTTTGTGTGTGCTTGTCTCTGTATGTATATGTCTGTGTGTGTCTCTGTATGTGTGTGTCTCTGTGTATGTCTGTGTGTGTGCATGTCTCCTGGTTGTCTTCCTGCTCCCCATGGTTCTTTGCCTCCCCTGCAGACATGTCTAGCTAGCTCCTCAGGGGCGGGAGGCCCTACAGTCTAGAGTTGATGACTGATCTTACTTTCTGTACCCTGAGGAGGCTTCCAGGACTGCACCAGGAGGCTGGCTTGAGGCTTGCGCTGGGGTTAATGCTTGTGAGGAGCGAGAGCTCTTCAGTGTTACATGGGGAAGTGCTGACCAGGTGGGGGAGCCCTTTGTTTCACGTCTGGCTTGACACTAGCCAGTGGTGAGATTTTGGGTAACTCACTATCTATAGTTTCCTTGTTTGTTAAAACAAAAACCAAGAAGGGTGGGGGTGGATGAGATAAGCTTCTTCTAATTCTAGCAAATGTGCATTCTTATTTAGCTCTGTCGTGCTCGTGGCAGCTCGACTCACTCATCCCCAGGAGACAGCTTCTTCTGGTGTGCCATGATGTGCAAGTGTTGGGGACCTTGTGATGGTGGGCAGTGTCCCTTTGGGCTGCCCAGCCTCAGCTCATTGCTAACAGCACCCTACTGTCATCTGGGGCAATGACTACTTCTCCACCGGCTGTAGTGTCAGAGAGCACTGTCCTTCTCTACACAAGGGGTGCACATGGACCCAGCCCAGGCCAGCTGGGTGTTCCTTTGAAAAGGTCACAAACATCTGTTGTCCAGCTTACTGGGAGTCTCTGGGCCTGGCCGTTCTGCACTTCCTGCTTCCAGGAGCTGCCTGTGCCCCTGGCAGTGTCCAGGCTGGGTCTCAGGTTCCCAGCTGATTCTGAGGTCGCCAGTGATTTTCCCTTTTGTTTCAGTTAGCAAAAGCAGTTTCTATTCAGACCTATAAATATCCCAAGAATTTTCTGCCAAGACTTTTTGCCCAAATTCTTATGTATTTTTTTTTTATTTGACAGAGTTATAGACAGACAGAGAGAGAGAAAGGTCTTCCTTCCATTGGTTCACTCCCCTAATGGCCGCCATGGCCGGCACTGTGCCGATCTGAAGCCAGGAGCCAGGTGCTTCCTCCTGGTCTCCCATGCAGGTTCAGGGATCCAAGCACCTGGGTCATCCTCCTCTGCCTTCCCGGGCCACAGCAGAGAGCTGGACTGGAAGAGGAGCAACCGGGACTAGAACCAAGGGTGCCAGCGCCACAGGCAGAGGATTAGCCAAGTGAGCCACGGTGCCAGCCAAATTCTTATGTATTTGTTTTCATTTTATTAGAGATGGGGAAAGGGAGGAAGGGAGGGAGAGTGATCTTCTGCTGGTTCACTCTCCAAATGCCTGCAACAGCCAGGGCTGGATCAGGCTGCAGTCCAGAGCCAGGAACTCAATCTTGGTCTTTCACATGAGTGGCAGAGACCCAAGTGCTTGCATCATCATCTGCCGCCTCCCAAGGTGTGCACCAGTAGGAAGCTGGAATCAAACATGCAGCCAGAAGTCAAGGCCAGACACTGCAGTATGGGATATGGGTATCCCAAGTGGCGTCTTAACCACTGCACCAAATGCCTGCTCCTTGCTACACTTCTTACAGGTTAATTGTGGCGTGGATATTTGCTTTGCATTTTAGGTATTTCTAGGAGTGCTGGGTAGTGCAGGCCATGCCACCCAAGGACAGTCAGGCTCTGGAATGAACAGACCTGTGCCAAATGGGATGTGACATCTAGTGGTTCCTTTGCTTACTGGTGTCCTTGGAAAACTCTCAAAGCACCCTAAGCTTTAGTTTTCTTTTCTATCAAATGGGGATAGTAATAATACCAGCCACAGAGAATTGTTGCAAAGAGTAAAGAAAAAAATATGTAGTAAGTTTCCCATAAACATTGACCTTGATTGTGAATGCAGTCACGAAAGCTTGAATTATCGTGCTGTGTGGGGTGTCATCTGTCTCTGAGGGTTGCAGAGAACCAGGGAGAGGGCCTGAGAATAACAACAATGAAAGGGCACAGTTACTGAGCACTCACTGTGTCTCGGGTACTGTCCCTTATAAGTGCTTTCTATAGCAACTCATTTAATCCTCACGACCATCTTACATAGTCGGGTACTCATCTTGCTCCACTTCACAAAGAGGAATTGTGGCAGAGAGCAGTTAGGAACTTGCTCAAGGACTCCAGAAGTGTTTGATCTATCTGATGTTCTCTGCAGGAGAGAAGGCTGGGCAGCCAGGCCAGCACATACGCTGTAGAATCTGGGTGCTTGCTCGGCGTGCTCTCCTCCCCCTGGAAAGGCTTGGTCACCGTGGTCCAGGAGAGAGGGGTTGCTTCATCAGCAGGCTTGACTGATAGCTGGGTCTGTGCTCCTGGATTTGGTCATGACCTGAGATTTCACTGTGTTTGCTGCAAATAGAGAGGGAGCTCTATTTCCTATGGTGTCTGTTTCCTTGCCATTAAATGACTGAACTGCAGGGAGTGGGAAGGGTGGATGGGAAAGGAGATGAAGCAGGGTTAAAGGAAGCCTCTGTGTTTAGCAAGCAATGCGTTTTCCCACTAAGACCGGCTACAGTGACCCAGTGTGAAGATGGCACCCTCTCTTTGCCTGCCCCGATCCCAGAGGGAGAGGAAGAGACAGAGATGGCAGTGGTTGAGGAGTAAGCACACAGGGTGACACTGGGGCACCCAACTGAGTACCCAGTGCACAGCAGGGTAAGACCATTGGCTGCACGTGGCAACTTTGAGTCACTCTCCCCAGGAGATCTTCTGCCTCTTCTCATTGTGTGTCTCCAGCCCTCGGAAGAGCACTTGGCACATGTGGTTTCCCGATGAATGCCTGTTTCTTTCCGTTTGCTCTCGGCAGACAATGCAGAAGATTGGTTACAATCATGGCTTTTATTTTCTCAGTTCCTTAACATATTTGCTATGTGACTTTGGGAAAATTAACAGGTCTCTTCAGCTTCACATTCCTTATTTGGAAAATTGGAGTTAACGTGGTGGCTCCCTCCTTGGGCTGCTGAGAAGATGTATGTGAGTGAAGTTGTGTGAATCAAGCCCTCCGCACTGTGCATTGCTGAAGACAGCGATGGCATTCTTGATGACATAATTAAGATGGAGGCACCCACGCCCTTCTGCACAGGCGCCAGCACTGCTGAGAGCCCAGGAACTGCCGGTCAGATAGAAATGCTTCAGCAGTCAGTGTTGTAAATGTGTGGATTTTGCTGGTTAATCAACTACAAATGATTTTTTAAGGATATTTTTATTTATTTATTTGAGAGGCGGAGCTACAAACAGAGAGAGGGAGAGACAGAGAGAAAGGTCTTCTATCTGCTGGCCACCATGGCTGGAGCTGCGCTGATCTGAAGCCAGGGACCAGGAACTTCTTCTAGGTCTCCCACGTGGGCGCAGGGTCCCAAGGACTTGGGCCATCTTGTACTGCTTTCCCAGGCCATAGCAGAGAGCTGGATCGGAAGTGTAGCAGCCGGGTCTCAAACCAGTGCCCATATGGGATGTCGGTACTTCAGGCCAGGGCTTTAACCCACTGTGCCACAGCACCAGCTCCTGCAGATAATTTTAAAAAAATGATTTATTTATTGAAAGGCAGAGAGAGAGAGAGAGAGCGAGATGACTGACCATCTGCTGGTTCATTCCTCAAATGGCTACAATGGCCAGGGTTGGCCAAGCCAAAGCCAGGAACCTGAACTCCATCTGGGTCTTGCATATGGCTGACAGGGCCCAAGGGCTTGAGCCATCTTCTGCTTCCCATGCACATTAGTAGGGTACTGGGTCAGAAGCAGAGCAGCCAGTACTCTAGCAGGTGCTCTAATGTGGGATGCAGATGTTTTAAGTGGGACTGTGCCACAATGCCAGCCCCTAGAATGATTTGTAGTTGGATGTGGGTCACTTTTGATATGCTAAGTAAGTACCTTTAATGCTCCAAAAAAAGCAAAACTGACAGGAAGAGTATGGGGCTGACAATTTTTTTTAACTTTTATTTAATAAATATTAATTTACAGCTTTTGGGTTACAGTGGCTTTTCCCCCCTATAACTTCCCTCCCACTCGCACCCCTCCCATCTCCCACTCCCTCTCCCATCCAATTCACATCAAGATTCATTTTCAATTATCTTTATATATAGAAGATCAATTTAGTATGTATTAAGTAAAGAGTTCAACAGTTTGCACCCACACAGAAACACAAAGTGTAAAATACTGTATGAGTACTAGTTATAGCATTAATTCACATTGTACAACACATTAAGGACAGAGATCCTACATGAGGAGTAAGCGCACAGTGACTCCTGTTGTTGACTTAAATTGACACTCTTGTTTATGGCGTCAGTAATCACCCTAGGCTCTTGTCATGAGTTGCCAACGCTATGGAAGCCTTTTGAGTTCGCCAACTCTGATCTTATTTAGATAAGGTCATAGTCAAAGTGTACCTTCAGAGAAAGGTACCTCCTCCTTTGATGGCTCGTTCTTTGCACTGGGATCTCACTCGCAGAGATCTTTCATTTAGGTGTTTTTTTTTTTTTTTTTTTTAAAGAGTGTCTTGGCTCTCCATGCCTAAAATACTCTCATGAGCTCTTCAGCCAGATCCGAATGCCTTAAGGGCTGATTCTGAGGCCAGAGAGCTGTTTAGGACATCTGCCATTCAATGAGTCTGCTGTGTATCCCACTTCCCATGTTGGATTGTTCTCTCCTTTTTAATTCTATCAGTTAGTATTAGCAGACACTAGTCTTGTTTGTGTGATCCCTTTGACACTTAATCCTATCATTATGATCAATTGTGAACTGAAACTGATCACTTTTGATTAGTGAGATGGCATTGGTACATGCCACCTTGATGGGATTGTATTGGAATCCCCTGGCACATTTCTAACTCTACCATCTGGGGCAAGGGGCTGACAATTTTGGACTCAAGTTTGAAGCTTGTCTCTTCCTGGCTTGCCCCTACCCAAGCCTCTTGAAACTTGCCTGTCACCATGTCCCTGTGTGCTCCCTGCTTCCTATGGATGTCTTAAGGAATAATTAAAATGCTGTTTTAAGGCTTACAGGTGATGGGAAAAAGCAATGAAACATGGGATTTTGTCCAGAGAAAAGACAAGTGATTGCATCGAGAGGCTTGCTCTGCTTTTCCAGGCTTTCCAGGTGATGTTCTCAAGTCAAGAGGGCTTGCTTCCCTGGCATACAGTGCCCATAGCCTGTGCAGGAACCCTGAATCCCCCCACCCTGGGGTGTTAAAATTCTTGGCTCTTTCTTTGACCTGCCACATTCTCTTTGCTGAATGCTGGGAGCCAATTTGGTATGTTTTATGCTGCTATTGCTGTTGTCAGGACTCTGGACCCCAATGTGGTGGGTGCTGGGAGCTCTCTGACAGAGGTAGGGACCTATCCAACTCTCCTGGGGGTGTTGTGGTGCAGCGGGTTAAACCACCGCTTGTGATGCTGGTATTCCATGTGGGTACCAGTTTGGCTTCTAGCTGTTCCACTCCCAATCCTGTTCCCTGCTAGTTCACCTAAGAAGGCAGTCTAGGATGGCCCAGGTCCTTGTGCTCCCTGCACCCATGTGGGAGACCTGGATGGAGTTCCACGCTCCTGGCTTTGGCCTGGCCCAGCATGGGCTGTTGCAGCCATTTGGGGAGTGAACCAGCAGATGGAGGATCTCTCTTGGTCTCACCCACTTTCTGTAGCTCTGGTTTTCAAATGAATAAGTAAATCTTAAGAAAAAAAATCCCACTCTCCTGAACCTTAAGTGTCATGGGCACAGTCTGAGGTCAGGCTGGAGCTGGCTCGGAAGTACCCCCGTCTTCCCCAGCTCTTCTTGTTACACACAAGTTGAAGAGAACTTTTCTCTCTCTGTTAATCCACAGTTGAAACGTTAGTGTCTGCATCCCCCCTCCGCTCTGCATTTCCAGCTACCTGTTTGAGCGTTGTTTCGCAGTCAGCCATGGGGACCCAGGCATCTGAAGCTTTGAGGAAGCCGCCACCTTCTGAAGCAGACTGGAGACCGACTGTCAGTCTCGGCTCCTCTGCCTCAGGGCCCTGCCTGTATTGTCACAGCATCTCCGGAGCAGGTCTCATCAATGAGTCTCTTCAGACCTCGCATTGTATTTCCCATTTCCTTAGAATTTCTCCGCCTAGGGGCACATAGCCTCTGCCAGGGAGCCCACTGTGCTGCTAATTTCTTTCTGGGTGGCATCTGGGTGGGGATTTCAATCAGTGTGAGCCTTCTTATAACAGAGACTCTAACTTTTAAGGAAATCCTGTATCTAGATGCTGATCTTCACAATCCACTGCTAGGATCTCCCCCACACATATCTGGTTCTCTGACACCTGAACCAACCCCCAAATACAAGGCTGATCTTAGAGGAGTTTGAGAGTTCCTCTGACATTCTGGAGAGATTCCTAAGGGGACTTCTAGACTATTAGGAAAAAAGGGAGGTGGGGTGGGCAGTCTGAGGCTGGGGAACAGACAATGCCCCTGAAGAATGAATTATAGGGGCCAGCGCTGTGGTGCAGTAGGTTAATCCTTTGCCTGCGGCGCCAGCATCCCATATGGGTGGGTGTCCGTTCGAGTCCTGGCTGCTCCTCTTCTGATCCAGCTCTCTGCTGTGGCCTGGGAAAGCAGTAGAAAAGGGCGCAGGAGCTTGGGCCCCTGCACCCACACGGAAGGCCCAGAGGAAGTTCTGTCTCCTGGCTTCGGATCAGCTTAGCTCCAGCCGCTGTGGCCATTTGGGGAGTGAACCAGCAGATGGAAGGCCTTTCTCTCTGTGTCTCCCTCTCACTGTCTGTAACTCTGCCTCTCAAATACATTATTATTATTATTTTAAATAATGAATTGTACCTCCCAACCTTTCCATGACGGGAAGTGGAACACAAGCCTCCTGGAAACAGCCAACTGAACCAAGGCTCTGGGCAGCTGAAATCACATCACCTGAGCAGCAGTAAAATGGCAGGAGGAGGAATAAGTGCCCCCAGCCTTTTAAAATGCGTTATTCATTTGTGAGGCAGAGAGGAAGAGGGAGTGGGAAAGGAGGAGAGGTGTCTCTATCCACTGGCTTACTCCCCCAGTGCCTGCAATAGCAGGCAGGGCTGGGCTGCAGCCAGGAGTCGGGAACTCAGTCCAGGCCTCCAGCCTGGGTGGCAGGAACTTGAGCCAGGGTGGGCATTGTGGCATAGCCATTAGGCTACCTCTTGGGATGTCTGGGTTCAACTAATGACTGTGCTTCCAGTCTAGCTTCCTGCTAATGCACCCTGGGAGCATGCAGATGGTGGCTCAAGTACTTGGGTCCCTGCCATCCACATGAGAGATCCAGATGGAGTTCTAGGCTTATGCCTTTGGCCTGTCCCAGTCCCAGCTGTTGTGGGCATTTGGGGAGTGAACTAGCAGATGGAAGGGAAGGTTCGTTTCTCTCTCTCTCTCTCTCTCTCTCCTTCTCTCTCTCTCTCTCCTTCTCTCCTTCTCTCCACCTTTCAGATAAATCAAATAAATACTAAAAAGGAAATGCAACAGGAGGAATATTTCAATAGATAGACTTGGAAATTCACCTTTTATGTGGAATCACTTGTAGCCCCTTGTAGTGAGATGCAGACTTCACCCACATAGGTCAGTGCTCTGTGCAGTGCTGTGAGCCACCAATTCCGCTTTGGGCTACCCTCTAAGCAAAGATCTGCAAGCTTCTGCAGTGTTAGGTATTTTGGGGTCTCCAATGTGTCATCTTTTTTTTTTTTTTTTTTTTTTTGACAGGCACAGTTAGACAGTGAGCGAGAGAGAGAATTACAGACAGTGAGAGAGACAGAGAGAAAGGTCTTCCTTCCATTGGTTCACTCCCCTAATGGCTGCCATGGCTGGCACTGCACCGATCCGAAGCCAAGAGCCAGGTGCTTCCCCCTGATCTCCCATGTGGGTGCAGGGCCCAAGCACTTGGGCCATCCTCCACTGCCCTCCCGGGCCATAGCAGAGAGCTGGACTGGAAGAGGAGCATCTGGGACTAGTACTCTCGGTGCTGGTGCTGCAGGCAGAGGATTAGCCAATTGAGCCATGGCACCAGCCTCCAATGTGTCATCTTAAGGATGAGACCTAGAGAATGTGACCTTCTGTTACACAAAAGCCAATGTAAGGAGAGTCTTGGGAGATAAGGAAAGTTCCAGAAATCTGGCTGGAGTCCTGATCCTGTTGAGAAAGTGATGAGGAGAAATTCCCATTGCTGAGGGGCAGAGGTGGTGCAGGTGGGTTTTGAAGAATGGAGAGTTTTGATGTGTAATTACAAGTTTTTTTTTTTTTTTAAAAATTTATTTGAAAGGCAGAGTTACAGGGAGGCAGAGAAAGAGGTTTTCCATCTGCTGGTTCACTCCCCAAGTAGCTGCAATGGCCAGAACTGAGCCTATTTGGAGCCAGCAACTTCTTCCAGGTCTCCCACATGGGTGCAGGGGCCCAAGCAGTTGGACCATATTCTACTGCTTTCCCAGGCCATAGCAGAGAGCTGGATGGGAAGAGGAGCAGCCGGGACTCTACCTGGCGCCCATGTGGGACGCTGGCACTGCAGGTGGCGACTTCACCCGCTGTGCCATAGAGCCAGCCCCACAAGTTGTTTGCTTTGATGTAAGTCCCTACCCGCTGTACCACTAAACCCTCAGTAAACTCTTCTGGACATATAGAAGTGATTTTGGCAAAATAAGGAAAAAGGAAGGAACTCTATTATACACTTAGGAAAAAAGAGGCAGGGAAAGGAATCCCCAAATGAGACAGAAGGGTGGGCATGCAACCGCATCTGCATCGGAGCACCTGGGTTAGGCCCCTGCTGGCCTCTGACTCCAGGGCCCTGCTGATGCAGCCATGAGGGCTCAAGTAGCTGGGTTCCTACCACACACATGGGAGGCCTGGATTGAGTTCTTGGCTCAGCCCCACTGTTGCAGGCATGTGGGGGAGTGAATCAGTGGACGAGAGCTCTGTCTCTCAGTATACACACACACACACACACACATATATAAATGTGCAGTGAATTTTGTAAGGGCAAGGATTCAAAGGTAGCAGAGCTCACAGAGCACCTGTATTGGGGATGGACGGAAATCTCGAGGAGGGTCTGGACTTCCAGAGGGTTGTAGTAAGGACCAGGTGCTCATTTTATTTAAATCCCAAAGCTTAGAAAAATTCCATCTAATACCCACATATGTTTGGGTGCAGGAAAAAAAAAGTCAGGACCCCACAGCCCAGACTGTGTTGCTAATCTAGGTAGCACTGTCTGGCAGGTGAGGGACTAGTCATTTTGCTCTCAATATATGTCAGTATTATTATTATTTCAGTTAATACCATTTTATAATTTAAAAACTAAAACATGCAAATGCCCCAAATCTCATTGCCCATCCTTGGTAAATACCATTCCTGATGTTTTCCTTTCCATATGTCCATACACATACACGCATATAGGTAAAAAGTGAGATCATTCTATGTTGGTTTTGTTTCTTTTAGAACCTAATGATAGATCTTAGACATTGTACTTCGCCCTTAAAATATAGGCATGCACCGTTCTCTTTTAATAGCTACATGCTAGACACATTGTGTAGGTGTCCCAGGCTTATGTCACCAATTCTCTATTGCAAGACATTAAGGCTCTTGCCACTTCAAAAACTATTAATTTTGATAGGCATTTGGGGAGGGAGGGAGGGAAGGGGAGAGAGGAGGGGGCGAGGGAGGGAAGAAGGGAGATTGATCGATTTTCCATCCGTTGGTTCACTCCCCAGCTGGCCACAATGATCATGGTTGGGCCAGGTTGAAGTGAGGAGCCGGGAACTCCAAATGGGTCTTCCACATGAGTGTCAGGGCCCAAGCACCCCGGACATCTTCCCAGGTACATTAGCCAGGAGCTGGATTGGAAATGGAGCATCCAGGACTTGGGTCGGCATCCTTATGGGATGCTGGCACTATAGATGGTAACCTAACCCTCTGCACTTAACACCAGCCCCGTTACCATTTTTTAAATCTCTAAGAACATTGAGCTGAGTGTTCATCTTTTTATAGAGAGGTAGAATTATTGGATCAAAGAACAATTATAGGAGGATTTTTGGTACGTGTTATCCAAGACTCTTCCAGAAATGTACCAGTTGCCAGTTTTCCCCTAGCACATATTGTTTGAGCACTTATCTGTTGCAGATAAATAAGATGTAATTTTTCCCTGAGGGGGTTTATATGCTATTAAATGGCTTAACACATACTAACATTCCTTGTTTATTCAACAAGCACTCACACATTGCTTACCCTGTGCTAGACACCATTCTAAGGAGCTTAAAATAATCATTTAATCCTCACAACAACTCTACAAGTTAATGCTATTATTGTTTCCATTTATCGAAGGCAGAAACTGAAGCCAAAAAGTAACTTGCTCAAGTTCACACAGGTGATTAGCAGCAGAGCCCAGAGTCAGAGAAGTGCCCTGGCTCCAGAACCTGTGTTCTCCATCCCTTTCTGTGGTGACGCCTCCAGCAGCTTGGAAAGCCTATGTTCAGTTAGCCAGCTGTAGGGAGATGAGCTTCCTGTTGTCCAATCCTATCCCTTTAGGGCTAGGCAAGCCAGAGGCTCATCTGACCCCCATCAGGGGAGTTGAAGATAAGGTGGAAGATTGGCAATAGTGGAGTTCTCCCTGGACTTCTCCAGGACAGGGCTGTCACTGGAGGTGACTCAGGGATGCATCAACTGGCTGAGGCTTTATGGGTGACACAAGAAGATGGACTTGGTTTCAGGATAGTGAACACTGCATTGGTTCTGAAGAAGGAAAGAGGGAGGAGGAAGGGAGGAGGGGAGAGGGAGAGGGAGAGAGAATCTCCCCAAATGGCTGCAACAGCCAGGAGGCTTGACCAGGCTGAATCCAGGACCCAGGAGCTTGTTCCAGGTCTCCCACGTGGATGATGGGAACCCAAGTACTTGGGCCATCTTCTGCTTTCCCAGGCATATTAGCAGGGAGCTGGGTCAGAAATGGAGCATCCAGGACTGGAATTGGTACCCATATGGGATGCCAGCATGGCAGGCAGTAGCTTTATTTGCTATACCACAGTGTTAGCCCCTGATTTGACTTCTGATCCAGCTTCCTGCTAATGTACATCCTGGGAGGCAACAGAAGATGGCTCAAGTAACTGGGCCTGTGCCACCCATATGGGAGACCAGGATGGAGTCCTTGGCTCCTGGCTTTGACCTGGCCCAGTGCTGGCTGTCGTAGGGATTTGAACAGTAAGCCAGCAAATGGTATTTCTTTCCCTCCCTCCCACCCTCCCTTCCTCCCTTTCTCTCTTCCTCCCTCCCTCCCTCTCCCTCTCTCTCTTTCCCCCTTTCAACTAAATATTTAGAACTCAATGGCAGAATTAGGATTTGAACCAGATATTGAATCTCTTCAAAAACCATGGAGTATAACCACTGTGCTACGCTGCCCACTGCCTCCTGGACCTGGAATTCTCTAGGGATTCCAGAGATATAGCAGAGCTACACACAAAACAAATGCTGAGCTGGAAGAAGGTACAACGTGCCTGGACAATGTTGCCTTTGTGCTAATGCCCAGGGAAATAAGTTCCATTTATTCCTCCACGCAGAAATAAGCTCCACCTCTTCGTAGGAGGATAGCGTGTGTAAAGGGAGGAAGGAATTGATGGTGGCATCTTGATCATGGATGCTTTTGGGAGAGACCTGGGGGCTGTTAACTTTCTTTTTGGAACTTTTGTGAAGGTGCTAAAACCCCTCTAGTGAATGGCAGCCAAATCGGTTTCTGTCTACTTTTAAACTATCCTGGAACAGCGCTACTTCTCATCACCGCTGAGAGGGGAGAGCCAGGCTCTAACACTCAGAAGGATTCTGCATGGGCAGAACAAGCAGCTTGGGTCAGTGGTGGTACCCACTGTCTGAAAGAGAAATGCCTCTAAATAAAGCTTGACATCTTATTTGGGAAGGAATCTCCTAAGTCAATGTGAATTTACTGTGTCTGGAGGGGGAAAGGGCACGTTTGGGCTTCCCGCGGTGGGAAGATAAGAGCGGGCATCAGTCAGGGTTGTCATCGCCGTATATATCAGGGCTGAGAGTGTGCCGATGTCATCCTTGACTACATGAGTCAGAACATAATAAACTTCAAAACCGCCAGACCAACGGCTGCTCTTCACTCTCGTGATTTATGAAGGAAATCATGAGCTGCTACATTAACTTCTCCACTTCCCATTTACGCTTGCATGAAGTTCAAAGAGGGGAAAGAGAAGCTTAACTCTTTGTTAGTCATGGCCAACAAGGCTGTGGCCTCAGTGGGAACCACTTTGCTTTGCACCCTGTAAGATCTGGTCCTGGGCCTCTGCTCTTTTTTTTTTTTGACAGGCAGAGTGGACAGTCAGAGAGACAGACAGAAAGGTCTTCCTTTTGCCGTTGGTTCACTCTCCAGTGGCCGCCGCGGTTGGCATGATGCGGCCGGCGCACCGCGCTGATCCGATGGCAGGAGCCAGGTGCTTCTCCTGGTCTCCCATGGGGTGCAGGGCCCAAGTACTTGGGTCATCCTCCACTGCACTCCCTGGCCACAGCAGAGAGCTGCCTGGGCCTCTGCTCTTGACTGAGAGAGACACCTTTTGCATAGACTGTGCCGACTTCCAGCTCTGCTCCATCTTTGGGGCTGCTCTGGGGAACAGCTCATAAACAGGTTTTAATTGAGTTTCCTGAAAAGTCTGGCAGTTGAGCTCTCTTCATCTGAATATAACAGTGTCAACTTAAGGTACAATTAGTGACCAAATGTATAATTTTGTACAAGTGGCTCTCACCAATTTATCATTTATTAAAATTAGTGAAATTCTTCAGGGTCAACATCTGAGATATTTGATGCTAAGAAGGTGAAAAATGACAAAAAGTATTCATGTTTTGTCTCAGTCTGTTTGGATGTCCAAAGGCCCATGTGTTACAGCAAGGTCCCCAGGGTGGTGCTATTGTGACTTTTAGGAGGTGGGAAGTTCTTAGGTCACAGAGGGTGTGTCCCTGAAGGGTAGTTGTTGAAATGTATGACTGTGAAAACCTGATTGTGGGCCCAGCTGTACTCTGTGGTTCCTGGTTTGAGATATGACCACTTCATCCAACTCATGCTCCTGCCATTGCCTTCTGCCTCCTGTACTAGAGGCCAAACCAATGGGGCTGCCCAGTCTTTGACTTAAACCTCCAAAATTGTGAGCTAAATAAAGCTCTCTTTCATTCTTTTTTTTTTTTTTAAATTTATTTGACAGAGTTATAGACAGAGAGAGACAGAGAGAAAGATCTTCCTTCTGTTGGTTCACCCCCAAAATGGCTGCTACGGCTGGTGCTGCACTGATCTGAAGCCAGGAGCCAGGTGCTTCCTCTTGGTCTCCCATGCGGGTGCAGGGGCCCAAGCACTTGGGCCATCCTCCACTGCCCCCCCGGGCCACAGCAGAGAGCTGGACTGGAAGAGGAGCAACCGGGACTAGAACCCTGCGCCCATATGCGATGCTGGCACTGCAGGTAGAGGATTAACCAAGTGAGCCACAGCACTGGTCCCTCTTTCATTCTTAAGTAGTGTGTCTCAGGTATTATGTTGTAGTAATGAACAGCTGACTAATCCAGGCTGCTGGATTACATAATCCAGCAAAACACCTTGGACTAGTTGGCTTATTTATTTTTTTTGACAGGCAGAGTGGACAGTGAGAGAGAGAGAGAGAAAGGTCTTCCTTTTCTGTTGGTTCACAGCTGGTGCGCTGCAGCTGGTGCACCGCACTGATCCGAAGCCAGGAGCCAGGTGCTTCTCCTGTTCTCCCATGTGGGTGCAGGACCCAAGGACCTGGGCCATCCTCCACTGTACTCCCGGGCCACAGCAGAGAGCTGGACTGGAAGAGGAGCAACAGGGACAGAATCCAGTGCCCCGACCGGGACTAGAACCCGATGTGCCGGTGCGGCAGGTGGATTAGCCTAGTGAGCCGCAGCGCCGGCCGACTAGTTGGCTTATAAACAAAAAATATATCTCACAGCTCTGGAGGCTGGGAAGTCTCAGATTAAGGGCTCTGCCTTCACTATGTAATCACCTCCCTAAAGCCCTAATAGCATGATTTAGAGAGTTAGGATTTCAAAATGTATCAGGGGTGGGGGGTGGGGGTGGGACACAAACATTCTGATCTTAGTGTATATGAAAATTGATCAGATAGGCACAATGGGGAAAATCTAAATGAGATTAAAACTTGAAAAGAATAATGTAAATACTAATGATTTTCACCAAGTGCTGAGATTTGTGATTTAAAAAATCTAATCACTTCTTTGGCCAGCGCCGTGGCTTAACAGGCTAATCCTCCGCCTTGTGGCGCCGGCACACCAGGTTCTAGTCCCGGTTGGGGCGCCGGATTCTGTCCCGGTTGCCCCTCTTCCAGACCAGCTCTCTGCTATGGCCCAGGAAGGCAGTGGAGGATGGTCCAAGTGCTTGGGCCCTGCCCCTGCATGGGAGACCAGGAGAAGCACCTGGCTCCTAGCTTCGGATCAGCACGATGTGCCGGCCGCAGCGGCCATTGGAGGGTGAACCAACGGCAAAAAGGAAGACCTTTCTCTCTGTCTCTCTCACTATCCACTCTGCCTGTCAAAAAAAAAAAATCTAATCACTTTTTTTTAGATTTATTTGTTTGAAAGTCAGAGCTACAGTGAAAGAGGGAGAGGGAGAGGGAGAGAGACAGATTTTCCATGCGCTGGTTCACTCCCCAAATGGCTGCAATGACCAGGGCTGGGCCAGGCTGAAGGCAGGAGCCTCATCCAGGTCTCCTTCATGGGTGCAGGGGCCCAAGCACTTGGGCCATCCTCTGCTGCCCTCCCAGGCGCATCAGCAGGGAGCTGGATTGGAAGTGGAGCAGGTGCCCATATGGGATGCCTGTGCTGCAGATGGCAGCTTAACCTGCTACACCACAGCGCCAGCCTTCTGAGAACTTTTTAAAGATAACAAATCATTGAGCCTTGATGTAGGTTATGCACTATTGTAGGGACTAAAGATCTTGATGTGAACAAGATAGATGGGCCCGCCTTCAGATAGTTTAAAGCTCAGAGGAGGAAAACAGTCAATACATGGAGAGGTAGAAGATGCGATGATTGTTGGCAAGAGGTAAGATCTCCTCTAAGCATGTGAGCCATGCTGGGAGTATTGAATATGTTGAGGATTTGAAAGGAGCTGAAAACTGTAGGCAACTCTTTTGAGAGCTCTGGCAGAGAAGACCAGGAGAGAGAGGTGAGGGAGTGTTTGGAGGGGTGTCCTAGGGGAGGGATGCTATGGACTGAATGTTTCTCCCAAATTAGTTGAAGTCCTAACTTCACCTAATGATGGTATTAGGAGATGGGGGTCTTTGGGAGATGAGATTTACAAGTGCCTGTATAGAAAGGCCATGGCCAAATGGGCTTCCCGTGCATCTCTGCCCTGTACTGTGAGGACATGATGGTAGGACTGCCATCTGCAAGCTGGGAAGCAAGTCCTTGCCCGAGCTGGCTCTCCTGGCACCTTGACCTTGGACTTTGCAGCCTCTAGAGCTGTGAGAAGTACCTTTCTGTTGTTTATGCCCCTTAGCTGGGGGTATTGTGTTGCCTGATTGATTTTAGATTCAAGAAGAGAATGACAATAATCAACCCCGATTTCCCACTCATCAGTTTCTAGGTGGAAAGATGTGTCAGTCAGGAAGCTATGGTTGCAATCAACCCAAGGTGCCTCAAGTCGGAGTTTTCTGTACACATTAACACACAGGCAATGTTGGGCATCCAGGCTTTGTGGGGGCAGTGTTCTAGTTGATCCAGGCTGCAGACTTTTACTCGGAAGCTGCTGTTAACAAGATTCAGCTGCTCATTTGCTGGTTCTGAGCAGAGAGGCTGGCAATGTTATTCAATGCCTGCGGTTTATGTCACAAAGAAAGAAATCAGCCAATGTCCCCTTTTCCTTTCACACCATGTCATACACTGCTGTCCAGTCCGCTAACTGGTTGTGCTTCAGCTGAGGGGGTCACTTTTGATCCCATCAGTGGGAATAAACCTTCCCTCTCCCCTTTCCTTCTATTTTTAAAAACTGTAATGGAAATATACTCTTTTATTATTGTTATTTTCTTCTTTGGTTTTTAAATGTACCATTAGTTTTTAAAAGGTTTATTTGAAAGGTGGAGTTAGAGAAAGGCAGAGAGAGAGAGAGATCTGTCACAGAGATCTGTCAGAGAGAGAGCTGGTTCACTATCCAAATGGCTGCAACAGCCAGAGGTGGGCCAGGTTGAAGCCAGGTGCTTCATCTGGATCTCCCACGTGAGTGCAGGGGCCTAAGCACTTGGGCCATTTTCTGCTGCTTTCCCAGGTGCATTAGCAGGGAGCTGGATGAGAAGTGGAGCAGCTGGGACACAAACCAGTGTCCATATGGGACACTGGTGCTGCAGGCTGGGGCTTAACCTGCTATGTCACAGAACCAGCCCCTGGAAGTATACTCTTACAGATAAGCTTGAAATCACCTTTCTCACATCCAATTTTATTTCCCTCTTTCTCCCTTTTATTCTTCCAGAGAGGCAATCATTATTGTGAACTTATGAACTGTTTCTATATAAAATTGAGTTTTCCCATTCATGAATGCAGTATGCCTCCTTATTCTAGTTCTCTTAGGATTTTCAGTAATGTGTTTTAATTTCTTTGAATTTTTGCACATGTTACTTATTCATAGGCATGTAGAATTGCTACTATGAGTAGCAAATGCTACTGTGAGTGGTATTTTTTCCTTCCTTCCTTCCATCCTTTTTCTTTCTCTTTCTCTTTCTCTCTCTCTCCCTTTCTCTGTCTTCCTCCCTCCCCCCCTCTTTCTCTCCCTCCCTCTCTCTCTTCCTTCCTTCCTTTCTTTCCCTCCCTTCCTCCCTCTCTTTCTTTCTCTTTCTTCTCCTCTCTCCTCCCCTCCCCTCCTCCCTCCCCTCCCTCCCCTCCCCTCCCCTCCCCTCCCCTCCCCTCCCCTCCCCTCCCCTCCCCTCCCCTCCCTCCCTCCCTCCCTCCCTCCCTCCCTCCCTCCCTCCCTCCCTCCCTCCCTCCCTCCCTCCCTCCCTTCCTTCCTTCCTTCCTTCCTTCCTTCCTTCCTTCCTTCCTTCCTTCCTTCCTTCCTGATGGAGGGAGACACAGAGAGAAAGATCCTCCACCCACTGCTTCACTCCCTAAATGGCCACAACAGCCGGAGCTGTGCTGATCTGAAGCCAGGAGCTTCTTTCAGGTCTCCCACGTGGATGCAGAGGCCCAAGGACTTGGGCCATCTTCTACTGCTTTCCCAGAAAATAGCAGAGAGCTGGGTGGGAGGAGGAGCAGCCGGGACTAGAACCGGTGCCATATGGGATGCCGGCACCACCGGTGGAGGATTAACCTACGGTGCCACAGTACTGGCCCTGTTATTTTTCTATTATACTTTCTTTCTGGTTACTGTTCATATACAGGAATGCCACAGATGCAAAAATGTGGATTTTTGCAATCGGAAGTCCTTATGAGTTCCCTTATTAGTCTCTCTAACTTGTAGACTTCTTGGATTTTTTAAATGTAGGCAATTTTCAAGTAAGTCTTTCTAATTCTTATTATTTCTTTTTCTTATTTAAATGAATTTATTCAGGCCTGCTTCCCAATGCTAAATAGAACAGATGAGAGTGAGCAACTCATTGTTGACTTTATTTATTTTTTTAAAATTTATTTGAAAGGCAGAATTAGAGGCAGAAGCAGAAGCAGAGAGAGAGATCTGCTAGTTTACTCCCCAGATGGCTGCAATGGCTTGAGCTGTGCTGACTAGAAGCCAGGAGCTTCCTCCAGGTCCTCCATGCCGGTACAGTGGCCCAAGGACTTGGGCTACCTTCTTCTGCTTTCCCAGAAAATAGCAGAGAGCTGGATTGGAAGTGGAGCAGCTTGATACCAACTGGCACCCGTTTGGGATGCCGGCACTGCAGGCAGCGGCATTACCTGCCACGCCACAGCCCCATCACTATTTAGTTTAACATGGTGACTTAGTGTTAGTGTTACCAGTGCTGACTGCAATGAATATTTTTAAAGGTTCTCCCAGTGACTGTAGTATTTCCTCAGTTCCTATTTTGTATGAAATTTGGATTTTGAGTATAATAAATCCATGAGGACATGGACTTTTATGTCTTTGGTTCTCAGTGGCTAGAATAATTCCTGGTACATGGTAGACCATGAATAAATTGTTTTTGAGTAAGCAAATGATTAGTTGAAGTTTGTAAAATATTGCATTTTTGCCACATTTATTGACAGTCATCCATTTTTCTTTTTAAATCATTATATCTTTGCTTATTGATCAATTGCAGCTCGCCACACGCTCATGGGGCTTACTGCTGGGTTCTCCTTCCCTTGTTAGATATTTTAAAAACTACAAAAATCGCCACTATGCTCCTTTATTCATTCAATACACATTTATTGAGCATTTCTCATGTATCACATATTGTGGTAGGTGTTAGAAAGCCAAAGCTAGGGGCTAGCATTGTGTAGCAGGTAAAGCTGTTGCCTGTGATGCCGGCATTCCATATGGGCACCGGAGTGAGTCCTAGCTGTTCCACTTCTGATTCAGCTCCCTGCTAACATACCTGGGAAAAGCAATAGAAGATGGCCCAAATGCTTGGGCCCTGCCACTCATGTGGGAGACCTGGAACAAATTCCTGGGTTCTGGCTTCCACCTGGCCCAGCCCCGGCTGTTGAGGCCATCTGGGGAGTGAGCCAGCAGATAGAAGATTCTCTTTCCCCCTCCCACCCTCCTCCCTCCTGTCCTCTCTCTGCTTCTCTCTCTCTCTGTAACTCCAACTTTCAAAATAAAAAAAAAATACTAAAAAAAAAAAAAAAGCTGAAGAAGAAACAGCCAATTTCATAATTTGTATTAATAACCATGGAGTAGTATAAGTTTTGTAGAGGGTCAAAAATGCTCTTTCATTTAGGAAAAACTGAAAATGGGCATTTACTTGTGAAAACTGAGACTCAGGGCTAATTCTAAACTTGAAGTTGAGACAATGGAATTGAATTTACTGTAGGTAACAAATTAGCAGGATTGTAAAGCTGTTCCTTGTGGATTTGGGGCCTGAACTCAAGGAGAAATGAGGGAAATAGGCCACAGGAACACGGTAGCTGAGCAAGCAAGCCCTTAGGATAGAATTTCTCTGAAGAGAGAATGTTTGATAAATTTAGCAACAGTAACATGTGGTATGCAATTGTAAGTTGTTTTCTGTGTGATAATTTTCCTTGGTAACCCCTTACAGCTTCAGCCAAGCTCTGCTGGTGGTGCCGTAAGGAATTTCTAGTTAGGGCTTTTGGGACAGGCTAAGATGACGTGGGCTTTGCTCGCACTCCCCACTTGTTGAGGTCAGTCTTGGAGAGCCAGTGTTGTGCCAAGAGCTCTGGAGGTCCAGCTGGGCCCTGGCAAAGTAAGCTGGGGCCTCATGGTTAGAAGCCATGTGACTAGGGAGGAACAAGGCAGAGGAAGAAGCACATCCTGCTTATGCTAATAACCAGCAGAGTTTGCGTGGCTGTTCATGTGTCATGTGGTTTGGTTTGGTCCCTACGTGGATTGCAGGAGGTTTCTATTTTTTTTTGTTTTTATTTACTGATTTATTTATTTTAAAAGGTTTTACTTATTTGAAAGGCAGAGTTACAGAGAGAGGAGGGGCAGAGACAGGTCTTCCATCTGCTGGTTTACTCCCTAGATGGCTGCAACGGTGGGAGCTGCGCCGATCTGAAGCCAGGAGCCAGGAGCTACTTCTGGGTGGAGAGCTGGATTGGAAGTGGAGCTGCTGGGACTTGAACTGGCGCCCATATGAGATGCTGGCACTGCAGGCAGCAGCTTTACCTGCTGCATCACAGCCCTGCCCTGACTAACAACTGCTACTGCTAAGCGATCTTGGCACCATGTTCACACATCCGTACTCCAATCCTTATCTTGGGGCTGCGACTCTGTGAATCATTTTCTTGCTTGCTGCCTGGTTCTGTGTTGGGGTCTGCCAGTAGGAGGTTCTAGAAGGACAGAGAAAAGCTGGAGCAGGGTGAGAGAAATTCCTTTCTGGGTTTCCTGTCTGTCTCCAAGCATCACTCCGGCAAGGCTGCCCCATCCCAGCAGCGGCAGTGCTTCCTGTAGCAGCCGCTGAGCCGGCTTCCCAGGCGCCAGCCTCCCCGCACACCCAGAGCCACGGCCGGCACCTGTCCTTATGGGTTTCACCTTCATAGAACTTGTCCTCCTCTGAGCTTCACAGATTGACAATTAAAACCCTCTTTTTTTTTTTTTTTTTTTTTGGTTCCTTCAGTCCTAGGCAATTGGAATCTCTTTCCCCAATTACTACTTCCATGATAACTTAGAATTCTTTTTGCATTTCCACTTACCTAGTTAACAATTAAAAAAAATTAATTTGAAAGGCAGGGTTACAGAGAAAGATGGGGAGAGACAGAAAGAGAGGGAGAGACAGGTAGGGAGAGATAGATCGATCAATCTTCCACCTGCTGGTTCCCTCCCTAGATGGCCGCAATGGCCGGGGCTGGGTCAGGCTGAAGCCAGAAGCCAGGAGCTTTTTCTGGGTCTCCCATATCTTCCACTGTTTGCCTAGTTGCAGTAGCAGAAAGCTGGATCAGAAGTGGGGTATCCGGATCTCGAACTGGCACCCATATGGGGAGCCTGTGTCACAGGCAGTGGCTTCACCCGCTATGCCACAATGCGTGCCCCATTAACAATTCTTTATAGTGAATTCTCTCTTGTATGAGTAACTGGTGCCCTTTTGATCCTTGACAAGACTCTGCTGGATACCCTGGCAATCTCTTTAGGGGAACGATAGACTTGATTCTGGCTGGACTTGGGAACCCCTGAGGTTGGGGCAGGCTGCCTTTCAAGCCCTCCAATTCAGGGTCCTTTTGCCTTTCGCCATGGAAATCCCTGGTCAAGCCAACCTAGAGTCTCAGCTGCCTCATATGTACAACCCACCGTGATCCCTCTGCCAGGCTGGGGAGCCATCTCCATGAGTCTTCTCCTTGTCAGGTTCAAGCTGCCAAGAACCAGGGGCCATTCTCTGTCTCTCCCTGTCTGGAAATGCTTGCTGCTGTTTGTCTATTGTCCTGCCCTTGTCCTGGGCTGTGTGTGGCATATGTGGGACTCTCCCTTTCTAATGTTAGGAAAGAGGGTATTAGTCCATGGATTTACAGATACATCCAAACTCCTGGGGGAATCCTCTTATATATAATCTTCCCTTTCTCCTCATCAACAGGAGGCTCCTCAACCACTCTACTCTCCCTAACTTGCTTTATCTTCCACCAACTTTAGTTACCATTTCCATGCCTCTTTATCTTCTGGCTAGAGCAAAGAAAAATCAATCCTCCCGATCTACACTTGCTATCTGGTGATTTGTCTTACCTGGCCCACTGCTCACTGCATTTTGGAACCTGCTGCCCTCTTACCACTTAAAAGTTCTTCGTAGTGATTTTCTAGAAGCATACAACATGGTGTCTCAAATTATCATTTGAGTATGAATAAACATGCCATCTTGGATCTCTCTATGGTATTAAGTTCCTAATGGTGATGAGCATGCCAGGAAGTAGAAAGAAAGATGGTATACGTTCAAGAACCCAGTTTGTCTATCATACATGGCCAGGTGTTTGGAACTCTCCCCAGCTTGCTTGGTGAATTTCACCCCACCGCGATGATGTTCCCAAGGAGACTGCAGAGTTAGCTCCAGTAAGCACCATAGCCCAAGACTAACTCTTCCATTCCACCCCAAAAGTGTACCTGGCTCAGCCTCTTTGCCAAGCACCCTTTCTGCCCCAGATGCTAATTGTGTTTAACTAATCTGCACATGAAATGGCCACACAGAATTCCCTTGTGATTAGCGTATTATACTCTTTGTGCAAATTTGCTCTCAGAGGAGTCCCACCGCATCTGCGTGGAGACACTAATGACAGGGCCCCTTGATGTTCTCCCGCTAGCTTTCAGCTGCAGAGGCACTTGGGCAGAACGCCATGAGCATCCTGCCTAGTTGTATTACTGGCTAGAAGTTGGTCCTCCTGCAACTTTTCAGAGTTTCTTCACATTTACTCGTGGACCCCGAGTGTGTCATTTCTTATCAGGATGCCATGAAAGGTAGCAGCATCTGGGATGAAAAGAATTAGGCTATGGACTATTTTCTTCCCTCTGGGCCATGAAGTTTCAGTGCTGAAAAGAATTTTAAAACTATTTTGTGCATCTGGTTTATTTTATAGCTGGGAATATGAAAGTGCAAATTCTTTTCTCTTGGACTGGGGCTATGATCTCCATTGAGGGTCTACCTAGTGGTTCTTCACCTAGGATCTTTGAAAAAATACAGGTGCCAGCCCCCATCCAGACCAAACAAATGGGTTTTTGGTAGATCTCAGAATTAACATTTTTTCCAAAGCTCTCTGTTTGGGGCTGAATTGTGCTCCACTTCTAATATTCATGTATTGAGGTTCTAACCCCCAGCATGTGAAAATGTGATTGTACCAGCCTTTGGAGAAGAAATTCAAGGAAAATGAATTGTGTGGGTGGGCCCTGTTCCAGTAGAAATGGTGTCCTTATTAGGAGGAGATTAGGATGTGGGCAGGGACAGAGGGAAGAGCAAGTGAGGAAACTGGAGGAAGGCGGCCATCTTCAGGTGAAGGAGAGAGACTTTGGGAAGTGATTTCAGACTTCTGGCCTCTAGACCTGTGAGAAGCTACATTTCTGTTGTGTAGCCCCTAGTCTGGTCCTGTACTATGCAGCCTGAGCTAACAAATGCACCCATCGAGTAGTTCTAAAGTGTAGCCAAGGCTGACCCCCAGTAGGCTCTACCAGCTTGGAGTTTAACAAGAGCTGTTGAACAGGGTTTTGAATCGAGGATTGCATTCTCTAATTCTTTCCAGTGTTCTCACCGCAATACCAGGCCCACAAACATCCAAATCTACACATAGGACAGGATTCTCCCCTTATTGGTTTCAGTTACCCGTGATCAACCATGGATTGAAAATATTTAGTGGAAAGTTCCAGAAGTAAATCATACATTTTGAAATAACATTTACAGTGAATTGCTATAATTCTTCTATTTTATTTATTGCTTTTCCTTAAATGTTTTTGTTAGAATTTTGGGAATAGTGCAATATTTCAATACATGTTCTCAGCATAAACCAATGAAACTAGAAAGTCTTTTTATTTTCCTTATGTTTTTGTGTTTGGAACCTACTAGTTCTTTGAATTATTTTTCTTTCTTCCTTTTTGAAAATGTACTTATTTAGTTTACAGGCAGAATGACAGAGGTTGGGGGAAGGAAGGGGGAGGAAGAAGAAGAGAGAGAGAGAGGTCTTCCAGCTGCTAGTTCATTCTCTAAATGGCTGCAATGGCCAGGGCTGGGCCAGGGTGAAGCCAAGAGCTTGGAACTCCATTTGAGTCTCGCACATGAGTGGCAGGGGCCCAAGTACTAGGGCTGCTTTCTCAGGCTCATTAGCAGGGAGCCGGATTGGAAGCCGAATAGCTGGGACTGAACCACTACTCCAGTATGGGATGCTGGTGTCATAGGCAGCAGTTTAACACACTGTGCCACAGTCCTAGCTCTTCATACACTGTATCATAGTTTGCTGGGAGCTGTAATTGCCCCATTGTGCTATGGAACACTAGAAGTTGTGGCCTCTGTGTCTGGTACCTGATATTCCTCCTCCCTGTATAGTTGCTACCTCTACTCTTCCTAACCTCTAGTAATCATTACTCTAAGTTCACATAGAACATTTCTTTAAAAACTTGTGCAGAAGAGAGAGAACATATGGTATGTGTCTGTGTCTGAGTTATTTCATTTAGCAAAAATCTCCAGTTTCATCCATCTTGCTGCATTCATTACTTTTTAATGACTGAATAATATTCAACTACACATGTAATGTTTTCTTTATCCATTTATCCATCCATGGACATACATGTTGATTTCATATCTTGGCTATTGTGAATGGTATGACAGTGAGTGTGGCTGTGCAGATATTTCTTTCACATAGCAGCTTCATTTCCTTCAGTAATACACTCAGAAGTGGGATAGCTGGGTCATATGGTAGATTTATTTTTAATTTTCTGAGGAATCTCCGTGTTATTTTCCAAAATGGCTGTACTAATTTGCGTTCCCACCAACAGTGTATAGGGATTCCATTTTCTCCATATCCTTGCTAACATTTGTTACTTTTTGCCTTAAGACCTGGTTTTTAACTTAAGAGGAAGACAGACAGAGTTCCTATTTGTAGGTTCACTCCCCAAATGCCTGCAATGGCCAGTGCTGGTCTGGGGCTGAAGCTGGGGGCTGGGAACTAAGTCCAAGTCTCCCACAATGGTAGAAGTGCAATTACTTGAGTCATTATTGCTGGCTCAGTGGTTCGCATTAGCAGGAATCAGGAACTGGAGTTGGAAATTGAACCCACACACTCTGGTATGGGACATGGGTGTCTTAACTGGGATCTTAGAAACTACCTGTTACCTCTTGATAATATTCATTCTAACTGGAGTGAGGTGATGGTTCATTATGATTTTGATTTGCATTTTCCTGGTGGCTAGTGATGCTGTGTATTTTTAAACAATTTTTTGCCATTTGTATTTCTTAGAGATGCCTGTTCAAATCCTCTGCCTATTTTTCAAACATTTTTGTTGTTGTTTGAACTCCTTATGTAATCTAGATATTAATCCTTTGTTAGTTGCATAATTTCCAATATTTTCTCCCATTCTGTCAGACTATTTCTTTGGCTATGCAGAGCTTAGTTGATATAATTCCATCTGTCTATTTTTGCTCTTGTTGCATGTGCTTTTGGGGTCTCTTATCCAAAAAATTATTGCCTATGACAAGGTTTTGAAATATTTCCCTTATGTTTTTTTTTCTATTAGGTTCCAGTTTTCACATTTAGATTTTTGACCCATTTTGAATAGATTTAAATTTTTTAAGTTATTTTTTTATTCATTTGAGAGGAAGAGAGGTAGGGAGAGGGGGAGAGATATCTTCCATCCACTGATCGACTCCCCAAATGCCTGCAATGGTTAAGACTGGGCTGAGTCCAGAGTCCAGAGCTGGGAACTCAATCCAGGTTTCCCACATGGGTGATAGCAACCCAATTACTTGAGTCGTCACCATTGTCTTCCAGGGTCTACATAGGCAGAAAGCTGGGAGCTGGAGCTGGGAATTGAAGCCAGGTACTCTGTTGTGGGATGGCAGTGTCTTAACCATTATGCTAAATGCCTCCTCCAGAGTTGGTCTTCAGTTAGGGTAAGAGACAAAGAATCAAGCTTCAGTTTTCCGAATATGGATTTCTAGTTTCCCCAGTACTATTTATTGAGTCTGTCCTTTTATAAGAGTCTGTCCTTTCTCTCGTGTATGGTTTCGGTACCTTTGTCAAAGATCGGTTGGTTATTATTAATCTCTTACTGTGCTTAATTTGAAAATTGTACCTTATGATGGGGGGGGCAGCATATGCAAAGTCTAGTACTATTGGCAGTTTCAGACATCCACTGGGCATCTAGGCACATATCCCTGTGGATAAGGTGGGGGGACTACTGTAATTGTTTTCTAGGGTTACATCCACCTTCTTCCTGAATCCTGTGCTCATGCCAAGCCGGATTCTTCCCTGTTGCTGAACACTTAGCAAGTTTTTTTTTTTTTTGTCTCTAGTCATCATCTTTTCTTTTAAAAAAGATGTGTTTATGTATTTGAAAGGCAGAATGATGGAGGGAGGGAGGGGAGGGAAGGAGAAAATGGGGAGAGAGATGGAGAGAATGTTCTATCCACTTGTTCACTCCCCAGGTGGCCACAACTGGGCCTGGGCCAGGTTGGGGTTAGGTTAAAGCCAGGAACCAGAGACTGCATCCAGAACTCCCTTGCAGTTGGCAGGAACCTAAGTTACTTGAGCCATCATCCACTGCTTCCCAGAACATTATCAGGGAGCTGGATTGGGAGTAGAGTAGCCAGGGTTCAAACCAGCACTCTGATAATGACTGCAGTTGTCCCAAGAACTTTAACCCATTGTGCCACAACTCTTGCCCCAGGTGTCTTCTTTTCTTCCTGCCTAGTATGTCCTTTTGTTTTTCTCCCCTGCAGTAAATGTATGTTGTCCCTTAAGCTTCCCTGCTACCCTAGTCAGATGCTATCCCTTCTTCCTCTGAGCTCCTGTAACTATTATCATTTAAGTTTACTTGACGTTTAAATATGCACTGTCCCAAAACTTACTAATCATCCTCTAGTATGACCAAGCGTCAAGAGTGTCAGTACTGACTTTTCTCTGTTGCGAGGTTCTCAAGTCTGATTGGCTGTTGAGAATCTTCATCTGCATATCCTACCAAACACTTCGAAAACAACATGACCCAGATTCAGTTCATCGTCTTACCTCCAAACTTTGCCATCTCCCCATGGCTTCTGTGTCTGATAATGACATCTCCAGTTCCTTGAAAGAGATTTTCAGACTTCTTTGAGACTCATAGTGGAAAAATCTTAAATTAGAATGTAATACTCATATGAGGGGGTCTTAAAAAAGGTCATGGAAAATGCATATTGTGAAAAAGTATGCACAGATTTCTATTTTTTTGTACCCAAATAAACTTATTTTTAATTCAATTTCTCATGAGCTTTTTGAAGATCCCTCTTTATTTAACTTTTATTTAATGAATATAAATTTTCAAAGTACAGCTTATGGATTACAATGGCTTCCCCCCCCATAACTTCCCTCCCTCCAGCAACCCTCCCCTCTCCCGCTCCCTCTCCCCTTCCGTTCACATCAAGATTCATTTTCAATTTTCTTTATATTCAGAAGATCAATTTAGCATATATTAAGTAAAGATTTCAACAGTTTGTAACCACACAGAAACACAAAGTGAAAAATACTGTTTGAGTACTAGTTATAAAATCACAATGTACAGCACATTAAGGACAGAGATCCTACATGAGGAGTAAGTGCACAGTGACTCCTGTTGTTGACTTAACAAATTGACACTCTTGTTTATGGCATCAGTAATCATCCGAGGCTCTTGTCATGAGTTGCCAATGCTATGGAGGCCTTTTGAGTTCGCCGACTCTGATCTTATTTAGACAAGGTCATAGTTAAAGTGGAAGTTCTCTCCTCCCTTCAGAGAAAGGTACCTCCTTCTTTGACGACTTGTTCTTTCCACTGGGAGAAGATCCCTCTTTAAACTTGCAAGAAATATTTACCCTTGATGCAATCTCATTATCCTTTTTACTTTTTTTTCTTGAAATGAATACCTGCCATGGGTGTGTTTTGGAATCAAACTGATTATTCATTCATTCATTAATGCAGCTGGTATCCATTAAATGTTACTATTTGCCTGGTATTGTGGATGCTGGTGAGATAAAAGAATGGCACAGAAACAGTTCCTGGAGTTTCCTTGGAGTTCACTTCAACAAAGAAACAGGCCTTGAACTTCTACGTTTCAAGATGTCTTGGTCCCATCCAGGAGGCCAAGGAGAAGTAGATAGCTGTCCAGGAATCAGGCCGAAACCACAGGCCTACGCTCAAGAACCCAAAGGGAATTGGCAGGATGCTGGCATGGAGAAAACCCTCATCTGGAGTCGCGTAGACCAGGATTGGGCCTTGGCTTTGTCTCCAACAGGCACCCGACTTGGGTTAGTCACATTCCCTCCCTGAATCTCTGCTGCCTCACCTGGTCCCTGCCTGGACTGAACTGGGGGAGTTCCTGTCCTGTTCAAACAGCCACTAGCCCATGGCTCAGCCACGCTTAGAGTGCCCTTCTCTGCTTTCTTGGCCAGTGCCTGATGCACAGCTTGACGTTCAGGGTGTGCTCAATACGTATGAGGGGGCTAAAAGATGTTCCTGGAGTAATGGAATGAAAAGATAAATTCATTTTTAGTGCAAACAAAATTTGAAATCCTTTCACAATTTTTTCATTTATGAAATTTCTGTGACTTTTTGAAGATCCCCATATGCATTAATTTCAATTTTTTTGCTCCCAAATGAACATTTAATTTGGTTTTCCATGAACTTCTAAAGATTTATTTATATATATGAGGTCAGAGTTACAGAAAGAGAGGGACACAGACACACACAAACACACACACAGATCTTCTGTCTACTTACTGGGTTCATTCCTCAGATGGCTACAATAACTAGGGCTGAGCTAAGCTAGAGTTGGGAGCCAGGAACTTCATCTGGGTCTTTTACATGGGTGGCAGGGGCCTGAGTACTTGGGCCACCTTCTGCTGCTTTCCCAGGCCACTAGCAGGGAGCTGAATCAGAAGTGGAGCAGCCAGGACTTGAACTGGTTCCTATATAGGATGCTGGCACAGCAGGGGGCAGCTTTACCTGCTACACCACAGTGGCAGCCCGTCTATGAGCTATTTTTGAAGCATCCTCATTTGTCATGAATAAATGATGGGATGAATTGGTACATGGACTGTCATAGCTAAAGGGACATAGGGTTAGAGCTTGGTGATGAATGAATGCTTACAAAATACCTGAGCATTTATTCAGAATGGATAAATGAATGAATCAATGGAGAGGACTTGCAGATCAATTGGTCCAATCAGTTCAATTTATAGATGAGGAAACTAAGATATAAAACATTCTCGAGAGAAGGATTTGCGGCCCTCATTCTGTCTGACTGAATAACGGGAATTCATGCACACCGTAACCCGAATCTAAAATGCAGACACTTCAAGGAAAAGCGTCAGGCCGCAGGCCTGGTGTCCTTCCCTTTGGAAACTTCTGGAATGCACGTGTTGGAGGAAGAACTCCCCTAGGGCCAGCTGTGCGGAGTGGAAAGGTTGCTGAACCTGGTAACAGAAGATGGCGCCTCTACGGACGGCTCCTGTGACCCTGGGCTCTTTCTCATGGTTGCTTCTCCTCACTTTCAAGCCACAACCAGAAGAGTAGGTTGGCTGATTGAACAAAAATCCATAGCCTAGCAATATAGAATTAAAAATGGTTTTGTCCTATAAAAGTAGAAGATAGAAAATACTAGAGATAAATATGAGCCTTTCTTTACCCACACGCACTGCCACATCCCTTCTTTTTAAAACTTTTTTTTATATTTCATATATACAGATTTCGCAGCACGGTGATCCTTCCTACCCTCCCTCCTCCTTCCTTTCCCATCCCTCCCTTTAATTGTTATGATGATCTACTCTTGGTCTATTTTATACTCATAAGATTAACCCTACACTAAGTAAAGGATTCAACAAGTAGTAAGAAGAAAAAAATCCTGTTGCTCAGTAATACAAGGCTGTAAACAATCATTGAATCTCAAGATGTCAGTTTCACTCACATACCTTCTTTCCAGGCAGGAAGTTACCATTTTGTATTTGAGAGCTTTTTGGCCTTTCCCCTTCACATTTACTCTGGAGCACAGTTTTGGATTCTGTCATTTTGCTTTTGCATGTTAGCAATGCTTTGTGAGGTATAATTTATACACAGCAAAAGGCAAAATCTTAGGGGTGCCTCCAGTGCGACCCTGAGATTCTGAGAGCACATGTCTCACTCCAGGAAGCTCCTGTGGGTCCCATTTGAGTCAGTACCATTTCCCCTAACAGGTAGCTTGATTTTTAAAAAGGTTTTTATTTATTTATTTGACTGGTAGAGTTACAGACAGTGAGAGAGAGAGACAGAGAGAAAGGTCTTCCTTCCGTTGGTTCACCCTCCAATGGCTGCTACGAATGGCGCTGTGCTGACCCGAAGCCAGGAGCCAGGGTCTTCTTCCTGGTCTCCCATGCAGGTGCAGGGGCCCAAGCACTGGGGCTATCCTCCACTGCCCTCCCAGGCCACAGCAGAGAGCTGGACTGGAAGAGGAGCAACCTGGACTAGAACCTGGTGCCCTTATGGGATGCTGGCGCCACAGGCAGAGGATTAAAAGTGAGCCACAGTGCCAGCCCCAGGTAGTTTAATTTTTGTCAGCATGGATGAGCTTCCCCTGTTCTTGAACATGCTGTCCATGCAAGCTTGCAACACAGACTCTTGTAAGTCTGGCTTCTCTTGTCCCACATAATAATTGAGATTCATGCTTTATTAGCGCTTCTTTCAGACATTTACTTCTTTTTTTAAACTGCTGGATACTATTCTGTTGTATGAGTATATGGCAATTATTTATCCTGTAACAATGTGTTTTTTATATTTAAAATATTGTAGGACAGTTTTCCAAGTGGCCTTGCACTGACCCAGTCCCTCATCTCTTTTGGGCTTACAGTTCTCATGGATGATTGTACAATGTGCTGGGAGTACCACACCGTGGGGGAAAGAAGGATTGACCTAAGTAGCTGGGCTCTCTTCTAGTCCTTTCTGGGAATAGCACACTCTCTCTTTCTTTCTCAATTTAATTTTTTTTTTTTTTTTAAGGAAGCCAGAGCTGTGGTGTGGAAGGTTAAGCCTCCATCTGCAGTCCTGGCATCCCATATAGGCACTGGTTTGAGTTCTAACTGCTCCACTTCTTCTTCTTCTTCTTCCTTCTTTCTTCACAGGCAGAGTTAGTGTGAGAGAGACAGAGAGAAAGGTCTTCCTTCCATTGGTTCACCCCCCAAATGGCCACTACAGCTGGCACGCTGCACAGATCCGAAGCCAGGAGTCAGGTGCTTCCTCCTGGTCTCCCATGCGGGTGCAGGACCCAAGGACCTGGGCCATCCTCCACTGCACTCCCGGGCCACAGCAGAGAGCTGGACTGGAAGAGGAGCAACCGGGACAGAACCAGCAGTCCAACCGGGACTAGAACCCAGGGTGCTGGCGCCGCAGGCGGAGGATTATCCAAGTGAGCCACAGCACCAGCCCACTGCTCCACTTCTGATCCAGCTCCCTGCTAATGCACTTGGGAAAGCTGTGGAAAATGTCCCAAGTGCTTGAGCCCCTGCACCCCATGGGAGAACTGGAGGAAGCTCCTGGCTTCCATTGCAGCCATTTGGGTAGTGAACTAGCAGTTGAAGGTAACTTCCTCCTCCTCCCCTACCCCTGCTTCTAATAAAATTTTTTTTATAGATTTATTTATTTGAAAGGCAGAATGACAGAGAAAGGGAGAGACAAAGAGATCTTCCTGCTTCACTCCCCAGATGACCTCTATGGCCAGGGCTGGGCCAGGCCAAAGCTAGGAGGCAGGAACTCCTTCTGGGTCTCCCATGTGAGTGGCAGTGACCCAAGCACTTGGGCCATGCTCTGCCGCCTTCCCAGGAGCGTTGGCAGGGAGCTGGATTAGAAGTGGAGCAGGCCGGCGCCGTGGCTCAACAGGCTGGTCCTCCGCCTTGCGGCGCCGGCACACCGGGTTCTAGTCCCGGTCGGGGCACCGATCCTGTCCCGGTTGCCCCTCTTCCAGGCCAGCTCTCTGCTGTGGCCAGGGAGTGCAGTGGAGGATGGCCCAAGTGCTTGGGCTCTGCACCCCTTGGGAGACCAGGAGAAGCACCTGGCTCCTGCCATCGGAACAGCGCGGTGCGCCGGCCGCAGCGCGCTACCGCGGCGGCCTTTGGAGGGTGAACCAACGGCAAAGGAAGACCTTTCTCTCTGTCTCTCTCTCTCACTGTCCACTCTGCCTGTCAAAAAATAAAAAAAAAATAAAATAAAATAAAAAAAAAAAGAAGTGGAGCAGCCGGGACTGCAACCAGCGCAGGCGGTGGCTACCTGTTGGGCCCCTGTGCAGCTCCTGAATGGCACGTTCTTTGTGCTGCAGCTCAGGGACTGGTGCTGTCTCTGGGGTGTAAACCCTGAGGTGGCTGCCTTCTGGAATCCCTCAGCTGTACCGTAAGTGGGGCACGTGCAGACAGGACGCCGTCCACCCTAGGCAGCTTTCCTGTGCCCTGGAGGACCAACGGGTCATGCATCCTAGGATTCTGTTATCCCTCTGTGAGTAATAAATGTGTTTCTCAGAACTGGCTGTGTGTGTGCGGGGCGGGTGGGTGGGGGTTCTGTCTCAAGGCTGCGGTAACTGGTGCAGAGAGACCTTGCTTTGTAATCCTAGTATTTCTGTTTTGGGGCGAGGCAGACTCAGTCCTGTGCGTTTATTAATGCTTACAAGCACTAGTTTCTCTCTGGGTCAGATGACTGTGCTGAACAAAGCTCTGCCAAGGGATCATTGCCAGGCTGGTTCTGGAACAACCTGCAATGGTGATGTCTGACCTACAGAACCCCCTGCAGGGCTGAAAAACACTGGTCTGGACTATAAGTCACTAGGGCCCTGGAAGAGAAAAGTTTTTCTTTTCTTTCTTTTTTTTTTCAGGTTTCTTGAAGTTAAAAACCTGCCTGAGTTTTTCCAGTAGTCTTAAGAGCCATCATAAAATTAAAAAAAAAATGCTCCAACAAAGAGTTCTTATTTTATGTTTAAAAACAACAACAAAAAACCCCGCAGCAATACACAACCTGCAGTAAGCAGGCGGAGAGTAACCTGGCAGGCATTACAGATCACTAGGAGGAGGAATGGGCGTTTTGAAATCAAACCCAGGCCTCTGTGGTGGACTGGAGAAGTCCCTAGCGTGGCCTCAGGAGGTGTGGGTTCTGGCTCCAGTTGTGTGAGTTTGGTCAAGTTGCTTTGCTTTTCTGAGTCCCAGGTTCCCCATTATAACTCAGAGTTGGGGCTGGGCAGGTCTTGAGGATCTCTCCTGCTCTTGACCTCTGCCTCCCAGATTCAGGAGGAAGCCCGCAAGAAAGGATCAGGCTTGGTGCTCCTCTCTTAACAAGCGGTCACCCAGGGGAAGACCGTTTCCCTTCTGCTGGGTTAATTATATTTGTGAAAGGCCCATGAAGCAAGGGAAAGCCTGTGGTTCACTCGAGTTCTTTGCTAGAAAAATTATCTAGCTTGGAGCTGTAGGAAATAGGAAAACACTGCTAAGCCCAGGAGAGAGGGATTTGCAGCCTCCTGCAACGTTGGTTCAGGACTCTGTATGTGCGAAGGAACAGCTAATGATTTTATCACAGGAATCAGAACTGCCCCTCTGCAGCAGTCAGTTCTGTACAGAAATGTGCGGCACCCCTAGAACTTGCCAGAAGTTGGCACAGTGCCAGGCACGTGGCAGGTGAGCAAGGAATACCTGATGACAAAAGCGTCCGTTTGGCATTGCTTTGAGGACTCTGCCTCAGCCTGGGGAGGGAAGGTAGCTGTTTGCTCTGCCGTCATTATATCTGAGTGACAGGTTGCACTGCTTGCCACTGCTTTCCATGCACAAAAGGAGGGTTTGAGGGAAACGCAGGCTTGGGTGAACATAGAGTCGGAGACAGAATTCACACCCAGGGGGCAAGGCTACCGGGAGATCTGGTTTGAACTTGGTTTGTCAACCCAGCCCATCAGCTTCCATGAAAAACCAGGCACACAGACAAGATTTTCTCTAGCAGTGCATCATTTCCTGAGTTGTGCACGTGGCTTTCCATCAGGTTATCAGGTAATTGTCAGCAGAAGAGAACTCCCCCTGTTCGGACAAGTCCCACTTTGCTATCCCTCTTCCAGGAGTTCCTGGGACTGTTTTCTTAAGTTCTCTAAGTGGCCCTGTTGGGAAGACATTGGTGCTTGAGTGGAAAATGATGTTTTGTTTAGAGAATACCCATTCAGATTATTCTATAGGGATTATGGGGGAGGGGGAGTTCTGTATCTGTTATGGTTGAATTATGTTTGCTCCCCCTTCTCCACCAATTCCTATGTTGAAGTCCTGACTCCCAGCACCCTACAGTATGACCTTGTTTGGAGATTGGGTTGCAGATGTAATTAGTTACAAGGTTGTCTCTGAACAGAGTGGCCCCTGGTACAACATGACTGGGGTCCTCATCACGAGAGAAAAGGTGGACAGACACACACACGCAGGTGTCAGAGTGATGGCTCTGCCAGCCAAGAGATGCTGCAGACTGCCAGCCCAGCACGGAAGCTGGGTAAGAGGTACAGGTCAGAGTCCCACGGCCTCAGAAGGACACTGCTCAACTCATGCCCTGAGTGTGGACTTGCAGCATTCAGAACTGTGACATGATAGATTGCTGTTCTTAGGAAAAAAGATTGATTGATTTATTTGAAGAGCAGAATGAGAGAGAGAGAGAGAGAGACAGACAGACAGACATGAATTTCCCACTCCTTGGTTCTCTTTTGAAATGCCTGCAACAGCCCGGGATAGACCAGGTCAAAGTCAGAAGCCTGGAACTCCATCTGGGTCTCTCAGTGGGTGGCAGGGAGGGTACGCAGCAGCAGGAAGGTGGAATCAGGAATGGCATGGGACTCAAATTCAGGTGCTCTGATAGAGGGTTTAAGCAGCATTTTAGCTGTTGTGCCAAACACTCACCCTCAGTTTTCTGTTTTGTTTTTTTAAGTCACACAGTTTGTGGTACCTTGTGAAGGGAACCCTAGGAAATGAATAGAGAATCTTTGATTGCCTTTGAGTGGCCTTAAATTCTGTAGGCTGTGGATGAGTGACAGCAGTGCAAAGAAATTGTTATCTGTAGACATGCAAATGTTGTTCCATCCGCACAGAAATTTAATTGGTTCCCTTTCGGCCGGCATCATGGCTCACTTGGCTAATCCTCCGCCTGCGGCACCAGCACCCCAGGTTCTAGTCCTGATTGGGGCACCAGATTCTGTCTTGGTTGCTCCTCTTCCAGTCCAGCTCTCTGCTGTGGCCCGGGAGTGCAGTGGAGGATGGCCCAAGTGCTTGGGCCCCTGCACCCACACGGGAGACCAGGAGGAAGCACCTGGCTCCTGGCTTCGGATCTGTGCAGCATGCCAGCCGTAGCAGCCATTTGGGGGGTGAACCAATGGAAAGAAGACCTTTCTCTCTGTCTCTCACTAACTCTGCCTGTCCAAAAAAAAAAAAAAAAAAATTGGTTCCCTTTCCCCATTGTAAAAGAAGCCAGTTTTATTCCCATTTACGCACGCATTTCAATGTTCTTCCTCTTTAATGTGCTTGTTCTTTGTCCTTTGAACTGATGGTAACATCTTATGGATTCCCTCATTGATAGTAAGTCCAATAAAATCTTTGACACATGTTTAGTTAATATGAGAGTCATGATTTTACATGTTTTTTTTTAAAATTATCCTTTAGTGGTTCTTTATTATCAATTATTCATTGTGGTTTTTTTTATATGTTGTTTATGTAAAAGCTTGATTTCCTGTTTTGTGATGATGATGCTGTAATGTGTTAGAGGCAGGCAGATCTATGCCACACAGAGTGAGGGCGATCTACAAGACACAACAGCTTTATAACCTCCTGATGGGCAATCACCTAAGGAGGGGATGGAGTCCGGTCCACGTTGCCTCTCTCCTGGCTTTCAGTCACAGGGAGCCTCAACAGGAAGATGAAATTGGCATTGGTAACTTCTTTTGTGATTGGGGGTGGTTCAGATGCCCCTCTGAGGGGATGTCATATCAGGGTCAAGGTGTTGGCTGGAAATGGTAGGTGCTTTCTGGAATATGCAATTTAAAGATAACAGAGATAAACATTAACTTCTGCCATCATCTTCTTTCCTTTTTTTAGTCTCTATCTCTTTTTAAAAAAAATTTAAAGATTTATTTATTTATTTGAAAGAGTTAAATGGAGAGAAAAGGCAAGGAAGAAAGAGAGAGAGAGAGGTCTTCCATCTGCTGGTTCACTGCCCAGTTAGCTTCAGTGGCCGGAACTGTGCCGATTCAGAGCCAGGAGCTTTTTCCAGGTCTCCCACATGGGTGTTCTTCTGCTTTCCCAGGCCACAGCACAGAGCTGGATAGGAAGTGGAGCAGCTGGGACTAGAACCGGTGCCCATATGGGATGCCAGCCCTGTAGGCGGTGGCTTTACCTGCTATGCCACAGCACTGGCCCCTCTAGCCCTTTCTTGCCTCAGCTAACAAAATTCCACATCCTTTTTCCTCTTTAGTCCTGTCCCCAGCCTCGTAGCCATCCTCTCATTTTCCCTCTGATCTTAAGATGTCCTTTTTGGGGAGAGGTCCTCCTTTCTACTCATAAGCTTAGCCTTACCTAGCTACCCATCAGACTGGGGCAGCGTGAACATCGAGAGTTTTTGTTCTCTGGTCCTGAAGGCTTCTGGAACAACAAGTTTTCTGTGAAAATATGTGTCCCCAGCAAGTGGCTAAGCGACACTGTGGGTGGGGTGTTGCAGCCTGACACACTGTCTGGAGCTGCAGTCTAGCAAAACTCAAAGGATATGATTAATGCCATATGCGTATTGTCTTGCATCGTATACATCTGCTTGTGATGGCTTCTCCTGGGCATTTTCTGACTCTTGGAGCTCAGCTTCACGCATCCTCACCACTGCTTTTCAGGCAGGCCATCACTTCGCAGGCTCTAATTTGCAAAACAAGAGCGACACCTATTAGTGTGGTGCCAGTTAAGGTTGCACTGGTGACTTCATTATACATCACACCTCTTGCAGCTTTGAGATTATGCAGGAAAAAAATAATTGCTAAAGGCAGTCACTTGACAGAGATGTATAGTTCCAGTCCAGAAGAATTATTGATATAATTTAATTTACCTTTTTTTAAATTAAAATAAGGTGATAAAAAAATCAGTATTTTTATCCATGTGCCTGGAAATCCCAGTGCAGTTTCTTCTTATTTTTAAGATTTATTTATTTATTTGAAAGACATAGTAACAAAGAGAGAGAGAAGGTGGGAGGGAAGGAGAGAGAGAGAGAAAGAGAGACAGAGACAAACTGAGAGATCTTCCATCCATTGGTTCTATCCCCAAATGGCTGCAAATGACCAGAGCTGTCTCACTAGGAGATTTTTCCAGGTCTCTCACGTGGATGCAGGGGCTCAAGGACTTGATCCATCCTCTGCTGCTTTCCTAGGCCACTAGCAGACAAATGGATAGGGAGTACAACAACCAGGACTTGAACTGGTGCCATATGGGATGCTGGTACTGCAGGCTGTGGCTTAACCTGCTACCCTGTAGCACCGGCCCTCCCAGTGAAGTTTCAGTGCCTCAAGTTCATAGGCTTAAGTGGCACCTGGAATCTTAAAAAGTATTAATCTGGCAGGTATTGAGTCATTCTGGCTGCAGTTGAAGGGTAACCCTCATTTGCTTATTGTTGGGCATCTTTATTCTTCCTGGGTGCTGCTGCTGTCAGTCATTGTGGATTCCACAGGTGATGATGAGGTATGGACTTGACTACGGGCAAACAGCTGCTGCTGAGTCCTCACTGGGGTCAAGTGCAGGAATCCTGGTACCTCAACCCTGGCCTACCAGCTTGCGTTGGGTCACACAGGGTCCCGATCACTGGCTTGCCCCAGAATCAACCAGCCAGCTGGTCCACAGGCAGTTGGCCTTCTTGGCTCATCAATGGAGGAAGATCGCTTTTCTCTCCACCCAAGAGCTCTCACTTCTCAGCCACAGCTCCTGATGCCCCTGCCAGCCTGACTGAGCTCAGCGACTGGTCAGTTCCTGAGTGAGCACACAGGGCCAGAGTCCGCTCTTTGCCTCATCCGTGGGAAACCCACGCCCAGCAGGTCTCAGCCCTTGGATAGCCTCCTCAATTTGCTATTCATTTTCTCCTGTCTTTAACTGCCTCTCAGTTAAAATCAGAAGACTCTCTTGGAGGTTCCTTCTAGGAGATGGATAGCTTTACTATCCCTTCATGAAACTTTTGGCCAGTCTATCAACTCAAAGAAAATTGCTGGCTCCAAGGGTATTCACACCTTATAACTCTTCCTTTTCTTTTCAGATGAACACAGAGCTTCATAAATCATATATACCAAAGAGAATAATTTTCATACCTTATGAGTTCTACCAAAAATAAAATATCATGTCTCTTTTTTCCCCTTTGCAATTGAAGTATATAATTATCTCCTCAGGATCCATGATTCTGAAGAGCTCAGGGTAAGTGGAATCCTTATTAACTACATCTTATTTCACCACTAGTTTTATGATCATCCCTGGGCCTAAATTTCAGCTTAATTTCTCTGTGGTGGTCGTTTAGTGAGAGTTCCTAATGACTTGCTCCCAGTGAAACCCAGGTTTCACTGTCAAGTAGTTAATGATCTTCAAACTAGCTCTTTAATTTACTAAACTTGATATTGTCAATGGAAAAACATTTCAAGACCAGGAAGTGTTCTGTGATGCATCGGGTCATACTCAATTTCTATTTGATAAATTGATGCATGTCTCTTGAATGTTCTCTAATGGAACATGGGAACAACTGGGCATCAGGAAACCTGGGTTTTAGGCTTGCCTTCCCTGATTGCTTGGAATACCATCAGTGTCTGTAGATGTTTGTCATGCATCCTGAAACTCACTCTCCTTGTCTACGGAAGACATTTCTGGTAGATTAGATTTCTGGCTGTGCCAAGACCCACTCTAAGAATTCTTTTCAAAGGTAGTTCTCTAAGCATGCCCTCCTAATGATTTAGAGTTACCAGTGGTTACCAGTGCCACTCCAGGGAAAGGCAGTTCTTCCATGACTGAAATTCTATTGCAATAAATGTGTCAACATCCATTTGTTTTTGGAGGAACATGACGTGATAGAATAAAAGGTTTTCTTTCTATTGAACAACTCTGGATAACCCAGATTCAGACTCTGTTACAACCTTCATGGAATGTTCTGGAACCTCAAGAACTTGTACCCCGGGGAGGTGCAGGAAGGCAGGGCTCAATGAGATAAATGCTGAGAGCATCAACACAGCTATAGTAAACAGATTTGATTTGGTAAGGTGGCTTAAAGATCCAACATCCAATGTTGAGATGGTTGTGGAATGTTTTAATTTGTTTCAGCAGTTGTTGGAATTCAGGGATGTAAATGTTGGGGTAGGAAATTGGGCATGGAAGCAGAAGATGATAGATATTCAAGAGGTCCAAGGGACCTAACTGAAACACAGCCCAACTCTTAGGAATGCCTCCATTGTTCTCACACTGGTAGGCTAAGTGGTGGGAGAAAAGATTATATGTGGCAAAGCCATTGTAGGGTAGGCTACAGATGCGTCTGCTATCGTATGAAGCACCTTCAAAAAGTCCATGGAAGATGACATTAAAAGATTATTTTGGTGTAAACTTGTTTTGAAATCCATGTGCAATTTTCCCTAATACTTGTATGTATTTGCCATGAACTTTTTGAAGACCCCTCATAGGTTGCCTCCTATGGGTATCAGGAAGCTGGGATCAGAAGTGGAGTTGACTTGAGCCCAAGCATTCTGGCATGGGATGCAGGTGTTGATATGGGACATGGGTGTCTCAAGTGGCATCTTAACTGCTGTATCAAATGCCCAGTGCAGCTAGATTAATTTTTTATCATGTGACTACCATTAAGATCCAAGTAAAGGCATAGAAATAATTCCCTTGTGCCCCTTTTCAGCTGATACCATGTCCACAGGTACAGCCATTTAAAGTGGTTTTCACACACAGGATGTTTCTCTGACCTCTTCGAGATTTTTTTCTTTTTCATTTTCAGAAATTTAACTATAATGTGTCTTGGAATAGATTTGAGTTATTCTGTTTGTCATTTGCTCAGCTTTCTGAATCTGCAGGTTTGTGTTTCTTGTAAAATCTGAGAAGTTTTCAGCAATTATTTTTCCAAATGTTCTTTTGATTCTGCCTTCTTCCTCCTCTCCTTTCCCAATGCCAATGATACAAGTTAGGTCTTTTTTTCCTTTTTTTTTAAAAATTTTATTTTTTTGACAGGCAGAGTGGATAGTGAGAGAGAGAGAGACAGAGACAGAGACAGAGATAAAGGTCTTCCTTTGCCGTTGGTTCACCCTCCAATGGCCGCCGCAGCTGGTGCACTGCGCTGATCTGAAGGCAGGAGCCAAGTACTTCTCCTGGTCTCCCATGGGGTGCAGGGCCCAAGGACTTGGGCCATCCTCCATTGCACTCCCTGGCCACAGCAGAGAGCTAGCCTGGAAGAGGGGCAACTGGGACAGAATCCGGCGCCCCGACCGGGACTAGAATCCGGTGTGCCGGTGCTGCTAGGCAGAGGGTTAGCCTGTTGAGCCGTGGCGCCAGCCACAAGTTAGGTCTTTTGTCACAATATAACAGGTTTCTGAGATTCTGTCTCATGCTTTTCAGTCTGTTTTCTCTTGTGTAATTTATATTGTCCCATCTTCTTGTCCAGGGATTCCTTTCTCTCTTCTTCCATTCTGCCATTGAACTCATTGATTGAGGTTTTAGTTTGTGTTGTTGTATTCTTCAGTTCTAAAATTGCCATTTAGGTGTTCCTTGTATCTTCTGTTTCTTTTCTGAGACAATTTCTTTGCTAAAGACCTAACCTTTATCTATTTCAATAATTGATATAATTATTTATTGGAGTACTATTTTTAAAGATTTTATTTATTTATTTGAGAGGCAGAGCATCAGAGAGAGGGAGAGACACAGAAAGGTCTTCGTTTGCTGGTTCACCACCTAAATTGCCACATCGGCTGGAGCTGGGCCAATCTAAAGCCAGCAGCCAGGAGTTTCTTCTGGGTTTCCCAGGCAGATACAGGTGCCCAAGACTTGGGAGATTATCCACTGCTTTCCCAGGCCACAGCAGAGAGCTCAATCAGAAGAAGAGCAGCTGGGACTCCAACTAGTACCCATATGGGATGCTGGCACTACAGGTGGAGGCACAAACTACTATGCCACAGGGCTGGCCCTTTTGGGGAGTCATATGTCTTCCTTGTTCATGTTTACATTTATTTTTAGGCATTTGTGGAAATAGTTATTGTTTTCTCCTCTGTCATCATTTATCTCTGAAAAATTCCTCTTTGGCTTAGTGGAGTATCTGCTCCTTCCATGGATATTCAGAGGTCTGTGCTGGGTGGTGCCAGGGAGCTCGAGGGTGGGGCAAGAGTCCAGGGTGACACTCAAGTTAGACGTGGTAGATCTCCTCCGTTGTTAGCAGGGGGCAGGGTAGGATCCTGTTGGCTGGCATGATCACAGCATGAGTCCCTCTCTGCAAAGGTGAACCAAGTGCCAGGGCGAGCCTACAGTGCCCAGGCACCTCACCCATGGAAGTTCACAAACTGCACATAGTGTCCGCATGCTCCTCAGTGTGAACACAGAACCCTGAGCCTCTGAAGCCAAGCACAGTGGTTGCCCAAAGAACCAGCCACACCCTGTTGCATCCCATATTACACTGCCGCTGTTTCTGATGAGAAATCACTTGTTGTTTTTGTTGTTCTCTGAGATGCAATCTTTTTTCCCTTTGTGGTTGCTCTTCGGATTTTTCTCTCTATCCTTGTGAAACTGGGGACCTCTACTGAAAATTTTATTAATTATTTTAAGATTAATATTTTTGAGAGTGCTTGCTGTCTATTCAGATAAGAATTCTGAATATCAACTTGAATAAACCAGGCGACATAGTAAGTTTTTAGCATTTATTCAGTGAGAGAAATATGCAGGAAAGTGAGGGCTTTATTTAGGGGAGAAAAAATGTCTAGAAACATAAGTTGGGTCCATAGCTGGCAGAGAGCAAGCTGGGAGTGATGTGGAGCAAAGCGTGCAGTTAGGAGCAACCACAGGAGTGTAGTGTGGGCAGGAAAATAGAGGCAGAAAGCTAGCCAGAAGGCATGGGACAACAAGGGAAGGGCCCAGGTAGGGGCATGAGATCACACAGGGGCAGGGTGAAGGCAAGGTCTCCAGCCCACAATCTAATCAATCTAATCCTATCTGCTTCCCTATTATCACTTGTTTTTCAACATTTTGACTATGATATGCTTTGCTCCTATCTTGCACAGAGTTTGTAGATTTTCTTGAATCTGTATGTTGCTAGCATCAGTGAATTTTGGAAAATTCTTCACTATTCTGTTTTCAAACATGTCAAATATTAAAACATGTTCTCTTTTCTTCTGGGACTCCATCTATACAACAGATATTGCCCCAGGGGCACCTAGTCTTGTTCTTTGTTACCCTGTATTCATTTTTTCCCCTTTATGTTTACAGTTTGAATAATTTCTACTAACCTGTCTTCATATTCATTAATCATTACTTCTGATACATCCAGTCTGTTCTTAAGTCACCCAATGAGTTCTTCAACTCAGGTACTTTTTCATTTGGTTATTTTTACTCAATTCTTTTTTTGATATTTTGCTTTGGCGACTATATGGATTCTTGTTAGTTTGAAGATATTGTACACTTTTCCCAACGTTTCAGTCATTTGAAGGTCTACTTATTGTGTTAACTACTATGTTAATTACTTTTTCTCCTGCTTATGAGCCACACTTAGTAGACTCTGAGGCAGATGATATTTTCCCCAAGAAAGGGATTGTTTGCTTTCTTAGGTAGTGATGTCAAGGATTGATCTTTTTCTCCCTGCTTCAGGTCATCTCCGGCTTCAGATATCCTGATTGTGGGATCAAATCATCAAGTCCAGCACAGCTTTTGACTCTTCTTTTTAACTCAGCCCTAACTCATTGCCACCTCTTCCAAAGCAAAAATCCTATGGGGTGGCACAGAGAGCAGCTCAGCATTGGGCATTTCTCCAGATTCTAGTGTGTCTGCCATGTGACAGAGCAGGTGGTAATTAGGCTGATTTTTCCCTTACCCTTGCAAGGTCCCTCCATCTTTGGTAAACTGATCTTCTCTTGTCTTGACTTGGCAGATGTCTCCAGTGACAAAAATGATTCCCAGTCTTCACTCAGCCAGGAAGAGCTCACCCTTACCTGAAAGTTATTACATTTAAACTTCTTTGCACCCAGGGCTTACTGCTTCTAAGTACTATTTTCTCTTGCAACTTTGTACATCCTGCCCTTCTGTGTTGGGGAAACATTTTGGCTGAAACTTAGCGGGTGCTCTTTTTTCCATTACAGTCCTCAAATTCTTCAGCAGATTCTCTACATATGGTCATGAACAAACGGTTCAGACCTCTGAGATAGATGTTCACCACAAGGCTTTGGAAGCACTGGCTTCATTTTCTACTTTTGCTAACATTAAGTAGGAATAAGACAACAGTGCATTCTCAGCTATCTGTGGGTGAGATCTGCTCAAATGGCTTCCAGGGTTCGTGTGGCGCTGGGCAGAACCTTAGTGAATTTTGCTCCTGCTGTCTGCAGAAGGGAGGATAGGCCACCATCTGGCTCTCCAGACACGACCACTGCTGCTTCTGCACGGAGCCTGTCTGCTGTATGCCTGTGGCAGTTGACAGTGATTTCACTCAATTACGTTTCAGCATTTCCTTTCTCTTTTGGGGACTGACACTTGGTATTTCTAATACTGTAATGGAGATTTTACATGTTAGCAAGTTCACAGTAGGAAGGCCATAGAACTCACAGGCATCCATTCATTTCCTTGTTTTAATTTATGTCATTTAAGGAGTTTTTTGGGTCTTAGGGAGAATCCTTAGCAAGTACAGGGAGGGAAGAAGTACTGTCAGCGGCAGACACTCGGCGCTCCTCCAAAGACCCCTATTTTGAAATGAACTACTTATTGTCTGGATCCTTTCTGAAGTTCTTTGAAAGCAAGGACTCTGGACTACTGTTCCATTTTGCACAAAGTAGGGATTCAGGGCCAGTGCCGTGGCTCACTAGGCTAATCCTCTACCTGTGGTGCCGGCACACCGGGTTCTAGTCCCAGTTGGGGCGCCGGATTCTATCCCGGTTGCCCCTCTTCCAGGCCAGCTCTCTGCTGTGGCCCGGGAAGGCAGTGGAGGATGGCCCAAGTGCTTGGGCCCTGCACCTGCATGGGAGACCAGGAGGAAGCACCTGGCTCCTGAGTTTGGATCAGCACAGTGTGCCGGCTGCAGCGTGCCAGCTGTAGCGGCCATTTGGGGGCTGAACCAACAGAAAAGGAATACCTTTCTCTCTGTTTCTCTCTCTCACTGTCTAACTCTGCCTGTCTAAAAAAAAAAAAAAAGTAGGGATTCAGTAAATATTCTTCATTGCATATGTGGACTGGCAGGAGACTAGTTTTACTGACCAGGAATATAAGATACATGAAATAGAGGCATCAACAGTTGTATAAAACACATAATGTGAAAGACCCAGATAGAGAGATGGACCAAGAGGCTTATGTGCCTCATAAACATTGCTGTGCATGGGTTTTCTGACTTGAGGACCACATTCTATGCACGGGCATATTTCAGAGGAGTTGAAACAGCCAAGATAATGACCAGCACATTACAGCGACATTTTATAAGCCATTATGTTTCTCAGAAATCATCTATGGTGACTAGAGACTCAGACACGAATCTGAACTAATATGGTCAAAAAGCAGGCTGGATCTGTGTTTGCCTTGGGGAAATCTTGTGCATGTGCTTGCCGAAATGGTTACAAACATATTTTGATGCTCTGGCTGAAATCAAGACAGCTAGGTGGGATAAATATGATGTGAAGGCCTAAACATCTTCCTGTAACTGAACTAAGTCTATGACCAGAGAGAGTTATCTTATGATTTTTAAAAGATTATTTATTTGAGAGGCAGAATTACACACACACACACACAGAGAGAGAGAGAGAGAGAAAGAGAAAGAGAGAGATTTTCCATCTCTGGTTTGCTTGCCAAATGACTGCAGTGGCTGGAGCTGGGCCAATCAGGAGCCAAGAGCTTCTTCTGGGTCTCTGACATGGGTGCAGGGGCCCAAGCACTTGGGCCATCTTCTACTGCTTTCCCTGGTGCATTAGGGAGCTGGGTTGGAAGTGGAGCAGCTGGGACACGAACTGGCACCCATATGGGTTGCGGGTGCTGTAGGCAGAAGCTTAGCTTACTATGCCATAGCACCAGTCCCTATCTTATGACTTTAACAAAGTAATTTCTTGCCTCAGTATCTCCTGGGGAACAAAGATTTAAGAGATTTGGTACTGTAATATTAATTTTCATTTATTTAAAAATTTTACTGATGTGATTTTACTCTTATGAAATAGAAGAACATATTATCATATTTATTTCCCTATTTCTGTTGCCTATTTTATTTAGTGGTTATTACCAGAAATTACTTTTTTATATAGAGGAGGGAGGGTGTTCTAAAATGGTCTGCCTTGGGTGTCAAATATGCGAAGCACACCCACAGTAGAGGCAATGGAACTTCAGTCCCACTTGAGAGAAAATGGTGAAGAGACATGAGAACCCATGTAGTCTAGTAGGTTTCTGAGAGTTGAAGTTAAGCTCATCAAGCTGGAAACTTTTGCTTCCCCAGCTAATACGTGTGTATGTGTGCAAATGGCTGATGGCCAGGTTACAGGGAAGTGTGCTTTTCAAGGAGATAAAGAATTATGCTGCTCCTTTTTAATTCAGGAAGGAGGGAAGGAGGAAGAAAAGGAGAGAGACAGACACACACAAGTGTGCGTGTGCATGTGCACACACACACACACAAACACTCAGAGAATGAACAAGCACTCCTTCCTCTGATTCAAACCCCAAATGCCTGCAACGCCAGGACTGGACTGGGCTGATGTTGAGAGCCAGGAATTCAATCCAAATCTCCCACGTGGGTAGCAGGAACTCAAGGGTGACGTGAGCAGGGTCTTTGGTGTGGAGGCACAGGGCTGCTCGTCAGACACGACCACCTCATGGTGGAGCAGGCTGAGGGATGCAAACCTTTGGCTGCTGCTAGTTCCTAAAGATCGAATAGAACTGATGGTTGAGATGATGTTGGCTTAGCAAGGTGTGTCTCAAACACAACTAGGGTCCCTACCACTATAGCACATGTACTTTCCCTGTGAGTGTAACTGGAAAATTTAGACTCTTAAGAAACTGACTTACTGCTCACTCAATTAGCAACTTTTATTTTACTCTGGCTGCCAAATGTCCTGAAGCAGTTTTTCAAACTGCCTTTATTGTTTTTGTGTAGAATCCATGGTAGACTCTGTCGGACTATAGGTGCTGCAAACATGACATCTCACCCGAAGTGTCTCCAGTATTTCTGTTCTCTGCTAGGAATCATTGTTTCTCTGCTGTATTCAGTTCATCTTTTTTGTCATCAGCTCCGGCAGCTGATTTTCTTTTGGGAGCCACTTTGCGCACAGAAGCAAAACTCGAGTCCCTTCATAAAAGTTACGGTGCGCATGATGGCAGGGAGAGGGGACTGCAGCATGTTGAAACACAGCTAAGCCCCTGATTTGGCTCAGACCACTGATGGTGCGGGGTACAGGATTGAAATTTATATTTTGAAGAAGCTGCAAAACAGTGCATGCTGCAGACTTTCAGTGCCATCCAAGCGTGGTCTAAACTGTGAAAGCTGCCTCCCAAAGGCCTTGTAGATGACACAGGTCTTCTGTACTTAAAAATCATGTTGCCGAGTGGCTGCAAATGCAGAGGATAAGTAAAAAGCAGCATTTGCCAGGAGCAAGATCAACAAAGGGATTCGGGACAGATAAGAACACCCTGGAGTTTCCTGACAGGATCAGCGTTGTGTACTGTGCAGGAGACTGGGGTGAGAAGCCCCTCCATCTCTGTTGTTTGTTGTGTGTTGACAAGCAGAGGAGCACAGATGGTATGCTGACTGTAGAGAAGGAACTTAGGCAGTAGGGGGAATGATGTGTCTCCCTCAGAATGTTTCAAGTTAAAGAAAGCTGGTCACAGGATACAAAGTTTCAGCTTGATAGGAGGGATACATTTTAGTGATCTGTTGCACAGCAAGGAGACTATAGCTAAGGATCGTGCACTATATATCTCAAAACTGCTGACAGATGCTTGCCTCACACCAAGAGAAGTAGATGAGGCGATGGGTACATTAATATTATGTGATTTAATCACTCCACAATGCGTGCGTGTATCAAAACATCACATTGTACCCTGTGAATAAATGCTATTATTATTTGACAATGAAAAATATAAGAAAAAATCTTTTTGGGTATTGTTGGGGGCTAGGGTCATCACACTGAGGGAAGCCAAGGCAATTGGTCAAGAATCTCATCCCCATGAGGACCCAATGAGAGGGCCCCTTCCCCATGCGGAATTCTTCAGTGAGGTTTTCTTCCCCCTCTTCCTGTCTGGAAGGCCTTCTTTTTTCATATGCCCTGCAACAGCAGGCAGAGTGTAATGAACACTAGGAGGAATACTTTCTATTTGTACACTTGTTGGATTCTTTTTTAAAAAAGATTTATTTATTTTTTATTTGAAAGTCGGAGAGAGGGAAAGACAGGAAAATCTTCCATCTGCTATTTCATTCCCTAAATGGCCTCAGTGGCTGGTGCTGGGCTGATTTGAAGCCAGGAGCTTCCTCCAGGTCTCCCACTTGGGCCCAAGTACTTGGGCCATCTTCTACTGTTTTTTTTCAGGTACATTAGCAAGGAGCTGGACTGACATGGGGCAGCCGGGACTTGAACTGGCACCTACATGGGATGCTGGTACTGCAGACAGTGGTTTTACCTGCTCTGTCACAGTACCGACCCCTGTTGGACTCTTTTGAAGGAATTAAAATAACCAGAGATGTGAAATTATGCCACAGCTAAAAATTGTTTACATCACAAGAAGATCCTTTAAAAACCATCCCTCAGTATATTAAAAAAGTGTTTTTGGCTTACCTGAAATAATTTGTTAAAAAACACATTTTGTTTCTTTGAAAGGCAGAGAGAGAGAGAGAGAGAGAGAGAGAGTTATTGATCTTCCATCCACTGGGTCACTCTCCAAATGTCCACAGTGGCTGGGGCTATCTGGGGCCAGAGGTAGGCACCAGGAACTTAATTTAGGGCTTTCACATGGGTGGCAGAAACCCAATTACTTGAGCCATCACCTGCTGCCTCCCAGGGTCTGCATTAGCAGGAAGCTAGAACTGGGAGTGAAGCTGGGACTCAAACCCAGGCTCTCCAATATGGGCTTCATCCCAACCAGCATCTTAGCTGCTATGCTGAATGCCGGATCGTAAGCATTTTTTTTTTTTAAAAGATTTACTTATTTATTTGAAAGTGACAGATTTGTGTGTGAGAGAGAGAGAGATCAAGAGAGATCTTCTAATGTCCACAATAGCTGGGGAGGTGGGCCAGGCCAAAGCCAGGAGCCAGGAACTCTATCTGGGTCTTCTGTGTGGGTGACAGGGCCTCAAGTACTTGGGCCGTCATTTGCTGCCTCCCAGACACGTTAGCGGAAGGCTGGGTCAGAAGCTGGGTGTCTGGGGCTTGAGCCAAGTGCTTCCAGTTTGGGATGAGGGCACCTGAAGTTGTGGCTTAACTTGTAAAGCATAATGGCTGCCTGCCACCCACTATGCTGGCAACAAATCATTTTCTGAACCCTTGCTGTCCTGGATCCCAAGCTGGTGCTCTCCGTCCACTTTGCTGTGACCTAGATGGGTTTAGCTTCAGTCAATGCCAGTGATAACGGTGCTGGCTGCCTCTTCGGTGACTCTGCCCAAGAGTCTGGTGAAGCTCAGGGGATGCTTTCCTCCTCCAGAGTGAGACCAGGGCTTCTGCAGGTGCTCTCCTCTCCTGTGCCCTGGCACCGGGCAGACCACCCTCGGCACTGTCTTCTCAGCCTGCCTGATGCTACCAGCCTGTGTTTGGGTAGAGACCTCTCTGGTTAGAGAACCCTCTCTGGTTCTGCTTGGACCTCTCTGCCTCCCGAGACCCGATGATTCACAAGTGTCCTTGCTTCTGGGTGCTCTTGGTTTCGGCACGTGCCATGGTCTGAATGCTGTGTCCCTGCCAAATTCATGGGTTGAAACCTCACCCTGAGCATGGTGGTGTTGGGGGAGGGCTTTGGGTCATGCTGGCTGAGTCCTTAAGATTAGGGTTTGTGACCTCATACAAGAAGCTGCAGGGAGCATCCTCACCCCTTCTGCCTGATGAGGGAGCAGTGAGAATATGGCGACCGCTGAGCAGGAATCCCCCAGCAGACCCTGAATTTGCTGGGGTCTTGATCCTGGACTTCCCAGCCTCCTGAGCTGTGAGAAATAAACTTCTCACAATGAGCTGCTCAGAAGGTGGAATTTGTTGTGGCCACCCAAGCTGACCAAGACAGCGCATCTTCCCACGTGACTGCGGGGCAGCATTTCACCACGTGGGCCAGCCTTGCCTTTGCACTGCTTCCGCGTGCTCTGACATCTGGGCTGGGCGAGACCCCAGCTTGCCTGGCAGGGGGAGGCCCTCCAGGAGCTTGTGCTTTACGGTCGCACTGATACTGGCCCAGGCAGGGGAGGGGCCACGTGGGAGCACACGGTAGGGAGAGGCGACCCAGCTGTTCATCAGAATTCTCAGGAGCAGGGACCAAGCCCCTGGCAGCTCAGCTGCACTCTCGTTTCCTGGGATGGACACAGCCGGAAATGGAAATGTGGGTGGAATTCTGCACTGCGAGCAGAATCCCTTCTCAATTCATTCCCGTGTTTGTATATTAGTGGTAGCTGAGGCCTGGTATGGAATTGACTCTGTGAACTTAGGGCAGAGGGGGCATTGCTACTTACTGAAAGAAGTGTGCCTCTGTGTGTGTGTGTGTGTGTATGGAGGAGTTTGCTTTACTGTATCAGAGATCTCAGCTATGGAGAACAATGGACTCTGATCTTCATGGCTGTTGGGTGGGTTTGGGGGCCTCCTATGAGCAGAGATGGCGTTTCCTCTGTTGCATGCTCACTGCAGAGGAAGCCTGTCAGCGACCTTGCCGGCTTTTGCGTTACTGATTCCCCTTTAGACTTCAGCTCTGGTGAAATAAAGCCGTATCATCCTCAGTCCATGGAGTTAGACTTTTTTTTTTTTTTTTAATCCAGCTAGGTTTAGACGTATGGAGCTGCTAACTGCACTTCACTTCCTGGGAGGTTGGTTGACACAGAAACTTAAGATGTGAAAATCACTTCCTGTGAGGTCCCATACCCTCAGTCTATCAAGGGAGACAGTTAATGAGCTCAATCAATAAGTAAATTTTATAGCGAGCAAGTTGGCACTGAATGTAATGGAGCAAAATACAGTAGGGTAGGAGTCTGGGGTGGGTAGGGAGGAGTGGACTTTAGAATGGGCGTGGGGTCAAGGCGGGCCTCGTGGAAGCCCGTTGAGGAAAGGTGGTGGTGAGCTATGTGGCTGCCTGGGAAAAGGTCTTCCCGGGAGTGGGCTGTGCCATGCAGAGGCCCCAAGGCGGGAGTGTGCCCGGGATGTTTGAAGAACAGCAGGGGCAGGGGCTGGGGCATAAGGAGAGGAGGCAGTGAGTCACGTGGCTAGAGAGTTCACGGTCAGAGGCGCCCTGGGTGAGATGGGGAGGTTTGAGCAGAAGAGAGCAGTGCCAAGGCCACCCAAACGGGGCACTGATTTCCTACCAGGTTTTTGATGACTGTAGACTGAGCTGCCCAGACACACCCATGTGTGGGTAAAACTAGGCTCACTGCAGTAGTAATAGAACCACATGTGCTGGCTCTGCTCTGGCTCTGCTCTTGTCTGTTTTGTCAATTCGAGCCCGTCCTGGAAGTTATCACAGGGAGTTCAGGGATACTCTCCAATGCCTCTTCAAGTGCTCATTAACTTGGCTTTCTGAGCTGTGTGTCCACCTGCTACTTCTCTCTCCTCCTGCTCCGGTTGCTGCAGGGAATTTTCCTCTAGACCCTGACAGTCCAGAATTCTTGAGCATTCTCTCATCATACATCTTCACTCCAGGATAGGCTGCTCTAGTCACTCAGTCAAGGTGCTTGCTTAAAAAGAACAAACCCTACCTTGCCTAACTGAAGCAGAAAAGGAACTCATTAGAGGACCCCTGGCAGCTTGAAGATGCATGGGAGGGGTCGGCTCATTAGGCTTTGAGCAGCACAGCCAGAAACAAAGCTCAACTTCCTGGACTGACTGCTCCTTTTCCCGCAGGCCTTGTGGCTCATGCTGGGGTGCTGGCCTGGTACATTGACCAGAAGGGTATGGCCTTCGCTGCCTTGGAGAGCTGGCGAGAATCCTGCATGCCTCACTGCTCTGGTGCCGTAGGTGAGGTCTGCTTGCTCACATCACTTGCTTCCACGTGGACTCTCTGGCCTGCACCCTGGCCATCAAGATTGTGAAGGTGAGGTTCTAACTCCTACCTGGGGGAGGCAGCAGTTCCCTAGTGGAAACTTTCCCACACTCAGGAAGGCTATTCATACAGCTCTGGATGCCAGAAAATATGAAAAAAAAAATCTCTTTGGTATTCATGGTTCAGGCTGTTGGGTCTGTTCTGTGCTCCAACAATGACTTTGAAATGGAGATAATGCCTTTCACCCATCATTAATGCCTTAGGCTCCCGTCATCTTACACAGATTTATTATTATAATTAAAGAAATGACTAGATGGAAGAAAAAGAGCCTACCAAGAAGTCTTCCTTTTAAAAAGAGTGTTTTTATTTTTGTGAAAGAAGTACATGCTCACAATTTTAAAAATTCAAGTAGTGCTAGAATACTTATTTTAAAACTACTTAGTTAAACAAATGTCCCCGGCTTCACAGCGCTCCATCTCTCCAGAAGCAGTCACTCTGAGCTCTTAGTTTCTTTTCTTCTGATATTTATCTCTGTTTCTAAATAATACGACTACACAGCTGTCTCTTGATTAATCACTCTTAGATGGGTTTTCTATGGGGAGATGAAAATCTTAAATCTCTACCGCTGATTGTTCTCGCCTCTCCTCTCAACATAATTAGAACACTGAATAACTATAGAGAAATCCGTATTTGCTGGTTTTTTGTGTACTGTTTTATACTGCTCATTTATGAGTGAAGAATATACTATTTTATTTCCTTCTCAAAAGCTGGTGTTTTTCCTAAAATTAATAACTATCTCTTCTACTTTCCTGCCAGAACTTCCCATATCTTGCTATAGTTCTAAGAACTTTCACTCAATTCAGTTTTCTATATGGAGCAGTCAGATAATGTATCACTTAACATCTTAAAAATTTAATTAAATTATTTGGAAGGGAGAGAGTATGATATAGATCATCTATCTACCTATTTTCTTTCCTCCCTCCCTCCCCTCTTTCCCTCCTCCCTTCCATCCATCTATCCATCCCTGCAGCAGCTAGGGCTCTGCCAGACTGCAGCAAGGAGCCAGGAACTTCATCTTGGTCTCCTTATGGGTGGCAGAGGCCCAAGTGCTTGGGCCATCATCTGCTGCCTCTCAGGATTGCATTAGTAGGAAGCCAGAAAGGGCAGTGGAGCTGGGACTCAAACCCTGGCCCTCTGATAAGAGATGTGGGCACCCCAAGCAGGGTCTTATCTGCTGCTCTCTCTCTTAGCATTTTCACCTTTCTTTGAGACTAACTTGTCCTGGAGCCCTCCTTCCCTTGCCTCAGTCATAACTGGCTGTCTTTTGGATGGATTCCCAAGTATCTCTTGGGCATTCCACTTACCTTTTCTTATCTTAAATATTCTATTTTTAGGCCCCTCTGTCATTTTTTCCAGTTAACTCCATCATTTTTGTGGAGCATATTTTTCTGTTTTTCCCCCCCTTGAGGAAAGACAGTATGAGAAATATGAGGGGGGATTCAAAGAATTTATAGAAAATACATGCTATCTTCCCCATTCCACAGTTTGTTACTTCATTTAAAATTATTTTTAAATTTTTTGTTTAACATGTAATACATATACTTTTTCATGGGGTACAGTATAATGCTTCAACACTTAGAGCATAAACCAACCAAACCAACAACTATAATTCTGTGCGTTGCCTTGATGGAAGTTATCTTTCTTTGTTTCTATACATAGGAGACCCTTAGTGTCATTTGTAAGGCTAGTCTGGAGGTGGTGAATTCCTCCAGTTTTTGTTTGTTTTGGAAAGTCCTTGTTTCTCCTTCATTCATGAAAGATATCATTGCTGCATAAAATTTTCTGGGTTGAGTTGGCATTTGTTTTCTTTCAAAACTTGGAATACATCTTTTCCAGTCCCTTCTAGGTTTCTGTTGAAAGATCTGCTGTCAATCTAATGGGGTTCCCTTCAAAGTGACATGGTGTTTTCTCTTGCAATTTTTGTCCTCTTTTTGTATTATGCTTTTGAGAGTTTGTATAATGGTGGGGGTTCTTTTCTGGTCATATCTGTTTGGGGTCATACAGGCTTTCTGTATTTGAGTATCTGTATCTTTGTTCAGATTGGGAAAATTTTCAGCTATTTTATTGGATAAGTTTTCTAAGTCATTCTTTTTTTTTGTCATTTATTAGGGAACTCTCAAAACTTGAATATTGGTTCATGTAGTGGTGTCCCAAAGATCACAGAGGCTGTCTTCAATCTTTTTTATTTCTATTTATTTATTTTTTATTTATTTGTAAGACAAAGCAACAGTGGGAGAGAAGGAAAGGAAGATGTGGAGGGAGGAGGGAGGTAGGGAGGGAGGGAGGGAGAGAGAGAGAGAGAGAGAGAGATCTTCCATTCATTTTAAAATGGCCACAACAACCAGTCTGAGCCAGGCCAAAGCCAGGAACTCCACCGTGGTCTCCCACAAGGGTGGCAGGGGCCCAAACACTTAAGCAATCCTGTACTTCCTTCTTAGGCAAATAGCAGGGAGCTGGATCAGAAGTGGAGCGCCCAAGACTCAAACCAGTCCTCCAATATGGGCTGCCAGCATAGTAAATAGAGGCTTAACCTGCTGTGCCACAGTGCTAGTCCATATATATATATATATATATATATATATATATATATATATATATATATTTGTCTAAGATATCTCAAAAGACTGGTTTTTAATTTCATATATTCTTTCTTCTGCCTGATCTAGTCTGATGTTCAGGCTTTGAAATGTAATTTTTTAAAAAAAATTGGCTTAATGAGATTTTCATTTCTAAGGTATCATTTTGCATCTTGAGATCTCTTTCTTTGCTGAATTTCTCAATCATACCTTGCATTCTTTTACTAATTTTATTTAACTGTCTATATCTGTGCTCTATCTTTTTGAGCATCCTTATAGTCATTCTATTGTGTTTTTTGTCAGGCATTAGAGCAGTTTCCCTTCATAATCTGACATTAGAGTGCTATTGTGCTACTTCTGGTAGCATATTCCTTTGCATTTTTATTCTTCATGCATCTCTATGTTGATTTTTGTGCATCTGGGGGATTGGTTGTTTATATCATTCTTAAAGAATAGTTTTTTTGTGGACTGCAGCCCATTTCCTGAAGATATGTCTTCAGGGGTCAGTTGGGTTGACTACTTTGGGCACTATGTATACATTGTTTTGTTGTAATCAGCTAGCTGTGTAAGGATTTGGGACACTCCTGGGGCCCCTTTGAGTAGCTTAGAAGAGACAGGGAGAAAGAGAGAAGTCCTCCATCCACTGGTTCACTCCCCAGATGGCTACAACAGCCAGAACTGGGCAAAATGGAACCCAAGAGCCAGGAGCTTCTTCCAAGTCTCTCATGCGGGTACAGGGGTCCAAGGACTTGGGCCATCTTCTGCTTTCCCAGGCCGTAGAGAGAGCCAGATTGGAAGTGAAGCATCTGGGAGTTGAACTGGCACGCATGTGGGATGCTCGTGCTAGAGGCTGAGGCTTTCTCCAGTACACCACAGCGCCAGCCCCAGGAGTAGTATCTCAACTGTTAGGTCAAATAGTTTCCCTGTTCTACTTTCTTCTAGCTTCTGATATTGCTGTTTAAAATAATACGCCATTCCCATTCCCAATTTTTTTGTATGTGACTTATTTTTTCCTCTCTGGATGCTTGTGCGATCTTTGGAGATTGTCTGTCTATCCATAGTGTTCTGAAATTTTACAAATGTTGTGCCTTTATTCATTTGATGTATTACATACTTGGTGGGCTCTTTTAATCTAAACAACTGTATGCTTTAGTCCTGCAGAACTTTCTCATAGTATTACTCTAATAATGTATTACTATTTCCTTTGTTTCCGGTTTTTGGAATTCCTACTAGGTAGACATTAGGCCACTTAGATGGATCCTCTGCATTTTTCTTTTTAAAAATTTTTTCTTGTGGGGCTAGTGCTGTGGCTCACTTGGTTAATCCTCCACCTGCTGTGCCAACATCCCATATGGGCGCAGGATTCTAGTCCCGGTTGCTCCTCTTCCAGTCCAGCTCTCTGCTGTGGCCCGGGAAGGCATTGAGGATGGCCCAGGTGCTTGGGTGTCTGCACCCACATGGGAGACCAGGAGGAAGCACCTGGCTCCCGGCTTCAGATTGGCATAGCTCCGGCAGTGCGGCCATTTGGGGGGTGAACCAACGGAAGGAAGACCTTTCTCTCTCTCTCTCACACTAACTGTGTCAAAAAAAATTTTTTTCTTGTGTCCATCTGCTGATATTTTTGCATAAGAATTAGAAAAAATAAGGATATAATACTTAAATTTATAAGAGCTTATTTTTATTGTCTGATTTTTCTCTTTAGGAAGATAGATCTTTTTTATTTCTGAAATGATTACTTATCATTAATTACAAAGTTTTCTGTTCTTGCCTTGTCTTATTTTGTTTTTTTATATAATCACAATTTTTTTTAAAAAAAATTTTGACAGAGAGTTAGACAGTGAGTGAGAGAGACAGAGAGAAAGGTCTTCCTTCCATTGGTTCACCCCCAAAATGGCCACTATGGCCATTGCTATACCAATCCGAAGCCAGGAGCCAGGTGCTTCCTCCTGGTCTCCCATGCAGGAGCAGGGAGACTCCACTGCCCTCCTGGGCCACAGCAGAGAGCTGGACTGGAAGAAGAGCAACCGGGACTAGAACCCGGCTCCCATATGGGATACTAGCACTGCAGGCGGAGGATTAACCAAGTGAGCCACAGCGCTGGCTCCTGTTATTTTGTTTTCTGATTCCTGTCTTCCTGTTTGTTTTAGTTTTTGTCTTTCAAGCTGACAGTTTTCCCTAAAACCTGGTATCCATTCACACTTAGGATTGAGGTACTAAAATCTGATTAAACAGGCTGGTCTTGTTGACTTACAGGGATTTTATGTAGGGAAGTTCCTTTATGTTGCCCCAAATGTATTATTTCTAGATCTTTTTCCTTCCCTCTGTGGTGTTGTGGTTTCTTATGTCTTCCTGGAGGGTGTCGGGCTACATGATGGTGCTCTGAGGCTGGAATTGGGGAGAAGAAGGAGGTTACCTGCAGCATAGTGTTCAGGTAATCCTTCCTGCTCTGAGTTTCATACCTCATGCATGCCCTCCTCTGAGGCTGTTGGCCCTGAGGTGGAGCCAGTCTTGTTCAGTTCTTCAGAGAGTCAATCTCCCATCTCCTGAGAGGGTAGGATGGGACAGCTGCTTCACAGCACAAGAGAAGTCTCACCTCTTGCCTCCCAGGTACACGGTGGCACTAGTTCCTTAGTCTTTCTTGGGGTGTTTGGGGGGATATGAGCCCTCTTGCCACTGTCATCTACCTCTAAAGACACTTTAGTTTTAGTCTGTCTGTCTGCCAGTTCTCTGGTTTCTGCATTCATCCACTATGGTTCTGGGTTACAGATGTCTCTTAGTTTCAGAAAAAAATGGAGTTTGGGGGCCGGTGTGGTGGCTCGATGGATTAAGCTACCACCTGTGATGCCAGCATCCCATATGAACACCAGTTGGAGCGCTGTCTGCTCCCCCTCCAATCCGGCTCCCCACTGATGCGGTTGGGAAAGCAGTGGATGATGGCTCAAGGGCTTGGGACCCTGCCACACATGTGGGAGATCTGAATGGAGTTCAGGTTCCTGGCTTCAGCTCTGCCCAGCCTTGACCTTCTATTTGTCTTTCTGCCTTTCAGATAAATAAAATGTTTTTAAAAAATTAAAAAAGATGGAGTTTGTATTCCTTTATCTTGGTCTCCTTGTTTTACAGCAAGAGGATCTCTTTATGAGCACAAGGGCATTCTGTGTTAGAAAAGGAGTGTGTGTTACTTAGATTTATTCCCACATGGCCCCCCAGAACTAGGATGACCAGCATAATTTATTATCTGAACTAGGACACATCAAAAGTGAGCTGGAAGAGGGAAGGGGGTCGCCTGCTGAGACAACAGGTGTAACCCAGGACTGTTCTGGGAGAACTGGGACACGTGAGCACACTGCAGAGAACTCAAGCTTTCTTTCAATTCCTAAGTACCAGCTGCACAATATGTAATTTTTTAAATTAAGAAAAAAGATCTCTATTTTTGAATTGTTCTTTACTGTAGGGTGCAATGTCCTTCATCTTGGATTCTGTTGAGAATCCACTGGGATCAGATGGGACAGTGATCTGAAAGATGGCCAGTGGTCTGGACTCAAAACTGCTCCTTCCTCCCTGACCCAATATTCTGTTTGGCCCAAACATTTTCACTTCAATGCTTTCTTCCCTTGGGATTGATTATTTCCTAGGAGATTCCTTAGTACCTCATGCCAACTGACTTTCAGAAAGCCTGCTGTACCAGTCTTTAACTCATGCCCAGAGGTGTTTGATATTGAACAGAGCTGTGAATGAATGCAGTCATGACTGTACTTCCACCCTGTGGTCCCAAGAAAAAAAGGGGTAGAACAAGTCGAGTTCAGAAGCTCTCTTTTGGGAAGTTCATACCAGGCAGGAGAAACAGGCGCAACTTGACCAACTCCCCCATCCGGGTCCTTATCTTGAGAATGTGGAGCTTTTCTTTGATTATCTCGCTCCTAAACCCTTCTCTCCATTCCTTAAGTTAGTATACTTCTGCTTATTTCCCCAAGCATACAGTGGTGCTTACTGCATCTTAGACATGGGAAGGTTGAAGACATGGAGACGCATTCTTGCTCTCAGGGGTTACATAGTCTAGATGGGCCTGGAAGGTCAATATTTCTGAGAGACCTTCCTTAAAGGTGGTTTAGAAGAGGAGGAAGGAGTAACTTTTAGTCTGGGGAGAAACAGTTGAGGGTGGAAAGCATCAAGAGATGGTGAAGGGGCTGGCAGCGTGGCTTACTTGGTCAATCTTCCGCTTGTGGCAATGGCATCCCATACGGGCACCATGTTCCAGTCCCAATTGCTCCTCTTCCAGTACAGCTCTCTGCTGTGGCCCTGGAGGGCAGTGGAGGATGGCCCAAGTGCTTGGGCCCCTGCTCCCACATGGGAGACCAGGAAGAGGCACCTGGCTCCTGGCTTCGGATTGGCACAGTGCTGGCTGTGGCGGCCATTTGGGGAGTGAATCAATGGAGGGAGGACCTTTCTCTCTGTCTCTCTCTCACTGTCTATAACTCTACCTGTAAAAAAAAAAAAAAAAGAGGGGAATCACCCAGACAGCTGTTGGGGGTGGGGAAACACAGTGCAAGGAATTTGTCCACATTTCTTAAGTCCAGAGGATAGGAAAATTGTTAAGACCTTTGTAGGTGTTCGATTTTTACTCATGGTGTTGGTTGAAGGAGGGATATAGATCAGACATGGCTGAGGGAGGTGTCCATGTAGCTGGATCAGAGACTGTTCTCCCATTTTCCCAAGGCAAGTGCATGATGTCTAGAGGTTCAGAGATTCTTGGTGGGGTTATGCAAATGCTAGAGGAATGATGGGCTGAGGAGGTGATGTTGGGACAGGAAGACCACTGAGATAGGGGACATCATAACTGGAGGCCTTGGCTGGGGCCATGCCCTTGGCAATGGGTCATTTTCTTAAATGCTTCATTCAGTTAAATCTATTATTTGGGTCCTCTTACAACCTTTAGAGGCCTTAAACTCAATCGCACGCTCTCGCTCTCGCTCTCTCTCTCTCTCTCTCTCTCACACACACACACACACACATATTTATTTGTTTGAAAGGCAGAGTTACATGGAGTCGAGTGGACAGAGAGAACTTCCATCTGCTGATTCCCTCCTCAAATGGCTACAACAGCCAGGTCTGGCCCAGGCCAAAACTAGAAGACTGGAACTCCATCCAGGTCTCCCATGTAGGGCAAGTGCCTAAGTCCTTGGACCGTATTCCATTGCTTTCCTAGGTGCATTAGCAGGGAGCTGAATTGGAAGTGGAGCAGCTGGGACTTGAACCGGTGCTGATATGGGATGCCAACATTGCAGGAGGCAGTTTACCCACAGTATCACAATGCTGGCCCCAATCTGTATTCCTCTCTATCCCACCTTCTTTGTTCTATTAAAGCAGAACAATGTCTGAGTGTTTTCCCAACCACTTGTGTAGGGCTACTAGCTCAACTGGCATGTAATTTGCCTCCCAGGTTAGGGCGGGTGACAATTTGAATGTTTTTCCATGGAATATCAGGACCTTTAATTTTTCACTCTTAGATAATATTTCCTACTTGACCTGCCTTCTGCTTACTAAGCAAAATTTTGGGTTTTTACTACGTCAATACTCCTCTTCAAGTTGGCAACTTATGTATTAAATGAAGTAGTGCTAGCTGCTAGGAGAAGTAACCCCTCATATCTCCATGGCTTATCACAGCAGGGTTTTCTTTCTTTCTCATATAAAGTAAAAACCAGTGTTCTTAGCTAACAGGCAGGTTTCCCACAAGCAGAGATTCAGGGGCCCAGAGTCACTGCACACATGGGCTTTACAGAGTCCAGAAAATGAAGAAAGAGTATGGATGATCATGCCTGGGAGGTATTCACAGGCCCTCCTGGGAAATGGCTCTGCTACTTCTATTCACATGTTACTGCCTGGGACTCATGTTCCTATTTGCTGGGAAAATCAGACCTCATTGCAAATGAGGATGAGAAATGTGAGTGGACTTCTGTCCAAGAAGTAGAGGGAATGGGTTTGGGGATGAGCAAGTCCAGCACCTCAACTTACATGTCTTGTGCAAGGGCTTTAAACTGTAACTGAGCTTAGATCCTTTTGAAAACAGTTACATTAAAAAAAATTTAAGAAGACACATCATTTGCCTCTTCTAGAATTTTTGTCCCTCTAATATTTAAAGCAATGGATAGTGACTCAATGGCCTGTTCCTCATTTGGGAAGCCTAGACAGGAGGAAGGACACTCTTGGTCCTTCTCTGTCCTTAGGTTTGGGCCCATTCCATTGGTAATTATGACCACAAAAACCTCCTGAGCATCTAATTCCAAGTGAGAAATTTTCTCCAGAACCAACCTTCTTCCTTTCTCTTCCTTTGTATCTCCTTTATCACTGACCACTTCTTATCTGGCTTGGTCTGCATTCAGGGGTGAGGCTTTGGTCTGTGTGCTTGGATTTTTATGCTGCACTGTTTTGCCATTGTTACTTAGACTCACAACTTATGGGTGAGTGTTGTCTCTGCCCCAACTCATGCAGTGTAGGAGATTGTACAGACCTGGAGTTTATTTTTTCCCCAAAGAAATCTTTTATTTAAGGAGTACAAACTTCAAAAGTACAACTTTAGGAATATGGTGATTCTTCCCATCATACCCACCCTCACAGCCATACTCCCACCCCTCCTCCTCCTCATCTCCCATTTCAAGTCCCATTCTCCATTAAGATTCATTTTAAACTAACTTTATACACAGAAGACCAACTCTATACTAAGTAAAGATTTCAACAATTTGCACACACACACACACAAATAAAAACTGTTTGAGAACAAGTTTTACAGTTAACTCTCATAATACAACTCATTGAGGACAGAGGTCCTGCATGGGAAGTTAGTGCACAATGATTTAAAGTCTATTTTGCTGATATTTGGATGGCTACACCAGCTTTTTTATGGCTTCTGTTGGCATAGAATATCTGTCTTCATTCTCTCACTTTCAGTCTCCCTGTGTCTTTGTTGGTGAGATGTATTTCTTGTAGGCAGCAAATAGATGGGTTTTATTTTTAATCCACTCAGCCAGTCTGTGTATTTTAACTAGAGGGTTGAGGCCATTTACATTCAAGATGACTTGATAAGTAATGACTTTGCTCTGCCATTTTTCAAAAAATATTCCTGTTTTTACTTTGGATTTCCTTTGTACTTTTACTAGGAGATTTCCTTCCTTTACCTTCTTTGGTAGTGATGACCATTTTTCTGTGCTTCTGTGTGCAGCACATCCTTAAACATCTTTTGCAGGGCTGGATGGGTGATGCCAAATTCTTTCAATTTTTGTTTGTTATGGAAGGCCTTTATTTCACCTTCATTCATAAATGAGAGCTTTACAGGGTGTAGTATTATGAGTTGACAGCTTTTTTTCTCTTAAGGCTTGGGATATATCTCACCACTCTTTTTTTAAAAAATATTTATTTATTTGAAAGAGTTACAGAGGGGCAGAGGCAGAGAGAGAAAGAGGTCTTCCATCTGCTGGTTCACTACCCAGATGGCTGCAGTGGCTGGAGCTGCACTGATCCAAAGCCAGGAGCCAGGAACTTCCTTCAGGTCTCCTACATGTGTGAAGGGGCCCAAGGACCTTGGCCATCCTCCACTGCTTTCCTAGGCCATAGCAGAGAGCTGGATTGGAAATGGAGCAGCTGGGTCTCAAACTGGTGCTGATATTGAATGCCGGCACTGCAGATGACAGCCTCACCCAGTACACCACAGTGCTGGCCCCTGAGGCTTGGAATATATCCCACCATTCTCTCCTAGCCTGCAGAGTTTCTTATGAGAAGTCTGCTGTGAGTCTAATTGGAGATCCTCTGAAAGTAATCTGGCATTTCTCTCAGGCACATTTTATAATCTTTTCTTTATGTTTCTTTTATGTGGACAGTTTAATTACAACGTGTCATGGTGAAAATCTTTTCTGGTCATGTCTATTAGGAGTTCTATGTGCTTCCTGTACTTGGATATCCCTTTCTTTTCCAAATTAGGGAAGTTTTCTTGTATTATTTCACTAAAAAGGTCTTCTAATCCTTCTTTCTTTCCACGCCTTCAGGAACTCCAAGAACCCATATGTTGGATCAATTGATAGTTTCTTGGAAATTACCAACAGTATTTTTTTAGTTTTATATTTTCTTCTTCTTGTTTTTGGTCTGTCTGCATAATTTCCTGTGCTTTGTCTTCCGAGTTGGATATTCTTCCTTGTGCTTCATGGATTCGATTGTTAAGGCTTTCCACTGCATTTTTTATTTGTACTATTGAATTCTTCATATTTTATTTTATTTTATTTTTTTGACAGGCAGAGTGGACAGTGAGAGAGAGAGACAGAGAGAAAGGTCTTCCTTTGCCGTTGGTTCACCCTCCAATGGCCACCGCGGCCGGTGCGCTGCGGCCGGTGCACTGTGGCTGGCACACTACGCTGATCCAAAGGCAGGAGCCAGGTGCTTCTCCTGGTCTCCCATGGAGTGCAGGGCCCAAGCACTTGGGCCATCCTCCACTGCACTCCCGGGCCACAGCAGAGAGCTGGCCTGGAAGAGAGGCAACCGGGACAGAATCCAGCGCCCCAACTGGGACTAGAACCCGAAGTGCCGGCGCTGCAAGGCGGAGGATTAGCCTAGTGAGCCCCGGTGCCAGCCTGAATTCTTCATTTCTAATATTTCATTTTGACTTCTCATTAAAATCTCAACTTTGTGGGAGGAATTTTCTTTCATGTCATTTACAGATTTCATTAGTTTGTGCATCTTCTTCTGATTACTCTTAGGCAATCTTATCCATTTTTGGAAATCCATTTCTGGCATTTTTTCAGTCTCCTCATCTTCACAATCCAGTATTGAAGTTGTGTTCTTTTGGGGGCATCCTATTGTCTTCCTCATTCTTGTTTCTTGAATTGGTATTTGTTACTCTGCGTTTGTGGAGATCCTCGTTGGTTTCTTCGTTTTTTTTTTTTTCCACTGTGATGGCGTTTGCCTTTGTACTATGACCACACAAAGGATCTGTGCAGTCCTCAGTGTTAGCTCAGATTCCCCAGCAGCATCTCTCATCAGGTTACCAGGGAGCCCTGAGTGTGTGGAACCTCCCACAGTGACTGCCCAAAACTCCTAGCACACTGTGAGTCCTCCCACACCATCTGAGTACACAAGCCTCCCACAGTCACAAGCACCCCACCCCCTATCAGTTCTTCCCATGAGACTCAGGAGTCTCCACTTGATTGGTTGCTGGGTGCAGACACGAGCTGGCACAGCTGTTAGGTCTATCCAAAATGGTTCCCACTCTGTATAGGTTTTTTGAAGTACACCATTGTGGGATGACTGGGGAGAGAGAGACATTCCCCTCCCCTTTTTCCCCCTCTAGTTTGGCAGGTACGCTATCCCCCACAGGCTCCAAGCTGGGTTCCCTCCAGGCTCTTCCTGCAGATTTGTCACCAGTGGCTTGGGCTGCTACATTCTGGTCTCACCTCACTCTCCAACACTGGTGGCTTCTGGGGTTCTGAGTTGTGGGTTCCAGGCCCACTGTGTCCCTCTGATTTTCATAGAGTTTCCTCTGCCATTCTCTCCCTTACTCTTCCCTGAGACTGAACTCTCTCCACTTTTTTTTTTTGTAAACTATCTTCTCCTAGACTAGAGCAGTAAGCACTCACCCTTCTCCATCATCTTAATCAGGCCCTGGAGTTTCAAGATGACCTGCCTGGCACTGCCCTTGGCAGGCTGTGTGCTCTGGGAGGGCTGTGGACTGCAAGGTCCTTGTCCCTGTGTATGCTCATCCCCCTCCACGCCCTTCCTCTCCTGTCCCTTGGCTTGGCAGCCCTTGCAGGACTCAGAGCTTCCCAGCTGCCTCCTGATGGGCCATCTGTAGGCACATTTGCTTTCTGGCAAACTTCTTCACAGAAGCATCTTTGAAGTGTGACATGTGTGACCCACCCGGGTTTTTGATATTTTATCATGTTCTGAATATTTACTATCCCTCTTTTGTTCACTTTATTTTTTTGCAAAATTGGAGCGCTTTTCCCCCTTGTCAATATATTCTTTTGAGCTTTTTACATAATAAAAACTCAGGTTTCAGCATTAATCATCGTGATTAATGTGATTCCACTAATAACCTTTTTCTACTTGGGAAGGCTCCAATTATGGCTATATTTTGTGTTTGGCCTTGGGCCAGTTTCTATCCCAATGATATTGGTTTCATGAATCCTCAGCCTGGGCTTTAACCTCTCCTGTGTCCTACCCCATATTAACTTTCTCGTATAGATTTCAGCCACAGCCAGTCCTCTAGACCCTCTGCTGATCCACTCTTGGATAAAATGAGGCTGGCTGCCAGGAGAGGGTAAGGTTTGCCTCTTTCCCTCTTTGTATGTTTGGACACAAGCCTATTCAGAAATTCTTGATGGTTTCCCCAAAGATGGTGTCAAGCCTTATAATTCTTTGGCTTGCCATTCAACCTTATAATTAATAGTGATACCTCGCCAGAAACTTTTTTTTTAGAATGCTCTTCAAGGAGAACACTCAAAGGGATTTTCAGTGTAAACTCTGCACAAGCTTTGGAGTCACTTCTTTGAGACACAGTAAATAGCTAGCTCTCAAGTGAGATATTACAAGGGAAAGAACATTGTCTTCACAGTCAGACAGCATTGGTTGCATGACCTTGAAAAAGTTACTCTAACTCTATGAGTCCCAATTGTCTCATTGATGAATGGGAATATGATGACCTGTCATGCAGGCTTGGGGTGAGGATTAAAGAGTAATGTGTCTACTGTGATTGGTGAGTCCATTTCTAGTAACATCATAGTTAATGCAGCCTTAAAACTTTTTACTAGAAAAGAGCTAGAAATGCTGAATAGAATAAAAACCTTTCATTTTGTTTTTTTGACCAGTGGAGTTTATTCTTGACTTTTGCACCTATTCTTACTCACATTCATATGGAAGTAGAGACTGCTTAATAGCCACACATGACAGGTAAATTCAAATAGACAGATAACAGACTGATTGACCACAACATCAGGTGTTTAGTGAAAGACATTTTGTAGGAAAGAAAAGTATAGTCATTGAAATTTAAACTCAGAGAACAGGGTAAAGAGCAGCCTGGCAACAATGGTGAGAACTTGAGTGAATGGAAAAGCTTGTGGTCAGTAGATGCTCAAAGATGTCCTGAGATCCCTTTTGGGAAATCATTGAGGTGTTTAGTTTTTGGAGGGCAAGAAAAGGCTATGTTTGTTTGTTTGTTTGCTTTTTGTTTTTATTTCCCAAAGAAACCTTTTATTTAAGGAATACAAACTTCATAAGTACAACTTTAGGAGTATAGTGACTCTTCACACCATACCCGCCTTCACACCCACACTGCCAAACCTCCTCCTCCTCCCAGTTCCAGTCGTATACGCCATTAAGATTCATTTTCAATTAACTTTATACACAGAAGACTAGCTGTATACTAAGTAAATATTTTAACAATTTGCACACATGCACACACACACACAAACTGAGAACAAGTTTTTGAATTAACTCTCACAATTCATTGAGGACAGAGGTCCTGCATGGGAAGTTAGTGCACAGTGATTCTTGTTGAAAATTTAACAATTAACACTCTAAAGTATGATGTCAGTGACCACCCAAAACTCTTTTTTTTTTTTTTGACAGGCAGAGTGGACAGTGAGAGAGAGAGAGACAGAGAGAAAAGTCTTCCTTTTTCCGTTGGTTCACCCCACAATGGCCGCTGTGGCCGGCGCACTGTGGCCGGCATGCCACGCTAATCCGAAGCCAGGAGCCAGGTGCTTCTCCTGGTCTCCCATGCGGGTGCAGGGCCCAAGCACTTGGGCCATCCTCCACTACACTCCCGGTCCACAGCAGAGCTGGACTGGAAGAGGAGCAACCAGGACAGAATCTGGTACCCCGACCGGGACTAGAACCCAGGGTGCCAGCGCTGCAGGTGGAGGATTAGCCTATTGAGCCATGGCGCCGGCCCACCCAAAGCTCTTGACATGAGCTGCCTAGGCTATGGAAGCATTTTGAATCCACAAACTCCATCAGTATTTAGACAAGGCCATAAGCAAAGTAGAATATCTCTCCTCCCTTCAGAGAAAAATACAACCTTCTTTGATGGCCACTTCTTTCCACTGGGATCTCACTCACAGAGGTCCTTCATGTAGCTTTCCATGCTTGAAATGCTCTCATGGGCTTTTCAGCCAGTCCAGGATGTCTTAAGGGCTGATTCAGAGTTCAGAGTGCTACTTAAAGTGATTGTCTTTCTCTGAGTCTGCTGTGTGGACTGCTTCCCATGTGGAACATTCTCTCCTTTTTAATTCTATCTATTATTATTACCAGATACTTGATCCCATTTATATGGTCATTTTAACAATTAATCCTATCTATATGTTCAATTTAACACTTAATATCATGACTTTAATGCTTAAGATGGCATTTTTACTACACAGCTTAATGGGATTTGGGGACCCATGGCAAGTTTTTAAACTGTACCCTTAGAAGTAAGTCTGCAGGAATGTATGCAGAACCATACAGCTTTTTTTTTTTCATTCCTACTCTTATTTTTTATTAAGATCTATTTTCAATTGACTCTATGTACATATGATTAATTCTATGTTAAGGGTTAAACAAGGGGCTGGTGCCATGGCTCACTTTGTTAATCCTCCACCTGCAGCACCGGCATCCCATATGGGTGCCAGGTTCTAGTCCCGGTTGGCTCCTCTTCCAGTCTGGCTCTCTGCTGTGGCCTGGAAAGGCAGTGGAGGATGGCCCAAGTCCTTGGGCCCCTGCACCCGCAAGGGAGACCAGGAGGAAGCATCTGGCTATTGGCTTCGGATCGGTGCAGTGCCGGCCGTAGTGGCCATTTGGGGAGTGAACCAATGGAAGGAAGACCTTTCTCTCTGTGTCTCTCTCTCGCTGTCTGTAACTCTACTTGTCAAACAAACAGATTTTAGAAAAAGAGATCAACAAAAGGTATGAGGAAAAAAATTATTCTTCAGCAGTCAAGACAAGGGTTATTTAAGTCATTGCTTCTAAAAGTCTTAATTTCACTTCTATGGATTTCCTTTTAGGTGCTCTATTCTCACAGATAAGGGAAAACATTTGGTGTTTGTCCCTTTGGGACTGGCTTATTTCCTTAAGTATGATGTTTTCCAGATTCATCCATTCTTTTGCAAATAATGGGAATTCATTTTTTTAACCACTGTGTAGTATTCCATAGTACACACTGGTAGCTTTGGGAGCCGCAAGGAGGGAAGGCCTATACGTCCGGGGAAGAAAAGTCCTTGTCAAGGTCCCTGTGGTTGCCTAAAGGTCAACCAATGAGGATCAGACCCACCTCAACCTTTAACCCCCATGCCCTGAATCTATAAAAGGATCTCTCCCAATCTCTGACGTGTGACTTCCCCGGGCCCTGCTCTGTTGCTCTGTTGGGGCCGTGGAACCTCGCCTGGGAGCGGAACCCCAATAAAAGCCTGTGAATTAATTGATTCATCTGCCTGGGAAGATTTGTTATGCACCGGACACCTTGCACACACATCCCATAATTGCTTTATCCAGTCTTCTGTTGATGGGCATTTAGATGGATTCCATGTCTTAGCTATTGTGAATTGAGCTATAATAAACATGGGGGTGCAGATAACTCCTTCATTTGCTGATTTCATTTCCCTTGGGTAAATTCCAAGGAATGGACCTTGAGAGCTTGTTTGGAGGTTATAGCAGGGGAGCGCAGCTACTTGTATACCTTTGACTGAAGACCAGTCCTCCTCTAGCAGGGAAGGTCGTCCTCTTTGACCGAGTGCTCAGCTTCGGGAGGGATGCACATGGAGTGGTGAGGGAGGAAGGGGACACCCGCCTAGCCAGCCAGCTCAGCCGAATCAACCCTGGCGATCAATGTGGTGACAGATGTCACAGCCAGATTGCCCTCACGTCCAATACTAACTGATAGAATCAAAAAGGGAGAGAAGGATCCAACATGGGAAGTGGGAGACACAGCAGACTCATAGAATGGCAGATGTCCTAAATAACACTCTGGCCTCAGAATCAGCCCTTAAGGCATTCGGATCTGGCTCAAGAGCCCATGAGAGTATTTTAGGCATGGAAAGCCAAGACACTCTGGGAAAAAAAAAGGAAGACCTAAATGAAAGATCTCTGCAAGTGAGATCCCAGTGGAAAGAACTGGGCCATCAAAGAAGGAGGTACCTTTCTCTGAAGGGAGGAGAGAACTTCCACTTTGACTATGACCCTGTTGGAATAAGGTCGAAGTTAGCGAACCCTAAAGGCATCCATAGCCTTGGCAACTAATGACTAGAGCCTAGGGTGATTACTGACGCTATAAACAAGAGTGTTAAATTGTTAAATCAACAACAGGAGTCACTGTGTACTTATGTCTCATATGGGATCTGTCCTTAATGTGTTGTTCAATGTGAAGTAATGCTATAACTAGTACTGAAACAGTATTTTTACACTTTGTGTTTCTGTGTAGGTGCAAACTGATGAAGTATATACTGAATTGATCTTCTGTATATAAAGATAATTGAAAATGAAAAAAAAACTTGGTTTTAAATTGGAAATTGCATAGAAAATTAATCAATTTAAAAAAATATCATGTAGGATCTCTGTCCTTAATGTGCTGTACATTGTGATTTAATGCTATAACTAGTACTCCAACAGTAATTTTCACTTTGTGTTGCTATGTGGGGGCAAACTGTTGAAATCTTTACTTAATATATACTAAACTGATCTTCTGTATATAAAGAGAATTGAATATGAATCTTGATGTGAATGGAAGGGGAGAGGGAGCAGGAAAGGGGAGGGTTGTGGGTGGAAGGGAAGTTATGGGGGGGAAGCCATTGTAATCCATAAGCTGTACTTTGGAAATTTATATTCATTAAATAAAAGTTAAAAAAAATTCCAAGGAATGGGATTGCTGAATCATATGGTAGGGCTATATTCAGATTTCTGAGGAATCTCCAAACTGTTTTCCAAAGTGGCTTTACCAGTTTGCATTCCCACCCACAGCAGATTAGTGTACCTTTTTCCCTACATCCTCGCCAGCATTTGTTGTTCGTTGATTGCTATATGAAAACCATTCTAACTGGGGTAAGGTTAAGTCTCATTGTGGTTTTGATTTGCATTTGAACATTTTTTCATGTGTCTAGCCATTTGGATTTCCTCTTTTTAAAAATGCCTGTTTAAGTCCTTTGCCCATTTCTTAACTGGGTTGTTTGTTTTGTTGTTGTGGAGTCTTTTTTTTTTAAGATTTATTTATTTCTTTTAAAGTCAGAGCCACACAGAGAGGAGGAGAGGCAGAGTGTGAGGTCTTCTATTAATTGGTTCACTCCCCAACTGGCTGCAACAGCTGGAGCTGCACCTATCCAAAGCCAGGAGCTTCTTCCAGTTCTTCCACGTGGGTGCAGGGGCCCACTGCCTTTGGCCATCTTCTGCTTTCCCAGGTGTTGTGGAGTTTCTTGTATCTCTGTATATATTCTGATTATTATTATATTTGCATTATTTGCAAATAATTTCTCCCATTCTGTTGGTTGCCTCTTACTTTCCTGAGTGTTTCTTTGGCAGTGCGGAAGCTTCTCAATTTGATGTAATCCCATTTGTCAATTTTGGCTTTGATTGCCTATGCCTCTAGGATCTTTTTCAAGAGTTCTACCTGTGTCAATGTCTTGCAGGATTTCCCCAATATTCTCTAATAATTTGATGGTGTTGGGTTGTAGACTTAGGTCTTTAATCCAGTTTGAGTGGATTTTTATGTAACGTGTAAGGTAGGGGTCTTAATTCATACTTCTGCACGTAGAAATCCAGTTTTCCCCAGCACCATTTGTTGAAGAGACCTTCCTTGCTCCAGGGATTGGTTTTAGCTCCTTGGTGAAATATAAGTTGGTTGTAGATGCTTGGATTGATTTCTGGTGTTTATATTCTGTTCCATTGGTCTATCCATCAGTTTTTGTACGAGGACCAGGCTGTTTTTATTATAACTGCCTTGTAGTATGTCTTGAAGTCTAGTATTGTGATGAGTTTGGCTTTGGTTTTGTTGTACAAGATTGCTTTAGCTATTCAAGTTCTCCTGTGTTTAAATATGAATTTCAGCATCATTTTTTCTAGATCTGAGAAAAATGCCTTTGGTATTTTGATTGGTATCACACTGAGTCTGTAAATTGCTTTCAGAAGAATGGACATTTTGATGATAATGATTTTACCAATCCATGAACATGGAAGATTTTTCTAGTTTTTTATATCTTCTTCTATTTATTTCTTTAATGTTTTGTAATTCTCATAGAGATCTTTGACATCCTTGGATAAATTTATTCCAAGGTATTTGATTGTTCTGTAGCTATTGTGAATGAGATTGATCTTAGAAGTTCATTCTCAGCCTTGGCATTGTCTGTGTATACAAAGGCTGTTGATTTCTGTGTATTGATTTTATATCCTACTACTTTTGGAACTCAGAAGAGTTTGGTATAGTCTATCGGTGGAGTCTTTTGGATCCCCTATATGGAATCATGTCATCTGCAAATAGGGATAGCTTGGCTTCCTCCTTCTGAATTTGTATCCCCTTGATTACTTTTTCTTGCCTAATGGCTTGGCTAAAACTTTCAGGACTATATTGAATAGTGATGAGAGTGGGCATCCTTGTCTGGTTCCTGATCTCAGTGGAAATGCTTCCAACTTTTACCCATTCAATAGGAAGCTTGCCATGGTTTTGTCATAAATGGCCTTGATTGTGTCAAGGAATATTCCTTCTATACCCAATTTGCTTAGAGTTTTCATCATGAAAGGGTGTTGTATTTTATCAAATGGTACATTCATGTTTAGATCAGTAATGCAAACTTTTTCCTAAATTAATAAGCTTCATCTTTGTAGAGAAGTTTTAGATTCACAGCAAAATTGAGGAGAAAGTATAGTGTGTTCACGTATCCCCATAGACCCTATGTGCTACCCTCCCCTCAATCTCCTCCACTATTACAATCTTGGAGCTCAGTGGTGTATTTGTTGCAAACAGTGAACCTACAGTGACACATCAGTGTCATTCAAAGTCCATGGTTTACATTAGAGTTCCTTCTTGGTGTTGTACATTCTGTGGTTTTGAGAAATATTTCATGACACATATTCAGCATTGTCATATCATATGGAATAGTTTATTGCCTCACATGTCCTCTGCCCTACCTGCTCACTTTACCTACCCTCTAACTCTGACAATCACTGATCTTGTTATTTTCTCCACAATTTTGCATTTGCCAAATAAAATGAGTTGGATTAATACTATGTGTATCCTCTTCAGATTGGCTTTGTTTTCTTAAAAACTCACATTTAAGTATCCTCTGTCTTTTCATGGCTTGATAACTTATTCCCTCTTAGTGCTGGATAGTACTCCCTTGTTATCTGGATGTACCACAGTTTGTCAATTCACCTACAAGAGCATCTTTGCTACTTACCAGTTTTTCCCATTATAAACAAAACTTCTATAGCTGTCTATGTGCAGGTTTTCAATTTATTTGGATAAATATTAAGTATCATAATTGCTGGATCATATGATAAGTATGTGTAGTTTTGTAAAAACCGCCCAACTATCTTCCAAAGTTGTGCCATTTTGCATTCTCGGCAACAAATGAGAGCGCCTGTCATTCCATATCCTTGTCAGCATTTGGTGCTATCATCATTTTGGATTTTGGCCATTATAATAGGTGTGTAGTGCTTGCTGTCTCATCATTTAATTTCCATGGGTCACATTTAATGCATCTTGAGGAAACCTGACCACTCCTGTGGTCCTGCTTTCTTCTGTGGTGGCTCTTCGGCTTTCACCTCCTTATATCTCCACCAGCACCAGGGGTTCGTGGTCTCGTACAGTCCAGTCCTCTTGCCAGAATGCGTTCTCAAGATCCACCTACACACAGCGTGGGAATCTGGAAAATGTTCTGGATTTAGAACCAGAAAACCTGGACTTGCATAGTTCTATCGCTGAAGAGGTGCCTATAAAATTGGAAACATACTCCTTCCTCTTACTCTACAGTCATAAAAAAGATCAGCTGGATCCCTTTGTGACAGCATGTTATAAATGGCAAACCTCAATATAAGGTTAGGAAGTTGCTATTATTACTGTTATCAAGTAATAAATACGGAAAAGGTCCTGGGGCCATTTCTCCCATGTCTGTCTGCTTTAGTAGTGATATCTGTCAGCCAAGAGATGTTTAAAAGTGGGAATTTAGGAATTAGTAGGCAACATGAGAAGCATTTCACTGAGCCTTACTTAACTATCTGAAAACACACCAAATAAGCAATTACTGTTCCTCTTTAATTTTCAGCTTCTTACATTGTTCACATGTGATTTGAGACAGGGTACGGTGAAATGCAGAGTTCTATAAAATGACTCTCTGCATATCAGAATTGATTCTCTGCAGCTGAAGTTAGTTTTATGGAAGGAGAATGTCTGTGTCACTTGGCACAATGCTCATATTTGGGATTTTATGTCAGCTTCTCCCTTTTATAACTCACCCAGTAAGCAGTGAACAGCTTTTCAGTCAATATTATCCTTTGCTGGCTTTTTCCTTCTCTTGAATTGTTGGTCTTTTTCTTATTGATTTTGCAGATGTTCTTTATATATGAACTATCTCTGTGATATATTACAAATTGTAGTTGTTTTTAAAGGCTTTCTTTTTTGTTTGAGAGGCAATGAGAGAGAAAGAGAAATAGAGTTCCCATCCACAGGCTCACTTCCCAGGTGCTGCAATGGCCAGGACGGGGCTGGGCTGGATCCAGGAATCTGACACTCCAACTGGGACTGAATGTGGGTACTGGAGACCTAGTCAGTTGAATTATGCTGTTTCTCGGGGTCTGCATTATGAGGCAGCTAAAACTAGGAGCCATAATGTGGACTTGAACCGACGTGGCACTCCGATGTGGGACACAGATGTCCCAACTGGCATTTTACCTCTAGGCCAGCAGCTCTGCCCTGCGCTTTATCTTCTCAGTGGGATAGTACTTCAAAGACTGAGAGACTTCTGGAAATGCAGTTCATACTAGAAATGAAAACTCCCAGCCTTTTGCCCTTCCCATTTTCTCGATGCATTCTTCTGAAAAGTGGTTGTATTTTGATGAGCTATGTGAAATATTTGTCCCACAAGAGTGAAGCTTTTTGGATGCAGATGAAGCTTTCTTTATTTCTCCATCTCCAACATCCCCCTCAGGCCTGTGAAATTTCCCTCCTTGCAGAAACTTCAGAGACCTCTCCGACTCTTTGGTAGACTCAGTTCTAGCCTGTGCAATTCACATGGGAAAGGGTTTACTCTTTATTCTTTTATTTGCACTACTCCTTTGTGAATTATTTCCAGCAGAGGCCAGGTTTCTCTATTATTAAATATTTAAAGAATTTATTGGTGAGGTGAAATCGTAGGTGCATTCCACAGTCCAATTTATCAGCTAACCCAAGGCAGCTACTGAAAGTCTGAACTTACCAGTGAGTTTGACACAGGGAGAGGGTGGGGAGGTGAAACCAAAGGAGAGGCAGAGGGCAAAACGTCTCTGGATGGAACAGACTGCACCTACAATGATGCAACTTGTAAAACAGATCCCCGATGCAAAGTGTAATCTGTCTCTATTGCACATGACCAACAGTGCACTTCTTTTCCCAGATTGCTGGAGGGTGGGCTTAGCTAAGTAAGGATGAGGTTCCTAGATGGAGGGAGTAAGAGGAAAGCAAATTTTTCCCCTTGGATGGTATAAATTTACCAAAGAAAACACAGAAGATTCCATAGGATTGAGATCTGGGCAACATTACTTGAGTTACCTAAGCTTTTCTTACTCCTCCTTCCTCTCCACTTCCTCCTCTTCCCCTGTACCTCACTTCCAGCAGTTTTCCTGGCAGTTCGTGTGTACTGGTGGTGGGAGAAGTTGCTACTGTCTGGGGTTGTCTGTTGGATGTCTCACCTTTAGCAGATCATCTCCCCCTTGGGTTCCATGGGTGACCCCTCACCCTGCACACAGGGGTGTTGGTCATGCATAGCTCATGGGTGTTGCTAAAACTGGATCATATATGCCATTTAATTGCATCATTGCCCCTCAACTTTCTCTTTAGAGGATAGAAGAGTATTTTTATTTCTTCAAGGCAACATGATTCCTGAAGCCATGCTGTACTTGAGGCCCTCTCTCTTGTCTCCTAGGAGCAAAGGGTGAGACACAGGGTGCAGTAGAGTAGTATACTACAACTTGGATATTGACCAGGTAAGGATAGGAAATGGAAGCAGAGAATTTCAGGGTCTTTACAAGGATTGCTTTATAAGCTACATTTTACTGATTAGAAACAGAAGTAAATTACTTGGTTGCTCAAGGTCGCAGAGCTGGTGCCGAACCATCACCTGGTCCCAGATCTTTGGATTTGACATTGGGCTAAGGATAGATCAAGCATGCCTTGCCTTTTGAAACCCTAGCCTGAAAGATTTCATAAGAATGCCAGAGCTTCTAAGCTGGATGAGGAGATGACAGCTACTTACCCAATATTCATTCCCCTTTCTTCATTATTAACCAAACTACAGGTGAGAGATGATGATAATGTGTCCACTAAAACATCCTATTTCCCAGATCTCTTTGCAAACAGGGATGGACATGTGACACACACCTGGTTAATGAGATGGAAGAATGAGTCACTAGGTGGAATTTCTGAAAAGATTCTCTTACCTAGGTAATGCACATCTTCCCCCTTCATGCTTTCCTTTTTGCCTGAGTGCAAATGGCGCGTTGGAAGTAGAACAGTCTTCCTGAGGGGACCATTAGGCCAACAGAATTGTATGTGTTTTATCTTTGACACCTTTAACCTTCTGAACTGATGTCCGCAGCTGTCTACTTTCTGGCCTGATTAAACCATTGTGAGTTGAGATCTCTGTTGTTTGCATTTATATTCTTCTTCCATAATGAAAAAGAAATCTGTATAGGTGAATCCTAATAATCCAGATATTGGGCATTGCATAAAATAGTCCCTAACAACATGGCGCCTGGCGGGTGATCAAGGGGCCTGTCTGCGTCCCTGAGGTTAAACCGCGGGAGATCAGACCACCTGCAGGGACAGGTCCGATTTAGTTCTGGACACGTGGACAGTGCGTGATCCCTATACCTCGCTTAAGGTGCCCCTGTGCGTGGTCCACCTGTGCCTGCGTGACCTTTTCGCTGATTGGCTCCCCTACTGCGCATGTCCTTTGTAAGCTTTATAAGCCTGTACACTTCCTCAATAAAGCGGTTCCTGCTTCGACAGAACTCACGGGTGCTTGCTGTGGTGTGCTGGACCCGTCGACCTTCTCTCTCCCGTTTGCCTTGTCGGGGAGTGTTTGTACTGCCCCCTGCTGGTCAGGGGGCAGTCTCAGGCTTAAGACCCCAACATCCTGGAATTTGGTTTTTGAAAAAGATTTATTTATTTGAAAGACAGGGTTTCAGAGAGAGAGAGAGAGAGAGAGAGAGAGAGAGAGAGAGAGAGAAAGGGAGAGTTAGAGTTTTCTCACCTGCTGGTTCACTCCCCAAATGGCAGTAATGCTTGGAGCTGGGCCGATCTGAAGCCAGGAGCTTCTTTCAATTCTCCCACGCTGGTGCAGGGACCCAAACACTTGGGCCATCTTCTACTGCTTTCCCAGACTGTAGCAGAGAACTGGATCATAAGTAGAGCAGCTGGGACTCAAACTGGTGCCCATCTGGGATGCTGGCTCTGCACTGCCACAGCACCAGTCCCAGGAAATAGCTTTTTACATTGTTAAATAGTACTAAATATCTTAACAGATTATTAGAGGAGGAAATTATTTAGATTACCAGAGGAGTTTTCACATTACAAAAGGACCGCAGGATCATTTCAATTGCATCTTTAAAAGTGTTTCTTTACAGATCATTTAACATTTAACAGAGAACAAACTAGAAGCTGAGTTGTTTCATGCTATTGCTGGTTAGGAATCAATCAGAAACAATGCACAGGCAAATATGGAAATATAATGATAAAAAGACTAATTCTTCTTTGTTCAATCAGTGAGGAAACTGAAGCCTCGTTTGTGCCCCTTTTCAACGCCAGATATCTGGGTACCCTGGTAGAGTAGACTTGGACACATTTTTCACCATGTGTCATTCTTTCTGTGAAACTTACTCTAAGTGTGTGCTCCCCATTTTTCTATTAGAATCCCCTCTACCCTTTTGGACATTCAACTTGAAATTCCTATCGGTTTTTCTCCCACACCCCAATATTCCACCAGCTGTCAAGCTTTGGGAATGGTGGGATGTGAGAAAAGGAACCAACACTGGATTTACTCGGCTGTGCTCAGTAACCTCAATCATGCATGCTCTTTGGTCTGACCACTCATTAGCTGCTTGCATGGGAAATGTCAACTTGTATGATGGTGACATTTGAGGCTTATGTGATTGCTTTGATGTATTAGTTTTGGAGACCAAACACCCCAATTACAGCCAACAGAACACTCTTAATTGGGACACAGAGGTAAAAGGACTTGCTGTTGCCATAGTTGCAGAGGCACATGTGTGGTCAGCCGCCTAATGCTGGATTTATTTTCCGATGTAAGATATTGCTGTCAGTGAGTGCGGATGACTCAGGGACATCTGCTGTTCGGGTGGGTGAGTGGAGTGTGGTCCTGAAGATGAGCTAAAATCAGGTTCTTAGGCAGAACACATGCTGTCATGGCATTGCTTTCAGTGCAATGGTTTGGTTTCCATATTTTTAGTTTGTGAGTTCGTTTTTGAAGAGGAAATATTAACCTCTCCCTTAATGAGCACTCTAATAAACTATTGTTCTGGATGGCAGAACATCATCAGCAGCAACAATAAGAAAAGAGAAAAGGAAAGTGACAAGGGGGCCTTCAAAGCAAGTTAATGACTTTACCATCTGGACCTAACTAGTTTATACCACTGAAGAATCTCAGGGAAGTGCCAGCCTATATTGGACACAAGGAATACATATAGCCACATACTTGCGCATTCCCCAAACCACAGAGTTTCCACTAAGTGCCAATTTAGGATTCAGGACTACTTTTGTGCTTGGGTCCAGCTTCCCTGGGAGGAGAATAGGAGAGAGTCTAACCAGCACTTAGTGACGTGCTGTCATTCTGAGGGCTGTTGACTGGAGGCAAGGGTGGCTTGCAGGCAGGCAGAGAGGAATAGCTGAGCCTGCAAGAAGCAGCCCAGGAAGTATCGGTGCCAGCTCGGTATCTACTCACAGATTGTACCCGGCACAGGCATCTCCGTCAGCGAAGCATGGGCACACTGCTCAGTCGACTCTCAGAGGTCACTCCAGGATGGTTAAGAAATGCGTTTAGACACAGATTGAACCTCTGCTGAGGTGTCATACGGCCTCAGCATCCTCCCTGGGCCACAGAGTCTCTGGAATTATTCAGTCAATGTAAACGTCACTCTTTCCTTTATCAAAATCTCACAGGTCACATTCAATGGCTACAATACTATAAAAAAAAGTTGCAATCAAAACACAACCATTTGGAAATTAAAACAAAAACACATGCAAAATAGTCACCTGACCAGTCCTTGGATCAAGGAGAGAAATCAGAAGTATAATTAGATAACAGTAACATTGAGGACACTGACATCAAAACTTACAGGGGGTGATCAAAATTGTACTCAGAGAATGTCTAGTCCTAAATCTCCCTTTTAAAGAAGTTTTTAAGCTGCATTTTAAAATGATAAAAATAGCTGTACACACTATGGGGTACCATGTGATATTTTCACATTTATCCATTATAGAGTAATTAAATCAAGGAAACACACAACCACCTCCCATACGTATCTTTTTATGGTAGTACAAACACTTAAAATGCAATCATTTAGCAGTTTTGAAAAAAATCACATTATTACTATCATACTGATCATGCTGTGTAGTAGATTTCAAAAACATACTCCCACAACCGGTGCCGTGGCGTAGAGGGCTAAGCCTCTGCCTGAGGTGCTGGAATCCCAAATGGGCTGCTCCTCTTCCCATCCAGCTCTTTGCTGTGGCCTGGGAGGGCAGTGGAAGACCAGGAGGAGGCTCCTGGCTCCTGACTTTGGATGGGCTCAGCTTCAGCCATTGTGACCATTTGAGGGAATTAACCAGTGGATTGAAGACCTTTCTCTTTGTCTGTCTCTCTCTCTCTCTCTCTCTCTGTAACTCTACCTATCTAATAAATAAAATCTTAAAAACCACAAAAACGTATTCCCCTGTCTAAATGAAATCTTTGATCATCTGCATTTATTTATTTAATATTTCATTGAAATCCCTTGTTTTTAAACAAGGAATAGAGTGCATAAAGTTAGGAAAACAAACTACATATAATCAAGGGAAATATTAACTAAAGCAAAGATTTTAACAGACCCTAAAAAAATAACAGGTAATGTAATAGACAAATTGTTAGCAACTCAAATTAAGAATTGGAGAAACACAAATGCATAAAATAAGAAATTAGAGGATCTAACAACAAATATTAAGAGGACTATAAAATTCTACTTTTAGTAAAATTGAAAGTATCAAAGGAATGGATGATTTTCTGAGAGACTCTAAATAAACACAATGGACTAAAAAATCAGTAAGCATGAAAAGCCCATTAATCAGGGAAGAAATTTTTTTATGATTTATTTATTTGAAATGTATAGTGACAGAGGAGGGAAAAAGAGAGAGAGAGATTGATTGATTGAGTCCATCTGCTGGTTCACTCCCCAAATGGCCAGAATGGCTAGGGCTGGGCCAAGCTGAATCCAGGAGCCACGAGCTTCTTCTGGGTCTCCCATATGGGAGACAGGGGCCCAGGTACTTCTGCTGCTTTCCCAGGTGCATTAGCAGGGACCTGGATTGGAAATGAAGTAGTTGGGACTTGAATAGGCGCCCATACAGGACACTGGCATCGCGGGTGGTGGCTTCAACTGCTATGCTATAATGCCTGCCCTAGAAGAAATTTTTAAAATCTGTGCTATTTGTACCTTTAGTGAACATCTAGTAGCATATGCTCTTTTCTTCATGGTCATAAAAAATTTACCATAAAGCTTGCCGCTTTAACCCCCTTAAAATGTACAGTTCAGTGGCAATGTTATGCAACCATCTGTGCTGTCCATTTCCAGAACTTTGTTGTCATCCCAGACAAATTGTGCCCCAATTAAACCATGGCTCCCTACTTCATCCTCCCTCTGCCCTGCCTCTGACTACTGCCTGTCTGAGTGACTCTTTCTACTCTGATGCTTCATAAAAGTGGAATCGTGCAGCATTTGTGCTTTTGTGTCCGTCTCATTTTACTTAGCACAATGTTTTGAAGGTTATCTTGTAGCCTGTTTCAGAAATTGTCTGTTAAGGCTGAATAATATTCCATTGTGTATATATATATATATATATATATATATATATATATACTCACATGCATATGCATGCTACATTTTGTTTATTCATGGATCTGTTGATGAGCATTTGAGTTATTTCCACCTTTTGGCTACTGTGAATAATACTATTTTGAATGCTGGTATATCCTTAACTGTGTGAATCTTTACTATATTTTTGGGTTTGTGCATAGGAGAGGAATTGGCTGGATCAGGAATGGAATTTCTGGATAGGATAATTCTATATTGAACTTTTTGAGGGACAATGGCACTGTTTTCTATAGCATTGAAACATTTTATATTTCCTTTAACAATCTACACCAACATGTATCACTTTTCCAGTGTTTTTATTTATGTTTGTGCATGTATAAATGTATGTACATATTTATTTATTGATAGTCACTTTAGTGGGTGTGAGGAGACTATATCTCATTCTGGTTTTAATTTCTACTTTCCTAATAACTGGTGGTATTGGACATCTTTTCATGTGCTTATTGATCATCTGGGTGTCTATTTCAGAGAAGTGTCTGTTCAAGTTCTTTGCCCACTTATGGATTTCTTATTGCTAAGTTGTAGAGATTTAAAAATTTTTATTTACTTATTTTCATTTGAAGATGGAGAGAGAGAGAGAGAGAGAGAGAGAGAGAAAGAATATCTCATTCTCCTTCCAGTTCACTCCCCAGATGCCTGCAAAAGTTGGGGCTGGCAGCTGTGACCTCAATCTGGTCTCTCATGTGGGTGTCAGCAACCCATGTACTGCTGACTTTTGGGGTGAATATTATCAGGAGCTGGAACTGGGAGTGGAACTGGGGCTTGACTGTAGCCACTCTGGTTTGAGATATGGATGTCCCAAGTGACTTCTTAACTTTTGTACCAAATACTCATCCTGGGAATTATAGTCAAGCCAGTGTCATGGGGATTTTCCCCAGTTTTCATCTAAGAATTTTTAGTTTTAGCCCTTATGTTTAGGCCTTTGATCCATTTTGAATTATTTTATATATGTGTAAATTAAGGATCCAATTTCATCCTTTTGCATGTGGGTAGAAGTTTCCCAGAGGGAAGCATGGTTATCTTTGGAATTATACCTAGGGAATACTTGAAATTACTTTTCTTTATAATAATAAAAGAAAAGCTTCTTCTTTTCCCACTGAGTGATCTTGGTGTCTTTGTCAAAAAAGTTTAACTGATAAGTGAACAGTAGCTTATTTGTAGGCCCTCTATTCAGTCTTATTGGTCTGTATGCCTGTCTTCATGCTAGTTATACACTGTTTTGATGAGTATGGGTGTGCAGTGAGTTTTGAAATCAGGAAATGTAAATCTTCCTTGGTTCTTTTTCAAGACCATTTTCTACCCTTGATCCCCTGAGACTCTGTGTGAATTTTAGAATGGATTTTTCTATTTGTGGAAAAAAAAAAAACCCTTCCATTGACATTTTGATGGGGATTACATTAAATCTTTAGATCACACTGTTGTATTATCATCATCATAACAATGCCAAAGCTTCCAGTCCAGGGGCATGTAATATCTCTCCATTTATTTATATATTCTTTAATTTCTTTCAGTAGTGTTTGGTTGTTGTTAGTGTTCAAGGTTTGGTTCCTTGGTTAAATTTATTCTAAAGTATTTTATTATTTTCAGTGTTATTGCAAATTAAATTGTTTTCTTAATTTCTTTTTCAGATTGTTCATTCTTAGTTTATAGGATTGCAACTTTGCTGAATTTGTTTATTAGCTGTAATAGGTTTTTTTGGAAGAAGTGCCAGATGATTTTTCTTATTATCTTACAGTTTAGATGACTATTGTTATTTTTCTTGTCTAGTGGCTCCAGCTAGATCTTCCAAAAATGTTAGATACGAATGGTGAAAGAAAGCATTCTGTCTTGTTACTAATTTTAGGAATTGAGTATGATTCTAGCTTTGTAATTTTGAGGAAGCTCATTTTTATTCCTAGCTTATTGAGTGTTTTTTTAAATCATGAAAGGACATTGAATTTTGTCAAATGCCTTTTATGCATGAATTCAGGTGTTTTTGTGTTTTTTTTTTTCTGCTTCATTCTATTATGTAGTATATTGCATTGACTAATTTTGCATGTTGAGCCATGTTTATATTTTAGAAATAATTCCCATTTGGTCAGTGTGTATAATTATTTCAATATACTGCTGAATTCAGTTTGCTAGTATTTGGTGGAGACTTGACCAATATTCATAAGGGATATTGATCCACGTTTTTTTGTCATGCAGTCTTTGGATTTGATATCAGGGTGTGGGGTAACACTAGCCTTGGGGAACAAGTTAGGAAGTGTTTCCTCTTCAATTTTTTAGAATGATTTGAGAAATATTAGTGAAAATTATTATATATTTGGTAGAATTCACCATGAATTTTCTTTGGTAGGAGGGTTTTGAAGACTGATTCAATCTCTTCTACTAGTTATAGATCTATTTAGATTTCTTTCTTCATAGTGCAATTCTGATAGGTTGTGAGTTTCTAGGAATTTGTCCATTTTATCTAGGTCATATTCCTCTGTGAATATATATTCTTTCTGTGAAACTGGTAGTAATGTCTCTTCTTCCATTTCTTATTTTAACAATTTTAATCTTTTCTCTTTTTTCTTAGTCAAGCTAGCTAACAATTTGTCGACTTTGTTAAGGTTTTCAAAGAACCAATTTTGGATTTCATTGATTTTTCTCTGTTTATATGTCTTTACATACGGCTTTGTTCAAATCCTTAAGGCAAACATATAATTCCCATGTAGTATAAATTATTAAATGTTGTGGAAAGTAAGGATCTCCTCTCCAATTTTATAAAGCTAACGTAATTCTGGTAGCAGAAGATGGCAAAGACAACACAACTATGGATTAGTCTAATTTTGGAGTGGTAAAGTATTAACAAATAGAATGCAGCAATTTATTGAATGGATTGTCTTCCACAGACAAATAGTAATGATTCAAAAGGCAATAATGTGTTGTGAAGTAAATGGTCCTCTGTGGAAGGTTCTTTGTACATAGCAGTGGGTAGCTATGTGCCAACGAGTAAACTAGCAATGGTGCGACTAGTTAAATGGATACCAATTTACAGCTTAATGAGGCTTTGTCTCATCACAAAGTCTTTCCTTTTTCCTTCTATTAAAATAGTTCCATTACGGGAGAGACTGTGTTTAATTTTTGCTTGCTAAAGAATCTCTATCTCCTACTTCAGTTGCTGGCACATAAAAAATGCTCAGTTGATGAGAATTTGTAGAATTTTGGATTAATGGAATGTGGAGAGGATGGGGCTGTGAGAAGATACAAATTGATCTACAGATCGTTGGAACAATACCATGCTGTCATGCTCACATGTGTTGTGAAAGAACATCTCACTCTTGATTCTTTCTCCGCCAGTTAGAAGCTTAGGATAGTCATTGTTCTTGGTGGTGGAGCAAGGAGAAGAAATGGGGACCCTTCCCTTCCTCCTCCAGAGAGGAGCCAGTTATCACCAATGACTTCTAAGGAACAAAAGATTGGGTAGGGATCTCCTCACAGTGGACATGGCTGCAGAGGCTCCTCACAAGTTGGGACTCAAGGAATGCACCAGTGGCTCCAGATCACCATGTCATTTGTGTAATTTCAGTCCCTTGAGTGTAGCTTTAGGATTTTCAAAAGGTTGCTTGAATTCTCTCTCAAAGAAAGGAGTGTTTATATTTTTCATGTCTTCCCTTCCCTGAATTTTGTTTGTTTCCAAGCAGATACTGCGAAAGAATAGATACAAGCTTTTAGCACAGTTAGTTGACAGCCATCTGGATTTCAAAGAACATTTTAAAAAATGTGTTACTGAGAATTGATGGGCAAACTAGTGTGTGTGCTTTCATTTGCTGGACATGTACAACAGACAATGTTTTTTCTCTGTGGTAATTTTCTACTTACCCCTGTTTCCATTTATTCCAAATTTCCTGGGATTAGAGTAGAACAAGTTATTCAAGGTACACACTCCATCAACAGTCTCTTAAAAAGAGAGGAAAATAAACTAAAATCTATTAAGGATTTATAATGTCGGGTATTTCACATGTAACTTGAAGTTGGCTTCTCTTGCTCTTTTTGTTTTCTTCACCAAAATTTACCTTATTTTAAATATTAAAACTCAAGTATTCTAGGATTTATTTTTAAGTTTTTGTTTTCAGCTGTTAGAATTTTGTTTGCCAGAGCATATTTTCCATTTACATCATAGTCAAAGGCTTACTGCTCCACTAAATAAAGAGTTCAAATTGAAAGTAAAAAGGTTATAGTTCAGCAAGAATATAGGCAACAGCTATAAACAGGAATAAAATGAAGAGTGTCAATTTTACTCATATACAGTACATTTAAAAACAATCACAGATTGCTGGGTCTTAGTCCACCCATCCAAGGATGGACTCGGTCCGAGGAAAGGTAAGTGCGCCACTCATTCCCCAGCCTCCCAATCCCGGAGACAATCAGACACAGTGGGGAGCCAAGTCTAGTAGCAAGGACTCATTTATTTCACGCATAACAGAGCCTTTTATAGCACAAAACTGCAGAGTCATTGGGGCAGGACTAAGGATCAACCAATCACTTAAACGGTCATTTTACGGGGGGATTTCTATAGGACTAGCCATATGTCTATACACTTGTTACTAGTTTTGTTACCTCCCATGATGTTGCATAGCCAATTAGTTTTAGTGGTAAACAACTTTGGATTCCACCCACCTTACTTCCTTTGGGCACCATCTTTGAATTGCTTCATGTAACTAATTTCCCCACAACAGATGATTAGAATTAGTGGTATATCATTCTCAACAATTTGATGCAGTTATAAAACAAAGTTAGACAAAAGTATATTTACAGCAACCCTGTTTTGTGAAGGCATTTCTTGATTTTGTCTTTGTTTTTTGATTTTCTTTATTTTTTTTTAATTTTAGCTCCCACATAAAAGGGGAGCTTATTTCACTCAACGTGACATCTTCCAGTTGCAGCAGTTTTGATGCATGTGATAAAATTTCATTGTTTTTATAGCTGAATCATATTCCACTTATATATATTTGGAATATTATAAATGAAATATGATTTACATACATAATGGGATATAGATAAATGGAATATGACATCACTTTTTCTTTATACATTCATATGATGATGGATATATTGGTTGATTCATATGTTAGCTATTGTGAACAGTACTGATATAAACATAGTGGTACAAGTATCTCTTTGATACAGTGTGTTCATGTCTTTTGGATACATACTCAGTAGTAGGATTACTGTATAATATGACCAATCTATTTCTAGTTTTAGGAAATCTCCATACTGTTTTCCACAATGGCTGTACTAATTTACTTGCACACCAACAATGTATAAGAGTTCCCCTTTCTCAACATTCTTCCCAGCATTTGTTATTTTCTATCCTATGAATAATAGCCATTTTGAAATGGTTGAGGTGATATCTCATTGTGGTTTTGATTTGCATTTTCCTTATGGATAGTGATGTTGAGCATTTTTTTCACACATTTGTTGGCTATTTATATTTCTTTCTTTCTTTCTTTTTTTATTGACAGGAAGAGTGGATAGTGAGAGAGAGAGAGACAGAGAGAAAGGTCTTCCATTTTGCCATTGGTTCACCCTCCAATGGCTGCTGTGGCCGGCACATCTCACTGATCCGAAGGCAGGAGCCAGGTGCTTCTCCTGGTCTCCATGCAGGTGCAGGGCCCAAGGACTTGGGCCATCCTCCACTGCCTTCCCGGGCCATAGCAGAGAGCTGGCCTGGAAGAGGGGCAACTGGGATAGAATCCGGCGCTCCAACCGGGACTAGAACCCGGTGTGCCAGAGCTGCAAGGCGGAGGATTAGCCTGTTGAACCATGGCACCAGCCTATTTATATTTCTTCTTTCAAGAACTTTTGAGGTCCTTTGCCCATTTCTTATCTGGGTTTTTTTTTTATTGTTGAAGTTTTTGAGTTGCTGATATATTCTGGATATTAATCCTTTGTCAGAGGTAGCTTGCAAATATTTTTTCCCATTGTTAGCTGCTTCTTGATTGATTCCTTTGCAATGTGAAAGCTTCTGAGTTTGATGTAATCCTGTTTGTCTAGATTTTCTTGTTTCCTGTGCTTTATCTAAGTCATCACCCACACCAATGTCATAAAGCATTTCCCCCTTATTTATGCTTCTTGGATATTTTCCATGAAGCCTGCCTATGCCAATGTCTTACAGAGTTTCCTCAGTGTTCTCTAGTAATTTGATAGTATCACATTATAGATTTAGATCCTTGAATCATTTTGAGTTGTTGATTTTTGTATAAGATATAAGTAGGGGTCTTGTTTCATACTTCTGCATATGTAGATCCAGTTTTCTCAGCACCATTTGTTGAAAAGACTGTCCTTTCTCCAGGGATTGATTTTTATCTTTGTCAAAGAATAGTTGGTTATAGATATGTAGGTTAATTTCTGGGGTTTCTATTCTATTTCACTGGTCTACATGTCTCTTTTTTGCCAGTATCAGGCTGTTTTGATAATAACTAACCTGTAGTATGTCTTGAAATCTGGTATTGTGATGCCTCTGGCTTTGTTTCTGTTGTTTTAGATTACCTTAGCTATTTAGGATCTCCTCTTTTTCCATATGAATTTCAGCATCATATTTTCTAGATCTGAGAATTTTCTTGATAATTTGGTATTGCATTGAACCTGTAAATTGTTTTTGAAAATATGGACACTTTCATGATAGTGATTCTTCAAATCCATGAACATGGAAGTATTTTTTTATTTTTTGGTGTATTCTATTTAATGTTTTGTAATTTTCATCATAGAGATCTTTGACCTCCTTGGTTAAATTTATTTCAAGGTATTTGATTGTTTTTGTAGCTATTGTGAATGGGATTGATCTTAGAAGTTCATTCTCAGCCTTGGCATTGTCTGCATATACAAAGGCTGTTGATTTCTGTGTATTGATTTTATATCCTGCTACTTTACCAAACTCTTTTATGAGTTCCAATGGTCTCTTGGTGGAGTCTTTTGGATCTCCTATATATAATCATGTTATCTGCAAATAGGGATAGTTTGACTTTATCCTTCCCAATTTGTATCCCTTTTATTTCCTTTTCTTGTCTAATGGCTCTGGCTAAAACTTCCAGGACTGTATTGAATAGCAGTGGTGAGAATGGGCATCCTTGTCTGGATCCGAATCTTAGTGGGATACTTTCAACTTTTCTCCATTTAATAGGATGCTGCCCATGGTTTTGTCATAAATTGTGTTGATTGTGTTGAGGAATGGCCTCTATACCCAATTTGTTTAGAGTTTTCATCATGAAATGGTGTTATATTTTACCAAATGCTTTCTCTGCATCTGTTGAAATAATCATATGGTTTTTGTTCTATAGTTAATGTGATATATCACATTAATTGATTTGCAAATGTTGAAACATCCCTGCATACCAGGGATAAATTCCACTTGGTCCAGGTGAACGATCTTTCTTTTGTGTTGTTGGATTCAATTGGCTAGTATTCTGTTGAAGACTTCTGTGTCTACGTTAATCAGGGAAATTGATCTGTCATTCTCTGTTGCATCTTTTTCAGGTTTAGGAATTAAGGTGATGCCGACTTCATATAAGGAGTTTGGGAAGATTACTTCCCTTTCATTTGTTTTGAATAGCTAAGGAAGAGTTGAAGTTAGTTCTTCTTTAATTGTCTGATATAATTCAGCAGTGAAGCCATATGGTCCTGGGCTTTTCTTTGTTGGGAGGATATTATTACTTGTAAAATTTTAATCTTGGTTATTGGCCTTTTTAGGTTTTCTATGTCTTCATTATTTAGGTAGGTTGTATGTATCTAGGAATCTATTCATTTCTTCTAGATTTCCTGATTTGTTGGTGTTCAGCTCTTGGTAGTAATTTTTGATGATTTTTAAAAATTTTCTATGATATCATTTTAAAATTTCCCTTTTCATCTCTAATTTTATTGATATGGGTCTTCTCCCTCCTTTTATGTGGTTAGTTGGGCCTTTTATGTGGTTAGTTGTTCAGTTTTTCAAAAAACTGCTCTTCATTTTGCTCATCTTTTGTATTTTTTGTTTGAATTTTGTTGATTTCTTCTCTAATTTTAATTATTTCTTTTCTCTTACCAATTTTGGGTCTGGTTTGCTTTTGTTTTTCTAGATCCTTGAGATGTATCAATAGCTCATTTATTTGGTGCTTTTCCAATTTCTTGATGTAGGCACTCATTGCTATCAACTTTCCTCTTAGTACTGCTTTTGCTGTATCCTGTAAGTTTGATGTGTTGTATTGTCACCTTCCTTTGTTTCCAGAAATTTTTTGTTTTCTTTTTTGATTTCTTCAATGGCACACTGTTCATTCAGGAGCATGTTGTTCAGTCTCTATGTGTTTGCATATATTCTAGAGATTCCTGAGTTGTTTATTTCCAACTTCATTCCATTGTGGTCAGAGAAAATACATGGTATGATTTTGATTTTTTTGAATTTTCTGAGACTGGCTTTATGTCCTAGCATGTGATCTGTCCTAGAGAAAGTTCCATGCACTAGTGGGAAGAATGTATACTCTGCAACTGTAGGTTGAAAAGTTCTATAGATTTCCATTAAGTCCATTTTGTCCATAGTCTCAATTAACTCTGTTGTTTCTTTGTTGATTTTCTGTCTGGTTGGTCTGTCCATTGCTGAAAGTGAGGTTTGAATTCTCCCATTACTATTATATTGGACTATATGTCTCCCTTTAGATCCATTAACATTTCTTTAAATAGCCAGGGGCCCTGTAATTTGGTGCATATACATTTATTATAGTCACATCTTTCAGTTGAATTTATCCCTTAATCATTACATTGTGCTCTTCTTTTCTCTTTTGAAAGTTTTTCTGTTAAAGTCTATGTTGTCTGATATTAGGATGGCTACATCAGCTCTTTTTTGGTTTCTGTTAGCATGGGATGTCTTATTCCATACTTTCACTTTCAGTCTGTGTGTATCTTTGTTGATCAGATGTGTTTCTTGTAGGCAGCAAATAGATGGCTTTTGTTTTTTAATCCATTCAGCCAGTCTGCATCTTTTTAAATTTTTTAAAAAGATTTTATTTATTTATTTGAGAGGTAGAGTTACAGACAGTGAGAGGGAGAGACAGAAAGGTCTTCCTTCTGTTGGTTCACTCCCCAAGTGGCTGCAATGGCTGGAGCTGAACCGATCTGAAGCCAGGAGCCAGGTGCTTCTTCCAGGTCTCCCAGGTGGGTGCAGGGGCCCAAGCACTTGGGACATGATTTATTGCTTTCCCAGGCCACAGCAGAGAGCTGGATTGGAAGAGGAGCAGCCTGGACTAGAACCAGTGCCCAAATGGGCTGCTGGTGTCACAGGCGGAGGATTAACCTACTGTGCCATGGTGCTGGCCCCTTTATTTGAGTTTTTAAAATAATTTTGTTTAAGTCTGGCTAAGTGTCTATTTTATCTTCTCAAAAACCATCTTTTTTGATCTTGTGTATTTTTTGAGTTTCAATTTCATCTATTTTATGCTTTGATTGCTACTATATCTTGCCTCTTGCTAATTTTGGGTCTGGTTCTCACTTTTCATACTTTGCATGCACCATTAGGTCATTTGAGATCATTTAATTGTGACCTTTCTGTCTTTTTTTTTTTTAACATAAGCACTTAATGCTATAATCTTCTGTCTTAATGCTGGTTTTGCTGTACCCCACATGTTTTGATATTATATACTTTCATGTTCATTTATTTCAAGAAATTTTTTGCTTTTCTTTTTAATCAGAAGGGAAATATATTCTGCTCAGCTGAACTCTTCTCAATGGAGACCAGTGCCTGAGTGCTAGCCCCAGTGAGTATTGTATTTGTCTGCTCTGTCCCAAGGACCACACAAAGGATCTATGTAGTCCTCAGTGTAAGTTCAGATTCCCCAGCTACATCTCTCACCAGGTAACCAGGAATCCCCAAGCTTATGGTGTCTCCCACTGAGGCTGCTCAAAGTCCCAGCCACACCATGAGTTATTCCACACAACCTATTTTTTTTTTCCATAGTACCAGTTCATAAGCTCCACACATTCACTAGATCTCAGTCTCTTGAGATCTTCCCACCAGAATCAGGTTTTTCTGCTCTGCTGATTGCTGGGCACAGACATGAGCTGGTGCAGCTATTATGTATGTCCAAAATGGCACTTGCTCTATTGGCTTGTACACCTTTGTAAGGTGATCGGAGAGAGAAATGTGTCTGTGCCATCCTTTTTTTCCTCTCCTCTAGTTAGGCTAGTGTACTTTCCCCCACGGGGCTTTAAGCCTCATTTCATTTAGGCTCTTTCTGTTGCTTTTTCATCAGTGGCTTGGGTTGCTGCAGTCTCACCTCACTTTCCAAAGCTGGTGCGTAGGCTCTCGGCTGTTGGAGTCCTGAACCATGGGCACCCACGCCCTCCCCATGGGAGCAACTTGTCCCTCTTATTTCAGTAGAGTTTCCTCTGCTGTTTTTTCCTAACTCTTCCCTGAGACTACACTCTTTCCACTTCTTAAAAACTATCTTCTCCTGGGCTAGAGCAGTAAGATCCCTCCCTATTCCGCCATCTTGGAACCGCCTGTTGGGCTTTCCTTTGTAATTTCTTCAATGACCCATTGGTCATTCAGTCACATGTTGTTTTATTTCCATGTACTTGTAAGTTCTCAATTGTTCTTCTTGGTGTTGATTTCTGGTTTTATTCTTCTGTGATCGAAAAAGTCACTTGGTGTGATTTCAATCCTTTTAAATTTACTGTGACTTGATTTGTTGCCTAGTACATGGTCTATCCTAGATGATATTCCATGTGCTGATAAGAAGAATGTAAATTCTATAGCTATTGGGTAAAATATTCTGTAAATGTGTGTTAGGTCCATTTGCTCGATAGTTTGTTTCAACTCTGTTGCATCTTTGTTTGATTTTCTGTCTGGATGATCTATTCATTGATGAGAGTGAAGTGTTGAAGTTCCTCACTATTATGTGTTGGAATCCATCTCTCACTTTAGGTCTAATAGTGTTGAATATATGTGTGGTCTTGTGTTGGGTACACATGTATTTATGATTGTTTTATCTTCTTGATGAATCCTTTTTTATATAGTAATAAAATCACAGTTTTTGATTTAAAGTCTGTTTTGTCTAGTAGGAATATAACTATTCTTGCTCATTTTTGGCTTTCATTTGCCTGGTATATCTTTTTCCAGCCCTTCACTTTCAGTCTACATGTATGTTTATTTGTGAAGGGAGTTTCTTGCAGGCAGCATATATTTGGGTCTTGGTTTTAGATCCATTCAGCTAACCAAAGTCATTTGGATGGTGAATTTAACACATTTATACTCAAGGTTAATATTGATAAGAAGTAACACCCATCATTTTGTTGTTTGATTACTGATTATACTTACTCTGTTAATGAATTTGATAATGTCCTGTGTTTTCATGATGCTTCTAATGTAAGACACCCTTCAAAATCTCTTATAATGGTGGTATGGTGGTGGTTAATTTTCTTAGTTTTGGCTTATCTGGGAAATAGATTATTTCTCCTTTTTAAAGAAGATTTTATTTATTTATTTGAGAGGTAGAGTTACAGACAGAGAAAGGGATAGACAGAGAGAAAGGTCTTCCATTCACTGGTTCACTCCCCAAATGGCCACAATGGCTAGAGTTGGGCCAGTCTGAAGCCAGGAACCAGGAGCTTATTCCAGATCTCCCATGAGAGTGCAGGGCCCCAAGTACTTGGACCATCTTCCACTGCTTTCCCAGGCCCTAAACAGAGAGGTGGATTGGAAGAGGAGCAGCCAGGACACGAAGCAGTGCCAATTTGGGATGCTGGCACTGCAAGTGGAGGCTTAGCTACTGTGCCACAGCACTGGCCCCACCAATTTCTCCTTTACTTATAAAGGATAGCTTTACTGGACATAATATTTTGGTCAGAAATATTTTTCTTTTAAGATTTTCAATGTATCACCCCACGCTTGTCTGTCCTATAGAGTTTCTGCTGAGAAGTCTGCTGCTGGTCTAATTAGTTTTTCTGTGTATGTAGCTTGATACTTTCATCTCTTTGCCTTTAAGAGTCTCTCCATTTCCTAAACTTTTGACAATTTGATTACAATATGCCTTAGAGAAGATCTTTTTTGACTGATTCTGCTTGGTATCCTTTGAGCTTCCTGTGTCTTGCTGCCTGTCATTTTTAAGAGTTGGGAAATTTTAGGCCAGTGCCGTGGCTTAACAGGCTAATCCTCTGCCTTGCGGCGCCGGCACACCGGGTTCTAGTCCCGGTTGGGGCACCGGATTTTATCCCGGTTGCCCCTCTTCCAGGTCAGCACTCTGCTATGGCCTGGGAAGGCAGTGGAGGATGGCCCAAGTCCTTGGGCCCTGCACCTGCATGGGAGACCAGGAGAAGCGCCTGGCTCCTGGCTTCGGATCAGCGAGATGTGCTGGCCGCAGAGGCCGTTGGAGGGTGAACCAACGGCAAAAAGGAAGACTTTTCTCTCTGTCTCTCTCTCTCACTATCCACTTTGCCTGTCCAAAAAAAAAAAAAAAAAAAAAAAAGAGTTGGGAAATTTTCAACTATTGTTTGATTTAGTTGGTTCTCAATGTGTTTTTCCTTTTCTTGTGGAATCTTATAACACAAATATTTGTTTGCTTATTTGTATTTCATATTTCACATGGACTTTCTTCACTCTTTTAATTATTTTTTGTCTGATTGGGTTATTTCAAAAGTCTTATCCTTGGTTCAGAAATTCTTTCTTCTGCTTGGTCTATTCTGCTGTTGAAGTTTTCGGGTGAATTTTTTTCTCATTGGTTGACAACATCATCTTCAAAATTTCTTTAGTCCTTTTTAATGATTTCTATTTCCTTGGTGAATATTTCATTCATGTCACCTATTTTCTTCATTTCTTTTAGCTATCTGTATTCTGTTGCATGACATTGAGTTTGCAATCATTATTTTGAATTCAGTTTCTGACATTTCACAGATTTGCTTTGGATCAGGACCTATTTCTGGAGAATGCTTATGCTCTTTTGTTGGTGTCATGCTACTTTGCACCTTCATGTTTCCTGTGTCTGTGCAGTGACCTCTTTCCATCTGGTATGATACTTTCTTCTTCCTCATCGAGTAGGTCTTATTTGAAAAGTTTTTGGTTTCAGTGGAATGCAGGGTATCACTTTCCTTGTTGCTTTTAGTTTGGTTCTAGGATAGCCCAGAAGTGTAACTTGTGGGTAATCTCTTTTTCTTTAATCACCTTTGTCCATAACTGACACAGTGGTGTAGTATGTAGCAGTTCATGGGTATTGAAGTGTGATGTTGAGGTGAGTGTGAGCTTTCCGGGTATAAATTGTCAGTTCCCAGAGAACAGGGTGTCTGTTAAACCAGGGGTTGTGATAGCCAGGGCCTTGTTTTTGGTGCTGAGGGACATAAAGGGTGCTATTCCTTTGTCCTACTGGCAAACCGTAGTAATGCTGTGCCTCTGGGACTGTGTGATGTGTATGGGACTTCCTCAGGTCCTGATGGGAAGGTACAACTGATTCTGGGACTTAAAACACCAAAAGCCCTCGTCTCAGGACTAAGGGATGTGAACTAAATCCTGCTCCATCCCTACAGGGTGATTACAAGCTATAGAGAAGATTCTGCACTGGCAGGCACGGGTCCGGAGAGGTGGAATGCAGGCAAGTTTTCCCTAGGAGAAGAACTGGGAAGATTTCAGTTTCTTTCAGGAAATTAGTATGTATCTTCTAGCCCTGGTATGGCAGGATACAGTGGGGTTGTTACAGAGATACCCCAGGGTGGGAGCCAGGAACTGGGGGTTGTGGTAATTACCTACCTGAAGCAGAGCAGTACAGATAGAGCACTACAGATACTGTGAGAGAGTGAGAGTTTTAGGCCGGCACCATGGCTTAACAGGCTAATCCTCTGTCTTGCGGCGCTGGCACACCGGGTTCTAGTCCCGGTTGGAGCGCCGGATTCTATCCCGGTTGCCCCTCTTCCAGGCCAGCTCTCTGCTATGGCCCGGGAAGGCAGTGGAGGATGGCCCAAGTCCTTGGGCCCTGCACCCCATGGGAGACCAGGAGAAGCACCTGGCTCCTGGCTTCGGATCAGCACGATGCGCCGGCCACAGTGGCCATTGGAGGGTGAACCAACGGCAAAAAGGAAGACCTTTCTCTCTGTGTCTCTCTCTCACTACCCACTCTGCCTGTCAAAAAAACAAAAAACAAACAAAAACCAAAAAACAGAGTGAGAGTTTCTCCAAAGATTGTAATACTAACATCAACAGTCCTGGCTCCTCAAGGCACAGATGGAACTGCTCCAAGTTCTCAAGGGGCATGCAGTGGTGATACTGGGGTTTGTGCCCAGGGCTCCCAGCACGATGAGCTCAGAGGTGTAGAGAGAAATTCCTGCAGGTCAGGCCTGGATGTTTTATTGGCAGCTGCTGGCGCTAGACCCTAGAAGCTGAGGAAACCCCCCATGGATCACGTAGAGTGAATGAGCACAGCTCTGGGACTTTATACCCAGAGCTCCCACAACTGCAGGTTGCAGGGGTTTGCCCTCTGCCCTATCAATTGCCTTGACTCTGACTCTGATTGCTTCTGGTAGCTGCATGATTGTTTGCTGCCTGCTAATTCAGAGCACGGTTCAACCAGGGCTCTGCCATGCCCAACTGAGACTGGCAGTTTGGGAGGGTGGGTAAGGGGAGGAGGGCACCATGGCTTCACTTTTAGAACAAAGTAGCTGCTCAGACTCCAGTCAGCTCCCCAGGGTTTTCCAGCACTTTTATTTATTTATTTATTTATTTATTTTTAACTTTTATTTAATGAATGTAAATTTCCAAAGTACAGCTTATGGATTACAATGACTCCCCCCCCCCCATAACTTCCCTTCCACCCGCAACCCTCCCCTTTCCCGCTCCCTCTCCCCTTCCATTCACATCAAGATTCATTTTCAATTCTCTTTATATACAGAAGATCCACTTAGCATACATTACGTAAAGATTTCAACAGTTTGCACCCACACAGAAACACAAAGTGAAACATACTGTTTGAGTACTAGTTATAGCATTAAATCACAATGTACAGCACATTAAGGACAGAGATCCCACATGAGGAGCAAGTGCACAGTGACTCCTGATGTTGACCCAACAAATTGACACTCTAGTTTATGGCACCAGTAAACACCCTAGGCTCCCGTCACGAGTTGCCAAGACTATGGAAGCCTTCCGAGTTCACCGACTCTGATCATATTTAGACAGGATCATAGTCAAAGTGGAAGTTCTCTCCTCCCTTCAGAGAAAGGCACCTCCCTCTTTTTTTTTTTTTTTAAGGGAAAGGGTTTATTGGGGAACGCCCAACAGACTGGAAAGCTGATTCCAGCCAAGACTGGGAGAAAAGTCACTCATCTTTTGTAGGTAGAGGGGTTTGTCTGTAGAGAAATTTTGAACAATTATACAGCATTAAGTGGGGAAGAGGACCATCAGTACACACAGGTTGGGAGTAGAGCCATTGGTGGTAGAGTAGAGGTTATGATTACAAAGAAATGAGGCCCAAGTGCACCAGACAGGGTCTAGAACAAAGGACAGAGTCATTATTAGAGGAGCTAAGAAAGGTGCTGTCTAAGCTACAATTAAGTTTTCTGATTGAGAGGCAAATAGAACCTGACAGAAGGGGCTTGATAATAATCTGTTGGGCTTTAGGCCTTGTAAGTTAAGAGGCCCAGACCTATCTATCTCTTCACATGGGGTACATCCTAAGGGAGGTGTGAACCTCCTAGGGGAAGGCACTCTGTTGACTTTCATTACTTGGCTGGCCTGGGAGGAGGGCTGGCCAGGTAAAGGCAGGTGGCATCTCTAACAAGAAATTTACAGTTCTGCCTTCAATGTTGCTGACCCTACGTGGCCATCCCCTCAGCTGCAGTGGTCACTTTGAAAGCTGGGCTGAGTGAAGGGCCTTTCAGCTTAGAGCCAATAAGATCTGTGGCTCTGACCTGGGCATCCTTCGACTCCAGGGCAGGTCCATTTCCAGTGATCCAACTCTTGGCAGAGCTGCCAGGGCTCTTTACAAGTTGACTTCTGCTGAAGCCCAGGCTTACCACATTGAAAGCCACTGCAGTGGACTGGCCTGTTGGGTCTCCTTGAGGGCAGATCACTGTACAGATCAGCCATTAATAGGCCTGCCACCCATTGCTTCTGATGCCTAGCTTTCTTTTCCTCCTGGTTTTTGTTAAAGCAGACCAGAGGATGCAAGTCAAGGGGGGTGCTCAAGTCCCATCTCTAATCTTTGGTGGCCTAAACTACAAGTTTATAGTCACAGGCATGTTCTGTAGTAGTTTTTCTAAGGTAGACCATGCCCATGAGGAAAATTATATTCTCACTTTAAAACTTTCTTTCCCTTTGGTCTGAAAGGGAGGTTTTTTCTATTTACTGTTTACTTTGCTGATGGCGAAGAGAATCTAGCTATGAAATTATAATTTAAGCTCTTATTTTGGCTATGCTATTACAGAAAAATGTTAGCCATCTCTTTTATAAGGTCTAAAGATTAAATTGTGCATCCTACAGATTCCTTCATAATAGAATTAGTTTCCTACCTTGAAGAGACTAGAGAAATGAAAGAACAAGTTGGGCTTAGAATAGAGAAATGAGGGAGCAAGTCCTAGATCGCTTGCTGACAATAGCAATACCACATGAAAACTTAGCAAACAATTTAGATAACAACTTAAGAAAACATTTACCAGAAGGTCCAATGCCTTCTATAAATTTTAAGAATCATGTATTTGGAAACACCTCTTAAATATCTAACATGGTGTAGTTTGTTTAACCAGTAAACTTAAGCACAAACGTATAAAATGTTTTTAGTTTCTTTCTACCAACAAATTTAAAACATATGATACAGAGATTCAGGTCACACGAATTAAAATGTATCTTTGATTAATTTTAGCAGCTTAAATTTATGGACAATCTTATCTATAAGCCAATTAAAATAAAACTTAATAAAATTTTCCCATGTGAATATACAACATGTACACACATATAACTTAACATAATACACCAATATAGCAATTTTATTAATAGCTTTTAAAGTCTTTAAACTCTTTTTGTAAATTGCCAATTGATTTGAATTGCTTTTTGTTTTTAGTAACCTCAGTTAACCATACTTTCTTGGTCATTAACGTTCAATGTGACTATTGATAAGTAGTAACTTTGCCCTGCCATTTGCCAAAGATATTTGCTAATATATGCTTTGAATTCCCTGTGATCTTTTGCTGTGTGGTTTCCTTCCTTTACCTTCTTTCATATTAATGACCGTGTTTCTGTGTGTAACACATCTTTAAGCATCTTTTGCAGGGCTGGACGAGTGGCGACAAATTCTTTCAATTTCTGTTTGCTATGAAAAGTCTTAATTTCACCTTCATTCACAAATGGGAGCTTTGCAGGATATAATATTCTGGGCTGGCAGTTTTTCTCTCTTAGTACCTGGGCTATGTCTCGCCATTCCCTTCTAGCTTGTAGGGTTTCTGATGAGAAGTCTGCTGTGAGTCTAATTGGAGATCCTCTGAGAGTAATCTGACGTTTCTCTCTTGCACATTTTAGAATCTTTTCTTTATGTTTCACTGTGGTGAGTTTGATTACAATGTGTCGAGGTGAAGATCTCATTTGGTCATGTTTATTAGGGGTTCTATAAGCTTCCTGTACTAGGATGTCTCTGTCCTTCTCCAAACCTGGGAAATTTTCTGCAAGTATCTCACTAAAAGGGCCTTCTAAACCTTTCTCTCCATGCCTTCAGGAACTCCTAGAACCCGGATGTTGGGTTTTTAATAGTATCCTGTAGATTCCCAACAATATTTTTTAGATTTCTTTTTTTTTAACTTTTATTTAATGAATATAAATTTCCAGTGTACAGCTTATGGATTACAATGGCTTCCCCCTCCCATAACTTCCCTCCCACCCGCAACCCTCCCCTCTCCCACTCCCTCTCCCCTTCCATTTTCATCAAGATTCATTTTCAATTCTCTTTATATACAGAAGATCAATTTAGTATAAAGATTTCAACAGTTTGCACCCACATAGAAACACAAAGTGAAACATACTGTTTGAGTACTAGTTATAGCATTAAATCACAATGGACAGCACATTAAGGACAGAGATCCCACATGAGGAGCAAGTGCACAGTGGCTCCTGTTGTTGACCCAACAAATTGACACTCTAGTTTATGGCGCCAGTAACCATCCTAGGCTGTCGTCATGAGTTGCCAAGGCTATGGAAGCCTTCCAAGTTCGCCGACTCTGATCATATTTAGACAAGGTCATAAAAGACAGGTTGAGGATAGTAACCAATGATCCTAAGAGTGGCATTTACCAGGTTTGAACAATTATACAGCATTAAGTGGGGAAGAGGACCATCAGTCCACACAGGTTGGGAGTAGAGCCATTGGTAGTAGAGTAGAGGTTATGATTACAAAGGAATGAGGCCCAAGTGCACTAGACAGGGCCTAGAACAAAGGACAGAGTCATTATTAGAGGAGCTAAGAAAGGTGCTGTCTAAGCTACAATTAAGTTTTCTGATTGAGAGGCAAATAGAACCTGATAGAAGGGGCTTGATAATAATCTGGTGGGCTTTAGGCCTTGTAAATTCAGAGGCCCAGGCTTTTTTAGATTTCTAATTTCTTCTTCTTGTCTTTGGTTTGACTGTAAACTTTCCTGTTCTCTGTCTTCTAAGTCCGATATTCTCTCTTCTGTTTCACTGACTCTGTTTTTAAGGCTCTCTAATGTGTTTGTCATTTGATCTGTTGAGTTCTTCATTTCATTTTGATTTCTCTTCACTATCACACTTTCCTGTTCTACTAGTTTCTGCATTTCATTTTGATTCCTCCTTAAGATTTCATTTTCTCGAAGGAGATTTTCTATCCTGTCCAGTAAGGAGTTCCGTACCTCAAGCATTTGTTTTTAAAAACTTCTAATTGTTCTTATCATAAATTTTTTGAAATCCGTATCTTGCATTTCTTCAGTCTAATCATTTTCATAATGTTGGCTTGGGGTGTCTTGTTCATTTGGGGGTGTCATTATGTCTTCCTTGTTCTTGTTTCCTCGATTGTTGCATTTGTTGCTTGGCATTGTGGAGATATCTTTGGATTTTTCTGCTCTCGCTGTGGTGTTTTTTCTTGTTATACTATGACTGTATTAAGTGAACTGTCTGCTTTTGATGGAGCCTTAGAGGCTTGAGATGGGTGTGGCCTGAGAGCTCTGTTTGGTTCCTCAGGGTTAAGGATGTGCCAAAGGTGACACTCCCAGGTTAGGCATGGTAAAATAAATCTCTTTCTTTCTTTGATTCAAAAGGGGAGTAATTCCGCACAGCTGAACGGAATTGGAGGTAGTTAGCAGGCGAATGATATACCCACAGGAGCCAGAGATCGGAAGCTCTTTCCCAAGGACCACACAGGGAATCTGTGCTGCCCTCAGTATGGGCTCAAATTCTCCTGCAGTCTCCCACTGGGTTGCCAAGGTTACCAAATTGTAGCGTCTCTGGAGAGTACTCACGTGAATTCCATGAGTTCTCTCCCCCACCATCTCTTTTTTTGCAGTCTCAGTTCATTAGCACCACACATTCACTAGGTCCTAATCTCCTGTTATTTCACCTCTGCCAGAGTCAGGTTTTTCTGCTAGGCTCAGGGCCGGTGCAGACCTGAGGTCGCCCTGCTTATGACGTATGTCCAAAATGGCACCTGCTCTTTGTCTTGCTCGCCTTTGAGAGGTGAGCGGAGAGAGAAACTTGTGTCCGTATCGGTCACTTTTTTTTTTTTTCCTCTCTCTTCTAGTTAGCCTGGTGAACTTTTCCCCACGGGGTTTCAAGCCTTGTTCCCGCTAGTCTCCTCTTTCCACTTCCCTGCTGGTGTCTCGGGCTATTGAGGTTCGGCTCACCTTGTGTTCCAGCGCTGGTGTGTTGATTCTGCCGCTGGTGTCCCAAACTGTGGGCTCCCACGCTCTCCACACAGGTCCACTGTGAATCACTAGTTCCTGAAGAGTTTCTTCTGCTGTTTCTTCTCCTACTCTTCCTTGAACCTGCAGTATCTCCACTTTTATAAAACTGTCCCTTCCTGGACTATCAGTGGGCTCCCTTCCTATTCCGCCATCTTGCCCCCTTTCCAGCACTTTCAGATTATGAGACTGACGCGCTGCCTACTGCGATAAGGAGGCAGGCCAAATTAGTCTCCCCTTTCCAGCACTTTTAAAATGTAGACTTGGGGCCAGCGCTGTGGCGTAGCGGGTAAAGCCACTGCCTGCAGTGCCGGCATCCCATATGGGCACCAGTTAGAGTCTCGGCTGCTCCACTTCCGATCTCACTCTCTGCTATGGCCTGGGAAAGCAGTAGAAGATGGTCCAAGCCTTTGGGCCCCCGCACCTGCGTGGGAGACCTGGAAGAAGATCCTGGCTTTGGATCAGCACAGCTCTGGCCATGTGGCCAACTGGAGAGTGAACCAGAGGATGGAAGACCTCTCTCTCTCTCTCTCTGCCTCTCTCTCTCTGCCTCTCCTTCTCTCTGTGTGTAACTCTGATTTTCAAATAAATAAATAAATCTTTTTAAAAAACGTTGTAGACTTATTTGATGCAAAATGCTATTCCATGAAGTATAGAAAGTCTGAAATGCCCCCCACAAACCTCTGTAAGTTTCCCAGAAGCTTGAGTTCCCCTGGTCTGCTCCTTCATTTAGAATTTTTTTCTTCTGAAAAATTTGAGTATTTGTGTCTTATTTCCTGTTAGTCACCCTATGAATCTATATGTGGGGTAGTTCTCTCTTTCTCTCCCTCTAAAGATTTATTTATTTATTTGACAGGCAGAGTTACAGATGGAGAGAGAGATTTTCATCTGCTTGTTCAATCCCCAAATGGCTGCAATGGCCAGAGCTGGGCCAATCTGAAGCCAGGAGCGTCTCCTGGGTCTCCCACATGTGTGCAGGGCCCAAGCACGTGGGCCATCTTCCACTGCTTTCTGAGGCCATTAGCAGAGAGCTGGATCAAAAGAGGAGCAGCTGGGACATGAACTGGCATCCATGTGGGATGCTGATGCTGCAGGCAGAGGCTTAACCTACTATGCCATAGCATTGGCCCTGGGATAGTTCTCTTAATGCTCTTTCTCACCTCCTTCCCAAAATTATGAAAGGCCTTTGTGTAGGGGCAGCAGACTCTTCTGAATGTTGATGTAGTAATCCGTTATCCTGACAAAGAAAACCAATAGGATATACAGATAGGTATAAAGAGGTTTACTATAAGGAATTAGTTGCCATAGTGATGGAGGCTACAAGCCCTGTGATGTCCTATCTGTGAACTGGAGGCTCAGGAAAGCTGGAGATAGAGTTGCAGTTCAAACCTGGAGCCCTAAGGACCAGGGGAGTAATTAAGTCTCAGTCTGGGTCTGAGAGTTGGGATCTGATGGTTCATGTATGAAAGCTCAAGAACCAGAAGTGCTGATGTCTGAGGGCAGGAAAAGCTGAAGCTCCCTCCACCTATTTTTCCTATGTGGGACCTTCACAAATTGCATGATGTCTGCTCACGTTGGTGAAGGCAGTCATCTTTACTGGTGCACTGGTTCAAATGCTACTATTTTTCAGAAACACCTTTATAGATACAAGGAGAAATAATGCTTCACCAGCTACCTAGGAGTCCTAATCCCAGTCAAGTTGACACATAAAATGAATCATTGTGGTTTAGGGAGAGGGGAAAGGGTTACAATGCATCAGTATAAGCCATCTCACATTTATCATTAAATTTCCCTATTTTTAGTCTCTTTTGGCCACCATAATGATGTTGGTAGCCAAATCAGCTCATATTGCTCTTACCCAGTTCATTGCTTCTTCTCTCCATGTGAGATTTCATTCATTTAAATGACTTTATCATTCTTGTCAACATAATTACATGCTAACACATATAGTACATCGCAATTGTGTAGCATGTGTACTGCTATGTCCATCTTATTGAGGATATTTTGAAGCTCAGAGAGGGTAAATAATTTAACAGAGGTCATGGCACTGACTGTTGAGAAACTGAATTTCAGACTGGGATTTATCTGGCTCCAAAGTCCATGCTCTATCTGACTTTTCTCTTTGTAGTTACAAATGTGATTATCTTTGAAAGCAGCCACGTGAATTCCAAGGTTCCACTGCATTTCACCGTGAGGAGTCCTAACCTTTGAAGTCACCACTTCTGCAGTATCCCGTGCCTTTCACTAATTCACTCATATACACATTTAGCACAGTTACGGGGTAGCTCCTACTGAGGGCTAAGTGGTGTGCTGTATGCCTGAGACCCCAACATTCCAGAGACTGTACTGTGGAGAAGGATCTCATGGGTGGGAGCAGATAATACTGCTCTGAAAATTTGGCTTCTCTTGACTAGCAAGGTACCAACTCATCAAGCCCCTGCCTCTGTACAAGATTATGTAAAATCAGAATAGGACTGTTGGGAGGGGAACTCACTTCTTTAGGGCTTTCAGTCAGGGTTAACTGGAAGAGAACACAAGGGAGAGGTAGAGAGGGTGGCTGTGTCAGTCCATTTTCTGTTGCTATCACGAAATACTGGAGGTTGAATAATTTGTAAAGAAGAGTTTATTTAGCTCACAGCTCTGGAGTTGCAAGAACATGGTGTTGGCATCTGCTCCGCTCTGGCAAGTCTCTCGTGGTAGATGGCATGGTAACGCCAGGAGCATGTGCAGAAGGAAGCGTCACACAGCAAGGCTGGAATGCCAGAGCATGAGAAGGCATCAGTAGAGCTCATTTCGTAACAATCCATTCTTGAAGGAGCTAACTGGGATCTCTCGAGAACTACATTCATCTCTTCTAAGGGCTATGCCCTGATGGCCTAATCACTTTGCATTTTAAAGGCTCCATCACCTCAACACCACAACGTTGGGGAACAAACCTCCAGCATGTAGACTGCTGGGGCAAAAACCACATCAAAACCATAGTGAGAGGGCCAGCGCAGTAGCACACTTGGTTAATCCTTTGCCTGCGGCACCGGCATCCCATATGGGTGCCGGGTTCTAGTCCTGGTTGCTCCTCTTCCAGTCCTGCTCTCTGCTGTGGCCTGGGAAGGCAGTGGAGGATGGCCCAAGTGCTTGGGCCCCTGCACCCACATGGGAGACCAGGAAGAAGCAGTCATTTGGGGAAGGAAGGAAGACCTTTCTTTCTGTTTCTTTCTTACTGTCTAACTCTACCTGTCAAATAAATTTAAAATCTTTAAAAAAAAAAAAAAACATAGTGGCGACTAAGGACACAATATGGAAGCTCTAACTGAAGGCACACTGAACTTCTTGGGTTAGATTCTATTTCTGCTTGTCAGATGTTGTCAAAAGAATTTTCCGAATCTTGCGGTGTTTCATGTACCAACCACTAAAAGAGATGTAAAACTGGATAAACACTTAGGTGCCTGGAAGTTGAAAGTAGAGTTCTCTAGCTAACTACAAGGGTAGGAAAGAGGGAAACTACTAATACATGATTGCTTTTAATCTGCTAGTAATATAAAATGACAATTATTGGATTCTAGTCTATTCCTTGTTAAGTCTCTTCAGGATCTTGGGCAATTACTTTGTCTAAGTCTCAGTCTTGTTTGTAAAACAAGAATCTCCTAGATTCTTTTAGATCTGACATCTAACTTTTTCACAAATTTTGGAGACAAAGATCCTTGTTCACTATTACCTGGGAAGACTTGGTACTCTATTGTTAGATGAAGACATGTGTTTTTTTCTGGTTGGTTCTTAAACGGGTCTTTTTTCCCTGCTGATGGATTTCTTGTCTCTGTGCTAGAATCGCCTTCCATTTATTCCCCCCTCACTTCTTTCTGTGTCCTCCAATTGACAAATGATGGAGAAACAGGCCTGTGGTAGGAATTAGAGTTGCTTGTGGCTGAAGGAGCCTCTGCTCAAATCCCTACCAAGTTCTTAAACTGTGTGCCTGTGGAAGTATTGATTCTGATTTTATTTTCTCCTCTTGGTTAGGAATCTTAATTGAACCACGGGTAGCCACGATTACCACAGGCTCACCCCTATTAAGCCCCAAACATACTTTCCTGAAATTTCTACTCAATCAATACTACCTAGTTTCAATGAGAAGAGAAAGGTTACAAATTTTATATATAAAAGTGGGTATTGAAAAATTCCTCTGGTCAGCTCCAGGTCAGCATCCAATTCACAGCACTTTATGAGAGTAATTCTTTCAGAGAGAGATTTTTCAGCCCATGAAGTGACTTTCAGGAGATATGGGAGCCAGCTGGGCTGTCAGCATGAAAACTCTTCTTTGTATGAAAAGCTGATGGGGGTGTGAAGAGGTAGCCAGGCCTGTCTGTGTCTGGCTGGGTTTGGTGGGAAGAAAAAAGCTGGTATTGGTGCAACCCTCCGGACATGCAGGTGGGGATGCCAGATGCCCAGAGGGAACCTGCTTGCTGTGCCCTTCTCTGTTCTCTTCAACAGTCAGAAGGGAAAACCTTCACTAAGTCCCTTCTAGCTAATGACTGTATATACTTTATTTCATCTCATTCATCTAGCAACTGTTGAGTATCTACTAAGGGCCCAATGAGCGACATCCAGTGGTGATTCATCTGTGTCAGGGAGCTTAATTCTATTTTTTTTAAGATTTATTTTGTTCATTTGAAAGGCAGAGTGAGTGAGAGAGAGAGGCAGGGAGGCAGGGAGGGAGGCAGGGAGGGAGGGAGGGAGAGAGAGATCTTCCATCTGCTGGTTCCCACCCCAAATGACTACAATGGCTGGGGCTGAGCTGGGCTGAAACCAGGAGCCTGGAATTCCATATGGGTCTCCTACATGGGTGGTGGGTTCCCGGTACTTGGGCCATCTTCTGCTGCTTTCCTCCCACATTAGCAGGGAGCTGGATCTGATGTGGAACAGCGGGAACTTGAACCTGTGCTCTGATACGGGATGCTGGCATTGTAGGTGGAAAGTTGACCTGCTCTTCACAATGCTTGGCCCTAGGGAGCTTAATTCTCAGGAGTAATTCTAATATACAGCCCTGTATATTAGTTAGTATCTTTTCTAAGACTCAGAATGCTCTCTTATTGCAAGTCTTGCAAGAACCTTACTTACGGAGTAAGATGTGTTCATCTGTGTCCTTCAAGAAGCAGATACCAGGATGAGGTAGATGAGGAAGTCATCATGGGAAACCCTGATGGTGGAAAACAGGAATGGAGCTAGAGAATGCTGGGAGAGCCACTGGCATGTGCTTCAGGTCTGGCCCCCAAGAGGAGAGATAAAGGACGAAAGAATGGAAGGGAAGGAGGGAAAGGGGTGGGGAGGAAGAAAGGAGATGGAGGTAGAGCTCTAAGGAGCCACACTGAGGGGCATCTGGAGCCAAATTTACCCATGAGAGTGTCCTGCACCTCCTAATAACAGGACTGCATCAATACCCCTGCCGTGCTCAGCCAATGACCCAGAGCAGCCCCTAGGATGTGTGGCTTTGTGTGAAAGGAGTGATGGATCTCAGAGTGCAGCATCAGCCTGTGCGCCAGTTACCCTCCTGGCAGCAGTGGCTCTGAGAAGCACTGCCACACTTCAAATTCCTGTCTTGCTATCTACTATTAGGTGACTTTGGGCAACTTAAGTAATTTCTCTGCCTCGCATTTTTCTCACCTATAGAATAAGATAATCCACATCCCATAGGATCACCTGCAGTAATACATGAGATAACAAAGCATTTTGTACAGTGCTTGGCACACAGTAGCAGTTGAGGGGTGCTAAATATTACTAGATTTTATTACATCAATGGTCCAAACTTCATTTTTTTCATAAGCCTAAATATACAAAACAAGTTAGAGTGGAGCTTTGTAGCTGAAGGGAAGTGGAAAGTCCTGTCTGTTCTCCATCCTTCAACTGTAAACCCTGGGGCATCTCTAGGAAACCTAGGAATCAGAGAAGCACAAAGTACAATCATTTCGCACACATCTTTTGTGTATGCATACTTTTGACTTTTTTATGTTGATGCATTAAACAATTATTTTAAAAATTAATGTACACTTGACCTTGGAGGGTGTACAGTTTTCCATGCTTTAACATATGTGCGTATTCATGTGGCTGTCACTACGATGGAGATGCCTAGCACTGTCATCATTTGCCCTTTAACAATGTACCCTCCCCCACTCCTAACCCTGGAAACCACTGGTCTGTTTTCTGTCACCATGGTTCTGTCTGAGAATGTCAAATTAGTGGAATCATTCAGTCTTTGGGGACTGGCTTCTTTTATTTAGTACAGTGCCTTTTAGGTTCATCTATGTTGTGTGTGCCAATGGTTGGTTCCTTTTATACATGAGTCATATTCCAAGGTGTCGATGCCCTCCAGTTTGTTCATATATTCTGTAAAATGGACGTTGGGTTGCTTCCAGTTTAGAGCAATATCTGGCACATAGTTTGGGGTGATCAATAAAAATAATCTGCTGTGACACAAGCTAAGAATGGGAGCCAACCTATCAGTGAGCTCTATGGGGTTCTCAGAGATCTTCTTTCATTTTGAACCCTGTGCTTTTTTTTTTTTTTTTTTTTTTTACAGGCAGAATGGACAGTGAGAGAGAGACAAAGGTCTTCCTTTTCCGTTGGTTCACTCCTCAATGGCTGCTATGGCCGGTGTGCTGCGGCCGGCGCACCGCGCTGATCCGAAGGCAGGAGCCAGGTGCTTCTCCTGGTCTCCCATGCGGGTGTAGGGCCCAAGGACTTGGGTCATCCTCCACTGCACTCCTGGGCCACAGCAGAGAGCTGGACTGAAGGGGAGCAACCAGGACAGAATCTGGCGCCCTGACCGGAACTAGAACCCGGTGTGCCAGTGCTGCAGGTGAAGGATTAGCCTATTGAGCCGCGGCACTGGCCTACTTTGTTTTTTAATTACAATTATTTTTCTGCTTATAAGTCACTGAATATAGTAAGTCAAAATTTATTTCCTTTGGGCCTCGGTTACCAGGCAGCCACCTGGTAACATCTTTTCCTTTGTCAGTTTCTCACTGTCTGGCTAAGTGTCTCTCCCCTGGATCAGAATTTTCCTCCCAGTCATAAACAATGCCTTTAGGACTGAATAGCATCATTTGTTGTAGCTAGTGCACACCTAGGATTGTAGCTCGTGTTGCCTAACTTTCTCTCCTAGCTGCTTCTACATTGGATTCCTAAGCCTCTCATCAGTGATGTGCCCTTCTAGCCATCCTGGATGACACTTTTCAAGCATTTGAGCGACTCTGACCTCATTCTTTATTTAGCAACTTCATCATTTCAGTCCCAAGCTGTTCACCATTCATCTTCACTAATACCAACATCATTAGGATTTGTTTGAGTAATGAAGACACAGACACTGTTTAAAACTGCAACTGGAGCCTAAGGCTTGTAGGGCTGGTGGGATGGAAGGCCTTCTATTCTGCTGAGCCCCTGGGGTTTATTCTGGAGAAGAGTTTGTCGCTAGGAACTGAGCAAAGCAGAAAGGCTGTACCTAAAGGAGTGAGAAGAATTTATAGTTCCCGGGGGGCGATCCTGGATGGAGAGACTCAGGAGGAGTAAGGGAAAGCCAAACAAAAGAGAAGAACCCATGATATGGTACCAGGCTTGGAACCATGTGAAATAGCCAGAGAAAAATCCCCAGGGATGGTTTCTTATGACTTCATGTGTTTTAATTTAGGATCTTTAAAATTGGGAGCATACTTCAGTGATTAGGGGAGACCCAAGATGGAAATTTAGATTTATTACTTACAGGTCCTGGGGGGGGGGGTTACACAGCATGCCTGGGGGCCACAATGCATGGAGTCCAGAGGAGAAGGGACTGAATGGGCCAATGCCATCACTGGGTCTGGAATGTTATTCAGACAGGTTTCCTGTGTGGTTTTCATTAGTAGGCTTACGGCATGAGTTCTGGGCAGCCACACTGTGATAAACAGGGTGGTCACTGTGACACATCTTCATGGTCCATGCATGGGGTGAGGGTCAGTGGGGTCAGTCAAGTAGGTTTCATCTAGCTGTCCCATTGAGAGGTAGTTACCAGGAGGAAGTTACAGCTGTGCTTTATTATGACATTGGAGATAGAAACTGAATTAACCACCCTGCCTAGCCTCTGGGCCCCAGCTGGTTGAGAACTGATACTAGGAGTAGATGTGTTAAGATTGTTCTTCAAAGAACAAGGCTGCCTCGTGTTCAACTTGACACCTTATTTGTAGACTCCTTTCTTATCCTGTCCATCTTTGGACATCTTATAACATCTAATACCCAGCTAAATGGCTTCTGATAATGATTTTGCCCAAGAAAGCTGAAGAGGTGGTTTTTATCTTCACATGAACAGGAAGTAGGGTAGAGAGTAGATGATGTATGGAGACAAGGTGAATGAACTGATTAAATCTGGTAAAAGCCAGAGTTTGGATCCAGAGAGGGCAGTTCTCCTTGGTCTGCACAACTTCTCCAACACCAAGACCCCACCTCCTATGGAGGACAGCTTTACGTTCCCGAGGGGGGGGGGGCAGGAAGGAATTGCGGATTGGACTGTGGTTCTTCAAAATGTGTATGTTGAAGTCCTAAGCCCAATTCCGTAGAATGTGACTTGGTGACAGGGCCTTTAAAGAGGTAATGAAAATCAAAGAAGGTCAAAAAGGGGCGAGCCCAGGTCCAGCTGGACTGCTGTCCTTCTAAGAAGGGGGAGAGCCGCCAGGACCACATGAGGACACTGCAAGGAGACGGATGTCTGTGAGCCAAGGGGGCAGCTTTAGGAGAAACCAACACTGCTCGCGTCTTTGTTCCCTATGTTTTATTTTCTTTAAATTAAGGTATACAAGTTTCATGTATTTCACATATACAGGTTTAGGAGCAGTGATACTGCCCACCCTGCTGGCATCCTGACCTTGGACTTTGAGCCTCCATACCCGAGAGAGAGAAATTTCTGTTACAACACACAGTCTGTGGTATGTTGCTATGGCAGCCCTAGCAAATTAATACGAGGGGTTAGACACTCTCACCTAGTTGAGACCCCTGCAGTATCTTTGGTAAGAAATAGTCCCTCCATCTCATCATCAATAAAATGTAACAAAGAAGAGGCAGCCGGAATCCAGAGCCAGAAAGCCTGGCTATTGTCTCGGCTTGGACATTCACCAGCTCGTGACCCTGGACAGCCACTTCTCTGAGCCCCAGTGTCCTCTAGCAGCAACAAGAGGCGAGTAAACCTTGTCACAACTGCTTTATAGAGCCCTGTGGATTCAGAGAGCATAGGAAAGTTCTTTGTTGGAAAGCATGATTTGTAAACTAATAACTTTCCTAGCCTTGTTTACTTTTTACCCAGGACCAAGATCAATCGTTTGTTGGACCAAGAATAGTGGGAAGCAAATGTCTTCCCCCAATTAATTAATTAATTATATCACCATGAAAGGGGAGAGGGAGAGGAAGAGGGAGAGGGAGAGGGAGAGAGAGAGAGAGAGAATCTCCCATTTGCTGGCTCACTCCCTAAATGCCAACAACAGCCACGGTTGGGCCAGGCTCAAGCCAGGAGCAGGGAGCTCAATCCAAGCCTACCTTGGATTAGGCAGGGGCCTAATCCCTGAACTTTGATGAGCTGCCTCCCAGAGTGTGCATTAGCAGGAAGCTGGATTCAGAAGCAGAGCTGAGACTTGAACCCAGGAAGTCTAATACGGCATGTGTGCCATTAAAGTGGTATCTTAACTGCTGCACCAAATACGTACCCTCAACTTTGTCATTCCTTTTCTTTCTTTTTTTAAAAAAGTTTTATTATTTATTTGAAAGGCAGAGTTACAGAAAGAGGAGAGACAGAGAGATGGCCTTAGCAGGGAGGGAGCTGGATGGGAAGTAGAACAGCTGGGACTTCAAACCAGTGCTCATACAGGATGCTAGCATAGCAGGTGGTGACTTAGCCTGCTGTGCCACAGTGATGGCCCTCTACCATTGTCATTTCTTAAGAAGGACACCCCCAGAACGAATGAAGGAAAGAAGAAACCCCTGTCACTGCTGCATGTGTGTGAGATGATACTGAGTTGTCACAAATATAGAAAACTCCAGTGTTGTGCTTTCATAAATAATTTTGGCTTCTACTGACAAAAACCTTTTCCAAAAAGCAGTTTGGAAAAATGTATCAAAATCCTTAAAAATATTCATCCTTTGTGACATAGTAGTTCCATTTATAATAATTTATTCTAAGAAAACAATTTGAAATGCAAAAACCTGTATGTTAAGATGAAATATTTTCTTGCAGCTTTATTTAATTTTGGTATAAATTTGGAAATATCTTAAACTCTACACACTAGAACAATGTCTGAATAAGTTGTGGTACATTCAAATGATGGAAGATTATGTAATCATTAAAAATACAAGAGCTATCTTGTTAAATAAAAAAAGCAGAATGAAAAAAACTTGGAAGCAAACACAACAGAATAATAGTAGTTGTTGGTACTAAAGTTATTTACTTTCCTTTTCTGCTTTATACTTCTGTTTTATAAATTTTCCATATTGGACATGCATTACGTTTATAGTCAGAAATAAAAAGAAATAAAGGTCAAATAGGAAGAGAAGGAGAACAGTGGGTAAACCACACCCTCTCCTGTGCCATGGAGGCTCTACTGTTTACCTGTAGACACACAGGAACTGTTGTGAAGTTTAATGAAATAATCTTTAAAAATGTGTATTCTCTTTCCATATTCCTTCCTCTGCCTGTAAGAAAATGAACTGCACTGCTACCCAGGCACAACTGGAAAGAGACCTCCATCCCTCTTCCCACTCATTACTCAACTTTGTTGAGGGGAAGGGGAAGTGCTGGTGTGATCAGTGAAACAGCTGAAGCCATTGACATTCGTTAATCTGCTTCACTTACTGGGTGGGATTCCAGATTCCTTCTGGCTCCTTGGACAAACCCAGAAATTTCAACCAACACCTGGCTGCATATTAGAATCCCCAGGGGAGCTTCCTAACAAATACTGATGCCTAGGCCCCACCTCCCACTGATTGCAGACTCTTTACTTTGCCCTGCTTGAAAATTCTCTTTCATCTCTCAGGCTCTCTGTTCTCTATTCTTACTGTAGCAATTCGAGAAATAAAAGAGCCATCACAAGCAGAGTTCCTTGCAAGGCTGACTCCAGGCAAACTTGTCAAGGGGACTGGTTTCCAGTGGTGTCTTCAGCTTCTTCCAGCTTAGCCACACCTGCAGGGTTCCTCTCTCTCCTTCATGTAGTCACTCTACTACCCCTTCCATTAACACCCTTTCAGGAGGAAGCTGAATGTCATCCTCACTGGGACAAAGGCTGGGTAACAGCTGATAGCCTTGCTGTTTCCTGCTAAATATCTCTAGCTAGCTAGCTTTTTTTTTTTCAAGATGGCCACAAAGTAAAAAAAAAAAAAAAAAAAAAAAAAAGGAAGCCTTGGGTTGCTTTTTGGTGAGTGAACCACTGGCTGAAGGTTATTAGTCAGAGATAAACAAGGCATTATTCAGGCAGAAAAATATCCCCAGTGTCCCTCAAATTACAACACAGAGGCTGCTGTACACTGCTGTCTGTATGGAAGCAAGGGCATAAGCAGGTACCTGCTCTGGTGAGTGTGCACCTGCTTCTCAGCAGTGCCTCAAATCAGAGAACTCCTGTTGAATTCAAGATTGAATACTCACCTGCACAGGGTGGACTGGTGAGTTTGTGATAATATTTTTGACCCAGCAAAGTGTTAAGAATAAGAGATTCAAGGGAACTATCTTTATTTCTTTTTTTCTGACTGAGCAAAACTCCTTTAAACTGTCATGCAGGAAGCAAATACCTTGTACAAGGGAAGCCTCTACACGGATATGCCTTGCAAAGTCTTGTTTCAGGAACACAGTCTTAGAGCTGTTCTTCACTTAGCATTCCATTTTGCTGACAACTGTTTGCACTTCAACCAGGGCAAGCACTTAATGAGCACTTGCTAAGTTCTGAGAAGCAAGGTGCTGATACAAAGAGGAACAATCTGGACGTTAACTCCTGTCCTCAAGGTGAACTCATCCTGGTGGAAGAGATAGACACACAACGAGGTAATTAATTGTATTTTCAGGGGATAGGCGCAGGGCCCAGGAACATAGTGAAAGGGCATCCCCCCAAAGTTCCTTGATTTGGGGGTCTGGATGGTCATTGGTGAGCTATGAAGAGCAATTTTAATAGAGATATAGGAGGTAGGAGCCAGATTTTAAGGGATTAAAAAGAGAATGGAAAAAGGGAAAGTATAGAGAGCAGTGATTATTCTGGAGAAATTTGGATGAGCAGGTAAGGAGAGACTGAATATTAACTGGAGGGGCAGATAACAAATAAAGGAGGCTTCTAGACTTTATTTTTAATTCACTGAACATTAGTTGAGCCTCTACTACATGCTAGGAATCCTTGTGCCAAGTCCTGATGAAAAAAGGAACAAGATAGACACGCTTCTCATTTGGTCAGGGAGTCTGCAACCTAGTAGTGAAAAAAATGAATAATGAAAAATGTTCAAAGAGGAAGAGCCCAGGGGATGAAAAGTAAACCTTGAAGGAATGAAGGTGAAGGGAAAAATGCATGTAGGGGAAAAAAGCGTAGAGTTTATATTCATGAAAAAACAGAAGTCCACCTTTATTCCAATTTCCTTTTTTTTTTTTTTTTGCCCATTTCTCTCTTTCTGTTCCAGGATCCCTTGTAGGACTTCCCATCACCTCTAGTTGTCACATTGCCTTAGGCTCCTCTGGACTGTTACAGTGCTTCAGTCTTTCCTGGTTTTAGAGGACCTTGACAGTTTGGAGGAGTACTGGTCAGGTGTTTGATAGGATGCCCTTCCACGGGGACTTGTCTGATGTTTTCTCATGATTAAACTTGGGTTATGAGTTTTTGAGAACCTCCCCCCTCCCCGAGGTGAGCTGACCGTTCCTATCGTGTCGTATCAAGCGCACATGCCACCGACATTAGCGTCACTGTTGATGCTGACCTTGATAACCTGGCTTGAGGTAGTGCTTATTAGGCTTTTCCATGGCTAAGCCATCCCTCTCCCATCCCATTTCCGTTTGTACTCCTGGAAAGGCAGTTGCTGTGTGCAGCCTGCACTCAAGTAGGAGAGAGTTGTATTTCGTTTGCTTTAGGGCAATGTGTTTGGTACATAAATTTATTGTGATTCTTCTGTGTTGGAGATTTGTATGTTCATCCTGCATAATTTGTTTATTTAATATGTGTTTTTATAAATATGAATTTACATATATTTATATGTTTTCATATGGACTCATAGGTAACTATTTTAAACTTCGGGTTATAATGCAATACGACATTATTTTGTTGTTTGAATTGTTCTAGCTTTGGCCACTGAGAGCTCTTTCTGTAGGCTCCTATGTTACTTTGGCATGTCTTTATCAGTGTGTGGGTGTGTGGGTGTGTGTGTGTTGGGGGGTGTTTCAGCACTTCCTTACTTTCCAGCACTACCAAGTGCTCCAGGCTCATCTTGTAGATTCTCTGTTGCAGTCCTATCGTCAGTCATTTCTCCACAGAGCCCTGGTCCCTTTTGTTGGAGAACAGTATTAGAAGCTAAGATATGGGTGGTCAGCCTACTCATTGCTACTGGAATGCTGTTGCTTTTAGGCCCTTTCTCCCGGCAAGGCGATACACATGTGCACACTAATCTGTATTCTACATATGCCTGTTAATATTTTTATGTGTATTCATCTGCGTGTATATTAAACTATGAATTCCTATTGATTTTTCTTTCATATAGCATCATATGGATCATTCTAGATATTCCTACTACATCAGTGAGAAATGTAGCTCCTATCATGTTTTCCTCCTTGGGAAGCAGCTCTATAATCAGAGTCCAGTGGTTATACAGTTCCTTTGCCTTTTGTATTGCAGACAGCAATCATTTCCATAGTTTGATAGATCAGCATCTTTCTCCCTACTCTGTCCAAGGAGATTGTTCCATACAGTTTTACTCCCGTTGAATTCTTTTCCCACAGTCTGCATTCTATCCTGAGATTTCTCAATCACCAAAATAAATATTTAAAAATGTGCATGTGTTAATGTATACTCTGTGTTGTAAAATTCAGTGGATTTTGACAAATGTATAGTGATAAGTACGTACCATTACACAGTCATATAGCTTCAGCTCCCTAACAAATCTCTCCCTCTCTGAATCCCTGGCTGGTACCTGGTTTATAGTTTTGATTTTCCCAGAATGTCACAAAAATGGAATCTTCTCTATTGTTTTTACTTAGTAATATGCATTTGAGACTCATTCATGACTTTGAATGGCTTGATAGCTCATTCCTTTTTGATTGTTGAATAGTATTCTATTGGATGGATGTACCATAGGTTGTTTATCCTCACGTAATGAAAGAAATCTTGGATGTGTCCACATTTGGTGATTATGAAATTTCTATTGATACTTTTGTTTTGTCATTCCCTGGCTCTTTAGATTTGACACTCGGCATTGCTCCAGCAGCCTTGATTGTGTTGTCTTGGTCATATGGAAGCTGCTTTGGGCAGCTCCATCCCACCTCTCTCATGCACTTCCATATTTTGTCTGTGGGAGGCACTCCTAACACCTCAGCTCAAGCGTAGGTATTGGATGCCTTTACTGAATATGTAGAACTCATGTAGGCTGAGGATTAAAATACAACCGTACCTAGCCAGAAAGTAAACTGCTTCTACGACTGACACCAGGGAGCCCTGGAGCCTGGACTGCTAGAGGGAGACACACCTTGGCAGTTGATGGTTAACTCCCGGGAGTGGGCTGTAATTCTTTCCGGTTCTTAAACCTCATTGTCAGGAAGACACACAGGCAGGATGTGCGGACTGCTCAGGAGGAGCCATGATGGAAAAAAACCCATGAGGATGGCAAAACAAGTCTCTCAAAGGACCTCATAGGCTGTTTATCCTCCATTTCTATTTCCCCTCCTGCTTCCTGCCACAGCACACCCCCAGGGCCTGTGGTCTGGTCCCTTAGAGCAGAAACAGTTTCCATCGTGCGGTCTGAGGAACAAGGTGGGATTACTGATGGGAAGTGAGTCACTGATTCAGAGGGCAGGTGTACCAGCGATAGTGGTGAATGGGGTCACTCACGATGCGGGTCTTGAACCTTATGAAAGCACTAAGCTCTGGTGTTGCTGGCTGCTGGCTGCGTGGTGTGGAGGTGAGCCTGTTGGCAGAAGACTCAGGCAAGGATGGCTGCTGTGAGGATCAGAGGAGACGGTGGAATTCAGGCGCTCTCTGAACTGGAAGGCTGTACACAGGTCAGGCGCGTGGGGCCTGGCTCAGGCCCATGTTGGGGTAGGACCTTGCGTGAGTCATGGTGCCTCTCTCCTTTGTTCCCAGGCTGAAATTCTGGCTCCCCTCCCCGGCAGCCTGGCTGAGAAGTCAGTGACATGGCAAACAGCAGCATGGCTCTTCCCTGCTCTTTTCCCCACAAACACAAGCCCTGGGCAGATGAGGTGTCTGCTACAGAAACTGTTAGGGGATCTTCCTGTAGCAAGTCTATCTGTACAATATGGCACTTGCTCCTTGCACAGGGAGCTGCAGGCACAGAGCCCATACTCTGGGGAAGAGTGAACAGGAAGGCTCACGTGTCTGCTGTCTGTTCCTCTCCTCTTTCTGCTCCTTTGTTCTTCTCTGCCAAGTTAGTCTTATTAAAAAAAAAAAGCTATGTTTTCTAAAATTTGTTACTGAAAATGATATTTCTTGAGCCTCTTCTGTGTGTTAGACACTGGGCTCGGTGCTTTCCATGCCTAAGCAATAGAAGGAAGGGACTGTTTATATGCCTATTTTATTTATTCATTTTTACAACTTTATTTTAAATTTATTTAGTTCGTTTATCTGAGAGGCAGAGAGACAGAAAGTGAAATCTCGCATCTGCTAGTTCATTCCTCCAAATGCTCACAACAACCAAGACTGGGCCAGGCCAAAGCCGAGTGTCTGGTACTCAAGCTGGATCTCCCATGTGGGTGATGGGGACCCAACTACTTGAGTCGTCACCTGCTGCCTCCCAGGGTCTGCATGAGGAGGAAGCTGGAATGGAGATGGAGCTTCAACCAGATCTTCTGATACAGGAATGCAGGTGTCCCAAGTGCTGTCTTAATGTATAGACCAAGTAACCCATTCCTATTGTACCTATTTTATAGATGAACAGAGTGTGGCTTAGAAAAGCTAGATAATTTTCCCATGACATGAACTAGGATCGTAGGGGGATGGAACTGAGACTTCACTCCAAAGGCCCTGTCCTCATCAAAATACCCTAATGCCGTTTCCAAACACTGTATAGAAATAAAGGCTACTATAGGCATGAGAGAATTGAAAGCATTCACAGTCCCACCCACCAAGGAAAACTGCTGTTAACCACTTGGCATAAAACGTTCCAGATAATTTCTGTGATGCTTAACTTTTTGTGAGGTAGTTTTATTTAATCATGTTTTATGGATGTCTTTCCATATCAACAAATATCCCAAATGATGATTTTTTTAAAAGAAAATAACTGCCTTACGTTCCATAATGTGAATAAACCATAATTTTTAAACAACCAGTCCCCACTTCTTGAGTATTGCCAACAGCTTTTTTTTTTTTTTTTTTTTTGACAGGCAGGGTTAGACAGTGAGAGAGAGAGAGACAGAGAAAGGTCTTCCTTTTCTGTTGGTTCATCCCCAAGTGGCTGCTACGGCTGGCGTGCTGGCCGATCCGAAGCCAGGAGCCAGGTGCTTCCTCCTGGTCTCCCATGCAGGTGTAGGGCCCAAGGACTTGGGCCATCCTCCACTGCACTCCCACGCCACAGCAGAGAGCTGGACTGGAAGAGGAGCAACCAGGACAGAATCTGGCACCTCGACCGGGACTAGAACCCAGGGTGCAGGCGCCGCAGGTGGAGGATTAGCCTAGTGAGCCGCGGTGCTGGCCCAACAGCTTGCTTTTATAAATGATCAGCACTGCTGTGGGGAATGACTTTGTTCATGTATCTTTGAACGTTTGCCTGGCATATCCTATAGCAGCCATTGCTAGAAGTGGGATGGGGAATTAAACACTTTAAACATGCCTTGTCACATGACCTCCCAGAGGGAATATTCACATTCAATTTGTACCAGCAGAAGGCCTCTTTCTGACTAAAGTTTGAGATGTCCCATTGAGGATAATCTCTTTCCACCTTTGAGTCAATTTCTTTTGACTCATTGGCATTCATGCTGATGGTTGTCCTGCTCAATTTTTGGCATTGTAACCTGTCTTTGGCCCTGACAGTCCTGCTACCCTTTGAATGTCCTCCAAATGTTTTCAATAGTTTTAAAATTACCTTATTGAGGCATATTTTGCATGTCATATAAAGGACCCATTTGAATGTACAGTTCAATGGTCATTTTATTAAATTTACCAAGTTGTGCATCAATCACCATAAATGAGCTGTAGTATAGTCGTCCCCTTAGTAAGATCCCTCATGCATACTATTAATATCCATTCTCCCTTTCCCTGCCTCTACCCCAAGCACCCAGTAATCCACTTGTTGTGTTTAGTTTTGCCCTTTCTGGATATTTCACACCCATGGAATCATACAATGTGTGGTCGCTTATCTTTGGCTTCTTTTCACACACATGATGTCTTGGAGGTTCATCCACATTGTAGCATGTATTGATAATCCATTCCTTTCACATACAATGGAATCCTTGTGCATAGTGTGTGTGTGTGTGTGTGTATATATATATATATATATATATATATATATATATATCACATTCTGTATGTCCATTTACTGGTTGATAGGTACTGGAGACATTTCTGATTTTTGATATTATGAATGATGCTCTTAAGAACATCATGTGCAGGTCTGTGTGCACATGTTTTCAGTGGAATTGTTGGATTATATGGCAATTCATGTTTCTTGTTTTAAGACATTGCCGAAGTGTTTTCTAAGGTAACTTTATATTAGGATTATTAAGAGAATGACACCATAAAATTAATCATCCCATGGTGCCATTTTATGTTCTCACCAACGCTAAATGAAGATTTCTTATTTTTCACATCCTCACCAGGATTTATTATTGTATGTCTCTTTTTTTACAGCCTTACTGAGTATGCAATGGTATATTTATGCTTTTAATTTGCACTTCCCTAATGACTAATGATGTGCATTTTGTGTACTTTAAATTTTTGAAAATTAAAGGTATTAGTTGTTGAAAATACACATAAAAATTGAGGAAAAAACCTTTATTTCCACAATCCAAACACTAGGACAGGCATAGTGTTTGGTATAGTGGTTAGAGTGCCACGTGGATGCCCATATCCCATACTGAAGAATCGAGGTTCCCGTTCTGCCTCTGCTCTCAATTCCAGCTTCCTACTAATGCACCTTGGGAGGCACCAGTACTTGGGTCCCTGCCACCCATGTGGGAGACCCAGAAGGAGTTCCTGGCTCCTGACTTTGCTCTGGTTCAGCCCTGGCTGTTACAGGAATTTGAGGAGTGAACCAACAGATGGGAGATCTGTCTCCGTCTCTCTGTTTTCTGCCTTTTAAACAAACACACACACATTGTTGCCATTCTTTTCAATGATATGTATATGTCTCTTTTTACACATTAGGGCCTTATTATGTACACTCTTTTGAATACTGTTCTTTCCCTCCATATGTGATCCCAGCAATAGCTATTCCTCTATAACTCCTTGCCCCTACTAAATGCAATCCTCCTTGCAAATGAAATATTTTGTGGAATCCCAGTGTACAAAATGATAAGCAGAGCTTCTCCAAATTGCGGTTGGGTGGAGTGGGTCACGTCAGATCACAGCACCTCCTTGTTGCTTCTGAAGACCAGCTTTCAGACTGCTTTGTAACTTAGTTGTGACGACTGAAACTCATTCTCTATTGCTGAACATCAGGATTGTGGAGTGGTTAGGGAGGTAGGAGCAAGCCTTTTGGCATTTGATGCTGCTGCCACTTACTCCTATTAGCAATGTGCTCAATGATGCCCTTGGCCTTGGATTACTTATTTGTAAAATGGGAATAATAATACTACCATCTGCCATAGGAGACTTATATGGGCATCTATGCATGACTGCAATGACTTTGTCTGCTTCACTTTTGAGTATTTGTATGACATAAAATTTAAAATGAGCACTTTAAAAATGTCCTTAAGTGAACATGTGAACAATTATTGCTTCTCTTGATAGGCAACATGAGCTGGTCAACGATTTAGCTCAAAAGAAGTCAGTTTATACTGTTTTCCAGTGTATAGAGGTGATATGTGGTCTTAGAAGATTTATCTTCAGTGTCACGACGATTTTTGCAAAGGCATTTTTTGGTGATTTTGTGAAACACGAGAGATTTCAAGAAAAGACTTTGCTTTAAAATTCAGAAAAGATCTCCAAAACATTAACTACTGTGTTTATAATACTGTATTTTGAGGACAACTTGCCCTAGAACACTCTGTTGCTTTTGTAGTATTTCTTCAGAAAAGGCTTTCAAAAGTAGAGTTCCCTCCCAGTGAAGGGTTTTAAATATAACACATATGGCTTGTTTTGGAAGGAGATAGCTTCTACAATGTTTGCTCATAATGTTTAACAATATGTATTGTACCCTTTAAATTGCTTTCACTGTATTTTCTGTGAGATCTTGATTTTCAACCAAGGGTTTGTTGAATAAGTGAACAAATGATTGACCTTTACTTAAATCTGCTCTTGTGTCCCATAGGACCAATTCTTGCTTATGACAAGTGTCCCTGCATGTTTTCTGTAATGACAGACATTCTGTAATTTTTGCTTACTATTATAAAGCTATATTTTCCTATATTATTCCATTATATTTCAAATTGATTATTGATAGGAATGATATGTAAATAAAGTTGAATGGCCACAGGGCAGATTGCAGCAGGGACATGATTAGCAGAACAAAAGGATGATACTCAAAAGCATTGAAAAATAATGAAAATCTTTCTTGAAGGCTCACAATGGTGCAAGGGCAGTGTTATACTGTGTGTCACACAGCAAACAAGATCAATGCCTTTTCCTTGCTCTTATCCATTGTGTCAGTTGTATGTCCCTCTGTCTCTTCATTCTCTTCTTCCTCATCTGTTCTGTTCTTTGCACATCTCTGAGTCCTTTACAAAATTATTTATTTGAAAGGCAGAGAGTGAGGGAGAAGGACGGGAAGAGGGAGAAGGATGAGAAAGAGGTAGAAAGAGAGGGGAGGGGAGAGGGGAGAGCAAGAGGGAGCCAGAGAGAGAGAGAGAGAGAGAGAGAGAATCTTCCATCTCCCATCTGTTGGTTCATAACTGGAATGTTGGACCTGGGCCAGACCAAAGCTAGGACTCAACCACTTGAGCCATCACCCACTAACTTCCAGAGTTCACATAAGCAGGAAACTAGAATTAAAAGTAGAGCTGGGACTTGAACTCAGGCATTCTGTCATGGGATGTGAGCATCCCTAGTGGAATTTTAACCATTGTACCAAACACCTGTCCCCCACTCCCGGCTTTTTACTCTCATAAATTAGTGTTTCCATGTTTATTCCAACTCTGCCTGTCTGGGCATTACTCTGATTAGCACCATCCAAGCCAAGAACTTGGGTGCCACAGCATTCTGTGTAAGTTCTCTATGACTGTGTGGCAAAGCACCTCAACCTTTAGTTTCTTAAAGCAGTGATCATTGCCTCACAGTTTCTTTGGGTCAGTGATCTGGGAGCAGCAAAGCTGCTGGGTGAATCTGGTATAGCTTCTCTCATGGGGCTGCAGTTACTGCAAGACTCAACTGGGGCGGGGAAGAGAGTTGCTTCCAAGCTCTCCCACAGGGCTGCTGGCAGCCTTAGTGTCCTGCTTCTATGGTTTGAATGTGTTTTTCCCTTCCAGATGTATGTCCTGCAAACTCGGTCTCCAATGATACAGCTTTGGGAGGTAGAGCCTAAAGGGAGATGTGGAGGTCCCGAAGGCCCTGTCTCAAGAATGGATTACTGCTGCTGTACACAGGGCTTGTGGGAGTGGGTTTGCTCTCTTGTGCTCTTCTTCTAGGTGAGGACAAAGCTTTCCATTCCTCCTGAGAATGCAGTGCTCAAGGTGCAATTTGGAAGCAGAGAGCAGTTGCTAACCTACCTATCTGGGACTTCCAAACCTCCTGAACTCTGAGAAGTCTGTTCTTTATAAATTACCCAGCTTGTGGCATTCCACTATAGCAGCACAAAATGGATTAAGACACTTGTTATGTGAGCATCTACGTAGGTTGAGTGTCTTCATGCTATGACAGCTAGCTTTCCTCAGATGGAACCAAGGAAGTAGAATTAAGCCTCATGCCTTGAGAGAAGTACTAGAGCATTGTGGACCTATCTTTAAAACCACCACAAATTCTTTCTTAAAGTGGGTTAGGAAAGAATGTAAATTATTAGGCTAGTTTTTCAAACTTAGCATGCATAGGAATGCTATTGATTTCTGTTTGCATTTTGTAATTAGCCAACTTACTAAACTCTTATTAGATCAAAAAGTTTTCAGTTAATTCTCTTGGGGTTTCCAGGTATATAATCATGTTTTTTCCTTTCCTTTAATATTCATATTGTTTTTTTCTTCTCATTTTCCAATCACTGGCTGGAATTACCCAAATTATAGTAATAAATAATGAAGATAAATAATGGTGGTGATAGTGGACATCCTTGTTTCATTGCTCACTTTAATGGGAATGTCTTTAGTGTTTCACTGATACGAATGATGTTTTCTGTTCCTGGTTTATTACATTAAAGAAGCACCTTTTTTTTTTTTTTTAAAAAAAAAGCTAGGAAGCACTTTTATTATACTTGTTTTCCAAGCATTTTTTAACTCTTCATGAGTTTTCAAGCTCAGTTTTATTGTAAGATTTTATATGTGTATACTTTTGGATTTCCTGTAGCTTCAAGTGAAGAATTAAACTTACAGAATCCCAGCACATGGCTAGGCCAGAGCCCATGTCCAAAGGGCCAAGCAAGAAGATTCTGACATTTTGCTTTGAACTCATTGCTCTGAGATTTTTTTCTGTTCTGCCATTTTCCCCAAGAACTCTTGGTCATATTCTATTTCCTGTCCCTGGAAAGCTTAATGCTAAGAAAGAAAAAGGCAGAATTATAATGACAGAGGACCACTCTTCTCACAATAGAGAAGCATCAGAGTCCTCTGTGGCTGAGTTCCATTCACCCTTTCTCCTCCCTCCCCTGGAGGGAGTTGGGTGACTCTGCTATGGTGTACATGTGGTTTATCCCTCAAGAGGGTGGGCGTATGAAGCAGTTGTTAAGATGCCACCTGTAACAGTTGCATCCCACTTTGGAGTCCCTGGGTTTGAGTCTCAGCTCTGCTCCTGATTCCAACATCCTATTAATGCACACTCTGGGAGACAGCAGATGACGGCTCAAGTAGTTGGGTCCCTGGACCTGCCACATGAGAGACCCACCCTGAGTTCTCAGTTCCTGGCTTTGGCCTGACCTAGCTGTGTTGGTGGCAGGCGTTTGATCAGTGAACCAGCAGATGGGAGGCTTTTCTATTATTGCTCTCTCTCACTCTCTTAAATAAACATTAGTACATATAAAGAGTTCATGTGTTGGAAACGTAGTTCCTCAAGGCAATGATAAGCGATGGGGCTTAGTGGGAGGTCGTCATGTCAGAGAATATTGCTCTTGGAAAGCTTTAAGGTAGTTTTCATGGTACTCTGAGTTTTCTTAAGGATGTTGTTATAAAAAGTGAAAGCCTGGTCCCCTCCCTTGCTTTGGCTTCCTGCCTCACATAAGAGCTCTCTCTCACATGATCTCCCACAATTGTGACACTATCTGCCATGAGGTTCTCAGCAACAGCAGCCCAGAACCATGTTCCTGAAGTCCCCAGCCTCAGATATTTCATTGTGGTAATAGAAAACGGCCCTCCTATTGTATAATTTATGGACTGCAGAGTTAGGGTGCAATATTTAGGGAGATTGTACAGGTGAATTTTCCTTTAAATCACTTATCTAGAGGATTGAATGGTCAGAAACATGCCTCTTATAACCTGTGGGCTTCTTTTATAGACTGTCACTCTCCTACCCACTTGTCAATCTTGTTAGCACATTCAACCCTTGCATTATGGTGATCTCTTCCTTGCTTACTCAGAGGAAAACTGATTATTATAATAGCTGGGCAACATGACCCTCATGACTGGCCCAATTAAAAGATGATCTTTAGCCTTGTCTCTCAAAGTGCTGACCAGCAGGACCAGCCATTCTTAGGGGTTTGTTGGAAATGCAGACTCCCAACCTACAGAATCAGAATATACAGTTTAGTAAGATACACAAGTGCTTCCCATGCACATTTGGGTGTGAAAGATGCCAGTCTAAAGGACCTTGGATGCATATTTAATCATTTGGAGAATTGTTTTTTGGAGATTTTTTTTAAAGCCCAGTGTTCAGGCCACATCCTAGACTGATAGATTTCAGCTATGTTGATTTTGCCCCCACTAAGTCATCAGAGTTTGCCAGTGCCTGGCGACAGTTTTACTTGTCCACAACTGGACTCAACAACTTGTCCACAACAGGTGCTGTTGGCATGTAGTACTCAGAGACCAGGGATATTGATAAACTTCTTTTAGTACACAGGACAGCTGCTCAAAAATTATTCCATTCAAATGCCAAAAATTCCAAAGTTGAGTAATTTTGCACTAGAATTTCTCCGGGTTGCACGCAGGCATCACTGTTTTCCAGTTCTCCTGATGCTAAAAATTAACCTAGTGGTACTTCTTGACTCTAGGTTCCCAGGCCCTTCTATGAATGATTCTGAATCAATGGGCCTGGGATAGAGTTGGAACTCATGGTTTTTATGCATAGGCCAGGGAAGTTGAGAGTCACAAACTCTGAGGCAGGGAGGGTACAGTTACCAGGCTATACATTAATTTAGAAAGCCCATCCCTAATGATGTGCTGATGTGATTGGGGACCTAACTACATACTCACGAGTGGAGGTGGTAAGAGAACTCTTGCACATACTGCTTTTTCCTGCTAAGCATCTGGGCTCCATCTCACTCTCCAGTCTAGTATGTGTCTGTGTGAGCTTCTGTTGGGCAGGAATGGAGATGCTGCTATTTTTCTCACTTGGACTTCATAAACTGCTTAACACAGATTCACCTCAAAATGGATTCAGAGAAATAACGTCATGCCTAAATGTTCACAGCCTTGAACTCTCCAAGGCTTTCCTGACTGCCAAACTCCTTGTCATTGTTGTGCTGATTAGGGTAAAGGATGAAGACCATCAGGAGGAGGCTGAAGAGTAGTTATATTGATCTATCAAGAGAAGGTAAAGGTGAGTCACAGTAGTAGCGAAATAAAGACTTAGAGTTTGGAAGGTTTTTGAATGTAACAATGTATAACAGGCCATGAGGTAGTCCTGTTATACTCAGAATTTATTTGGTTTTGTGAGCCAAATCCTGGTCCAACAGGTCTAGTAACCTCTTAGCTCAAACCCACTCTAATACATGTGAAAGATGGACTGGACTTCCGAATTAAGGAGGCCCAATGGCTCTCTACATGGCTGTTTGGATGGATGATGTTTAGGTTGGTTGGGAAATGGGAATATAATACAAAGTGGGAATATTAGAGAAAGAGGTTGAGACACCTCTGTAGACTTTGCACACTTCCTTCCTGGGTCTTGAGCAATTCCTATAGTTACCTTTCTGTTACTGAGAAACTCTCTCTACATTTGAAGATTAGGGTGGCTGGTGATGGTTACATATCCCTCCACCTTGGCATCCGGCTGCTCTGCACACCAGGATCTGGAGTTTAGGAAGGAGTCAATGCTAAGCATGAGCAGTGTCTGTGCTAGAACTCCTGAAACCTTGATGCTGTTGCCACCTAAGGAACTTTAACTGTTTTGATTCCCTGATGTTCAGGTTGAAGTGGGACTCCTGGCACCTCTACACCTTAATCTGGATTGGGAAGAGAGATTAATAAAAGACAACCTTGATGATTATTGGACTTTTGAATACCCGGTGATGTCATTTGGGACATGACCTTGAGTTTTCAATAGCTGATGAGTAGGAACCTGCAGGGCTTTGGGCAGAGGGACCTCACTGTTTATCTGGAGGATATCCTCAAGCATATTTTGGATTTGGACTTGACTGAGCCACTGTAAGAGAAGCCATGAATTTTCCATGACAGCAGTGATCCTGAGAACCCAATTTTCTGAGGCTCAGATGATGAGTCTCTGGCCAGATCTGTCTAGGTAAGACAGTTCTGCTCAAGAAACTGGATTTCTCCAAGCACAAGTCCCATATTCTGCATCCTACTCCACTACACTCTGAGTTCATCCCTTATTTCCACAGTCTCAGATTCTCTAATGGGCCTCCGTAAGAGGAAAGAATGTTCTGGGAGGTTAAAGCCCTGTTCACTTCCCTTTGACCTTGAATCGGACTGAATCCAACAGATTCAGTGTCAAAACTCAAGTCTGTAAATTGTGCTGTGTGGTAGACATGGAAAGTCAGCTCCTGCTGTCGGCTCCTTCTGGGGGTGCCACTGAAGGGCCATCCTGCCTGAGCAGTCTGCATCTGGTGGCTGACAGTGGAAAGGGATGCAAGGGCCCTGACATTTTGGCCTAATACGGGTACTCCAACAGGAAGGACTTGATGGCACCTGCAGCACAGTTTGATTGGTTCCTCTGCCCAATCCTGACTCCTCCTCCTCAACCTTTCAGGTGCTGAGCCCTCATCAGCAATCTTCACTCCACCTGCGACTGAGCATTGGCTTCCAGAGAATCTTGCCTGAGACACACTGTGTTTCTCCCAGGGCTTCCTTTTAGAGAAAGCTGGTTCTGGCATTGATGTCCACTTCCCAGAGTGGTGGTGGTAGTTTCTGGTGAGCCAGATTATTTTATAAGGCAAGATAGTTCCTTTCCATAACAGTGTTCATTGGGGGTGTTGCCTGATTCTTACCTGGGCATCAAACCCAGATGCCCTCCCTCAGTTATCAGTGGGCAAAGGGGACTTACTGAAATATGTTTCAAGTTTAAGAATATTCAAGAATCAAGCTGGGGCTGGGGCCATCTTTCTGACCCTCTTTTCTGACCCTCTGTCTTTGTGTCCTGTTTCTGTCCTTTGTAATTTCCCTGTTTCCTTTTTCTTCAGTTAGGTGTGTGTTATTTCAATTTGCAATTTCAACATGGGATAAGGGATTTTCAAGTAAGTGAGACAAATTAAAATCCAATTAAAGAAATAAAATAGTGAATGGTGAAGTGTCTGGGAGCGGTTGTTGGAGCTTGGGGTGGGGATTGGTTTGAGATCTCAAAACAGCTGAAAATTACCCAAGGGGGAGGAACTCCACTGTGGAGACTCAGAAGGCAAAGCTGCAAATAGAGAGTCTGTGACCTGCTCGTTAGAGATGATATGAGGAACAGGTTGCAAGGGAAATGCATTTGATTAAACAGCAACTTAACCTCTCCAAGAAGCCTGGGTGGGTGGGTGGGGAGGAGCAAGCAAGAAAAAAGGAAATGATAACACTGCTGCAGGACCTCACATGAGGCAAATGAGAGATGGATGGTGAAAGAGAACATCTTTGTGTATTGCTGCAGGGACGCTTATGGGAATTAGAGTCGGCGTGGCAGCACCGCTCGAGAGCCTGCCCTACCACTCACGCTGTGCTGTGGGCTAGGGGTGCAGACACAGAGGGCGACAGCACAGATGTGGCCTTCAGTGCTTGCAGGCCGGTGGGAAGGTTGGCTGGGGGTGTGCACAGAGATGCTGTCCTCACCAGTTAAGGCTCCTATAATGCAGTACCACAGACTTATTTCTTACAGTTCTGGAGGGTGGAAGTAAGTCCAAGTTCAGGGTACCAGCATGGTGAGGTTCTGGGGAAGGCCCCGTTCTAGGTTGCAGAGAGCTGCCTTGTTGTTATGTCTTCCCATGGTGGAGGGTGGGTGGGTGGGGGTGAGAGTGAGGGTGGAGGGTAGAGAGGGAGAGAGAGAGAGAGAGAGAAGAAGCAAACCTGCCGGCGCCGTGGCTCAACAGGCTAATCCTCCGCCTAGTGGCGCCGGCACACCGGGTTCTAGTGCCAGTCGGGGCACTGGATTCTGTCCCAGTTGCCCCTCTTCCAGGCCAGCTCTCTGCTATGGCCCGGGAGTGCAGTGGAGGATGGCCCAAGTCCTTGGGCCCTGCATCCTATGGGAGACCAGGAGAAGCACCTGGTTCCTGGCTTTGGATCAGCGCGGTGCGCCAGCCGCAGCGGCCATTGGGGGGTGAACCAACGGCAAAGAAGACCTTTCTCTCTGTCTCTCTCTCTCTCATTGTCCACTCTGCCTGTCAAAAAAAAAAAAAAAAAAAAAAAAAAAAAAAAAGCAAACCTGGGGCCAGCACTGTGGCACAGTGGATTAAAGCCCTGGCCTGAAGTGCCAGGTCCCATATGGGTGCCAGTTCTAGTCCCGGCTGCTCCACTTCCGATCCAGCTCTCTGCTATGACCTGGGAAAGCAGTAGGAGATGGTCCAAGGCATTGGGCCCCTGCGCCCACATGGGAGACCCAGAAGAAGCTCCTGGCTCCTGGCTTCGGATTGGCTCAGCTCTGGCCATTGTGGCCAATTGGGGAGTGAACCAGCTGATGGGAAGACCTCTTTCTCTGTCTCTACCTCTCTCTGTAACTCTTTCACAAAAAAAAAAATGCAGCAGCAGCAAACCCTTCTTAGCCACTAATGTCATTAATGAAGGCTCCAACTCAGGACCTCATCTCCCTTCAAATGTCCCACCTCCTAATCTGCTCATGCTGGGTCTCAAATCCCAACACACAAATTCGTGTGGATGGGGGCACAAGCGTCCAGTCAACAGCAGATGTCCCCATACCCTGCTCCCAAGAGACAGAGCCTGCAGCGATTCAGGCTGTATTCTCTCTGATGAGCACTGGACTTCAGGTCTAGAGGAGGTTTGGGTGCTGGCTGCTAGGAGAGAGGCAGTAAGATGGAGAAACTGGGCCAGGACCAAGGTAAGGTGAGGGAGGCACCTACCCTGGACACAAAATTTAAAAGTGTGCCCAAAACATTGATATGCTGCCCTTGTACTCTGCATTAATTCTGATTTGAAAAAAAATTGGAAGAAAATATTACTCATCATGGTTACTGAGCTTTCTGGCATACCCTTATAGTTTATACCCAAGGCAAATCCTAGCCTGGAGAAGAGAGGTGGTGTCTTCCTCCTGGGTGGCCCCCATGGGCTTTTAAGGCAATCAAGGTAAATATTTTTGAAACTTAAAGATTAATGCAAGGACTATGAAGATCACCAGAGTAGCAGAAGTTTAGACACCTGTGACCCTGTGTGTTTGGAGCTGCAGGGAGCATGAGGTTGTGTGGACCCCAGAGGGTTGGGCAGCTGCTGAGAGTAGACCCCTTGCAGCACATCCCTTGTACATGGCGTGCAGTGTAGTTGTAATTCTTTCTGAAAAAAGTTTTATTTATTTGAAAGGCAAAGTGTGTGTGTGTGTGTGTGAGGGAGGTAGAAAGGGAAAGAGATCGTCCATCTGCTGGTTTGCTCTCCAAATGGCTGCAATGGCCTGGGCTGGTCTGGACCAAAACCAGGAGCCTGGAACTTCATCCAGGTCTCCCACCTGGGTGGCAGGAGCCCACATACTTGGGCCATCTTCCGTTGTTTTCCAGGTGCAGTAGTAGGGAGCTGGATCAGAAGCTGAGCAGCTGGGAGTTGAACTGAATTCACATGGGATTTCTGCATTGGAGGCATTAGCTTAACACACGACATTGCAGGGCCAGCCCCCATAGTTCTCATTCTTAACACAGAGTAGGGATTCACGGTCCCTCAGATGAAAGGATGACCATACTATGATATGGTTAGACTTCCTGGAATACAAGGAAGATATTTTGAAAAGATCTGGCTAACTGCACAAAAAAAAAAAATCATATTTCCCAGTCTCCAAGATGCAAAGAATGCTCTTGTACTTAAAACATTGTGATGAAAGATACATCATGTAAAGTGAACTCTGTCATTTACAAATGAACAGTTCAGTGACATTCAATATGTGCGCTTTGTGCAACCATCACCACTATCCATCCCCAGGAAATTTTCCCTTTCTCCAGTAGAAACTCATTAAACACTAACACCCACCCCCCCCCCCCCCGCCCCCATTCCCTCAGCAATGGCAATCACTCTTCTACTTTCTGTCTCTATGTATGTGACTACAAGTGGCATCCCATGAAAGCTGGCGTTTTGTGACTTGCTCACCTTGCTTAGTGTAATGTCTTACGGGTTGTCCACATTGCAGTGTGTGTCAGAATTTCCTTCCTGTTGAAGGCTTTTCAATGTTGCACACACAGATGTTCATGTTTGTATGCAAATGCTTTTCTACTCACCTGTCCACAGGCCCTGGGCTGCTTCCAGGCTGCTAGGAACACACTTGCCAACTTCTTGCCCTTAGAGAAATGAAAAGGGAAGAGGCCTCTGCAGGGCAGTGCACATGTCAATTCCAGCTCTTTTTAAAGGTTTTGTTTATTTTGTTTTTTAAGAGGCATAGAGAGTGACAGAAGGAAACAGAGTCTGAAAGAGATCAACAGGTATCTCCCATCTTCTGGTTCGCTTCTGGGCCAGGACAAAACCAGAGGCCAGATACTTAATCTGAGTTTCCCACGTGGCAGGTACCCAAGTACCTGGGCTATCACCTTCTGCTGTCCAGGGTTCACACAGCAGGAGGATGGGAGCAGGGCCAGGACTCGAATCCAGGCATTCCAATAGGAGATGCAGGTGAACAAAGTGGCAAATTACCCATGACACCCAATGTCTGTCCCTCTTCAGTCCTCCACTGTAGCCTTGGCCTTCCAGATGGAGTTGGTGACTTCACTTCAGACACTTTGAGAACCCAATGTGTTCTAGGTGCTGGGTTTGGTGGATGCAAAGCCGTCTAAGATGCACCCTTCCCCCTGAAGAACAGTTTAGTGTGGAGAGGAGGGAGCCTGCCAGGGCAGATGCATCAGCAAATGGTTCTACTGGGCTCTGGGTCTGCTCAGAGAAGCTGATGGCTTCAGTTTATTGTTTTGATCCTTGAGCAATTGGGGAACTCCTTTAAGAAGAGAAGATTCACTAAAGTGAAGATGATACTAATCACAGGCTTGGAGATTTGGGAGTCTTGATCGTTATCACCCTTTGAATGAACAGACTCATTGAGGTTAACCAGGTACTTCCCATAGTGTGACTTGATAGCTCTCATGTTATGGCTTCTGAGTTCCAGACTTTCTGGGAATTCCTGAGCTGGGGAGACAATGGGGCCACCAAGGAGGGAGCCCAGTGCATCATGCTATGTCTCAGTCATAGACACATGCACACAGCACCTGTGTCCTGAAGCGAGGTGAGTCCAGAAAGCCCTTGAAACCCAGGATGTTGGCTGATTTCATGTGAATGCTTCATGGCTGAAAGAAAGCCATCCAGCCTATTAAAAGTCGTATACTCTCTTTAATGTGGATGATAAAACTTTAATTAAAGCGGTGATTAGAAACAGAATAATAATGACCACTAATAAAGTAGTTTATAGGGATCGATTGCTTTACAAAGAGCAACACATCCCGCTGCTGGCAGGCTGCTGCAAGCAACCCCAGAGCACGGGCTCTGGGCAGGGCAGAAGGATTAGGGGAAGGGTTTACTGGAATAGAGAGATAACATAAAAGGCAATTTATAATGTGTGACTCCAAGCAATGAGCTAGGGAGAATGGAAAGCTGTGATGTGGATGGAATTCGTTGTACCTTTGCATTATGAATGAGCTTTACAAGACTGCAGGCTACAGCTCAGATTCGGTTCCTTGTGTATAAATGAGCATTATTGGCATTGTTTTTCTTTTTGTTGTGGTCCATGTATCTTAAGAGATAGAGAGGCAGGACAAATACAACCACATCTGAGAAAGCCTTTAGCAATTGACACCATACTCATAGTGGCCATAATAATAATAAAGGCTAGATTACTACTGTTTCTTCTTCTTCTTCTTCTTCTTCTTCTTCTTCTTCTTCTTCTTCTACTACTACTACTACTACTACAACAACTACAACTACTATTACTACTATTACTACTACTACTACTACTACTACTACTACTAGATACCAGCTAGGTGCTAACCACTTTAATAGTTCATCTTCAATCCCATCATCTAGGTGATGTAGCAGATGTACATACAATCGAAAAGGAAATCCAGGGACCTTTTCTGGAGGGTAATATTTTAATTTATGATTAGAAAGACAGTGAGACACTTGGCTCCATAGAAGGAACATGGATAACTTTATAATGGGGAATAATTTCAGGAAGATATTGCTTACTTTCCCCACCCAGCTCCTCATTAAATGCAATGTGGATTGTTGGAAAGTGCCTGATACTGGAACCAGACAGGCGTGAGGTCAGATACCAGTGTGCTGATCACCGGCTGCTGTACCAGTGAGTCAGCAAAGGCATATAGGCTCTCTACATCTCAGTACTGTCAGCAGTAAAATAGGGTTGATATTTTCCTCTTAGGGCTCTTGTAAAGATTTGACTTAGAATTGAATAAGATAATCCTTATAAGGTGACTAGCAGCTAAAAAGTTCTGGAGGAATTGGCTTCCCCAAAGATTTTCTACTTTGGTGGAACACAGGGCTCATGTTTCAGAGCATCAGGCATAGGACCAAGGCCACTGGGCTGTGGTGACTGACGCCCTTATGGCTTGAAGAGGCACAAGGAGCCAGAGGAAGAAGAGGAGAACTAGTGGTGGGGGTGACCCAGAGCCCTGGAGCCAATCGTTAGCCATGACAAATGCTGCAGGGGAGTTCAACAAAGTTAACTCAGTGAATGGAGCACTGGTTTTAGCAGAAGGTCCACTGATGACCTTGTTAGTGGGAGTCTCCAGGGAGATGTAGGGGTGGCAACCCTTTGGAGGAGCAACGAGAAGAAAATAGAGATTAGGAATTGGAGCTGATATTTCTGGACTGTCATTTTTTTTTTTTAATGAAGAGAAGCAGAGAAATGGGCTAATAATTGGCGATATGGGGGGTCCAGGAGGGTGTCCATCTTTTGCCTTGTTGTAAAAAAGAGTGACAGAAAGGTAAGATTGCATGCTGGTGGATACATCCTCACAGTGCAATACCAGCTGTGCCGAGAACAGGTGATAATTGCTGGAGCTGAGTCCCTGAGAAGGCAGGGGAGGTTGAGAGGCAGGAATGAAGTGGAGGAATCCGCTTTCAGTCAGGTCAAGAACACTTCCTGGCAAAACTGACAGAGTGGTTCCTGAAGCTCAGTATGCAGGGGGAGGTTTACAGATAGGAGAGCAACACACGAGTGCACACAAACAAAACTTCCAAGAGTGATAGTGTTTGGAAGAAAGACAGCAGTGACGTGCAAGGCATGCACCGAAGGAGTGCCCCATTCATCTCGTTGCCCAGGCTCAAATGATGAGCTTCTGATTTCCTCTATTTGTTTTTAAAATCTGTTTGTTTATGTAAAGGCAATGAGGAGAGAGAAAGAGAACTGGGTCACTCCCCAAATGCCTGCAACAGTCAAGGCTGGGCAAGGCTGAAACCAGGAGCTGGGAGCTCCGTCCAGATCTCCCATGTGGGTGGCAGGGATCCAGTTACTTTAGCCATCACCTGTTTCCTTCTAGGGTGTGTACTAGCAGGGAAATGGAATCAGCAGCACTATGATATGGATGTGGGGGTCCCAAGTGGCTTCAACCACTGCACCAGACACCTGTGCTAATTTCTTCTTGTATACATTCCCCGGTGCAATCACTGACATACCACATGGACTCTATTTGCAAATTTTTCCCATCTCTACTGCTCCTGCCTTGCACAAGTTATCATTGTTTCTTGCTTCACTCTTGCAACGACTTCCCGACTTGTCTGTCTCAGTTGCCCATGGGTTCCCCTGGCCCCATCTGTTTTTCCAAAGAGCAGCCAGAATGATCTTTCTAAAGTATAAGTGGATCAGGATGCTTTCTCACTGAACAGGATGGTTTCCATTTCATTTAGGAAAACACATACACACCCCAAAACACTTTTAAACTGTACAGAGCCCTGCAAGATCTGGTCCCTGTTGACTGCTCAGTGCCTCCTACTCCTGTTTTCTCCTATGTCCACCATGGCTTTCCTTCTGACCCTCAAGCATGCTACGGTGTTTCCTACCTTAGTTTGTTCTGGCTGTGGCTCCTCTGGAATGCCCCTCCTCGAATCTTCTCAGGGATCTGTTTCTCTCATTCTGTTCTTAACTCAAATGTCACCTCCTTAGAGAGGCCTCTTCCATAAACACTGGCCGGACTTTCTTCTTCCAGTCTATTATGCCCTTGATATCTTTTTTTTTTTTTTTAAGATTGCATCTATTTATTTGAGAGGTAGAGTTATAGACAGTGAGAGGGAGAGACAGAGAGAAAGGTCTTCCGTCTGCTGATTCACTCTGCAAATGGCTGCAACAGCTGGAGCTGTGCTAATCTGAAGCCAGGAGCCAGGAGCTTCTTCCAGGTCTCTCACATGGGTGCATGGGCTCAAGGACTTAGACCATCTTCTTCTGCTTTCTCAGGCCATAGCAGAGAGCTGGATCGGAAGAGGAGCAGCCGGGACTAGAACCGACGCCCATATGGGATGCCAGTGCTGCGGGTGGGGGATTAACCTACTGCGCCACAGCGCTGGCCCCCTGCCCTTAATATCTTGGTTTCCTTGATGGCGCTTAGCATCTCAAAGTATTTCCTGTGTTCACTTTCAATTGTTTGACCTCCCCCACTGAAACAGACTCTGGATAAAGAGGCTGTATCCCAGGTCCTGCCTGTAGTTGACACCTTGCACATAATAGGGCACAGCTGATACTTGTGAATGAGTGACCAAAAGGCTATTTACCTGATTTGTTTACACTATGATGTGACATAAAATTTCTGTTCATCCCTATGTCATAACCTCCACTATCCATGACTTTCCCGCCCCTTCTTTATTCATTGCATACAAATTTCATAAAGATTTGGACCACAACACAGAAAGGCTTGGGAAGTAGTACTGCATAATCGAGTGGTTTTAAGAGTCCCCAAGTTCTAATTAGCATGGTGCATGGCAATGATGCTAAATGAACTGTAAAAGTCTTACCAGGTCAAAACCCAGCTTTGTAGGGCAGCCCAAAATAGAGGATGTACTCTTTTTGTCTTTAGCAGGGCAGTCGGTGGAGTCTCCAAAGGTATATCAAGGTTTAATAGACAAATAATGTTCTTGGTAGAATTGTGCAATGAGAGAGATGCCTGCAAGCTCTCTGGGGTGTGGCTTCCGGATATTGAAGTTTCCTTCAGGTGCTTTTGGGGCCTGGATGGATGGTTTCAATTAGAATTCAATTAGCATCAATCAAGACAGACTCCAGAGGCAGCCCATTCATCCCAAGTGCCCCTGCCCCAATATCCTCCCAACCCTCCCCAATCAGAGGGTGTTTCAGGAACAAAGCTCTGCAGAAGTGCACATATGGAAAGGAAATGCTCTGAATTCAGTGCCATGTGGAGCTAGGAGCCCTTAACCATCACATTCATGGCCATTTGGGGACTTGCTGACCCTGGCCACCCTACCTGGTCCTTTGCTGGTCCATTAGTGGTTGGGGACTTGTTCCACATTATTCAGTCAGTGGCATATAAAAGTGCCCTTCCAGCGTCTTCTCTCCAGGCACAGCCTTAGTTCGCCACCACTTGTGACAACACATCACATAGTGGTTTGCTGCTGGTTCTCCTGGCTTCTGGCTTGAACCCTGCTGCATTCCTAGGTTGGACTCAGAAATTGCCTCTCACTGCCTTTGAGATTTAATGCTCCAGATTTTTCTTTTTGCATTTGTTAACAAAGAGGTATAAATACATTTATCTGTGTGGATAGCTGGTGAGTGTATGTGGTTTTGAAAGAGAAGGCTGATTCGCTTGCTTGAGTGGGAATTTTGGCTCCATGGAGCATGTTTTCAGAAATACTAGTTACTTGGGGATTTTGTGAATCTCTTGGGATATGGAGAAGAGTACTTAGAAATCAATGGTTGAACTGGGACATCCAAATCAAGTCTCTAGCAAAGAGAAGGGGGCAAACTGTGTCATCCTCTCCTGGGGACATTTCTTGGCAGAGGTTGACTTTCCTTTTCAAGTTGAGTCTCCTCTTGTCCTGGGACACAAATTGGTTGTTAACAAAAGAGAGAGAGTGTAGGTGTGTCATGGGTGGTGACATGGAAAAGTCCTCCAAACCAGTTCCAGAGGGGAGCTTGTCTTGGGTTCCTTAATGAAGAACAGGAAGACGGAGGGCCTCTTTTTGGGAGTGTAGTGACACTGTCTAGATCCTGGTAGAGAGAAGCTTCTCCCTGCCTCATCTCTGTGGGAATAGAGGATTGCAGGGACGACAGCTTGGGCAGTCACAAGGCTTCCTGGTGTAAGAGTCACCAGTAGCAGTTGATTAAAGTACCTTTCAGCAGAACCAAGAGGGACACCCATGGTACAAAGCAGAAGATATCAGTATCCAGGAGGGGATGCTGTCTTCCCAGAACCTACTAAACAAAAGGACCCCTGAGGCTTTACAAGACCAGGGCTTAAGGCCCCTACTGGAATGCTATTTTGTTGTTTCCCAACTATATCTTCTGTGGGTTTCTCAAACAAGTTTGGCACTGTCATTAGTGATGTATATTTCTGCCTTTCATTTGGCTGGAGGGACTCGTGGGTCTACCATAATGCCTGCAGAGTTGTTCGTGCACAGAATGACAGCAAATATTAAAAACATGTGCAATGCAACTGATTCAGGTCTGGGATTTCACCCGATTAAACACTGTATGAGAAAACACTCAGAATGTGAGAATCCAGGGGACACCCAAATGCCAGCTATATGGCTTTAAAAAATGAGTCAACCCCTGAAAGAGGTAAAAAGCAAGGTTTGGCAATTACGGAGGAAATGTCAAGTCAGGCAGGGCAGGCCCGAGGCATCCTGTGCTCATAGCAGGTGTAATTGTCCAGATTGGAGCCCTTGGCTGCCAGCCAGGTCCAGACGTCAGGTGGTGAGGAACAGTGCTCTTGACCTTTTCGTTCTGTAGCAGTCCTTTGCCTGAAGAGCTGGCAGACATAATTCACGCTGTGAACTGAAGCAAGGAAGGCACCTAAGGGGCCTGGAATTTCTCCCTCCTGGGTGTGAGTGCAGCCCTCCTTGGTGAGGTCTTGTGCTTTTGCTCTTGAAGCCACCTGCACCTCCAGCCTCAGAGCAGGAGACAATGACCTCCCTGGAGAAACTCTGCACCCCACACCAGCACTGTATTGAGGTCTGTATTGAGCTCCAACAGTCTGATTTGTTTCTGATCACCACTTACTGGATCATAGCCCTTGTGTGTGGTGGCTGTGCCAGCTCCGAGTCAGAGGGATTTAAATTTGAATTTTGACTGATGATATAGCTGGATAACTTGGGCCCCTGGCACTGGGGTTCTATGTCATCACTTGCAAAGCAGGGGCAACAACAACAGCTATAGGAAAGTGCAGAAAGGGAAGTGCATGTTGGTAGCCAGGGAGGAGATGCTGATCCTTTTCTCGTGGTACAAGCTTTCTTTACTGTTTACCAGAGTTGACTTGATCAGATGTTGAGTTTGCCTCTTGGCAGGCTTCTGCGTTCCTCCTGACCAGTGTTCTCCACACTGTTTTCTGCCTCTGTGGGTGCCTTCTTGGGCCCTTGGCCTCTTCTCTGGCTCTTCCCCTCCATGGGTCCCCATCAAAGCTGATCTTTCATATCTTGGTTTCTCACAGACCCTTGGTCAAAACAGGAAATAGTCATCTATGTCTCTTCCTATTGTGTTTTCCTATAGGGAGTGAGGCCTTCCATCGTTAGGCTATCAGACAGGTGGAATCCATTTCGGGTTCCTGGCTCTTTCATTTGCCCACCTACCCCTGGGGTTAACAGCCCGGAATGTCTCATGTTCATGCCTCATGATCAGCTCATAAACAAAACCCATCAATAGCATTGATTAGTGACTTACATCTATTCCCTTTACCACACACTTCCAAAAATATCTCAGGTAGCTTTCCATAAATAGTGCTTAAGGTTGGTCTATACAGGCAAGACAAAGACCCACACTGGTTTATTTTTGAATGGATCAATGTAGAAGGGAAGATGAGAGACACACACATATTTCTCTGAAACCAAGTACAAAGTGGCCAGAGTAGCAAGAAAGTGGCATAGACAAAGTGTTGGGAGAGCGCAGAAGAGGGCTTAGGGAACCAAGGGCTGATGAAGGAATTTGATTGAGACAGGCAAGTTCTGAGCAAATAGAGGTGATGGGGAGGCATAAATAGAAGAAAAAGTCATTTGGAGTTGAAAGAAGAGTGTGAACCACAACACAGGTGTAAAAATCATAGGTGGTGTTTGGGAAAAACTCAGTGTTGGGGAGTCCATCTCTGATTGATTGGACTCTGGGACATCTGCTTGCAGTATGGAAGGGGGCACCAAGGACCATGAAAGCAGCTTCATAGAATGGAATATGCAGGGTCTGGACTGCCAGGCTCAGGTGTCAAACAGAGAATTAGAGCAAGTTGGGTTGCCCAGAGTATATATTTCCAGAGCTTTGGGTTTTATTCAGTAGCCATGAGGACTCCATGGAAGAGTTTGAGCCAGAAAGGGATATGTCCAGAACTGAGCTTTAAGCACAGTATTTTGTCAGTTGCATGTTGGAGAAATTGGAGCCAAGGAGTCTGAAGACCGGGGCCAGTGCTGTGGCTCTCTTTCGGGGAAGAGTTGGAGAATGAGCTGGGGCTGGGGCAGTGATGGTAAAGCAGACTGGGTGGATGCAGGAGACGTTATTGCACAGAAACTTTCCCTGGGTTCTGGTCCTATATGCATCCTCCCTGCCTTTACTGGCATGAGGCAGCGCAATGGGGAGGCAGAGGGATATAGGAGCCAGAAAGATAAGGGCTTGAGTTGTACCCTGCCACTCACCAGCTATATGATTGTAAACACATCACTTTATTTAAAGTCGTTCCTAAGGGTAAGAATATTCACTTCACAGGCTGTTGTGAAAATTAAATGAAGGAATATTGTGAAGGATTTCTTCGCTTCTGCACACACATTGCTTCTTGGCTCTGCGCTCACAACCTGCTTCCACATACTACCACCCCACCTTGGGCAAGGTACACTTCTCTCTGTCACTGATAGCCACAACAATAGACTCACATTGGAGTGCTTTGGATGTGATTGTGAAACAAGTCATTCTGCTTTGGCTTATGTCATGGATGTTGCCATCTTGGTATTTTGCTTTGTGTGGGTTGTGATGTGCCATAAACCAATCACAGATGCACCAAAACCACTAGCTTTTATTTTTATTTTCTTAAAACTTTTATTTAGTAAATATTATTTTCCAAAGTACAGTTTATGGATTACAATGGCTTTCCCCCCACATAACTTCCCTCCCACCTGCACCCCTCCCATCTCCCACTCCCTCTCCCATTCCATTCACATCAAGATTCATTTTCAATTATCTTTATACACAGAAGATCAATTTAGTATATATTAAGTAAAGATTTCATCAGTTTGCACCCACACAGAACATAAAGTGTAAAATACTGTTTGAGTACTAGTTATAGCATTAATTCACATTGTAAAACACATTAAGCACAGAGATCCCACATAAGCCGTAAGTACACAGTGACTCCTGTTGTTGACTTAACAATTTGACACTCTTGTTTATGGCATCAGAAATCTCCCTAGGATCTAGTCATGAGTTTCCAAGGCTATGGAAGCCTCTTGAGTTCGCTGACATCGATCTTATTTAGACAAGGCCATAGTCAAAGTGGAAGTTCTCTCCTCCCTTCAGAGAAAGGTACCTCCTTCTTTGATGGCCCATTCTTTCTACTAGGATCTCACTTGCAGAGACCTTTCATTTAGGTTTTTTTTTTCTTTTTTCTTTTTCTTTTCTTTTTTTTTTTTTTTGCCAGAGTGTCTTGGCTTTCCATGTCTAAAATACTTTCATGGGCTCTTCAGCCAGATCTGAGTGCCTTAAGGGCTGATTCTGAGGCCAGAGTACTGTTTAGGACATCTGCCATTCTACGAGTTTGCTGTGTCTCCCACTTCCCATGTTGGATCTATCAGTTAGTATTAGCAGACACTAGTCTTCTTTGTGTGATCCCTTTGACTCTTAGACCTATCAGTGTGATCAACTGTGAATTGAAATTGATCACTTGGACTAGTGAGATGGCATTCGTACATGCCACCTTGATGGGATTGTATTGGAATCCCCTGGCACATTTCTAACTCCACCATTTGGGGCAAGTCCGATTGAGCATGTCCCAAATTGTACATCTCCTCCCTCTCTTATTCCTACTCTTATATTTAATAGGGATCACTTTTCAGTTAAATTTCAACACCTAAGAATAAATGTGTGTTGATTACAGAGTTCAACCAATAGTATTAACTAGAACAAAAAAAAATACTAAAAGGGATAAAGTATTAAATTGTACATCAACAGTCAGGACAAGGGCTGATCAAGTCACTGTTTCTCATAGTGTCCCTTTCACTTCAACAGGTTTCCTTTTTTGTGGTTGGTTAGTTGTCACCGATCAGGGAGAACATATGATATTTGTCCCTTTGGGACTGGCTTAATTCACTCAGCATGATGTTTTCCAGATTTCTCCATTTGTTGCAAATGACCGGATTTCATTGTTTTTGACTACTGTATAGTATTCTATAGAGTACATGTCCCATAATTTCTTTATCCAGTCTACTGTTGATGGGCATTTGGGTTAACTCCAGGTCTTAGCTATTGTGAATTGAGCTGCAATAAACATTAAGGTGCAGACAGCTTTTGTGTTTGCCAATTTAATTTCCTTTGGGTAAATTCCAAGGAGTGGTATGGCTGGGTCATGTGGTAGGGCTAAATTCAGGTTACTGAGGAATCTCCAGACTGACTTCCATAGTGGCTTGACCAGTTTGCATTCCCACCAACAGTGGGTTAGTGTCCCTTTTTCCCCACATCCTCGCCAGCATCTGTTGTTGGTAGATTTCTGTATGTGAGCCATTCTAACTGGGGCGAGGTGAAACCTCATTGTGGTTTTGATTTGCATTTCCCTGATTGCTAGTGGTCTTGAACATTTTTTCATGTGTCTGTTGGCCATTTGGATTTCCTCTTTTGAAAAATGTCTATTGAGGTCCTTGGCCCATCTCTTAAGTGGGTTGTTTGTTTTGATGTTGTGGAGTTTCTTGATCTCATTGTAGATTCTGGTTATTAACCCTTTATCTGTAGCATAGTTTGCAAATATTTTTTCCCATTCTGTCGGTTGCCTCTTCACTTTTTTGACTATTTCTGTTGCAGTACAGAAACTTCTCAAATTGATGCAATACCAATAGTTAATTTTGGCTTTGACTGCCTGTGCCTCTGAAGTCTTTTCCAAGAAGTCTTTGCCGGTGCCGATATCTTGCAGTGTTTCTCCAATGTTCTCTAATAATTTGATGGTGTCAGGTTGTAGATTTAAGCCTTTAATCCATGTTGAGTGGATTTTTGTGTAAGATGAAAGGTAGGGGTCTTGCTTCATGCTCTGCACGTGGAAATCCAGTTTTCCCAGCACCATTTATTGAATAGACTGTCCTTGCTCTATGAATTGGTTTTAGATCCTTGATCAAATATAAGTTGGCTGTAGATGTTTGGGTTGAGTTCTGGTGTTTCTATTCTATTCCATTGGTCTATCCATCTGTTTCTGTACCAGTACCATACTGTTTTGATTACAACTGCCCTGTAGTATGTCCTGAAATCTGGTATTGTGATGCCTCCGGCTTTGTTTTTGTTGTACAAGATTGCTTTAGCTATTTGAGGTCTCTTGCGTCTCTATATGAATTTCAGCATTATTTTTCTAGATCTGTGAAGAATGTCTTTGGTATCTTGATTGAAGCTCTTGAAGTTTTTGAAGCTCTTGAATTGGACAAAAGACAGGCAGATGATAATGCTACCCCCACAGAGGGAGTGGTCATCTGATCTTACCAGCGTGGAGGATGTTGCTCAGGGAACTGATTGTGGAGAGAATGAAACATCTGCCTTCAAGCTTGAATGTGGTATGTCTGCTGGGAGCACAAGACTGTGACAGTGAAAAGGGGAAAAATTCTCAATCCCAAGAAGTTAACAAAGGATCCCTCCTTTACCTCATGGCCCATGGTCATCAACTCTTTCTTAAAGATAATTTTATTATTATTTAGTTATTATATTTACCATAAAAGAAATACATGGTAACTGAAAAGAAAAGAAGTGACATGATTTGGGCAGGGTGGATGCTGGGATCTGAATCAGCTTTGCAGACAGATCAGGTGAATACCCAAATTGTGTTTCTTTGTCAACCATCTAAAGATCATCGTTGATGCTAACTTTCTTCCTGGCTCTATTGCTGTAGGATGAATTCTTTTCCAGAATGTTTTTCAGAACTTAATTTTAAAAGCCTATGGGTAAATCTTTGCCCATCTGATTTCCAGTGGTAGGTACCAGATAGGTTCCATATTCTGACAAACTTGTGTGTGAATTCTTTGAGGTCATACACTACAGCTTTCAACTTGGCTTCCTGAAGCCTGGTACAGCACCTGTACATCTAGAAGTATCCAGTATGTGTAGGTCTTTTCCCCAACCTACACTTGGTAACATCCAACCAATAGCCTGAAGCTGTTCACATCAGCTTTGCTGTGTCTCCCCCATACTCCTCCTCCTTTCTCCCCTTCTTTCTCCCCTTTCCCATTCTTTTTCACCTGCCCACAGCCTACATGCTCATTCCTCTAGGCCCCTTGTTCTGGAAGGCACCTATTGTCCTCTGGAGCTGTCCCATTAACTCATACAAATACACTGAACTCACTCCCTTGCCACATTTGTTCAGGGCCAAGGCCCTGATGAACAAAATGAAAAAAACCATCAGGAGTTAAACTTCTAGTAGCCAAGAGAAGCTAAGGTGAAACCACCTAACTTCAGAGAGATGGAAAATATAGCTATAGTTCCTATCTCAACAAATTCTTAGATTTCGTTCTTAGACTTAGAAATTAGACTTCTAATGGGCTATTGCTTGTACATTTAGAATAGCTTGCCTTTACCATAACCAGTTGAAATTGGTTTCTTCCTTGACATTCAGAATAATCAACATTTTTTTCCAATAGCACTCAGTTAATTTTAGAGATTCCTCTGTGTTTTTTGGAGGCTTTTTACTAAAGTCCATTTCCTTTTGTACTTGAGGCATTGGTATTTCTTCTATCGTCTGGTCAAAAAGATGTCATCTAGGGTTTGATTTTTGTGATGTATCTATAACTCAAAGCAAGTATATGAAACTCCTGTCTTTTCCTTGGTGATAGTGAGAGCTCAGCATTTTTATCTGCACAATTTTCTGAAAATGTGAACCACTCACCCATTTAATACTTTACCTATTCAGTGAATATTTACTGAGACCACCTTTGAGTAGAAATAAGATGGCATTTGGGATAACTGGTCACACAGGTTCCAGTTCACATGGACATTCTGGCGAATGATGGCATAGAATAAACAAACTACAAGAAAAATGTTGCGTAGAAATAATAAGGCAATGTAGAGAATTAAAGCAAGGTGATGTAGTGAGTGGGTGACAATCATGGATTTGGTAGTCAGAGAAGGCCACTCTAGGAGGCTGGCATTTGGGGCCAGGGAGGTGGTGCAGTGTATTAAGCTGCGTCTTGAGATGCCAGCATTCCATATTGGAGTGCCAACTTGAGTCTCAGATGCTCTGCTTCTGATCTAGCTCCCTGCCAATGAGCCTGGGAAGGCAGTGGAAGCTGTACTTGGGCCTCTGCACCCATGTGGAATCAAGTACTTGGATCCCTTCCACCCATGTGGGAGACCTGGATGAAATTCCTGGCTCCTGCTTTCAGCCTGGCCCTGACCCTACTGTTGCGACTATTTAGGGAGTGAAGTAGTGGAAGGAAGCGCTCTCTCGCGTGTTCTCTCTCTCTCTCACACACACACACACACTCAATCTCTGTTTCTGCTTTCTCTCTTTGATGTTCTGCCTTTAAAATCAATCAACCAACCAATCTTAAAAAAGGGAGGTGGCATTTAAGTCAATATCTGGATGTCAAGAAGGAGCCAGCTATGGGGTCAGAGGACAACAGCCTTGAGACAGGATCGAGTACAATTTGCTCAAGGTACATTGAGAAGACCAGTGTGTCTGGGGTCCAATGGGAATGGGGAATGGTGGCATATGATGAGGACAGAAATGTGAGTAAGGGATTGTAGAGTCAAAATCAAAATGGAGTGAGTGTGGATAAAAGCTAATTGTAGATCTCTTGCTTCTGTACATATTAGCTTTGCTTGCTAATGGCTAAGGGTGTATCTTTTGAAACAATGTGTGCCCAAAATTCCAAAGAACTGAGAAAGGACTAAGTTGACAGAAATGCACCTTGCAATGTTATCTTACAACCATATCTTGGGTTTGTTGTTGTTCCTGGGTTTGTTATTGTTAACTGTTATCTTACAACCATATTCTGCTTGTAATTTTTATTGTTCACTGCATACCAGAGGTTCAAAATTGTGAGCCGTAGTGCACAGAATACTATAAAAAGATGTGTAACTCACTGTTGGGGGCCGCACTCTGGTAAGGAGTGTTGGTCCTAGTAAGTTGCCTTGCCTCTCATTTTCAATAAAATTGGTGTATGACTGTCACTGGTTTTTATAATATTCTATTTAGCTGATAAGTGGATACAGCAGGACGAGAATGGAAGGCTTTGTAAGTCAAGGGAAGATTATTATTAAGTTTTGTGAATACTCTTGGGGACCTCCTGTTTTGAAAAATAGCTTTTTAAGGTATAATTTACATACTATCAAACCCATGTGTTTTGGTGATTTGCCAGATATATGCAGTCATCATAACAATTCAGTTTTTAAGCACTTTCATGATCCTGTTCCCTTACAGTCTTTACTCATTTCCACTCTTGACCATCATTATCTACCTACCTCCCTACTGAGTATTTCTCATAAAAGAATCATGTGGGCTGCTGCCACGGCTCACTAGGCTAATCCTCCGCCTGCGACGCTGGCACCCTGGGTTCTAATCCCTGTTGGGGTGCTGGTTCTGTCCCGGTTGTTCCTCTTCCAGTCCAGCTCTCTGCTGTGGCCTGGGAAGGCAGTGGAGGATGGCCCAAGTGCTTGGGCCCTGTACCCGCATGGGAGACCAGGAGGAAGCACCTGGCTCCTGGCTTCGGATTGGCGCCACTTGCGTGAACCAACGGAAGAAGGAAGACCTTTCTCTCTGTCTCTCTCTTTCTCTCACTGTCTAACTCTGCCTGTCAAAAAATTAAAAAAAAAAAAAAAGAGAGAGAATCATATGATGTGTCATGGTTTGCATTTGACTTCCGCCCCTGGTTTGTTTTATGAAGTTCATCCAGGCTGTGGCCTTATGAGTACTTTGTTTACTTTTCTTTTTGTGATTTTCAGCTCATAGTCCATATTTTATTGATTCATTCACCAGTTGATGGCTATTTGGGTTGTTTCTAGGTTTAATACAAATAATATTAAATAAGCATGGAAATGAGTGACATGATCTGATTGACATGGAGGAAGATTACTGTGATGGAATGAAGGGAGGCAGCTGTGGTAGCATGAAGATCAGTTAAGAAACCATTGCAGTTGCCTAGAGAGTGGGACAATACTTGAAATGGCAGAGTAAAGTGGTGGAGGTGATAAGTGTGTGAACTTGAGGTATGGTCGGAAGAGTGAGGACCCACAGACCATTGGATGTGCTATGTGAAAAGCTGTGAGTGGGAAACAGAGTTTCTTTCAGTGTGTGTTTTTCTTGGCTAATTTTGAACTCTCTTAAAAGACAAGGGTGAACTTTACAGTTATAGATGATGAATTGGAATCATTTTGTCTCTATTCATTCCCCTCCTCCTCCCACTTTAGAAAGAATAATAAAGTAAAAACAAAACAAAACAAAAAAACAAACAAAAAAAAAAACCCTTCATTTCTGGTGAAACAAAGAAATGACTATAACCTGAAGCATGCATACATCAAGCTGTGCAATCTGGACCAGGCCAGGAGGAGATGTAATGATCCCACACTTTTCTCTCAGGTCTCCAGTAGGAAACAGAATTCATTAAAAATCACAACCTTTGGAATGTTGGGTGTGTTATCTTATTGTCCTTACTGAGTTTTGATTGTCAACCTGTGAGGAGTTAGATGGGTTAACAGGTAGTCAGGGTGGTCCCAAAGAAATTTGGGGAGTAAAATATTTGCTTCCTCTCCCAAAACATTGTCATTAGCAAGAATTAACAAGCTGCCCTCCTTCCTTTGGAATCTCCAGATTTACCAGGAGAATAGCAAGGGCGCTCCTCCTGAGCTCACAGCTTATTGTGAAAACAAGCTACCTATCTGACTCTTCTGGATGGTTTTTTGTTTCATCACCAGCAGGCAGGCAGGCAGGATAGAGAATTGTAAATCAGGCCTTTTGATGGGTTTTGTCCCCACCTGGTAACTGATTGCCAATCTGATTGTCAAGGTTTTTTTTTTTTTTTTTTTTTTTCTTCTGAGATTGTACTTAAAAGACCCCAGTGCTGTGAAGCCATTTGGGTTTTTTCCTCTCTTGGAAGCCCCCCTCCATGCTGCTCTGGCTGGAGGTCTTTGACTCTAATAAATCTTATTAAATGTCTCTGCTTGTTCACTTGGAAATTCTTCTTCCATGTGAGACAAATAACTGAGGTAGCTATTTATCTGCCACCATTTTCCTGTAACAAAACTGATATCGGAGATGACCCCCTAAAATCTATACAAGAATGTGGCCCCTTAAAGTTCCCCAGAAGTGCCATCTGGGGTGCCACATTTGCTACTGGAATTTGGGGTGCCATATGATATCACCATATGCTTATTACTAAATTCCCAATATTAGTAAGCCCAAGAGGGTTCTTGCCTAATATTTAGAGAAGAATTCTAAATACCGGCACAGATAAATGAGGCAGCATGGTACATTTTTAAAAAAAATTATTTGAAAGTCAGAGTTCTACAGAGAGAGGAAAGAGAGAGAAAGAGAGAGAGGTCCTCCAGCCAATGGTTCACTCCTCAATTGGCCGCAACGGCCAGAGCTGCGCCGATATGAAGCCAGGAGCCTCCTCCAGGTCTCCCACGCGGGTGTAGGAGCCCAAGGACTTGGGCCATCTTCCACTGCTTTCCCAGGCCATAGCAGAGAGCTGGGAAGAGGAGCAGCTGGGACTAGAACCAGCACCCCATGGGATGCTGGCGCCTCAGGCCAGGGCATTAACCCACTGCGCCACAGCGTCTGGTCCCAGGATGGTACATTTTAAGCCTTTATTTAGTGAGAAAGATGTATAGGAGAGTGAGAGCTTTATTTAGGAGAGAGAGGTAAATCTGGGTTCATACCGAGTGCCAGGAACCAGCCACGTGGAGGAGCATCTAGGCCAGGAAGCCTAGGGCAGGTGACCCGAAGGCCACGCGCCCTGGAAGCACAGGGCTACAGCAAGCCCCCTCCTCGCAAGAGAAGTGCCAGGACACATTGTGTCCCAGGCTTATAACCCACTTCCAAAGGGGAGTGGTTAATTAACCTGATTGGCTGGTGGGCACCCAGGTGTGGCCAGGTAGGACTTGAGGTCACACAGGGGTATGGCGAAGGTGTGATAATGCACATGGTATGCTACAGGATAGCTAAGAGTGTTCATAACTAGCCCACTGCATCCTTGTGTATTGATAAAAAGTCATAAGTGGAAAGTTGAGTAAATTAGCAGGAATATAGCGATTAGAGGTGACCTGACAACTTTGCTAGTGAGCCCTGCTTAACCTTTTGTGTTTAATTAGTGATAGGACTTAGAATCCAACTTCATGAGGTTATCAAGAGTCCTGAGAACATAATGAGGAAAAAAAGGACTTTGAAGATTTAGGTGAAGAAATTATTTTTTAATCAAGAATGATTAGAAGGTATTATGAAGCCTCCTCTGTGATATTTAAAAAGAAGATAAGCTGGTTTTTTTTGGCAGTGATGATTTGCTGTGTTGGACAGCAGGAGTGCACTGAGATGGCCTCTCCCTGTTGCCTCTGACCCCATGACTCTGAGGTGGAAGATACAGACTCTGGTTTGTAGGACTCTTCAAGGTAGACAGTCAGGTTCTTTGTCCTGGTTGTTGCAGGCATTTGAAGAGTGAGCTAATTGATGGGAACTTTCTCTCTGTGTGTGTCTCTAAAATAAGTACCAAAAAAAAAAAGAGTAAATGCAAAATAGTATCTAGGGCCAAATCATGTAATAGAAAAAGATCACTAGTGAGATAACTGGAAAAATCTGAATAAAGTCTATAGATTTATTAATATTGTTATATCAATATTAATTTCATCTTGATAAGTGTATCATGGGTAGGAAATATGTTAATGTTAGGTGAACCAGTGATGGGTATATGTGAATTTTCCATATGCTGTCTTTGCACCTCTTTTATAAATTTAAAATTGTTGTATTTCCAAATAAAATCTTTAAAATGCCACATGGGGAGTAAGGAGGAAACAGGAAAGGGACAGAGGTACACTTCTGGGAAGCAGGCACTATTCCATTTCTGCACGTACGTGCTGATTTTGTTGAATGATGTGTTCATGATGTGAACATTTATCTGCTGTATATGTTTGGTTAGTGTTCTTTTTGTGTATGTACTACATTCCAATAAAAGATTTATTTTAAAAAGTTCCATCAGTCAAAGCAGACATGGTTTAGCTTGAAGGCTTTGAAGTTGAGATAAAACCTGCTTTGGGTTATTGTTATTTTTTAAAAATTCCAGCTTTAATTCAGTTTTTATTGCTGGGTTGACTGATCACCCAAGTAGCTCCAAATCAACTTCTTTTGAGTGGGTTAAAGCAAGGTCAGGAAGTATATTAGTGACCATGGTGCCATCGCTTGTTAGAGGTCAGAATTAAGTTATCTATGCTGAGGTCCAGGGATGAACCTGGGCTTGCTTCTGTGTCACTCCCTGCTCCCTTTCAGTCAGCCTTGAACTGGACTCTGGCCTATTGAGTCTCACTGGCTTTCCAAGATGATACATCCACTTGGCTGATGTTGGCTTGTTCTGACCCTTAGAGGACTCTCACATTTGCATACTAGATACCTCTCAGGGGATAAATGTGAACTATGGTTGCTTGAGAGCTGTTTGTTGCAACTCATTTGCACATGTTCTTGCTGCTTGTTCCTGCTTAGATGCTATCCTTGCCTGTTCTGAACTTCAGGTTCTTGTCCTAACATGTGAATTCCTGAGCCTTGGGCACTTGACTTTCGATTTGCATTGGTCTCTTTGGCATTGGATTCGTGGTTCTCTCTACTTGGGCTTTGGCTTGTAAACTGGTGTGTCTCAATGTGGGATGCCCTCACTAGGCATAGCCCTTTGCTATGAAATAGTATCTAAGGCTGAATCATGTAATAGAAAAAGATCACTAGTGAAATAACTGGAAAAATCTGAATAAAGTCTATAGATTTATTAATATTGTTGTATCTCTCACCATTTCTTCTTGGCTGATGGCCTTCCTTGCTGGGATCCCTTACAAGGTAGGGTATTCCACCATATTCCAGTAGCTAAGACAGATATATTGGTCTACTTGTTTCTCCCTTGGTGGTGGGAGTGGGGTACTGACCCGTGTTCCTCATTCTCATAGCCACAAAATGGAATCCTGCAGTGAGTGAGCATATCACTTGAATAATGTAAATCCCTTCTCTGACTTCACATACTTTTTACCCTTGGACCTTACAGGCTCCAGTGCTTCTACAGCCAGATTGGACTTGCCAGCAACAATACTGTCCAGACCATGCTCAAGCTAACCATGCCCTTTGGTTATTATACCCTGAGTATCTTTGAAGAAGGACCCACTTCTATAGCCTGCTCAGCTTCTCAGCTCACCAACAGCTGGTACTTCTGGCTCCCAGAACACTTTGATCTTGAGCCCAGCCAGGTTATTTCCAAGAGGCTCCAAAGCAAGAGTCTGCTGCTTAGGTAAAGTGTGTGGTGGCTTCTGGAATCCAAGTGTCTGCTCCTTTCTGTTCCACTTAATAAAAATGGTTTCCTCATCAGTGCTGCGAAAACCTGCTCTGGCGTTTGTGGACTCTGTTTCCAAGCTTCCCTCCTAATCATCCATCCCTCTGATCCTTGCTTAAGGCTTTCTCATGGCTCTGCCTCCTCTTATTTTGATTCTGAGGCCCAGATCCCTTTACATACCTTACTTGGCCCCCTGGTGTAAGGTGTTCTGGTGGCTTTGTTATTGGCATGTTTCCAGAAAATGATCTTGATGCTCACCTCCTGTCCTCATATGAGGCTGCAGGTAAGAGGCATTGTTTCTGCATGCTCTACTCTTCTACTCATGGCAATGACCTTCCAGAAATAGCTTCAGTTTGACTTTTGGCTTCCTTGTTAGGTGAGTCATTTTATTGAAATGTCCACTTTGGGGACTGATTTTTCAAGTTACACATTCCTTTCTCTGAATATTCCAGGAAATGTGATTGTTAGTTCAGGCTTATTAGACCAGTAGTCTTACTATTCTTCTAACACTCTTCATTTGGTAGCCATTTTCCCTCTAGGTTAGTGAGTGGTGGGGTGATAATTGGAGGAAATTCAAGTGTGGAAGCTATGGAAGACTTCATTGTTTAACTAACATAATATCTATTATTTGGTTCACGTGATCTATAGAGGCTAGAAAAACTAAATCCTCATAATCTCTGCTCCCTTTCTCCTAGAAATGACCCCTCCTGCCCTCCCCCGGTCCCCCATAGGGATGAGTGCACTTGGTACGGTATTTTGTTCCTCCTTGGAACATATGGATCAAATACCTAGAGCTGAAATCTCCAACTTGCAGTGACATGGGAAATGCCAAGAAGGTCACCAAGAAATTGGCTCTGCAACCCTTGAGCTCTTATTGGTTGGTTGCCTTCACACCCGGGTTTTGTTTTCTCTTACTTGCAGCCCAGTTCATTCCAAAGTGGTACACGGAATTGCCTAATGAGAAAGGTTACACAATGGGTTGACCTAGAGAGAGCAGATATGTGCTACTGCCTTAGAGATTCGAAAGGAGAAAACTAGGCTTCTTTGTTTAGAACTTCAGGGGACAGTTCATGATTGTGATCAGCATCAACGCTGAAGAGCTGAACAGTTGCCTAACATGCTGTGGGCTGACCACTCTAGGTTGAGAGAATGAATCATCTTGGCCAGAAGTGAAGCCTTAAACCACATAAGGATATTTCAAAACGTTCATAGAAGTGGAATTAGGAGAAAAAATTTATTTTGGTACAAAATGTTTAAAAAGTATATGCATATGAAAAGCCTTCAAATAGTTAATGAAAATATATCATAAAAACTATGTATGGATTTCAATTTTATTTGCACAAAATAAACTTATCTTTTAATTCCATCTTCCATGAACTTTTTAAAGTTTTATTTATTTGAAAGGCAGAGATACAGTGAGAGAGAGAGAGAGAGAGAGAGAGAAAGTCTTCTATTCACTGTTTCACTCCCCAGATGACTATTATGGCCATGGCTGGGCCAGGCCGAAGCCAGGAGCCAAGAGCTTCTTCCAGGTCTCCCATTTGGGAGCAGGGGTCCAAGCACGTGGGCCATTTTCTGCTGTTTTCCCAGGCATATTAGCAGAGAGCTGGGTCAGAGGTGAAGCAGCCGGGTCTTGAACCAGCATCCATATGGGCTGCTGGTGTCACGGGTGGTGGCTTAACACACTAGGCCACAACGCTGGCCTCTTCCTTGGGTAACTCACGGCCAGCTAGCATTTAGGATAAGCTCGGGGTATCTCTTAATGGTGGTAAAATTTCATGGTCTTATTTGACCCTGTTTTGTTACTTGCTTTCTTCAGTGTTCCTCATTTGCCTGACATTAACCACACGATTTTGTCCCTTTTTATCCACTCTGTGTTCACATCTTGGGTCAGTGATTTTCAGTGATGTTCCTTCTCCCACCCAAGGGACATGTGACATCTAGAGACTTTTTTGTTTTGTTTTTTTGTTATCGTCATCTGGAGGAGATGCTATTGTATGTAGTGGGTAGAGGGCAGAGTGTCCAGCACCCACAACAATAATCATCCAACCCAACATTTCACTGGTACTGGGCCAAGGAGCTCTGCCTCAGACCTATCAATCAATCAATTGCTTCATTTTGGCTTAAATTCTTGGGTATTTCTTAGCTTACACTCCTGTCTCCAAAAATATTTGGCTCTTAGGGATCCTACTGACTATAGCCCTGACTCCAGGGCTCAACACTACTTCTACCATCTGTCCTGACCTCAAACCCTGAAAAACAGACTCAGTTAGTAGTTGAGTGTGCAGAGCAATATTGTCGTGTTTTCCAAGCAAGTCCAGAAAGAAAGAAGCAAAGGTGGAGGCTCTTAGAGTAAAACATAGAGTTGGCTTTTTTTGAGTAGTATAGGTAAAATGGGATCTAGTCTGTGACAGGTAAAACTTGGAGTCCTATTACATGGAAGAGTTGAAGGTGGATGAATAACTGCTAAAGCTGAATAATGAAGGGTGATTTATAAAGTAGCATGCAAATAATAAGGTGTGGTGGCTTTGTAGGAAGTCAAATTGTGACATTGCTCAAGATACAACACTTGCACAGCAAGTGGAAGGCGGGTACAGGGAAGATCCAAGGAGACTGAAGCAAGAGAGCCCTGTTAATGCCTGCCTCCGACAGCTTTTCACACTCTTCTGGAGTAGCAAAGAATAATCACTGGCTGTCCATGGCCTAATTAGTCCCTGATTTGGACATAAAAACACCTGCAAGACCAGCTATTCTTAGGGATCAAAGGGATTTCTTTTCACCCACCTGAATCTGTTGTATCATATTTTAAAGGAATTTTAAAATCTATGTATTTTTAAATATTTGAAAGAGTTACAGAGAAAGAAGGAGAGGCAGAGAGAGAGATTGATTGATTGATTGATTGATTTCCATCTGCTGGTTCACTCCCCAAGTAGATGCAATGGGTGGGTCTGGGCCAGGCCAAAGTCAGGAGCCAGTAACTTCATCAGGTGGCAGGGGCCCAAGTACTTGGGCCATCTTCTGCTGCACTTCCCAGGCCGCCAACAGGGAGCAGCCAAGACTTGAACTGGTGCCCATATGGAATACCAGTCTTGCAGATGATGCTTTTACCTGCTATGCCACAATGCCAGCACCTGGAGTTTTAAAATTTTATTTATTTTCATTTTATTTGAAAGAGAGAGAGAGGGATCTTGTACCCACAGATTCATTCCCCAAATGTTGCAACAGCCTGGGCTGCTCCAGGAGCTTGGATCTCAACCCAGGTCTCCCATGGGAATGACAAGGACCCACATACTTGAGCCATCACATGTGGCCTCCTAGTATGCACATTAGCAGGAAACTGGATTAGAAACAGAGGAGCCAGGACTTGAACCAGGTACTTTGATATTAGATGTGAGTGTCTCAACTGGTGATTTAACTGTTACATCAAATACCTATCCCCCTGGGACCGGTGCTATGGCATAGTGAGTGAAGCCCCCGCCTGCAGTGCTAGCATCCCACATGGGCACTGGTTCGAGTCCCAGCTGCTCCACTTCCAATATAGCTCTCTGCTATGGCCTGGGAAAGCAGTGGAAGATGGCCTAAGTTCTTGGGCCCCTGCACCCGTGTGGGAAACCTGGAAGAAGCTCCTGGCTCCTGGCTTCTGGCTTTGGATAGGCACAGCTCCTGTCATTGCGGCCAATTGGGGAGTGAACCAGTGGATGGAAGACTCTCTCTCTCTCTGTAACTCTGACTTTCAAATAAATAAATAAATAAATATATTTTTAAAAAAATGCCTACCCCCTCTATCAACTTTTTAGGTGAAACTTCTGATAATACTGCATGGCTCAATTAGTATTTTTTGTTAAAATAACATTTTAGTACAGAATTAATATGTGACTGCAGAGTGGTGACAGCATCCTGGGGTTTAGGGTAAAAGACACACCTCCATTGCTTTCTAGTCCCACGAACCATCCAAGCTTAAGTTTTGGATCTGCTATCACACACCTGTCCTTTCTGACAGTGATGATGCAGGAATGAAATGAGATGTTTGTAGGAGTGTTACCTTATATGTTAAAATATAGATACTGAAGATACTATTATCACATACACTAACATGAACTGGTAGTTTCAAAGAATTAGAATAAAGTACACACACAGTTCAAACTATGCAGAATAGATTTACTCTCTTTAATGATACAGAATATTTTCCAGCATCATAGAGAAAAGAAAACAGAGAAAAAGTAAACTATACAGAATAGATTTACTCTCTTTAATAATACAGAATATTTTTCAGTTTCCTGGAGGGAATGAAATAGAGAAAAAATAAACTCAGAGAAGCAATGAGATAGATTCATTCAAAGACCACCATTATAACCTTTATCCAGGTAACATTTTACCCTATTTTTTGTGATTTGCTTCCACCATCTACATGTGCATACACACATGGAGTAAGATAAACTATGCACATAATGAATCTTGAACAGATTTACTTTTTAATCATATAGAACAGTTTTCAGTACCACAGAGGGAAGGAAATGATGGAAGAAAAGCAAGTTTAGACATTTCAAAGCCACTATTCAGGGTTCTGACACATGCATACACACACACATATACACAGAATTTTTTTTTAATCATTTCATATTAGGTGGGACACACCAAACTCTTTTACCCCTAAGAACTTCGATGTGTATGTCCTAAGAATAGGACTATTATATGTTAACCTCCATAATTTAACAATACTATACTGTAATCTACCATGCATATTCCAGTTTTATCAGATGACTGAGAATGTCTTTTGTAGCATTTCTGTTTTTTCTACAGCACCAGAACAAATGTAGGATCAGGCATTTCATTTAGTTGTCATATCTTTTTAGCTTCCTTTACTGTGGGACCTTTTACAGCTGTTCTTTGTCATTTGTGACATGACATTTTTGAAACTACAATCCTGTTATTGTGTGCAATAGAAAATTCCTCATCTTGAGATTTTTCTGATGTTTCCTCATGGTGAGGCTTAGCTTATGCTTCTTGGTTTGAACATTGTATCAATGATTCTGTGTTCCTCTTAAGGTGTCACACCCGGAAGCACCCAGTGTCCATCTACTCCTGGGCAATGATGTTAATTTTTACCATCCAGTCAAGGATTTGTCTGATTTTTTCTCTGTACATTTACTATTTTCACTCATGTGTGCACATTTTTAACCAATTCTAAATGCAGATGTTAACATCTTATGTGATTTCAGAGTTGTATTTTCTTTGTAAGTTTGGGCAGATGGAACCATGACATGTTTTGGTTCCTATCTGCATTACAAGAGAAGGTTTTTTATATTGTTACTTTTATTTTATACTTTGTTTCTGGAACTGATCCAACCTCTGGAGATTGCTTTTTACTTGAGTAAAGAAGTGAAAAATAAAACCAAAAACCAAGCAAAGCAAAAGAAAAATTCCATAATAAAGCAACCCCTGTAAAATAAATATTCTGGTTGCTACATCTTGGGGAAAATTTGGCTGAAAGATCCTTGAAAAAAATGAAAGAAAATTGAGGTAACATCTCAGCAGTTTAGCAACATGGGAGAAATGGAATTTTTCTACTTACGCGTTTACATCACTTGTATCATACTGTGTCTGTTAAACAGTAGTTTTAGAAAAGGAGAGTACGGAGTCCATTGTTACCGATGATGTATTCGATTCCAAGCAGGGACACTTTTGGCCTAATGTTATTTCAGGGCCTAACACAGACCTAGGACATGCTCAGAGAGGTTCAACAGTACCAACTAAGATCTACATCCGCTACTGCACTTTCCCCTAACTTGCAACCTTCCTGGTAGCTTCCTTTTCTGTTGTCCAGTTTATCGTCTATGTTCACCTTGTAGGGTTCTGTGGCCACAATTGACTTTATTCACTGTCATCCTTTCAAGATTTCCTCCTCTAGTGTGTGTGTGAAGCTCCTTGCTTGGCCTAGAATATTAGATATTTGTGCACTATTACCCTTATGGGCAGCTCTGCCTGATGTCCTGAGCACCAGATATGGGGAGGGCCCTGAGCTGACCAGAACTTAGGATGAAGATGTGGAGTCAAATGGGGATTTAGAAAATGCTGAGAGATGAACATGGGTAGAATTCATGAACAGGAAGTTGCTTGGGCTAACTGTGGGTGAGAATCTTAGATCTAATTTCATTTTCACAAAGTCAAAAGTAAATGTTGGCAAGACCAGCATCCAATAGACAGTGTCTTCAATGTTGTACTGATGATCTGGTGACTATGCAGTGAATTTGAGCAGAGAAGCTCAATGTGAAAGGAACATTGTAAGTCAAATTTGTTGGTCAGCTTTAGGCCCAGGGTGACTATTACATGTCTTGTTAATTTTATGATTTTTCACATAGAAATCTTGAAAGCTGAAACTTGAGAAAAGCACATGCTAGGGAGGCAATATTATCTAGGTCTTCTCAGTACACTGTTGGAGAAGTGACAGCTTGACATAAGAAGCAGCAATTGATACACAAAATTCCCCAGGATTTGGGGCTGGTATCATTGTGTAGTGGGTTAAGCTGCCAACTTGAAATGCTGCAATCCCATATAGGTCCTGGTTTATGTCCTGGCTGCTCCACTTCTGATCCAGATCCCTGCAAGTGCACCTGGGAAGTCAGTGGAGATTGCCCGAGGGTTTGGGCCCCTGCCACCTGCATGGGAGAACTAAAATAGGCTCCTGGCTTCAGCCTGGACCAGCTCTGGACATTGTGGCCATTTGGGAAGTGAACCAGTGGATGAAAGAGCTCTCCTTGTTTCTTCCTTTTTCTCTGTGACTATGCCTTTCAAATAAATAGTTAATTCAAAAAACTCCACAGAACTGTCCACAATATTCCCTGATCAGAGTTGGGAATGTCGTTGTTCTAGGTGTTTCTAGGAGCTCAGTTATTGTCAGCTACACTTGTATTATTCTGGCTCCAGGTTGTGCTATATTCCTTCATTTATACGACTATTGTAAAAACTAAAGTAGGTACCATTTTTTCCCCTCTTTTTAAAGATAAGTATTAAGAGACACAAAGAAGTTAATAAATTTGCTCAAGGTTAATACAGCAAGTGGTCAAGCTGAGATCTAAACCTGTGGTTTAGTTCCCAGTTCTGCCTCTAGGCGTCTTAATTTATTTGAGATCATAAATACTTTCAGCATTTTATGTAAGCTGTGGATATTCTTCCCAGAAAGATGTAGGCTCACAATTTTATTTAAAGCTTCAGAGGGACACTGAACATCTGGGATTCCACTGATAGATCTGAGGTTAAGAACTTATGAATGTGTGTATGTGTATACACATAAAATAACATTTTTTATAAAGGTTATATGTATGTGTACACACACACATACAGACTGAGTATCCTTAATCTGAAAATCCAAAATCCAAAATGTTCAATAATCTAAAACTAGACCCTATGTTATGAGTCCCAGACGAAATGAAAAAGCATTAAAAATATTGTACAATATTACCTTTGGATTATGTGACTATGTGTATAAAGATGCATATGAAACACAAATGAATTTCATGTTTAGATGTGGGCTCCATCCCCAAGATATATCATTGTGTATATGCAAATATTCCAAAGTCTAGAACAAATCTGAAATCCAAAATGTTTATGGTCCTGGTTTCTGTGTTTTGGATAAGCAATACTTAACCTGCAATTAGGAAGGATTTTTAAAAATTTTTATGAAAAAATGTATTCTGTGTTCAAAAATTCTGTTGTGTGAATAAACATTTTGGATACATCAAATTCTTAGTTGAGTTCTGCTGAGGTAGTTTTGAAGCAGACGCTATTCGTGCTTTGCCCACATATTTTTGGTACTCATCATTCTAGCACCATCTGATTAATCCTATGTAGGCTTGTAAAACCTCACATGTGAGAGTTTTTTCAGCCTGTAATTGGAGCAGGCCAGAAGCATCAGGGGTTGAATGGCCCTGGGAGTAGCCATTGGCCAATGAAATATGGAAATTGGAGGATAAATAGCTCTGTTTTTATCACTCTTTTTATCACAACTCTATGATGGGTTTTATGTTGCCTCTCAGTGTTCCCTAGATGTTTTGAGCTTTAGATATCCACAGTGGGAATCTGTTTGATAATGTACTCTTTGTGACTCCGTTCCTTTCTCTGTTTCACGTTTCCATGTTGCTAACCAGTATTTCTTGGGACTGCATTCCGAATAGATTACTTCTACTCAAAGCCTTGTGTCAGGGTCTGTTTCTGGGGAAACCAGGCCTCAGGCAAGATTGTATAAGTATGCTTTAGTGAAATTTTAAAGTAATACCCTATACAACAGTAAGGATAGTGGATAATGCTTACTGAATGACAAAATCCAGCTTTGAATGTGCCTATCATTGTGTAAAGAATCCTGATCTAAACTCTGGGGGATGAGAAGCCACATTTAAAAGACTGTTGGCACCCTCAGGTGCCAAGCATATGAGTGGCTGTTTGGAAGCATCTGGCGCTCAGCCAACCAGTTAGTTCAACACAAAAATTCAAATCAATTCAGCTGACAACACATGGGGTAGAGAGCAGTCATCCCAATTCTCAACCCGCAGAATTATCTCTGAATCAAGAGGAGCTGTCCCCGAACACCCTTGACTACATTGGAATCTGATGCATTTCACAAGATCATGGATGTTGAGCCTGATACAATGATTGAATGAGAATTTGGTATTCACTAGAGGGGGTGATTGTTTTATGTATTTCGCTTGACTCACTGGAGTCACAGTGAGATTGGTGATGGTTTATTCGAGTAATGATTGCCAGTGGATCATGCATCCTTGTCTTCTCCTTGTGCAATGTGATTTCATCAGTTCTCACATCCAGAAACCAAGTCTTTCTCCCTATATCCTGAATCTGTGATGGTTTTGTAACTTAGCTATCTAAAAGAATGCTTCAGGAGCGACACTTGAAACTTCCAAGGTGAGGCTTTAAGGAATCTTGCAGCTGCCACTGTGATCTTCATGGAATGCATTTGTCCTTATGGAAAAAGCATGGTCTAAGTAGTACAGGAAGAGGGGGCCGTTAAAGGATGGATGTGGTACCCTGACCAAAAGTCTTGGGTAACTGCCATACATGTGACTGAGGCCATCTGGACCAGACATCACAGGCTGAACTCTCAACTGACCACAAATGCATGAGTGAGAGTAGCTGACACCACGTGGAAGAGAGATGAGCCATTTTAGCCAAGTCCAATGCAACTGCCAATCCATAAAATTTCTAGTGGAAAAAAATACTCTCTACACATGTTTCTTAGTTTTGCCTAATTTCTCTCTGTGGCTTCTTAATGCCAAATCAAGCAAACAAAGTTGACTCCAACATGGAGGTTGAAGATCCTGCCTGGACCACTGCCAAGATTGCTTTCCAAATTAGATCTGAACTCTGTCCTCTTTTGCCCCCTAGACTGGTAGATCTGAGGATCCCTTGGACTAGTTACAGTGAAGGATGACTGGGCCTGTCCAGTTTTAACCTGGGGTTAAACCAGCCATTGAACTGAAAGATATTTACAAAAAGCAAACTCATATTGATGGCAGTAAACCATGAGCAAGACAGAGTTTTGCATGGATCTGTAGATCTTGGCACTTCCTCATAAAACTCAGACAATGAGTAATTTAGTCATGGCACTGCTGCTGTCCTTTTGCCCTTTGCATCTCACTTTAAAAGTCATAGGAAATATTTTATCTTAATTGAGAAAAAAATATAAATGTGAGAAACAGAAGGAGACATCCATCAAAAGCAACAAAAACACCAGTCTCCAAATAGCAGTGATATTTTCAACTTGAAATATTTATGTATTGGGGAAATTTAAAGAAAGGTTGCTTTGCCGCCTTTTCCTCTCTTTTTTTTTTGTGTTCATCATTAGATGTTTATATGGGAACTTTATATAGAAGAGTGTGTTTTAGCACAGCGTCCCTTACTTTTCTGAACATTTATCTTCCTTTGGTGGTGGAACAATGTTATCAACTCCTTGTGAATGCTTAATCTCAGACTTCCTACACTTCTTGCTTTGTTTTCTTCATTTGTATCCTGTGAGAGTAGCAAATCCTATAAAAATGTTTTATTTCTGAAGAGAATAATGCAATTATTATTTTTCTAAGCTATCCTGGAAGCCGTTCAACTGTGGATCAATTGACATAGATGATGTAGCATCTTTAACAGTGGCAGAAATCTCCAATTCTCAAAAACACAAGTTCATTATCTGCTATTACTCAACTTAGATCAGAGGAAACTATGCATTGTTAGAAGTCTCTTTGTAAGGTGTGTGTGTGCACTTGAGTACTCCCAGATGGTTTTCCTGTTTGCTCTCATTCTTTTTTTTTTTTTTTTCTTTTGAGACTTATTTTATTTATTTGAAAAGCAAAGTTAGAGAGAAGGAGAGACACAGAGAGTGAGAGGTCTTCCATCCACTGGTTTACTCCACAAATGGCTGCAATGGTCAGGCTGGGCCAAGCAGAAGCCAGGAGCTTCATCCATGTCTCCCATGTGGGTGGCAGGTGCCAATATACTCGGTCCATCTTCCAGTAGTTTGCTAGGCACATTAGTAGGGATCTACATTGGAAGTGGAGCAGCTCGGAAGAGAACTGGCACCCATATAGGATGCCAGCATCACAGGTGGCAGCTTTACCCACTACAGCCTGACACTGGCCCCTCTCATCCTCTCTTTCTGTCTTTCTGTCTGTCGTTCTTTCTTATTATTTACCTATTTTCATTTTATTGAAAAGACATGGATCACAGAGAGAGAGAGAAAGAGAGAGAGAGATACACTCCATTTACTGGTTCACTCTTCAAATACCTGCAGCATCCAGGTCCAGGCCAGACTGAAGCCAGGAGCCAAGAACTCAGTCTAAGTCTCCTATGTGAATGGTAGATACTCAAGAACTTGAGCCATCACCTGCTACTTTCCAGGGAGTACATCAGCAGGAAGATGGATCAGAAGGAGGAGCTGGGGAAGAACCAGGCACACCAATATGGCCTATGGGTGTCCCAAGCAGTGATGTTAGTGCTGTGTTAAATGCCCACCCCATCCAGTCCTTCTTGACACTTGGTTCCACACAACCCTGTAGTTAACGGGGCTGGTTTCTATCTGGAAACTATAGCAAACACACAGCTTAGAGTGTAGACACAACGTTCCACATGAGTCGTCTTGTACTCTGTACTGAACCAACATGGTGGTTAATGAGAAATCTTTCACTTACTCATTTATCCAAACTCTGTTTCTTTCTCCCTTAATTACACATGTAACAGGCAAGGGACATTTAGTAAAATTTTGTATAATCCTTTCCACTCCAAATCCTAGCTAGGCAAACTTCTGTGTTTTCTTTTTGAATTTCCCCTTTTTTCCATCAACGTTCTTCTCATATCCAGGCTCTAGCCAAGATAATGCAGAAAGGAGAGAGACAGGATAAGACAGTGGCAGGAGGGAGAGAGGAAGGAAGGCAAAGGCAGGTCACAGCGGCGGCGTCAAGGGTGGCGGGGCTGCTTGTTAGGTGTTCCTTGGCAGAGGGCTTGCTTGGGAACCCGCTGAGAGTGGTCTGAGCACTGGCATTTTACTCGAACTGCCTTGCTGACTCAACTGAGCCTCCAGTGTTCGAGAGAGAGCATTTGTTCAGGGAAGACTGAAGATTGTAGAGTCGGTCCTCTCCAGTAAGATTATACATGGAGTGAAGTCTCAGTAGAAATGATCATCTTCTTTTCAATTTGACAAGCTTATTCCAAAATTTATTTAGAAATGCACAAGGGCCTGGAAACCTGGGAGGACAAGGCACTCTTGAATAATACGAAGAAGGTAGAGGACTTATTCAAGACTCACTTTACAGGATTTCAACACCTGTTTTGGAGCTAAATACGAAATACAATGGGATTATACCAGCAGTCAATGTGCTGGTTTGAGCACCAAATCCATCCTTTTTGCTCTGCTTTGTGATCCTAGAGCTTGACCCTGTAAGCATCTTTATTTTCAGGTGGATGAGTTCTAGCCCTTTTTCAGAAGAAGACACTAGTGGGACTCTGCAAGGCGTAGCAGAAGGGATTGCGTGTCCTGGTTGGGATGCTTTTCATCTTACTCTGCCAGCATGGCTCTCAACAGCTGGTGGGAGATTTAGTGAGCCTCAGTCTCCAGCTTGTCCTGCCAGCACAACTGAGCCCCTTCCAGCTTGCCAGCGCTGGACCACGTCACCATGGGAAGCAGCTTCTGGCTCGGCAGCCCTGGACTGCAGACTGCACACCAGTTCTGACCCTAGTGAACCTCACCACTGTCCACACAGAGCTGTAGCCACATGCGCCCCAGGGAGGTCTTAATCTCAGTTTTGGTGGAGGGACCCCTTTCCCAAGTTTGTTCCAGTTTTGAATCCTCCCTAAGGCCTAGGGCTGGTACCTACTCCTGATGTTTGCTATTTCTTTCTTGTATTAATCACCGTTGTCTGAGTTAATGATTATTTATGTACGATTTTCCCCATTCAAATTGTTGGTGTGTTTTTTGTTCCCTGATACAAGGTCAGATAAGCAGACCAATAAAACAGAGTAAGGACCACTGCCGGTTGTGGACACTTGGTGTGTGACAACATTGACGCTGCAGAGTGGTGATAAAGAAAAACCTTTCCAGTCCATGGAGCCCATCTCTGATTGCATCTCTTTCTACCCTCCCCACTGGCACCTCACTTGCCTCTGCTGTGTTTTGGGGGCCACAAGCTTGTTCTTACCTCAGAGCTCCCCTGGTTGCTGTTTGCTTGATTGGCCTTTTCTGGCCCTGGATACTTACGTGGGTTCACCTAGCTGTGTGTTCGACTCTCCATTCATCAGATGGACTTTCCTCTAAAAAGAGGGTGTAGAAAACACCATTTCCAGGAAGTCTTTAGTCCATTATATCATTTTATATTTCTTCATGGTGCTTCTTAGCACTAATTCTCAATATTTATGAGCTTGTTTATTGGTTGTCGCCTTAAAATGTAAGATCCATCTGAAGATACAGTACAGTTTGTTTTATTACTTCCAGCACTTAGAGTTTTCTATAATTATTTGTTGAATGAACAAATGAATTAAGGAATTCTACTGACACTGGGCCATGTGGGTCCTGGGACCTATTTCAGTTGCATGCATATCGTCTCTGAAAGGCTGTTTTACTCTCACTCTCGGGGACGTTCTATGGCTCACTGACATCAGTTTCTTCCTCTGAAACACCTGCCTTCAATCACATTGAAGATTTTCAAACTGGAGCTTGAAAATCTAAGATAATTTCACTTCCAGGTTTGAAGGCTCAAAGGACCTCTGACTGTATGTGGTATGAGATTATATCCCCTGTGGGCAGCGTCCTGCAGGAGGTGAAACCACCATCTGCAGTGCTGGCATCCCTTATTAGAGTGCCAATTTGAGTCCTGGCTGCTTGACTTCTTACCCATCTCCCCACTAAAGTGCCTGGGGAAAAATACGGGAAGATGACCCAGGTGCTTGGGCCCCTGCCACCCATGTGGGATGCCTGGATGGAGTGCCAGGCTCCTGGCTTCAGCCTGGTTCACTGTGGCCATTTGGAGAGTAAATTATCAGGGCCTGGAAGATCTCTCTGTCTCTCCCTCACTGTCATTCTGGTTTCAAAGAAGTATACATACATAAAATTCCAACCTCTTTCTCTGGCCTCTGGGACTGACTCTATCTTCTTTCTACTTTTCTAACTTCTTCTTTTGTGATCTCCCTTTAGCTCTTTTTCCTCCAGCCTTTCCTGGTTTCCTTCTGTTCCTTGAGCAACACCCTAGCTCATTCATCAGAGCCTTCCCACTTGTATTTGCTTCCATCTGAAACACAGTTCCAGCTCTTCACTTTCTTAATCTTTTGTCATTCAGTACACACACAGTTTGAGAGATTTTTTTAAAAAAATTTATTTACTTGAAAGGGAGGGAGGGAGAGAGAGAAAGGAAGAGAGAGAGAGCGCGAGCGAGAGAGAGAGTGAGAAAGCGAGAGCGAGAGCAGGCGTCTATCTGCTGGTTTACTCCCCAAATGGCTACAATGGCTGGGGCTGGGCCAGGCTGAAGCCAGGAGATTTATCCAGGTCTCCAATGTGGATGTAGGGGTCCAAGGACTTGGACCATCTTCCACTCCTTTCCCAAGCCATTATCAGGGAGTTGGATTGGAAGTGGAGCAGCCGGGACTCAATATGTTGCCCACATGGGATGCTGGCACTGCAGGCAAAGGCTTAACTCTCTACACCACAGTGCTGGCCCCAGAGAGATTTTTGTTGATCCCCGAGGTAGCTCCATCCTCCTCACTACCCTATCTGATTTTCCATGAACACTTGTTGCTCCCTAAAAGTGATCTTGCTTATTTATTTGCCTTCCTTCTCCAGCACAGCTGCGTTTTGTTTTATTTGCTAGTATATTCCTAGTGTCTAAACAAATACTGCCTGATACTTAATAGGTGCTCAGTAAATATTTGCTGAATAAATAAATGTCTCATCAGTCACATTATTTAAGGGGTGAAGTGCTAGCCTTGGGAAGAACATAGATCCTGGTAGAAATAATGTGGACAATTTGGGAAACTTTCTGTTGCCAGTAACTTAGAATACATTGATTTTCTTCACTCTTGTTGATGATTTTCTACAAGAGCCTTTCTTTATTAAGAAAGAAGATACATTCATTTCCAGCTGCTGCTTATAAAAGACGTACATTTTGTCACACATTCTTCCTTCGAGGACGGTTTTACGACGATCTGCCCTTCTTATTTGAATCTTGCACTTCCTTTCTGATTGAAGGAAGGCTAATGTCTACTTCTTATCTACAGGGTCTTTCACTAGGCTTCCGGTTTATCAACTTCAGGCGGTCTCTGCTGCTGTTAAGGAGAGAAGTATTAATCTTCTTTATTTATTTTATGTATTATTTATGCCCCACCTGCTTCTAAAGCCAATTTTGGGCAGTTCGCTTTTCTTAATTACTTTCTACCCTCATCCTTTGAAGCTGCCGGATCCTGTAAGGTTTCTCAGCGGTGTCACTGGGGCTTTGATTCCTTTCTGAAAAGCGCAGTGCTGGCCTGGGCGATTTCTGGGCTCTTTTAAAGCTGTGACATGGGGGAACACCCTTCACGCAGGAGAGGCAGTTGATGACCAGTCACGTGGGATGCTGCATGGCTCGCTCACACACATGTTGCTCCTGGTGTCTGTCTGCACTCCTGCAGCTGCACTGCATAGGAATCCTGGAGCTGAAACTGTATGTTTTCTGTCTCATTAAAATATGAGCCTTTAAACTGTCCCATGTGGCAAATACAATATGGTTTATGAAGGACTCACTTTGACCAGGTGTCTTAACTACCTTATGATGGATTTATGCTACATTTCTGTGGTGTAGCTGTTAGTACCTCTAGTGTACAGAAGAGCACAATCAAGGATCAGAATAGGTGAGTAACTTGTCAGGATAAGCTAATGAGAAGGGACAGGATCAGAATATGAGCCTGGCCTCTCTGGTCCCTCAACCACACACTCCAAGGAGAGCCTCAGCAGATTTGTCTACTGTGGGTATAAGACATAGAAGCAGCTCAGAGATTCAGCTCTGTCTTTGAATTAGGGATGGCTCTGTGCAGAGAAGCAATGCCTGGTTTGCTTCTCAGTGATGCATGTTTGTAGGGTCACATCTGACTAGGGCCCCAAAGGTTGCAATGTAGGGACTGAGTTGATGAGTTCCTTTTCCAGACAGAGCAAATGGTTTGTGTGAAACCCCTAAGACATGGTGTTCTTGGAGACTAAGCAGTTGGGTAAGACCAGAGTGTAGGATCTGTCTACAGGTTAGAGAAAAGCTTGGGAATGGGGCTGGGAAGGTCACAGAAGACAGGGTCTGAGTAGTTTGGAATGAGTCCCACAGCTGATGGGAAAGAATTGCAGAGGGGTGATCTGATCTGGCTATATTTCAGACAGCTTGCATTGTCTCTGCTCTTACCGCCTGACCACCTATTGTCGGGGAGTTGTGTGGGGAGAGCTCCCTTTGGGAGATGTCCTCCTATTCTTTGTGGGCCAGAATTCTTACCATGTCACCTGGCGCCTGTGTGTGGAAGGTGATACAACCAGGATGGGAACTGTCAGAGCCTGAATGGGGGCTCTCTGAGTTGGTCAGAGAGACTCCATTAATCAGTCTTGAAAGGTATTTTTGCTATTGCTTTTGAGTAGAGAAGAAAAGCTGCCTCTGCCTCAAGTGCCAAGGTGGTCTGTGGGGAAATTTTCTGCTAGGGGTGAATCAATGCCAATTTGAATTCATCCAATAAGCCCTGGAAAACAAAATGCAATTATTGGCCCTCTTTCTCCTAACAGCTAAAAAAATTGAAAACTTTGCCTCATGTTCAGACATCTGGAGGGAAGAATGAATAGTTTTTGGGGTGAAAGAGAAGTGATCAGAAAGAAGGGATAGAGACCTGGAAGCAGTTCTGTCTGTAGTTTCTCAGTACCCAGACAAGATTCTAACACCAAGCAGAAAACTCCTGGGACAATGCCTTTAATGAGGAAGTGTAACTAACATTTGTAAACCACCTGCCATTTGGGAAAACACTGTCCAAACACATAGCCTCCGGTGCCTTGCACAGTGCTCGTAAACTACTGGATTCTGGAAAGTTCGGTTAAAAGCTCTTGCCATAAAAAGTTATGAGTTGAAAATTTAAAGAAAAGCTTTCAAGTTCATTTTGATTCCACAAACTCATTTTAGATTTAAAATTTGGAGTTACTGAGGAGCAAAATATGTGTGAGACACTTTGCCCATTTTGCAAAACTTGTCAATTCTGTTGTCAAAGCCATGTGTGATGGGGTGGATGCTAGCCCAGGGCTTGGAGTATTTAAGAGTCAGAGCAACCTGACTTAGAATCCCAGACGCAGTACCTGGTGTCCTTGGACAAGTGAGTTCTCCTCTGTAAGCTTCTGTTCGTCATCTTTAATCTGTTTCCTAGGTTTACTGTGAGGGTTGAATCACAGGATAAAGGACTTGGGATCATATCTGGGATGTAATCATCACTCCATGGAAGACAATTACTGTTTTTATTGTTGCTGTTCTAAAACAAATGTATTTAATCAAAATAGTTTTTCAGATTCAATATTTTTTAACATTTTGCTATATTTACCTCATATGTGAATATATATATATACACATACAATTTTTCTTGAAAACAGGGCCATTAATATTGAAACCCAGGTTTTGTGGCACCAGTTCTGCATCTTCCCAATTTCTCACCTCTATCTCTTTTGTCTGGTGCCAGATTCTGGTGCTGATCTGAGTCCATCTCTCCGTCTCCACCTCTGGCAGGTATAATTCCAGTTCTGACACCAGCTTGCTTGACCAGAGCACCCAATATTGTCCTCCTGATACTATCATTTCAGTGTATCTTCCTACCCCTGACTTCAGTGCTCGTAGCTACCCTTGTAATGACCTCCTTCCATCATCTCTTGCCTACTTCTTGCTCCAGCAGGTCCTGAGATCTCCCTTCTTGTAAACTCTCCTTGCTAGGCAGAGAATGTCCTCTTCCCACCTCCCCACGAAGATGTTCATGCACTAATTTCCAGAAACTCTGAGTATGTTATGCTGCTTGGCAAGGGGGAATTAAGGTTGACGTTGGGTGGGTTGATTGTCCTGGACTATGTAGGTAGTCGAATGGAATCACAAGGTCCATATGAGGGAAAGAGGGGAGCAGGAAAGTCAGGATCAGTATGATGTGTGTGAGGGAGACTCGACTACTGCTGCTGCCCTTGACGATGGAAGGGACTCAGAGCTAAGACTTGTGGGCAGCCTCTAGCACCTAGAAAAGGCAAGAGGCCAAATTCACCCCTAGAGCTTCCAGGAAAACACTGTTCTGCCAACTCCCTAATTTTTGCCTGCTAAGACTCTTGCCAGATTTCTGACCCTTAGCACTGTGAGATAATGGATTTCTGTTGCTTCATGCCACTATGCATGTGGTACTATATTAGAAACAATATATTAGGAAATCAATTCTCTGAGCTTCTAGGCAGACCATATGCTTTTTTTCTTTATAGATTAGCCTAGACTTGAAGAAAAGACAAGGTAACATGGATTGAGCACATTGCCAAAAATATTTGGTACACAGTTTATGACAAATAACATCAATCCTTTGTTCACCTCAACTGTCCACTTCCATTCTGAGGGAGAAGACAGCTTTTTATGATTTTCATCATTTTCCGTTAAAAACCTTGGTTAATCCTGCCTGTTTTCTCTACTGCCGCCTTTTGATTTTTAACATTTTTAAGCAATGTGTTTTCATCTGGCCAACATATATGAGCGTGTATATAAAGTGAATATGGCAAAATGTTAAAAATTTTTAAATTTAAAAATGTGTATAATTTAAAAAATTCGCAAGTCATAGAAGCATGGAATGTTAGTGTTTTTAAGCTTTTTATCTTCTTAAGTAATGATTCCTTTTTATTAAATAAATGCCGTATGGCCAGATAAGGAATGAAACAGGTGACAGGAGATTGTTCAGGTGGAACTGGATTGTCAATGGGAGAGGACAGTGTCCCCAGTGTTTAGCCTCTGTTTCTGGGGCCCCTGAGACATCCTGTAGGAGTCTCAGAAAACCCGTTGTTCTAGATTGGTTATGGAATGTTGTTCTAGCTTTCATTTGACAGATGGGAGAACTGTGGCCCAGTGGGAAATGCACATGGCCAGTTAACACCAGGGTAGACACTTGAACATGACCCTCTAGGCCTGACCCTCAGGCCGTGTTCTTTTTACTGTATTATACTGGCCTAAAATCAAATTCAGATTTTGTTTTTCTGATTGATAAGGCAACAGACATTTGCATCTTCTAGTGGGTGTGCACCAAGGTATTTTCCATCCAGGAATTCAGACTCAGACATGTATCAACTGCTAAAATAATTTCTTCATTCCACTACACCCATTCTGGAAGTGCGAAAACTGTGGTTCAGAAAGGTGAAGTGGTCTCTATTACTGAGGGTCCCTTCTCATCAGTGATCATGAAAACCAACTTCCTTTTGCACATGGGACACTTGTCACCAACCTGAGCATTTCATTAAAGAGGGTCCGGGAAGCAGGATTCCCATCAATGAGGACACAGTGAGGCAGCAGTTAGTGCTTGTTGGATTACACTTGAGAAAAGTGTTACCTTCCAGAGACATCAAGGAAAAATGATTAAATCTTTGAAGATATCTCTTTGAGCAGACGGGATTGGGTCTTAGGACCTGCAGCAGGAAGCCAACTTGGGAAGCAGAGAGGATCGCCATATCTACAGGGAGAAGGAGCCATCCCAGGTTGGCACCAAGGGCTGTTACTAGTCCCTCTTGAGAAGGGCCCATGGACCAGTACCGAAACCTCTGCTTTCTTCCAATATAATTAACACACATGCACATGGTAAGTGATTCTTATTCTGAGGTGAGGCTCTAATCACATTTCACAAACTCACCCAAAGCAATTTATTATCTTATATCAGCACCAGCAGGTACACACCTGTGTGGTCAACTGGTAGACCCCTGTTCGGCTCTGAGGGCCAAGGCTGATCCTATAGCTGTGGTTACATCTTTTGACTATCACCCCTGTTATGCATACTTGGATCAGCCAAGGCTCTGGTGCCTGAATTGTGCCGTGCTAGATAAGCTGGATTACTTTGAGGATTTCTTCTCCGTGACATTTATTTTGATACGGGTGTACTCACATGTGATGGGGGCCGGAGTTGAAGCTCCTTCAGGCTGGCTCCCACAGCCGTGCACTTTTTAGTCTGTTGTGCTGCTGTGTTCCAGGTGATGAAAAGCATTTTTCAATATGATGGGTTTCATCTACATTTTATTAGTCTATTCCTGGAAAAAACACCATTTGTACATCATTTTCCTTGCAGTCTTGTCTTTATTATTCCTTTCCCCATCTCACGTGGTGGGTCCTGAATTTGATTTTTTCTTGGCTCTTGGTACATTTCTCATCTCTCTCGGAGCAATTTACCCTCTGTGACAGTCCATCTGTCTCTCCTGCCCCCACCCATGAATACTCTGCCTCTTCCAATTTTCTTTATTTCCTTTAATATCATCCACCAAGTCTTCCCTGACCTTTTCCAGTTCCTTGGATGGGCCTCGTGTTCCCCAATGATGCTGCTTGATTGGTTGGCATCCTTCAGGTGCACTGATAGCATTTCTCCTGTCACCTGCCCCATTATCACCCTCTCTTAATTGTCTCTTTGATGATGTTTTGTTTTTTTTCTCTTTTGGTGTTTTTCTCTTATTAAAAAGAATGAACAAATATTGGCAACATTAAATGTGCAGCCATTGTCTAAATGTCACCATTTGAGGGGCTATCTTGGTGGCTATTGGCACTTCCTCTGCTGTCATGTGCCTGTTGGAATTGGTGGAGGAGCTGTGTGGACTGGGGGCTTCCAGAGTGCCTCTCTGCAGCTTGTGGGGGATCCTTTGATAGGCTAATGGTCATTGTTGATGAGTGTCACCAAAGAGGGAAGTAAACTTACTCAGTTACATTAGGGGTCAGCAAATTTTTGTGCAAAGGGCTACCCAGGAGAGATTTTTAGCGTTGCTGGCTGCATAGTGTCCATTGCAGCAGTTCAGCTCTGCTATTGTAGTACAAAGGCAGCCAGAGACAATATGAAAGGGGACAACAGTCATGTCTGTGTTCCAACAAAACATTGCTGCCCCCCTAAAACGGCCAAATTTGGCCAGGGGACCTCAGCCTGTTGCCTTTTATTCTAGAGTGATGTTACCTTCTTCTTTCATACCGTTTCTTGTATATTTGTGCATTTCTGGTTCACCTAAGTGTGTATCTTTTAAAATAAGTTAGCACTCCATCCTGGCATACTCGATAAGGTCACCTTGGGAGGGAGATTGGCTGGGAAGGGGAATTTGGTGCAAGGAGATACCATGTGCTCATTGCAGAGTGTCCTTCATTCAGCCTGGCTAGAGGAAGTTGCCAACATTCCAGGTTGGGGATATCCTGAGTTGGGAGATGGAGCATTTAGTCCTGTTTTTGGATCTCACAGTTTTACCCACAAAACGGGGCTATTATTTTGTTATTACATTATTTAATATTAAATCTAATATTCTATGCTGTTTTATTTCATATCTCTGATCATCAGTTACCAGCTGGTACAGGATTTGTCTCTTGAGGACATTGTTGCCTTCTAAAGGATAATGTCATAAATGGATTATGATGAAGTCTGCATATTCTAGCAAATTCAAATATTAGTAACTTATGATCTGGGTGTTTATTTTTCTCCTAATCAGGATGTGCAGAGGAGAATTGGAGGCTGTCTCTGGAGAATCATCAGCCCCCAAAACTTGTCGGGAATGTCTTGGGAGGACCTGCAGAAGCTGACACTGGTCCTAGCTTCTCTTCAGGAGGGGTGGTGGTAGTTCTCAGGGCTGGCTGGGATGGATACTTTTTCCTTCAGATTTTGAGAATCACCTCAGTTTCCCAAGCTGGCTTCTTACTATAGCCAATCCCAGAGAGAAAGTCTGTAAGGATTTAGTCATTTTTCATTTTTTTCTGCACTAGGCAGCACTTTCTTGACAAGTAACCCAGGAAACACAAGATACTGGCTGGCTATGTTCTCATCCCTGACTCTCTTTCATCAGAACACTCAGGTGGGTGGCAACAGTCTTCACACTGTGCAAAGGAAAGGGAGTTTGCGGCACCTTGGATAGGAAGCGATGCTTGCTAATTGGAGCCTGAGCTAAAAAGTGGATTTCCCCCTTGGGTAACTGCATTAATCAGCCCCCTTCTCCACCTACACCCAGAGGAGGTGGCTCTGGTCTGAGTGTTTAATTATGCTCAATATTGTGTGGGTAGTTTCCTGAGGTGGGTAAGACAACTTTCCAGAGAGTTTTTTCTGCTATGTGTGTATATACATATTTATATATTTATAGATAGAAAATAGCTCATGTGAGAATGTTTTCAGCCTTCCCCAGACCACAAAAAATAAGTCTGTGTTCTGCTCTTCAATGCTTACTCCTTTTTCCTCCTGGATAATTAGGAAAGCAGAGTTGGGGTTGGGAGAGAAGGGAGATGATGAGAATATCAGTGCTAGAATAGGCAGTTGGAGGGCCAGGTGTGGCTAGGAGTGGAAGGAAATGATTCTTTTCTTTTCCTTTTTTTGTGTTTAAATGTGTATTTTGTTTTATTTGAAAGGCAGAGTTACAGAGAGAGGGAGAGACAGAGATCTTCTATCTGCAACGGTTGGGGTCGAGCCAGCCCAAAACCAACAGTAAGGAACTCATCTGAGTCTCCCTTGTGAGTAGCAGGGGCCCAAGCACTTGAGCCATCTTCTGCTGCTTTCCCAAGTGTATTGGCAGGAAGCTGGACTGTACGTGAAACAGCCAGGACTTGAACAGTATAGGGTATCAATCAGTATCACAGGCAGCAGCTTAACTCACTGCATCAGAACACTAGCCCCAGGAATGATTGTTTTGGGTATCATTCTGGGGACAGGTATTGTGGCACAGCGAGTTAAGCATTGTCTGTAACATATCCTATGCCCAAGACTGAATTCTGCCCCTGCTTCTGAGACAGATTCCTGCTGCTCACCTGGGAGGCAGTGGGTGATGGCCCTAGTGGTTGTGCTCCTGCCATCCAGATGGGAGACCTGGATGGAGTTCTGGGCTCCTGGCCTTGGCTTGGTCCAGTCCAGCCTGTTATAGACATTTGGAAAGTGAACCAATGGGTAGAAAACCTCTCTCTCCATCTCACCCTATCTCTCTGCCACTCTGACTTTCAAATAAATAAATAGTCTTTCTGAGTTGCATATTTGGACCCGATTTATGTTTTCAAAGAAATACAAATGAATTATTTTTATGACTTTCAGTTTTGGGCAATGACATACCCTACAAATAAGCTCTGAGGGACCTGGATAATAAAGATTATATTTTAATAAAAAGTAAATCTTATTAAAGAAGAAATGCATGTCTACTGTAGAGAAATGACCTATCTGTCAAGCCTTTAAGAGATTGCCATTTATGTGTTGTAGCTTCCTTGTTTGGGGTAAACAGGAAAGCAGAGCTGGAGCAGGTCTTTCTCTAAGTAAGAGTTACTGTGGTAGCCTCCACTCAGTGGCTACAGCCCATCCTTGGGAAAGATGGTAAGAAGGTCTTTCATCCCCTTACAGTGGCTACTCCTGGGGATGCTAAAATGTGGGTCTGTTTCCTGGCAAATTCACCAGAAGGGGTTGTCACACAAAGTAGGATGGGATTTTGGCTAGTGGCTGAGCCTGGAACAAAGACCCATTGTGAACACGAACTAAAGACTAACTGTGGCTTTTTACATGGGCAACACCCTGCTGGGCTCCAATGGAGGGATCATTAAGGGCTGATCATCAAAGATATCAGAAGGTGCTCTTGGCATTGGCAGAGATCTGGGTCAGCAAGAAGAGCAATCACTAAAGAAGCTTTAAGCTAGACTATTTATTTTTATTTATTTATTTGACAGAATTAGAGAGAGAGACAGAGAGAAAGGTCTTCCTTCTGTTGGTTCACTCCCCAAATGGCTGCTACAGCCAGCGCTGCGCCGATCCAAAGCCAGGAGCCAGGTGCTTCCTCCTGGTCTCCCATGCGGGTGCAGGGCCCAAGCACTTGGGCCATTCTCCACTGCCTTCCTGGGCCACAGCAGAGGGCTGAATTGGAAGAGGAGCAACCACGACTAGAACCCGGTGCCCATTTGGGCTGCCAGCGCCACAAGCAGAGGATTAGCCAAGTGAGCCATGGCACTGGCCCCCAAGCTGGACTATTTCTTTAAAGAGCTAGGGGGTGGCAGGGAGAGTACAAGCACATGGTTTTCATCTGTTGGTTCACTCTCTAAATGCCTCAATGACCAGGACTGTGCAAGACTGGAATTGAATCTCAGTCTCCTGTATGGGTGGCAGAGACAACCACCTGAACCATCACCTGCTGCCTCCCAGGGCCTGCATTACCAGGGAGCTGGAGTCTGGAGCCAGAGCTTGGACTTGAACCCAGGCACTTTGCTACAAGATGCAGATAATCTTGGTTTTTTTTTTTTTTTTTTTTTAAAGATTTATTTATTTAAAAGTTACAGTTCCAGAGAGAGGGGGAGAGACACACATAGAGACCTTCCATCTGCTTGTTCATTCCCCATTTGCCCGTAACAGCCAGGGCTGGGCAAAGCCCAAGCCAGGAGCCAGGATCTTCTTCCTGGTCTCCCACATGGGTGGCAGGGGCCTAAGCAGTTGAACCATCTTCTGCTGCTTTTCCCAGGCCATTAGCAGGGAGCTGGATTGGAAGTGCAGAAGCCAGAACTTGAAGTGGTGCCCATACGTGATGCTGCTGTCACGAGCGGCAGCTTTACCCACTACGTTGCAACAGGGCCTTTAGATGCAGATATCTCACGCCTCGTCTTTACTGCCAGGCCCAACACTTGCCCCAGTAGGCCTGATTTTTTTTTTTTTTCCTTTATTTTTTTTTTTAATTTTTTTTTTAATTTTTTTTTTATTTTTGACAGGCAGAGTGGATAGTGAGAGAGAGACAGAGAGAAAGGTCTTCCTTTTTGCCGTTGGTTCACCCTCCAATGGCCGCCGCGGTAGGCGCGCTGCGGCCGGCGCACCGCGCTGATCCGATGGCAGGAGCCAGGTGCTTCTCCTGGTCTCCCATGGGGTGCAGGGCCCAAGGACTTGGGCCATCCTCCACTGCACTCCCTGGCCACAGCAGAGAGCTGGCCTGGAAGAGGGGCAACCGGGACAGGATCGGTGCCCCGACCGGGACTAGAACCCGGTGTGCCGGCGCCGCAAGGCGGAGGATTAGCCTAGTGAGCCGCGGCGCCGGCCAGTAGGCCTGATTTTTAACAGCAGCAGAGGCTATGAAAACAGACCAGTGCTTGTGGGTGGACTTGGGGGTTTCTCTACTTTTCTCTTCACCTAGCACTTGGAAACAGAACAAAGCAAGACTGGTGATTCTTAATCCACTGAGGAAGGAGGTCAAGCCCAAGAATGAGAAGATGAGCATCTTGCTAATGTGATAATGTTTGAGTGACTACCTGATGTAATAAAAAGCACAAATGTTGTTTTATTTGTAACCCTGCATTGGCAGGGTGGATCACCCCCAGTTATGTTAGAAAATGCAGATAAATTCAAAGAGAAGAAGGATTAAGTTTTAGGGTTCTATAGCACAGCAGGGGGGCTGCAGTGAACAGTAATTTATTGTATATTTCAAAATAGCTAGGGGAAAGGATTTTAAATGGACCCAGTACAAAGAAATGATAAATGTTTGAGGTGATGGAATATGCTAATTACCCTGATTTGATGAATATGCATTGTGTACATGTATTGACATATTGTGCTGTACTCCATAAATATGTACAGTAATTATGTGTCAACTGAAAGTGGCAACAGAAAAGGAGAAAATTCATGAAGCCTATAATTATCCTAATACTTCAGTGTGTTTTCTTCTGTATTTTTTCTGTATGCAATGTTATCTATATGTCATGGGGAATATTGTTTAGAAAATAGCTCTTTTCATTTAAGAACATATTATAGTTTTCTTTTTAAAAAAATTATTTGAAAAGTACAGAGAGATAGAGACAGAGAGATCTCCCATCTGCTGGTTCACTTTCCAAATGCCTAACACAGGCAGGATGACTTGGTGGGGGTAGGAGCTGGGGAGGATGGGCAGGCCATCAGAAAGACCAAATGATTGGAGGGTGGGGACTCAGCTCCACCCACTGACCTCCATAAAGGAGGGTGGAGCTGGAGATAAACTATAAAAACTTCCGGGCAGCCAGATTTAATGAGCTCTGCCTTGGAGCACACATTGAGGGTGGTGTCCCAGAGAAGGTGTGGAAACTTCATTCACTCTGCTCCTTGTCCCTATCACTTGCCCTGTGAATTTTCCATCTGGTTGTTTCTGAGTTGTATCCTTTATGATAGACTGATAAACTAAGTAAAGTGTTCACCAAGTTCTGTGAGCCATACTAGCAAATTGTTGAACTCAAGGAAAGGATTGCAGGAATCTTCAATTTGTAGCCTGTAGCTTAGGAAGTTTGGAAGCCCTGGTCTTGCTGCTGGCATCTGAAGTTGGAGCAGTGTGGACTGAGTCTTTGATTTGTGGAATCTGATGCTAAACCCAGGTAGACAGTGTCACAATTAAATTGACTCGTTGGACACCCAACACTAGCATTCTTCAGAGAGTTGGATAATTGTGTTCTGTAGACAAAACCCACACATTTGATGTCAGAAGTGTTGTGTGAGCAACACTTCCAGAGAGGGAAGCTAGTTTTTTTCTAGCACCACGGCTAAGGATGACAGGATCGACTTCCCAAGTCAGATGTCCTGTGTGCTTGTGCTGTGACTTGTCGTGTGGCCCCTCCACTCCCTGATTATTTATCTCCTGGAAATACTGTGCAAAACCAAGGCAGACTCAGCCTTAAGGTATGTAGGCCAGCCCAAGTTGGCCAATGGGCTGTGAATACACCTCATCAGATGAAAACTATTAGAACAGGGCTATACAAAAAGCCTTTGGAGTATTAAGTCTGGGGGTGAAATCCACAACTCAACTGAGAAATCAAAGCTCCATAGGGGGTTCTTGTTTTCTTTCAGAGAGGTGGCACCCAGGGGAGACACATTGTGGTGGAATAACTAGTCTCACATGCATTGTTAACATTTGTGTTGACAAGGTCTAGTTTGATAAATTCCATTTCTTTTCTTTTTTTTTTTTTTAAACTTATTTATTTAAAGGGAAGAGAGCTAGAACTAGAGAGAACGATCGAGCGAGAGTATGCTTCTATCCATTGGTTCATTCCCAGTATGGCTGCTATGGCCAGAGATGGGCTAATCTGAAGCCAAGAGTCAGGAGCTAGGGGCCGGCACTGTGGCATAGTGGGTAAAGCCGCCGCCTATGGTGCTGGTATCCCATATAAGTGCCAGTTCGAAACCGGCTGCTCCACTTCTGATCCAGCTCTCTGCTATGGCCTGAGATAGCAGTAGAGGATGGCTTAAGTCCTTGGGCCCCTGCACCCATGTGGGAGACCCGGAAGAAGCCCCTGGCTCCTGGCTTCGGATTGCTGCAGCTCTGGCTATTGCGGCCATCTGGGGAGTGAACCAGCAGGTGGAAGATCCCTCTCTCCCTCCCTCCTCCTCCCCCTTGTCCTCCTCCCCCTCCTTCCTTCCCCCCCTCCCTCCTCTGTGTAACTATGACTTTCAAGTAAAATTTAAAAAAAAAATTTTTTTTAAAAGAGCCAGGAGCTTTTTCCAGGTTTCCCACATGAGTGCAGGGACTCAAGCATTTGAGTCATCATCCGCCGCTTTTCCAGGCACATTAGCAGGGAGCTAGGTTGGATGTGGAGCAGCTGGGACTGAAACCATTGCCCAAATGAGATGCCAGTGCTATAGGTGGTGCCTTAACCTGCTTCATCATACCACTGATAAATTCCATTTCTCTCTGAGAAGGAGAGAGATGGGATTGCTTTTGTTAGGCCACCAGAGATAATCTGACCCACCTGGATCACAAGGGATGTGGGGGACAAATCTAAATGTCATAGACAAATACCTTAAAAGCCACACCTTGACAGGGACTCCTGACTCTTCATTTAAAGGGCAAGAGTTTATCAGGGAGCCCAAGGTATCCTCTGTGTCAGGTTTAATATCAGCAAAAAGCACAGAGCAAGACTGACAGTGTTCCTTTCGTGTCTGCACCTAAGAGGGTTTCTGAAACACTTAACTAGAGATTGTGATGACGTTTCTTTGGATAGGACCATGTTTAAACATACACTGTGTATGTTTCATAGCTGATGTGATGAATAGATTCACTCCCTTGGGTCCATTTTGGTTTATTCATATTGGCTACCTGGAGAATTCCAATAGCACAGTTTTTAAAGGGCTGTGTTCAAGCTCCCTGGGATAAAAGGTGTGATTGCTTAGCAAGCTGTCACAGGCATGGGAAGGGGCAATTCTTGTACCTTTTATGATCAATAACATAGGCAGAGAAGTGTTTGTAAGAATTCTTGATATATTAGGGGGAAAAAATCCCATATCCATTAGAGATAATTTTCCCATTTAAGCTCTCTGCTTGTGAAACAAAGGGGGTGATGAATGAATACATCTAAGAGACAAAGTATTATTAATATGTAAAGAACTCCTCTGAATTAGTGAAAAAGACAATCCAATAGATAAATGGACAAAAGACATGAATAGGTAATTTTTTAAAAAATAATTTATTTATTTATTTAAGGCTGAGTTATAGAGAGGTAGAGGCAGAGAGAGAGAGAGAGGTCTTCCATACACTAGTTCACTCGCCAGATGGCTGAAAAGGCCAGAGCTGCACCAATCCAAAGCCAGGAGCTAGTAATCCCTTCTGGATCTCCCATGCAGGTACAGGGGCCCAAGGAATTGGGCCATCTTCTACTGTTTTCCCAGGCCATAGCAGAGAGCTGGATCCAGCCAGGACACAAATCGGTGCCCATGTAGGATGGCGGCAATGCAGGTGGTGGCTTTACTCGCTATGCCATAGCGCTGGCCCCGAATAGGTAATTTATAGAAGACAAAAAATACAGACTTCCAATCCAGATTTGAAAAACTATGTATCTTTTCTAGTAATCAGGGAAATTTAAGGGGCACAAATGAGATATCATTTTTAAAACTCATCAGATGAACAAAAATTAAAAAGTGATAAAGTCCAGGACTGGATGGCACTGAGAGAAAGTAGGAACAATCATACTGGATAGCAAAGTATGAACCAGGAGCCTTTTTTTTAATTTTTATTTTTAATTTTTATTTTTTGACAGGCAGAGTGGACAGAGAGAGAGAGAAAGGTCTGCCTTTTCTGTTGGTTCACCCCGCAATGGCCACTACGGCTGGCGCGCTGCGGCCAGCGCACCGCGCTGATCCGAAGCCAGGAGCCAGGTGCTTCTCCCAATCTTCCATGCGGGTGCAGGGCCCAAGGACTTGGGCCATCCTCCACTGCACTCCTGGGCCACAGCAGAGAGCTGGACTGGAAGAGGAGCGACTAGGACAGAATCCGGCGCCCCGACTGGGACTAGAACCTGGTGTGCCGACGCCGCAGGCAGAGGATTAGCCTATTGAGCCGTGGCGCCGGCCATGAACCAGGAGTCTTTATGGAGATGATTTTGGTAGTACCTGTTGCAATTCTAAGTGAACATGCTTTTGCACTGAAATTCCATTTCCATATTTTTTTGTTCTAGCAAAATAATTACTCATGTGCACGAATATGTCAGAACTGGTTCTTGTTTGCTGTTGTGAAAAACAGTTAACATAAATGCCCATCAAGTAGAACTTGATTAAATAACTTAATACATTCATACTATGGCAATCAATTTACCTGTTTAGAAGGATGATACAGAGATACACACGTACAGACATAGGTAGATCTCTAGGATAAAATTATTATGTATATTATCTATACAAAGTATACACAGGGGCTAGTGCTGTGGTGTAGCAGGTAAAGCCGTTGCCTGCAATACTGGCATCCCATACGGTCACTGGTTCGAGTTCTGGCTGCTTCACTTTCGATCCAGCTCTGTGCTATGGCCTGAGAAAGCAGTAGACAATGGCCCAAATCCTTGGGCCCCTGCACCCACATGGGAGACCCAGAAGAAGCTCCTGGTTTTGGATAGGCCCAGCTCTGGCTGTTGTGGCCATTTGGGGAGTGAGTCAGCAGATGGAAAACCTCTCTCTTTCTGCCTCTGCCTCTCTGTAACTCTGCCTTTCAAATAAATAAATAAATATCTTAAAAATGTATATGTTACCTCATTTATTTTATAGAAGTGAAAAAATATGCAGAATTATATACAACAGTATATTAATGACTATAATTTTTACATAAATTTTTAATTTTCTCATTAAAATCCTAATGATAATTTTATATGTACAATTTATATGTATATATATATTGCATGTGTATGTAAATTCATTTTAAAAATCATTTGTAAAGATGGAACCTAAATTGTTATGTGGTTATTTCCAGGAAGAAGGATGAAATTGAGGGTCATAATTGGAGGAAAAGAGAAGGCTCTTTCTTTTTTTTTACTCCATATACTTGCTACTGTTTAAAATTTTAATTCTGAGAACGTGTCTATTGAATTACTTTCTGAGAAAAATTCGGAGGGCATGTCTCATTCCAGAAATGACAAAGAGGCACCTGGGATGCATGCTGGGGCTGGTTGATGAGAGCACCATGTGTCAGGTTCAAGTTTAAAGTCCTCTTTTGCAGAATGCAGAAGAAAGGGGCTGGGACACGCATTTCTGAAGGTAGCACTTGAAGGCTGGGGATTCGGCAGGTGCTCACTGTGGGTTTGTTGAATGCATAGGTGGGCGAATGACTGATTTCTTATGGAAAAACCCAAGTGTGAAATCACAAGTCCCACTTCTGAGATAATACATCGTTTTATCCTTTTCCCAAGTCAATTCAGAGAACGTATAAGCAGCTTTAAAGGCAGCTTGAACGATGCAGAAACTGCATTGAGCACAATTTGGGAGGCACAGCCCTCTGCTTAGGATGATGATGCTCAGTAGCTGGGTCCCGACCCCTCCTCGGAGAAGTCAGCCACAACCAATTTGTGGGTGGTGATGAAGTGGCAGTGTTTGCAAATGAGTTACTCAGGGAAAGAGAGAGAGGCCTCAAGATCATGTCTGGAAAAGTGCAACTCCCTCCTGGTGGCATCCTGATCTTCAGTGGTGGGAAAGGAATGGGACCAGGCAGGGTGCTAGGGAGTGGAACTGAGCCTGGTTCACCGGGGGATGGGGCAGGAGACTCTTTTAAAAACCCCTGTGCCGAGACAAGGCAAGTGGTGTCCCTTACGTCTACCACAGAACTGAACGTATTGCGAACAGCAGCTTGCCCTCCACGCTCTCTGTTCTCAGGCAAAATTCCTCACATGACCCACCGGTCCTGACGGCTCTCGTCATGACTAAGCAGTTCACTTTGCCAGTGATGGGTTAGGAAACCAACATTTCAGAAAAAAGGGGGGAGGGGAAGCCTTAATTTGCAGTGCTTGCCAGTTTTCATGATGAAAACACTCCCACCAATTTCAGACCCCCAGAAGTTTAACAAACCAGCTTGAAAAACTCCTGAATATGTTAAAGTCAGCTCTCTGTGGGCTGCCATGGGCCTTCAAGCTAGAACTTCATTGTGGATGAAAACAAAAATCATGGAATCTAGTTTAAGGTAGGGAAAGGCTGGCCTTTGGTGAATGCATGTTCCTAGCTCACGTCTCTTCTCTCTCTTCCCTCCACGTCAATTCAGGAGCTCTTTGTTGAAGGTGTACTCAAGTGGCAATAACCCCCTCTTATGGATGAGAAAACTAAATCCAGAAAGAGTAATTTGGTCATGATTCTCTGTGTGATGGTTTATCTGAATGTCATTTCTATCCGGAGGATGGGCCTCCCCTGTAGGCTGTGCATCAGGGCCTGGCAGGAAAGCCTTAGGAGCACCAGGCTAGCACACAGAAGGGTGGTTCTGTGCAGTCCTCTGCACTCACAAGGAAGAAGCATGAGCTAGGTGTTTACAGAAAGATTTAATTCTCACAGCAACACTTTCACTGTTGATCAAAATGCTAAGTGCAAAGTACTTCTTAATCGTGGAATGTGAAGCAAGTGTTAGTAAGTGTTAACACTGCCAGTAATCTCCATCATGGTCATAGTAGCCCTACATCCTAGGCGGGAGTATCTCCAGGCTGGAAATGAAGGTGCTGAGGGCCTGAGAGGTTAATTCAGTTGCTCAGGGCTTGGTGTCGTGTGAGGCGTGGATCTGAAAGGACAGGTGTGCAGCCGGTGTCTTCAAAAGCTCCCCGGGTTGTATCACTTCTTTCTTCTCCACTGGATTGTGAGCCCTCGGCTGGCCAAGACCCCCCTTTCTCACCAACACCTTTGGTTGCTGTTCCACAATGAGTTCTGATCTCCAGGAGGTAGTTTTTCACCCGGCCTTGGTAACAGGGTTGGCTCATGTAGTCATCCAATTGATTCCCATACAAATTCTCCAGCTGTCTATGAGCAGAGACCCAGACAGATCTTTTACATCAGGCGAGGCACCTGGAAATTGCAACCTAGGGAGAAAAGGTTTCCTGAGTCCTTCCTATCTGTTGTTATTGAAAAAGCAGCTCGAATTTCCTGTTAAAAGTGGAGTAGGAGCGTCAGTTTTAGGTAGAAGCTTGCACATCTGTCACGGCCCTGACACGGGATGTCTGCTTCTGTTCTGTGCCCCCACTCTTAAGTGGTTCTCAGCCTTCATCCCCCTACCCAGCTTGACCTGGGCGTACTTTGCATTCCGACCTGTACCCAGTTGTCTTGCTTTCGTGGTTTCTAACACCAAGTCTTATTTTCTGGCTCAAGGCCGATCTTGAACAACCTTCTGGGGAACAGAAGGAAGGCCTGAGTGTAATGAGGGCTGAGGAGGGCGGCGGGGGTGAGCCTGGAGTGTTTTCTAGTATACACATCTGTCTTTGCAGCTATATTTTACATTCCCTGGGGACAAGAACCAATTCTTTTTCCCCAGCGTGAGCAGCACAGTGACAAAGTATTTATTGAACAAAACCAGTGAGATAGCAGGAGAGAGCTAGTGTGGCCTCAGATAAGTCAATTCACTTATCTAAACATGACTTTGTTAATCTTAGTTTGGACTATAAACTCTCCAAAGGAGAAAGGTGTAAGGCAGGGTTTGGCAAATTCTCCCTGTAACGCACCAGAGAGCAAGTGGGGTAGGCTTTTCAGTCCATCTGGTTAACGTGGGGCTACTCAACTCTACTGTTGGAGCACAATAGCAGTTAGAGAACAGTGAGCATGGTTCTGTTCAAATAAAACTATTTATAAGGACTGCAGGCAGGGTGATGGTATCATAGGGGAAGAAGGTACAGGGAAAAGGACTTCAGAATAAGATTAGCTCCCCATGGACTTATTTATTTACTCACTTTATGTATTTATTTTCTAGTTGAAAGGTAGATGGAGAGATCCTCCAATTGCTGTTTCACTCCCAAAATGTCCACAACAGCCGGATCTGGGCCAGACGGGAGCCAGGAGGCCAGAGCTTGATCTGAGTCCCTCGTGGGTGGCAGGGACTCAGGTTCTTCAGTCCATTATCTGTTGCCTCCCAGGATACGCATTGGCAGGAAGCTGGATCGGAAATGGAGTAGCTGGGACTTTAATCAGGCAGTGGGTGTGAGCCTCCCTAGTGGAGAATTAAATAGCCACTGTGCCAAATGCCCGCATGCCCTAGCCTCTGATACATGGTGTTGACACTCAGCTTGGACAGTATTTGACCTTGAGCAAGTCAGTTAGTTTTTCTGATCCTGAGTTTGCTCTGCTATGAAAACGAGGATAAGAATACTGCCTCTGCAGAGAGGGCTGGCGAATCGGACACATCCATTTCCTGTGTTCATTCTGGGGCCTGCACATGTAGTAACTGCAGCTTTCGTGATAAATTTAATTATTGTAGCTCTAATATTTGAGGCATCTATGAATCTGAGAGTCCTGCTGGTATTTTTAGTTTAGGTTTCTCTGAGACACAGGTGGACAGCTCCCAGATGACATTTCCTCTGAGAAACAATAAACAATTTGAATGGATTCTTCCTGCAAACATAGGCCAAAGAGAAACTTTGGGGAAGATATTCTAATTAGGCTGGGGGAAATTTGCTTAAAATGCTGGCCTGGGCCCTCAAGATCTGGCGCATTTTCCCAAGCAGTCTGCCCTCAGGATAGCTGGTACCTCTTTTCCCTCATGGGCTCTGCCTGCTCCGAGCTCCACAGAGGCCCATGTAGGTCCCCTCCATGCATCTCCTGTGTCCTTGCTCCTGAGCTAGGTCCTTTTTTCCAATTAGAGGTCCTCTAATCTGGCCATCTGAGTCACAGGAAATGTAGATCTGACAGGTCAGGTGCAGGGTGTTGACTGTAAGGGTTTGGCTAACCTCAGGTAATTGAAGGCAAGGCTAGGACTTGGACAGTGATGAGGAACTGATGCTGGCAGGGGAGGCTTTTGTCCAGGAGTTGAGCTCTTGATCCTGATGTCCAATTCCCCGTCTGAGAATCTTTGCTCACCACTCCTTAGCTGTGGGGCCCTGGGCAAGGGTTGGTTTTCTAATGTGTAAAATGGAGATGGGAATCACACCTGCAACAATTACAGTGACCTAAGACTGCAGCATCTCTTGCTAAGGATTGCTGAGTGGCTGTTCTGTCTCCAGAATAGGAAGCTTGCATAACCCCAAGAGTGCACCTCAGCCCAGGAGTTTACATGTTTTGCTGAATTAATGAATGGCTCGATTTCTGGGTAGCTCCTGTTAGCACTCACTCAGTAACATGCATTCCTTCATTCATTCCACATCAGTTGTGCCTCTGCTGTGTGCCAGGCATCCTGCTTAGGATACAGATTACCAATACGACATGGTGCTTACTCCCAGAGACTTGCTTGTCTAGTGGATGATAGATACAAAAACAGTTGAAGGACAATGCAAAAGGGACTGAGATGCAGGCACACACAGAGCAGGGGCAGGTGGCTTAGATGATGACAACAGAGGGGTGTCTGCCATGAAGTACACTTAAAATTAGCTTTTTTTTAAAAAAAGAAATTTTTTAATTTGAAAGAGTTACACAGAGAGAAGGAGAGGTAGAGAGAAATAGAGGTCTTCCATCCGCTGGTTCACTCCCCAAATGATCGTGACGGCCACCGCCGAGCTGATCCAAAGCCAGGAGCCAGGGGCTTCTTCCAGGTCTCCCATGCAGGTGCAAGGACCCAAGGATTTCGGCCATCTTCTACTGCGTTTCTTGGCCATAGCAGAGAGCTGGATCGGAGGAGCAGCAGCTGGGACTTGAACCAGTGCCCACATGGAATGCCAGCACTGCAGGTGGCGGCTTTACCTGCTACACCACAGTGCTGACCCCAAAATTAGCTTTTAATAAGGTGAGAGGTGGGCAAGTTGGGAGAAGATGTTCTAAGCAGATAGAAAAGCATAGAGCAAGTCTTGAAATACTGTGATGTGCTCAAGTAATTTGGCACACAGTGTGTAGGGGAGGGGGCCTGGAGTGCTGGGGCAGGCGAGTTGGAGTCAGACAGTGAAAAGTCTCTTGGGCCAGGCTGGATGGCTTGAAGGCATCCTTATCCTGAGCAGTGTGGGGCCTGGGAAGCTGTAAGCATTGTTTTTAAAATTTTTGACAACACCACAAGAAAATGTCATTTGCACTCTGAAGAGTGTTTTGCCCAGGGCTGAATTGGTCATCAGGCCCAACTTGCTGTGCATGACAGGTTGCTGTAAAGAATGAGGTACTTGGTTTGAATAGGCAATTAACAGTCACAAATGTTTCACAGAATACTCAGAACTTCTGAAGGGAACTCCATCAGGATGCCTTTTTTCCATTTTCCAGTCCCAGTTAATTGCCCCCTGCACTGTGCACCCTCCTTATTTTGTTCAGGCCTTGACTTATCACCATCTGGTTTTGGTCGCAGATGCTGGGAATCTATTTGTCTACCTTACTGGACTCCTAATCTTTTTGGAAGAAGACACGGGGTCTCGGGCATCCTTGTGTCCTCAATAGCATGCTGTAGAGTTGCTTGCAGGTGGTAGATGCTTAATTAAAGTGTGCTTTAAATCGGATCAAATAAATCCTTCTTCATTGCATAGGTGAGAATTTAAGAGGGAGGGGGAGGGCAAGGAAGGGAGAAGGAAGCCTGGAAGGGAGGGAGAGAAGGGGAGGGATGAAGGATGGGAGGGAGGGAGCACAGAGGGAGGGAAGGAAGAAGGCAGTTATTTGACAGATGTTGAAGGCTCTCCTGTTGGCTGGCACTGTATATAAATTGCGATTTAGTCTTCATGATAGATATTACTACTATATTTTTACAAACAAGGAAAATGAAGCTCAGAGAACCCCAGAAACTTGCCCATATTTGTAAAACAAATTATTGGCCCAACTGGGTCTGAAACTTGGGGGTCTTTCTAGCATATCCAACAGTGTCCTGTGGCTGAAGTTGTAGGGAGGCCCACGCTGCCTGGGGTCTTTCAGTTGGGATGCAAATCTTTATCCTGCCTCTGACAATGTGATATCTGATGAAGATGCACTCTAGGGAAGGCCAGGCTACCCAGGCAAGATGGACTCAATACACACAGGGCAAATGCAGTAGCCAAGAGGCATGGTGGGGGCTTGCAGGATGGGCTAGTGAAACACCTAGGGCAAAGAGAGGAGCAGCTGCCCTTTGAGGCCTGTGTCTCCAGAGGGGCTGGTTGGTGGAGCTATGGCCTTCAGTAGAGAGCCAGACACTGGCAACCTCCTGTCTGAGAGAGCTGTAGGAACAGATACCTCTGCCTTGCTGTCCTCCCATCCTCCAGTCTCCTGCTTGTGACAGGATCCATTTCTGTTCCCACATGGGAGGGAGACAGCCTGGGATTCTGCTGATGGGCTCACAATCCAGTCTCCTGGGATACAGGTCAGGATGAAGATAGATGGAGAAGGCTCTATCAGAGCAAAGGGAGACTTGGTAGCACCCTAGGAAAGTGAGGAACTCTGAGCTGGGACTTGTGGATGGAGAGGGTCCGGGCTCAAGGTGTTGTGCTAAGAGTTTGTGTTCCTGCAGAGATCTTGACTCTCACAGGTGCCCCTCCCACTGTGAGTCCAGTCTCCTTTGCTTAGAGCTGGTACAGCAATTAGGTTCACCTTGTATTGAGTATAATTCTCACCTCCTATTCAGTAGGCCCAGTTTTATTCCAGGACAGGCCCCCTTAGGACCCAAAACAGGCAAAGCTTCTCAAGAGCAGCATTGGTCCTGGCTGGACTAATGTTTCTTTCTTTCTTTCTTTCTTTTTTTTTTTAAGATTTTGTTTGTTTATTTGAAAGGTAGAGTTACAGACAGAGGGAGAACAGAGAGAAAGGTCTTTCTTCCATTGATTCACTCCCCAAATGGCCGCAACGGCCGGAACTATGCCGATCCAAAGTCAGGAGCCAGGAACTTCCTCCTGGTCTCCCATTTGGGTGCAGGGGCCCAAGGACTTGGGCCATCCTCTACTGCTTTCCCAGGACATAGCAGAGAGCTGGATTGGAAGAGAAGCAGCTGGGACTAGAACCGGTGCCCATATGGGATGCCGGCACTGCAGGTAGTGGCCTTACCCACTAGGCCACAGCACTGGCCCCTGTACTGATGTTTCGAAACGCAGCAGCTAGAATGGGCTGGCACCAATTCCTTCATCTCCCTCCAGACAGTGTTGGGAGCAAGGTCACATGCTCAGCATACTATTTTCATCTTCCACCTGGTTATGCAGGAAGACATTTCCCAGTTTCTCTTCTGTTAGAGCAGAGCCATGGAGCGGGATTCTGGCCAATAGGCTGTGAGTGGGAATGACAGATGATGCTTCCAGGCTTGGCCATGAAATCTGTTGGGTCATTGTTCCCAAGCTCTCTACTTTTCTCTTTTATGTAACTAGATTTAGAGGACTCTTAAGACATGATATTTGTGGGTATATATTTATTATGGCAGTATGCTAAGTGAGCAGAACCTGGTCCCTAAGTCACTTATTGCTTGGAGGAGAGCTACCAAGGAGAGTTGACATTGGTATTGAACTGTAATGCAGGAGAGACATAAATCTTTATTATGTTAAACAACTGTGATTTGGGGGTTGATTTTTAGTGCAGCTAGCTTTAATGAAGCTCATTAATTAATATACCCTCCTCCTGGTTGCTGGCTGGACACTGCCTGTCTCTACCACTGCTGATACCCCCTATGCTTTATGTGCTAAGCCTTGAAATGAACACATTCAAGGGAAATATTTCTACTAGTCTGTTGGGGGAGATGCCACCTCAAACTTGGCCTTCCATTGTTATAGAAAGATGAAAAGTGATTCTTACCTGGCCCTGTTGGTGGCCAATGCTATGCTAGGCATTTTCATATGTTAGCTCACTTAGTCCTCTCATGAGTGTTAGATATTATTTTTGACTCATTATCCCCATTTTGCATAAGAGGGCAGTGTGGTTTAAAGAAATTAAGTGACTTTCCCCTAATGATCATGGCTCAACTGGGGAGCCATCAAGTTACTTATAATGTGGAGGGAAGAAGGGACCCTCAGATGCAGGAATGCAAGACTTCAAAAGAGATAACGCCAAGAAGAGCATATCTGTAAGGCAGAGAGGGCTCAGGATAAACAGCCATCAGGATTCAGAAAGCTACCTAAGGTTTTTACGTGAAGAAACCAAGGCTCATGGAGGTCAAGTGACCTCAAGTTCACCTGGTTGGTAAGATGTAGAACTGGGATAAGGATCCATAGTCAAAGCCCATTCTCCTTCCATATATTGGTAACTGAAGTTCCCTTAAAACGTGGTCAGTCCCTAGCCAGAACTTCCAGAATCATTTCCTGCTCAGTTTTCTAAATAACCCGACGTGTAGTCACATTTCAATTTTAGTGGTGTCAAGGTTGGGCAGTGGACCTACACCTCTGATAATTGGGGCAGTTGGCATGGAAAAAGTTCCCAGTTTTGACAAATTTCTCCACTTGAACCAGTTCTTACCTTCACTTTGCTTCTGCTAATATTTTTTGTCAAAGGCTTAAGAACTATCAGTATCAACCTATGACCTTATTTTTCCCCCAAGTTCATCAATTCTGTAGAATGTGCTCGAGGAGAGCCCAGCTAACTATATGCTTTTTTCTTTTATCTCAACGGTGAGCTGAAATGTGAGAGTTTCTTGGGGATATAAATATTATTTCTTGAGGTTTCTCCTAACTAGGGCCAGCAGATCTCTCCTCTTTTTCATCAAATTCTGCTATCCTGAGCTCTCCTTGGTGTCAGTTCTCCCAATTCTGGCTGAACTTGAGTGAGAATTCAGCTGTCTTAATTTCTGGAATTGGGCTGTTTAGACCACTTTCTGTAATCAATATCCAGTTTCTTCTTGAAAAGACTCATCATCTATTTTCCATTCTCTGCTTCACTTGAATATTTGACAGATCCTTAGTTACTTCCACACTTTGGACACTGCAGGAAACAGTTTGGATTCTCTCTGATGTTGTATTTCTCACTATAATTGGTTGGGGTCTTTGTCATGCAAACTTCCCTTCTGAATAATTCTGTAGCAAGAGTCTAGAAGACTGCTTCAATGAGTTGACGGTTGTCTTAATTCACTGGAAACAAAACAATTGCACTAAGCTCCAGTGATGGCTCCCTGATCATCCCCTATTGGGGAAGAAAATTGGATTGGAAATGGTGTGGCCGAGCTGCCCACCTGTTGAAATTGCTCTCAGATGGTGAGGGCTCTATTGCATGCTGCTGGTGGGGGATGAGCTCACTTCTCTTTGCCCAAAGCATGGTAAAAGCTGGTGTTGCTGGATGTCCATTGCAGTGATCTCCCCAGTCCCAGAGCAACCCTGTGTGAGGAGGGAGTCTGGTTTCAGGGACAGAGGGAAGGACCTAGTAAGGTGTGATGCTGAATAGTACAGGGACCTGGTTCTGCCACTTAGAATGGATTATTGGACAAGTTACTGGAACACTCTTAGCCTCCCTTTGGCTCACTGTACTTGGGGACAGCAACTCCTTTTATCACAGAAGACTGTTGGAGGGTTGGGTAAAGAGTGCCAGTGAAGTGCTTAGTATGATGTCTGGGACATGGAAGTATTCAGTGACAAGCACATTGCTGTTCCCTGTTTTTTTTTTTTTTTTTTTCTGACCTACAAAGTAATGTGAGAAGATAGAGGTTAAGCAAGGCTGTGGCACACAAGGCAGAGGCTGAGTGTAATTGCCACGCCTCCCTATAATTCTTTTCTCAAGCAGGTGCCTCTATTTCTAGCACATTACCCATTCTGAGCTTTGGTTCCCCATTTTCCTTATTATTATAAAACTTTAGTAAAATTCATATAATAAAATGAATCAATTTAGGGACTGATGTGGTGCAGTGGGCTGTGCTACTGCCTGCAATGCCAGCATCCCATATCAGAGTGCCAGTTAGAGTCCCAGCTGCTCCATTTCTGATCCAGCTCCATTCTAATGTGCCTGGGAAAGAAGTGGAATATGGCTTAAATAAGTGGGGACCCTGCCACCTGTGTGGTAGACCCATATGGAGTTCTAGGCTCCTGGCTCTGGCCTGGCCCAGCCCAGCCCAGCCCTGGCTCTTGTGACCATGTGGGGAATGAATCAGCTGATGGAATATCTGTTTCTCTCTATCTCTTTCTCTCTCTCTGTCACTCTGCTTTTCAAATAAATAAAATCTTAAAAAAATTAGCCAATTTAAACTAAACAATTTGGTGGTATTTAATTCATTCACAATGATATACAACTACCAGCTCTACTGGTTTCCTTTTTTTTAAAAAAATATTTATTTGAAAGGCAGAGTTAGAGAGAGAGAGAGAGAGAGAGAGAGAGAGAGAGAGAGAGAGAGATGCCTTCATTCTACTAGTTCACTCCCCAGATAGCCGCAATGGTTAGGGCTGGGCCAGCCCAAAGTCAGGAGTTTCATCTGGGTCTTGCACGTGGGTGCAGGGGCCCAAGGACTTGGGCTATCTGCTGCTGCTTTCCCAGGTGTACTAGCAGGGAGCTGGATCAGAAGTGGAGCAGCTGGGACTTGAACCGGCACCCATATGGGATGCCAGCACTACAGACAATGGCTTAACTTGCTGCATTACAGCACAGGCCCCTCTGGTTTTAAAACATTTTCATTATCTGTACAGAAAATGTCATACCTGTTAAGAAATTGCTACTTATTCTTTTCTCTTCCTAGGTCCTGGTAACCACCAGTCTGTGTTCTGTCTCTATGGATTTATCTATTTATGATCTTTCCCATAAATGAAAACATACTGCAGGTGGCCTTTTGTGTCCAGCTTCTATTTAGCATGATGTTTGAGGTTTACCTGTGTTACAGCATGGATCCATACCCCATTCCTTTTTATGGATGAATAATTGTCCATTCGTGGACACAGCATGTTTGTTTATCCATTCATCCACGTATGAGCATTTGGGCCATTGCCATCTTCAGCAGTTGTGGATAGTAGTGCTGTGAACATGCTTGTACGGATACATAGGGGAGTCACCTGACTTCAGTTCTGTTGTGTATATCCTGGTTACTTATTTTAATGACTCTATCCTTTTTTTTTTTTTTTTTTAACCAAAGAGGCACCTTGACAGAGTGGTGACACACAAGGACTGTAGTGCCAGGCTCTCTTCTTCGTTACTTACTAGTTGAACAATACTGGTCAAGGGACCTGTCCTCTTTGTCTCTTTCTTCTCCCTTCTGTAAAATGGAGCCCACAATCATGATGGTCCCTACCTTAGAGGTGGGTTGTGATGATAAAATGGATACCTGTGAAGCACACCATCTGTGTTTCAAGAACTTAGAAGTCACTATGATCTCCTTTTAGTACTTCCTGGAATTTCCTTTTTAAACGCCTGTTTGTTTTTAGGATCTCTCATCTATTTCTTGTAGCACCTGGTGGCTGCAGTGCCTTCCTAGGCAAGATGGTTAAGCTCCTGGAGTTTCCTTTTAACACAGAGAGTTTTAGAACCCCAGAGGGTTAGCATCTGAAACTGGAAGAAGACGTCAGTTGATTTTAGGGAACTCTGAGTACATTCCCTCTGACCAGCAAGGGTCTAACTCATCCTCTTCCTCCCCTCCACAGCCTCCCTGCTTCTGTGTGCAGTGTATTTCCAGGTCCCATATGGCCCTGTGTTGTTCCTGCTCAAGACTTACAATGGCCTCCTATTGTCCATTAGGCTAAGACACGACCTCTATGAACACCAACACTATGAAATAGGTAGCCCTCTCCACATTTTACTTCCGTGTATTTGTTTGCAAAGGAATGAGGAAATATCACCTCTTATTTACGGAGGAGGAATCTTAGACTCAGAGGCATAAGAGAATTGTCACATGTCGTGAGCAACAGAATTGCAGAGCTCAGATCTGAACATGCAGCCAGATCCAGGAGTGCCTGCTCTTTCTAACTTGCACACTGACACCCTCCTCTGACCTCCTGGTACCAAACCCAGCTGATTTCCTTGGTCCGTGCTCATCTGATTTGTACTAAACCAGTGAGTTCTCATCATGCTCAGAGCACCTGCCAGGACGGTTCAAGCCCCAGCTCTTCACCACAGCAGTTCTGCTTGTCTGGAATACCACCCTGCTTCTCTCCTATTCTAGCCCTGCCACCTGGCAGGCCCAATTCAAAGCCCTCTTCCTCCACTAAAGCTTCCCACTGAGCTTTTCAATCAAGACCTTGTTCTTCATTTCTAAATCTCCTATCATTGTGGAAGTTGCTGTTCTCTGGGCCTCAGCGAACACAAGCAGTGTCTGTGTGAATTACAAGAAGGCATTCATTTCCTCTGGTTGACAAATTGTAAGAAAATATCCCCTGTCATCCTCTCAGTGGGGCAATTTTGTGTAGGGTGCTTATTGGGTAACTGTTCTTGGCCAACTTCCTTATCAGGCTGTTTAAAGTATCATTGTTTTGGGTGTAAAACATCTCCAAGTCACATAGGTTGCAAGGGTTCCGGGCTCATTTGCTGTCTTCGCAAACTGCATTTTTAGCTTCTGGAGGGTAGAAGCCAGGATTTATTCTTTAGGTTCCCCATTGTGCCTGGTCCACAGCCAGATGCCACATTTCTAGTGTCCAGCAAATGAAGTGACTTACAAGTGTTGTATTAGCCCTTGATTGAGAAAGGACCCAGGAAAACTCCTAAGGTAAGAGCTGAATGATGTCTGTGGGTGACCTCAGCCACAGTGACCACTTCACTAGTTTGGATCCACCCTCCCCACCCCCTACCCCTTTCCTTTAGGTTGTTCCTCTCTGGAATGCCTGCCCCTCCCCTCTCTGCCAGGCCTTGCTTTGAGCTTATCAACTCAAATGCCACTCCTCAGGGAAGCCCCTACTGGAACCAGTCCCTCCTTCCCTCTCTCCCTCCCTTCCTTCCTTCCTTCTTCTCTAAAAAGATTTATTTATTTATTTGAAAGGCAGAGAGAGAAGGAGAGACCAGAGAGAAAGAGATCGTCCATCCACTGGTTCACTCCCCAAAAGGCTGCAATGGTCAGGGCTGGGCCAGGCCAAGGTCAAGAGTCAGGAGCTTCATCTGGGTCTTCCATGTGGGTGCAGGAACCTAAGTACTTGGACTATCTTCTGCTACTTTCCCAGACTCATTAGCAGGGAGTTCGATAGGAAGTGGAACAGCTGGGACTTGAACTGGTGCCCATATGTGGCAGTTTAACCTACACCATGTCGTCTCCGGAACCAGCTTCTCCCTTCTACAGTTCCCTGGGTGGTTTTTCCCTTGCAACCCACAATTCATGATCTTAAAAGTATTTCCTAAAGTGCAGCTCAAGTTTTCATCTCTACAATCTGTGGGGATCATGGAACTAACTGTACAGCACAATATGTTGGGCCACATGTCCCCTTTCACACTGAGTTCTTTGAGAACTGGGTTTGTGCCAGGCACACAGTAGGTGCCCTGTCACTGACTGTGGCATCAGTGTCCACCAGAGCCCCTAACTGTGCACATTCTCTGTGATGCAGCAGAAGCATTTGCACCCTGCTGTTAGTGCCACCGACATTTGTTTAACATTTCCCCCAAGCTTTTTCTCACCTCTTCTCTGGCTTGTTTTCACAACCTGTTCAGATAGGAGGAAAAAGTGATGTATCCTTTTCACTCATGAGGCACCTTAAGTCCAGGAGGCAGAAACATCTTATCTCATTGTCTGTGGATGGGGTAAGGCTGCCATTCACTTGGGTGACTGCTGGGGCGCAGTGATGGCTTGGTTCTAGCTCCATCCTCTCCCGCTTTTGCCTGAGGTTTCCATTCACCATCCTTGGGATTCCATGAGTCTCAGCCCTGAGGTCAAGAGGCTGAAATGGGCTGAGGGTTGTGAATCCTCACTGGCTCTGGAAATCCTACTAGTGTATCTCACTGGATTCGTGCTTCAGAACTTAGCATCCTTGGCCCCTAAAGGAATTGTTCTTTTCTTTCATCAACTCTTCATTCTACTGGTTTATTTGTATATCTCTTAAAGGACCAGGAAGCCTCTCAATATTTGCAAAAGTTTGGCACATATCTTAGTATGGAATGACGAGTTTCTGCCATGGCTGGCGTTAGAGTTACCTGGAGAACTTTTAGAATGGCAAATGCCAGCCAGGTACTTGTGTAAGTTCCCCAGGTGATTCCAATGGGCAACTGCCATTGCAGATGGTAGGATAGAACCACCCTGGCTTTCAACAGAAACTTTCATTAAATTGCTCTTGGGTTGGGAACCATTGGCAGGATTCTAGTACCTTGGATTCCGTCTTACTCCATTCAAACGGTTACAACAAAATATCATAAATTGGGTGCTTTATAAACAACAGAAACATTTATTCTTACCATTTTGGAGGTGGGGAGGTCCAAGATGAAGGCTGATTCAGTATCTGGATTATAGCTATTGCCTTCTCACTGCGTCTTTACATGGGGAAAGAAAATGGGGTAACTTTTAGAAGGAATCAAATTCTATTCATGGGGGCCCTACCCTCATGACCTAATCAACTCCCATCTTTCAGCAGCATCTCCTTGGGGGTTAGGACTCCAATGTATGAATATTTGGGTGGGGGACACACATTCTGACCATAGCAGAATTGGACTACATGACTAAAGCCACAATGGGAAGAGCCTCCCATTCTGGCGTCAGCTAAGAGCATGTTCACCTGCGATCACTCTAGCATCAGCTTTTGCTACAGCTTGCTGACTCTGATTCTTGCCAGCCATGTGGTTTTGAATAAATACCTTTGCCTCTCTGTCAAATTAATTATCAATAAAATAAAACCAAGAACTAATTGCAGAACTGCTAGGAGCACTAAATAGAATAATGCATTAAAATATATGTAAAAGAACCCAATACTCCGTGGCACCTACTTGGAACACAGAGAAGCTCAACAACTCCAAATTGAAAAGAACCAAATCCTGTCCTCTGTTCTATGGGAAAATTCTATGTAGCCACAATCTTTTTTTAAGTTTTTTTTTTTAAAGATTTATTTATTTATTTGAAAGTCAGAGTTATGCAGAGAGGAGAGGCAGAGAGGGAGAGAGGTCTTCCATCCGATGGTTCACTCCCCAGTTGGCCACAACGGCTGGAGCTGCGCTGATCCGAGGCCAGGAGCCAGGAGCTTCTTCTGGGTCTCCCACGTGAGTGCAGGGATGCAAGGACTTGGGCCATCTTCTACTGCTTTCCCAGGCCATAGCAGAGAGCTAGATTGGAAGTGGAGCAGCCGAGACTAGAACTGGCACCCATACGGGATGCCGGCACTTCAGGCCAGGGCGTTAACCCGCTGTGCCACAGCGCTGGTCCCTTTAAGTTTAATTTATTTATTATTTTTATTTATTTGAAGTAGAGAGATCGATCTTCCATCCACTGGTGTACTCCCCAAATGGCTGCAACAGCCAGGGCTGGGCCAGGCTGAAGCCAGGAGTCAGGAACTCCATCCAGGTCTCCTTTGTGGATGGTAGGAACTCAAGTACTTGTGCTATTGTCCACTGCTTCCCAGGACGTTAGCAGGGAGCTGGATCAGGAGTAGAATAGCCAGGGATCCAACTGATACTCTGATGTCAGATGTAGCATCCCAAGTGATAGCTTACCCCACTACATCATGCCTTCCCCAGAATTATTTTTGAATACCTATAATATACAAATAATTATTATGTGATTTCTTTCTGTGCATAGGAGGGACAGAGACAGAGATGAATGGGGATCATCTTTGCCTTCAGAAAAGTTACAATTGGTGTGTACAGACAGGAAAATATAGAACCATATGACATTCTTATATCTTATGCATATTTCTAGTATAGAAAACATTGAGGTACGTGTTAATCATAGATACAATCAACACGCTGAATGAGCTTGAAGGATGGAAGAATTCTTCCAAGCATGCCTGGGGAGATTAAAGAAACCAGGGGTGGTGTTTGAATTGGCTCTCTTTAAAGGTATGTAGCATGAGGGTGCTCATAAACTTTGTGGAAATTAGAATTAAAAGATAAGTTCCTTTTGGTGTAAATAGAATTAAAAGATAATAGAATTAGAAAATAGAATATAGATAGAATTAAAATAGACTTCTAATTTTTGTGGAAAATAGAGTTAAAAGATAAGTTCATTTTGGTGTAAAAAATTGGGAACTTGGTAGTTTTTTCATAATACATATTTCAATGAGATTATTGAAGTACCCATGTATTTCCATGGTGAGAAAGAACCAGAAAGAGTGTTCTTGGCTGAGCGCTGACATGGACTGAGGCTGGGCCTCTGGAAATTTGAAAGCATGTTGGCACAACAGCAGAGCAGGGGTGGTTTCCTCCCAACATACTGCAACACGGGGTGGTGAACCTCTGCTGAGGATCCATTAAGGATGGTTCTGGCTGCTTTGCTAAGGATTTGGAACCTTTAATCTGGGAATAACTGGGTACTATTGAAGGTCTGAGTCTTGGCAGATGTGCTGTGGTTGGAGGTTTTGGTTCATTGCTCCTAGTGATTGGATGAAAGTGGGTTGGCAGTGTCTGGGGTGTGACTCTGCTTCCCCCCTTCTCCATCCTGGGCCATGGCCAAGACCTTGGACACCCTATGAAGAGCAGCTCAGGCAGTTTCCTTGGGTCCTGTTTCCAGGTGCTGTTCTCTTGTGCGTTTCCCCTGGAATCTGCTTCTCTACCAAGTCAGTTTGGAGTACTGCACCTTTGGATTTTCAGCTTAGCTTTACATGTTGGAAAGTACCTCAATTGTCTTCTACACACTCCCCAGCCTTGGCTAAACTTCCTACACCACAACTCAGGGGGAACTCAGGTTTCTGTTCTATGAGAGCTATTTGGGTATTTTTGGACTCTTGGCCAAGTGTTTCACTTATGTAAAGACTGTAGGCAGGAGTATACGGCTGTAGTCCAGGCCCAACACAGGGCTTCAGGGCTGCAGGGGGAGGGGCGTGTGAGTTGCCTGTGACGTGATTTTTTATGAACCCAGCTAATCTTTCTGAACTTGTGGTCTCCTGACTCACAGCTTGTTCATAACAGCCTATGATCTTGGGTACTCTGATATCAGAGTGTTTAAAAGTGATGACATGGGGTGGGTTTTAGAAGTCTATTGCTGGCCGATACCACGGCTCACTAGGTTAATCCTCCCCCTGCGGCGCCGGCACACCTGGTTCTAGTCCCGGTCGGGGCGCCGGGTTCTGTCCTGGTTGCTCCTCTTCCAGTCCTGCTCTTTGCTGTGGCCCAGGAGTGCAGTGGAGGATGGCCCAAGTGCTTGGGCCCTGCACCCACATGGGAGACCAGGAGGAAGCACCTGGCTCCTGGCTTCAGATTGGCACAGTGCGCCGGCCAAAGTGGCCATTTGGGGGGTGAACCAACGGAAGGAAGAGCTTTATCTCTGTCTCTCTCTCACTGTCTAACTCTGCCTGTCAAAAAAAAAGTCTATTGCCAAGCCATTATTTCAAATACTAATGCTTCTTTAATTTTAAGAGAGATTTTTAATTCAAACTCTGGGTCTGTTAATTTAAGATTTGAGGAAGGGAATGGGGACAGAGGAACATTCTAAGACCACCCAAAATAGTTACTATGCATTGGAATCAGCATATGGGTTTGCAGTTGAATGCCTGTTAGGTGATGCTGGCCTCTGGGCTTCCATGGAAACATGTCAGAGGTGAGCTCTCTTTTGGGGAAGCCCTGTAGACAAAGATGAGGTCCTCCAACTTTGTATACTGGAACCGTCTGCAGATTTTTACACAATCCTGAATCCTGACATCCTGATCTAAGGGCCACTTGTGCAGTAACAACCTGGTCACTGGGTTTTTTAACTTTCCAGTAGGTTCTCTTTTTAAATGATTATTTATTGAGACATGCTTGACAAAGGAAATGTATATATTTATATTTACACTTTGATGAGTTTGAATATAAGTATGCACTCTTGAAATCATCACCATAAATCATGCCAAAAACTTAGCCATCACCTCTAAAAGTTCTCTCCTTCTTTTTCTATGGTAAGAAAATTTAACATAGGGTCTACTCTGTTATTTCTTTAACTATATTGTTTTTCAGTATATAATATTATGAACTAAAGGCATTGTCCTGTACAGTAGGAATTATTCACCTTGTGTCATAGAAACCAAGTGTGTTTTGGTCAGTACCTTCCCAATTTCCCCTCCCCCCAGCTCTGAGTAATCAGCATTCTATCCTCTGTTCCAATGAATGGAACTATTTTAGATGGCAAATATAAGTGAGATCACAGTGTATTTGTTACTCTGTTTCTGGCTTATTTAGTGCTCCTACAACTCAATAGTAAAAAAACAAATGAGCCTATTAAAAACAGGTAAAAGACTTGACTAGTCATTTCTCAGAGAAGACACGGAAGTAGCTAACAAAGTGTATGAAAAGATGCTCAATATCATTCATCATCGGGGAAATACAAATAAAAATACTCCATTGAGATATCACCGCATACCTGTTAAGATGGCCATTGTGATTGGATTGTTGTTTTTGCCCTTGTTTATACTCCGGTAGAACTGTGGTCTTCCTACTTTTTACTTGTTAAATATTACGGTTAGTGGTGCATTAAGTCTGTGATTATAGAGTGGACTGAAGTTACATTTTGCAAAAATTAAGATAAAAAAGGAAGGAAGGAAGGAGATTGAGGGAAGGAGAGAGGGCATTATGGTTATCCTCTTAGAATTGTACCTATGAAATTTCTTCTCTAGATATTAATCAAACTTTTAAAACTATACAAAAAGAAAACAAAAGTGTTAGAGATGAGGGGACCCATTGTGTGCTATGGGTGGGAATGTAAACTGGCACAATCACTATGGAAAACCAGTATGGAGGTTCCTCAAAAAATAAAAAATACAACTATAGGATCCAGAAATCTCACACTTGGGTATACATCCAAAAGAATCAAAACCAGTATCATGAAGAGATATCTGCCTTCCCATGTTCACTGCAACATTATTTATAACAGCAGAGACCTAAAAAAAAATATGAATGTCCACTGACAGATGAATGGATAAAGAAAATGCAGTATATACATATAGTGGAATATTATTCAGCCTTAGAAAAAGAAGGAAATCTTTTCATCTTCTACAACGTGGATGAACTTGGAGAACATTATGCTAAGGAGACTTTAATGTGTAGCAACATTTGGGAACCTCTAGAGTAGGAAGTGCTGGGAATGGACATTGGGCGTACACTGGTTCTCACACCTGACTGTGCATGAGAGTCACCTAGGGGCAGATTAAGCCACAGAGGGCTGAGTCACTAGGTCTGCCATGGGGCCTGAGAACATGCATTTCTAGTCAATTCCCAAATGACATGAATGATTGGGGCCACACTTTGAAAACCACTGGCTTAGAAAAAATTGGGGTGTGACTTCCCTACCAATCATGTGCCCTTGACTTAGCCACTTGATCTTTACTAAACCCACTGTCTACATTTATACACAGTGAAATGAGATGATGTTTGCCAATGGTTTGGCCCAGGCCCTGGGCCACAGGGAAAATACAAGCCATGATGGATTTTATTAGTATGATTCTTCTCTGTTGGGGTCTTGGCAGGTCTTTCCTTATGTTCAATTGTGCCAGTCACTGTGTGACATGAAGGAGAGTATCTGCTCCTGGATGTCCCACTTTCAGACTCCTGGAACAGGAACACTTCAAGTATTCTGGGTTCTGGTAGGAAAGGTTCACCCCAGACTCTTTACCCTGGTGTGGGTGGTATGGGCTGAGACTGATGGCCACCCTCCTGCCCAGATACCGTGTTACTCTCCCACCATCGTGCACTGCAGTCCAGACACATTCAGCGTAGTGAGTTGTGCTTGTCCCAGCATCACCATGGAAACCAAACTGCTACCCAGGGAGACGGGAATAAGGCCCTGAATGACTCTGGAAATGACAGAATGTTTCCTGAAGGGGGACTGTGGGTTTCTCTTTTCATTCAGTTTGCCCAGAACCCGTGTGTGTGTATGTGTGTGTGTGTGTGTGTGTTCCTTCCTCCTTGATTTTGCAAGGGAGGGAACTGAGGCTCAGCATGTGTTGCCCCACAGGTTGTAGAGGTTCTCTCTAGGGAGGTAGGGGTGTGTGTGTGTGAGCCTGAGGCCCTCACGGGCAAAATCAGCCTGCAGGCACGCACTGCAGAGCACAGTGGCACTGATGGTTTGCATCATGACTACCCAGAGGTGGCAAAGTGTACTGTTGTGTTTCTGCTCCTTCATTCCTTCTCCAGGCCATGACCTAGGGGCCTTTTGGTACTTCAAACCAACAACTTCTTCTTCTTGGTCTTTGGAGAGGGACCAATCTGATGAATCTTTATTAGTTCCATCAAGTATAAGGGCAAAGGCCTATGTTTCCAATTTGTAGCTGGGGAAGCCGGGTGGGTGTGGAGAAGGGGCATACAGGACTGGACTGGAAGGTGGGGTGCAGAGGGAAGTCTGTTTCAAGTTTGTACTTGGTTAAGGTGAATTTGTGCCCGTGCCCAAGGACCCCAGGAGTGAGAGCCTAGGATTTCCTTTGTTCTCCTTGGACTGAAGAAGTAGTGAGAGAAGTACGTGGGGGGATGATATAATGGGAAGGCCACCAGAAGTCATCTTGTCCAAACCATTAATAGATGAGATCTGAGCCCTAGAGGGGGAGTTGACTTGCCCAAAGTCACAGAGGATGCCGCTTCAACAAAAAGGCCCCAACCCCTAGTTCCCTGCTTTCCCTCCTCACCTGTTCTCCTTCCTGTCCTCCTTGCCATACCTTGGGCTCTCTGCCGGGCATCTGTTGCTGTTGTTGGATATTAATCTGGTGTCCCTCTTGTGACTGATGCTAACCACCGCCTCCCCCCATAAAAAGAGGTGTGGTATGGTTCAGAGAGAATAGTATTGGGTAGGCCACAGTTAAGGCTCCGTAGGCACCACTTACTGAACAGTCCGTGTAGGTGTTGTACTGGTTGCTTTAAGTCACTATCCAGAGATACTTCAAAACATCTTAAAAGAAAATGGAGTTAAAATACACACTGACTTTGGTGCCAAAACTTTTGAAAGTAGTGCATACCTGGGCACCTCAAAAAGTTCATGGGCAATGCATGTTACATAAAAATCGGCATGGATTTCAACAATGTTTTTGGGTCAAAATAAATTTACTGTTTGTATTTTCTATGAACTTTTGAAATGCCCTTGTGTAGCATTTAAGTGCCATAACTCGTGGAGGCAGTCACTAGCATCCCCAATGTGCAGTAAGGCAACTTGTGTAGGGTCACACAGCATATGAGTGGCATAGTGAAACTGATTTGCCAGCCACATGCTTCAGTCATTGTGCTGTGTCATTGCCTTGCTTTGACTCAGGATGCTGCAAGGCCCCCGCGGATTGCCACCTGCCTGCCCTAAGCATGTTAATATTTGTTTTAGCTTGAAAAACCTGATTGCTCAGAAATAGGCTTATGTGCTGTAATAGCTAAGGCTGTAATAGCTTGCATCGATGCAAAAAAGTGAAGAAGAACATCCAGTGCAGTGTATTATTTCAGCTATGAAATAACTAGGTATTTGTTTCACTGTCCGTCGACCTCGCCATTAGGCTAAGTTTCTCAATATGCCTACAAACATTCGCCTTTGCGCAGATTCCGCACGCTGTGCTCTCCCTCCTTCTGGAGATTGTGACAGAAAGCAGAGATGAAAGCTATTTTTAATTTGGCCTCTGAACGAACGTCCAAGTCTTCCCTTCCAGCCTCTAAGCCTGTGTTTTCTCGACAGGATATTAATTACCTGGCTCTGGGTATGGCCAGGCGGGTTGTTCTGGCAGCCCCGGCTGCCTCATTGGCTCTCTGTGATTGCTTGTGGACCCAGCAGGGCTCAGAGACTTCAGCAGGGAGCATCCTCCTTCTCAACAAACTCAGACGTGGGCCCTGGGTAACTTGTTAAACACATTTATTGATTTTTTTTTTTGACAGTAACCAAACACAGTGAGTGACCATTATAAACAAGAAAAGAAAGGCATTCGTTTGTAGTTTGTGAGATCTGGCTGCACCTGGAGAGAATAGACACCCCTTTCCCAGGAATTTACAAGGCAAAGTGCATTCCTTCAAGGGAGCATCACAGGGGATGGCAGTTTCGAAACGCAAGTAATCTGTCGCCTGCTAGCTCAGGCTGAAGCTCACCTCGTATGAATGGAGCCATGGAGTGGAATTAAAGTTATGCTTGCTTAGCAAATGCATTCCTGATTGCCACAAACTCAGTAAAAAGTGGACTGCAAATGAACAAGACGGGAAGATGAGGAAACAAGTGAAATCGAAGAATGCAGTTGTATGGAGTCAGGGCTTAGCCTGGAAGGAAGGAGAAGAGACCAAAGCCAGAAAAATGAAATCAACTCGTTAAACACATTTATTGAGCTGTTAACAATAATCAAACACAATGTATGACCTTTGGAAAACAAGAAACAGCAAATGGATCAATTCTCGGCTTGGCAAATCCTACTACAGATATGTGACAAAGAGGGAAATAATTCCATTTCTTTATAGTCTGCAGTGATATATATATACAATGTGTAGCTCTTCAATGTCTGTCCATTTTTTTTTAAATTGTTGAGTAAACAGAAGAATCATAATCTAGAAATAAGTGTTCTTGGTCAGCTTTGCCCTGGCTCACCTGTCACCAGCACCCTCAAAGGATCCTAGGACACTATCCAAGAGAATTTGACACAAAGTCCACTTGGTGCTGTTGGAGCCATGTTCTCCTCTCTTGCGTTTGGAAGATTTTTGTATGTACAAAGGCTGAAAAGTCTCATTGGGTAGATTTATTAGTTCAGGAAAACAGTATCAAAATTGTCATCAGGTTAACTGGTTATTTTCTTCTAAGACGTCTTATGAATGAGCCTTTTCTTTCTGAAACTTGGCTTCCCATCATGGAGGCTGTATGATGTGTGTGTGTGTTTAGTTATGTTGGTGTGTGTGTGTGTGTGTGTGTGTGATGCATTCTTCTGCCATGGTTTTGCAGACACTTTTCATGAAGAGAGGGCCAATCCAAAGAGTGAATGAGGTTTGGGGGAAGGAAGGAGAGAGAAGAGAGAAGGGGAACATTCTGGGTTACATCAATTCACAGTTGTAGCATTTCACTGAGGTGGGATTCTTCTTGGCTTAGTTCCCTACTTGAGGAGCCATTCATTTACTGAAAGAGAGAAAAACAGACATACGTACAAAACAAGGCACCACAGAATAAATATGCAGTTTTGGGGGCTTTCTCCAAAGGGGAAGGTACTGTTTTATTAATGCCTGCTTATTTATATGCATCCCAGCTAGCCCTTCCCCATAACCATCTAGGCCTGTCCAGTGGGCTAGCCACTGGTCCATTTAAGGTTTTTTTTTTTTTTGACAGGCAGAGTGGACAGTGAGAGAGAGACAGACAGAGAGAAAGGTCTTCCTTTTTGCCGTTGGTTCACCCTCCAATGGCCGCTGCGGCCGGCACATCTCGCTGATCCGAAGCCAGGAGCCAGGTGCTTCTCCTGGTCTCCCATGCGGGTGCAGGGCCCAAGGACCTGGGCCATCCTCCAGTGCCTTCCTGGGCCATGGCAGAGAGCTGGACTAGAAGAGGGGCAACCGGGATAGAATCCGGCGCCCCAACTGGGACTAGAACCCGGTGTGCCGGCGCTGCAAGGCGGAGGATTAGCCTGTTAAGCCATGGCGCCGGCCAACCACTGGTCCATTTAAACGGATTAAAATTAAGAAAATGTTCGTATCCTCCTAGTCTCATTTTTGAATGTTCAGCTACCATATGGCTAATTGCTGCTGCACTGGACATGGGGATATAGAACACTTTCATCATCTCAGGAAGTTCTAGTAGATGGCTTTTCTCTAGACAAGGATGGGCAAACTGCAGTCACAGTCAAAATCCTGCATACTACTGTTTTTTAAAAAGGTTTATGTATGTATGTATGCATGTATGTATTTATTTGAAGGGCAGAGTTACATGGAGAGAGGGCATGACAGAGAAATCTTAAATCTGCTGGTTTACTCCTCACATGTCTGCAGTGTCTGGGGTTGGGCCAAGCCAAAATCAGAGCCAGGAATTCCATCCAGATCTCCCACGTGGGCTGTGTTGCTATCTTCTGCTTTCCCAGACACATTAGCAGGGAGCTAGATAGGAAGTGCAGCAGTTGGGATTTGAACTGGCGCCTATATGGGGTGCTAGGTAGCAGGCAGCAGCTACTGTTTTTATAAAGCTGATACACAGCCATATGCTTCCATTTACATACTGTCCACGTCTGATTATACACTATGACATCAGAGTGCGACAGAGACTACAACGCTCATGAAACAAAAATAGTGACTCTGTCCCTTTATAGAAACAGTATGATGACTCCTGCTCCAGACTAAAATTCGGGGTGGGTAGGCTCCTATCTGCCCTCATCACCACTTGTCACCAGCTAAGTGCCTGGCAAACAGGTGTATAGCATGTAGGCAATGCATACAAAAAGGACAAATGAATGAGCTGGATGTTTGTCTAATAGCTGTGGCTGAAAGGGAGCAGAACATTTATGATTAGGACCTTCTATGAGTGGGAGAGAGAGAAGAGGGAGGGGGCAGGGGAGGAAGGATGAAAGTTGAAGCAGAGGGTTGGGGGCAACCCTGGTGGTCACTCCTAAAGCTCCCTAGCAATGACCAGAGCCTCTCTGATTGGGGAGCACGTGACTGCTACAGAGAGCTTCCCCATCCATTTTCCATCTTATTTTCCTCTCACAGCAGGCTATGAAGGGGATGGGACAGAGACTGTCACGAATCAACCAGGTCTGGAGGAGTAAATGGCTTGGCTGGGCTTTGCACGCTCCTTAGAACCAGGCCTGGAACTCAGGTGTCCTGACTCTGAGTTCATAGCATCTCCAAGGCACTGTCCTGCCTCCATCTTCCTTTCTACACTGAGGGTTCACCACGATGATCAGCAGATATTAATTCACTGTGTGGAAAGAAAGAGTGGGCGTGGTGTGGATCAGAAAGTACGGGAGGCAGAAGCCATCGAAGATTTCCCTTTTAGTAGTAATAATAGCCAGGTCTAGGGACAGAGCACTGGACACAGTTCTGTTCACACACATTTCTCCCAGGGTCGTGATGGTCAGGCTACCAGAGTTGCTCATCTACTAGTGGAAAAGCGGTCTATCTTATACACAATTAAAAGCTCTAATGCTTTTTGCTGTCTTGTTCTTGGGAAAATCAGAATTTCTTGACTTGTCCATAGAATGGCAATAAAAAAGGGTCTTGTTGGAACCTGGATGGGAAGGGCTTAAAGGTCTGACATGTGAAACAGATGGATATCACATTTTTCAAGCAAGCCTTCTCTCCCTTCATTTGTATGTGATAGATGGGCTTTCTCAATAAGGAGCACCACGCACATGGAGGGTGGTGGTCTCACTGTCATTCGTAGCCATGACCCCTACAATGGGAGATGACACCAGGCTTTCAAGAACAGGTCTGTGTAGAAAGACTGAGCACTGACTTGTGTCCTCAGCTGTCTGGGCCACCACACCCACCTCTATACTGAAGCTTCTGGGCTCGGTTGTTGGGACAGTCCTTCCCCTGTAAACTGAAGTTGATGTTGGTGCGGATGCAGCGGTTGTTGAGTGGCTGGACGGGCCTGAAGTTGTCACTCATGCTCAGAAAGATCTGAGATGGCTGATTCTGGCTCAGTAGACGTAAGGAATGCATCTGAGGAGAGAGAGAGAGAGCTGTGAGAACCAACCATCCTCTCTTAAATGCACTAGGGAAGAAGACATGTGGGCTGTGGTCAGGTGGTACTGGCTGTCTGGGAAAGGGAGTGAATATCCCTCTCCCCTAGAGCCTCTTTGTTCATGGGTCCAGTTGGGCTGAAGGTTCACTAATGCCTCCATTCGTGGAGTGAGCCTTGCATCTGGTTCCCTCGCTCATCCATGTCTCTGCACAAGTCCTTTACTCTCTCTCACCCTCAAACGTGCCATCTGTCAATGAAGCAAATCTGGCTACATGTTCTCTAGGGTTCTCGCTTTCTTTGACACCTTGTGTGTCAACAGTTCCAGGACTGTGACATGGGTATCCCTCAGACCATGTTGATGGTTCCTGTGGTCAGAACTAAACCAAGCTGGAGCAATGCAGTGCCTTTTCTGACAACAAGGGCCAGGTGACTGGGCTGTACTATTGGTGGCCACATTCCATTACAGGACCATAAAGCAAAAGAAGACAGTCTAGCAGGGGAGAAGCAAATACGCAGTAAGAAGCAGGGAGCAAGGGCTTCTGGGTTCTGAGCCCAGTGAATTCTGACATCAATTTCTAAGATTCCCTAAGTTACCTCAGTAACTCTTGAGAAAATCCTTTCTCTAACCTGAGTCTCGGTACAGATAGGACCAGGGACTTCAAAGTATTCAAATTGTTGTTGGGTCGTGAACATATATCCAGTCAAGGTGACTGGACTCTGCTTCCTTTGCTCATCTTTCCTTTCCATTTTTATAGACTCTCAGAATCAGAGAACATCAGAGCCAGAACAGACTCATGTAATTCCCCACCACCCTCAACCATAAAGAGGAGGGGGATTCATTGTGTAGTGCATGTGGCAGGTCTAACGTGCACAACAAGCTGTTCAGCAAAGCTGGCACAGGAGAGGCAGTCTGGTTACACCAGCTCTGAGAAACAGATCCTCTTGGGGGATGAGCTGAAACGTATTCCATGTGCAAATGTGTTTGTGGAATGGTACCTATCACGTTACCCCGTCTAAGCGATGAAAACGTGAGTTATCATTTTAGGGGACCCTGAACAGTCCCTCCCTAGTTAAATCTACGTAACTTTTTAAAATCCAGCTTTTTCAAACACACTGGACCATATCGTCCATTTTGCTTATTTGTGTTTTGATCTCCATGACTACAGAACAGACCCAATGGGAACTAACTGGCTGTCTTGTCTCAGATAGGTGAGGGGCTTCTATAGTTAGTTCATGGCACACCTTCTCTGATGCCAGGGCTGTGTTCTGGATCGAGTGCCCCCCACATTGTCATGAGCTAAAGCTGTTGACACCAAGACCTCGTCCCTCGGAATGTGCACTTACTTGGAAACAGCGTCACTGCAGGTATAATTAGCTCAGGTAAGGTGATGTCACTGAGGCAGGCTCTAATTAAGTATGACTGACGTCCTTATAAAAAGGGGGTATTTGGACACAGGGAGAACACCACGTGAAGGAGAAGACACAACTTGGGGGGGTGACACTCCTGCAAGCCACGAAAGTGAGGGGAGAGAGGCCTGGAACAGGTTATTTCCTATGTCCTGCAGAAAGAAATCAACCTTTCTCACACCTTGATCTTGGACTTCTGGCCCAAGTGTGAGGCAATTGCTTCTGCTGCGTATGCCACCCTGTTTGTGGCATTTCTGTACAGCAATCCTTGTAATTGGAAATGACATGTACTCCACCAACCTCCCCACTAGTTAAAGGACTGCAGAGTGGCTCACCTGCATCCTGGTTATGTAGACAGGTTTGTTCATTATTATCCAACTTGCTGTCTCATAGCAGGGTGGGATAGTCATCGACCCATCATAAGTAATGAAACTAGAGGTCTCTGGATATAATTCCTCTATATTAAGTCCCTGTAGTAAATACGCATCATCTGGAAAAGAAAATAAAAACTATTTAAGAATGAGGTTTCTTGAGAAAGTGCTTGTATTGCTGAATTTTTTTTTTTTTTTTTTTTTTTGGTCCTTTCTGGATTCAAGATGATTCTGTCAGGATAGCTTCAGTAACAAATAGCTCCCCTCACCACCTCCTCGAAATTTCAATACTTTTTAACAACAAAGGCCTATTTCTGGCTCACAAGCATGGCTGAGGACTTCTCTCCAAATGTCACTGTTGACCATACTGCGGGACCAGCCTCCTGGAGTATCCACTGTTTGGACCTCTGTGAATGACGCTGATTGATAGAAGTGAAGTTTGGTGGCTCTTAAAGCTTCCATTCCGGAAGTGCACAGGCCACTTCTGCTCACATCTTGGTAGACAAAGCAGTCTCATGGTCAAGGCTGATGCCAGGGATGTGAGGAAGCACATTCTTCCCACAGGATGGGGCACTGAATACAGGGACCTGTAGGGAAAGTGGTTGACTGCAAGGACTGTTTGAAGAGCTGGGTCCCTGGTCATGGTTCCATAGGTCGCATAACCATAATGATGTGGAGACTCAAGGCTTTCAGACCTCTTGAAAAGTTGCCCAGTCACCATGCTTATTAACTGATTTTTAAAATAAAAACAAGATAATATCTTCAGAAAGAAAAGTATATCAGGCCAAATACCACCATGAGATTCACTTGTGAAATTCAGCAACTGATTTCACTTTGTGTGGATGTCTTCCCTCTTAGACTGGTTGAAGAATTCAGGCCCCCATATCTTTTACTATGAACTATAGTTATTCAGTGATAAATGATGTAAGTATATACAGACTGCTGCATGGAAAAAAAGAAATTTAAAAATCCCAGTAAAATAGAAAACAATTTTTAGTGTTTTAGAACATTTCTTTTTATAACTCCAAGTGTGTTGGTTGCATTTTTATAAAATTGTAATGCACTGGAATTTTCAAATCTCAAATTGCAACAATTCCCTCTCCCTCTCCCCTTCTCCCCTTCTCCCCATAATACTTCCTTGCTTCTTTATGCACATTGCTGGCCTCTTCTCCTGGCTTCCAGAAATTAGTACTGTTGTTTCTCTGGCCATTCCTTCTGGAGTTCTTTTGCTGACTCTAATCTTCTACCTGCTTCTCTCATGCTGGCATTCCCTGAGGACCAGCCAGGGCCTCTCCCCTTTACCTGCTCTATATTCTGATCCTGGGGTAGCCTGACTACAACCATGGCTTCAGTTCTCTGTACCGCAGATCTGTGCACCTAGATGCATCGTGACCCCTGGTGTGCTCACGACTGTGGTCAGCCGCTAAAGCACAGAGAACACCTGGCAGGGTCCCAAAGCCTGGTTGGCAGAGGGATGGGACTGGTTTCTCCACCCCCACCCCTAGATTCATGTGTGTTCTCTTCTCTGTGTGTCCCACTCCCAAGCAGAAAGGACCAACCCTTCAGAGGTTGATAGAACCTCTCTAGTATTGATTCTGCACACACAATGATAAATAAGGGCTTCCACCTACAACTGGAACCTCACTGGACTCAGAGATGGATCAGGCACAGAGTAGCATCTTCATTTACAAGCAACTGAATGCCAAGGACGCAAAGTGACTTGCCCTAGCTCACGGAGCTGGGTTGTGATTACAGAGCAGGGAAGGAAATCCAGTTCTCCCGACCTCCAGACTAAGGGCCTGCATTCATTCAACAAGTATTCCCTAAGCACCTCTTTGCGTTGCACAGAGTTAGGCTCTGGGATAGAGCAACAAACAAAATGTAAGCAGTAGCTGGCCTTATTCTTGTTGAAGAGATAGACAGCAAATGGCAGGAGAGATATTCATATTATCCTGTCAGGGTGATAAATGCACCTTGGCTCACTCAGAATTTACCTACTGAACAATGTTAGTGCTGCTAATCTATTTTCCTGGGCAAAGACTCCCTCCCCTCCATTCCTTCTCCCAGAAATTTCTCATTCAACTTTCTCTGAAAGAAAGAGCCATCTTGGCTAAGGGAGCTTGAATTTCAGTGTCAATTAAATTAAGAAAACATTGCCTAGACCAATGGTTTGGAACGGTGTAAATAAAACCATCAGCTGTCTGTTCTGGCCACAACTGCCCTTCGTGGCTTCCAATTCTCCTGATAGGAAAATGGACCCCAGCCCAGGGCTCTGTCCACGAAAAGTCCCTGAGGGAGAGAGCGTGGCCAAGCTGAATTTGGAGACCACCCCTGTGACAGAACTGCCTGTCACTTTTGTTGAAGTGTTTCTGGCTTTCCATCAAAACTCCAGGGGGTCACAATAAGCTCAAGAGAAGCGACTGGCATGTGATCATGCTGGGTGTGCACTGTGGCCTCTGTGGTCTGACGTTTCCGTGATGAAGCCGTGGTGCCCGGAGCATACAGTCCTGTCCCAGTCCTCAGAGGGTGGGTCAGGTGCCAACGCAGTGCAAATGGAGCAGTCATCGGCTGACTCTGCTGCTTAGGCCCCCAACAGGAACGTGTGAGGCACTGCGCTAGGGATAGGTGAGCAAGGAGTCCCAGAGAGGGTAATATCCATCTGTGTTGGCCCAGAGGCCAACAGGGGCAGTGGGGAGGGAGGGCTGACTGGAAGTGCATGGCAAGGGATAGGAGATGGTAATCAACATGTCCAAGGCATTGCAGAAAGCACTAGGGAAGCGTAGAGCGTGGCATGTGCTTGGGGATGGCTGGCATGTGGGCGAGATGCGGGGGAGGGAGACTGTGGGGTCAGCACAGGCAACATCCGGAAGGTCCTTTCCAGTGCTGTCTGGAGTCTGGCCTTTGTCCCAAAGGCAGTGTGGAGCCACTGGAGGGGCTGAAACTGGGAGCAGCAGCTGGATCAGAGCTGTACTTAATGAGGCTTGCTCTGACGGTGGTTTGGCTTGAAGATTAACATACTGAATGAGAGAAGGAAGCATTCGGCACATTTTTATTAAAGGTCAATGTGATTTGTTTAACCAAGCTTGCAACGAGGAGCACATGGGGTACTCCAGTGTGCTGCTATTATTGTCTTTCACTTTATCCAGGGCGGTGGGGAGGAGGAAAGGAGGGAGGCTTTAGAATGAGGGGCTTCCAGGCAGGACTGAAGTAATGAAAAAGAACATTATGTTTCTCAGAAACTATAGCCAGACTCTGGGTTGCAGCCACACTGATGGAAAGGGCTGTGGGTGGGTATGGGCTCCATGTGGCCTCCAGGATGAGGCCCAGACTTTGAACAGCACTGAGAAGGACCTTCTGGATGTGGGCGGGTGGTGCTGACCCCACCAGCCTCATGTCCCACTGTCTCCCTCCCCTGCATCCATACCTCTCCTTGTAGCTTGCCCACCATCTAGCCACCCTCAGGTATATACCACTCTCTACACTTCCTTCGTTTCTCCAGCATGGCTCTGTCTGCACTGCCCTTGACATTCCACCCCCTGCCTGCAGCAGCATCTGTCAGATGATGGGGCAATCTCTCTGAGGCTTCAGCCCACACCATTAGCTCTAATATGTGCTGCTAACCACCGTAGCCACACCCCAAGACATCAGGGTGAGGCCGCTTGTCCCATTTCTGTCCCCGTGTGGCACTGTCATTTCTAGATCAAACACAGCAGTACCCTTGTTGCTGAGATCAGTGTCCTCATGACTCAGCACTGTGCCCCCAAAGCTGCCAAGAAGTAAGTGTCCCACACTTTAGGTACTGGGATTAGGAACAGGACGACTTCATGCATTTTCCTTTTTCCCCATGGGAGCTTGCTTGGTGTATTTGATGGGGTCTAAGAAAAGGATATGGATGGAACCCAAAGTTTTCAGCCTCAGTGCCAAGGCTCTAGGGCATTTTTCCTTGGCTAACAGGCCAGGAGGTAATGATTACCCATAGACTATTTCGTCCATACAGCAGTCCACAGAAAACCATTGTTTCTTTACAGATTGGTGTTAGTGTCTGGGCAGTGGAGACAGGAAGGAGGCTGAACAGCAATGCAGTGGAAGGCGGATTCTCTTCTCAAAACTTCACCCAATGGCAATGATCTGGCTGGTGCTGTGGCTCACTAGGCTAATCCTCTGCCTGCAGCACCAGCATCCCGGGTTCTAGTCCCAGTCGGGGTGCTGGATTCTGTCCCGGTTGCTCCTCTTCCAGTCCAGCTCTCTGCTGTGACCCAGGAGGGCTGTGAAGGATGGCCCAGGTCCTTGGGCCCTGCACCTGCATGGGAGACCAGGAGGAAGCACCTGGTTCCTGGTTTCAGATCGGGACAGCGCGCCGGCTGTAGCGGCCGCTTGGGGAGTGAACCAACGGAAAAAGGAAGAGCTTTCTCTCTGTTTCTCTCTCTCTCTCACTGTCTAACTCTGACTGTCCAAAAAAAAAAAAAAAAAAAAAAAACAACGATGTAGAAATGGTTATGGTTGTTTTGGAGGGGAGCTCAGATGCCACAGGGGTAGCTAATACCTCTATTTGTTGTAAGGCTGTTAGGAGGGAATGATGGCAGAAGTTAAATGTTCTCATGAGTAGTTTTATAGAGAGTTTGTCTATCTACCTATACTAATGTCTTCAATCTATCTATCATCTGTCACACGAGAAAACAGCTTATATGAATGTACTTCAAAAGTTTGTGTAAAAATGGAATAGATAAACTTAATTTAGTGCAGAGAGTTTTTGAATCCGTGGGTAATTTTTATGATATTTTACATTTCAATGAACTTTTTGAAGATCTCTTATAGAGGGCAAAACCTTGGCCTTCAAGTGGGAATCTTAAGTCTAGGTTCTAATTATGGCTTTGAAGTTTCTTCACTGGGAAGTTATGTAGCCTCTTAGTTGGGGCTCCAGACAATTCTGGATAATTACTAAAAACATTCTATGGATCAGAAAGTCTTTCTCAACATAAACAAGCCTGGGTGGCTAAGTTTCTCTTAGGTCAAATTTTTGGTAGAGCAGTGTTGTAATGTTTTATGTTTTGGTGGCATCTTTAGTGCTTAGGAAGATTGCTTGAAAAGTCAATCCATGCAGAATATTCGTGAAGTGTCTAGCTCAGTTTTTCTTTCAAGTGACTGCAGGAGTCGACAGCTATTCTTGGCTGAATCTATGATCGATCTTAGAGTTCTCAGTCATAGCAACAACTCTTAAGTTGACTTTTCCTTTTTGGTGTAAGAGAAATCCACTGTGCTGAAATGCCAGAGATGCACAGGGGATCTCTCCCTGGGTGCAAGCTTCAGGGGCAGCTCTGTGAAGAATGCACCAAGCTTACTTCTGTGGACCATGGACGAAATTCACAGCACTTGCTGTCTGCTTATGGAGTTCCCATTTAAAGTAAGCTATGCCAATCAGAAAAAGGCCACGGCAGTTCCGAGATCCATACTGTTCCTGATCAATACAGAGCTATTTGGCAATTTTCTGATGGAGAATGACATTTCCTCTTGTAATCGGAGGCAAATTCAACTGAAACTAGAAAAGGCAATTACTAAAGGATAAACTCATATGTTTTTTTTTTTGTTGTTTTACACAAATAAATGAAAAAAAAAAAGAGCCTCTGAGAATTGGCCTCACAGAGGCACACTGCTCCCTCTCTGTACTTGCAGACGTGAGTAACTTACTTAGATGGCAGCACAGGAAAATGTATGCTGCATTTCACATTCTGGGGAAACATTTTCAAAGCCATTCCTTTGCAATGAAAGTACAAGTTCAATTAAGCATAAAGGCATCGGGGGCAGTATGCCTAAACTCCTCAGTGATATTTCATCACATTTAATGCCGTGTCCCCCTGAGGAGCAGGGAGGAAAATACTTGGCAACATTGCTGAGAGGTATACGGCAGTTACAGCTTGGTCTGTCTGTGCCTCCACCTTCATCTCTTAGCAAAAGGGTGCATGTGGCTGTGAGCTGGGTCAAAGCTACAAACAGGGAAGACTAAACAAAATGGTTTAAGGGATTCATGCCACGTGCCAAACACCGTGTTTAAAAGCTCTCCTCCAAAGGTCTTCAGTGGTTTGCCTTAGATTCCTCCAGGGAAATATGTTTAGACAACAACAGACTTTTTGATCCCTTGGACTCAGTTGGGTTGAAGGTAATCAACAGTGTTGACTGTCAATGAAATGGCTGGGGCACATGACACTGAAGGAGAGGGAAGCTACCAAAATAATACTCTCCTAGGACACTGGAAGAAAGTGATCACTGGAAGGCAATGTTCTTATAACCACTCCCTCTTAGCCATTTAAGAGGGCTCTTTGAACTCCATTAGTCCTAGCATTGCCACTTGAAAACGTCTTAAAATCTCTTTTAAAAACATAAATGAAATACTCTGGTTTCTCTTCAGATGGTATAAATCTTTTGCCTAAAAAACATAAGTGGTTCAGTGAAATCAGGTGAATACTACAATGATACAAATGTTACCTTTTATGCAATTAGGGTACTGCACTTGCAAATTAATTAACACAAGGAAAACAGATATGGGCATTATTCCAAAATGCTACATTAAAAAATTAAAATACTTTGAGTTAAATCACTAGCATCTCCTCCAGAGAATCCAGCTAGAAAATCCATTTTTCATGTCATGATTTCAGTCTTGACCCTCTGCCAGTTGAAGGGGAATTTAACTTTAATAAAATGGACTTTCTTTAGGAGACTTTCTAAATTCAGCCTGAATTTAATTTAGGTTGGTCTTTTCCTTTGTCGGTCTCCGTTCGTGAGAATGTTTTATAACTTTTATTCAGACATATGAAATCTAAGCTTTCAAGGAAAGTAGTAGAATCTCATTAAGCCCTTACCATCTATTGCATGGATTCAAGCACAGAGGTTGTTCATGCAAAGCAAATGCTATTGCCTTGTCTTGTATGAGGAGTCTGCATAAAGTTCTTGGAAAACATGCATTGTCTTTCAGCTGCACTGTCCTAGAACTTCTTGAAGTCCCTTTGTATTCCCCTTTGATGTTGTTTTCTTTGGCACCATAGTTACCTATCTACTGCCCTTCAGGAAACTGGACTTGACAGCCGTGCAACTCAGAACAACTTAGGAATGCACAGTACTTGTATACCTAGTTCATACATGTCCATGTTCAGTCAACCGACTCATTACCTGGTTTAATCTCACTCCAACCCTCTTCTCATCCGTGTTTATGACCCTCATCTTCCTGAGAAGGGAATTATATTTCAGAGCTGTTGAAAACTTCCTGAATTCACACCATGAAGGAAGTGGTGGAGCCAGGCAAGGAGCCCAGGTGTGCTCAGCTCCACCTCTCTTTAGCCAGAACCACATCCCATGAATACAGTGGCCTTCACCGGTGTCGCACTTGGGTCCCCAAATACCCAGCCCTCTTTCAAGATTCTCCTTCTTTTTTCCTTTTATAGATTCCCTGGTATTTATTTTCTTAATGGGATCAAAAGAATGATTTTGCACAATTCTCCTTTTTACCTAGTTACCCATTCCGAGCCAATCACATAACCAGGAAGACAGACCAATCCCTACCAGCTTCTGTTTCATAGAGATTTCACCTGATGCTTCCTGCCGGCCTGCACCCCCTAAGCTGGCTGTGGAGTCAGCCCTCTATGAGGCTCTGCCAGAGTGAGATTCTAAGGATATCTTCAGAAATGATTTTTCACTCCTAAACCACGGAGATTGGAGCTGCTCTTTCAAAAGTGAGGACCTGTCCTGCTTCTCTATTCTCACTGCCATGAGTCTATCTGCATTTAAATGCCATCTGGGTGTTGAAGGCTTCCATATTTATATCTTCAGTTCTCTCTCCTGGAAAACAGACTCATCTGTCCAACTGCCTACTGCACACCTCGCCTTGGGTGCCTCATAGACATCCCTAGTTCAACATGGTCAACGCTTCTGACTCTCCACCCACCGACATGCTTATGCTTCATTCCCAGTTTTCCCCATCTCAGCTGATGGAAGCATCTTCTTTCTAGTTGCTCAGCCTAAAAACCTTACAGTCATCCTTTTTTTTTATTTGACAGGCAGAGTTAGACAGTGAGAGAGAGAGAGACAGAGAGAAAGGTCTTCCTTTTTCCGTTGGTTCACTCCCCAAGTGTCCGCTACAGCCGGCGCGCTGTCCTGATCTGAAACCAGGAACCAGGTGCTTCCTCCTAGTCTCTCGTGCAGGTGCAGGGCCCAAGCACTTGGGCCATCCTTCACTGCACTCCCGGGCCACAGCAGAGAGCTGGACTGGAAGAGGAGCAACCGGGACAGAATCCGGTGCCCTGACCGGTACTAGAACCTGGGGTGCTGGCGCCGCAGGCAGAGGATTAGCCAAGTAGGCCGTGGTGCTGGCCTACAGTCATCCTTAACTCCTCTCTTTCTCTCACATCACAAACACAGCTCATCTGTCAAGAAACCTCCTAGCTTTTCCCTCAAAACATAACCATTTCTCACCCTCTTATCCCCATTAGCATGGTTATAATCAATGACATTGCCTCCTCATTTGGATTGCTGCAAGACTCTCCCAAGTTCACACTTTTTAAATTTTTTATTTTGACAGGCAGAGTGGAGAGAGAGACAGAGAGAAAGGTCTTCCTTTTCCGTTGGTTCACCCTCCAATGGCCGCTGCGGCCGGTGCACCACGCTGATCCGAAGCCAGGAGCCAGGTGCTTCTCCTGGTCTCCCATGTGGGTGCAGGGCCCAAGCACTTGGGCCATCCTCCACTGCACTCCTGGGCCACAGCAGAGAGCTGGACTGGAAGAGGGGCAACCAGGACAGAATCTGGCATCCCGATCGGGACTAGAACCCGGTGTGCCGGTGCCGCAAGGCAGAGGATTAGCCTAGTGAGCAGCGGCGCCGGCTCCAAGTTCACACTTAACCCCTGTGTAGTCTAATCCCAACCAACAACCAGAGTAATCTTTTGTCAGCATATATTGTCACTCTGTTCAAAGTATTAGGTTGATTTGTCCTGACAGTGGCCTCCAAGGGGAAAACTTGAAGACTAACCCCATCTAGAACCAGTCTCTGTGCCTTCCCCAGTTACTCTGGATGGCAGTAATGGCGGTGCCACTGTGTCCCTCTGCATGACATTGATTTCCACTGGAGGTCCCATGACAAGGGGAGACGGGAGTTGAAGAGTGTTTAGGCTGTGAGGAGCTTGAGCTGTCTATGTGCCCACAAGTTCTGTGGTGAGTTTGTGTCCCTTCCAAGTTGAAGCAAATGCAAAAAAGCCAAGAGATAGTTTTTCATATGGAACCAAAGTTTTAATTTCAAGAAAAGTATGCTGACAAGTTTCATGTAATGTGCAAGCATGAGCATTATAACTAGTTTTCAGATCTCAGAGTTAAGGTTGTTTTTTTTTTTTTTTTCTTTTGCTCCACAGAGAGGAAGCATAATAGGAAGGAAAAGATACCGAGCAAAGCACAGAGGGAACCCATGTTTGGATCCTTGCTCTTCTATTATGGAAGAAAGGACTTCAGGAAACTTCATTCCTTCCCCAACCCATCTCCATGGGAGGAGTTTAACACTAGACTTGGCCATGTCACTTGCTTTGTTTAGTGGAAAGTGGATAGTAATGTTGGGGCCGGCGCCGCGGCTCACTTGGTTAATCCTCTGCTTGCGGTGCCGGCATCCCATAGGGGTGCCGGGTTCTAGCCCCGGTTGCTCCTCTTCCAGTCCAGGTCTCTGCTGTGGCCCGGGAGGGCAGTGAAGTATGGCCCAAGTGCTTGGGCCCCTGCACCTGCATGGGAGACCAGGAAGAAGCACCTGGCTCTTGGCTTTGGATCGGCACAGCGCCGGCCATAGCAGCCATTAGGGGAGTGAACCAATGGAAAGAAGACCTTTCTCTGTCTCTCTCTCTCTCTCACTGTCTATAACTATACCTATCAAATAAAAAGAAAAAAAAATGTTGTGAGTTACAAGATTAAGTGTTATGTAACATCAAGTGTTTCTGGCTCCTGCTATGAGAAATCTTTACTCTGGATATCCTAATCCTGGAATAATGAGAGTTACATGGAGCTGAGTGCTTGAGAGACCTGCAGACCTGCAGCAGGAAGGAGGCAGAGACATCCCAACTGACCCACGGATGCAGCGGTGAGAAGAGTATTGCTGAATGCTTGTTTATTATGCACAAGTTGCTGGCTTATGCACTCACTCCATGTGTGTTCTTGGTCAGGTGACTTCACTTCTTAGACTCTTGGTTTTTCTCATCTGTAAAGTTTCAGCTTTTTGATGGGGCTAGCAATGGTCCTCACTCAGGATTCTGTGAGTACTGATAAGGTGCTGTGTGCACAGCACCGACCCTGGCGTACGGAGAGTGCTCAGTGAGCGTCACTTCCAGGTTCCTGATGCTCATGGCAGAGTGGGTGCTGCATCCAAATGAACAGGGCACTTTGAAGCCATGCTGGGGTGTAATTCTGGGTAGCAGTGCCAGAATGAGCTGGTAGGGGGAGTGGGGGAGGGGTGGAGGTTATATGTCCCTGGGTAGTGTGGTTGACAAGGCAGTTGGGGGTTGATTCTTTTTATTCCACTAAGAGGTGTGGACTCAGGCTACCCTGATAAATGCCCAGGAGCAGGCGGCATTGGCTTTACCTTGACTTGAATTCTCTGACCGATGCCAGCATAACCTGCTGCCTCTTGCAGAGCCTCAGCAGAGACTCCAGGCTTGTGCTTCCCCCTCAAAGGCTGTGTCCTAGTAAACGACTCCCGTCCCAGGGCCCCCTGCTTGTTAGGCTGGGCCAACCTCCTGCAGGCTGGTTGCCTTAGGGAATTTAGCCAGCAGGAAGAGTGCTATGAGTTCCTGCTGAGCCAATAAACCCCTTTCTGTCATAGTATCCTGGGCACAGCTCTGTCTGAGCCATTCCTTTGTATGGGGTCATCATTATCCCCATGGTGTGCCTACCTTCAGGTATGTGATAAAGGTCGCTATGGGAACACCTCTATTATGCCAGAGCATAAGAGCACCAAATACCTGTTATTAGAGGGCTGGAAGCAGTTCCCTCTCTCCATGCAGGCCTGGGTCTCTCTATCTTTACTCCCCTTTCTTTTCCTGGTCTCTGACAGGCTTAGAGGATGCAGGACACAGGAGAAGAGGATGCTCCTGCTCAGCTCCCTTCCTTTGCATTTCTAGTGTGGCTTCGGAGGCACAAGGGTGCCTGCCTTCTGTGTGCACTCCCTAGCACAGCGTGGAGCTCTGGCCCTGGAACATTCTTCCTACCACTCCCTCGGCCTCTGTCACTGATACCGAAGGGGGTCATTCCTTCCTCCTTTAACTCTGGCCATCCCCAGTGCTCGTGGGTACATCTGAACTAGTCACTGATGGGAACGGCTGATGAAGACAGGCTTCCTCCCTCTGGACTCTTCCTCGCCCCTTTCCTGCTCTCAAGCCTTTGTGTGTGTGGCTTCCTCTGCCTAGAAAGCTGTCTGTCTGTTCCTTGCTGTCTCGGCCCCTCCCCCTATCTCCTCTTCCCCTCCCCTCTCCTCCCTTGCTCCTCCTCCTGGGGGCAGCAGCTCCATCACTTAGTATTAATCTGACCAGTGCCAGGGATGGGGTGGGGAGGAAAGTCCCATTAAGGACTGCTTCTGCAATTGGCAATCTGTCAGATTGTGTGTTGGGGTTTAATGTGTGATTTCATGGCTTTTCACAGTCTCTAAACCGCAAATGCAAGATTATTTGAAAACATTTTATTTAATTTTCATGCTTTTTTAATCAAAAAAGTTAAAAGAATAATCATCTTTATGGGTGGTTATAAATGTTCTATTTACAGGCAAGACAGAAATATCTCCCTTAGCTGAGCAATCCAAGTGTGTGCTTGGAGAAGACATCGCAAGAATACAAATGAGGGGGGAAGGAGTGTGTTTGAAGACAACTGAATTCATTCTTCTAGGCGATGTCCATCTAGGTGGGGTGATTCTCCAAGAGCCTTTGTCATCCCTCCCTCCCCCCAGCCTCTTCCTGGGGCAGTGACTTGGCAGTGAACCGACCTTGTGGGTAGGGCTGGAGTCTGGGCTATCTTTACATTCTAGAAGCCTCACTTGGTGCCTGTCAGGGGGCAGGCATGCATGAAATGCTCGTTGAATGAATAATAGATGGATGAGGGAAGCACTTTCCACACTCTGCCTCCAGCGGTCTAAGGTGAGACCTGTAAATATTCACTCTGTCTTTTCCACATCACCATCAGAGAGACACCACAGGCATGGCTCAGCTCCTAGCTGGGTGAAGGACACACTGGAGGGATGTGGGGTGTCAGGGTGTTTGCATTGCCTATTGCTGGATTCAGAATCCTGGACCTAGAAGGCCTTTAGAAACCTCAAGCTCAAGGTTATCACTTTATAAATGAGGAAACTCCGTCAAAGTGACTTTGGCTTCTTTGAAGGACAAAGACCCTGAATCCCAGCTTCCTGTTTACTCCTACCTAATTAGGTAAAAACATTTTTTTTTTCTTATACTGACTCTGATTTGTTTCAGTTCTTGGTGTGTGCTGTCTCACCCAAGTTTTCACAGATCTTGCCACTTCTGGGATTGTGGTGGGCGACCCTGGCTCCCTGTTTTCTCTTCTCCTTTCACCTTTGCATTGTTCTCTGTGCTGCACAAGGAGTCTGGGGTGAAACAGAAACCCAAAGAATCTGGGCTGAGTCCTCTAGATCCATGGGCCACACATGGGAGTGAAGAAAGATGCCATCCATGGTGCCTATACCTGGGAGGGAGATCTTGCCACACAGAGAAGGAGACCTGGTCCAGGTGAGGGCCTCTATAAGGGTTGAGATTGAATCCAAAGTTCCTAGTGGGTACTTTTTCAATCACATAATCAGAAAAGCCCCAGCTGTGGACAGCTAATGTGGAGTTTGTCAGCTGGCAGAGGCCCCCAGCTCATTAGCAATCCATGCACTAAGGATGACCATCATCATCGCCTTAGGCAGGCATGGATGACAAAGGCGCCCTGGGGACTTCTGTTTGAAATGAACTGCTTTTTAGCCAACCCTGTCTCTCCAGACAGACTTTCTACAGAATTAAAGGATTACAAAGCCAAAGGGGCCCGCAGAGATCATCAGTTCTGGCTTCTTGCCTTCCGAAGGAACTAACCTTTGTAGAATAGTTGTAGTGGAGGAAACTGAAGCAAACTTACTTTTATATGTTATTCTTGTGATAGTATCTCTGTTGAGCATTCGATTAAGAAATGGATTTGATGAATCAGAAACCTAGGGGAGAAAAGAAAATATTAATTACTAGGAAGCAATCTTCCAGATGAACATCACCTTCATGCATTCACTCATTCATTTGTATTTCCTGGGTGCCTACCATGGCAAACACTATGATAACTGGATATTCAGGGATCAGACACAGACCCTACTGTATAGGAAAACTCAGTCTCCAGAAGGAAAAGTCAACAAATGGTTCTAATGTGGTGTGAAAAGGGCTATGACAGAGTCACAGGGGTCAGGATATTGGAGGAAGACCACCTAGCACCCAGTGAACCTGGGGAGACAAGACATGAGCTGAGTATGGAACAATGGGTGAAAGTGCCATGAACGAAGTATTTTGGGGGTAGAGTGTGGAAAGGGAGGCAAGGCAAGGCAAGGAAAAACATTCATACAGAGGATCTGTATGTGGACACAAATGGGGCAGTGAGAACTACACTTACTCATGCAAGCATTTTAGTGTAGTTGGGGCTGAGGGTATAGGGGAGGAGAGTAGGTGGGGCTAGAGGGGTAGTTAGAGGCTAGTTCCTAGTCAGCTTTGAGTGTCATGTTATATTGATGAAACTTTATTCTGTTGGATTGGATAACCATCAAAGAGTTTTAAGCAGGGGGTAGGGAGTGACATGTTAGGGAATGGATATTTATCTAAGGCAGGAGAGAGAAAGGAGGAGGAAGAGGAGGAAGAGGGGGGAGGAGAAGGGAGGGAGGGAGGGAGGACCAGCCCAGAAAAGAGGTATTAGGACATGGAAAAAACTCCTAAAAAGTAATATATAATTGAGTTATATCACTGCTTATTGCAACAACTGAATGTCATAAACCATGTCATTTGGTCAGTCTTCGATCAACCTATCCATCCAGCCATATACCCACCCACTCACCCATCCATCTGTCCACCCAGCAAATGCTTACCGATGCCTGTTATGGGACAAACATTGTACCAGATGTTCAGAGATCCCTTTCCATTTTATGCCTATGCTGTTATATCTCCAAATCCCCCCTTTGGGAAAAGAAGCCAAGCTTCAAGGAGCTTAAGCCCGGGAGCCACCATTTGTGCTACTGTGATGTGGCTGCACGTGACTGTGTACACTGTTTTCTTGACATCTCCTTTTTATTCAGCCCTTTCTGAGCAGCACTGTTCATCCCTACCATTTCTCTCCTACCATGCTCTGCTCCTCTCTGCTCTATAATTTACGCCTCAGCTGCTAATCGGATGTTGTGACACATCAACCTGTTAAATCTGATTTATTCTGAGGGTTGGAAAAATTGCAGCAGATGATTATTATTATTAGATAAGCAACAGGTAATTTTAGTTTGGAGAAAGCAGACTGTTTATTTTCCCTCCATCTGTCTCTCTTTTTGCACAGTTTCCTGGGTGTGTTGTTTAAGCTTTGTGAGCAACAATGCTCAAGGGAGGCAAAAACGCACCCCCAAATGGAGAAAAGTCCCAAATTGAACACTGTTGCTGCTTGATAGTGTTGGTGCCAAATTCAGCTACTATTTTGACACCTCTTCAGTGTTTAAGAGGTAGCCGGAAGCCTTCTATTTGGGCTGATGAACCCTCTTGAAAGAAGAAGGGCTGAAAACATTTTGTCATGGCAGGGAAGGAACCTTGTCATGCCTTGGGCTCCTGGTACCTGGTGAATCTAGGCAGCACTCGTGTTGGGAGCAAAGCCTTTGAGCAGATTAACAGTAATTGAAAAAATTTCCAGTTACACCCAGATGATGTGTGGGCTCTCCTGTGTTGGCTGTGTGGGTGAGAGGATAAAATATGTGCTTGGTGTAAGTGAGCTTAAGTGGGAAGTTAATGGTGCGTGATTGAGCAGCATTTACAGTCAAATCTCAGTTCTCTGTGATCATGGGCGGGATGGAGGCTGGTGGAGGACGGAGATAAATAAAACCTACAGAGGAACAAGCTCTCGTTTCAGCCAGGAACTTTGACCCGTCAATGGCTCAGTTTTTAGCCAGAATGACATCTCTAGGGCCAGACTACCTGAATATGGGCCTCTCATCTCCTGTCCCTGCCTTCCCTGAAGGGAGCTGTGATGGGGAAGCAGGTCACAAGGAGAGAGGGATGTGCACCCTTAGGGACCAAGTGCTCATCTTATTTCTGGGTACCAGTGCCTAGCAGAGAGCTGGCCTCTGTACTCCCTGCCCAATCTGTGATTGAGATTAGTGAATGACAAGTTACAGGCTGGAGAAGTCCCCAGAGAGTTGGCTCTCTGGAGCAGGTTATGTGATACAGGCGTCGCTGCTATGGCTTATTTTGCAATGTATTCAGAAAGCTTCAGGTTTGCTCAGGGAAGGAACGGGAGCTTCTCTAGGGGCCTTCCCAGCCTGGGAAGATGATGGAATCCATCTCCTTCCCTTCCCTGTCCTCAGGCTGGGGCATAAGTTCCTTCCAGGGAACAGGGAAACAGCCTGGACCTGCTGGCTCCGACAGTTGTGCTCTTGCTGTAGTGTGTGTTTCTGCAAATGCTCGTGAAACACACCGGTGATTTAGAATTGAGAGAGTGGTTTCCCAGCGCATCAATCACTCCGTAGTTGTAATGTGCCCACGCTGTGAAGGTGACAGTCCCTGACTCGGGAGCTTTAACCACCGTGAGGCAAAGGCAGACCCCTTCCCAAGGGCAGAAGTTGGTGAGGCAAGCAGGTTGGCCTATGGGAGTTACTCATGGGAGAGTGGGCACTGGAAAGCTGCAGGGAGAATGGTGAGGAGTGCACGCTTGGACACACATGACAACGCTGGGATATACAGGATGCTTTTAAAAAAATCATGGGACCACATGTACTGTGGAAACACTGCATGGATTTCAATTTCTTTGCAACAAAATGAACTTTTAAATTCCATTTTTCTATGAACTTTTACAAAAGGCTTCATGACAATGAACATGGCCCAAGATGAAAGCTACAGTTGATTCTCAGTGTCCTAACTGGGGCTGGGCAAAGAATTCAGGGGTTGTCCCTGTGCTTGTGAGTGGCCGGGGTGTCTACGTGAAGGAGAGATGCTGCTAAATGCTGCTTTCTCTCTTTTCTCTCAGTGGCTTTTTCCCAGCAATGTCAGGGAGGCACAGAGTGGGAATAAGATAAAAAGTATTCAGATAAGGTCAAGACCTGGATTCCTGTCCTGGCTGGCCTATTAAGAGCCTCATGAACCAGGGAGAATGCCAAAGATTTTCTAAACCATGTTCCTCATCTGTAAGATAAGGATAATAACACCCAACTCTTAGGTTATTATTAGGGTTGATTAAGTGATAAAATAGATGCAAGCTACATATAATGGTGCCTGGAATTCTGGATCAATAATAAAATGCTGTTTATTATTAATATAATTTTCAGTATTAATAATAGGATACTGTTTATTATTTCAAGATAACATAGAGTGGGGGGACTGGCAGCATTTGGGATAGGACTAATTTCCTTCCCTGGGCAGATGCCTCTTTCTCCCTTTGCTAAAGGCGGTAATATCTTAAAGATGCACCTGTCTAACACCGTAACTGCCCTGCCCTGACCCCGGTGAGTGAGGAAGCTAGGAGGAGGTGTGGGTCTGGAGAGGATGACCAGGCAGGGTGAAGTGCCTGCTGCATGGGGCGATGCTTTCAGCAAGGGTGAGGTGGGGGAACAGTGCCACCTGGGGACCCCAATGCCCCTTCTGAATAATGAGAGCTCTGTTAAACCTCTTGTGCTGAATGCTGTGTTTCTACCAGTCATCTTCATCAGATCCCAAGTTCTATTCTGGCCGCTTTCTCCAATGATCTGGCGAGAATTTCTGCAGGGGCTAACACAGTGACTGACAACTTTTGTGACATGTTGCTTTTATATATATTTCCAACCAGAAAGTAATTTTTTAATTGAAAATTTGTATTTCTTCTTCATTTTGCATCTGCTAAAATACTAAATATCAGAATTTTCTTGGGTGGAGATTTGTTGCTGGTGTTGACAGTTACAGAGGAGTGGCACTTCTCTAGGGTGTCATAGAGTCAGCGTGTGAGTGGGTGATCTTTGCCTTTTACCCCACAATGCTTAGGAGGGGGCACGAGAGTAAGAGTGAAATGACCCTCAGAGCACTGGTGGAGAAGCTAGGAGGAGATGTTTGTTTTAGAGGCAGAGAGGGGGAGGGGGAGAGAGAGAGGGAGAGGGGATACTTCCAGCTGCTGATTCACTCTTCAAATGCCCACAGCAGTCTGGGCTGGACAAGGCCAAGGTCAGTAGCCTGGTATTTAATTCAGGTTTCCCTTGGGGGTGGTCCAACCACCTCAGCTACCACCTGATCCTTCCCGGAGTGCACATTAGCAGGAAGCTACAATTGAGAGCACAGGCACAACTTGAACACAGGCACTCGGATAAGGGATCTGGAAGTCCCAAGGCGCACCTTACTGCTGCTTCAAACACCCCCAATCCCCAGCGAGGAGAGGGTTAGAGCAGGGCTGGAGAGGAAGGAAAGTCTTGCATTTCCCTTGATGCCTGACGGACAGCCTTTGAATCCTGTGGGACTGCAGTGCTACCTCCACCGCACTATTACATCCCCCGACTCTCCTGCATTAGGCAGGACCTGAAGTGTATTCCTGCCTCCAGCACCTTTTTCTCTGGGGGACAGAAGCTGCCTGAACTCTCAGACTCTCATGCTGTGACATGGAGCCCGTTAGAACTCTCTGCAGGGGACCTCAATCGTCACAAGTCTCATGAATGTAACAGCCACCACCAGGAAGCTTTTCTTGGCATGGATATCCAAGGACATCACCTCTTTTGATACTCCTAATTCGAAGAGAGATGGTAAACTGATATCTGATTGGGGTAGGAATGGCGAGACGATGCTGATGATGAAGAGACTTACTTTTATAAATATAGAAACTACCACCAATCCATTTGGACTCTTTGCAGCTTCTGTGACATTTGTATATAACTCATGGTTATAGTGGATGAGCTGCACCTGGTGGGAGAGAAAAACAAGAATAAGAACAACAATCCAACACGAAAATGTGACAGACAGAGCATATGCCCTTGTAGGAGGGTCAAGTGCAAAGTACAGGATATTGAAGAACAATTGAAAAGACAATCTTCCGATGGAGGGGACTTCAGAGGGGTGTGTGTATGTGTGTGTGAAATGCACATGCACACCCTTACACAAATACCCTTACATATTTGCATACGTTTTGTGGTAACAAGCGTGCTTTTAATAAGCGTGTTTTTAATAAGCTCCGTGCCCATCTGGCTCTGGCTGCATCTCCTAAAGTGTGTGTTAAGTGAATTTTCCTTAATTGGAAAGGAACTGCCCTGCAGGGGTGGCCGTGCTCACCCTGCTGTACCAGCAGCTGGCACTGGCGGTGAGTAAATCCTCCTGGCAGCCGTCAAGCAAGCAGGGAGCTGTTAGGTCCTGAGTCAGCCCAGTGACTCTGAGAGGCGACTGTCCAGTCTGCAGGAAGTGGTGGTTCTGGTGGGCAGAATGCTGATGGCTCAGGCTCCCCATGTGCCCGACTGCCCAGGTCACCTGGCTGTCCAGGATTCCACCTCCACCCTCCTCAGCAAGGACAAGCAGCAGTCAGTGTGCAGAGCTGAAGGGGTCCTGGATTCAGCCTCCAGTGAACCAGGTGTTGCCTCTGTTCCTTAAGACATATCAATGCACATTCCACTGATTTATAGCCACATGATCAAGTTATCCCACATCACTGAAATGCAATGGCTTCCTCTGAAAAATGGGCAGACGAAAATCTCTCCTTGACTACAGCTTTAAAATAGATTTTTTTAAAAGTGTGGAAGCACAAATTTTTAACAATTTAAAAATATATAAAACGATGTCTCACCTCTGCCTTAATTCAGCTGATTGATGACATTTTTTTAAAAGAGATTTACTTATTTATTTGAAAGGCAGAGTTACAGAGAGGCAGAGGCAGAGAGAGTGAGAGAGGTCTTCAATCTGTTGGTTCACTCCCCAAATGGCCACAATGGCTGGAGCTACACCAATCCAAAGCCAAGAGCCAGGGGTTTCTTTGGGGTCTCCCATGCAGGGGCCCAAGGGCTTGAGCCATCTTCTACTGCTTTCCCAGGCCATAGCAGAGAGCTAAATTGGAAGTGGAGCAGCTGGGACTTGAATCGGCACCCATACGGGATGTCAGCACTTCAGGTGGTGGCTTTATCTGCTATGCCACCATGCCAGCGCTTGATGACATCTTATACTTGTTTATCTTTCTAGATGTTTTGTGCTTATAAATCACACATACACACACACACAGGTTAAAAACAATAAAATGGAGTGATTTATAAGAATGATTTTTATTTTTAAAAATATAGGGGCCGGCGCCACAGCTCAACAGGCTAATCCTCCACCTTGCGGCGCTGGCACACCGGGTTCTAGTCCTGGTCGGGGCACCGGATTCTGTCCTGGTTTCCCCTCTTCCAGGCCAGCTCTCTGCTATGGCCAGGGTGTGCAGTGGAGGATGGCCCAAGTGCTTGGGCCCTGCACCCCATGGGAGACCAGGAGAAGCACCTGGCTCCTGCCTTTGGATCAGCGCAATGCGCCAGCTGCAGTGCACTGTCCGCGGCAGCCATTGGAGGGTGAACCAACGGCAAAAGGAAGACCTTTCTCTCTCTCTCTCTCACTGTCTACTCTGTCAAATAATATTAAAAGAAATAGGAACAGTTTGACTACCTTTTCAAGTCAATGTGTGTAGCCCTCCTTAGATTATCCCGGTAGCTGTAGAATTCTCCATGGCATAAATGCCCCATCACTTATCTAACCATTCCTTCACTGGCTCTCAAGTTGTGTTTCCATGATTTTGCCCCATAAATGATATCACAGCAAGCACATTGTCTATTTTTCAGTGATGGTGTTAGCGTTTTCCACAGCCTGATTTGGGAACTTAATGAGTGCATGCAAAACTGACTTGGGACTCTGAAAGTGTCAGAGTATTTATTATTGCCAATACCCTGTATTACATTAGAAAAGGAGGTGAAGTTTTCAAAGTTGAGAAACGCATGGTCAAAAAGATACTTTTTCTTGAACTCTTGCATCTTCACCATGGCTCCAGATCCCAGGCCGTTTCAAAGACCACCAATGCCTGTCCCCTGATTCTGACTTAATTGACTTGGAGTGGGAACCAGGCACTACTGGTGTGTGTTGGAAACTGCACTAGAGGGCAGTGGGAGTTGGGAAGTGGTGGAAATAATCAATTAGCAGCAGCCACCCATCCCTGCCCATGGAGATGATGGCACCGGAGGCTGGGACTTTTTGGAACCTTCTGAGCCAGGGGAGAGTCTCCAGGAGGAACCACAGGTGATGGTTGCTCATGAGAGTCCACTTGCCGATTGCTTTTTCACTTGTGAGTTTTGCCGGTGGAGACAGGTGTCAGACAACAGCAAGTCTGCCATTTGTCCCCGTTCCTTTGCACTCCTTCTCAGCACCCATGACAACAAGGACTCTACAGGTGGAAGAAGTGTGGCCATAGGAAAGAACCAGGAACTGGGATGTCCTCACTCACTCCACGTCTTTCCCCATGATGCATAAGTTGCTCCAGGAGGACAGGACACAGGTGGGGAGGGTGTAACGGCAGACATGAGCACCACATGATTTTTCAGTGTGTAGCGTGTGTGTAGTGTGTGTGTGTGTGTGCATGTGTGTCAGGTGAGGAGGCACCAAGAAATTTCCTGGCCCATGCAACCTCCAGGAGCACCAGAGAAGTCAAGAGAAAGCTTGACAGTGGCCAGGCGTCTTATTGCCACCTGTTAGAACCCAATTTGAGCATCACAAAAGGAGAGATAGGAATAACCTGGGGCCTGGAGCAGTCAACGCACTGACAGCAGGACTTGACTGTGAAAGAGCATGGCTTCCCTTCCACTGCCTCCCAGGCCTGTCAGAGGTAATTACAATTCCTGCAGTTATTGCTTTTATTCCCTCCTAGCCAGAGTGGTGCCAATCCAATACCCACTAACCACTCCTAACAAGCATGGGTGTGGGTGGATCTGGGGGAGGGGTGCGATGCTTGTACTACCATGAATTTGGGCTTGGGGAGCAGCAATATGCAAATCACAGAGTGAGAGAGAGAGAGACAAGGAGAGTGGGAGAGAGGGAGAGATGGAGGGAAGGAGAATGAATAAGATTGGCAATGGGTTCTCAGAGTGATGCCTGTGGATTCCTTCTTGCCACTTATAACTGACCCTTCTCAATCCAAACTCTATAGAATCAGGGTTTTAAATAGCTTAGGTGGGTCGTAAACGTTAGTTTAACTGAGCTCCAACTTTGGGGCTTACTCAGGGTAATCAGAGTATTGAACATGAAGCAGATGATCAGTGAACATTCAACCTTCTGAGCAAGCATGTGAGGCTACTATAGGCAACTGCTTTCAAGAACCAACTCTTACAGGCCATGGATGATATGCTATTTAAATACCAAGTATAGCTGTTCATTAAAGGGATGCCATGAGGCTTTCCACTAGCCTAGCTGGGATTACCACGTGAAAAAAAACCTGCTTACCTGAAATTATTGTATAGCCTTGACTTTTTATTGTAGATAGTATATTAATTTTCGAGAAGAAGATTTCTGGAAATGCAAGGCTGAGAAATAGCAGTCACAGAGGGAGAAATCAATTATTTTTGTTCTTTGCAGCAGGCTCAAACACAGCAGGTGCCACAATCCAGGGCATTCTCTGTGTCTAAGTCCTCCATGACCTGATGTGGCTTGTGCTAGCTTGAACCTTGTGGTCGCATCTCAGATGAGACCACACCTCACCTCGGACCTTTACATGGGCCTGGAATTCATTGATTCCAAAAATCTTTGAGGACCAACTCTGTGCCAAGGCCAGTTGAAATAAGATTGATGATGTCTCACTTCCAGAGAGTGGCAAGTGCTTCAAGGGGAACAAGATAAGATTTTTGTTCACAAAGTGAAAGGTAGTCTTGCAAAGAATGGGTGGTGGTGTAGAAGCAGGGTGAACATTTATGGCCTGTTTGGAGAAGGTTACTCTGGAGAGGTGATATTTGAGCAGAGTTCCGAGGATGAAGAGGAGCCAGGCATGAGAAGATCAGGAGGAAAAACAACCAGTGCAAAAAGCCTGATGTTGGGACACACAGCTAATAGTTGGGGAAAAGTGGCTGCACCGGAAACAGCTACACAGAATTTTTGTAGGGCAGGGTGAGGAGACTTGATTCTATTCCAAGTACAACAGGAAGTTACGGGTGATAGGAAAGAAATTAACATCTGATGGGCATTTTTGAGAAATCTCTCTGGCTGCTGAGGAGGGAAAGTAGAAACAGGGGAGGCTTATACCTACCCTTCTTTTTGTTTTAAAAGATTTTGTTTTCTTTCTTTGAAAGAGTGAAAAGGAGAGAAGAAGGAGAGAAAGAGCGATACATCTTTGTTTTCGTTGGGTCTTTACATTTTCAGCGATATAAAGAGAACAGATTTCATGTATTTCATAAGTACAGTTCTTATTTTATTATTTATTTTTATTTGACAGGTAGAGTTATAGACAGAGACAGAGACAAAGTTCTTCCTTCCATTGGTTCACTCCCCAAATGGCCACTATGGATGGTGCTGCGTCCATCTGCCTCCCAGGACACAGCAGAGAGCTGCACTGGAATAGGAGCAACCAGGACTAGAACCCGGTGCCCATATGGGATGCTGGCACCGCAGGCAGTGGATTAACCAAGTGAGCCATGGCGCTGGCCTACATAGGTACAGTTCTAAGAAGCTAACCATACCTTCCTCCTTTCTCTTCTCCATCCCGTGATCTCCCTCCTTCTTTCCTTCCTTTTTTTTCTTTGATTTTTGCAAGGAAATGCTTTCAGTCCTCACTGTAATCACAGGCTTAATGTACCTCTAACCATAATATTCAACAAGTAAAAAGTAAGACCACAGTTCCACAGGGATATAAACAGGGCTAAAAACAACAATCATAGCACAAGATGTTCACTTCATGCTCTATATATTTTTTTAATATTCTGTATTAACTGCCAATTTCAGATAAAACATATATTTGTCTTTTTGGGATTGGTTTATTTAACAAAGCATAATGGTTTCTAGTTGCATCCATCTTGTTGCATTCTTTTTTCTAGCTGATTAGTATTCCATAGTGTATATATACAACATTTTCTTTATCCTATATTCAGTTGATGGAGATCTGGGTTGAATCCACATCTTAGCCATTGTAAATGGAGCTACAAAAAACATGCAGGTACAGATAACTCTTTCAGATGATGATTTCAATTCATTTGGGTAAATTCCCATGAGTGGGATATCTGGGTATTATAGTACATCTATTTTCAGATTTCTGAGGAAATCTCCATACTGTCTTCTGTAATTGTTGTGCTAGTTTATATTCCCACTGACAGTGTATTAGAATACCTTACCCTCCACATTCTTGCCAGCATTTATTGTTTGAGTTTAGGATGATGGACATTCTAACTAGAGTGAGGTGAAACCTCACTGTGGTTTTTATTTGAATCCATGATGGCTAGTGATCCTGAGCATCTTTTCATTTTCCTGTTGGCCACTTGAGTTTCATCCTTTGAAAAATGCCTGTTCATGTTCTTTCCTTATTTCTTAACTGGATTATTTGTTGTTGTTGAGTTTCTTGAACACTTTATAGATCCTGGGTATTAATCCTTTATCAGTTGTATAGTTTACAAATATTTTCTCCCATTGTGTTGGTTGCCTCTTCATTTTGTTGAGTATTTCCTTTGCAGTGCAGAAGCTTCTTAGCTTGATATGATCTCATTTGTCTATTTTTTATTTTATTGCCTGTGCTTCTGGGATTTTTTCCCCCAAGATGTCTTTGCCCATGCTAAAATCTTGCAGAGTTTCCTCAATGTTCTCCTCTAGTAATTTGTTAGTATCAGGTCATAGATTTAGATCCCTGATCTATTTTGAGTTCATATTTGAATGAGGCATGAGGCAGGGGGTTTGTTTTATACTTCTGTATGTGGCGATCGAATTTTCCCAGCACCATTTGTTCAAGAGGCTGTCCTTTCATCAGGGATTGACATTACTTCCCTTGACAAAGGTTAGTTGGTTGTAGATGTGTGGATTAACTTCTGGGGTTTCTATTCTGTTGCATTGGTCTACATGTCTTTTTGTGCCAGTACCAGGCTGTTTTGATTATAACTGCCCTGTAGTATGTCTTGAAATCTGGTTTTGTGATGCCTCTGGCTATGTTTTTGTTAAGATTATTTTAGATATTTGGGATCTCTTGTGTTTCCATATGAATTTTAGCATCACTTTCTTTCTAGATCTGAGAAGAATGTTGTTGGTATTTTGATTGGAACTGCATTGAATCTGTAAATTGCTTTAGGTAGTATGCACGTTTTCCTGATATTAATTCTTCTAGTCCATGAATGTGGAGGATTTTTCCATTTTTAATGTCTTCTATCCATGGTAAAGAACATTCACATCCTTGGTTAAATATATCCCAAGATATTTAAATTTTTTTGTAGCTATTGTGAATGGGACTGATCTTATAAGTTCTTTCTCAGCCATGACACTGTGTATACAAAGGCTATTGATTTTTGTGCATTGATTGTATATCCTGCAATTTTACCAAACTTGTCTTAGGGTTTCCAATACTCTTAGTGGGAATTTTTGATTTTCCTATATATAGGATCATGTCATCTGCAAATAGGGACAATCTGACTTCTTCCTTTCAATTTGCATCCCTTTTATTTCTTTGTGTTTGCCTACTGGCTCTGGCTAAAATTTCCAGAACTATATTAAATAGCAATGGTGAAAGTGGGCATCCTTGTCTGGTTCCAGATCTTAGTGGAAATACTTCCAACATTTCCTCATTCAGTAGGATGCTGGCTGTGTGTTTGTCATATATTGCCTGGATTGTGTTGAAGAATGTTCCTTCTATAGCTATTTGCTTAAGGTTTTTTATCATAAAAGGATGCTGTATTTTATTAAATGCTTTCTCTGCATCTATTGAGATAATCATGGATTTTATTCTTCAATTTGTCAATGTGATGTAAAACATTTATTGATTTGTGTATGTTGAACCATCTCTGCATAACAGGTATAAAACCCTCTTGGTCTGGGTGAATGATCTTTCTGATGCATTGTTGCATTCGATTAGCTAGCATTTTGTTGAGGGTTTTTACATGAACGTCAGAGATATTACCCTATAATACTCTTTATTTGTTGTGTCATTTTTGGTTTTAAATTAAGATGATGCTTGCATCATAGAAGTTAGTGAGTAGTCCCTTCCTTTTGATTGTTTTGAATAGTTTAAATTTATTTAAAAGTTTAGTAGAATATAGTAGTGAGGCCATCTGGTCCTGGGCTTTTTTTTGTTGTGAGGGTCTTTAATACTGACTCAATCTCCATCTTGGTTATTGGTCTGTTTATATTTTCTGTGTCTTCATGACTCAATTTTGATAGATTGTATGTGTCCAGAAATCTATTTATTCTACATTTTCCAATTTGTTGACACATAGCTATTTGTAGTAATTCCTGATGATTGTTTTTATGTATGTGGGATCCATTGTAACATCTCTTTTCTCATCTCTGATTTTATTGATTTGGGTCTTCTCCCTTTTTTGATTAGTTGGGCAAATGATGTATCAATTTTATTTTTCAAGAACCAGCACTTTATTTCACTGATCGTTTGTATTTTTTGTTTCTAATTTGTTTCTTCTCTGATTTTTATTATTTCGTACCCCCTACTAATTTTGGGTTTGGTTTGTTCTTGTTTTTATAGGTTAAGATGCATTGTTAGATCATATATTTGATGGCTTTCCAATTTCTTCATGTAGGCACTAATTGCTATAAACTTCCCTCTTAACATTGCTTTTGCTGTATCCCATAGGTTTCGATATGTTATGTTGTTATCTTCATTCATTTCCAGGATTTTTTTTTTTACCTTTTGCTTCCTTCCATGGTTCAGTGTTCATTCAGGAGCATTTTGTTCCATCTACATTAGTTTGCATATTTTCTAGTTTCTTAGGTTGTTAATTTCCAGTTTCATTCCACTGTGGTTAGAAAAGATGCATGGTATGATTTCAGTTATTTTGAGTTTGTTGAGACTTGTTTTATGGCCTGGCATATGGTCTATTCTAGAGAAAGTTCCATGCACTGAAAATAATGTGCATTCTGTAGCTGTGAGATGAAATGTGTTCTGAAGGTATCAATTAGGTCTATTTTGTCCATTGTGTAGATTAGCTCTGTTTGTTGATTTTTTTTGTCTAGTTGATCTGTCCATTGATGAAAGTGGGGTGTTGAAATTCCCCATTATTATTGTATTGGAGCCACATTTATAGATGAGAATCTTGGCTTGCCCATGGGCACCAGTCATGAGACCAGGCTTTGCAACTCAAGAAGCCAATGTGAATGTCTTGGTTCCCATTAGAGATGCCTTTTGGGATCCTGGCCTGTTGCTTAATCAGCTCAGTCAAGAGCCTGGCTCTCCCTGGCCCTCAGGGCATCACATGTCATTGTATGGTCACCAGCCTACATTGCTTCATCTGTTTTTTGGGCAGTTGTTTACAGAGTTCCATGGCAGTGAGTTATACATATCTCTCTCAATAGGTAACCCTTGAGCTGAGATGCAGGGGAGAGGTTGGGAGAGCATTCTAAGCAGAAGGAGACAGAACAAGTCCTAGGAAAGGATGAAGCATGGAATATAAGGAAGACTGAAGAAAGTCACTGTGGCTAGCGCACATACAACAAGGACTTACAGTTGCTGAAGTTAGGACCCTGCCCATGCTAGGGCTGTGCTTGCATTTGGGTCTTTATCTTATAGGCAGTGGAAAGTTACGGAAGTATTTAAGCCAAGGGAAGATGGTAGTATTATCACTCTGGATGTCAGGTGCAGTCTTCTGCAACAGGGCTGCTCTTTCAACTGTGCTATGGGGCTTCTGCTAATGGAGCATCACATTGAGGAAAGCCAGCTAACATATACACTCCAGGTTGTTTTTCCAAGACAAGAGGGTAAGCAAGCAGCACCAAGTGCACCTGGGGAGTCGCCTCACTTCACAAAGGAAAATCTCTCCGGGGCTTGTACAACAGACGCTGCTTTCAGCTTAACCAATGACAAGGACCTCTTGCTGTCAACTTGGAAGCTTGCTTGCAGCAACTCTGCTCACTCGGATGAGTGCTCGCCTATTAGCATCAAAGCTGAGCTGCTTGTCCCCAAAAACCAGTGGCTTTTTTCTAAATGTGTGGAAAAATGAAATTAAAAGATGAGTTTATTTTGGCACAAAATATGTCGAAGTCTATGCATATGGAGATCTAGATCTTCAGAAAGTTCGCGAATAATGTATATTATGTAAAAACTATGTGCATGAGGGGCTGGCATGTGGCTTAGCAGCTAAAGCTGCCACCTGTGATGCCAGCATCCCATATGGGCGCTGGTTCGAATCCCAGTTGTTCCACTTCCTATCCAGGTCCCCGCTAATGGCCTGGGAAGAAAGGGCAGTGGAAGATGGCCCAAGTGCTTAGGCCCCTGCATCCACGTGGGAGATCTGGAAGAAGCTCCTGGCTCTTGGCTGCTGCCTGGCCCAGCCCTGGCCATTGCAGCCAGCTGGGGAGTGAACCAGCAGGTGGAAGATCTCTGTCTTGCTTGGTTCTCACTCGCTTTCTATTACTCTAACATTCAAAGAAATCTTGAACAAAAAACTGTGCATGGGTTTTATTTCCCCCAAACCTTTTGAAGTGCCCATTCTATATTCCATATCTCTGAGGAACTCATCTGTAGTACCCTATTTATTCTGGAAACTCACAAAGGATGAAATGAAGGCACACTCAGGCTGAACAACTCTTCTGAGGTCACACAACCAGTGACAGTGACCCCAGTCAGCCTAACTTTTGACTGTACAGTTTCTTTCCATGAGAGAGGAAAGGTGGTTTGTATTTGAGGGGAGATCACATTTCAGCAGCTGTTGCTGGGACAACAATTATAAGCTAAAGCATATTTATAGAAAGTCATTAACACGTTTGTCTTTATGTGTAAGAGCACACACAGTCTGAAGAGAAGAACACAGTTTGATATTTACCCACCACCACGTTCTCACCCTACAGTTTGGGTAATTATCACTGGTTTGCCCAGTGATGATGATGTCTTGAATTTTCAGACATGGGATGCAATTATGGACAAACATAAAAAATTGCCCATAATTTCACAGGCTGCAGACTTAATATCAGTGAATGGAGAACATTATTTTAAAATAATTTATTATAATCAAGCAGGGTTCCTATCAGGAATAAAAGATAGATCAACACTGAGGAAGTTTTCCAATGCAATTTAGCACATCAGCTAAATGAAGTAGGAAAGAGAGCTATGGCCCTCTCCATAGAGGCTACAAACAATTAGTCACATCTACATCAAATTAGTACCCATTTTGGTGGAATTATTTCTTACTTTAGTGGAAGAATCTCACTACTGGCTGGCTCTTGAGAGTTAACAGCTGCAATGAATAGATTTTTGCATTTCTTAGATACGTTATTAATACATTATTTCTGTGTTATTCTCCAGGTTAAAAAATGATGTGAATTTTGAACTGTATTGTAAAAAACAAAAAGAAGGCAGTGCTTCAACCTGATGCCTGGGATGTCTCCTGCCTGCGGTCTGAGTTCTGGGAGCGAACAAGGAAGCAGCCTCCAGGTGATCATGTGATAATCTGGGCCAAGCCAGGTCCATGGAGGCTGAGAAGGCTTGGAAAACCTCAGGGAATGCCGTTACAGGGGACTACCATGTAAGGTATTAACCTTTTATCCTCTTAGAGTTATTCAGAAAGGCCCATGACTTCTCTGGTGTAGACAGAAGTACACTCCAGAAAAATGTGATTTGTCCGATACCCTGGAGCAATGATCATCAATGCCCATGGTAGATCCACACTGGAGGCTTTACACCAAGTCGCCACCATGGAGGGGAATGGTGAGATCCTCACCCATCGCTGGCCAAAGCCCCTGGATGCAGTCACACTCAATTCAGAAGCCTCACTTTAGATGACTGTTCTGCTAACTGCCATAGGAACACAGCATCTATTAGCTTAGATAGGTAGGTGGGTTTTCTCTCCTCTTGGAAATCAATCCGCACTTTGGATAAAACATTCCATGAGTCTGGAGCTGAGGCTGTACACATTGATTGCATAAAGTGATACTTCCAATCCAGAAACACATAGCAGTTAGTTTCCAAGCCATTCAATGCACATCAACACCATGCACAGTGGGCTGACCATGGGGACAAAGCGGGAGGGAGTGCTGAGCCAGGCGTCCCAGGGGCTGGGTTTTCCACTCAGTGGTTGGGTGTGTTTTCTGTGATTCACTGCCCCCTTTAGACCTTGGGGTTGTTATCTGGAAAGCACGGAGATTTTAAGGACAGAGTTTTGTGATTCTTTTATAAAACAACTAAGTATTGGTGGGAAGTACAGGATATTGCCTCCCACGACGGTTTGAACACAGCTTGTCCTCTCTCAAACTCATTTTGAAATTGAATTTACACAAAGGAAATGAAGCAAGCATATTAAAGAGTGATTTGTACCCCCATGTTTACTACAGTTTAATTCATAATAACTAAGATATGGAATCAACCCAGATGTCTATCAACTGATGACTTTTAAAGAAAATGTAGTAAATATATAGTATGGAAGACTATTCAGCCAGAAAAAAGAATGAAATCTTGTCATTTGCAACAAAATGGATGCAACTGGGATCCTTTTGCACGTGCCCATTCTGCTTTTCCACCTTGTGATGGTGCACATGAGGCTCTTGTCGGAGGCCACTGGATCTTAGATGTCTGGCCTCCAGAACCATGTGCTAATAAATAAACCCATTCCTTTACAAATTACCCAGCCTCAGGTCTGTCGTAGCAACAGCAAACAGACCAAGATATCACCTGAGTTTATGAAGGTTTGTTCAACTACATCAAACTGCAACCAGATATTTAAACAGAAGACTCAGTGGGCAGCCTGTTTGGGCCTAGGTTTCAAATAGGTAGTGATGGAGCCAGGCTGATATAGACAAGGAGGCAAATATGTGTGTGCAGATAAAGAATACACTTGGGGCCTTCTGACTATCAATACGTGAGCTCTGTTTTCTCTATTTGATAGTGTTTACACCAAATCAAACCAAACTACAAAAAAAAAAAAAAAACCTAAAATATCGCAAACCTGGGAATGGCCATAAAGCTTTCATTTATTTCTCCTCTGAAACATACTCTGTTTCCTCTATGCCAGGCACTGTGCTGGGCACAAGAACAGTGAAAGAAAGAAGATCTTAGAAGCACAGGGAAGCACATGTGCAAAGGCCCTGCGGCAGCAAGATGACCACAGATAAGAGGAAAAGGCTGGGGCCCAGGAGACAAGGAGAAAAAGGAAGGGACAGACCCTACCTAGACGTGGAGACCATGGTAAGAATATTGCCTGGGTCCTGAGAACAATGGGAAGTCCACAAATATCTGAGGATGGAGAAGAGGGCACATGTGGAGGCAAAGGGGGCGTTAGAACACCAGGTTTGCTTTGGGCACAGACCAAGCGACAGGAAAGTGCGGGCAGAAGTTACCGTTTGCTGTACTTATGTCCTCCCTGTGGTGTGTGACTAGTGCAGGATGCACCTTGCCAACTTCCTGCTCACTTTTCCCTATTCTTGCCCTTCCAGGCGGGGCCTACCCAGCTTCCTCATGAGTCATGAATTCCGAACCCCAGAATCAGGTCATCCAGATTCTGTAACATGTTCATGATGAGCTGAAAGTGATTTGCATGTCTGCATAAGTACTTGAATTGTAAAGGATACTAAGATGATTTTTTGTAACCAAGAAAAAAAGTAAAGAAGAAGCAATGTACCAATATATATTACAAGGAATGGCAGACTCTCAAACAGCTCTCTGAAAACTAGGAAGATGTATTCAATATTATAAGAGATGAGTAATGAGTACAAAACAACTTTGGGCAGACACAGAAAAGCATCAGCTCATTCCATGAAGTAAGATACCGGCCATCCAATTACTGGAAAATAAATGGCAAAAACTACCAGGAAAGTCCCCATAGTTATGTGGAACAGTGCGAGAGCAATAGTTCAGGAGCTAATTTGAGCAAGCCAAGGACAGTCACATTGATTCCAGCCTATTAGTGTGATTGGAAATGATGCCAAATGTCAGAGGACAATGCGATCTGTTTGTTGGGTGTCTGTGGCTCCCCCCTCCCATGCGGGATATAAAGACACATCACTGGAGAAAAAGGAAGAATTCTGATGACTAAAGAGTCAGTTTACGGGCTAAGTTAACATAGTCATGGAATCCACCTCCCTCCACTCCCCAGATAGTACTTTAAAGTGGACCGCTGAGAACAGTTGGGGCTGGACAGCTCTTCATTGTGTGTGACCACTGTGTGTGGCCTTTTCAACCTTTGCACCTCTCCTTCCACCCCCGTCATGATGACAGTCCCAAATGCCTCCTGCACAGTTTTAAACAGTGCTAGTGGGCTTGGATGGGATGTGTGTGGGGTGGATTGATAGTGCTGCCCAGACTGCGGGGCATGGATGGCAAGGACAGTCAGTTTCCTTATCTCTATTTTGGAAGGATGGTAGAATTCCTGTGCTACACCTTTGTTCTCTGGACATTCACAAAGGCTACAGTCTTAGGGTCAAGCAAAAGTGACCTCAGGTTGCAGCTGCCTTGTCCACCCCCTGGTGTGGCCTGATATCACTCAATACTAGTTCTGTGCAGGACATGGCTAGTTCTTAGTGGATTTTGTCTTATGGATGCATCCTTTGGTCCTGTTGCCGAGGTAAGTTGGGGCTGACGGTGGGGAAAGGAGGCAGAGGGAAGAAAAGCCAAATCTCTCTCCGTGCACTGCAGGGAAGCCCAGATGGTGCCCTTGTCCCAGGCTCCCGAAATATCTTCTGGGAGTGAGGCAGAGAAAGCACTTTGCTGACAGCGTGGGGAACAGGCATGTGGGCAGTCTATATTAAGACTTCAGCATCCATCCCCAGCACGTCTGTGCGCGTGTGACAGCACAGTGGCTTTGCTTGGAAACCACTGGGCTGAGTCTCTGTGGGGGCAGGTCACGTTTTTCATTCTTTCCTTCCTATCCCTGTCATTCAGGTCCCAACCATTCAGCAAAGTTTACCCCAAATACCATGGCCCATGGCTCCTCCTGGGACCGCTGGCATTTGCCAGGGCAAAGGCCGTTTCCAACAGAAGTAGGTCAGCAGGCGGGGATGGTCTTCGTTTCTGGGCAGGTTGAGTCGGAGGCACCCCCAAAGCAGGAGGGACAGTGTGGTTCCCCTCCACAGAGAGGCTGCAGCAGACCAGAGAAAGGCAACTCCAAGGTAGAGACCCCCCTCGTTGGCCTCAGGCCGATCGATCGCAGAGCAGGGAGGGGACAAACAGGCCCAAGGCCCCTTCAGGTCCACTTCCTCTTTGCACTCACACAATAGCTCTCCTGCAAATGGAGCCAGGAGAAGCTGCGATTCACTCACCCTGCTGGGAAGCAGTAGCCCAGGGACTCAGTCTATTTTCTACCACTAGACTTAGGGTTGAGCCGCTGCTTCCGTTGGGTGTACCCTTCCTACTTTTATCTACGCATCCTGTCTTGCCTGATTGTCAACTTACAGCACTAAGGGTAGCGAATGTTGGCTGAGAATTTTGCACATGGCATCAGTGTCCTCATGGCCAGGCAGGGATTGTCATCCCCATGTAACAGCTGCGGAAAGTGAATTAAGCTAGACAGGGGGGACGACTTGCTTCAAGTGGCTCTGTTCTGGAAGGCAGAGGCATGTGTCAATCCTGCCCAGTCCAGGTGAGGTAGGCAGGCATGCAGGTTAAAATGGATTAGGTTTGTGAGCTGGAAGACCACGCCTTCACCACGCCCCTGTGTGACCTCATGCCCCTACCTGGCCATGCCTGGGTGCCCACCAGCCAATCAGGTTAATTAACCACTCCCCTTTCAGAGTGGATTAAAAGCCTGGGACACAGCGTGTCTGCTCTCTTCTTTGTCCTGGCCTCTAGCCAGGAGGGGGCTGGCTGTAGCCCTGTGCCTCCAGGGCGCATGGCCTTTGGGCCGCCTGCCTGCCGTGGGCTTCCTGGCCTAGATGCTCCTCCATGTGGTCTGATCTGGAGATCGGCTTAGTCCTGTAATCTTCATAAGAACCCCATGGATAACAACCTCATCGTCACCTCCAATTTACACATAAGGAAACTGAGGCAGGGAGATGGTAAACTTGTGCCCAGGTCACACAGCTATTAACAGCTAGATCCAGGGCTTGTACCTCAAGTCAGACAGGAGGAATTAACTGCTGAGCTACACTGCCTGCCTCCAAACAGATGCAAATGCTTCCCTTCCTGGGCTGTCTATTAGATTGGAGGGCTAATGCAATGCATCCCAGTGTGTGTGTGGGGGGGTGACCTGCACTGGAGTTTCACCCTGTCAGCTATGGACACAGAATGCAGCACAGTGCTCCTTTCTCAGCTCCAGCTGCCTCCAATCCTAGCCCTGAAGGTTGGAGGGAGCTGGCGCCATGAGCTGGCTTACACTGAGTCTCAGTGCCTGCCTGTTCTAGGGTAGGAGCTGGCCCAGACCCACTGCTCATCCTCCCCTGCAGGTTCTGGCTAGGGGCCCACCCAGCTGTTCCTAACTGCTGACACTGTCTCCTCCTTCCCACCCCCAGACCTCTGTGCCCTGGGCCTGCCCTCAAGGTCCTCCACAGCCTGCTCCAGAATTCTTCAGCCTTTTCTTGCCTACTTTTCTATAGCATGCAACTCCATCACTTAAGGGAATCCTTGCTGCTAACCCTGCACATGCCTCATAGTTTCACACATTTTGGCCTGTGACTATGGTGTTTGTCTCCACCTAGAATGTCCTTTTAAAAATTATTTCTTGGCCGGCACCATGGGTCACTAGGCTAATCCTCCGCATACGGTGCCAGCACCCCGGGTTCTAGTCCCAGTTGGGGCGCCAGATTCATTCCCGGTTGCCCCTCTTCCAGGCCAGCTCTCTGCTGTGGCCCGGGAGTGCAGTGGAGGATGGCCCATAGTGCTTGGACCCTGCACCTGCACGGGAGACCAGGAGTAAGCACTTGGCTCCTGGCTTCATAGCAGCCATTTGGGGGGTGAACCAACGGAAGGAAGACCTTTCTCTCTGTCTCTCTCACTGTCTAACTCTGCCTGTCAAAAAAAAAATTATTTCTTAGCTGTAATTTCTGCAAATTAAAAATCCTTCCTGAATTACCACCTCTTCCATGCTGGCCTTCTATCTTTCCTCCTCCTTCTGAATTTGCTCTTTTCTTCCTTTTCTTGTAACAATACTAAAATCTGGATTGTACTCTGCTTTATATTATAACATTTCTATGCTTGTAGCAATTTCCTCAAACCTCTAAAACGTGGAAACAATCAGAAATCCAACCCCAGTCCTGCCCTTTCATATCTCGGTGACTTACGATGCGGAGTTCACCTCTCTGAACTCGAGTTTCTTCACTGTTAACATGGAGGTGATAGCCTTTATTTCCCAGTTGTTGTAAGGGTTAGGTGAGTCACTGCAGGGAGAGCACCCAGCACACACCAGACAGGCAGCAGCCACTCACGAATTTCAGTGTATACCCCTCCGCCCCACTTTTCTTATTACCACTCTCCCCAAATACACATAAACACACCTATGCACCATATCGTCACTGCTGCCACCACCGTGAGAACAGCCCAACGCCTGGTGCACAGGTGGTCACAGCACCTCAGCAGGGGCGGCTCATCAGGCAGCCCCTTGTTGGCCACCATTTTACAAATGACTCACTCACTCTCGGGCGGGGCCCCGGTATGGTGAGGTAGCTAACGTTTCTCCTGGATGCCAGGTATCGTACTTGGGACTTCCTGAGCATTATCTTAACTGGTCCTTCCCATGAGGCCCTGTGATGGGAGGGACTACTAACGTCATCCCAGTTCCCAGAAGGGGGAGCAAGGCTTGAAGAAGTTAAGTCGATTGTCCAGTACCTCATTTTTTTTTCCAAGTTGAGGAGCTAGAATTTGACTCTGCAGGCACCTAGTTCCAGGGGCTGGCTCTCAACCAGAAGCCAGAATGAAGGTGAAGCCCAGGTTCCCCACCTTGTGTTCAGGCCTCTCCACTGTCTCAGGAAGGGCTTCCGGAACAGGGGGTAGCCCACGTCTCAGTTCCTATGCCTGGGCTATTTGTCCAGCCCTGCTCGACGGAGCTGAATGGAACAGAAATGAATTCCACCAGGCCAGACCTTTGCCTTCTGCCTCTTTTCCCTCAGTAGCTAAAATAATTTCCCCAAGGTCTGGACGCTCCGGTGGGGAGTTCCAGTGGGCACTGGAGGAGGGGACTCCTGGCAGGGGAACTCTGACAAGTTCACTTATTCCAAAGCATTGCTCAGGAAACAGGATCCTAGCTCTGCCCTGGGCTGAGAGAGGGCACACACTCCCTCCTTGGTCTTTGTGAGTTGCACAGTCTGTGGCCACAAGGCCTGTGGGATTGGCTGCCTGCCAGGAAGGGCCCGTCTTTGCTTTCCAGGTCCATGGATCAAGAGCTGGGTTGATCAGGGAGGAGAAAACACACCTCCTGCTCCCAGCCCTGGAGCCCCTCTCGCTCTCATTCTCCTTTTCTGGCTCTTTCTTGGGCTCTCGATGACCCGGATGGCAATGATATGGGGCTAGCCCAAGGCAGTCACCCATAGCTGCCCCACCTGGTTGTGGAGAATCGTGCGTCTGGGCAAGGGAGACTTAGCACTCACAGGGAAGTTCATACTCCATGTCTTAGCCCATCACAAGCTTTGCTTATGGTCCTGCACCCCGAACTCCAGTCCAGGTCTGTTCTGCCCCCTCTGTCCTCTAGCAACACCAGCACCCTCCTAGCACCCAAACTGGGGTGTGTGGCGAGACTCTAGTTTTACTTCCTTGCAAGAGCCCATCAGTCACCAAGTCCTGTGGGTTTCAGCAATATTTCTGACACTTCTCAACCATCCTTGTCCTTTTCATTCCCTGTGCCACTGCTTCTGCTCATGGCCACACCTTCTCTGCCTTACTGCCCACCTTCCTACCTGGCCTTGCTGCTTCTAACCTATGTCCCTCTAGGGCAGTCATTGTCCAAGCATTCCTGCCCTGCATGGGAAGGCCCTTCTGTGGCATCTCCCTGTCCTCTGGGAAATGTCCAGGCTCTTTCCCATGGCCTGGACGGCCCTTCATGTCTTCCATCCTCACCTTTCCCTTCCTTGCCCAACACACATCCCTGTCTCAAGCCACTGCCACTGCCTGGGCAGACTCGACTGTTGGCTCATCTCTATCTTGAACGGACTCCAGTGGGATGCCCTTCACCCCTATGTTCATCCAGGGAACTTTGTCTCTCTCAAGTAAATAATTTTTAGCAGAGGGGGGTGGGGTACTCATCCACTGGCTCACTCCCCAGATGTCTGCAGTGGCCGGTACTGGGTGAGTCTGGAGCTGGGAGTGGGAACTTAGCCCAGGTCTCCCACATGGGTCCAGGGATCCAATTACTGGAGCCATCACTGCTGACGCCCGGGGCCTGCATTATCAAGAAGCTGGAAACGGGAGCTAGAGCTGAGTGTTGAACCCACATATTCTGATGTGGGGTGCGAACATCTCCTTGTTAACCAGTTTCTTGCCTAATAGGCTGAATGCCTGTCCCCACCTGGCAAACTCTTACTCACCCTTCAAAACCTTTCTTAAGCTTCACCCTCTGGGTGAGGATGCTCACAGGTGCCTCTGTGCTGTCATCATACCTACAACATAGCAGGTATGGCCTCACTGCGCCACGGTCCATTGATGTACTCATACGCACATCTCCCCAGGGCGATGAGAGCTGCCTGGGTAGGACCGTGGCTTACAGAGATTCCTTCCAGGCGCTGGCACAGCCCCTGCGACATCGTAGGCTCCGAGCACAGGTTGTCGATGTGGGTGATTTCCCCGAATCGATCAAGCTCCTTTCTTTCACAAAGTGCAAGGCACCACAGAGATGAAAAATGGTCTTCTTATTTAGGGAAAAAATGACTCGACATCTCTCCAGACTGTGAAACCCTTCAACAGTGCTTTATTCTTCCTTGGCCACTCCTTTTTCTTTTTTATCGCGTGGCTGCAGTCTGGAAAAAGTTGCCTGAGTTTTATTCATTTCCCAACTTCTGATCATTATCACGGGGGGATGGGATGAGACAGCAGATGCCACCCCGTTGCTTGTTTTCCTTCCCAGAGACGTAGGCAGAGCAGCCTCTGAAGAAGTATTAATATCAGGGAAGGTGCTATTATCTGCATCTTATTAATTAATCCATACATCTACCTGTCAGTCTTGTCTTTTCCTACGGCCGTCCTCACAGCAGTGGCGTGCACTTCTGCTGTTGGTAAATTGGCACAATAAATCTGGCGGGACCACCTCTAATTCCAGCAGTTCACTTAACATTTTATCACATGGCTGTGGTCTCAGGATTGAAGTCGGTTAAAAAGATTAATACCATTTAATACTACCCAGAAGGAAGATGCCAGAAATGTGTTTAAGGTCCTCTTATTCATGTCTTCATTTCCTTAGTGCGTGTACTGTGATAAGCACAGCCATCCTTTTAGGCTGCTGCTAATAACTACTTAAAATGATGAAGGTAACCAGTTAGTTCCTGTAAGGAAATTGCTCTGCTCTCATTAACATGGAATTAACATGGCTCCTGTTTCATCTTCAGCTCGCAGCCTTTGGCCCTGGGTTGCCTTAAATAAACAGAGAGCCCCCTCCAGGAGGCTGCGTGCTCCGTCACAAAGATGAGCTCTGAAGAGGCTTGGAGGTAGCGAAGCGAGGCTTCTCAAGGCGAGCTGTGTGCGGAGGTGGCTGCTGTGAGAGGACCCCGGGCCCAACCTCTGCGGACCAGGCCTTGGAGTCTGCAGAGGAATCAGCCCACCTGCTGCTATTTCTGCATGGGCTGAGCCATGTGAGTGGGCCCTGGGACTCTGGAAATATCTCCGTTCTCTGGACCAGTGGCTATCAAATTTCCTC